>NC_042627.1:64214303-65476803 GCF_901001135.1 Rhinatrema bivittatum | reverse complement strand
TAAAAGAAATAAAAAAAGGGCCAGCGAGCCAATCCCCCCCACTCCAAAATGTTATACAAAGGCCCCGTCAGGCCGTGCTATCCTCACCCACTCAAGCCTGTTTTAAGCTGGAGAGGTGCCCAGCATAGTGCGCCAGGCTCCCTGTCCCAGCTTTTGCTAAATAGGACAGACTCCCCCTCTTCACCCACACCCATCAGCAGGGATGATGTGGCCCTGGCCCCTCCCCATACCTTATTTTTCATTTGCCGGGAGCGAGGGACCCACTGCCCAAGTCCTGGCGCCTCCAGGCCATCTGATTAAGTAGCATGTTAACTGGCCACACAGGGCCGGATATATGCAATATTCGGCTACGTTAGCTGGATAGCCACCCCTCCCTGGAATGCCCCCCCCCCCCCCGGATAAGTGGCTGAATAGGCCTATTTTGCCATTTAGGCAGATAAGTTTTTGAGTTATTTTGAATATGGACCTCTTTCTCATAAGTACTACTCAGCCCCTATTTTTATGAAATGTGCATGCAAGCGTGCATATGAATGAAGATAAAAGCACAATTAGTGCATACAAAAGCAACTATTTAGGAAGCAAGTCAAACAAAAAAATTAAAAAAAACTGTTAAGCAGACTGCAGCAGAACCTACCCGTGCTATAACCTGTCCCATCAGCACCGGACTAATGGACCTTTAATCAAAGACATCCAGGAACAGGCTGAACAGCGCTCAAGAGCCAGCTAGACATGTAACCCAACCCAGTGCTAGTTTCCAAGTCCAAACTGCTTCTACCCTGTTGTGTGATCAAAATCTCCTCAACCTCATTCTTCACTGACAGCCGATCCCCCAGAGAACAGTTTGCATAGAATTTATTTTTTTTTTTTTAGTGAATAAAAAAAAAATCCAAGGACATAATCCTCGCCCCTTTGCTACCCCTTCTCAAGTTCCCACAACTGCTTCAGGCGAAGTAACTCTCCAGGGAATTATCTATTTCCAGGCAGAAATTCTGCTGCTTATTCCCCCATAACCCCAGCCCCTTCAAAAAAAGCCATCACCTCAATCTGCAGCTGTGTTTTGCATGACTTTAGGAAAGTCACTTTTGATTCAAAAGGCTTGTCTGATGTTAATGTACAAACGAATATATTCTGTGCTGTTACTTACTGCTAAGTCACAGATCCGTATGATTTGCATCAATATCCAGTGCGATGTCTGCAAGCGGCCATGACATTTCCAAGGGGGAAAACGCAGGAGCGACAGCAGGACATTATTTCCCCCCATGGAAACTGTGGCGAAAATGTGAGATGCCATCCTGGAGTTGGTGATGAAGGCCAAGATAGTGTCAGACTTTAAGAAGATATGATGGGATAAGCAGAAAGGATTAATTGCAAAAAAAAAAAAGTGAAGAGATAGCAGAAGCATGACCTTGCGGCTTTGTGTTTTAAGTGTATAAAAAGTGTTCTACTCAACAACTGGCTGCCGGAATAAGTGGCAAAGTGGTTAATATGAAATGCCATAAGTCCTAGCGGAGACACAGTCTGGCAGCCTGGGATAAGAGTTAACTAGTGGCTGGGTCTGTCCGGCAGGCTGCAAGTATAGTAAACGTCCTAGCAGCAGAAACACAGGTGCTCCCTAACCTGTGCAGGTCTGTCAGGCTATGTAGGTAACGTGGGGGGGGAGCAGCTGGATTTTCAGGCACCAACCGTACTAGTAATTAGCAGCTATTTACATTTGGCTGTGATGAAAGAATAAAACAAGGCCTGTCTAGCAGGTTGAAAGTACAGTAATAAACCTGTATTTGGCAGAATAAACTGAAGCCTTGGCAGAAAGGCTGCTTCTCACATGACTGGTCCGACAGGCCATGCAGGGGACCTAGGAGGTCAGATTTTGTGATTTAGACATGGGTGCAGATTTAACTGCCCCAAGATATCAGAATATAAAAAAAAACTGTCCTGGATCAATAGATCTTACAAGCATCCACACTTGGCAGCTGGCATAGATCCTTAGCAGTGCAGGCTGCAGGACGTGGGCAGACTAGATGGACCAATTAGTCTTTTCCTGTCACCATCTACTATGGTAACAACAAGAATATTGGAAGTAAGGCTGGGAATCTTGTTTTGTTTCTCTTAAACTAAGGAAGTTTGGGGGGGGGGGGGGGGGGGGTTTGTCCCAATAGTTGCTCCTTGTCAAGCAATGTCCGGCACCTTTCTTGTTTAAGGGGTTTCCAAACAAGGAATCAAATATAGCAGACTGGCCCAAGCTGCTAGCGCCTGGAAACTAGGGCTGGTGGAGAGAGAAAATCTGTCACCAGCACAGAGGGAAAAGAGCTGGCTGGGCTCAGCGCATCTTGGTAGCGTTGAAAGCAAAAAAAAAAAAAAAAAAAAATTATATATATAATTCTCCCTCCACCCTCCCCCTTTACATATGTAAAGGCTGGGAGACATCGCATGAGATGAGGGAACACCGTGAAAGGTAGGAATGAGTCTGTGAGGCATAGGGGCACAAGGAGAGTTTTAAAATTGTAATGGAGGTGGGAGGGGAACGGGAGGAGGCAGTCACAGTATATGAGAAAAGCGGAGCCATGTTGCATTAAGTTTGGGAACTCATGACTTAAGCACCTAGATAGCTTCCAATGGTTTGATTTGGCCACCGAGAAGGGATCGAAAAAAACAAAACAAAAAACCAGTAAATTGGGAGAGGGGAAGGAGGGAGGAGGAAGACAAGTTATATAAAAGATTTAACACACCCGTAGTCTGTTCAGGTTAGTATCAGTCCATAAATATTTGTCTCTTGCTCATGACATTTTGTGTGATAAGGGAGGGGGTGAAGCTGAAGTGGAAGGAGATGGGTCTCCCAGCAGAAGGGAAGCTGTCCTAATTAATGGTCCATGTCCAAGGTGATCCTAGAAGCAAGGGACGATTAAGTTTGGCTGCGTGTTTTATCTGAACAGGCCAGAGGAACGAGATGCAGCTCTCCGTCATGTTCTGCTTCTCCACGGAAAACTACAGATAAAAATGAACTCCCGAAATGCCGTCGGCTCCAGGACGAGCACCCTGCCACGTCATGCTTACCCCACTTCCCGCCCAAGCAGAGCGCTCCAAAGTCTGTGCTTTCATGTTGACTAGACCTTTACCCTTATCCATGTCGCCGCCCCCTCCCTTAAAGCAACTAATAAAAACAGTAATAGGATGCTGAAAAAACAGGATGAGTTAAAAACCGTGAAAATCTTAACCTGTATTTCTTTGCTTTTGGGGGTTTTGTCAGGTAGTCAAAGCAAGCCAGGCAAAAAAATAAAAAAACAAAAAGCAAGGAAACTGTTATGTAGATAGCACCTTCCCTGCAGGCAGTTCAGCTTCTATCCCCTGTGAGTTAACAGAATGGTGCGTCTGTCAAAGAGATTACAGTGGGCTCTGATAGAATAAGACCTGTGAGGCAGAGAGACATACTTTGTCAAGAGACAAGTAAAAAATGCCTTCTCTGTCTTAAATAATGAAGAAGCTCTAGCGATGGAGATTGAAGAGGTATGTGAAAGGAAAGAAGAAACCCAATGCACACAGAAATTCCATAATACAATCAATAACCATAAGAAAAAGCTCATTGTGCTGGATTACTCAGAGGTACTAATTATGGGAACTCTTTTCGAAGGAAACACTATAGTTAAAAGCCTTCCAGGATCATTGGCTGGTAGAAATGCTATTCAGATAGTCAATGCAATCCAAGAAGAAAGTAAAGACTCTGAAGTTGATATCATCATCCATCTGGAAACCAATGACCTTGGCTAGGAACATCCAAGTGGTACAAGAGAGATTTCCAGTCTCTGGTGAAGCAGATTAGTCACATGGCGAAGACCATTGCCTTTTCAGAAGTGATACCTGCTCTTGCAAAGGGAAAGAGAGGCTAAGCCATATATATAACGTCAATGCTTGACTCGAAACTTGGTGTAAGGAACAAAGTTTTGGATATACTGGAGGTTAGGACCATGTATAGAACAGTAAAAGGCTCTATGTCAAAGATGTCTTAAATCTGTCTGTGGCAGGAAAAAGGATCCTAAGAGAAATTTAAATCCCATGCCATAAGGCATTTAAAGTAGATGACGGGGTGGCAGAAGGAAATTGGAATGTCACCCCCCAAATCTAAAGGAAACGAGTAAGGGGGTTACAAAAGTCAGCTGAATAAGGCACATCAGAAGTCCAAGAAGAATTGTAACCTAAAGGAGAGAAGCTGGAAAGCTATAAGCACAAATGCTCATAGTCTGGGTAATAAAATCCCAGACCTGTAGACCCTAATGGAGGCGTGGACTTGAACACTGATGCGGTCACAGAGACATGGTTCACAGATTCTCATGACTGGGATATGGTCAAACCAGGCTATAACTTGTTAAGGAAGGACAGAGGAAAGAAAAGGGAGAACAGTTGCTCATGTCAAAAACAATATCCAAGCATCTGAACTGCAAGGAAGGTGGGGTAGAGAAGCAGCATTATGGGCCATCCAAAAAAAGATGATGGTGCATCCATTTTTACTGGAGTGGTTTACAGGCCTCAGACTCAAACGGAAGAATTAGACAGAGATCTGGTTGAAAACATCTAAAAGGTGGGAAAGAAGGGAGAATTGTTGATTGTTGGAGATTTTAATCTGCTGGACCTAGACAGGAGAAACTCTTCTGCAGAATCTACCAGAAGTAGAGAGATAGCGGAAGCTCTGCAAGGGGTTCCACCTCAGCACCAGTGATCAAACGGTACAGTTTGATATCACAAATAGGATACAGAGAAGTCACACAAAGATCAGAGTTTTGAATTTAAAAAATACAGATTTTGATGAAATGGGGAAGTACCTGGAGGTAGAACTAGAAAACTGGAGAAAATGAGAGAAGTGGAGCAACAGTGGACCAAACTAAAAGGAGAAATTACAAAGGCAACAAATCTATGTTAGAAAAGTAAACAAAAGCAAAAGAAATAAGAAACCTATCTTGTTTTCAAAGGCGGTGGCTGATAAAATAAAAGCAAAAAGAACAGCGCTCAAGAAATGTAAAGGATCCCAAAAAGAGGAACACAAGAAAGAATATCTGGTGAAACTGAGGGAGATGAAAAAGCAATCAAGAAAGCAAAAAGCCAAGAGGAAGAAAGGATTGCCAAAGAGAAAGCGAGGTGACAACATTTTTCAGAAACAGAGAAAGGAGAAAGCTCCAGAGTGGGTCAGTGAAATTGAAAGGTGACAAAGATCAACGGGTGGAGAGAGATGAAGAAATGGTGGAAATATTAAATTCTTCAGTTCGGTGTTCACTAAAGACGATCCTGGAGAAGGACCGTCACTAGTTAACAAGATAGCAGATGGGAGTAGAGTAGACAAAACTCAATTTACAGAAGAGAATGTATGGGAAGAGCTAGGAAAACTGAAAGTGGACAAAGCCATGGGCCCTGATGAGGTTCATCCCAGGATACTGAGGGAGCTCAGAGATGTGCTGTCAGGTCCGCTGTGTGACCTGTTCAATAGATCCCTGGAAATGGGAGAGGTGCCGAGTAATTGGAGAAGAGCTGTGGTGGTCCTGCTTCACAAAAGTGGGAGAAGAGAGGAGGCTGGAAACTACAGGCTGGTTAGCCTCACCTCAGTGGTGGGAAAAGTAATGGAGACTCTGCTGAAGGAAAGAATAGTGAACTATCTACAGTCAGAAGGATTGCTGGACCCGAGGCAGCATGGATTCACCAGGGAAAGACCCTGTCAGACAAATCAGATTGATTTTTTTTGGATCGAGGAAGAGCACTTGATGTCATCTACTTGGACTTCAGCAAAGCTTCTGATACGGTTCCACACAGGAGGCTTGTGAATAATATGAGAAGGTTGGGAGTGAGCGCCAAGGTGGTGGTGTGGATTACAAATTGGTTGCCGGACAGAAGACAGCGTGTGATGGTAAATGGAATCTACTCTGAAGAGAGAAATGTGTTAAGCGGAGTGCCACAAGGATCTGTGTTGCAACAGGTCCTGTTCAATATCTTTGTGAGTGACATTGTGGAAGGGATAGAAGGTAAAGTTTGTCTTTTTGCAGATGATACTAAGAGCTGCAACAGAATGGACATGCCAGAAGGAATAGAGAGAATGAAAAGTGATTTAAGGAAGTTTGAACGGTGGTTGAAGATTTGGCAGCTGGGATTCAATGCCAAGAAGTACAGTCATGCATCTGGGGTGTGGTAATCCAAAAGAGCTGTATGTGATGGGGGGGAAGGGCTGGGTGCATGGAGCAAGAGAGGGACCTTGGGGTGATACTGTCTTGCAATCTAAAGGCAGCAAAGCAATGTGACAAGGCGATAGCTAAAGCCAGAAGAATACTGGACCGCATAGAGGAATAACCAGTAAGAAAAAGGAGGTGATAATCCCCTTATACCGGTTATTGGTGAGACCTCACATGGAGTATTGTGTTCAGTTCTGGAGACCGTATCTCAAAAAGGGCAGAGACAGGATGGAGGCGGTCCAGAGAAGGGCAACAGAAATGGTGGGAGGTCTCCATCAAATGATTTATGAGGAGAGGTTAAAGGAACTAAATATGTATACCCTGGAAGAGAGAAGGTGCAGGGGAGATATGATACAGACCTTCAGATACCTGAAAGGTCTTACTGACGCACAATCGACAAATCTCCGTTGGAAAGAAATCCCCAACATCCTCATTAGTAAACACGGAAGCAAAGAATTCATTTAGTCTTTCTGCAATGGCTTTATCTTCCCTAAGAGCCCCTTTAACCCCTCGGTCATCTAATGGTCCAACCGACTCCCTCACAGGTTTCTTGCTTCAAATATATTTTAAAAAGTTTTTATTATGAGTTTTTGCCTCTATGGCCAACTTCATTTCAAATTCTCTCTTCGCCTGTCTTATCAATGTTTTACACTTACCTTGACAATGCTTATGTTTTATCCTATTTTCTTCAGATGGATCTTCCAATTTTTGAAGGATTTTTTTTGGCTAAAATAGCTTCCTTCACCTCACCTTTTAACCATGACGGTAATCATTTTGCCTTCCTTCCACCTTTCTTAATGTGTGGAATACTATGGACTGCGCCTCTAGGATTGTATTTTTAAACAATGTCCAAGCCTGAACACTTTTAACCTTTGCAGCTGCACCTTTCAGTTTTTTTCTATTTTCCTTATTTAATCAAAGTTTCCCTTTTGAAAGTCTAGTGTTAGAGCTGCAGGTTTACTTATTGTCCCCCTTCCAGTTATTAGCTTAAATTTGATCATGTTATGATCACTGTTACCAAGAGGCCCCACCACCGTTACCTCTCTCACCAAATCCTGCGATCCACTAAGAATTAAATCTAAAATAGCTCCCTCTCTTGTTGGTTCCTGAACCAATTGCTCCATGAAGCAGTCATTTATTACATCCAGGAACTTTATGTCTCTACCTGCTGTCAGTCATCCAATTTGTAATCTACTCCACTTTGGCGCCCACTCCCAAGCTTCTCATTTTATTCATGAGCTTCTATGTGAGATCATATCAAAGACTTTGCTGAAATCCATGTAAATCACCATCAATTGCTCTTCCTTGTTCCAATCCTCTAATCATCAAATTAAAAAAAAAAAAAAAAAAAATCAGATCTGACAGGACTTCCCCCTAGTAAACTTATGCTGTCTCAGGTCCAGCAGCCTGTCTGACTGCAGATAGTTCTCTATCCTTTGCTCCAGCGGTTTCTTCATTAACTTTCCTCACCGTTGAGGGGAAGCTAACAGGCCTGTAGTTTCCAGCTTCCTCTCTGCTACCACCCTTGTGAAGTGGGTTGCAGTACATTTTATTTACTGTGTGTCTTAGCTAATTCTTACATAGGACCAATGAACAGTATTGTTCATTGGTCCTATGTAAGAATTAGCTAAGACACACAGTAAATGATAAAGACCAAAATGGTCCATGATGTACAATACACAAGCTTTTGAGACCATACCTGTTCCCCTCCTTCAGATCCAAAACTAACCAGGACCAATACTGCAAATATTGGTTATGCATTAAGTATCTACTTATGTGATGCAATTTGGAAGTTGCGCCATATAGGTATTTTTAAATAAATACATCTAGAACTCTGCAGTGCAGCAACCATGATAGAGAATTTTGAAAGCTTGGAGCAGAATGAGTGCAGGTAGTTGCTGAGAAATTGAAAACGTCCCCCCCAACTGTAAACTGAGAAATTCTGGGCAACTGTAACAGATTCCTCAGCTCTATAAGCGTTGCTGGTGATTAAAATCAATGCTTTAGTATGCCCTGGGAAAAAAAAAATAAGAGGCCTCAGTCTGTACTACATTTTGGGATCAAATTACTATAAATACACTGCCTGGCGAAAGCTCCACCTGAACTGGAGTCAAGCCTGATTTAAGAGATTATCAAAGCAGTAGAAACTAACACATGACCTGCCATGGGGGCCCCCATCAAGCCCAGCATCCAGTCCAGATCGCTTGGAAGTAACCGGCAGAAAGCACGCGTGCGCTGGTGGGGACAGAAAACAAACGGCACAAAATGACAGCAGCTGAGATCTGCAGTCTACAAAGGTCTCCTGCCGTCTCCAGTGGTAGAGAGGACGATGAAAGTGGATTTCAGGCTGACATTTCCTTCCAAAAAGGTGGGGCTTCAATTAATGACCAGATTAGCATTCCCAAGGCAATGACAGAGGTACCCGGTCAGATACAATTAAACGTTAAAAGCGATGGCTGCGTTTGAAAATGCTTCCAATGCCCTGGGTCAAACCATGTTTATAAGCAAAATATGCTCTTAAAGATAAACCGAAAACAAAATGAAAGGTTTGAGAAAAGCATTCAGACCTCCAAAAGACATTTCAACAGAAAGACTATTAAAGAGAAGATGAAAAAAAAAAAGCACTGAAGAATTTATTTTTAAACCACGTGGCTCTGCAGGCGAGGAAATCCACGGCCATGACATTGCCGTTGGACTGGCACATATACTTGCAGGTATTTTTTTTTAAAGCTACTTCAGAGTAGCCATGGGGTTTGGCTACCAAAATATTTGGTGCTGGAGACCTTTGTGTATTTCTTGTTGTCGCTGAATGGTTCTTTAGAAATACTGTAAGTCCACGCCACAATACCATGCAACAGGAATAAAGAACAAATATTTTCATTTGTTACTGACAGACAGTTTCCTCTCGTAGCTGCAGTCTTAACTTTCAACCCTTGCTTGACCATATCAGGGAAAAACACCCAACATGAAGCAAAGAAAGATTTCCTGGCACAGACATTCAAAATATGGTAGAAGACAAATATTCTGTCAAGCCATATCTATATGCCTTATTAGCCCTGCAGAAGTCACAAAACATCCTTTTGCCATGGTGCTCAGAGCACAAAAATGTAACCATCTACAACAGGGGTGGCCAACTCTAGTCCTTGAGAGCTACAAACAGGCCAGGTTTTCAGAATATGCACCAGATAGATTTGCATACAATAGAGGGAGTGCATGCAATTCTATCTCATGCATATTCTCTCTGTGATATCCTGAAAACCTGGCCTGTTTGGGGTCCTAGAGGACAGGAGTTGGCCACTCTGATCTACAAACAATTCCCAAGCTAAACGCACAAAAGGATCACTCCACATTGCTCAGATTGCTGCGACAAAAAAAAAAAATGGAAACCAAATGAGGAAAAAAAAAAAGAAAAAAAAAAAAGAGAGAGTCATATACATGAGGAAGCAGAAGGGAATTCTTGCACCAGGGTGACCGGAGGCAGGTGAGCACGGAGTCAAACGCACCTACTGCTGCTGCCTCCATCTTGTAAACATCTGCAATGGCCACTGAAGTCACTAGGATAGTGACAGGCGAAAATCTTCAGAAAAAAAAAAATGTAATTAATCTTCAGCTCCATGGGTGACTGAAAGCATCCTGAGTTAATCGCAAGAAAAGGCAATTATTTATCCTAAGATGCTAGCAGCAGCCATGCGAGGAGGAGAGCAATTTTGCCTGAAATAAAGATCAGATTGGTGTCCAGCGTGAAGCAAAACGTTGCTTTCTTCTCCGTTTTCAGAAGCACAGGAGCTGACGGACCAACTACTGTGGTAGCTTCAGAAGAGCTGGGCACACAATCTGCAAAGTGAAAGCAATTAAACTAGCACATGAAGCTAGCCAGATGCCCCGAGCCGCTGCGTCAGTAAATAACCAGACATCAAGTGACACATCCCTGGAAGCGTTCACTTAAATCGAGGTGTCAGAACCAACTAATGCACGCAAATCTCTCTCATGCTTATTCATAGTGACGTAGTAAAAGACCCAAATGGTCCATCCACTCTAACCAGCAAAACGTTTAGGTTGTAACCGCTGCTCCTAGCAGATCACCCCCATGCAGAAATGTCATACCTAAAAAAGGTGATTATCGATTACATCATTTCCATCCTCTAGCCACTATGGATCCTCTGTGTTTATTCCATGGCACTGGCAACAGCCTGAAAACCAGAATGGTTTACAGTTCGAATATTGCAAAAAAAAAAAAAATGCAATAAATTATCAAAGTGCAAAACATGCATCAAGAGGATCTCATATGTTAAAAAAAAAAAAAAAAGGCAGTGTACGAGTGTAAATTAACAAAACTAAAGTAGTTAACAACCAAGCAATACAAAAATCAATACATTGTAATTACGAATCGTAATTGCAATAAACCTATTAAAGAATGAAAATCATATATTTATACCATTATTATAATACATTTAGAGAGGCTGGAACATTATCTGTCAGGGCAAAAGGTGCTCTGGCAAATTTTAGACTAGGGTTAGAAGGCTTGTCCCCTGCATTACAGAGCCACAGCATGGCTCAGACAAACAAGGCTTAGACTACAGACAGCCTGGTATATGGTCCTGCCACCGAGGCTCTGGACTGATCCTCGGAGGACTTAAAAGGCATGCGGGGATGCCAGGAAGGGATTCCTGGTAATTGGAAGGCCTGGGGGATCAAAGAAGAGAGAGCGTGAGAACCCAGTTCTTAATTTTGAGTATTAATGTTGCTCAGTGATAAAGCCCTACAGCTTTGAGTGAGTACTTGTCAAAGAGAAGGATTACTACATGACTTGACCCGACTGGGAAACTGAGTGAAGCTTGCCTCACACTGTAAGTGATGCTGTTGAAGTCTAAGTCCTGTTATTATATTTATTTGTAGACTTTTATATACCATTGTTTGGTGCTAGCCTTCACAACGGTTTACAGTATGCCTGCAATTAATAGGTAAGGTCCTGTTATATTTATTATTTGATTTATATTCTGCTTTTCAGGCACTTCATAGTGGATTACAGTCAGGAACCTGAGACAAAAGGTGAAGATGTGACTGGCTCAAGGTCATAAGGAGCAGTAGCTGGCTTTGAACCCTGGTTTCCCTGGATCATAGCCTGTTGCTCTGTCCATAGGCTACTCCTCCACTCCTGCCTATGTCACAGTGTAAAATAAACTGCTATTGAACACTCAACATGGACTGTGGGGCCTTGTAAAATTCTTCATTCAGCTGTCTAAAAACACACTTTATACTTATCATGAAAAACAAATTATAGAAATATTCCAAAAGTAATTAAGAATAAACTTTTTTTTTTTTTTTTTAAAGTCTTGATTGCATAAATCTTCACACTCTTGGTCATAGCAAATTAGCCTCAATTCAAGAAATTGCCTTAACAAGGCCCCTAAATAGAGCCCCGCTGTGGCCAATCACAGCAGTGGAGCTGAATCAAATCCTGCTGGATGAAGACTCGAGCTGCTCCTGGATTCTACCATGAGGCTGCAGAAAGAACTCTGGAATAACCTTATTCAGAAAGGGAAAGCTACAAGAGCATTTCTGTGTGTCTGAATATCCCTTGGGCACTGTTAGGTGGAAACAATCTGGCACCACCAAGAGAGACTGCCATGATCAGGGTGTCCCCTCCAGTCCCGGGGTTAAGGAAACTGATGAAAAGATCACTGCAGAGGTCTCTGGCTGAGACTGGGGAAAATGTTGCCTGTTCAACACTTTAAAAGATTATTCCGCAAACGTGGTCTGTATGGGAGGGTGGTGAGAAGGAAGCCACTGCTGAAGAAAAAAAAAAAAAAAAGTTATATGGTGTGCCTCACAGCACTTACAAAAGAAACATTTAGGGAACACTGCATGAATGCGGGAGAATGTTTGTGATCTGATGACACCAAAGTGCAACTTTCTGATCTCAATAGCAAACGATGATTGGTGTGGTGAAAAACAAACAGCACTTCACTCTAACACCATCCCTACAATACAACGTGGTGGTGGCAACATTGTTATGGGGATGCCTTGCTTCAGAGGGGGGTAGGGAGGCTTAAGACACGGAAAGATGGATGGTGCAGAGTACAGACAGATCCTGGAGGAAAACTCAATGCAGTCTGACACAGGCCTAGGAGAAGATTCAACTTTCAGGACAACAAAAAACGAAGAGCAACAATGGAGCAACTCAGCCAGGAAAAAAAAAAAAAAGTAAAGTTTTATAATCACAGTGGCCCAAGTCAAATTCCAGACCTGAATCAAATAGAAAATCTGTGGCAAAGTTTGAAGATGACAGTCCACGGAATCTCCAGCAAAGCTGAAAGAGCTTGAGCTATGCTACCAAGAATGAGGAAAAACTGCACCATCTCACTGGCTGGTAGACGCGTATCCTAAAATGAGTCCTGGCTGCTACTACTGCAAAAGGAGCTTCCGCCAAATACTGAGTCAAGCAGGTGCGAAGATTAATACAATCAAGACACACTTATTCTTAATTACTTTTGGAATATTTCTACAGTTATTCTCTCACAATTAGAACAAGAGTTAAGTTGTGTAGATCAGTGAAAAAAAAACAAAACAACTTCTGCTTTTTACAGCAGAATGTGAAAAACGTATGAGGGTGTGAAGACTTTTGCAAGGCGCTGTATAACTGCAGGAGCTTCTGACCTAATGTCAAACCCAATCTCCCACACCACAAAATCTTCTGAAAAGCCCAGAGCCGTCAATCTCCAGAGGCTCAATAAGTAATGCTTTCCATTGTTCCAGACCCACTGGGGACAGAGCTTAAAAGGTCTTGGCTCCCAACATGGAACTCTAGGTAGTAGACGATGTCTTTTGGGAAGGGGGGGGGGAATAGGGGGACCCCCGGCAAGGCTAGCTCCATAGCCTCTCCCCCCTTTCACTGACCATGACGTCTTGATATGCTTTATAGTAGAGAATCTTCTTTTTGTCACAAAAATGAGGACTTTGGTTCAGCTTAATACTATCCGGTTAGAGAACGTAATCACGCCTTCTGAGTGATACAACACATTTATTTCATTCAGTTTCTAGACTGCCAGAATGCCAATGATACTCCTAGTGGATCACAGCCAGGAAATGTACCACATGAGAGGTACATTCAATAACAAATAGCAGCAATAAAAATATAAAAGTGTAATAAGTAAACCATCATAAACACAGAAGTTTAAAATAAAGCAGATCTACATTTTGAAGAAGTAACCTAGTGGTTAGAGCAGTGGGCTGTGAACCAGGGTTCAAACAGACCGTGAGCGCTCTGTACGTGAATGTAATCCGATTTGGAGTGTGCGAAAGATGGAAAATAAAATACAGCCTACAGAACCTTAAAACTCAAGACTAATGCCACAATTTAAAAATAAAATCAAGCTAAAAGCGTAGGTTCTTAGAACCATGAATGCTCACACAATGATCTAACTTTCTGTTAAAAACATCCATGGGTCTCAATATACACACAATCATTCCTTAAATAATTATTACAATAGTCCTTTTGGGGCTTTAAATGATTTTTTCCGTGTTACCCAATGCACGATCTCTGTTGCACATAATCCC
Organism: Rhinatrema bivittatum; assembly: GCF_901001135.1. Lineage (NCBI taxonomy): Eukaryota > Metazoa > Chordata > Amphibia > Gymnophiona > Rhinatrematidae > Rhinatrema > Rhinatrema bivittatum. The sequence continues at coordinate 65,463,043 of NC_042627.1, read as the reverse complement.
CGGTCCAGTATGTGTGAACAATGACAACACCACCACCTACACTGCCTCTATTTAAGCGTAAATATGCTTGAACGGTACCTGAACTGTTCTCTGCTAGGAGGCCTTCTAAGGCACACCTGCAGTCACTCCTGCCACAGGTGGCCTGGCAGCACATTTCTGGCAAGGTGAGAGGTGCCGACCCTTAGCACGCTTTGCGGAGAAACGTGTCCAGCGACACGAGCAAGGTTTTGTATAAAATAAGATTTTAAGCAGCATAAAAAGAAGTCCATCAAGCTCAGCATCCTGCCTCGGACAGGGGCCGATCCAGGTCACAGGGTTACCCGGCAGGATCCCAAAGAACAACAGATCCGATCTTCCTTGCCCTTAACCAGGGGACAAGCAGTGGCTTTTCCTGCACAGCAAATAATAGTTTATGGACTCCCCCCACAGGAAGCTGTCCAAACCCTTTTTAAATACAACCATGCTAACTGCTTTTATCACATCCTCAGACAATAAATTCCAGAGTGCTTAAGTGTGTGCCGAGCGAAAGAAAACACGCGTTTCTTTATCGGGACGCGCAGTACCGTGTTTTATGTAGCGTTCGGCGAGCGGTGGGCTATCGGGTTAGTTGCAGACCGCACGGCGGTCCATGTGCTGCAGGGGGAGGGGGAGGGGTGAACTCCCAGAGGCCCCCCCCCCCCCCGTTTAAGTTATTTCATGAAAAGGAAGAGCGCCTCACTCAGCAGAGCAGAACCACCGGCCTCACGCCGCCGCACGGCACAGGCGCGTCACGAACGCACAGCGCGGCGATTCTGACTGAGAAAAGTCACTGGCACCTGAAAGCTTCCATTTAGATTATTTATTGGTACCTGCGACAGGGCACAGCAACTAAACCAGGCGGAAGAGCAGGGGGATCCCTCCTATTACCTCAGCTAGGACAGCTGCTTCTTTTAGAGAGAGTTTTAGCAGTGAGGCGTGAAAGGTTGCAGGTTTAAACAATCGGAAAATTAGGACGAAGCCCCCCGAGAAGCGAGGCAGTCAGCACAGAGCCTTCACAATACCAAACCTGCCACGAAAAGGTCACGCGGGTCCGGCCCTTTTTGGCTGGAAGCCTTGTTTAATGCCTTGCCGGAAGGAGCCTCAACTAAAATAGCGGTGTCACTTTATCTTAAAATGGCAACCAGGCAATAAAACCCATTTTGGATTGCTACTCAAGTCCTTGGCTTCAAAGTTGGCCAGGCTTATTTTTAAGCAGCTTTTGAGGCCCTGCAAAGCAAACTGGTGCGGGCGGAAGGGGAGTTTTCAGCACACAGACCCCCCAGAGCTGTCTTTTGGGGGTGGGGCAAACAGTGGCAACCGCCATGGCAGCTGGACCCCCAAACATTAGTTTTAGTGTTCCAGTGCCCCGCGGCAGTTGATTTGCCCTGGTGCCCGCACCCTGCACCGGTCAGCCCTGTGGACCCTAATTTACAACCAGCACAATAAGAGAAAGGCCTCATAAATGGATGGACAACAGGCTTACTGACCCCAAATACTTAAAAATAGAAATCTAATGCAATTTCTTCAAATTTTTAACTCTCCAGGCTACCAGAGACATCACAAAAAATAAAGAGGAGGAAAACCTGAGCTTTAAAATGATCAGATTAAAAGTATTACCCACAGAGAATCCTGAAAAACCACATTTTAGTTCAGAAGATTTTACAGCGCTGACTTTTTTTTAATTTTTAGAAAGCAAATCTATGTAAGGGCTGTGCTTAACCGTTTACCCTGTGTCGGCAGCATCACTGGTCCCCTCCCCCCCCGACAGTGCATGGTGCATGTGCCATCAGAGCACAAGAGGAGCGGCAGAAGGTGTCGGACGCTCCCACATGGGAGGAGCAGTGAGTTTGACAAAAATTCCCTGCCCCTGTGATTCCGGGCTCTTCCTCTTCGGGAGGCCGCCTGTCCTGGGAAGGTGGCTGCAGCCTCGGGTCTGTGCTCCCAGGCCTACTGTGGTTTGGTTTTGGTGCTCAATAGATGTTTATTTGTGAAGGGCCTTTTATTTATTTCTTCGGCCGATTATGTGCTTGTTATGTAAAATAAACAGTGCTAGGGAGGGCCTGGTTTTGGGGTCCAAGAGCGGACTGCTGAGATATTCTGACAGACAGCGAGAGCGAGCAAGGAGAGAGCGAGAATTGTGTCTGTGTGAGAGTGAGGAGGAAGGAGTGCCTAACAGGGGAAGGTCCCAAGAACTGCAGAGCGGGAAAAAAAAAACCCAAGGAATGGGCCTGAGGCTCATCGGAAGAGAAAGAGCTGCCATCAGAGGAGCAGGTCCCAAGGAAAGTGCCCAGGGAGCACGTGCCTGACCCCGAGCACCCACGTGCCAGGGCGTGCAGCGCGTTCGAGACGCACTTCTCTGTGGACGTCACCTGTGTTGACTGTTGCACCGAAGGCACAGTGCACTGGCTGGACATTTTGTTTTCCTGCAAGCAAGCGACCGGGAAAGCATTTCATGTCCTGAACAGCAGCTTCAGAGAGGAGTGCGTTTTGTTCCCTACAGGAGCTCGAGATGGTGCGGCCCTGAAAGTCTGACGCTTCCTTGTTCACAAGTAACCCGGGAGCGTGGGTGCTGCTGTGGCCCCATCAACACTCCCTCCCCCCCCATGCATGCCAAGAGATTTTGGGGGCAGGGGGGTTACGCATATGAAGAAAAGTAACAGAGCTCTGCTGAAGAAAGCCACGCCCTCCCCCCAACTGAAACAGAAAGACAGCGACGCAGGGATCAAAACGACAGAGAGAGAGAGCGACTCGGACGGCGATGCACCGCGGCAGATCTGCGCGTCTTAACGCACAGAAATGCTTTTGTGCCGAAAGGCCACGGGAGCGACACCCAGTATTTATATCTGCAAGCAATCCATGCACAGCGCCCATGTCCATCAGCGTTACAGAAATGCGGAGGGAGGGGGCAGCGACGGCAGCAGCAGAGCAAGAGGACAGGGCCGCGGGCGGGCCCGATGGATCGGTACAGACGCGCGATGTCTCCGCCGTCCACAAGTCCTAGGGACCACAACTCGCAGCCGGGTTCTAGCTTTCCCCCTTCCCTTCCTGTCGTCTCCCCTCTACTTTTGCATTACAGCTCATCTTCTCCCCGGTTCCTGATTTTCTCTCGGGCACATCCATTCGGCCGGACACTTGCCTGACCTGCGTGACTTCCCCCTCTCTACCCTTCCCAGATGAGGACGAAGGCTCAACATTAGGCCACCTCTAGCAGCAGCAGCACCAGCCCCTACCTAAAAGAAAAGTATAAAACTCCGCAAAGAAGGAATTATTCATCTGTAAAACACCCATCAGAAACGGGGGTGCAAAATGTGGTTTGAATAAGGAAAATCCCCGTCTGAGAGACTTGGAGCCTCATTCGCCGGGCATTTTCCCCCCCACAGACAGAGAATAGGAGGAATAGCCTAGTGGATAGAGCAGTGGACTATGAACCAGCAGACCAGGGTTCGAGTCCTGCTGTCACTCCTTGTGACCCTGGGCAAGTCGCTTTACCCTCCACTGCCTCAGGTACAACCTTAGATTGTAAGCCCTCTGGGGATAGAAAAATACCTACAGTACCTGAATGTAAACCGGTGTGATATCTCAATTGAGATCGAATGTGGGTATATAAAAATAATAAATAAATAAATACACCAGGCCCTCAGTTTGTCGCAGTCTGCTCTGGATCAGGAATCCTGTTACCTTTATAGACTCTGTTGTGTTCAAACCAGACCACGACGACGTCTTTAGATTATTTCCCCCCCCCCACTGTAAAGAAAGCTTTCCTGAATTTAAAAATGAAATTGGAATTTTCCCCCAAGTCTCCAGTGGCACAAAAAGCTCACAGCGTAAAAAGCTCCCAGGTTTGAGAGAAGCGGCCCTGGGGGCTGACGGCAGAAAAAGACCACATGGGCCTATTCTAGTCTGCCCCATCCACAACTGCTCAGCTCTACCACCTCAACCACGCCCTCGGGGAGATCCCCCCCCCAGCGCTCCTCCCACGCTCTCTCAAAATTCAAACACTGCCCTTGTCGCCACCGCCTTCAACCCATGACCCCCCCTTCCTACCGAGAGAGGCCCACTTCCTGTGCACGGAAACGTTTCCAGCATTTATCTCCCCTACCCTGCCTTCCCCTCCCAGGTATACACAGAGGCTTTGGCTCCGAGATAGGCTCTTACAGAGGGTAAGATTACGTTTCATGGTAATGCGCATATCTCCTAGGAGCCAGCCCAGATCCATTAATAGCACTTATTATAAAAATAAAAAATAAAAAAAAGTTGGGAAGCGTCAATGACATAGATGCCCCCTCCTGTAGTTCCTTCTCTTGGTCCGAGACTCCCTCGCTTGATGTACCCCGAGGTAATTTAATTAGCGTATTGATTTATTAGCCTAGCATTAAATCACTGCTTGTGAAAGCCCTCTTATGTACTGCCATTTGTAGGTTTCTGTGTGATAACCGCTCAGCGTCTTATGTATTTCCATGAACGACTTCACTCTATAAACGCAGACCTTCCCCTTAATCTTTCTTGTGAAGGTAGCTGTAACAGCTTTGGTGGTTTCTGTGTTCTTCTGCACAGTTCATTTTACAGAAGAGTTTTCCCCCTTGCTTTGTAAATTGAAACGCACACCTAAATTTAATGCGCTCCCTAGCCTTCTATGGGGAAAAGGATCGGCTCCTCAGCTATATTTTTCCTGCTTACTCTGAGATCTGCCCAGGAGGCGATTCTAAGAAATTCCCTCCACTCTCAGAGGTAAAATTACAGGGGGAATCTGGAAGGAACTGACTGAACCTTTAAAGATGCTTTGGAAAAAAAAAAAAAAAAAAGTGACCACGTTTCTAATCAGCATGCCAGCACATGAAATACAGCCTGGTGGGACGTGTATGTTCGAAAGAACAAATAATTAACAAAAGGTATTTAATCATGGGCGAGCGGTGCAGCTCTGTTCTGCTGATGGCACTGTTTCTTAACCGATGCTCAAGCTGTGTTAAAATCCTGCCTTCCTCTGATAAGCCAAACCAAAATTCACCACTTAGTGGGTGTACCTATATAATAAATCAAGGAACAAAATAAACGCCACTTGATCACAAGAAATCAAGGTTTTTCAGGACAATACCACTTAAATAATTATTCTTATTTTAAAATGTGAGCATCTTTTAAGGTACCATAGACATCATGCCTCTTTTTTTTTTTTTTTTTTTAAAAAGACAAGAGGTCTCCGGGTCAGTCAATTCTTTCGCATTTGTTCCATCCTTGAAGAATTTGAGAAACAGGCTTTAAATAATGCATTCATGCTTTTCAAGTCTGCTGTAAATCCAAGTTTGTTGAATGTTTGTGTTTTATTTATATTTTTGTATATTTATACTTATATTTATAATAATTTATTTTAAGTCGTTCGCTGCTTTATCTATAAGTTCATACGAAGTTAGCCCTGTTATCTGTACCCTCTTGTTTGATGTAATTTCCAACTTTGGTTCTATGTAAAACCGACGTGATATGTACTAGTACAGGAACATCGGTATTTAAAAGCCTTAAATAAAATAAAATAAATAAATAAATATTAGCTGACAGATTTATAAGTAGGAGATATCCACATAGTGACAAATGGGCAAAATTTTCTGATGGAAATCTCCATTAAATACAAACCTTAAAAAATAAATAAATAAATAAATAAAAAAGAGAATGATCGTTTGGTTTGCGTATTATGGCAAAGTACCTTTTCCTCCGCAATAGCAGCACCGATTTGGAAACATTGGCACGTTCTGGCACTCCATGAAATGTTTAAGGAGCCTCCTTTAATAACTACATCACGTGGGTCTAACATAGGACACCGTACAGTACATTCTTATTTCACTAGAGATGGGATCAAATTATTGGGAAGCCATGTGAAATGCAATTGCTGCAGAGTTTGGGAACACACAACAGAAGAAGAGGTCTGGACAGATCCCACCACAGGGTTATGATGTAAAACGGAAATCTATCACAAATTGTGAATCACCTAATGCTGTTTACATTATAGCCTGCCATTGTCCGAGGATACGTGTGGGGCAGACCAGTTGCCCAGTCAAAGTTAGGTTGATGGAACATCGCTCTAGGCTCAACACGTTCACCACAACAGCACCGACTGTGGCTCATTGTGTTGGAAAAAATAAATATTTTTGAACTACAGTGGACAGTGATTAAAAAAACCAAAAAAACCACGTCCACTGCACGTGATGGAGATCACCAAATGCAACTGAATTACCGGGAACAATATTGGATATTTACTTTAAAAACGATGCACCCTATGGGACTGAATGAAGATTTGGATTGGCCATCACCAATATGACGTATAGCTATTTTATTGGCTGTTTCTGGGTCTCATGGTTGCCTATTTAAATGGTAATCCACAACAAAACGTTGCTTCAGCCATTTTGACGCTGTCTGCCGTATGAATTAGATGACAAGTTATCTTCCTGCTATTTGCCGTATGAATTAATTGAGAATTGTTTTTTCAGTGATGGATCCCCCGATGAAGGATTTGTTCTAAAACCTGGCCTTATTGGGAGAGCATCATTTGAGCTAAGAAGATTGGTGAAAAATCCATGGACAACAGTTTAAAATTTTGATATTGATTTACGGCTTAAATATTCTTTTTGTACACAGAAAAATTATTTCCAGCACCTAAGTGGCAATATAATCATCATAGAGACTTTGGTCAACTTTAAATGCAATATAAAAAAGGTTAAAAATACATATATACAACTTTGAGAATAAGATCATGTTTTTGTGGTACTGCTTTTGTTAAGAAAATTAGGTGGTTGGTGGTTTGTTGATTAAAAATATGTATGAAACAATCTCTGTCCATCTTCACATATTTTATATGTGAGCTTTAATTATTTAAGCAGTATTGTCCTCAAAAACTTTGATTTCTTGTGATCAAGTGGGGGCTGTTTCTTGATTTACTCTGATAAGCAGAAAATGTGGATTGTGGTCCTAAAAAAAAAAAAATTCAAAGCGCACACACACAAAAAAAACCAACAAAAAAACAAAGCAAAAGATTGTACTTAAAACAATTAAAAAAAAAAGTTAGAGGAAGCAGCAGCTTGAAATAAAGGAATGCAATTCATCTAACATAATGTACCCTGACTCCATATCCTTGGTCTTCAGGGTTCTCAGACACCTGTAATTCACAGCAACAAAAACAAGAGCTGCAGCTGGGACAGAGGAAAATCTGAGTTTTTAAATGAGGGGGCGCACGACCTCCCACTTAACCAGTAATGAAGTCACCACCTGTCACTGGAGCCCAGAGATGATTACATTTTAATAAGACTCAGACAGAATTTTGAGACCAAATGACGTGATCTAGGCTTGACTGGCAGAAACAAATGAGTGTAAAGCCAAACCTTTCATGCGTGCCAGGTCATCTGAGACCGTTCCTCCAGAGCGCCATCCAGGCAAGGTCTTCTCATCAGACACCATGACCAAAAACCCATTAACTAACGAACAAACAAGTCGTCTTGCATTACTTCGTGCCTTTCCTTGTTGAGTACATTTCCTTCCACTCATTCCTCATTTTTACGAGCCACTTGACAAACTCAACAGGCTGAAAAGACAACACAAGAAACACCCTGGGGATGAAACCAAGTTTGCACCTGGGTGGGAGATCAGAAGAGCTGGAACTGTACCTGGATGGGGAGGAGAAGAAAAGAGAATTCCACCAGGGGATGCACTGCCAAGGAACCCACAGGAGGCTGCAGTAAGAATATAGGATTTACTGGGAGGAGTGCATGGGTAGAGGCGATGCAAAGAGCGTCTTGGGAAATTGTGTGCTCTGAGAAGTGTAACCTTTCTAATCTCTCAGTAGAGCGATACTGGGGGAAGCAGAAGCAACCAAGCATTCCTGGGAGGAAGGAAGCTTCTTGGGAACTTATCCCTAAGATGACAGTTGCCAGGTCTGCCAAGCGAGACCAGCAAAGAGAGAGAGAATTAGCAGTTAAGAGAAATTCTTCTCATTAAAGAGACACCAAAGGCTCATGTTAGAAGCTTCCCAACGTATGCTCCTCCAAGAAAAAGAACGCCCGTGTTAGAAACAGGAGAAGGTTTTATCAATCCTAAAAGTTACCGGTCTGATACAAGAGGCAATGAACAGCAGCATCCTGCCCCCTCCACTGAGTTAATCTTTGTTCTTTGCTTTATCACACCTTGAAACAATTTGCCTCAGAATCAAAATTTACACAGGTAGTTACACATAAGAACATAAGAATTGACCAAGCTGGGTCAGATCAAGGGACCCTCAAGCCCAGCATCCTCTTTCCAACAGTGGCCAGTCCAGGCTATAAGTGTCTGGCAAGAACCAAAACTGTCTGTCTATCCCATGCTACCGATGCTAGTAAAAGTAGTGGCTATTTCCTAAGTCAACTGGATTAATAGCAGTTAATGGACTTCTCCTCCAAGAACTTATCCAATCCTTTTTTAAACCCAGCTACACTAACTGCACTAACCACATCCTCTGGCAACAAATTCCAGAGCTTAATTGTACCTTGAGTGAAAAAGAATTTTCTCTGATTAGTCTTAAATGTGCTACTTGCTAACTTCATCTAATGCCCCCTAGTCCTTCTGTTATCCGAAAAAGTAAATAACCGATTCACATCTACCCGTTCTAGACCTCTCATGATTTTAAAGACCTCTATCATAACCCCCCTCAGCCCTCTCTTCTCCAAGTTGAACAGCCCTAACCTCTTTAGCCATTCCTCATAGGGGAGCTGTTCCATCCTCTTCATTTTGGTCACCCTTCTGTGTACCTTCTCCATCGCAATATCATCTTTTTTTGATATGCGGCAACCAGAATTGTACCCAGTACTCAATGTCGGATCTCACCATGGAGCAATACAGAGGCATTTATTTGCAGAGATCTGCATTTAAATTCCCACAACGTCAAGCAAAAAAAGGTTAAAACTTTTATATATACACCTGTGTGTGTGTGTGTGTGTATATATATATATATATATATATATATACATACACACACACACACACACACACACACACACACACACACACAGCCAATGTGGCAGTGCAGCCACTGCTTCCTCCACTACTGTGCATGTGGGGAGGTGCCACGCTGTGTTTTGTAAGGAAGGTCGAGGCACTGGCTGATCACTTGGGGGTATTTGAGACATGGCTTCAAGTTACTGGCTACCTAGAAACAGAGACCAAAAAAAGAAGAAGGAAAAAAACAAACAAAAAACAAAACAAAACTCGCCAACATGTTTTTCCAGCTCATCTTTTTAAATCACATTTAGCTTCCCAAACAAAGAGGCCCATTCTCTACATAGCAGACTTATGAAACGTACAAGCCAGCCCTAACTGAACAGGGAAACTTCATCCAGAGATCCCCTCAGGGCCAAGCAAAAGCCATTCAAAGGATTCCATGCGGAGAGAAGTAAACAGGACAGACGGGGAGATGGTGGGGGTTAATGCAGTAAAGCCTCCGCTAATTAGCATTTGATCTATTTTTTCCTTGGCTGGAGGATTCGTGGCGTGCCGGGTTTGGTTTCCTTGGGTGGTACAGAGGTCCCTGAGAAAGCACTATGTTCAGAGTCAGCGCAGGTCCTGGGGCACTGGCAGCGCTGAGGAATCCGAGCGTTCCCTGCAGAGTCCTTGGCCCTGGGAACTGCCGGACTTTGTTACCGAACAATGGCGCTGGCCAGGAAATGTGGGATGGTTGTGGAAAGCTCCGATTTCCCCCTGCAGAGTGCAGACCATGCCCAGTGCTGCCTTCCTCTCCCCTTTCCTTCCTTCCTCCCCTCCCTGCTTAATGCGGGCCGCAGCCGGGCTTCTGAACACCGACCCGGCCCTGCGAGCGTACAGCAAGGCGCCGAAGCTCTCCTCCTATCCCCAGCACAGGTCGGCACTAACCACAGGCAAGAGCAGCCTGAACAGGAACCACTGGGGCAGACACATTAGCAACGATTATGAAACTAATAGACAAGTTATGGCCAAAAAAAAAAACCAACCCCACAACCCTGGAAAATTTGCACCTTAGGTCATCGTCAAGACTCACCTTTGAGCAGACAGACTATTTAGTAACGCTCACTATGAGACAGCATACGCTTTTGGGTTTTTGTTTTTTTTTTTTTTAATTATACGATGTCAGTATGTGCCACACTGTCTTTTAATACTACACCACCAGCCTGATCACGGGATGTCGACCACAGACCTGACTTTCTCAAGTGTAATGTCGAAAAGAGTCTTGGACACTTCGCTTATGGCACGAAGGGCAAGCAACCTGTCCTGGTCAGTACCTGTCAATGCCAATTCTTCAATGGCAGGAGAGACACGAAGTTTCAAAAGCAAAACCATAATAACCATACAGTTTAGTAAAGTGTGCACACCAAAGCAGTTTGATACACGGCCTTTTTTTTTTTTTAAAGTAAGAAGATACTAAAAATATAAAATGGACAAAGCATAAAATGTAAAATAATCGCTATAAAAAAAATAGTTCAGACTTGGCACAGGCTTGAATATGCACTATATACAAAAAAGCATGTGTGCTTCACCCAGGAAAAAAAAAAAAAAAAAGAGGCACCAGAAAATTCAGGCATGGGAATAGACAAACTTCTTTTCTCAGCAATATTTATTAAACGCGGTAATCTCATTCAAGCCTTTTCCCTATGCAGCTTTCCTTGTCACATAGCACTTCAGCTGGAAAATTGCCTTTTTAATTGAAATTCTTCAAAACCCAGAGACCTTCCAAGAGGCATAACCAGGTGAAAGAGAAAAGATGGGGAGGTGAGAATTTGTGTTAAAACAACGTCAGCCTAATGAGGACACGTGCATTCATGGATACAAGACGCACAATTATATATCCATGGCCGTGGGGCCCTGCAGGTGAGAAGAGAGAACAGGATTTCCTACTCAAGGGTTGGGACTGAAACCCAGAAAAACACGAGATTAAGAATTAAGAGGACATTCATTCAGTTCCTCATTCACCTAGCTTGCTGATAACCTGCTAAGCAGATGCATAAACCTGATGTGCCTTATTTATGTACCTGAATGCAGACCCTAACTTGTTACAAAAACGCTTTGAACTCTGCTAGCAGAGGGGGAAAAAAAAAAAAAAAGAGTGTGAAATAAAATGATAACATCAATCAGAAAATTTACAGATGCCCTTCGTGGCTTGATGCTAGTTTATTCATTTAAGCCTGCATTCACACACTCTCTTTTTAAAATCCTGCAAGAAAAACTTTTAAATCCATGAGAATAATTTCAGCCCGATTCTGGGACTAGAAAGCCAGTTGCAGAGTATCTCAGAACAGATGCACCAGCAGAGGCTTAGGTGTAGACGGGGCTAGCTGCTCTGCACAAGACAGAACAGAGTGTTCTGAACAGTAATATAAAGAGAAAGCAAAAAGAGCGAAGCATTACAGTTTTACACAACAAAAAAACCATTAAGGGGATTTCACCGTCTCTGGGGGACCAGGTGGACCCAGTCACCCTAAGAGCCAGTCAGAGATTCAGAGGGGGGGGGGGGGGGGGGGGGGGGGGGGGGGGCGGCTGGGCCTCAAATTTCAAGATGCTTGTTAATTTATTTTTTTTTTTTAGCTAGGGGCCTGAAAAGTTGGAAGTGGCTCAAGCCTCTTTGTACCTCTGAGGGGGCCTGGTCACCTAAACACAAGGACAACACTTTCTGGCCAAACAGTGCCCGCAGAAACCAGCTCCGGAGAGAACCCCGTCTGTCTACGAGAACTACGAATAAAGATTCTTGGTTCTGTTACCTGGTGGGAGGCAGATTCCAACCAGGCTGGAGGCTCAGAGGGCAAAATCAATCAATCGCATGGGCTGGGTTTCCCCAGGATGTAAACGCATTCCTTAAAATCCTCCGACACTTATTTACGATGCTTAAACACTGAAGCCCTTCTCCTCAAAGCTGCATCCTCCTCACATGAATTTTAGGACAAAAAAAAAAAAAAAGGGTCTGGTGTGGAATACTGAAATCTACCAAACCCTTTGCTTCATTCTCCATTTTTTCTGGAAACCTCACTAAAAGAGAAAAAAAAGCCGCAGTTCATGAACCTCATGCTAATAACCAGCACCCTCGGAGTAATTGCCAGCAGCTACTTGCCTGAAGTAAGAGATTAAGGAAATAATGGAAAGTCAATTAAGATGGCTCAGTAAACTATCATGCCATGGTTTGTTTTTTTGTGTTTTCAGCAGGAGGTTTAATCTTCCTGCTTTGGCAATGGCCCTTACATATTTGTATCCCCCAATGGGGGTTGCGTGGCAGGATCTAGATCTCATCTAAAAAAGGCCAAGGAGAGAGAGCGTACACCTCTTACAGCTCAGAACCTGCACCTGGATCTCAGCCATCAAGGGACTGAGAATCTGTTTACTCCTCAGATTAAGCAGTCTTCAAAATGTGAAGTTACCATACATGAAGGACCAAACTAGTGTCCTTGCAATTACCAGACTGCTGCTTCTTTTTAAAGCTTCCAGCAAAAGCCTGTTTGAGACAGGGTGGAAAGGAGGGGGGGGGGGTGTTTACAATTAACGTTGGTTTGAGAAGCCTTCAGCTCTCAACTGCACAACTGATGGCCAATCATCCTTTGACCGGCCGAGTTTGGCAGCTCCTGCATTTCAGCATCAGCACCATCCTTAATACAGCACCCCCTTATATAAAACTTAAAAAAAAATCTCTCTTAGTTTTATAAGAAGGCACCGCTTCCACACCACAACGTTGTTCGCTCTCTCTTGCAACACTGCTTGCATCAGTCAAGTCTTGTGTTGCGCTCTGATCGCGGGTTGGGAAATTACTCTCAACTTGCTCATCTTCCCCTCTGCTCAACTTGCCCTTTGGCAAGAAGGAATGGCCAGGTTTACAAATGCCTCGTAACACGATTCGACGTACACGGGGGGAAGCCTGCAGCCCAAGCCCATCATCTCCAAAAATAAGGTAAATGTCCCTGGTTTGCACGATTCAAAATTGCCAAAGAGCTTCAAAACAATTAAAAAAAACAAAAAAAAAAACTACACACATGCAAAACTACCCACCCCTCCCCTAAACCTAAAGCACTTTCTCCCTGTTATAATGTAAAAAAGAAAATCAAATGAAAAGGGGTGCTACAAAATCTATCTAGAATATAATCAACTAAGCGGGCAGGGAGCCCCAGTTATCCTGCAATAGTGACTTCTAGTGCTCAGATTTAGGGCCTATGACTGCAGGGCTCCAGAAGAAGCCCTATTGGAAGGCCCCCTGCCCACGGGCTGAGGCTGCGATAACCGGAACAAACTGGGACTGCATATAAAGTGAGAGAGAAAACAATTGCTGGGTCCAAAAAAGGCAGCAAGACAAAACTGCCCAGGCACAAAAAAAAAAAAAAAAAAAGAAAATCTGTTCTAAAAGGTGGTACAATTAGATCTTACCCGCTAATTTTCTTTCCTCGAGTCCTGACAGACCAGACCAGCCTTCACCATGGGTTTTGTCCCCCAACCAGCAGATGGAGACAGAGTTCCAGACCTCTTTCTTGAGGATCCCTCCTATACAGCCAGGTTCCACTGGGAAGGAGCCAGATTCTTAATCAAGCTGGTCCTTAAGCCCTTTCATCCTCCTCTACCCTCTAATCCTGTACGTATCTCAGGGAAGAAAACCTCCTTCCCCCCCCCCCTCCCCGAGATGAAATAAATAAATCTTCATCTCGGGGGGGGGGGGGGGGAAGGAGGGGAAGAGAGAGGGAAAAACATGCGCTCTGTGCCGTTATGCAGGAAATCCTACCCAGGCAAGCAGAGTTCCTTCTTTCCCCAGATCCTTGTTTTGCTTAAACTTAAGCAAGGAAAATAATTTTATCAAACCCTTCTGTGGCTAGTGGTGAACAGGAAAAAAAAAAAACAAAAAATGAACAGAAGGAAATAGTGTACTTGCCACCTGCCCTGAGGGGATGTATTTGAACCAGTATCTACCTTTGGGTCCCCTTGGGTTTCTTCTTGTGTTCTTAGCGTAAATATTAAAAAAAAAAGGGAAAATATTCTTGCTTCTTCTACTCTCTCTCCTACTCCCTTGTATCCCTCTGGGTGGGATTTTGGACAGGTCTGTCAGGACACGAGGGAAGAAAAGAAGATCTAATTGTACCTTCCTCTTCATCCTGCCAGACCGAAGCTGTATTCATCCCGGGTGGGAAAGGCCTAAGACTGCTTCCAGGACTCCCATGGCTAATTTCATCTCCTCTCTTTCATGGAGGTGCAGTCTGCAATGCTTTGTGAATGTTTGAACAGAGGCCCATGTAGCTGCCCTGCAAATGACAAGTTCTGTGATCTTAGCTCTTGCGGTACCTCCTTGTCGTTCACTACATATGCTGAGGCAATGGCCTCCTTAATCCATCTTGTGATTTAACCCCCGTATACAGTACAAATAGCTTATCTCACTTTCTGAAGCCATTCGTGCCCAAATATTTTAAGAGGATTCTTTCAACGTCCAAGAGGTGGAGGTTCTTCTTGTTACTGCCACAATCCACCTTTCTAAAACCCGGTAGAGAGAGTGTGACTGGTTATGGCCGTCCAGGTATAGACGGACTCTGATCCCTTCCTTCCTTCCTTAATGAGGCCATTACCACCATCAGCACCTTCGGAAAGGCCCTTGGTGCAGCTGCCAATCCAAAGGGGAGTGGCCCGGAATTGATAATGCTGCCCCGAAGCTGCAAAAAAAACCCCAAAAACCGTAATAACTTCTCCTCGATATGTGCAGATGCGCTTCCATGAAGTACAGGAAGGAGAGAAAACACCTTTTCTTACTGCCGCTTTCCATCCTGAAGCGTGGAACTCTTTAAGACCTAATTTTCTTTCTTGAGGTCCAGTACTGAGCAGTATGAGCCGACCTTCTTCGGGACAATAAAGAATAGAGAGTATGTCCCTCTTCCTCTTTCCTGGTTGGGAACAGGACGATTGCCTGGAGGTCCAACAATCTGGCCGCAGACTCTTGGACTGCTTGCCTTTTTGCCTTGCTGCATGGTGACAGGATAAATCCTCTCTTTATGGTGGCCTTTAGTCCTGGGTAATAGCCCTCTCTTATGATGTTGAGGACCTGTCTGTTTCTTGTTACTGTGGCTCACTTGTGAAGTTATTTTTTTAGCCTACCCCCCCCCCCCCCCCGATTTATGGGGGCTTTGAGTGGGCCTGCGCACCATCATTGCGCTTCCTAGCTAGAAGGCCGACTCCTGCTGAAGGCTTCTCTGGAGCTCCATCTGGCCCCCCCCCCGAAAGGACTGTCCCCAGGGCCTGATCTGCCTTCTTTATTAGTCTGGGGCCTTGACTATCTAGGCTGTCCTCTAGGCCACTACCTACCCATGCCCCCTCTTTGTGCCTTTCTGCCTCTGCCCTCCACAATGGTTTGGACTCAACATGATTCATTAGTTTTTCTAAATCCTCTCTGAAGAGTAATCTGTGTCTAAAAAGGTAGCATATTCAGCTTGGCTTTTGACGCAGAGTTCGCTGCCCAATTTTTCAGCCATAGCAAGTGCTTGGCTATTACATCTACAGTGGCCTGCTTGGCCATTATTCTAATTAGGTCATATAAGGCACTGGCTATATACGCTGCCACAGACTCTGCTTCAGCAGCCTCAAAGTTACTTAGGGATCCTTCCTCATTGCCCTGTGGTGGGACTCACTGAAGCATGCAGAGCAAAGCCCTCACTGCGAGGCCACCACAAATGGCTGCAGTGCCAAATTGGACAGATCAAATTCCTTCCTAAGAAGAATCTCAATCTTCCTATCCTGTAGGTCTCCGAGGCAGCGCCCACCTCGACAGATTATGGTGATGGTGGTGGGGTTTGGAGAGGGCCGCAATCTCCGCCTCTATCCTAGGTAAGAACAGCAGGTTATTTCCTCCTACCTGGTCCATCACATACAGTTTCTCCATATTCCCTCTACTACACAGCCTTGTTTCTGGGGATGTCCACTCCGCTGCAAACATATCGAATTGCTGAGTGGATAGGGAAAGCCTTTGCAGGCTTCTTAATCTGAGAGAATAGGATTCCCTTTTGGTTTTGCTACCTTAGGCAGTTCCCTCAGACAGACAGACAATCTGAAGACCTGGGAAACAGGAGATAAGAGCTCCTAGCTCTTCCATCCTGATGGTTATCACGGCCGAGTAATTCCTGCTCTGACCCCGTGTTTTCCTCATCCTCCTCTTGGGAGTCCCCTAGCGAGGAGCTTTCTGGCTCAGCTGAGGCCTGTTCCTGGGATAGCCTGGGCTTCTCTCTCTATTTGGCTCCAACTTCCGTGTCTTTCCCTTGGGGGCTCAAACTCAGGAGGACTTTGTAGCAGAGCTGCTTGAGTGAGCCAACTTGCCCTTCGCCTTGCGGTATTACTTTTGCATCAAGAGGACAAATTCCGTAGAAAACTCCTCTCCTTCCATCTCAGTTGCTTCCTCATCTGAAGCAGCCAGAGGCTGTCCCAGGAGACTGCCCCGCGATGCTCTCTGGCTCAGGGGCTATGGGCAAAGTTACGGTATACAGTTGGCAGAGGGAAGAAAAATCGCCAGGCCCTCTCCTCTACTTTCTCCCATGGCTCTCTTTGTGACGCAATCACAATTGTGGCAAAATCACCCCATGACGGTGGGGATGCAACGTGCCCTGCACGCGAGGCATTTCCTCCCCCTCTTCATTGCATCATGGCTGAACCCGGTGGGGAGGGTTCGGAAACTTCGGGCCAGGCCTGCGGTGTTTGGCTTCTGAGGCCTCCTTACCGAGGCAATGCACCACTTCCTGCTCTCTCTCTTTTTATTTTGAATTGGGAAATGCAAGACCTGAGGCCTGATTACCCAGAGGAGAAAACAACCCTAAGAAGGCCGTCGTCCGAGGGAGGATCCCCAGCCCAGCCCTGGCAACTCCTGGGGAATCTGACCTCAGAGAGGCCATAGTCCCTGCCAGTTCCTCCTGCCAAACCAGCTCTACCTACCATCTCTGCTGGAGGCAGAGAACTACTGACTCCTTCCCTGCAAAACCAGCCTGTGTAGGAGGGACCCTCAAGGAAGAGGTCTGGAACTCTGCTTCCATCTGCTGCTAGGGGACAATATCCATGGTGAAGACTTGTCGTCTGGTAGGGCAAAGAGGAAAGATTTCATAGGGCTTGTTTAAAAAAAAAAAAAAAAAAGAAATAGGAAAAAGGTACAAAACCTAATTAACGGAACTAAGATGTATACCGTAATAAAAACCATCAGCAAACTAAGAGACTTCATGGCTGTCTATAGGCCAGGCGCATCTCCAGCACACTTTTATGCAGACCCTCAGGCTGTTTTCTGGACATCTCAAGAAAAAAAAAACCCAAAACACCACACCCCCCCCATACTATTCTACAAAAACAGGAAGTGGCTGAGTCAGTTATCACATTTCCTGAGGGAATATTGTGATCTGTTGTTAAGGCAACGGTGGTTTGAGGCCTATATCCTTACAACAGCAGCACACAAACTAAGCAAGTGCCACACCCTTTGCCCTTCACTTCCATGTAAAATGTGACCTCCCTCATGTTCCCCCCAAACAACAAAAGGACTGCGGCCTTCTCCCAGGGTAATCATAAAAAACTGCAGGAAGGCTTTAAAGTGGACAACTGTAGAAAATCCCATTCCAGCACAGTTTAGATTCAAGGGCTTTGTTAAGAGTCAAACTCCCTAAGCTTCTTGGAAAAATCCTCTCCTCGATGCCTTTGCGCCATACCAGACCACAGGTCCCCCCGTGCACTAAGTTCCACATCCGAGCAGATCCAATACTTTGCCCAGCGTGAGGTTCTGGGAGCAAAATGTCAAGGCTTGCCGAAATAAAATAACTCATCACCCCCCCCCCCCTTACCCGTTATGAGGCAAACACTAAACAGGCCTGCACGGGGAGAGAGAGAGAGAAAAACAGCAGGAGACCGAAGCAGCAAGGCTTTCACGCCTACCCAAGTTGCTTCAAACATCCTTCTAATCCCAAATTACAGTATACTGAAATAGCTCTGGTGTTTAAGCGTAATCACTGCCATTACTGCAAACAAACCTAGTAATTGTGCTCCCTCAGCCCTAGCGCTGCGCCACAGGTTGCGGTTCGTGCACAGACAGCCCGAGACACACTAGATCTCACTCTGGATGGGGCATGAACAAAGCAACGCTTGTGTGAAAATTAAAAACCACACAGCAGTAGAGGTCTGCTTCAGGCAAAGACTAGAATAGCATTTATACACATTTCTCTGCAAGATAGCGTGCATATACATACACACACACATATATACACACACACACACACACAGTCATACACAGACATAAGAAGTGGACTGCAAAAAAAGAGGGTTGTGGCTAAAAGGGAAAGCTAGTGAAAGTAAAAGTTCTCAACCCAAATTCACTCCCAGTTGAAGAAAACAGAACAAGAATGTCTCGTTTTTCTTAAATTGTCTAAAACATCAGGTGATAAAAACAAACAAACCAACCAAAAAAAAAAGCAAACAAAAAAAAAAACAAACCACCACCACAACCTTGGAGCCTCTTGATCAAATTAAAAAATGTTAAGTTTTATAAAATCAAAACAGACTGAGTCCGGTTTTCTATTTTATGACAGAGTTATGTAAGCTACAAAATAATATGAGTGGTGAGAACAAAATGTTTTACCAATTTACAAATTTTGAATCCACGTGTTTAAGGTCACAGCCTTAACCCCCCCCCCCCCCCCCCCCAGGTTCCGACCAGCCCTGAATCGGGCTGTTCCGACTTCACCGCAGCCCAGGTTCTACAGTGTTCCAAGCCTGGGAAGGGCAGTGCCCCGCTGCTTGAGATATTAAAGCCCGAACGAAAGAATGCGCATCGGGATTCACTTAAACAGGGGTCTGAGAGGAAGGGGGCCAGGCGGACGGGCACGACTGGCCTTTACCTGCAGGCGTGTGGTTTTGTTTCTGTGCTTTAAAAAATAGAAAACAGCAAGAGTTATTCGAGAGAGAAGCAGACTCCCTCCCACCCACACAAAATAAGGAAGGAAAGAAAAAACGGTTCTCATTTTCTCTACTTCCCATGTTTTCTGTCGCCGGACTCGCAAACAAACAAACAAAAACATTCTATTGATAAAGGAGGACTGGACGGAAATTCGAAATGCAAATATAATCAAATATTTCATGTTGATTGTCAGAGCATGAACTGAACAAAAAAAAAAAAAAAAACAAACCCACACCAAAACGGAAAAAGTGCCAATTTCTAATCTTCCGGCGCACATGCGCCAATTACATTAATAAGTGTCCTACAAACAGCGTGGAGTTTCAAAATCATCTGCATTCATAAACTCTGCTGAAAAATGGCTGGCGAAAGTTCTCTTTAAAACCCGAGGTCTCTACTCGCTGGTTTGCTGTCCAGGTCCCTCAAACCTCATCTCTTTAAGTCATCCGTCTGCGTGATGCAAAAGAAAGCTGGCATTGCAGTCAGGCCCCCTCCGATGACTGAGACGGGGCGCTTCTGCGGGTCAGTCGTGCGGGTGCTCCTCTCCACGTGACTGAAGACTGCACTCGGCCACCCCAGCAGCTTTCCACCCAGTCAAAACGTCTTCTGCTCTAATAAATGAGGTTTGGGGTTTTTGTTTTTTTACACAAATGATAATCAATGGAAAGGATTCCTTGTAATTAAAAGGTTAGGCCATCAAAAATGTGTCTAGAAGCCAAGGATTCACGGAGAACGTGCTTTTCTATAAAAGTGCGGCAAAAAACACAAACTTGTAAATTCAAAAAGGCACTTGTGAAGAGGCTTTTTTTTTTTTTACCATTATACGTGGTCCAAATGTGCCCCTCCTCATAACACTGAGGAATTCATGCCAACAGTGATCAAGTGCACACAGACGCGAGACCCCCTTCCTCTTGACATCTTATGTATGGCATAAATCAGTAAACAGGCTGAAGGACTATTAATTACTATGCTTCCATCTGGCAACGGTAACCCTAATTAAAAACAGGTCCTTTTTTCACCTTATGGAAGAAGGAAATAAAAAGCCCTTAAAAAAAAAAAAAAAAAAAAATTCACGATTTTTATTGCACAACGGCTCAAATGGGATTTTCCATTCATAAAAGTATTCCGATGTCCTGTTTCTTGGTTAATGCGAGCCAAAAGGCACCCCAAATTCAAGAATTAAGAACTGCACAGCCTGTTCAAACCAAAGCAAGCTTCCTATACCTAGGATGTCAGTGTACAAAATCCAAAGAATCCAGGCTGCATAGTTACATAACGTCCAGCATAAAAGTCAAATTGAGTCTGCATCGGGAACTTCAGTCTCCGCTGAGACAAAGCTGGCCGGTTTTAAATATCGCCTTGCAAGAACAGACTACATCTGATACAGAACATAAAAATACCGTACTTCTAAACCTCGGGAAAGGTTATGCCGAGAACAATTATTCCTTGTGAAGTTACAGAGCTTCACTGTGGCTGCCACGTATCTGGCTTCCTTCAAAATCCTCCGTACCTTCCTGAAAGCAGCAATGGCTGCAGGGCGTTATTGGAACCTCCGCGGAAGGAGTAAAAAAAAAAAAAAAATAGTCCTTATTGTGCGACAGGCCTCAAACCTTTGCAGTAAACTTTTAAATCTTAAAGGTTTTCTCCATCTGAGGCCATACAAAGGTTACAAATCTGCAGGGAAACACTAACTTAAGATGACTTTTTTTAGTGCTTCTCACACACATAGGGCCGGATTTTAAGATGTACGCCCGATTTTTAACACGTGCGCGTAGCCGGGTGCATGTTATAAAATCCGGGGGTCGGTGCGCACAAGGGGGTGCACGCGCCGAGCCCTAGGAGAGCACCGATGGCTTTCCCTGTTTCCTCTGAGGCCGCTCCGAAATTGGAGCGGCCTCAGAGGGAACTTTCCTTCCACCCCCCCTCCCCACCTTCCCCTACCTAACCCGCCTCCCAGCCCTACCTAAACCCCCCCCAACCTTTATTTTACAAATTGCGCCTGCCTCTGGGCAGGCGTAGGTTGCGCGCGCCAGCCAAGTGCCGGCACGTGATCCCCCGGCCTAGCAGCCCTAAGGAGGCCTCTGGCCACGCCCCTGCCCCGCCCCTTTTTTCAAGCCCCGAGACATACGTGCAACACCGGGCCTATGCAAAATAGGCTCGGCACGCGTCGGGCTTTTAAAATCTGCCCCATAGAGAACAAAGATTCTGTGCATTTAGTCAAATCACAAATATTCGTGCCTCCTACTCATGACTCCAAGTGATATTCCCACACTCCACTCTGAACTTTCCAGTTTCATTTGGATGTTAAGATTTGGCCACTCACCTTTCCAAACCCATGCTCAAGGCCAGTTACCATTCAGGTACGGTAGGCGAGGCCCTGCCCAAAAAAGGCTTACAATTTAAGTTGGTACCTGAGGCAATGGAGAGTTAAGTGACTTGCCCAAGCTCACAAGCAGCGTGGGGATTTGAACCCTGGCTCCCAGCCCAGTGCTCCACCGCTAGACTATGCCTCCGCGTTTTCTTGGCTCCCCTTCTGCTGCACACTTCAGATTCCCCAGCTGGGCGTGCGACACGTGCACTCATCGAGCCGTACAAACTGGAATCCCGGTGACACGATTATATCAGAGTTTTCCTAAGGAACCTGTTCTGCTAGGACACACTCCCGCCCTTAATACGAGCATACAAATCAAGTAGGCAGAACCAAAAAAAACAGATTGAAAAATTGACAACCACCCCTGCAAAACCCCTTGCTTTTATCTGAAGATTGCTTGTGGGGGGGAGGGTGGGGGCAATATTCGTCATCGTGTACAAGTAGGAAAGGTCCTAGGGTCAAGGTTAACAAATGGGTAAGTTTCCATAACAGGCCTGAATGCTCTGACTTCTCAAAACAATAATAGGCTCCACTCAGGCATCTGCTAACATATGCTCTGCCAGTGTCACAGATTCCCTGAATCAATCACAGGTCAGCCTCCCTCTCCTGCTAGTTTTACCATATATACAAGCACACTATGAGGAGGCACAAGAATACTTCCCCCCAAGGATGTGTATACAGTGATTTGACATTTGCTCTCACAGTCCATCATGTGCACAGGTTTTAAGCGTGACCATCAAACTATTTATGAAGTCAGAAAGTGAAACACCCCTATCGTTTTCTTAGGGTGCTGTTCTGTCCTAAAATGTTGGTTTATTGCTTATATCAAGTCCAGATGAAAGAACGTCACCTACACGGCTGGTTTCTAGCTGCTGCAGACACCTCACCTTTTTGCCTCACTATACAACTCACACAAGGCACGACAAACCTTAAGAGGTCTAGCTGTCCACGAGGAGATTTAGAAAAAAAAACAGATACAGCGCTAAAAATGTTTTGCCATTACATCTTCAGGCCTCACAGACCATGGCATCTTTCTGATAGATTTCGTTTCAGAGGCTGAGTTTTTTCAGCCTGCAGCACCACTGTTGGAGGATTATTTACTCTATTCTTCAGAATTCCTGAGCTGTATAAAAAATGGATGATTATCTGGCTGCTGGGAAAAAGAAAAAAAAAAATTGCTGTTCGGGCCAGCATGGAAATATTCTGCTCCATTCCTTGCAGACTTCCTCCTGCATAATTTTTTGTACAACTCTGAAATCCACAGAAGAGAAGACTTTCAAGTGTGTTTAAAACAACCTTTAAGAGGTTCTAAAGAGCTGGCCACGTCTAAACGAGGAAGGAAGAAAATAGGGTCATGGCAAATTAATGTCCTGAAATTACATCCACAAGCACACACTGTCATAGTCCTATATCACAGTCCATATTGGGTTAACACCATGACAATGGACTCACACATTATGGAGGAGTAAGACAAAACCAGTCTTGTTCTAAAACACAGTGGTGATGGCATTATAAATCTTGATTATGTATCCATCACATTCAGCCTACAATGAACTTTATTGTCTGAGAATGAGGAGTCTTACGTATTATTACTGTGCCACCGACACCGCAGCAGCCACTAATCCCTGCTGTGCTTTTCATAGGAGGTGCAGTCGTACACGCTGCACCCAATTTTCAGATGCCACACGTTTTTCACCTTGTATGGTCACCTTATCTTGAAATGCGTCCCAACTCATATTGAGAAAAGTCATTTCGTAGAGCTATTACTACGTAGAAGGACAGAGCACAGCAACAACTGGTAAAACCCACAGATTATCATCTTTACAGTTTGGCAAGGCCCATTCAGATTTCAAAAGTCACAGCCATGTATGGCCTAGACTTGAAATGCCACATCACAGCTCTGTTTCCCTTTGAGACAGGAAACTGGGGCACAATTCTTTAAAGCTAGCTCTGGCTGTGATAGACAGCCAACAGAGCCCCATCGTCAGTCAATCTTACAAAAAACAAACAAACAAACAAAAAACCACACATTAAAAACATCACAATAAATCTGATGATTCTTGAAGTTGCCATACAGTACTTGGCTGCAGTGTCATAGCACTTGAAAGTCGTTTTAGAAGTTAACGACTGAACAGACACCTCAAACTGGCTTTCGGATCACTTGCTTCCCTGAAGCAAGCCTTTATATTTTAGCCACCCAGTAAAATGGAGATTAAAATTATAAATATATTGTACACACACTGCCCTGCCGATCAGACTGAAGACTCATTTTTACCTCGGTCACGCTTGGCCACTAAAACCTCAGCAGATTTCCAACAAAACAAAATCTCATTTCCTCCTGGAAAATATCCTGGATAGACATAAAAGACCCACAGAGCAGTCAAGTTCTGTGCTGCACCAAGTATTCCTCATTTCACATCTTCTAGATTTCTATTATAAAAATAGCTTATGTTCCTATAGAGATAGGTCCATTAAAAAAAAAAAATTTTTGATATAGAAAACAGCAACACAAAACCACAGGGGGAAAAAAAAAGGGACAGTGGCCCAAACGGCCTACCCAGTTATCCCTGTCCACACTGCCAAGGATATAACCAAGCCCTCAGCCATAGAGCATGACCACTTGTAGAATATCACTCCTTATCCAAGCCTTCTGCCTCTGCATGCCAGAGTTCTGGACAGATGAGCATACAAAGATTCCCTATTTAGTTCGCAGCTGGTGCTCTTCTCTTCCTGTGCCTAACCACAATGCTTTGCAATAACCTAAACAGCTACCAGAACCACCAGAGCGACTGGTGCTCGACGATCCGGCCTCCTAGGTCTCTGGCCATTCCAGACAGTAACTTACCACACTGATCCGGCCATTCTCTACAGAGCTGCAGATTTACATGAATGCAAACTTAACAAAAATGGTCAATAATCATCATATGGCGTCACATGTTTCTGTAGCTAGCACTCATGGTTTATCACGGATGGTCCTACACAGCTCAAGTCCATTCGATTGAGACTAGTTCTATGCAGCCTGACAAAGCCAGCTTCAGTCAACCTGCCAGACAGATCTGGCCACCCCCTAATTTGCAGATTACTATTCGTGCTATACAGCAGCCAGACAAGCCTACTTTCTAATCAGAGAAGGCTATTTTCTCCTTGCTGTCTGCTGTTACTAGGACAGCATTGCTGGAAGACTGACACACACAACTGCACTCTGCATCTATTCTGTTGGTGGTCCAGAGAGGAAACAATCCAAGGGCAACTAGTTTAGGTATTTATTTATTTAGATTTGATATACCATCTGTAAAAACAGATATCCAAGCAGTTCGCAACAGTAGCAT
The DNA here is from genome assembly GCF_901001135.1 of Rhinatrema bivittatum. Taxonomy (NCBI): domain Eukaryota; kingdom Metazoa; phylum Chordata; class Amphibia; order Gymnophiona; family Rhinatrematidae; genus Rhinatrema; species Rhinatrema bivittatum. The sequence goes on along the minus strand of NC_042627.1, from coordinate 65,438,427 downwards.
ACATAATTCATAAAATGGAGATACGAAAAGCACCCAAGGCATTAACTATACAATAGCTAATGCACAGTCAGTAGCAAGACAACACAAAATAAAAATGATAGATGGCTGCTAGGCTAGTCACAAATTCAGCTAGCTTGGATTAACTGTCCTGCTCAGGTTGGCATCATCTCATTTAACAACAGTCAAAGGCCCGGCTAAACAACCTTTCTAAATTTCATACAAAATTTACCTCAGCTAAAAGTACCTAGAGTGGCAGGGCGTTCCACGATGCCGGCACTCGATAACCGAAAGAACTTCACACGTCTCCTCCAATATAATCACTGCAATAGATGGAATTTGCAGGAAGCCTTTTTGAAAAGATCACAAGCTACTCGTTAGTGAAAAAGTGATTCATAACATGGACAAGTACATTGGGATACTACGGTCAACAGCATGGAAAGTCAAAGAAAGGATTTTAAATCCGATTTGGCACAACAAGGGAAGCCAATGGAGTTTTTGTAGAATACGAGTTAACACGATCAAATTTTCTTAGGCCATAAGTATCTCTGGCCGCTGTTCAGTTTGCGTTGGTGTTAGAGGGAGACCAAGAAAAAGGGGAGGACCAATCTCAGCCTCTTGAACTCTACATGGTGACCAAAACTGAACACTCTCTGAAATGGCTTAAAATGTTCACTGCTCTCCAGTTTTGATCACTTAATGGATACTTGCACAGCTGTTTTCCTTAACACAGGGGAATAAAATCAGTTTAGAAAGGTTCAGAAACGTTAAGGGACAAAATAAAGCAACTGAACCAATATAAAGGCTTAAATAAGACACTGTCATGGGTGACCAGCTTTAACAAGTTTCCCCGACATTTAGAGCATTCCTACAAGTCCCTGTAAATGCTCCTTCAGTCTCAGAGAGCAGCTCAACCAGGAAGCGAGAGAAACGCAACAGGTAAAACCTTTTCCATGTCATATCATATCTGTGAATTGCTTTGAGTTGCAATACATCTAAGAAAGGCTGTATCCAAGTGCGGAAATAATTTACTATCCTTGCCTTGTTTGATATAAAGCCAAATAGATCCCTTTTCTTCAACTCTTTAAAAGGACTATGCTTGTTTGGGGGGGGCAGAAACGAAGCGCAGGTCCCATATCTGCACTCTAAGCATAAAAACAGCATAAACAATAAGATCTGCCCAAGAACAGACACCATAATTTAAACACTCCACATACATCTGCCAAACAACACTTTTCAGCGGATATGCTCATCAGCTTCTGATCAGAGTTAAACCATTGCTAGGAGCAACAAAATCCACTGCAAACAACTGCGGTGTTTAATGGGTTATTAAATAGAAAACAGATCTGATGTCAGGGCTGAGCAAGGTGGGAGCTGGACTAACTCGCTCTCCATGGGTGTTTGCTGGCGTCTCTTTCCTTGCTTAATCGATATACTGAAAAGGGAAGGGTAAAGCCCGGGTCTTCACAACAGACTCTGGGCCTGACCGACCGCTTCATCCACCATAAGCCTTTGACTTCAACTCCCAAAAGGTCCACCTCCAGAGGAACTGGAAGTGAGGACGGGCAGGTCGCCGACCTCCCTGGTACTTGAAACGGGAGTCAGGAGAAAAGGAGGATTCCAGCCAGACCGGCCACAGGAATGTCGGCTGTTGAGGACTTTAGTGCGACTGGAAGTCCAGATGGAGGAGGAGAGGGAAATCACCTCAGCTACCCCATTGGTGGCATTCGAGGGCCCCCTGCCTTTCCCTAAGAGGCAATTGTGTTGTGAGTGATCGAAGCCAGGCTGGAATGGAGGGAATTTTGCCTGTGAATGCTTCAACTCTGCCCAGACCAGAGGTAATAATGTTGGATACCATTTGGGTGGCAGTAAAAGGACTGGGAGAAGAGCTTGTTGGGGCATGGCAACTGTAGACTCCGTGAATCTCAGGGTCCAGGCCTATGTCATTAAAAACTCAATTGTCAGAAAATGTGGATCTTTGTGAAGCAAAAGCTGAAAAGCTTCAGCTTAGTGATATTTAAAGATAACCTCTTATTATGTAAGAAATTGGAGAACTTTACAGATATCGATAAGCAGAATTTGTGTTTAACTTCCCTAGAATAGATACAATTTTACTAAATGAGATTTTTAAAAAATCTCTTTTGGAAATTTTGAAGATTCTATCTGATGCACTCAGAGTGGGGCAGTTAAACCTGGGGACAAGTAGGAAGTTTCACAAATGTCATCAGATAGCTTGGATCTGACTGCCTTACTGGAGAATGCAGGAGGGACGAAGACCGTTCCTGCGACACTGATAGGGATTGGGTCTTAAGGCTGTTTTGCAAGTTTAGGGAAGTTCGATTTGAAAAAAACTCTGTGCAAGGTTTTTCAGATGTGATGAAGGCCATGCAGGAGAAAAGGATTTCCGATTTTATTTATAAACATTTGATATTCTCCTTTACCAAGATGGTCTCAAGGTGGATTATAATCACAAATTCCAGTTACACAAGTCTTAGTCTACCATAAGCATAGAATATCCCAAAAGGGGAACATATATGGAGGGAGAAGTGAGTATATAAGGGGGTAGAGTTTCAGGGAGGAAGGATGTGGTTGTCTAAGGGGTAAAAAAAAAAAGGTACAGTAGTAGTAGTGGATGACAGAGCACAGTTCCCAGAGTCAAAAAGCAAGGGAATCTCAGAGTCTAGTCGCACCGGTCACTGTTCTGAAGTGAATTTCTGGAGTTAAGAGACGTTTAGAAGAATGTCTTGCTGAATAGCCAGGCCTAAGGGTTTTGCAAATAGGGGCACTATTCTTCTTAAAGTTTCCCTGTAAAAGCATTAAGTAGGTAATTTTGATCCAAATTTCTCAGTAAAGAGATTTCTTTTAGTCCTACTAAGTTCCCCCATCTCTTCAGTTTAAGAAGTCATGATGGTTGGAGTATGATTGTATGATTTTTTTTTTTTTGTCCTATCTGATGAACTTGTGTGTAGAGTGTTTTTGTTATTTACTTGAGATGTGTATTTTCTTTTGTGTTATTATAGTTGTGCTATCACCTCTCTCTTTACAAGTATATTCTTGGTTGCAATTTGCAAATTTATCAATAAAAAGTTAAAAAGGAAGACAGATATCTGTCTAGCAGTCTGAGCACTGAGCTTGTTTCTGTTATTTTATAAGCATGCAGAGGGGCCAGCACTGAGCAAAACTAACAAGTTAAAATTCATCACTGTTTTTCATAAACAAAATGCAGCTCAACAGAACATAATTTAGGAGTTTTAAAAGCAGGGCCTTGAGTACCCCCCAGCCAGCTGTTTTCAGGATATCCATAATGAATATACATGAGAGATTTGCATAGAATGGAGGCAATGCATGCAAATCTCTCTCATGAATATTCATTGCAGATATCCTAAAAACCCAACTGGGTAGGAGATAGTCCAGGACAAGATTGAAAACCTCCCAACCACTGATTTTCTACCATCCTTGAAGCTGAATAAATATGATACTTTAACATTTTAGACTCTGCAGAATATTTTTCCATTTACAATTCTGCTCAGTTACTGTTTAGAAATATTCTTTCAGCGAAGGCATCCCGTAGGGGAAAAACAAATTGTCAAGTTACCTGGTTTATAGGCCCTAATTAAGCCCTACAAGCAATTACTCAAAAAACAGGAACGTCTGTTGTAAAGAAGATACGCTTTACTGCTGTACCATGGAAGCTAAACAAGGAGAGGAACCTGCATGGCAAACAGCACGCCCGTTCTAGCTGTGAACAGAGCAACTATGCCCAACCTCTGGGACTGTGGTAATGGGGCAGATTCTCTCGACAGTGGGTGGTATGTGAACAAACCGGGAGGACCAGCTTATCCCACGCAGGATATATTTGTTTCCCTACTAATTCTGCATTATATACAAGCACCATCTCATAATGTAAATATTCTGGCAGTATTATTTCTACATCAAAGCTCAAAAATATGGGTTTCTATTATATATAAGTGTGGATGCCCATGAAATATCAAAGAAGTCCTTTTCTTTCTTTTTTTTTTTGTGGGGTTTACATTTTGCCCTACGCACGCTGGCTCTTTTCTGCTGAAGCCTGTTAAGGACAAGCCCTGGCCCGCGCAGACCTATTCCCTCTCCACAGCCCCCCTTCCCCATTTATTAACAGCTTTTATAGACAGTAAAAATCTAAACACACCCACAGCGTACAAAATTCATGAAATACCTCACCCCTAAGTCCACACTCTCTGCTCTCGTCTGCCAGGGCCTGGGTAGAAATTCCCAGCAATGCACGCTCTGCGCTTCCAGGCCCCTGGAGGGAGAAATCTCTCAGCACATGTGACATAGCACATTAGACATTGACCTGGCAATCGCACAGGCTCCCCACCCTTTTTCTTATGGGGAGAGGGGCTGTATGTCACACTGAAAATCAATTAAAAAAGCCACTTTTCACAGAACTCTGCAATCCTACTCTTTCAGAAAAGGCACCTGAACCATATGTGGCCAGGGCGAGGAGAAATGCTCTCACCAAGAGAGGGCAAGTGGTGCATTCCTATCCTATCCAGGTGCATACACCCTGGGGATGCAGCGAGTGATAAGAAGCACTTTTATTATCCTTACATATGAAGAAAGCTATTCATTTACTGCTTAATTATTATTACAAATAGCATTTCTTGGGACCTTATTACCATACAACAGATATGCAATGTCAGACATATTTCAAGTCGACTCCAATAGCAGGCAAGGCTAAAATGCAGCTCGGGAGTACAACAGCTCGGTAAGAGAACGTTTATTTCACTCACAGACATTTCAAGAATTTTGCATAAGCATAAAAAGTTAAAAAGAAAATGCGGTGAGACACAGAGGAAGATACATCTGAAAATCAAGCTGTCATTTACTACGTTACTATGTAATAGTCAAGAAAAACACGAATAATTGAAAATCTCGCTAAATTAATTACCGTAGTCCACAAAACATTGAGGAAGGAGATCACTACGGAAGAGAGCAAAAGAACCCAACACAAAGAGAAAATATATATACATAAAAAATAAAAATAAATACCCCACCGCATAAAGCTGTCATCAGTAAATGTATGCGGTCTTTACAATTTCCACAGCATAGGAACCCTAGGGAGTCTGGATCTAGGTCAGAGAAGCAGTCACCACTATTTCACTAGTCAAGAAAACAGATGATGTTGAGGGATCAAAAAACAACATCTCTAACATCCTGAAACTTAAACAATGACTTCCTTGTGAATGTATTATTTTATTTAAAAGACCTGTAGCCTGCAGACTCCAAACAAATGTTCAGCATGGATATTAAAAAAAAACAAACCATAATTAAAATAAACCACAAAAAAAAAAAAATATCAAATTAAAAGCATCTTTAAAATACAAAGCTTTTAATAGCTTTCCCAAATACCTTCAGATCATTTTCTATTCTGAGATCCACTGGCAGTGAATAGAATATGAAAATGGCTCCACATGCAATAACTTAAGACGCATTAAAAATTTTTTTTTTAAAAAGCCAAGCTTTTTGCCTTAGCTTAGGCTGACAAGAAACGTACAAACCTTAAAACCCATTAACAAAAACATCTCTGTGTCTGAATTTATTTATTTATTTATTTATTTAATAATTCTTTGTCTGAATCAAGAGGCAAGTGAATGAATAATGTTACTGGGACTAGTGTATCAGAACCAGACTTTTCCAGGAAACCAGATTAAAAAAAAAACTGTCAACCCCCCCCCCCCCCCCCCCAAAAAAAAAAACCCACAGATGAGTCTGTGGATCTCTAGTGGAAGGTAATATATTTATGGGAAAATAGGTGGGAATGATGCAACCAGGACCCTTCAATATTTCCAATACGTACATTTTTTTCAAAGATATCATATGGAGAAACAGGTGAATTTTTAGAAAAATTGATCAAGTGCATATTCCTACATTGGATCCCGTTTTCCAGAAACTTTCAGACTTGTTATTGAAATTCATATTGTCTTTCATCTAAAGTCTGATCATTCACTTTCAGCTTTTTTTCATACCTTCTTCCCAGAAGTCAGCTTTATGTTCCAATTCAGTATTCTGGTCCTTCACCTCAGATTCCACAGTCACCTTCTGAAACCAGTTAGACAACTGCTTTATGTGCCCAGTCAGAGAAAGCCACAGACTCCCGATGGGCAATAAAGTTAAACGTTTCCAGGTGCTCCATCAGCTGCAAACCTTCATGGGGAAAATTCCCCAATCTGCACAACTCCGGCACCAGAGGGGTCCCCGCTGCAAATCCTGACCTCGATCTCCCAAAAAATCCAGGAACTGGCCCGGCTCTCTCCCCCTCCCTCAGACAGCAAGCTCAGCCAAACATCACTAGTGTGCAACTGGCGAGGAGACTGCACCTCGGGGGAATGACCTGCCACGTCTGGGAAAGACGAACGCCTCCCCCCATCTCCTTCGCCATTGCCAAGAAAGACATCCCCCCCCCTCCCCCGATGCGGCCTGCGAAGCCACCTCCCGAGTCGGGCCTTGGAAGGATGTCGATCCAGGTTTGGGTTCCGAGAGGGAAAACTCAAAGCTCCCCCCACCCCTTTGCGCTTCACCATCATAGCACCACATACAGCCTCAGACAGATGCACCACACCATCATGACGACTCCGCCAGTTACCAGGAAGAAGCACTGCATTTTATTTTCTCCTAATCCCTGGGTGCCAAATCATCAGACACCCCCCCCTTTCTAACCCTATACTGGGCCCAAAAGCATTGCAGGAGGTTAAGCACTCCTGGGAAGAAAAGAAAAAAATGATCATGTAAAAAAAGGTGCATACTGCACAGCCTAACCAGGCTTTGAAACAAGGTTATCTCGGGGAAACCATTCTAAACCTGACCAGACATTGAAAGAACACCCCCTTCCAAAATGTTCAAACATCTGTTGCTTTATCTCCTGGAAGTAAAATGCATTAAACCAGCGTTTGCTCCGCGTAGCTACTACATCTACCCCACAACTGCCCAAGTGAAAAGTACATTCCAGAATTCCTCGAAAAATGAAGTAGCAATGAAAGCATGGAACAGCTTGGTTGGGTTTACTTTCCATCCCCCCACCCCCCATACTTCTGTAGCAATTCTAAATATTTAAAGCTCTGGTGTAATCAATCACCTTCAAAAAAGCATGCACCAAGTGAAATGGCGGTTTAAACCGTGCTGAGACAAATGATAAAGGATAAAATTCAGCAGTTCCTGTTGGCTCTCTCGGTTGGGTAGTGGGTTACAAAGAAAAGACCCAACTGTGAACACCAATGAGCTGGAAGAAAGTTCTGGATAGGCCCAGATCTGGGGACTGCAGAGTCCTTGAATACCCTTCAGGGAACAGACAAGACAGCTAAGAGAAGGAAGGCGTATGGCAACACCAAGATCAGCCATAATATGCCCCTGAAGCAGGCAACGAAACGTGGTACCATGTCAGGCGAAAACTGAAGGACCAGATGCAGGGCCTTTGAAACAATAAGGAAAGTACATTAAATGCATTAAGAAAAATAAATAGTTTTTTTAAGTATATTGATAAATACCAATGATTACATATGATCCAATTGAGACTGAAGGTACAAAATAATGAATATTTGATACCTTGGCACAGATGTTATGAATGTCCTTACATATTTATATGCTTAAAACAGGCTTCCAGGAATAGATACCAATGTTCATTTAAACAACTGTAGAGTAGTTGGATGAGGTCTTGATTGAGATCACCAAGATCAGAGCATCCCTCCAAACTGGATGACTGAGCAATGAAGAGACTGATCAGGGAACATAAGAAATTGCCATACTGGGTCAGACTAAGGGTCCATCAAGCCCAGCATCCTGTTTCCAACAGAGGCCAAAACCAGGCCACAAGAACCTGGCAATTACCCAAACACTAAGAAGAACTCATGCTACTGATGCAATTAATAGCAGTGGCTATTCCCTAAGTAAAATTGATTAATAGCCATTAATGGACTTCTCCTCCAAGAAGCAACCAAGATGCCAACGAAAGCTTTGAAAGAACTAAAAAGAATTCCTTGGCATAGACTGGTCAAAGTGTGCATGTGGCAGCAATATCCCAAGCACTCCACAAAGCTGGCCTGTATAGTAGGGTGGCAAGAAAGAAGTCATTACTTTAAAAAATAGCCCATCTCGAATCCCGTTTGAGGAATCCAAAGCAATACTTGGGATACTATAGTCCTGGGACAAAAAAAAACCAAAACAACTTTTGTGGTCTGACAAAACTAAAGTAGAGCTTTCTGCTCTCAATGCAAAGCAAACAGCACAGCAATTCATCCAGGAAAACCCCCCACCTCTACTGCGAAGAATGGTGGTGGCAGCATCACGTTAACGGGATGGGGCTTACTGGCAGGGTCTGGGGCACTTATCAGGACAGAAGAGACCATGAATGGAGGAGAAGTTTCCTTGAGGAAAATCCGTTACCCTGTCTGCAAGAAAGCTGAAACCGAGATGGACGTTCACCTTTCAGCATGACACGGACCAGAACCACACAGCCAAAGCTACACTGGACTGGCCCCGGTCAGAGCCTTGACCTCAATCCAATCAAAAATCCGTGGCATGACTTGAAGGCTGGGGAGCATCGATGAACAACAAAGATCTGGTCAGAGCTTGAACAGTTTTGTGAAGAAGAATGGCCTAATGCTGACAAATCTAGGTGTACAAAGTTTGTGGAGACCTCTCTCAGACTCACAGCTAGACACTTCTGCAAAGGAGCTTCCATACATATTGACTTGGGGGGGGGGGGGGGGAGAACAGATTTAGTCAATTCTATTTCAGTTTTGTTTGTTTTTTTTATAAATATATGCTCTCTCCCCCATTTTTGCCCTTGAAATGCAAGAAATATATATGGTGTGTTGAGTGGAAAAAAATCATTGAAATGCTTGCATGTCTGTTTAAGAAGGTGTAGACATTTGATAGTCAATGTAAATGATCCACGTACATAGAACAGATGTTGGATTCTGAATCTGAAGGTTATGGGCTTCAAAAGCCTGCAACACCATAATCTCAAATTAAAAAAAAAAAAAGTTTCCTAGCTGTGAGCCAGCAGGTGTGCATGATCCGCAAATAGAGATGCCTTCTCCTCACCCAGCTTGATCCAGTCCTGGCTTTACCCCAATGCATGCAGGACATTGCAGTTTGTATTGTCCCAGTTCCTTCCCGCTCCTTTGGGCTTCCAGATCAATCCGAAAGCTGGGTTCGAATCTGGCACCATCAGCCTTCATCCTCAACTACCTGGGGATTTTTTTCCCTAATTTATAATCCTCTTCAAATTCCCCCCCCCCCCCCCCCCACACCTAGTGAAGTCATCACAGCAGTCCAGGGGGCCAGTAGGTATCACCCTTAAGCAATGACCATGGCTCCCCCCCCCCCCCCCAGGGGGCTGTGAACACGACCTCTGCAGCATCCCCAGTCCCAAGTCGACACAAAGAGGATCAAACCAGGGACCTTCTGTATAAGCCCCACTGAGCCACCAGGACGGCCCTGACCCAGTGATCTCTTTAAGAAACAAGACTGCAATTCCATGCATTCAACGGGACAAACCGCCCACGTTCAGCTAACCAGAGGTGAGAGGACAAACCTATATGCACAAGTTCTGCTATGTCGAGCTGCTTCGTGATCCATATAAGGCAATCATTTATTTTAAAGAATGTTGTACTTCAAATTTCGAAGCAAACGTTTCCAAGCTTTGAGTTACATAGGAGGGTTCTGCTGCATCAGTAACATAAAAATATTATTGAAAACTTAATAAATTGTTTAAACATAACATAAAATAACATTCCTTACATAAAATGCTTTTGTTTAAAAATAAATTTCTTTCTTTTTTTTTTTTTTTTTAAAGTAGGTATCCTTTTCTGTCTACATCCAACTACCTCCCTCCACAACATAAGACGTCATCACTCAAAGAAGCTACATCTGTGTTCTGGCTTCATGCCCCATAAATGACTAGGAGTGTGCATTAGTGAACTTCCCACCCCACAAACACAGAATGGGAGAAACGCCTGAATCAGTTCTTCACAAATCACTACTACTGGCCAGCGGCAGAGTTACCTCCTAAAATTAAATGCATTGCCCAGTTAGGTTTCTCTGCAGTCCACACACCTTCCTCTGTAGCAAACAAACAAACAAAGGACAATATATTAAAAGCCAACCGAAACACCAGGCAGAAAAGGCAAAAGGCTTCAAGGTGTTCAGATAAAGCACATTAGAGCTTGGTGCCAATCTTTGCAAATAAAAGTCCCAACCCACCACTGGCCATCTTTGCTGGTGAAAAATTGTTTCAATGACAGCCCGACACTGGAGCAGGAATCTCTGCTTCAGGCGCTGTGGTTTGCCATCTGTGAGCAGAGCCATCTAAGAAGGAGACAAACCCCCATTTTAAAAGAAATAAAAGGCCTGAAAAAGAAGAACCAATCAAATATGAAAGATACCAAGGAGTAGATCTACCGGAGCAAATATAAACGAACAATGTATAAAATGGAATAAACTGATGATGTGTGCATTTCTGCCTCAGAATTCCATTCTAGTGACTAGACGTGGCGTCCCCTTGTAGCAAAGTCCCCTCGTGCCGCTTTAGTCATGTCGTCCCCTCGTGCTGCTTTAGTCATGTCGGCTCTGTAACAGCGCTTGGAATCACAGAGGATAAGCATCCTCCTTTCCCTACAAGCTGGCAACGTTTTCTTTTGTGCCACAACTATTTCATGTTTGATTATGCTTTTCATTACAAACCCATGGCCTAACAATGGACCTTTCTGTTGGTCCCGATTTAGCATACATTTCTAAATTTGAGAAGGATTGCGTTTATACTTCCTCTAGTTTTCATATTTTATTATATCGTGGAATAGATACATAGATAACTTTTTTTTTTCCTTTCGGATGAGTATAGAAAGTAACCAGATTCTTTTTCATGGATGGTTGAACACGCTTGAGCAGAACTCACACTTTACAACCAATTATCCAAATATTCTTTGTGGTTGTAATGATTATCAAACAAGGGTCTTCTATTGGACATTGTTTAAAAATACAATCCTAGAGGCACAGTCCATGTGTATTCCACGCATTAAGAAAGGTGGAAGGAAGGCAAAACAATTACAGTCATGGTTAAAAGGTGAGGTGAAAGAGGCTATTTTAGCCAAAAAAAAATCCTTCAAAAATTGGAAGAAGGATCCATCTGAAGAAAATAGGATAAAACAAGCATTGTCAAGGTAAGTGTAAAACATTGATAAGACAGGCGAAGAGAGAATTTGAAATGAAGTTGGCCATAGAGGCAAAAACTCATAATAAAAACTTTTTTAAATATATCCAAAGCAAGAAACCTGTGAGGGAGTCGGTTGGACCATTAGATGACCGAGAAGGGGCTCTTAGGGCAGATAAGGCCACTGCATAAAAACTAAATGAATTCTTTGCTTCTGTGTTTACTAATGAGGATGTTGGGGAGATACCAGTTCCGGAGATGGTTTTCAGGGGTGCATGAGTCAGACGAACTGAACGAAATCACTGTGAACCTGGAAGATGTAGTAGGCCAGATTGTCAAACTAAAGAGTAGCAAATCACCTGGACCGGATGGTATGCATCCTAGGGTACTAAAGGAACTAAAAAATGAAATTTCTGATCTATTAGTTAAAATTTGTAACCTATCATTAAAATCATCCATTATAACTGAAGACTGGAGGATAGCTAATGTAACCCCAATATTTAAAAAGGGCTCCAGGGGCGATCCGGGAAACTATAGACCAGTGAGCCTAACTTCAGTGCCGGGAAAAATAGTGGAAACTATTCTCAAGATCAAAATCGTAGAGCATATAGAAAGACATGATTTAATGGGACACAGTCAACATGGATTTACCCAAGGGAAGTCTTGCCTAACAAATCTGCTTCATTTTTTGAAGGGGTTAATAAACATGTGGATAAAGGTGAACCGGTAGATGTAGTGTATTTGGATTTTCAGAAGGCGTTTGACAAAGTCCCTCATGAGAGGCTTCTAGGAAAACTAAAAAGTCATGGGATAGGAGGCGATGTCCTTTCGTGGATTACAAACTGGTTAAAAGGCAGGAAACAGAGTAGGATTAAATGGACAATTTTCTCAGTGGAAAAGGGTAAACAGTGGAGTGCCTCAGGGATCTGTACTTGGACCGGTGCTTTTCAATATATATAGAAATGATCTGGAAAGAAATACGACGAGTGAGGTTATCAAATTTGCAGATGATACAAAATTATTCAGAGTAGTTAAATCACAAGCAGACTGTGATGCAAGGTCCTCCTGTAATGTAAGACTGGAAGATTGGGCATTCAAATGGCAGATGAAATTTAATGTGGACAAGTGCAAGGTGTTGCATATAGGGAAAAATAACCCTTGCTGTAGTTACACGATATTAGGTTCTATATTAGGAGCTACCACCCAGGAAAAAGATCTAGGCATCATAGTGGATAATACTTTAAAATAGTCGGCTCAGTGTGCTGCAGCAGTCAAAAAAGCAAACAAACAATGTGAATTATTAGGAAGGGAATGGTTAATAAAACGGAAAATGTCATAATGCCTCTATATCACTCCATGGTGAGACCACACCTTGAATACTTTGTACAATTCTGGTCGCCACATCTCAAAAAAGATATAGTTGCGATGGAGAAGGTACAGAGAAGGGCAACCAAAATGATAAAGGGTATGGAACAGCTCCCCTATGAGGAAAGGCTGAAGAGGTTAGGGCTGTTCAGCATGAGAAGAGACGGCTGAGGGGGGATATGATAGAGGTCTTTAAGATCATGAAAGGTCTTGAACGAGTAGATGTGACTTGGTTATTTACACTTTCAAACAATAAAAGGACTAGGGGGAATTCCATGAAGTTAGCAAGTAGCACATTTAAGACTAATCGGAGAAAATTCTTTTTCACTCAACGCACAATAAAGCTCTGGAATTTGTTGCCAGAGAATGTGGTTAGTGCAGTTAGTGTAGCTGGGTTCAAAAAAGGTTTGGATAAGTTCTTGGAGGAGAAGTCCATTAACTGCTATTAATCAAGTTTACTTAGGGAATAGCCACTGCTATTAATTGCATCAGTAACATGGAATCTTCTTAGTGTTTGGATAATTGCCAGGTTCTTGTGGCCTGGTTTGGCCTCTGTTGAAAACAGGATGCTGGGCTTGATGGACCCTTGGTCTCACCCAGCATGGCAATTTCTTATGTTCTTTAAGTTGACCGCAATAATTTGGTACGTTTTCAAAGTTATCATCCATGATGATTCAAATGCGGTTTACTGGTAGAACAATTTTTTTTTTGCTTTGTAGGATTTGCTGTGCGTTAGTGAATTTTAAACAGAAATCAAAAGCTTTGTTACATCGTTTTGCTCTTCATGATTATCCAGTTAAGACCATTAAAGCTGCATACCACTGAGCTCATTATGCAGATATCATATTCACTTTTGGAATATAAAGCTATGCCGGCAGAAAGATGGATAATTATACGTGTGTTTTATAACATACCAATTTGGCGCATCAGACTGCAGATACTGTTAGAAGGCACTGGAATATTTCAGCTAGGTATCCTATATTCACCGAGTAGCTACGGATTTGCCTTGATAAAAAGGGGCCAAAATATTAAGTACTACATGGTGCAGGCATTACCCGTGCAACCTTTACAAGCTACAGATGGTAAGAGGACAATATTCTTGTGGCAAATGTGATTTGCATGCATACACTTTGTCTGGGCAATAATGTAGACATTCTTCCACTGGTTTTATTGTCAACCATTAAAACAGACTGCACTTTGAGATTCATGCGATGCATTGCTCTTGCACACTGCTGTACCCAGGTCGCACCATACGCACCTGGCTCACTGAACATCAGGCTTTGACACTCTTAAACGTTCAAGCCCCATTAGTACAACTTGCAACCATTCATTTAACCAGCTCCAACAGTCTGTGATAGAGCAGAGGGGGTGGGAGGGTGATAATCATGTTGCTTGAGTAACGTTTATATATCATCGGATTCTTATCCTTAATACAAAGTCACCTTCAGGTATGAAAAACATAACAGCATGCATTATCAATTTACATTAGTTAGTTTATTAAATGTTGAATTTTTTTGTTTGCTCCAGTAGTTCTACACCTTGGTATATTTGACTGGCTCTTCTTTTTTGGGCATTTTTTTCTTTTAAAATGGAAGTTTGTTTCCTTGTAGTTTGCTGTCTGTGAGCAGAGCCATCTAGAACCCCCGAGGCAAAGATGATCAGTAGCATTTTTGGACTTTTATATGCAATCCATAAAAAGTTAAAATATATGTCCTCATGTCTGACGAACGATTATAACTAGAATACAGGCACAGCATTACTGGAGGTTGGTGTGCAATGGTCAGATAATTTGCATTGGGTATATATGCTATGATTTGAGAAGGGCTGGTATTATTTTACACTAAAATGCCTATTTTGATCAAATTAAAAAAAAAAAAAAAGGTTTCTTCCTAGCACAAACATCTTCATACAATATGGACGTCACAAGCCCTTCAAGTAAAGCTTGGGTTTCACTTAATGGTGGTGGGGTAGGGAGAGAAGTGTAGTGGGTGAGTGGGGGGGGGGGGGGGGGAACAGAAATGCTTTGGGTTGACCACGGCCCTATCAGGTCACTCTCAGGCTGAGCAATTTCACAAAGGGAGTCCGAGGGCACAGAATCCTTCCCCATTCCGCGGTAATTGCACGCCTAGTAATTTCATTTCCTAAATGAGCTCTCCTGCCACACACACACACACACACACGCTAACAGCACAGGGCAGGTGGGGGCTGCCATAGACCCAAGATGGAATCTCATTTTTATAATTAATTAATTTATATTCACGGAAGGGGAAAAATGGCAAAACATTTCAGTTAAAAAAAATAAAAAAAAAAGCTTTGGAACCTACTGGGGCAGAGAATTAAATGCTTTGACTTACGTAATATCCACTGCACTGGCACAATACGGTTCAGACGGGGAGGGGGAAGAGCAGAATTTTACAAATATGGATGGAAAAGGGTAGATTTTTAAAGATATTAACCAGGCCAAATGGAGACACATGGATCTCATCCACTGGGCAAAATCAGCTTGGTTCGTTTTATGGAACAGAATATTTCCTAAAGGTTACCAAACAAAATACATTTTTTTTCCTCCACGCTACTGGTCCTTTTAATGCAGCTAAGCCCAGGAGTCCCTACCACCTGCGTTCCTGTCTCCATCCCTTACTGCCAGGAGACCCTACTGCTGCTGCCACAGACGGTACACAGAGCAAAAAAAAAAAGGAACAACTGCCCGGGGCCTACATGGGTCTGCCCAGAGACGAAAGGAGCCCAGCCCAGTCCAAGCCACCGCAGGCAGAGATCTCCGGGCAATAGCATTAGGAAGAGAAGTGGTGCACGGCCTGCGAGCGCTTGCTGAATCACAGGCCACTCCCTGATACTCCCCTACTGCCAAGCCTAAACGTATCCGTTGGGACCAGTCAGCCAAACGAAGAGACGCAAGGACGGGGCAGACCCAGGAATGGACTGGAGGGGGGGGGGGGGGAGGATCAGCCCAGAACCCGAGAAGGGGCCACAGGAGGAGGTGGAGCTCAAGGCATGGAGAGGGTGGAGTGATAGGTAGAGATCATGGGGTAGGGGGGAAGACACCCTGGGCTACAGGGCAGAACTAGAACTAATCCCGGCGGGGTGTACGCAGAATGCCAACGCAAGCTACAAATCATGCAACTTGAATAGTGCAGCTTGCCCGAAGAATCGCAGCTGCCTTATTTCAATGAAAGTTAGCTGCAAAACTTGAGTTGTGGTCACAGGAGTCCCGATGCTCCAAGGGCCCCATGGACGTGAAAATAGCTAAACCCCAGGGACCTGCACAGAACCCCTATCCACCAGCCCAGCCCACCCACACCCTTGGAAGTGGCCACTGTTCCAAAAAAAAAAAAAAAAAAAAAAAGTTTAAGTTTTAAAGTCAACAGGCCCCTCCCTTTCAATAAACAATTACAGCCCCTGGAGGCCAAAACCTCCCCACCCCCCCCCCCCCTTACTCACAAATTAGTCCCTGGTGGTCCAGTGGAGACCCAGAGTGTCCTTTAGGCTTCAGGCCCAGGGGCCGCCATTTTGCAAAATGGCACCGTTCGGTCCTTTGCCCCAATGGGCAAAATACTGCAGCTTAATGAACGACCCCCACCCGCCCAAGTCTGAACCTGAGGCAACGGAAGGTGAAGTGGCTTGACCAAGGTCACAAGCAGTGCCAACAGACTTGAACCCTGGTTTCCCTGGTCCGCAGCCCTCCTGCTGCTCTCTAAACGTTAGGCTACTCCTCCACTCCATTCAATAAAACAAAAGAAACATTGCTCAGAGTCCTCCTCCTTACTGTGCGTGGGATAAAGTCCGCAAAGGTGAAAACGCAAGGTCGTCACACAGCTGTTCAGACACACGAGGCTCTACATAACATGTGGGTAATAAATACGGTTAAGTCATGTTTCAAAAGGTTGCTAACCGATTACTACTGTGAGTGATGCTGACCAATGCATGCTCTGGTTCCTCCGTCCCAGCAGATCAACTCATCATCCGTTAAACCCTCCTAGGCAGACAAAGAATTGGCAACTGGTAAAGGTGCCAAGCCTGTATCCCTTTACAGGCCGCAGACTACACAAGACAGGCAGTCTGCAAAGCTGAGGGGGGAGGCTCACCCTGGCTGAGCAAGACTGGAAATATATATCAGAAGGGCTTCAAAGCTAAGAGCACAGAATAAACAGATACACAATCTGTGAAAGACGGGCAAGAAAGGGAAACTGCCTGTGTGCTAAGAAAGCAAGGAGCCCCCGAGATAAGGCATTCAGCGGGAGCAGAGGTTAGGGGGCGGCAGAGAATTAACATTTCTAAGCCATCACGTGATTTCTGCACGGAACATTCCAGGAGAACAAAACCGTGAACCGTGGCAGCACGTTACAGCAGCGAAGGGCAGAATATTTCTGTGAACACCACGGGTCCTGTTTCCCCAAGCTTTCTCCCTTAGCTTATGCCCACTGCAAAATAATTCTTAAAAAAAAAAAAAAAGTAGTGACATAGCAAATGTTGGCAGATAAAGGACCAGTTAACCATTCAGACGGCCCAGTTTCCCTGCCTGAAAAATTTAGTAGACAATGCAATAAAGTGTGGCAGCCTAGCGCACAGGTTTATACGTATTTTGAACGTGCTAGACTAGCGCGCCCAAACACGTAACCAACAGCGCTCATCACATGTAAATTCCACGTAGACGAGGCTATTGCCTATTACTCCCCAATGCATAAAATCAATGGGCGCCTAACGCACACTTTTTAATGGGGCAAATTTAACTCCAGCCCTGGAGGGGTCATTAAGTCAATCTGCGATCCAAAGGCACAGGAGAAATTGGGAAAAAAAAACAAAAAAAAAAACGGTCCTCTGTGGTTCCTCTTATTTAGTATCATTGCGATACTTAAATCTACCGCTTGCGGTGTTTAAGAATAAAGATAACACGTAATGACTTGATATGGAAAAAAATCTGGATGCATAATATTCATCTCCGGGCCGATTTCACCCCTTGCTAGCGTGCGTATCGGGCAAAAAAAAAAAAAAATCGACCTGAAGTGGGATAAAAACGGAAGCTTGCGTTGAGCGGCCACTGCAACTGTGGGAGCCCGATGCATCCGAGCACTAGGGACACATAATTCTTCCCTAGTGCATCCTTTTTACCGCAGCAGCGCATTTAAATATTGTATCGGGCACCCAGGAGACGTGGCTGTGCCCGCATTAGGTTAAAAAAACGGGCACTCAACATTAGCGCGCGTCTTGTTGCATCGGCCTGTAAAAGAGAAGGAATGCGTAACATCTTGAAAATTTCAGCTTAAACCTGCAGCTACTCCCTTCTAGTGAAGTAAAGCTCTGATGTATCCCAGCACTAAGACACGTGGGCAAGTTCTTAGAACTACATGACAAGAGAACTCTGCAAACCAGGAGGCACAGCTACATGCTTTACATCCCCCGACTGGCATTGCTATGATGCAGTATATCTACTCAATCATGTAAAACAAAAATATATAGCCTAAATAGATGTACGTCTGATGCTTCCAGCTGCTGTAAATTTAGAGCTCTACAGATATTAAAGACTGGAAGGGGAAAACAGTAAGTAAATCCACAGCTCTAGCACTAAACTTTCAAAAGGGAAAGTGATAACAATTAGAAAAATAGTTAAAAAAACAACAACAAAAAAAAAACACCTGAAAGGTGCAGCTATAAAAGGTTAAGAGTATGCAACAGGTGTTAAAAAAAAAAATCTTGGAAATACAGTCCAAATGTATTCCACGCATTAAGAAAATAAGATAAAGCATGAGCACTGGCAAGTTTAATGTAAGACACTGATAAGACAGGCTAAGAGAATTTGAAAAGAAGTTGGCCGAAGAGGAAAAGATTCATAAAGACTTTTTAAAATATATCCGAAGCAGAACGCCTGCGAGGGAGTTGGCTGGACCGTTAGATGATTAGGGGTTAAAGGGACACTTAGCAAAAATAAAGCCATTACGGAAAGACTAAAATTCTTTGCTTCAGTGTTTACCAAAGAGAATACTTGGGAGATACCAGTCCTGGAGACTATTTTCAAGGGTGATGATTCAGATGAACTGAACCAAATCATGGTGAACCTGGAAGATGTGGTAGGCCAGACTGACAAACTGAAGAGTAGTAAATCACCTGGACCGGATGGTATACACCCCAGGGTTCTGAAGGAACTCAAAAATGAAATTACTATTAATTTATAACCTATCATTAAAATCATCCATTGTACCTTAAGACTGGAAGGTGGCCAATGTAACCCAGATATTTAAAAAGGGATCCAGGGGTGATCCGGGAACTATAGACCGGTGAGCCTGAATTCAGTGAAGAATATTCTTTGTAAGAGTTTCCACGATTTAAGTCACAGAAACTTTAGATGGACATGGTTTGATGGGACACAGCCAACATGGATTTACCCAAGGGAAGACTTGCCTCACAAATCTCCTACATTTATTGAAGGGTTGAATAAACATGTGGAAAAAGGTGAACTGGTACATGCGGTGTATTTGGATTTTCAGAAGGCGTACGGACAAGGCTTCTAAGAAATCTAAAAAGGAGGCGATGTCCTTTTGTGGATTGCAAACTGGTTAAAAGACACGAAACAGAGAATAGGATTAAATGGTCTGTTTTCACAGTGGAAAAGGGTAAACAGTGGAGTGCCTCAGGGATCTGTACTTGGACCAGTGCTTTTTAATATATTTATAAATGATCTGGAAAGGGGTATGATGAGTGAAGTGATCAAATTTGTGAATGACACTAAATTATACAGTGTAGTTAAATCTCAAGCAGTTTGTGATAAACTGCACAAGGATCTTGTGAGGCTGGAAGATTAGACATCCAAATAGTGGATGAAATTTAATATGGACAAGTGCAAGGTGTTGCATATAGGGAAAAATAACCCTTGGTATAGTTTTACGATGTTAGGTTCCATATTAGGAGGTACCACTCAGGAAAGAGATCTAGGCATCAGTGAATAATACATTGAAACAGTCAGCTCGGCCTGATGTAGTGGTAAAAAAAACCCAGAATGTTAGGAATTGTTAGGAAGGGAATGGTTAATAAAACTGAAAATGTCATAATGCTTTGTATCGCTCCATGGTGAGAACGCACCTTGAATACTGTGTACAATTCTGGTTACGTCTCAAAAAAAAAAAAAAAAGGAGATTATAGTTGCAGTGGAGAAAATACAGAGAAGGGGGACCAAAATGATAAGGGGGCATGAACGGCTGCCCTATGAGGAAAGGCTAAAGAGGCCAAGCTGAATAGCCCTAGAGACGAGTCGGCTGAGCAAGGATATGATCAATGTCTACAAAATTATGAAAGATCTCCTTCTGGGGTGGTAACTCCCAATATGAAACCTAACACGTAACTATGGCAAGGGTATTTTTCCCTATACGCATCACCTTGCCCTTGTGTGTGGTGGTCATACAAAAAGCATGGTTGTCCTGCCTTTTGGGGAGATTTAGTGATTTCATTAGGATATATTTTCGCTATTGCACCAAAACTAATGCCTTAAGGGAGCTGAACAGAAAATAGTAGAACTGGAGCAAATTCAAGGAAATCTAATTAAATCTGAAAATATGCAGATGATAAAAATGGAAAATTTTGAAAATTCCCTAAGAAGAAATAATATTAGAATATTGAATTTTCCTAAACTCAGGTTATTATCTCATCGTGAACTTTTCAAGAACTATTTAAACCTTCTTAAAATTCCTGAGCAAGAGATTTCAACGATTCTTAAAATTTATTACCTGCCTCAGAGGAATAGAGGGAAAAGTTCTGAACAAAATTGTAAGGAAACTTCCTCGTACGAATTAACAGACATACTAGAAAAATCTCATGATTTAATAGTTGACGAAAGAGCTACTCTCTTCATACAATTCGCAACACCATCTGGTAGAGACTTAATTCTGAGAACCTTTTTTCGTAATCAGCATTTAAAATTCTATGGATATCCATTAAAGATTTTCCCGGATATAACCAAAAACACTCAAATCAAAAGGAAAAAATTCATAGCTATGAGGGAAGAAGTTATTGCCAGAGGTGCAAAGTATATCCTCAGATACCCATGCTATTGCTTGATCATCCATCAGAATTCACGATATATATTCAGAGAACCGGAACAACTACGGGTATACCTTGACTCCCACTCTGTATAATTCCAGGGGATGGGAAGGTATTATTGGAAAGGCACTGGTTAATTTTGAAACATTTTGTAAGTTATGTTTTATATTGCCTAGTAACACTGCTTGTTCTACATCTTGGATCCTCAAATTTCCTATAACTATACATAGGGTGAAATTGTTTTGCTTTGGATATTAATTCCGGTAAAATATAATCATTTATTTTGTAACCAGATGTAAAATTCTTGAACGTTTGTTCTGTATATTTTTTTTGAAAAATCAATAAATAAATAATTAAAAAAAAAAAAAAGAAGAATATTTTAAATGAAGACAAAATACAATAAAAGGGAAAAGACAGTAATTTTCTGCATGTTTCATGCCCATGAGATTGGCCCTCTGATCAGTGCCCAGGCTTTGTGTGCGTAAAATTGCGCACGCTATGGAAAAGCACAGGTACAATTACCTCCTGGAAGGAGTGTGGGCACGGACCGGGCGTACGTTAATCTGCTGGGCAAAGTGCGCAAGCTCTTTCAGCTGAGGAGGAAAGAAGCATTTCCGGGGGTAGAGGTCAGTCAGCGGAGTGAACGTACATCTTTCTCCGTCTTTTATGATGGTCCCTTACACTAGCAGGGAAAGGCGGCCAAAAGCTTTCCACATGTTCAAGGCTGATCTTGCTTTATAGGGTCAATTGCAGACGTACCCACTAAAAAACATGCAGCAAAGAATGCAAAGTGCCCAATCAGGACTGCAGACCTCCATTTTTAAAGCTATGCAATTTTACTGTTGGCCCTCGCAATCTAAACACTCCTCTTCTTCCAGTGGAAAAAGTATTAGGAATTCTACTAACTGCACAGCACATTTCCCTGCCCTGCCCCACAACCACCTAAAAAAAAAAAAAAGAATCAAAATCTGTTGATGCAAGTACAACAGAAAATGAATTATCCTAAAAAAAAAAAAACCCACAACCTTGGCCTATTCTACAATTTCACCAAATTAATCAAAGTTCCACAGAACGCTAATCAAACAGTCACCGAAGAATGTGCAAGCAAACAAAAAAAAAAAAAAGCTCAGCTCCATGACATTTAACAAGGGAACAGACAGAGCCCAGACACTCGTGCTTAAAATTTGATACTGACCAAAGATCAAAATACTCACAATGCCCCAGGAGAAGGGGCAAGCTCATAGTCGAGAAATGGAGACAGGACAGCCCAAGTGAACTTTTCAATTTGAGAAACAGGATGGAAAGTACAAAAGCAACACATCTTCCTAACAGCCCTAGACTATGTCCTATTAAAGCAGCAGGAAAGGCTTCCCAAACCTGATCTAGTGACCCCCTCAGCCAGTCAGGTTGCCTATAAGGAGTATACAAGAGAGAAAACTTGTATATACCCAGTCTCTAATGTATGCAGATTCATCTCACACATATTCATTAGGATATCCTAATCCTCAGCTGGCTGTGCGGTTTCCAGGACAGGTTAAGTACTTCAGAATACTAACTCACCTGTCTTATCCCTAGGATGCCTCTCTTATGTTCCATTTCTTATATATTTTATAATTGTTGAGAATAAAAGATGGTACACTTTTTTTTTACTGCAGCCAGTAAACAGACCTTCCTTGGGTCCACTGCTAACTGCATGTGTTACAGGCAGATCAGCACAGCGGCGCACACAGGTTCCTGATATTCTTAAAATACAGAAAATGGCCAAGTTGGAGCAGCTTTCTGAAATGGCAAATATTTTTCTAGCTTTAAACAGAATTTAAAAAAAAAAAAAAAGGTTAATCAATCATTTCTCTTGGTTTTCCCAGACATTTATTTTATCTAAAAACATTCTTTAGTACTGCTGCCTCAAGCAATGACTTATCTTTCACGAGACAGGTGGGAAAAAAAACTTGATATAAAAAAAAAAAAACCCCACATCTTTTCTTAACATACTGCTGTGCCCTACTCATACTCACAAGGATATTAAAGGTTTAAAAAAAAGAGAGAGACAGCCATACCACTTACCTGTCCTCTGTTACGGAATCCGTGCTTCTCTGCTATCCTGTCAGCCTCCGAGCATCCACCCTCAACAAGCACCGCCCAAGTGTTAGTATAAACGTTCTCTCCCATGACCAGCCCAAGCAGAACGCAGAGGCCACTCAACGAAGTCCACAGTAAGAGCAATAAACTTGGCCTTAGACCCATTACACCGTCTGGGGGATGGGGATGGAGTTATTTGTGACGCGTAGGGATAGGTGGTGAATCAACCGCTCAAACTCTTCCTTAGATCGTAAGGATCCGACCTGACGCTTCCACAATCTTGCTCTGTTCGGCGAGTTCTTGGTCAGTCCTGGAGATCATGTGGTCTGTCTCGTCAACCCAACAGCTGAATAGCCGAGCTCATGGTGCCAAAAAGCAAACTGGCCACAGACGGTACAGAAGGTTCAGGAAAGGAGGCAAGGGTGAAGCAGGAGGCTGAAACGCTTGGCTCAAGTTCAGTATCTAGAAATCAAAAA
Source organism: Rhinatrema bivittatum (assembly GCF_901001135.1). Taxonomy (NCBI): domain Eukaryota; kingdom Metazoa; phylum Chordata; class Amphibia; order Gymnophiona; family Rhinatrematidae; genus Rhinatrema; species Rhinatrema bivittatum. The sequence goes on along the minus strand of NC_042627.1, from coordinate 65,415,273 downwards.
CAAACAGATAAAATTTAAATAGTCTGAAAATTCATTTCCCCAACACATTTAAAGCAAAAGAAAGCTACTCTACCCTAAGCTCATTATTCCACCCCAGTACTGTTTTGTATTTGTGCTTACATGAGAACACAAGTTTTAAAAAACTACTTTTTTTGTGTGTGTGTCAATGCACAATTAGCTTGTGGAATTTGCTGCTGAAGGATGTTGTCAAGGCCAATAGTACAGATGGGTTTAAACTGGGTTTGGACAAGGTTCTGGAGGACAGGTTCATTAAGAACATGCCATACTGGGTCAGACCAAGGGTCCATCAAGCCCAGCATCCTGTTTCCAACAGTGGTCAATCCAGGCCATAAGAACTTGGCAAGTACCCAAAAACTAAGTCTATTCCATGTTACAGTTGCTATTAATAGCAGTGGCTATGTTCTAAGTCAACTTAATTAATAGCAGTAATGGACTTCGCCTCCAAGAACTTATCCAAGCCTTTTTTAAACTGCACTAACCATATCCTCTGGCAACAAATTCCAGAGTTTAATCGTGCAATTAAACTTTCTCCGATTAATTTTAAATGTGCCACATGCTATCTTCATGGATACTTGTCTGGGTAGTCAAGGTTGACACCTCTTACTTCTGGGGGAGTGAACCACAGGAAAGGGATCTCCCCATTATATTCTGGCAGGTGCTTCCAAAGGATCCGGATTTGGCCACTGTTGGAGACCGGAGGCTAGATCTGATGGACCACAGGGTCTGACCCGGCAAGGCACTCCCTGAGTTTACTTTAAAAAAAGGAGCAGACTGTGTTTAGAACATATCCCGATGCCTACAGAGCTTAAAGCCTGTTTACTACGAAGCAAAGAACAGACTGGCGTGTTGAACCCAAAATTACAATTAACATTGTTCTAGTCAAGCAAGGATGAAACCAAGGATCTGAGCCCTAGAACTCTACAGCATTTACAAAAATGCTTACAGTGCCCTAAAGATAAACCTCTTTTTAAAACTGCAAATGCATTTTACAAATGCCTGTTTTCCTTTTATCCTCTCCCTTTCTGCTTTTGTTAGGGAGAGGACTGTATGAGACGTCAATGACCACCGAGAGTTCTAGAAGAGAATAATCTAATAAGGACAAATGAATCAGCCCATTAGGAACATAACCTGCTTAAAAACAGTTCATACAACCTTGCACTCACAAAGTAAGGAAAGCAAAAATGTTCCTGGTATACTTTGGCACCCAGAGCGTTACATGTATTTTTCTAATACTCCGGCAAACATTATCAATTAACATCTCCCCCTTACATCTCTTCCTGTGATAACAGCTGGTGTCTAAGGACACAGTTCTGAGAATACATTTACGTTTGAATGATTCAAAACATGCAACTTCCTTTTTTGTATTAGCAACAAAATGCTAACAAAAAGTTCCACCCCAGAATGAAGAGAACCTACGAATGTGTACATCTACAAAAATGCATGAAAGAAAAAAAAAAACACAAACACAATGCCCTTAAGAGAGTCTCCATGTCCCCTCACCTGCTACGTATCCTGACAATCTGGTGTGGATAGGATCTCAAAACGCAAACGTCATTAGAGGGACAAACCTACATAGCAATCTCCAATCCTTTTTTTTCCCCCTTCAGAAAGTAGGCTTTAAGAGACTTTGCTATTTCCTGATGTCATGCTCTTAAGCGGTAATGTTTCAATAGTCAACATCAGCAATTCCCTACTAAACCTCTTCAATGATTAGAAATAAAGTCACTTAATGGGAATGGCATGGATAAAAGGGAAGCAGACCTCATGAGCACTGAGCCATGATCGGAGGGACACCGAACATGGCATCTCCTCTGCAAGATAGGTGTGCTCCTATTCTCAGGAGCACATCCAGAAGTTAACAGGTGTTGCTGCAAGTGTGTTTTAAAAGTTTAAGAGAGCGATGTCTAGTGCAGGGGTTGCCAACTCCAATCCTGAAGAGCCAAAACAGGCCTGGTTTTCAAGATATACACAACGAATATGCACGAGATAAATCTGTATACAATGAAGTGAGTGCATGCAAATCTCTATCATGCACATTCACTGTGGATATCCTGAAAACCTGGCCTGTTTGTGGCTCTCAAGGACAGGAGTTGGCCACCCCTGGTTTAGTGTGTAATGCTTAAAAACAGGAAAGTTTAAAAAATAAATAAATAAATAAAAAAGGAAGCACAAAAGAGCCTCTAAGCTGAAAGGATTCACAGGCTGCCTTACCATAATACATACAGTTCAGTAATGGCCAATTCCCGAGTCACGTAAACAGCCAAAAATATCTGGTGGGTTGCCACAAGTACTTCCCCCACCCCCATGCAATTAAAAAAAAAAAGTATTTGGGCCAGCTGGAGAGAGAAATGTTCTGTCCTTGCAGACTTTCAAATTATCAGGCGCGGAATTTTGATTACACTTACTTTTTAAAAGATCTAAAATAGCTTGCTGGCTTTCGGTCCCGAAAGGCAGTGGTACCCTGGGGCGCCAGCCGCGCGCATCAGACGCAGAGATCGCAGGCTGGAGGAGTCCTGCTGGAATGACGTCACTCGCAGCAGCAGCAGCGCCCGGCAGTGGGGGCCCCCCTAAGCATTCCCTGCATAAACAGCCGAAAGGGCACATTTTACGGGAGGGCAGCCTCGCGGGCCCACGGCGCGTGCACAAGATTTCCGCGCCAGGCGCTGCACGTGACTGTGGCTTGCGCTTCCGCGGTGCAGACTGCACGCGGCTCCTGCAAATCCCAACTAGCTGCAAGCATTGTAAGCTCTTGTGAGCGCAGAGGGGCTCTGGCACCTTCTGAACCCCGCAAAAAAAAAAAAAAAAAAAAAAAAAAAGCTTTGCCAACGTCCCTGCTGCCGTTTCGTAATCTCGGCTGCCGGGAGTCATTTTGGGGACGGTTTCCTACCCGCCACAGACCGCAGGCTTTGCCTAGGAGAGGTCCCAAGATGGCTTGAGATCTGGAAGCAATTAGAGAAGCTTATCCCCAGGTTACATTTTTTTTACAGCCCAAGTTCTCCGCGGCTGCAACACCGAGACCTTCGGTCTCTCTCCCTTCCTTCCCCTCTGGACCGGTTCGTCTCGGCGGTTTTCCTCCATGCGGTGGCTGCGGAAGGGCAGTTTCACGGCCTGCACGTAGTTTTTGCCTCTTTCGCTCTCGGAGCCCCTTCCATGAATCACCGCTGCACTTTCTTTTCTGTAAATCTTCTCCGCATTTTTTTTTTAATGTGTGGGAGGTTTTCCAGATGAAAAGCATTAAAAATCTCTCCACCACGATACAGAGCACGTAAGCCATGTCAATTGTCACATTCAGTAAGGCATGGAATAAGGCACAAAAGGTTCCTTTATCGCAGCAACAACAACAAAAAAAAAAAGGCGAAGAGAGCTAGCAGCACATATCCAGAGTGCCCTCCTCAAAAACAACTGCATTGAGACTGCCAGAATGAATAGAAAAGTGGGTAAAATGTTAGAAGTCCTATCAGAAGCGCAGGCACTCCCATAACTGTCTGGACTTAGGATGCCACATTTTCTATCAACAGTCACACTAGTATTGGTAACTACTTAACTACTGGGGCCTAGGAGGCTGGAGGTTCAGACAGGGTCAGCTTTAGGCACAGGCAACACAGGCACATGCCTTGGACACCAAATTCTGAAGGTAACCCTAAAACTGGGCCTTGCCCTGCTGAACTCTGCCTTCCAGGGGGAGGGCGGAACCCCTCGCTCTGTGTCCGCTGCCTATGGGCACTGCCATCTTAAATATGGCCCTGTGTTCAGGCAACCGTTTTGTTATTTGACATGGGAAGGGAGGGGTGCAGGATGCAAACTAAAAGGGGGGAGTCGGTTGGAGGGGAGATCTTGATTGCTTATGTACCAAGACAGCAGAGCACGATGGAGGAAGCCCACAAAAAGCAATATCTTACAGGCAGCCACATTCTGTGGCCAGCAGCTGGGATATATCTTTAGCGGTAAATGGGCAGACTGGATTAGCCAGCTGGGTCATTTTCTGGCATCAGTCTATTATATTACTATGATCCCATTTCATAGTGAAATCTGAAGGACCTCAAGAATGCTTTTTTCAAAACAATTTACTGACACCCCATAAGTAAAATCACTTAACTCCACAAACTCCTACAGAAAAGTGCAAGGTACAGAAGAGCATTAAAAAACAAAACACGTTTATAAATAAGAATAATACGACAATTTCAGATGGCTAGCTCAAAAAAAAAATACTACCCAACAACTTGCTGCAATGTGAGGTTGATGATTTATGCAAAATGCCCTCTGGTTCATGCAATAATATTCCTGTTTTACATAACAGATTCTATTTCACATCATCAAGACATTATTGACACACTGGGTTGGAGGATGGATTCCCAGGCTGGCCAAAGCTGGGAGATTCTGTGGAGGGAGCATGTACAGTGCCGGGGGGGGGGGGGGGGGAGACAGGAGTTTCAGCATCGGGCCAGGGTCTGGAGGGAGCCATGGTCTAATGACTGCAGTGACTGGACTGGGTGGGGGGCAGGGCGAGAATAAAAAACTCCAAGCAACCGTGACTGAAGAGTCTTGGTGCCATAACTGAATGAAGGCCGATTCCGACGGAGTTGAAAGGCCAAAAGGGAGCCAAAGCAAACTGCTGCACGCAAACTAAATACACAATTACATACAATTTCTTAGGGCTGGCCCAGGGCTGTGCACTGCCATGCACGGGACCAGAGCTTGGATTTGTGAGTCATGTGCAGGCAGCCCCTGAGGGGTGGCAGGCACAATTATTGGGCAGTGGTGACCCTGATTAAGGGCCCATGACTGCAGAGTTGAGGAGGGAGTCCCTGGTGCATGACCCTTGGGCAAGGTGAGCTGGCAGAGGAGATAAAACGGAGACACCCCCCCCGCCCGTGCTCCAGGTACTTTCACATGAAGACTCATGGTACCAGACTCCCTGCTCCATTTCCAACTGAGAAGGAAGCCCAAGAGGAGGAGAAGGAAACTGCAGAGTCAAAACAAAAGGAAAAAACAAAGCTTCAGTGTAGTTGACGACAATATTTTCTGTTATGGGAAGAAACTATTCAGCTAACAATTATTCATAAGAAAAATAGAGTTAATCAAGTTGTTACGAGCCCAGCTAGGAGTGGCCATCCTCTTCATCCCATGTTTGCAAGATTTAGAAAAATGCACACGTCATCCGCCCTTAAGGAGAGGTCCTACTCTGCCCTTATCCAACCTGTTGGAGCTTCCCCTATTACTCTATTAGAATGGCACCCTAGTTACGGTGGCTTACAGCAAATAAAGCAATGGAAAATTAATCAGAAACAAAAAAAAGTTAAATACATTAAACAAGCGGGAGATAGGGCGGGAGGAGTAGTCAAGAGGGCGGCTGGCACCCATTTCCCAACAGCTGGTGATTAGCATTCCTCCAAAGTAACTTCTAAAGTGTAACGTGAGAAGTAGACCTTTCCCCTCTGAATTTGGGAATTCTATGGGCTGAAGATTACCAAATTCATAGTATCGACCCCAGCATGTGTTGTGATAGAGGGCCGGGCTGACTGCCCTGCACAGACTTGAGAGCACCTGATTTCTCTGGGGCAGACATCTCGCTTACCCCGTGCCTCATCTTCGACTGCAAGATCAACTCCCCTCTCAGCAGGAACGAAGGCCACTGGAGCTAGTGCAGGGGCATCCATCTGGAACTGCCCAGGAGGTCTCTGTCTCTTCCTCTGTGTCACTGACTAAACTCCAGATATTCACTTTGGATTCCTCCTGGGATGGGCTAGTGAGACTGAACTCGTCTACACAGGCTTAACAATTTGGCTCAGCAAGTAGGTACATTAATGCAGGCCCCAAGGTTCTTCCCTGGAAGATATGGGCTCTAGGGTTCAGACTTTGGAGGAAGATATTAATGACTTTTAAATAATGAAGGATAGTATAGTAATGCATCAAAAAAAATGTAGCAATTTGAAAACTTTACTAGTTCATTAAAACTTTTCCAAAAGGTGTCTGTTCTTTCCCCAAGAGAGCTTTCTAAAGGGGTTTTTTTTTTGTTTTTTTTAAGAGGTATTGAGCCTGTCCTCGGATTTCATACGCCTGATTTGTAAGGTATTTAACCTTCCATTCAAGAAAGATGGCGATTTGATTGGAGGGGGTGGCCTAAACATCTACAGATGCTGTGAACGTTTCCTCTCTGCTTGAACAATCGCGTTTGGAGGTTCACGAGAGCGCGACTTTGCTTGTGAGTTTAGTTTCTGGGCAAGATACTCGTTCCATTATGAGATTACACTTTAAGAAAGCTCAATCCCTGCTTTTTTGGGTCAGCGGATTTGGATCTATCCCGATATAACAAAGTCTGCACAGGAAAGGAGGAAACTGTTCTTGGCAACGAGACAGGAAGCTCGGGCCCTCGGTGCTCACTTCTATTTACATTATGCCTGTAAATGTTTAGGGTTTTTTTTTGGCAATGCCAAGTCTGTTTTTTATGTTCCAGGACATCTAAGGGCCTCTCTCGATTCAAAGGTCACCACTCTGGGCTTCCCTGGGATTATGTGCTGGGTTATCCACCTATTTCATTTCTTTTCGATTTATTTCTTCTCCTCCAGCTAAGTTAAGTGGTCTCAGATAGGGGAGGGGGTGGGGATGTTATTAACGGAGTTATATTGGATTTTTTTTTGTCATGTGTTTATTTTGTTTGCTTACCGCCCCCTCTGCTTCCTCGTGAGTAATATGCTTGTGTTTGAAATTTTTATATAAAATTAACATGTTTTTAAAAAGAAGGGCATTAGCAGTAAATCTGAGAGAGATTAAGATCATCTCCAACTTGCCCTGAATTGCAAGCGAGGATTATATCTGTCACGGTATGTGCAAACACTCACCCCTTACTCCCCCCCCCCCCCATGGGTAATTTATGACTTCCAGTAAATCTTTAGAACACAACATCCTGTTGGCTTGGCAAAGGTTAGAAAGGTCAGTTTACCAAACTCTCATTTTCCTGGGGGCAGTGCGTTGATGAAGGTGATTTAGAAGTCATAATATGGCGCTGCTTCTCTCTATTTCCCCCTCGGCCTCAGGACATCCCAGAAGGCAGGCCACAAATGATAAGAAGCTAATATATGCCATACTGGCTCAGATCAAGGATCTGTCTCCAAGGGTGGCCAAGCCAGGTCACAAGTACCTGGCTAGTACTTCCGACACCCAGCTCAGATGCACCGCCCGAGCTCTCTACTCCACAACTGGAAACATTTTTTTCTCTCTTCATTCTGATTCAGACTTTCATTTACAGAGTAAACAAATAAATATAAAGGTGCCAATCTGTGCCTTCACTACCGCTTCAGCCCAGAGATTAGGAAGGTACTTGGGAGGGTAGAGATTTTAAGTATATGAACGAAACCACTTCCCCTTTCGCCTCCACAGACCCGACTGCAACAGTAGGGATCTGGATAGGAGAAAAAGCAAACGGGGAACGCAAACATCCTCTCCTAGCCCACCTACACACAAATTACATTTATTTTTAACCAAGCACATGGTGGATAATAAAAAAGAAAAAGCACCCACACATAAACAGTCCCTAAAACACAACAACAACTTCTTTGGCTGCCCTACAAGAGAGTCGATTAAGAGATACAAACTGAACTTTCCTGGCTGCCCAGGGAAAACAGCTGTGTCTTTATTACCATTCAAGGAACAGAGTTTTCCACTATAACTCTGCACACAATAAGGCAACAGCAACTGAAACACATGCACCCAGTTACTAAAGGCATTTCAGGTGGCGTGCTGTATTTACAAAAAGGCAAACAAAATAGGGGTAGAGGGGGTTAAATTACAAAATGTCTTTACAGGCAAGATTTCAATTTTTTTTTCCTTCAGAAAAAGATGTTAAGCTCCCAAGTAATTTGTTATGCTAATCTGAGCTGTCTGTTTTAATTCAGTACTGCAGGAAATACAAATATTAAACCATTTACAAAACAGGAAGAAAAAAAAAAAGACATTAATTGTAAACAAGTCAAGGAAGATTTGAGAGCAACGATGCAAAATACTTCGCCTCGCCTAGTCCAATTCGAATGGGTCACGAGGTTATGGTCTATCCTTCCACTCAAGTAACTAGAGAAAATATTTCATCCCTGTGATGGAATGAAAAATGCCCACTTGTTAAAAGTAAAACTAGAGGGTTTTTGTAAAAACTCTAGAGGGCAATGCTGCTATACGAAACCTCCGTTTTTAAAGCATGAATGAAACGCAAATTTAAAAAATACAAATATCTGTCAAATTATTGTGTTGCTCACTAGTACAACAAAACCCCAATATAATTCCCAGTAATCACGTCTGTGTTTACTTTTTGAAAAACTGGGTACTTTGTTTCTACAGTCTGGCCTGAAAATCACCTCCAAGCACTCTCGGAAGTCCCTGAATTCTCCAAAGTCACAAGAGCTAATTTATGTAATTATAATTAGATGGTAATAACAAACACCCATGTTCCTTCCACACTTGGCAGCTAAAGGACCAGAAATGTATTCGCCAGAAGGTGGCTGTACACATTTTTCAACAATGTGATAGGATGCTAATGCCCTATCCAGCTATTTATATTTTAAAAGTCTGGATCAATAAAAAGGAATATTCTGCTGAGTGTGGGCGTCACGGTTCTCGGTCCCTTCTGCTCCAGTGCTGGTTACCAGCAGTCTCATCCTAACTTCTCCAGGGTGAGAGGAAGGGGAGAAGAACAGTGTTATGCAGAAAACTGAACCCAAACCCACGTTCCCTTGTGCTGCTATTCCTTCTCACGCTGATGTCCTATTGTTGTTATAGCATTTGGCATGCTTGCATTCATACCAGCAATGCTAAGCATTTACACACCACTTCTTTTTTTAAGTAAATCCAAAAATAGAGATTAAAACATGTGCCAAATTAGCCTTTGGATATTTACTATGGATGACATTGGATTTCATTTGCATTTTTGTAGGACAGCAATGGATACGTGTACGCTCAGAACAAAATCTAAGGTAAGGACAAGTCTTGACATCCAAGACAGAATCAAATAACTCTCACTCCAGCTACCTGCAGTTTTGTTTTGGATTTTTAAGTAGCTTTCCATAAACCAGCAAGAAAACAAATTCCTTAACTGCTGGGCATCTAACTCTCTTACACCCCGAGGACTGGCTTACTCCATCCTTTGAAAGATGGGACAAGTTGACACTGCTGCTGGACAAGATGGATGCACACAGAAGCATCATTCCTACTTCCTATCTTTTGCAGCAGTGCCAGGACAGATTCAGAGGGAAAGTGGAATATGGCCTGTGGATCCTGAAGCTGAGATCTGGAAGAGCCATTATCAACTGCTGCCTAAGTACTCCAGTCACCGCAGTAGAATTTATTACAAACAAAAAAAAACAACATTTCAGCTACATTTTAGAATTAGCCTGCATTATCCAGCTAGACAATAGCAGCTTTTGGGCTGAACTGGTGGTTCAGTAGCAACAATGTGTGCTGCCATGCAGAGGATTTGAATTCTATTCCCGGTCCTCAGAATGCTGAAGGCAATGGCAACACCCGATAGATTTAAGGCCCGTGGGATCTCTTTACTGTTTGGGATGCGGTCGGGTACTTGTGACTTGGATTGGCCTCTGTTGGAAACAGGATGCTGGGCTTGATGGGCCCTTGGTCTGACCCAGCATGGCAAATCTTACGTTCTTATGATTGCAGGGTTCTGGGAACAGCTTTGGTGCATGGCCCAATAAAACAGGGGGGGGGGGGGGGGGGAAATCCCCAGGTACTTGAGAATCAAGGCTCACTGTGCCAGACCCCAGACTTGGTTCCAACTAAGCTGGAAACTGCAGAGTCAAAATTAAAATGCTGCCAGTCTCACTGGGTTTTTTTTAAACTAGTATCCTGATGGCCTGGTGGCTTATTGGCAGTGCCGTGCAGAAGACGTGGGCTAGACTTCTGCAACTTGGGCCGGCTGGGGATTCTGTGGAGGCAGCACCAGTTATTGCTAAAACAGAGACACCTACTGGCCGGATTTAGGATGCACACATTCTGTGTTCCACAAGGAGCGAGCAAGCAAGCAGTGTTGTGTGGCTGAGGCTAAAGAAAGCCACTGCAATAGCAAAGCTAGACGCTGGAGTTTATTAAAATAGGGGAATAATCCCAGGGACTTGTGAATGAGGGCTCATGGAATCACAGCCCAACAGAGGCCTGGTTCTGACTACACTGGAAGCCCAAAGGAGCAGTAGGACATTTCCAAGCACAAAAAAAAAAAAAAAAGCCACAAGTAGAAGATTTGACATTCAAATAGCCTTGGTTCTCTCTGCTTCTCCATTTGGGTAGTCAATTTGCTCTCACATTTGCCCCTGTGCAGAACTGAATATGATGTTCCTAAATTTGCCAGACAGAAATATCCCTCTAATCACTCTGCAATCTCAGAAAGTGCAAAAAAAAAAAAAAAAGCCTGATCTCCTTCCAATAATACCCCAAAGGTGGTAAGCATACCCCTTGCCGTTGCCAAGTAAATTAGGGACACACACACACATGCACAGACATCAGTATAATCTAGTAAGCCTCTCTTTCAATAGAGCCAAGGCTAAACAAAATATAAAAAAAAAAAAAAAAAAGCTAGCACTCGGTCAGAAAGGTGCACGTACCTAGATCGAGGTGGGCAGCGCAGGTCTTCAGGATATCAACAAGGAATATACAAGAGATCCTTGCGTATAAGGGAGGCAATGCACGCCCATATCTCACATATACATTCGTTGTGGCTATCCTGAAAACCAGACCTGTTGGCAGCACTTGAGGGCTACACTTGCCTGCTCTTGACCTGGATGAATGCTAAGCTGCCTTTTCGGGTAGCTTGAAGTTTTCCCCTTATTTTCCTACCCTCCACTACCCTTTCCCTCTCTCCAGCAATTCTGTTGCTGTTTAAGCATTAGCCCAGGCACCAGCTCTGTGGATGCAGCGGGGGCTTCACCGTGTCCAGAGTGTTAATTTGTGTTAAGTTTAGCACCCCCCCAATCCTTTTAGAAAGTTGGCTCTTATGCACAGTTCGTCCCCTATGCACAGCAAAATTAAAAAAAAAAAAAATGTATGCAGTCAAGAGGACCTCGTCCTTAATGCTGCAAGGAACCTGAGCCACAAGGCCAGTGTATGTTCTAAAGATAATGAGGAGATATGAATCTTTTCTTCTCATCAAACCCATAAAAGTAATTTTGATGATACTGAAGCAGCATGATGACACCAATGGGGCATTAGCTTCGACCCCAAGTTCATTCATTTTAAGACTGTCTCTTTCTACAACAATAATGACAATTCAGCTTCCACACTAATGTAGGGGCTGTCATTCCGTGGCATCTGACAAGAGACTAATGAGGTGTCGAAATTCATACACATCATTGCCTTTATTCTTATATCTGTCTGATAGACGGTATCACCAGTGTGAAAATCTCATTTGTGGCTGATTCCCCCCCCCCACACATAGGATGTGTTTTGCTGTTTTGTTTTTTATATATAGTAAATAAGTTTGAAAAATGTGACCATGTCAATCATTAGCTTTTACATTACATTTTACAGATACACAGAATATTTTACGAAAATGGCATTGATTTTATTTACTTTCCTGAATAAAACAATCAAAATGTTTTATGCTGAGTTGTAGGGGGAGGTCATGACTTGTGTCGAAGTTTGAGCTCTTTTGGTAACAAACAGCAGGGCTAACCAGTACTGATTTTCTTGAGTCTCTTTTTACCCTGCCCAGAATTAATCATGCTAAATTACTCATACTAGATGATGAACTATTATTCACTTTGCTGAGACTGAAACCCTACAGGATCATCAGGCAGCAAAGACCACAGCCAGCGCCATAGGAGGTGCCAGCTCTATGGCTGCAGCGGGGGCTTGTGCACCCCCCCCCCCCAGTATCGAGGAGGCTCCTTCACTTCGTCCAGGGAGAGAGGTAACTGATGTCGAGTTTCGCACTCCCAATCGTTTTGAAAAGTTGGCTCCTATGATACAGACAAGTGACGTGCTATGTCCATAGACAAGGCTAGCCCTTAATATATCTTCTCTCTGCGGGACGGACTACAATGCCATTTTCATAGGCTCCGACACTGCAATAATACCATTAGGCAGGATAAGAACGACAAAACAAGACGACTAAAGCCCATCCTCACGTGTATTTCTGAAAATGCCCCCTTTGCCAAAAGCACAGAAGATCATTTAAATGAACAACCCGGGCTTAGTATTAAACTTAAACCCAGGAAAGCAAAACGCACGGTGACGGGAACTCAGCCCCATCAGGTCACAATTCCCCTCCAGGAATCAACGCAGGCGGACACGGAGCTGGCCCCCTGCCTCCGCTTATGAAGAATGAACGTCTAATTCTAGCGATCACTGAGGCCGGGTCCTGGAAAATTAGAGTTCACTACGAAATCCCAGGGAATTTGCAGATCAAATTTCTAACAAAATTTAGGAGGCGACGAAAGAATCTGTTTACGTGTAATGAAAGTTTTAGGGGGGAGGGGGGGTTCTCTTTATTGTGATGGAAAAAGGTTATTAACTTCTTCCTTGTGGCACACGCTGGCTAGTTTAAAGGGCACAGCCGAGAAATTATTAACGAAAGCATTTCCTGCCCTTACCTTGGATAATTTCAGATGGGATCCAGGCGGAAAAGAAAACAAGCTCTCGAGCTCCGTCCTTCCAAGTCCTCTTACGAGCTTAACTGGCCCCTGCCCGGACTTCGCTCTCGACCTCCCCCCCACTTTTCAACTTAATTCAGCAAGGACGCCAAGGTTAGCACCAACTTTCCCTTCACTCCTCCGGTTGCCTTCTTCCTTTCCCCGTCACACTCATGGGAGCGCTCCCCGCACCACCCCCCTCCTCCTCTCGCCCCTGCCAAGTCCCCAGCCACCGCCGCAGCGGCTTCTTTATTTGGAGGGAAAGGGCAGCGTCATCCCCCACCCCCCGCGAGAAGGCAGTCGCTTCTCTGGAAACCCAACCGGAGCCCTGCCCCCCCCAGCCTTGGACACGGCGGAAGGGAGGAGACGGGGCGGAGGGAAAAAAAAATAGCAGGGAGAGTGCGCGGCGCTCGCTATCAAAGGAGCCCGAGAATTTGCTGCTCGAAGCTTGCAACCCGCGCGCCCGCTCGCTGCCGCCTTCGCCTTCTAATCCCCGGGCCCTCCGCGTTCTCTTTCCGAACGTTCGGGGCCCGGGCCTCAAAGAAAGGGCGCGCGAAGCGTCCTCCGGCCCCCCGCCATCTTCTCTCGCACAGCCCCTCCCCCCTCGGTCACCGAACCATCCTCTCCCCCCCTCCCACTCCCGAACCTCGGGCCGGTTCGATTCGGAGCAGAGGAAGAAAAAAAAAAAAAAAAGGAAGCCCCCCTCGCTGGACGCGCGCCGGATACCGCGTCACCGTCAAGCAGCAAAACTCAGCCCGAGCGCGCAGGCACATTTCACACGTCACGAGCTGCTCCCTCCGCCGCCGCCGTGGTGCAGGAGTCTGCGATTACTAGCGCCTGGGAAATTCAAACTTTGCCCGCAGATTTGTAAACAATGCTAAAATAAGGCTCGGGAAGGAAAACTGTCTCCTCTTAGTGGAGTTCTGCAGCTTGCGTTGGCTGTAGGATGACCTAAGACTAAGGCCTGCGCTTGGGAGGTCGGTTTATTGATCGAGGAGAGCTGCAAGGAGCCCTACTAATGCTGTTGCTACCGTCTTCTTTACTGCCTTATTTATTTCTCTGTTAAGACTGCATTGTTTGGGTTAGCAAAAAATATTTACACTGTCTCATGGAGCTCTGTGCCCTTCTGCGCTGGTGAAGTGCTTGCGTTTCCATAAGAGCTACTGCAAAAAAAAAAAAAAAAGTGTAGATCGATATAGTGTCTGCCAAGCAATGATCCTAGCGCATCATTTTTTGTTTATTTACAAACATTTCTATTCCGCACATTCGGGGGGGGCGGGGGAGAAAGCTAAGTAAATTTTGGATTGAAGAATGGCAATTTGTTAGTGCAACACTTCAAATATATTTTTATTTTAAGATTAAGACATTGTCAGTAAAACAAACTAGCAATTGGCAGAAAATACATAACATTTGGTAACATCATAATATATAAATAGAAATCAAACAATGCAAGACAGTTACAAAACTGAATTCTATCAAGCTATAACTGTATTACACACAAAAACTCGTCTTTTTGTTGCTTTCTGACTTTATTTATTTATGGGTTTTTATATACCGCAGTACGTAAAGAAATACATCACCGCAGTTTACATTTAACAATAACTTAGCAACAAGCTTTACATTGACATTATTAATAGGTATTGAATAAAATAAATTCCATATAACAGTTTTGATGGAAAACAGACTGTACAGACTGTGGACCATCCAATAATGTATAACATACAATTAAAATATTGATGTAACTATTAAACCTTTACAAACCAACACAATAACTAAATAGTATCTAAAACAATACTTTAGCACTTTCCAAGAGCAATACAAACTCAAAGTCCTTTAAATAGAACCATAAAACAGGTAAGTATCTTGTTTCTTATGTTTATTTGGTTGCAAAATGTTAATCCTTGGTGACCCTCCAGTGTTATAAGACATATCCTTTCCGGGGGGAGATGTAGTTTCAGGATTTTTCCTTCTTGCAAGAGTCTTCTTTAAACCCTCCAGGTAGATACAGTAGACCAAAAAAAGTTTCAATTCACCCAGTCTGCATCTAGGCAGTATTTAAAACTGTGTTTCTGTAGAATTTAGGTTATAGGTTTAGTACGAGAAGTCTGTTTCTGTAGTATGGACAGACAAAAAAATATATAGTTACGTGTGTGCACACCTATCTCTTCCCTGTTTCTCGCTGCAGTTCCTTTGCCTCCTCTACACATGGCACCTCTCCAATGCATTCACCTTGAATCCTTAGTTAATATATGACATGGTGTTTTTTTTAGAAAGTGCTATAAGAATCTGTTAAAATGGCAAGATGCCAAGGCATAGATGTACCAAAGTTTCCCAGTAGAATATTCTATCTTCTTCTCGTTGACTTACTCCCTGACTATAAAGGAATCAAAAAGGCACAACCCTACTACGCTATCCGTGCTAATCTTCCTCAAGAAAACTGTATGAATGTTACTAACACAAATCTGGAACCCTGTTAAATTATTTGTACAACTAGCTAGGTACAAAAAAAAACTATAAAAGCAGGTAATCTGTCTTCTTTTCTCTTGTATTTTACAGTGAAAATACATAGCTCAAGAAGGTTTCTCTAAAAAGCATATTGGCACCACTTCTACAGGCACTTTTACTCTCACCCTTCTGTTCCTTCTTTACAGCACTCTGTCCTACAACCACTCAAACCTTCAAAATGACTGCAGCCTGAAACATACTACAAAGGTCTGCAGCCTGTATAGTTTAGTATTCAGGAAAAACAACTGCAGCAAGGTGACAAGCATTACAAAAAAATATGCCTCCAGAATTCCCCCCACCCAAGGGAACCTCATTTTTAAACAGTTGTTTGCTGGAATACTCTTTTTTTTTTTTTTTAGGTAAACAAGTGATTTCCTGTTGTAGCAAACACCTGCCAGAGAAAAACAAAAGACTATAACTCTGGACTTGTCTTAAGATGGATTAGTAGCATTTAGCTGTTCACCTTCCCATTTTGACTTTTCTTACCCCAAAACAATATTCTTTAGCCCTCACTTTCTCTCTCTCTCAAACATATTCTACAAAGAAGCAATGATTATTTCCCGTGTGCTGCTTCAGCTTCATTTATCTACTCTATTCACAACTTGATAGAGGCCAACCTTAACATGCAGTCATCTGCACCTTCAAGTCCAGGCTTTGAACTGACACATTCGTTTTCTCCAGAAAGACAAAATAGTACTTTTCACTAAAGTAGCTTCTTAAGAAAACCATAAAAATGATTTTTTTTTTTCAAACCTGAGGAACTTTGAGCAGCTGAAACTGGACATACTTGATCTCTCTGCTTCTAGAGTTAGACTCATACATGTACTGCAAAAAAAAATGCCCACCCGGATTTCCTGAAGGCAAACCTAGTTGCGAAGACCACCTTGATTTCAGTTATCTGTTAGATATAAGCTGTGCTTGATTCCTGGTTTGGCCCTTTTTGCTCAGTGTGATAAAACACCACTCCAGACAGTGCCCAAACGTTACAAAGTATTAACCCAAAAACCATGTTTCTTTAACCCTAAAAGATAAATAAAAAATATTTAGAGCATTGAACCTTTATTTGGCTCCATTTCTTTTATTTAAAAAAAAAGTCACTATAAGCAACGTGCGCAAACTCCTGCAAGGCTCCAAACACTTTTTTCTCAGCTTTTTTTTTTAAGTAATTTTATATTTGATTTCAGTAACCCTGTTACAGTAAGAAAACACCAAAGTGACAACAATGAAAACAAATCAATAAAAACCAAGCATGAACAGCATCTCAGAACCAAAGAGTAGCACACAGAGTGATCACGGATTCTTAAAGCTAGGACTGAAATGCCAAGGCGAGACTTACTCTTCCCCAAATGCCTACTTAGAAAGAAAAAAGTCTTTAAAGCTCTCTTAAATAATGTTGGGTCAGATATAGATTGCAATTGAACAGGAGGGCATGCCATAGGGCAGGACCTGCAACAGAGAATGCCACAACCGCTTGCTTTTGGAAGATGAACAATTCAGAAGGAGAGAACCTCGAGCAAGCCTGTACTTGCTGACCATAAGGTGCAAACCAGCACTTACGTGTGTAAGCTAGCACTAATCCATGGAGTTGGGCTGTTAAGCAGTTTATGAATTAAAAGGGCAAATTTTATATGCCATTCTAAAGGCAACCAATGTAGGGCATGAAGTACAGGGTATTATATGATCACATAACTTTCTTCCTGTGAGGATTCTTGCTATTACATTCTGGAGAAGTCCATTACCTGCTATTAAGTTGACTTAGTAAATAGCCACTGCTATTGCTAGCAACAGTAGCATGGAATAGACTTAGTTTTTGGGTACTTGCCAGGTTCTTATGGCCTGCATTGACCACTGTTGGAAACGGGATGCTTGGCTTGATGGACCCTTGGTATGACCCAGTATGGCATGTTCTTATGTTCTTACCACTCAACATGATAACAGGAAGGCTAATCAGCAATGAACTGCAATAATCAAATCCTGTAAATGCCAGTGCTTGAAAGATGGAACAGAAATTATCAGCATCTAAAAGGAGTTATAGTCTATGCAGCATATGAAGCTTGAAGAAAGTCTTATCAGGGTTTTCAAATGCAGTTTCATTAATAATTCAGAATCCAAGATGGCTTCCAGGTTGCAAACTTGCAATGAGATGGGGAATGTGAGGCACATGCCAACCACCTAGAAGGTGGCTGGTCTGGCAGCATATTTATAAAGAGGAACCTCCTAAGGCACTTGGTAAATGGCAGATTCAAGATTTCTGCATTCTTTCAGAGATCCTTAGCAGTTAATGTGTCGCATTTGGTTTTCAGAAGGTACTGTAAGAATCTTAAAATAGCAAGATACCGAGGAGTAGATGTACTAAACTTGCAATAAAGCATTCCTCACCCAGGCAACATCTTGTCCTCTGCAGTAACCATTAATCATCTCTTCGGATGCAATAAATGGGGTTACATGTATAAGTAGTAATAGTCATGCAAATGAAGACTAATGAGCTGATTAAATATTCCACTGATATGTACTGAAGTGTGATGTTTAAATTGCAAATATGTCTCCTGAAGAGGGGGGTTTAAATGCAGATTACCTGACAATGACTTGTTTCACTCTGGAGGTAGTGTCTCCACATGGGTTAATTTTGCAAATAAGAATGAACCTCACTGGTAAACTAGGACATGTTGAATATGATCTCCAGCAGGGCTTGGGGCTGCTGTTGGGTAATCCCCAGAGCAAAAGCTGGCCGGATCCAGGAACAGCCAAGTGTGCAAGGTCTTCTGTGCAGTGGAACGCTTGTCCAAGGTTAAGAATGGAGAGCGACTGTGTCCGTTCGCTTTAGTGCTTCTGCATTTTTTTTTGAACATTTGAGCCAGTACGTGCTGCTAAGTATGCCTGCAGGCCTACTAATAAGCAGCCATTAAGAAAATGGTTAAAATCAATGAGACCAAGCGGGAAAATCAGATTTGAAAACAGCCTGAAAAATGTGGGTTTTAGACTGGATTTGAATAAAGCCGGAGGGGGGAGCATTACCAGCAGCACAGCCCAGAATAGGGAATTGGTGGTGGAAAAGGGTATAGATAAAAGTGACTTGTCAGATAAGCAGAGTTCACAAGGAGTGTAAGGGAGAGAGGAGGAGGAGTGCAGAGTTAAAGCGCTTGTAGGTTGTGAGTAAGATAAGTGTGAATTGTATGTGTCAATGGATAGCTAGTCAATAGAGTAACAACATTCATGAAAGATAAGTCATGCAGATGAATTTTGGATGGATCGTAATGGAGATGGTTCACTGGGACACCTGTGAGGAGCAGGTTGCAGTAGTATAAACAGGATAGGAGAGAGTAGATAAGAGTTCTGGTAGTGCACTCAGAAAGGAAGGGACAGATTTTGATGATGTTCACAGAAAGATGACAGATTGTAGCAGTGTTCTGCATGCATCTAGAGAAGAGAGAGGAGTCAGATTATCTCAGGGTTACAGGTTAAGGGGACAGGGAAGATGTTATCCATGGAAATGTAGAAAGCAGAAAGTGAGTTGGGGGGGGGGGGGGGAAAGATATGGAGTTCTGTCTTGACCATGTTGCATTCAAAGTAGTGGTGGGTCATCGAGGCAGCAGTGTCAGATAAATAGGCTGAGAATTGGGACTGGATTCCTGATATAGAGATAGATCAGTATAAAGATAGTAATGAAAGCCATGGGAGTATCAAGGAAATTAGTATAGCGAGAAGACAACGTCCCTGGACATAGCCCAGAGGCAAACCAGTTGATAGTGGCATGGCGGTAGAGGAGCATCCAGAGGGCACACTGAAAGTGGGATTGGAGAAGTAAGAAGAGAACCAATCAAAGTGAAGACGGTATCAAGGAGTAGATGGTGATCAGCAGCTAGGTCAAGGAGGCTAAGGTTGGTGCAAGGGGATTAGGCACCTTCTGCCTTGCATCGCACCCAGGCCATGCCCCCTCCCCTCAGTCACGCACACATCCCCCACCCCCCAGTCGTGGCCTGAATCCTTCCTCTCAGTTTTTTTGGGCTATGGAGATTCAGATCTCCACTCCTCTTTGCCACTGCTGCTCGTGGCCCCACATGGTTTGCGCTCCCTAATGGTCAATGGCCCAGGCCTAGCTCACGTAGTGCTTCCGCCAGCCCTGTAAGGATCACCACAAATGCCTTCGGTTTTAGCCATAAACAGATCATTGGAGTCTTTGGCAAGGGATGTTTCTGTGGAATGGAGATGGTGGATTGGAGTGGATCAAGAATGTCTTGAGATGAAAGAATCAAAAGAATGGAGGTGAACTGGTTAGCAGGGTCCAGTGAGGAGTGGCGTAATCGCAGCATGTTTGAAGGCAGCAGCAGCAGCAACAGTTGCAGTGGAAAGTCACAGATTGACAGCAAAACCTTTAGAAAAAATTGAAAAAACTTGGCTCTTTAAACAAGCTCATCACAAAGAGAAGGGAGAATAGTACCCAGGGAAATGCAAGGTACAAACAATTGAACACTCACTCACACACATAACCAAAATCAATATGTGTGTAGTTTTTATTTCTTATTTTAGTTTAATCTTCTTCATTTTTTTCATTCATCAATAAAGGGATAAAAAGTACAATGATAAAGCTAATCTCGTATCCAAAACTGATACAATGAGAAATGAACATGATTTATCACACTTACCAATTAATATTGTTTACAAAATATGTTACCGAACCTTAATGGCACCTGTGTAATTTGATATATTTTAGCATCATTTTTATGTGCCTTACTGTAAACCGTTGTGACGGGACCCACTGAACGACGGTATAGAAAAAAGTTAAAAATAAAATAATAAATGTGACAAATGGAAAAGATGGTAGCAGGGGAAATAGAGCTGAGGAGCTAGATGGGAATGGAGTCAGAGGAACGAGTAGTGAGTTTGGAGGGAACGTTTCTTGTCATTTCAGAAAGGAAGAGAAGGCAGGAGCCAGAGGAGGAGGTAGAGGTGACCTGGTTGAAAACTCAAGACTAATTTTGTGAACTTTATTAAAGACACAATCAGCCAGTTTGGGCAGAGAGTGAAGGGGGGAGGCAGCGGCGGATTCCCGAGGATGACCAACCCGGGTATTCGCCGCCCAGGACGCATCACGTGGTCTGCCGAGCGCGGCTCTGTCACGGCCGTGCAGGGCAGACCACGTGACTGGAGCGACCGGCCCACCGAGGGGATGCCCGATCCCCCGATAGGCTAATCCGCCCCTGGGGGGAGGTAAATATAAGAGCTGGGAGTTGGGGAGAATGTGAAAGAGAGGCTGGGGGCTGTGAGAATAAGAGGGGCTAGGGGTTTAGGAAATGTGATAAAAGGGGCTGCAAACGGGGGGGAGTGAGAAACAGGTGGAGGTGTATGGAAGAGGTTGGTGTGTGCATGTTGAAAGGGAGTGAGGGTAGACAAGTGTTTGTATGGGGGATTGTGACAGAAGGGACAGAAAAAGGACTTGGGATGGAGAGAGGAAGGGGGTGGGAAAAAAGGATTGGGATAGAAAAGGGAAGAAAGGACATGAGGTGGGGAAAGAGACTGTAAGGGAAACAGGGCTGGAGCCAGGGAACTGATCCTCCTTCTCTCTTCTCCCTCTTCCATCCCTGAGATTTCCTCTTCCTATCCTCCCCCACATTGATACCTGTAATTCCCCAAACAAAAAATGATTTAGACAAAGCAAGTTTGGTAAACTATTTTTCCAAAATAAATTTACATTAATATGCAAAATAATTCAATGTATGAAGATATGCTGCAGAACTGCCACAGAATTTCAGAAACTTTGCTGCTTCTTACTGCAGACTCTACCTCTTAGCTGCCGCAGGAAACTGGGGGCTCTGCCTGTAAGTGTAGCTCTGTATTTGTAATCTATTTCTATGAGATCCATTCCTCTTTCCACTCTTGGGATGTACAGTTTTGGAATACACTGGTTCTTATAGATTTCCTCATGGGCATGGAGGAGTTACATCCAATTTATAATGAGGTTTATGAAGCTAATCTGCAATTGCAAAGCTGTAAGAAAGTGTGAGGATTGCAAGCTGATTGCTGGTTTATATTCTGTGCTGTTAAAGCCCTTTTCAATAGTAGTTTCGGTCTTTTGTATTTTTTGCTGATCTTTTCAGTAATTTTTGCTAGGTTGTTATACCTTTGTCCATACCCAGATATTTATATCCACCTTCCTCCTTCAGTTCAGTTGGCGAGATGTTTTTGTTTTGCTTAGTTTTCTTGTAAAATTAGCATATTCATTTAGGATAAATGTAATCAGAAAAGCTCCTCACTACTTGGAGTGGTTTAGAGGATTTTCTCTTGTCATGTGGAGCCTCTTGTGTTTGGCTGCAGCATCAACAGAGGGAAAGGAAGAAAGGAGGAGTCCAGAAACAGCAAACACCACCACATAAGGCTATGCGCACAGATTTTTTGGCCATGAACCGTTCTACTGGACCTATCAGTACATGCGTTTTATTGACAGCAGTGGCTTGGTCAAGTCCTTAATATATTATTAACCAGATTTACAGGATTGAGCAGCAATGTCCATGTATTTTCAAGACCTCTACTCCTTCAAAATCCCAAAAACAACTGGAGAGCATATAAACAAATGCAATTTTCTTTTATTGCACTAGATAGATGCAAAAAGATAGCAAAGGTCATATGAAATGTATATTATATCCAAAAAAAATAAACTAAAAATGCATGTTGTACATGGCACACTCAATGAACACAAATCACTCGTCTATTGTAGGGAACCACTGCTACAGAAAGCAAGATGCATATGTTTCAAAAGATGGCGTGGCAATGCATAGTATGAGGGCTTTCAGAGGTAGGGCCCCCAACAGAGGGTCCATGACCATTAATCCAGAGAGAGATTCCCAAAGAAAGGAGCTCGGCAAGTAATCCCAAGGAAGGCATGGCCAAACAGGAACTCCAGCAAGTAGCTCCAGGGAAGGCGGCCATAGCTGTTCCCTTAGGAGTGTGTTTTCCCCATAAAGACCCACACAGGCCATGTCTGGTTCAAGGGCCCTGGTATTTTTGGTTTGGAAAGGGTCTATTGAGGGAATGGAAAGGGACTCCACTGGGCATAGTGCTTCCATCCCCTGTCTCACTGTACTGCTTAAGTCAGCCATTAAAAAAAAAAAACCCAACACTATGTTCTCTATGGTTTGCAGGTAGTCAAACATTTGGGGGAAGACAATACATACCTGACATTTTGGTTCAATTGCCCAATGCCTTTTTGCAGACGTTTGACTGACTTTCACTCTGAGCCTGCTCTTGATGGTACTCCTCGTTTCCTGAAGGGAGCTTGTGGTAGGGGGGACTCCCAGAAGCAGGGCTGGGAGGAATGGGCAGCAGGGGGCTACCGAATGGAGGTTCAGGTCAGAGGGGGGTCTCCCTAGACCTTTCTCCTCCATCTCCTGCTGGGACTCAGTCAAAAGCAGGCCCAGGACATCAAGGTCACACCTCCTCTTTCTCCTTAGTCTTCCAGTTCCATTATTGAGGAGGCGTGCATGTCTAGTACATGCTGGGAGAGTGTTATAGTCTGCCTGGCCTCAGTACTGCATGATAATTACATGTTTGTACCTTATTTCATAGGAAAACAGGAGAAATATGCAATATTTTTGCAAATCATGAAATTTATACATAGCACAATATCGACTGGAGTTGCGTGTGATAATTTTGGTAAATCGCCTTGGTAACTTACCAAAATTATCACAATTCAGTATAATGGCCCACAGGTGACATGCTGGGATCCACAAGTGCTTCTAAAACTTAAAATCGTCTTCACTGCTGCAGCTGTCGGAGAGGTTCTGGAATTCATGGTTGCTGACAGCACGTTTCTTACTCCAGGACGTATCAAAGCTTCCAAAAGGGGGAAGGGAAGATGGAACAAAGTTGGTATAGTAAAATATATATATATTTTTTCAAATGCATTTCTGAGCAGCATACAATCTACATGCAAGCAAATATAAAATATTGCACTGTCTTAACACAGTGGTGTCATGGGCAAAGGGGAAGAGGAATTTGTAGAGGTGAGGGCTGGTGAGGAGATGAAATGTTTGTAGGTCATTTGAATCAGTGGCTCGTTTATCATTGCAGTGCTACTCATGCCAGACTAAGCGCTAAGTTGTCCTGCACTTTGTTGGTGGGAGTAATTTATCATTCGGTGCTAAATTAATGAGATATTGTGTAATCCCAGCGTAGAGACCAAATTAGCAGCACGATGTCTTCAGTTATTTATCCTGTTGTTGACAGAGTGCTTTATATTTCTTCCCTTGGTTGTCAATTCAATATTTTTTTCTTTTCTATTTGATGTCTGTAGTAATCACTATTATTGTACCTAATGCATCACTGAAATATTTGATTACTGGACCTATTGCCTTGGAAATGTCTTACATTTACAATATGTAACTCTAGGCAAGTGGATCACGTTACATCTACAAGCTTGAGACATCTATGAAGAGGCTGAAAATATGTTCCATTCTATTTTTTTTTTTTTGTTGTTGTTCATGTTCTATCCTGCACTTCACAATTATTTTTGGGACAAATTGAATGTTGTCCAGCTTTGAGTGCTTTAAACTCCCTTGAATGTATGTCCTCCTATTACGCTCCTTAGCATCTGGGTAACAGGAGTGCACACTGAATGTTTTTTGTTTTTTTTAATTATTTTGTTTTCCCGTTTTCTTTTTTCTTCTTTTATTTGTTTCATCTATTTAAAACAAAAGAAACTACTAAATATATTTCACGGATACATTTTTTTTTTTTTACAAATAAAGATTTACTAACTTTTAGAAAAAGGCTTAAGACTTGGTTATTTAAACAAGCCTTTCCCGAGTCTAACTGATTCACTGCAACAACAACAACTATTAAGAAAACTATTAAAAGACCTTTCAGCACAATGTAAATAATTTGTTACTGTTAAATTACTGTAAAGTTTCTCCTACTCTTGTTTCCTTCCTCCCCCAGTTTCAGCAACCCTGAACATTTGTTCCTTTCCACTTGTTAAATGTTTATGGTTATTACACCCCCTGTTACCTGTAAACCGGCATGATATGATTGTATCATGAATGCCGGTAGAGAAAAGCTCTAAATAAAATAAATAAATAAAGTAGCAATTTGCTTACATTCTCCAGTATTATGATTCATTGGGAGAGAGAGTGAAGCAGCTTGCTGCACAAGTGGTTTTCTCCTCAGTTCTCCCAGTCAAGGGTAAAGGCAGAGGCTGAGAAGCTTGCGTGCTGGAGGTGAATAAATGGTGTTGAAAGCGTTTCAGCTTCCTGTACCATGGGATGGCATTCCAAGGACTGCTGAGCAAATATGGTGTCCAGTCCACCTATCCTATCAAAAAGGATGAAGTGTCTTCCAGAAGAGACTGGCAAATCAATTAAGGAGGTCTTTAAACTAGGATAGTTGAGAATAGTTGGGGGAAAAAAAAAAAGCCTTCAGGTAAGTAAAATATGTATAGAAATGGGAAAAAGGGCAAAACCTGGAAAGCTATTATACTAATGCCCATAGTGTGAGAAATAAAATCCTGGATCTAGAGGTAGTCATGGAAGAGGTTTATAGAGTGACATGATACACGGCAAACCATGATTGGGATATAGTTATATCAAACTAAATCTATTCAAGAAGGACAGCGTAGGATAAAAGGGAGGAAGACTGGTGCTATATAAAACATAGCAACAAAACCGCAGGCTTATGAGGTCAGGAGGAGGCACTGTGTGTTAAATCTGGAAAGAGGGAATGGAACATCCATTTCGATTGCCTTGATGTAAGCATCTCCTTTGCAGGCAGAAGAAATTGATAGAAATTTAATAGAGGATATTCACAGAATTGCTATGAAAGGGGAAGGGCTATTGCTCGGTGCTTTCAATCTGTCAGATGTTGATTGGGGTATTCTGGCTGCAGTGTCTTCTAGAAGCAGGGGGGATCCTGGATTCTTTGCAGTAATGGAACCCATGATACTAGATCTGGTGCTTACCAATGGGGACAGTTTTTTATGCCATAGTGGATGATTCTCCGGTACCCAGTGGGCACCGGGATAGTGTGGTTCGGTTTTAGAGCGTAGTAGGTGATGGTTCATTCAAAGCAAGGGTCCTAGACTAAGAAAAATACCTTTGTTAAAATGGGGGGAGTACCTCAAGTAGTCATTAGGTGGATGAGAGCATTTAAGGAAAGCAGAAGAAAGGGAAAACTAAAGGAAATATTGTAAGGGCAACATATATTTTTATTAGGAAAGTAAATACAGCTAAGAGGAAAAAAAGAGGCTGCTATGGTTTCCTAAAGTAGCTGAACAGGTAAGTGATTAAAGGTTAGCATTCATAAACTAGGAGATTGCAGAAAGAGGAAATCAGGTGACAATATCTGAGAAAGTAGGAGAGCAAAAAGATGGAAAAAGGAAGAAACAATAGCAAACAGTAAAACAGAGGGGACAAGACTTTTAGATATGTTAGGGATATAAAGAAGTGCAAAAATGGCTTTATGAGACTCAGGAGAAGAATACATAGAGGCTAATAGGTAAAAAAGCAGAATTGCTTAACATATTTCTGGTGTCCACTGAAGAACAGCCAAGAGTAGGACTACAAAAAATTGATACAAATAGGTTTGCAAGGCAGGTAAACCACAAATAGTTTTTAGAAGACCGAATTCATGAGTTGTTAGTAAAACTAAAAGTAGATAAAGCAATGGGGCCAGATGGGCTACATCCAAAGATGGTAACATTCAAACTGGTGAGTGGGAACACATTGGTGCACATACGTTGGCCCACACCCCAGGATGTGGTCATTATATATCATACACGTGCAAAAATGTGCATGTTATAAAATAATCGGGTCGCGTGCACATTTGCACCAAACTGCACACAAGTGCATGCAAATGCTTTTACTATGTAAATCAGGGGATTTTGAGTGGCATGCACCAATGCTATTCCCAGTTTTACCAGTACATCCCCATTTCACCCAGTTGTGATAGTCCTCCAACCCCCTTTAGTTTAATAGCTTTCAATCCCCTCAGTTAGCCACAACCCTTAAAACCCCACAAATCTGCCTATTTTTCTTTATTTTTTAAATTACGCGTCATCCATAGCAGGGGGGCCTTGGCATGCGCCGGATCATGCAAGTACCCACATCTCAGGTTCATGTTCCACCCATGCTTTGCCCAAACCATGCCCACACCCTACTCCTTTCTGAAAACCTCTGAGCTGTGCATGCTCTGGAAGATACATGCGTATCTCGGCAGCTTTTAAAATCTGCTCAGCTTTGCACGAGCCCGACATTCATGCATCCCCTAATTAATGTACACATTGGGCTACTAGCAAGGCCAGTGATCTTCATTTTAAAGCACATGGGGACAGATTTAAAGATGCAAACATGTGTACCTTAGAAGAAAGGTGGGATATGGAAGATATGATAGAGACCTGATAGGTGGATCACTTTCAATGGAAAGGAGATGCTGGGATGAGGGGTCATGGGATGAAAGGTGAAAGGATAGACCGAGGAGTAATCTAAGGAAGTATTTCTTTATAGAAAGGATGGTGAATGCATAGAATAGCCTCCCAGTGAAGGTGTTAGAGACAAAGAGAGTATCTGAATTCAAGAAAGCACAGGAGAAGCTCAGGGGATCTGTAAAGGAGTGACAGGAATTGTAGAGCTGAACAGTTTTGTGAACAGGCAGAGAAGATGGACTGTACGGTCTTTTTTTTTTTTTGCCATCATGTTTCTATGTTGTTAGTCAAAAACTGGAAAAAAAAACCCCATGGTTATCTGATAACAGAATATGTTTCCATATCATTTGAGATATGTTTAACTCTACAAATGAAAATAGTTTTGAGCATGAATGTAATTATTTATTTATTTATTTATTTATTTGAATTTCTTATATACCGGCATTCGCGATGGGAGTCGCATCATGCCGGTTTACAAATAACAGGGTGTGATAAAAGGATATTATATATTTATATTTATAAATATTATATATTTATATATTTATATTTATAAATATTATATATTTATATATTATATATTTATATATTATATATATTATATTATATGATATTATATATTTATATATTTATATTTATAATTATATATTTTGTAGTGTCTCAAAAAAGTCTCTGCATCACATTGCACATTGGCATAATATGGAAGAGGTAGGGTACTAACAGATTAGTTGTGAGAGCACCATGGGAAAAAAAAAAGATAGAAAGAGGTGCTACCCTGTGCCTGTGAATATGCAAATCCCTAGAAGGATTAAGGAATGTACAATGCTTAGATTCAACCTTTTCTTGGTGTACTTGATTACTTCACCAACTGAGTCATGTGGTGGCATCATTGGTTAATTCTTATGAGATTGTGTTCATTTCTCTGGCAACTCACTTTACAGCATAAACAAGATTAACCTTTATTAGAGTAGAAATCCAAGGCCAGGAAAGGAACTTAAGAGGAAAAAACATTGGCTACTTTGACTAGAGCTTCTGTTTCCATATAGAAAACACTTGCATTGTAATTGTGTTTTAGCTGTACCCAGTCTTCAGCATTTGTGAAAAGATGGGTAAGAAATTGCACTAAATAAATAAGGATATAGTGTGATTGTAAATCTCTGTGCAAAGTTCATGTAAATACATTTGCTTACAAATATTTTCAAGTATTACACCTAAAACTGTATTTGTATTGATCCCTTTTCAGGAAAATCTCAGTGCTGTGAGGTAGCTCACACTGGAAATTCTGGTTGGCAATGGCAGGGCATTGCTGCAAGGAATTGCAGGGCATTATGAGGAGGAAGGTCTCATTACTGGAATTGGCAATTCAAACTAGTTTGGCAATTTTATTTAAAAAGATAGCTTCATGAACTGGGTTGAGCCATTTCACAAGCCTAGCTTTTTCAATAAAGAGTTGAAACAATTCAAGTCCATGCTGGCCACTGACAGACCTCGGTTATTAAAAACCTCATGGTGCTAGGAATCTATGTGCAAATCTATATTGCAATTCAAACTGGTTTTGGTTGGGACATGGTTTCACCATGTGGAGCCAGAGTCAGCACTGAACAGATCAGAGCAAAAATTGTGCTAGCGATTAATGTGCTAGCAATAACTGAACAAACTCAGCCTGCTAAAGTCCCAGCTAATATTGACAAACACAGGGCTGGAAGAAACTCAACCCATGAGAGTCATAACGGATATTTCCAAGCACTATTGTGAAGATTTTAGCAGTTGAGTTCTAGTGATTGATAAAGCAGTGGGAGCCAATACTGACAGGATCACAGCTAATGTTGGGCAAGATACTATTCTTGTTATGAAGTTCATGCTACTGGAATCTTAGCCATCGACAAGACATGTCCGCAAGGGAGCTTCGAGGTTCTGGCGTGGTTCTTGTTTTATGCAGAAATGATGAAGTCAGATAATTTTGTTTGATAATCACAGTGCCAATTACTCATTACATCCATGTTGCAAAACACATCTTCCTCACAAAACAGGCAAATTGAAGTCTGGAAACCTGCTGTGAGTCATGAATATTCAAGGCAAAATAGCTTTGTCTGTGAATCTGCAGGGCAATAAACGCACATGATTTTACGATGCTGCAATGTTGCTTTTGCAATATAATAAATTGGTTTGCTCTGTGGTAGAGCAAGGGTAAATTATAGTTGGGCTTAGCTGCAGTCAAAGCTAATTAGCAGCATGGTACTCTGCAATTTGTTGGTTGCTGATGGGTTGTTGTCTAGCCTTGCTGAGATTAATAATTGCCAGTTATTATCAGGCTGAATAACAAAATTTAGACAGGCAAGTCAAAATCTGTGCACCCTCTGAAGCTATGGCCAGGGCAGGATTTAAGATTTTGGCATCCATAGGCAGAGTGTCATGGTAGTGCCCTTTGAAGATCTGCTGGCTCCTGGCCATAAAGCAAGTAGAAGCAGGCTCATCTTTGGCCTGGATTTATCATCTTCAAAATTTGGCATCCTAGACAATTGCTTATGTTGCCCATGCCTAAATCCAGGCCTGGCTATAGCATTTGATGTCCTTAGCCAAATAGTTACAACTCAGCATTTCCTAGTCACCAAAATGTTACTAGAGCATATATTAAAAAAAAAAAAAATTGTTCCAAGGCACAAAACAAAGTGTTACTCATTCACATTTTAAAGGGTCATTGTGGTACTTTTGATGTAGGAGGGATTACAAGATTTAATGTTCTAGCTGGCAGGTCTTTTGCTGGCTCAGCCGTACTTTACTCAATCTCACCTTGTGCCTTATACTGACTTAATACTGTGCTTACCACAAAGCTGGAGAATGAGAACGCTAAACCTGGAATTTGACATCCTAATTTCATTAAAAAAAAACCTATTCAATTATCAGCATTGCTTAATTTTCCTCTGCAAGATTGGCTCTTGTATGGAGCAATTATTCACTCGCTGTTTACATACTAAAGTAGTGCTATAGTATTTAAAGCAGCCACGCTAGCAGCAAAATGTTTAAATAATTGAGTGGGCAGTTAAAGCAAATAAAATCATTAATTGCCCCCTGTTTTCAAGAGTGGGATTTTGTTTGGCATCCATCCCACGAGGATATGGCATGAGAAGGAAACACAGGAACCAGTGGCAGGAACACTGTGGCAACTCACTCTACCAGAAGGTAGTGGACCTATTGCCAAGGCACTGGATAGGAGACATGCTCGACCCTTTATAGTCCGGACAAGATGAGGTCATCGGGAGGTGCCTCCAGGTGTTTTGCACCAATGGCCCTTTAAGAGGGCTGGCGTTGGCGCATGTGCGCCCCTAGGAGAGCCTGGAGCAGAAGTCATGGTGGCGGCAAGGCCCGAGCAGTGGCCTGCATACACCTGGGGAGGTCTTCCCCAATGGCGGGATTCCACGGACCAGGGCTGGAGATAAATATGATGGCTCACAAAAGGCCGCAAGCCACCAAATGCTACAATTATCCACGATGACGCCTAGATCCTTTTCCTGTGTGTTGACGCCCTTTGTGAAACCTTGCATTGTGTAGCTATAATTTTGCTTACTTGACGCAATGTGCATCACATTGCACTTGTCCACATTAAATGTCCTCTTCTATCTGGATAACCAGTCTCACAAGGTCCTCTTCCAATTTCTCACCATCCTCTTGTGATTTAATGACTGGATAATTTTGTATCAGCAAATTTGATTACCTCACTCATTCCCATCTCTAGGTAATGTATAAATGTTAAAAAGCAGGGCTCCCAGTCCAGTTCCCTGGGGCACTCTTCTATTCACCTTTCTCCATTGAGAAAATTGACCATTTCACCCAACTCTGTTTTCTATCTTTTAACCAGTTCTTTCTCAATCCATAATCGAACGTTGCCACCTATTCCATCACTAATTTCTTCAAGCGTCTCTTCTGCGGTACTTTGTCACTTTCTGAAAATCCAGACACACTAAATCAGCTGGGTCACCTTTATCCAAATGTTTATTTACGCCTTCAAAAAAATAAGATAGGTGAGGCAAGACCTCCCTTGACTAAATCCATGTTGGCTTTGTCCCATTAAACTTTGACTATGGTTTAAGTAATGTTGTTCTTTATATAATAGCTTCAACCATTTTTGCTGACACTGACTTCAGGTTCACCGGTCTGTAGTTTCCTGATCATCCCTGGAATTCTTTAGAAACTGGCATGATGTTGTCCACCCTCCAGTCTTCAGGTACTGTAGCTGCGTTTAATGATAGTTTACAGATTACTAATAGTAGCTCTGCAATTTCATTTTTCAGTTCTTTCCACACCCTGGGATGTATGCCATCTGGTTCAGGTGATTTGCTACTTTGTCAGTTTGACCTACTACATCATCCAGATTTATGGAGATTTGTTTCAGTTCCTCAATCATCACCTTTAAATATCACCTCTGGCATGGGTATCTGATTTACATCCTCAGTAAAGACCAAAGCAAATAATTTAATCTCTCTTTTATGGCCTTGCCCTTCCTTAGTGCCCCTTTTACCCATTGACCTAATGGTTCAACACATTCTCTCACAGGCTGTTTGCTTCAAATGTACCTGTAAAAGTTGTTATTATGAGTTTTTGATTACACAGCAAATTCTGTCTGCCTTATCAATGCTTTGCATCTAACTTGCCAGTGCTTATGCTGTTTCCTGTTTCCTTCATTCAGATCCCTTTTCCATTTTTTGAAAGATGTTCTTTTGGCTAGAATAGCCTCTCTCACCTCAGCTTTTAACCATGCCGGCAATTGTTTGGCCTTCCTTCCACCTTTTTTACTGCAAGGAATCCATTTGATCTGGGCTTCCAGGATGGTATTTTCAAATACCCATGCCTGATGTGCTGGTAACCTTGGCAGTTGCTCCTTTCAGTTTTTACCTAACCATTTTCTTAATTTTATCATAGTCTCCCCCTTTTGAAAGTTAAATGCTAGCACAGAGGTTTTCTTAGTGTCCTCTCTCCAGTTATCACATTTGATAATGTTATGATCACTATTGCCAAGTGGCCCCAACACTGTTACCTCTCGCACCAAATCCTGTGTTCCACTAAGGATTAAGTCTAAAATAGCTCTCCATCTTGTCAGTTCTTTTACCAGCTGCTCCATGAAGCATTCATTTATTTTGTCTAGAAACTTTACCTCCTTAGCATGTCTTGATGTGACATTTACCTAGTAATTACTGGGATAATTGAAATCACCCATTATTACTGTGTTGCTAATTTTTAGCTTCCCTAATTTCTGTTAGCATTTCATTGTCCGTCTGTTCATTCTGGCCAGTCCACCCCTACTGCTATTCTATCAGCTTCTCACATGGAATTTCTATCCATTAAGTTTCAACATTGAATTTTATTTCCTGTAGAAATTTTATCCTTTTTGACTCTGTGTCCTCTTTAATACAATGTGCCACCCTTCACCAATTTGATCCATCCAATCATTGCGATTTAATTTCTACTCATAGTGTCTCATTGATTATCCTCCTGTTCACCAGGTCTCTGAGATACCAATTATATCTACCTCTTCATTCAGTGCTATGCATTCTAATTCTCTCTCTCTTTTTTTTTTTTAGATTTCTAATATTTCAAAGTATATTTTTTGTTTATATTAATGACATACTTATCAGTTGACGGAGTAATTTGGAATCTTTCTGCTCTGTCTGCTCTTTACTTAAAGGCACTTTGGCTACTTTCGCATTTTATGTTGCCTTACTATTGGATGCCCTGTTTTGTTAGTATCCCTCAAAAACACAATTCCAATCCATGCGCTTCTGAGTGGCTGTCAGCTTTCCCCCATCATCTAGTTTAAAAGCTATGTCCTTTTTAAAAGTTAGTGTCAGCAGACTGGTTCCACTCTGGTTAAGGTGACGCTCATCCCATTGGAATAGGCTTCCCCTTATCCAGAACATTCCCCAGATTAAAACAAACGTAAAACCCTCTTCCCTGTGCCATCATCTTATCCACATTGAGACTCTGGAGTTTGGCCTGCCTCTGGGATTGTGTGCTTGGAATGGGAAGCATTTCTGAGAATGCAACCTTGGAGGTTCTGGATTTCAATTTTTTATTATTATTTATTTTTTACTTAATAGCCTATATGTAGCCTCCAGAACCTTCCTCCTGCACCTTATGTCATTGGTATCCCATATGTAGCATGACAGATGGTTCCTTCCCAGTCCTCTCTAAAATTTTATCTAGATGACACATGAGGTCCACTACCTTCACCCCAGGCAAGCAAGTTACCAAACGATCCTCACTCCCACCAGCCACCCAAATGAAAATTATTCATTTCCAGCAGAAAGATAATCAGCATATACAAATAATCATATTCTATGTTTAAAAAATATGTCTTGGGGACCCTGAATATCTTGGAAAAGCAAAGCCTTCATAGCTCTCTTACATTATGCATGGCCTTCATTACCCATTTCTTGATGAGACGTCATTCACATGTCCTCACCAATATCTGGAAATGGACAGAGGAAGTGAATGAAGCATTTTCCCACTACGATGTCACCCTGAAATAAGAGCAAATAGCCAATACTGCTTGCCAACACTTCAGTCACCACACTTCATCATCTAAATATGCTCAAAAAGCATTTGCATGGCTGAGGTACTATGGGAGCAGCCTTTGGCTTGGGAAGGTTCCGGAGAACAGAACAGTCTGGATTCTGGAGCCTTTCTTCACAGAATAAATTTACAGCACAAGAGAAAACTAGCAGAAAATGTCTGCTTACCTCAGCAGCTTTAAAGCAAAAAAATTACAGCAGTTACAAATAGACAGTCTTAGCATATGACTATCTCCTCCTCACCAGCATATGACTGTCTCCTCCTCACCAGGCCAGAAGCGTATGCCTTCTCCTCCTCACCAGGCCTTCCTGTTCCCTCCTGGGCCTGCTTTTATCCCCCTGCTTAGGGAAATGCCCTTTGGCCAGGATTCTCTTCTGGGCCGTACCTGGACCAGTGGTTTTGCCTGTTCCTTCCAGTGTTCTGGGGTTCTTTTCTGTATACTCCTCCACAATGGTCATGCTTTATAGAATTCAAGTGAGAAAAGTCAAATCATCATAGACCGGGCCAGTGTTGGTGCCAGGGCAGAAAATAAGGAGTGGTCCCAGCCAGTGCCAGGTGCTCTGAAGCTCTGCCTCAGTGATGATGCTCAGTTCTGCCATGGAGGCTCTGTGCAACCACTCTGCTTGCCCCTACTTAAAACTTGCCCTGATCACAGGAACCTTTGATGGTATAAAAAGCCCTTCAGTAATTATACTGAACCCATGGAGAATACCCAGCATTAGTTTGTGAAGTCCGTGCCACTGCTTATCCATGGGTCCTAAGCAGCATGAAATCTATCCACTGTTTGGGATCCTGGTTTGGAAACAGGATGCTGGGCTCGATGGACTCTTGGTCTGACCCAGTGCAGTAGTTCTTATGTTCTTAAGTACAATCCCATCTGCACTTTACTTTTCTTTCTCCCTTATGATCATCACCGAAAATCAATCAGGAATAATCCCTTTACAAACAATACATTATGGATTTACACAGCTAGGATGCTTCATTCTTCCTGTACCACTCCTAGGGCACTGCGGCCTGCCATCTGTAAACTGCATAGGTACAGCACAAATTATCCAAGGCAGCGATTGGGATGTTAGAAACAATGGAGAGGGAAGGGGCAAAGATTGGCAATCTGAGCAGTTCCCCAGAGATCTCAGGCTCATGTCCCACAGAGGAAGCCCACTAATAGCTCATCTCTCATGTACAGTACAGGCAGAATGGTGAAACAAAAAAATGGTATATCTGGATACAGAGAATCGGCTAATGCGAGTTGCATTTCTTTTTACCCTTCTGAACGAGCCACTAACCACGCACTGTATCCATAAAGTTCTCCTAAATCTAGTTTGGAACCAAGGAAACTGCAACTTGGGGCTTCATCTGTCCTACTATGATAATAAAGAAGAAATGTAACCAGCAGTAACACATGGACATCTTACACAACTTCATTTCACATAGTCCAAATGAGTATAAAATCAGCATTTCTCCTGCACTTCTTATTTTGTGTATGGGCGTAACCTGCACGGAGCGGCAGTTACTACCCTTAACAGCAACATGGGGGTAACTTGCACGGAGTGGCAGTTACTACCCTTAATAGCAACATGGGCGTAACCTGCATGGAGTGGCAGTTACTACCCTTAACAGCAACATGGGGGTAACCTGCACGGAGTGGCAGTTACTACCCTTAACAGTAACATGGGCGTAACCTGCACGGAGTGGCAGTTACTACCCTTAATAGCAACATGGGCGTAACCTGCACGGAGTGGCAGTTACTACCCTTAATAGCAACATGGGGGTAACCTGCACGGAGCGGCAGTTACTACCCTTAACAGTAACATGGGCGTAGCCTGCACAGCGCGGCAGTTACTACCCTTAACAGAAACATGGGGGTAACCTGCACGGAGCGGCAGTTACTACCCTTAACAGCAACATGGGGGTAAGCTGCACGGAGTGGCAGTTACTACCCTTAACAGCAACATGGGGGTAAGCTGCACGGAGCGGCAGTTACTACCCTTAACAGTAACATGGGGGTAACCTGCACGGAGCGGCAGTTACTGCCCTTAACAGTAACATGGGCGTAACCTGCACGGAGCGGCAGTTACTACCCTTAACAGTAACATGGGCGTAGCCTGCACAGCGCGGCAGTTACTACCATAAACTTGCTGGGCAGATTGGATGGAGCATTTGGTCTTTTTCTGCAGTCATTACTATGTTACTGTATTGGAAGCATTTAATAGAAATAATTTATTCCATTATCCGTATCATCTGTATGAAGCTGACGTACTGTAGAACCTTTCAATTCCTCTACAGCCAGGGCCAGCGCGTCCTATTAGGCAAAGTGGGGGCCTGCATCTAGGGTGCCGACCATTAGAAGGCACCAAAGACTAGATCAGCCACATGGGGCCGTGAGCAGCAGCAAAGAGGAGTGGAAATTGGGTGCTGCTTGTGGCCCGCCGAAACTGCTCGCGGCCCAGAGAAGCACCCACTCGGTGGGCACGATTGCGAATGAGGTAGGAGCTGGGGCCAAGAACAGGGGTGGCGGCATGACCGGGGGTGGGAGGGGGAGCAAAAGGTAGAAGGTTTGCCTAGGGTGCCTAATCGCCTTGTACTGGCCCTGTCTACAGCAGTGCCCCGGTGGTCACATTACATGGCTCTCATGTTGTATCCATCATGTGATTTCTGGCCTGGGAGGCGGGAAGTCATAGGATTGGGGATTGAGCAGGGAGGGTGGGAGAGGGTGGGAACTGCAGCTCAAATGGAGATTAGGAGTGGGCGGGGGAAGACTAAGGATTGAGTTGGGGGTGCATAGGTCTGGGGGCGGAGCCAGAGAGAAGGTCTGCAGTGAGGGGGGTGGGGGGGGGGGGAGGGAAGAAGGAGATGGGAGAAAGTCTGCGCAGCCCTGTCTGGGGTACTTGCTGTGGCCGCATGTCTCTGGTACCTGGTTAGCCCAATGTATTGTAGAGAAGTGTCAGTGGTTTCTCCCAAACACTGACAAGCACAGAACTCTCTGGAGAAGGGGGCGAGAAAAACGCCATGCAGCTGCCTCACCTGCCCCCTCCGACTAATCTTGGTGATTCACGTGGCATGTTTGCTCAAACCTGACTACTTCATTGCCCGTCAGAGTCTCTCTCTCTCTTCACATTCGACAGGGCATGCCCTAGTGTGGCTAGGCCAACTTGTGATGCAATTGCTTGTACACATTTCACACTGCACTCTCTTCAGGAGAATAGCAGAAACGCAATGGGGAAGAACACCTGCTCCTCCCACAATTCCCGTAAGTAGTGGGAGCTGCACGATTGCAGCAGTGCCCTGGCCTGAACTTACATGGGAGCAAACATTGATATTTGAAGGCTGCTGAAGGTGAAAGTGATGGAGTGAATAGGTGTCTGTAGGCAGGGCTGTAGGTGTGGAGCATCTATAGTGGCTCCTTCTCTAGGCACCAACTCTCCTTTCTCAGATCATATTTTCCTTTTTCTAATTATTTCCCAAATATCTGCTTTCATGCTCTGTAGTTTTCTTATTTTCCAGAGGTCAAACAAAAAATGGCTCTGGTTTATAATCTGTCTAAGAGGGGAACCCTGGTCCCGAGTGCATGAAGCTAGCAGAGTGATAGTAGACGTGCACTAGGGCTAGGTGGGATCCTTGTGACATTAACGCAGACCTGGGCCGTTCTGGGTGCTCCGCTGACAGTTCGGTTCCATTACTCTTTGGAGAGGGGAGTGGTTCTGGAGGGCTGGAGAGAGCAGACACTATCAGGCCGATTCAGTAAAAGTCGCGGGAGAGCGGGCGAGTGCCACATTTCACTTTCAGAAATTAACGCCTGCCGGCACCGGGAAAGTGTATCGGCCTGTATGTTAGGAGTAAGGAGGAGCCTGGTAATTGCAGGGTAACTTAATGAAGTCAACACTAAAGCAAAAGACGGGTTTCTTTGGGTTTTTTTTTTGCTTTGTTTTGTTTGTTCTTTTATTCAGTTTTCATTTCATTTGATGTTTCTTTACTTATTTTTTCTCAAACAAAATAAACAAAGGAACAGAAAACCCAGAAAACAAAACAAAAGGGAAAAGGGGTCGTATTCTCCCCTTCCTCTCAAACATTGGTTCATTTTTTTTTCCCCCCAAATTAAATAAATATCAGAAAATCAAGCAAAAGGATAAAAAAATTCCTCCCTCCCACAACAAATGCCCCTCCCGGTGCACAGAAATGAAAGCACCGAATCCCCCCCATCCTCCACGTAGTTTACCCCATTCATGGGGTTTCAGCAGTGCAAATGGGGCAGGACTCAGGAGTGATCCCCAGTCGCTCCTGCCCTCCCAAATTCTGCTATCAGTGGAGGGTGTCAGGGATTCCTGGGTCCAGTTCCCTTCAATAGTTTCATCAATTATATTGCGGAGGGACTAGAATGAAAGGTTTGTCTTTTTGCAGGTGACACCAGGATCTGAAATAGGACAGGCATTACAGGTGGAATGGGAAACGTAAAGAGTGCGCTGCCAAAACCCCGCCTCATAGGCAGCAGTTTGCCAGTTAGGTCATAGTGCAACACGCGTGCAGAGTAATGCACTTGGAGTTCAAAGTGTGAAGTTTTTGAAAGCACCTGTGCTTTATTCACTTCTGCCCAATCAGTCCAGGTAATTAATGGTTCCTTTCCCAGACCTGGCATGGGAAACCCACAGTCAGCTGGACTTTCAGGATATCCACAATGAGTATGCCTGAGATGAATCTGCATATACTAGGGCTCCCTTGTATGCAAACCTTTGCATATATTCAGTGCGGGTGGCCTGACTGACTGTGGAGTCACTAGAGCAGGTCTGGGAGCCATTGCTTTAGGATGCTGGAACTGTGCTCACACCTTCATAAGCCCTCCAGAAAATATGTAGGTCCTAAGCATGTAAAACCTGACCTCCAGGGAGGAGAGAACAGGTGTAGCCAGAATAAGTGGCATGCGACCTTTAATCCACATCAATCATATGTACTGTATGTTCACATACCTCTTATTCTGGCAATACCTGTTTTTAAACCTCTTCACCCTGGAGGTCAATGATTATACATTCATGATATTACCCATATTCTGCATCTCGCACGTTAATGGACAGATTTGGAAGTGAAAAGGAGCCCATTGGGAGACCCCCCACCAGAGCCTCTAGCCAAAAGAACATGGAGAGTGGACGCTGAGTATCTGTGACCTCGGGCATTTTTCTACCTCTGGCAAGGATGCCCTTTCTCTACTGGTCCCCTTACTACCAAGACCAGAAAGGAAGGCCATCCTAGTGCTTGCCACCCTGAGGGGCACCTACAGAGAGTTTAAAGTCACTGTAAGGAGATTTATTCATTCATTTAAAAATCTTTCTAGCCCTAGGCGGGTGTGGTGCCAGATAAGTAAACTTTACTTCTGAAGCACTCCACTTGAGTGAACTCCCACGGATGCTGAGTACACTGGAGAGAGAGGGAGTTCCTCCCCCACTCCAATCAGAATCCATGGCTGCACAGACTGTGACCGTGTACATGGATTTAGCCCCTGGACGAAGCGGAGGGATGTAGCTAGGAGCAGGTTGTGCACATAAGGCTCAGCAGAAGGCGAGCAAGAGGTAATATGAGTGCATCAACGCTAGGCCTCATACCTGAGGCCAGCGCCCAAGTGTTCACGAGAAGAGGATCAGGGGATCTGAGGTGAGGTGCTAAATCCTTGCCCTCTCCCACCCCAACCTGGCAATCTGCCATCGTGTCTCAAGGAGAGGCGACTGTCTCTGGAGCTTGTGATTAGCCTGCCCAGCGCCACTAGCGTGAGTAGGGTTAACCACTGGCTCTAGATTTTCAGGATAGGTTGATCCAGTCCTGGTTTTACCCCATGGCATACAGGGACTTGTAGTTTTGCTTTTCCTAAGGCAGGCATAGGTAAATCAGACCTACCCTACTGCATGCATTCAGGGACTTGTAAAAGCAGGACTGGATCATCCTGTCCTGAAAGTCTGGAGTAGCGGGCAACCCTAAGCATGAGCACAAATCCTTTTTCCCTGGGAGGCGGGAAGTTTGTCGGTGCCACTGGAACAGCCCCATTTCCGTCATGTGTGCGGTCGAATCCATCTTTCCCTGGTGGGCTGCACTTCAGCGGGGTCAGCAGAATGTGTTGGATGCCGTGCATTCCAGTGGCCTCAGCGTTTCCACTGGCGTGCCGGCCGATGCTGGCCCAGCCGATTAGCCCATCTGTGCTCGTGGATCCCCAGCTAGTTAGTGCATTGGCGTGTGTGTGGTGCTTAGCTCAAGCACTGGACCAGCCTCCCCGCTGGAATCAAAGGAGCAGTTCCAGTCGAGAGAGCAGGAGTCTGTCTCCGTTTCCTCTGAGGCCCCCATCTGAGTCCGCCTCCTCTTGGAGCAGGGCAGGGTGAGTTGCCTAAGGAGTCGCTGCCTCATCCATGGGTGGGCCCTGATATGTGTTTGGTGCCAGATAACCACTGAAGATTTGCCTCACTAAACTTTGCTTTCAGAATACATAAGAACATGCCATACTGGGTCAGACCAAGGGTCCATCAAGCCCAGCATCCTGTTTCCAACAGTGGCCAATCCAGGCCATAAGAACCTGGCAAGTATCCAAAAGCTAAGTCTATTCCATGTAACCATTGCTAATGGCAGTGGCTATTCTCTAAGTGAACTGAATAGCAGGTAATGGACTTCTCCTCCAAGAACTTATCCAATCCTTTTTTAAACTCTGTTTAATGTAACGCCTTAACCGCGACAGTTTTGTTCTATGGAAACCGACCTGATTTGATATTTGTATCGAGAATGTCGGTATATAAAAATCCTAAATAAATAAATAAACCCAGTTACACTAACTGCACTAACCACATTCTCTGGCAACAAATTCCAGAGTTTAATTGTGCGTTGCGTGTCCAGCGTGGTTATTGGCACAGGGACGGTAAGCTCCCAAGGAGACCGAGTACACCTGGAGAGAGAGAGAGAGGAGGGTTCCTTCCCCTCGGTGCTTTGGACCCTCCTCCCCTGTCAGAGAAGTCATACCCTGGGGTTATATAGACTTGACTGTGCACAGGACTGATGGGCAGACTAGATAAGCCGTATGGTCTTTTTCTAATGTCATGTTTCTATGTTTCTAGTTACAAATAATCAAATAAACCAGGAAAAGTCAATATGATACTTGAAAACAGACACAGCAAACTAAGCATTTGGCTATGCAAAGACTTTATATACATAACTGAAATAAATTCATATCGCTAGATAAATATACAGGGCCGGTGCTTCCATTACGTGAATTAGGTGGTCACCTAGCATGCAGAACTTCCGGGGGCAGCAAAATCTTGCCTGCAAAAGGACCAGAGGGAGCCACTACTGCCAAGGGAGCACTTTGCTGTAGCCACTTTTGTCGATGGGCGGGCGCACTGTGCTGGAGCTCCCAGCATGGAGATGCATGGCCAAAGGTTCACCTAGGGTGCCAAATAGTCTTGCACGGGCCCTGGAAACATATAGGAGCAGATTTTCAAAGGGGTACGTGTGTACGATACGCACGTAACCCACGAAAAGCTGCCCCTTCCACCCCCTGCGCGCACCGAGCCCTTGTTGCATAGGTTCGGCGGTGCGCGCAAGTCCCGGGGCTTTCCTGGGGGGGCATGTCGGGGGCGTGTTGCGGCCGGCGTGTCATTGGGGCATTCCAGGGGCAGGGCCGCAGGTGTGGTTCCGGCCCAGGGGCGTTCTGGGGGCGTGGACGCGGCCTCCGGACCAGCCCCCGGACCAGAACATGGCGTGCCGGTGTGCGCAAGTTACGCCTGCCTCGGGCAGGCGTAACTTTTGAAATAAAGGTGTGGGGGGCGGAATTAGTTAGGGCCGGGGGCACCGAAAAGAAAGTTCCTCTGAGGCTGCTCCGATTTTGGAGTGGCCTCGGAGGGAACGGAATCAGGCTGAGCGGCTCGGCGCGCCCAGGCTGCCAATTTTGTGCAGCCTTGCACGCGCCGACCCCGGATTTTAAAAGATACGCGCGTATCTTTTAAAATCCGGCGTACTTTTATTTGAGCCGTTGCACGTACTTTTTTTAAAATCTGCCCCACTCTCCCGGCACACGCACAGGCCAGTGTCCTGTGCGCGCGATTCAGTAAACTAAAATATTTAAATTAGGGCCCACGGTAAAAAGGCGCTAGGGACACTAGCGCGTCCCTAGCGCCCCCCCTTCGACAGGAGCGGCGGCTGTCAGCGGGTTTGACAGCTGATGCTCAATTTTGCTGGCATCAGTTCTCGAGCCTGCTGACAGCCACGGGTTTGGAAACCGGACGCTGGCAAAATTGAGCGTCCGGTTTTCAACATTTGACTAGGCGCTAATTTCTTAAAGTAAAATGTGCGGCTTGGCTGCACATTTTACTTACTGTATCGCGCGGGAATGACTAATAGGGCCCGCAACATGCATTTGCATGTTGCGGGCCCTATTAGTCTCGGGGGAGGGGGGGGTTGGACGCGCTATTACCCTTACTGAATAAGGGGTAAAGCTAACGCGTCGAAAACGCGCGTCCAAATGCCGGTTAACAGTGCTCCACCGGAGCGCACTGTACTGTATCGGCCTGTTATGGCAGATCAGAGCTGGGGAGGGAGAGAAGGGGAGAGTCCAGGAAGGAGAAGGCAGCGGCAGTACAGCACAAGGCACGGGAGTGCAGAAGGAAGAGGCAGTGTCAGACCAGACTGTATGAGGGTGGAGGAGATTATAGTGACCGATCAGGCCCAGGAGGGAGGGAGGGAGTGAGAAGGAGGCGACGGCGGCAGATCAGGACCCAGGAGGAGGAGGAAGTAAGTGCTGCAGTGGCAGATCCAGCCTCAGGAGGGAGGACGGGGTGGCAGGGGCTGATTGAACTCTAGAAGAGAATAGGAGGTGGCCTGGCAGCTGGGAGGGAGGGAGTAAAGAGGCAACAGTGGCAGAGTGGAGCCTGGGAGGCAGTGGCTGTAGAGGCAGATTAGGTCTGCAGAAGGGTTTTCATTAGGGGTGTGCAGCAGCAGCAGCAGCCACATTTTTGTTTTGGGTTGTTTGAGGGGTTCTGAGATTTGTTTTTGTTTTGTTTCAGAAATAGTGCTTACTGCTTGCTACTTGCAAACAGCACTCACTAAATCCAACCACCACTTACTATTCCTGAAAACAAAATTGTTTCCTGTTTTTTCATTTCATTTTCAAATGAGATAGAACAGCCTGCTTTGTTGTATTTTTCCTTTTGCTTGAAAATGAATGCGTATCCCATGTGCTGGTAAATTACAAAAACTAACAAAATGCAAAAAAAATGCCCTTTTTATCTGATAAAATTACTAGAGGAGAAACATAATAAAATTGGGACCCTGATCAACCATGCCTCCTGACTCCCGTGAGTGCTGTCCCCACACTACCTATCCCACTCCCGTGAGTGCTGTCCCCACACTACCTATCCTGGCTCCCGTGAGTGCTGTCATCGCACTTCCTATCCTGACTCCCGTGAGTGCTGTCCCCACACTTCCTATCTTGGCTCCCGTGAGTGCTGTCCCCACACTACCTATCCCACTCCCGTGAGTGCTGTCCCCACACTACCTATCCTGACTCCCGTGAGTGCTGTCCCCATGCCGCCTGACTCCCGTGAGTGCTGTCCCCACACTACCTATCCTGGCTCCCGTGAGTGCTGTCATCGCACTTCCTATCCTGACTCCCGTGAGTGCTGTCCCCACACTTCCTATCCTGGCTCCCGTGAGTGCTGTCACTATGCTCCCAATCCTGACTCCTGTGAGTGCTATCACACTTCCGATTCTGACTCCCGTGAGTGCTGTCCCCACACTTCCTATCCTGGCTCCCGTGAGTGCTGTCACTATGCTCCCAATCCTGACTCCTGTGAGTGCTATCACACTTCCGATTCTGACTCCCGTGAGTGCTGTCCCCACACTTCCTATCCTGGCTCCCGTGAGTGCTGTCACTATGCTCCCAATCCTGACTCCTGTGAGTGCTATCACACTTCCGATTCTGACTCCCGTGAGTGCTGTCATCGCACTTCCTATCCTGACTCCCATGAGTGCTGTCCCCACACTACCTATCCTGGCTCCCGTGAGTGCTGTCATCGCACTTCCTATCCTGACTCCCGTGAGTGCTGTCCCCACACTTCCTATCCTGGCTCCCGTGAGTGCTGTCACTTTGCTCCCAATCCTGACTCCCGTGAGTGCTATCACACTTCCGATTCTGACTCCCGTGAGTGCTGTCATCGCACTTCCTGACACCCGGGATTACCGTCGCTATGCGTTCTTATGCCTTTGAGTGCTGACTCCCAGGAGTTCTGTCGGCATGCTTCCTAACTCTTCTTGATGCTGTTCTGTGCATGCTGTCACCACGTGTCCCGACGTCTGTGATGATCACAGCATGCTTGGGATGGAAGGAACTCGCCTGGGCCTCCTGTGGTACCTTCAGCAGGGGGAAGAGGGTGGAACGCAGGTCCAGCACATCTTTTCAGGCTTAGGGGGCAGAGCAGCAGGGGTGTTCGGCCCCTCCCCTCCAGCAGCCTGAAGGGAAGAGAAGAGGTGGGAACTGAGCCTGGAGCACACAAAGAACGCCCACTCTGCTCCCTAATCCTTCCCCTTCGTTCTCCTCTTGTACTGCAGGGAAGCAAAGGGGAAGGGGTGATTCTGAAGCAGACTCTGCAGAGCAAAGAATGGATACAAGGGGGAGAGTGAATTGGCACAGGTTTGAAACTTGTGGCCTTGATGAATGCCACTGATGCTCACAAGTTTCAAACTTGTGCTAATTCAACCCCTTTGTGCATCCATTACCAGGGATTTAATTTCTGGCAGAACAACCTAGAATGGCGTTCTGCCACCTTTTTTCTGGAACCCAAGAAAGCAGTGCTAAGGAAGTTAGGGCTGTTCAGTTTGGATACGAAACAACTGAGGGGGGATATGATAGAGGTCTACAAAATCATGAAAGGACTGGAAACAGTTAATGTAAATGAGTTATTTACTCTCTCATATAATATGATTAGGGAGCACTCCATGAAGTTAGCAAGTAGCTCATTTCAAATAAATCAAAGAAAATTCTTTTTCACTCAGCGCATAGTTAAGCTCTGGAATTCATTGCCAGAGGATGTGGTTACAGCAGTTAGTGTAACTGGGTTTAAAAAAGATTTGGATAAGTTCTTAGAAGTTTATGGATTTTTCCTCTATTAATAAGCAATAGTAGCTTGTGCTCTATCTAATGTTTGGGTACTTGCCGGGTACTTGTGACTTGGATTGGCCACTGTTGGAAACAGCCAGATGCTGGGTTTGATGGACCCTCGGTCTGACCCAGTATGGCAATTCTTATGTTCTTAACTGACAGTGTATATCAGTTTTTGAAAGAATAGCCAGTAGTTGCATGGATCATTTATGGCCCCCCCCCCCCCCCCACCAGTCCTTGGAGGAAGGAGGAAGCAGAGGAGAGAAAGTTAGAGCTGCTTATCCCCAGGCAAGGGCAGCCACATGGCTTTAGTTTTTGTGCACTTTCCTTGCACTATTGAGGAAGAACAGCCAAGGTCGAAAGGTCAGGGTGAATGCCTGTCAGCCCCACTGTTTCTGCAACCACTGGGTGTGTTGGCTTCCTGCTTATCACACTGACATCCCAGGCCCTGACACTTCTCTTGCTGACATCCACACTGGTGAGGGTGAGAGGACGAAGAGAGTGAGTGAGGGGGATGTGTGTGTGTGCAGGGGCGGATTAACACTGATGACCGGCCCGGGGATTCGCCGCCCAGGCCAGCCCAGGAGATACCACGTTGTCTGCCA
Source organism: Rhinatrema bivittatum (assembly GCF_901001135.1). Taxonomy (NCBI): domain Eukaryota; kingdom Metazoa; phylum Chordata; class Amphibia; order Gymnophiona; family Rhinatrematidae; genus Rhinatrema; species Rhinatrema bivittatum. The sequence goes on along the minus strand of NC_042627.1, from coordinate 65,370,432 downwards.
AGCACGGCTCTGTCACAGCCACGCTCGGCAGACCACGTGACTAGAGCGATCCCCCGATAGGGCAATCCACCCCGTGTGTGTGGTGGGGGAATAAATGAAAGGATCAGAGGGAAGGGAAGGACAGTGAATGAGGGTTGTGTGTGGAGGGGAGGGGTAAGGAATGAATGAAAGGATCAGAGGGAAGGGAAGGAGAGTGAGTGAGGAGATGTGTGTGGTAGGGAGAGGTAAGGAATGAATGAAAGGATCAGAGGGAAGGGAAGGAGAGTGAGGGAGGGGATGTGTGTGGTGGGGAATGAATGAAAGGATCAGAGGGAGGGGAAGGAGAGCATCAGCCTCAAATGATCTCTCCCACCAGCCAGTGAGGTCATAATGACAGCAGGAGGCTTATAAAAGGCAGAGCTGCCTGGGCTCAGTGGCATTTCACAGGAGGGCAGCAAGCAGTGAGCATCTCTGCTGACTTTGGCTCTCAGAAGACTGAAGGACCTGAAGATTCTAGAATGGAAGTCAAGGAACAGAACCAAGGTGGACTACCTGCAAGTAAGTGGTATAGTGGTGAAGAGTGGGTATAGGTCACAGGAGAACCTGTGGCCTCTCTCTTTTAGTGCCCCTGCTAAAGTGTGCCGAGTGGAAAGAAAATCCCTTTTTGTTCTCTTTTCCTTTAGGGAGGTGGGGCCTCCTTTGGCTGCCCCACCCCCTTCCTGGGTCATGAAAATAAGTCCCTCCTCTGCCTCCAGCAGCCTCAAATGATCTCTCCCACCAGCCAGTGAGGTCATAATGATAGCAGGAGGCTTATAAAAGGCAGAGCTGCCTGAGCTCTGGCATTTCACAGGAGGGCAGCAAGCAGTGAGCATCTCTGCTGGCTTTGGCTCTCAAAGATTGAAGGACCTGAAGATTCTAGAATGGAACTCAAGCAGCAGAACCAAGGTGGACTACCTGCAGGTAAGTGGTGAAGAGTGGGTATAGGTCACAGGGGAACCTGTGGCCTCTTTCTTTTAGTGCCCCCGCTAGTGTGTGCCGGGGGGGGGGGGGATCCCTTTTTCTTTTAGGGAGGTGGGGCATCCTTTTTGTCCCTCCTCTGCCTCTATCAGCCTCAAATGGTCTCTCCCACCAGCCAGTGAGGTCATAATGACAGCAGGAGGCTTATAAAAGGCAGAGCTGCCTGGGCTCAGTGGCATTTCACAGGAGGGCAGCAAGCAGTGAGCATCTCTCCTGGCTTTGGCTCTCAGAAGACTGAAGGACCTGAAGATTCTAGAATGGAAGTCAAGCAACAGAACCAAGGTGGACTACCTGCAGGTAAGTGGTGTAGTGGTGAAGAGTGGGTATAGTTCACAGGGGAACCTGTGGCCTCTTTTTTTTAGTGCCCCCGCTAGAGTGTGCCGGGGGGAAGGAAATCTCTTTTCCTTTAGGGAGATGGGGCATCTTTTGTCTGCCCCGCCCCTTCCTGGGTCTTCAATATGTCCCTCCTTGGCCTCTATCAGTTTCCTCCTCTGCCTCCATCATCCTCAAATGGTCTCTCCCACCAGCCAGTGAGGTCATAATGACAGCAGGAGGCTTATAAAAGGCAGAGCTGCCTGGGCTCAGTGGCATTTCACAGGAGGGCAGCAAGCAGTGAGCATCTCTGCTGGCTTTGCCTCTCAGAAGACTGAAGGACCTGAAGATTGTGAATGGAAGTCAAGCAACAGAACCAAGGTGGACTACCTGCAGGTAAGTGGTGTAGTGTGTGATAGGGAGGGGTAAGGAATGAATGAAAGGATCAGAGGGAGGGGTAGAGTGAGTGAGGGGATGTGTGTGATAGGGAGGGGTAAGGAATGAATGAAAGGATCAGAGGGAAGGGAAGGAGAGTGAGTGAGGGGATGTGTGTGTGATAGGGAGGGTTAAGGAATGAATGAAAGAATCAGAGGGAAGGGAAGGAGAGTGAGTGAGGGGATGTGTGTGTGACAGGGAGGGGTAAGGAATGAATGACGGGATCAGAGGGAGGGGAAGGAGAGTGAGTGAAGGGATGTGTGTGTGACAGGGAGGGGTAAGGAATGAATGACGGGATCAGAGGGAGGGGAAGGAGAGTGAGTGAGGGGATGTGTGTGTGACAGGGAGGGGTAAGGAATGAATGAAAGGATCAGAGGGAGGGGTAGAGTGAGTGAGGGGATGTGTATGATAGGGAGGGGTAAGGAATGAATGAAAGGATCAGAGGGAGGGGAAGGAGAGTGAGTGAGGGGATGTGTGTGATAGGGAGCGGTAAGGAATGAATGAAAGGATGAGAGGGAGGGAGGGGAAGGAGAGTGAGTGAGGGGATGTGTGTGATAGGGAGGGGTAAGGAATGAATGAAAGCATCAGAGGGAAGGGAAAGAGTGAGTGAGGGGATGTGAGTGATAGGGAGGGGTAAGGAATGAATGAGAGGATCAGAGGGAGGGGAAGGAGAGTGAGTGAGGGGATGTGAGTGATAGGGAGGGGTAAGGAATGAATGAGAGGATCAGAGGGAGGGGAAGGAGAGTGAGTGAGGGGATGTGTGTGAGAGGGAGGGATAAGGAATGAATGAAGGGATCAGAAGGAGGGGAAGGAGAGTGAGAGGGATGTGTGTGATAGGGAGGGGTAAGGAATGAATGAAAGGATCAGAGGGAAGGGAAGGAGAGTGAGTGAGTGAGGGGATGTGTGTGACAGGAAGGGGTAAGGAATGAATGAAAGGATCAGTGGGAAGGGAAGGAGAGTGAGGGAGGGGATGTGTGTGGTGGGGAATAAATGAAAGGATCAGAGGGAGGGGAAGGAGAGCATCAGCCTCAAATGGTCTCTCCCACCAGCCAGTGAGGTCATAATGACAGCAGGAGGCTTATAAAAGGCAGAGCTGCCTGGGCTCAGTGGCATTTCACAGGAGGGCAGCAAGCAGTGAGCATCTCTGCTGGCTTTGCCTCAGAAGACTGAAGGACCTGAAGATTGTGAATGGAAGTCAAGCAACAGAACCAAGGTGGACTACCTGCAGGTAAGTGGTGAAGAGTGGGTATGGTTCACAGGGGAACCTGTGGCCTCTCTCTTTTAGTGCCCCCGCTAGAGTGTGCCGGGGCGAAAGAAAACCCCTTTTTCTCTTTTCCTTTAGGGAGGTGGGGCATCCTTTGGCTGCCCTGCCCCCTTCCTGGGTCTTGAAAATAAATCCCTCCTCTGCCTCCAGCAGCCTCAAGTGGTCTCTCCCACCAGCCAGTGAGGTCATAATGACAGCAGGAGGCTTATAAAAGGCAGAGCTGCCTGGGCTCAGTGGCATTTCACAGGAGGGCAGCAAGCAGTGAGCATCTCTGCTGGCTTTGGCTCTCAAAGATTGAAGGACCTGAAGATTCTAGAATGGAACTCAAGCAGCAGAACCAAGGTGGACTACCTGCAGGTAAGTGGTGAAGAGTGGGTATAGGTCACCGGGGAACCTGTGGCCTCTTTCTTTTAGTGCCCCTGCTAGTGTGTGCCGGGGGGGGGGGGGAAGAAAATCCCTTTTTCTTCTTTCTTTTAGGGAGGTGGGGCATCCTTTTTGTCCCTCCTCTGCCTCTATCAGCCTCAAATGGTCTCTCCCACCAGCCAGTGAGGTCATAATGACAGCAGGAGGCTTATAAAAGGCAGAGCTGCCTGGGCTCAGTGGCATTTCACAGGAGGGCAGCAAGCAGTGAGCATCTCTGCTGGCTTTGGCTCTCAGAAGACTGAAGGACCTGAAGATTCTAGAATGGAAGTCAAGCAACAGAACCAAGGTGGACTACCTGCAGGTAAGTGGTGTAGTGTGTGATAGGGAGGGGTAAGGAATGAATGAAAGGATCAGAGGGAGGGGAAGGAGTGTGAATGAGGGGATGTGTGTGATAGGGAGGGGTAAGGAATGAATGAAAGGATCAGAGGGAGGGGAAGGAGAGTGAGTGAGGGGATGTGTGTGACAGGGAGGGGTAAGGAATGAATGAAAGGATCAGAGGGAGGGGAAGGAGAGTGAGTGAGGGGATGTGTGTGATAGGGAGGGGTAAGGAATGAATGAAAGGATCAGAGGGAGGGGAAGGAGTGTGAGTGAGGGGATGTGTGTGATAGGGAGGGGTAAGGAATGAATGAAAGGATCAGAGGGAGGGGAAGGAGAGTGAGTGAGGGGATGTGTGTGATAGGGAGGGGTAAGGAATGAATGAAAGGATCAGAGGGAGGGGAAGGAGTGTGAATGAGGGGATGTGTGTGATAGGGAGGGGTAAGGAATGAATGAAAGGATCAGAGGGAGGGGAAGGAGAGTGAGTGAGGGGATGTGTGTGATAGGGAGGGGTAAGGAATGAATGAAAGGATCAGAGGGAGGGGAAGGAGAGTGAGTGAGGGGATGTGTGTGATAGGGAGGGGTAAGGAATGAATGAAAGGATCAGAGGGAGGGGAAGGAGAGTGAGTGAGGGAATGTGTGTGATAGGGAGGGGTAAGGAATGAAAGGATCAGAGGGAGGAAGGAGAGTGAGGGAGGGGATGTGTGTGCTGGGGGAATGAATGAAAGGATCAGAGGGAGGGGAAGAAGAGTGAATGAGGAGATGTAGTGGGGCAAGAGTGATTGAAGGAATCAGAGGGAAGGGAGGGCAAGTGAGTGATGAGATGTGGGAAGGCAGAAGAGTGAGTGATGGGAGTGGAGGGGTATAGGCTGTGTGGGGAAGAGGGGGCAAGAGTGAGTTAGCGAATTAAAGGTGCTATAGGGGATGAGAGAGTATGAGATGTGAGGATCAGTCTAGGAGTTAAGTGATAGGAGAGGCTGGAGAAGGAGTGGAGGGGATAGGAGTGGATGTGGTGAGGGAGGGAGGGAGAAGAGTGTGTGAGGAGAGCATTTGGTGTTGCTTTCTTCCTTCTACCCCTAAGGGGGCAGAGAGCAGGCCCCCACCCTGCCCCCGCCCGCCACTATTTCCACCCCCTAAAGCAGAGGCAGGCGAGCTGGTTCTGCTCTGAAAAGGAGGCTTTTACCATCACCAGAGAGGAAGAGGAAGAGTTGCTGGAGAGGGTAATTTTAGGGAGAGGAGGGGCTTGAAGACCACCAGGAAGTGGGGGGAAGGACGAGGACCAGAGGAATTTAGGGGGGGGGGGCTGTATGTGGAGGATAAGAAGGGGGTTGAAGGACCCCATTCTCTCTGCTTCTTTTCTCCTTACCCCAGTGATCCTCCAACCCCAGCCCCCACCAGTGCTTAACCTCCAGCTGGTCCTTTGTCTTGGTGAAGAGTGCGGTGCAGGATGTGTGTGTGTGAGAGTTCACACCCGCCCACCCGCAACACTTCCACTTCCTTTTTGTCTACTGATGAAACCCTGATCTTCACTATCTTTCAAGGGCCTTCTAGTGTTTTGCTTAAGTCACCTTAACATTTCAAGCATTCTGTTAATTGTCTGAGCAACATTGACTCTGAACTGCTTAATTCCCCTTTCCCCAACCTACCAAATAATCCCAGCGTTGGAAAAGAATATTACAGCAAGATGATTTTACCCCAAGGTTTTAATTGTGAGTTCCAGAAGCGAGAAGTCTGAAGATATCATCACAAAACACAGACTATGTGAATGTTAAAGGGGTGGGTTCCCTCCTCTTTCCATGCACCAGAGAGGTGTCTCACAGGGAACCAGTGCGCTTGTTCATTGTAATCACTGGACCTTATGCAGCGCAGAGCAGCAGGACGCCATGCAAGGCCTGTGCACATGGAGCTCCGAGCTTCTGCCCGCTGGACCGCACCTCCACAGCTTGGCTCAGCTCTCTGACCAAGAAGACGAGAGATGAGGTCTCCGTTTAGTCTTTTGGTTGCATTTAGAGAGACTGCTCTATATATTTCTGCAGATAAAATTACAGTGGGAGGCAGAGGGGAGTTCTGTACGGCAAAGTATGTTCTACTACCTATACCAGAAAAAAAAAAAAAAGGCTTCAGAAAGTGACAGGCCTGTGAATGGCCAGATTCCCAAGATGCAACTCCCAGGTGACAACCTTATTTGAAGCCTAATCATCAAATATTTGTGGAGAAGAGTCTGTCATGGCTTCTTCATTTTTTTTTTTTAGTGTCATAAAGTCGCTATCTCTGTTTTCAATAACTTTGCTATTAGAGGCTGTCGTCCAGAGACATTGCGTGCTTCTCTCTGACCTCCCAGTGTCTTTTCACATTTAGCTCGACCTTGCCGCTCTTAACCAGTTTGTTCGCATTATTTCCCCGGGGGCTGGCAGGGCACTTCTGCACTTTAATCTTCTCAATATTTCAATTTCTTTTCCCCCTGACCTTCTCAGCTCTGTTTCCCCGGCTTCCACAACTCCACGCTCTTCCAGGTTGTGCTTTTTTTCATGTTCCACTTCATTTCTCTTTCTTGAACATGAGCATCTAGGTCATCAGGAAGTTTTTGCATTTATGGATACAACCACAGAAGCACAATGCAAGGAATTATCTTCTGCTGCACTGCATTTGAGCCATGTATTTATATAGTGGCCAGATTCGGATCACATGCCTGGTGCACTGCCCCCAGCTGAGTCACTACTGTGACTGTCACTGCTTTGGGCTGCCACCTCAATCCGAACCTGGGGTGGGATTTAGCACCATGAGCCTTCATTCACAACTACTCTGGGATTTTACCCCTCCCAACTTTCTTCAGCTCACTCACCATAGTGACTCAGCTGGGGGGGGGGGGGGGGGGGCAGTGCACCGGGCTCCTTCCATCGCCCTGCAATCATGTGATCTGAATCTGGCCACGAAGTGTCACCATCATTGCATGACTAGGATTCCCTCCCGCCCTGGGAATGCCTGCCTCTGCAGTCTCCCCCCAGACCCAGCAGGCAGAAGACCCTAAGCCAAGAATGGAACTCAAGCCCTTCTCAAGGCAGTGCAGCGCTCTGAGCGGGTCATGAGAGTAATGTAAATGCTGGCATTATTATGAACAGAACTGAAAACTATGAGCGGGAGAAGAGAGGAACTGTGTATAAATCTGTAAAAAAAAAACCCTCCAAAACAGCTAACGGGGGAAGGGGGGGGGGGCTTGTTAGGGTTGGTGGGGCACTGCATCAACCCCTTTGCTTGTAAATGAGAATCAGTTGAAAAAGAAAAACAGGCTTAAAGCAGAGTGAACATAGAACGGCTACACATTTTTCAAAGGGTGACGACTAGTGCGTATGTGAAACTGGATGGAGTGGAAAGTATGGAAGCCTTGTGAATTTGACTGCTCTACGCCGTGAGGAATGAAGATGTCATGGGAAATACTTGTGGGAAATGGAGAGAGAAAAACCAAACTGCCCTGAATGTTGTGTTGGGGGAGACCTCAGGAATTCTTAACCAGGAGTGGAATTTGGAACAAAATTATAAGCAAGAGATTATTGCTTTATGAATCATTTTGATTTGCATACGTTGACTGTGGATGGAGGTCACTCAAAAAGAAAAAAAAAAAACGATGAAACATGCTCAACTAAAAGCAGATATGGTGACCCAAGGCAAAACAGTGCCATCCTCAGGGCACCGGGTGCCATTTTGAAAAATAGCAGTGGCAGGACACATGTGACCGCTTGCAGCCAATGGATAAGGTAAGATACTGGGAAGGGGGGGCCAGAGGGGGTCAGACGGGTGGGAGCGAGGCAGAGAGGAGCCTGGGATTTAAAATATATTTCTGGTGGCAAGGGAAGGGGGATGAACCTTGGATTTGTTTTGTTTGCATTCAGGAATACTTTGATACCTTGTGAAAGCGCAATAAGTCAGAAAACAAAATCTAACAAGTCTATGTAAAAGGAAAATACACAATAATTAGACTAGATAAAAGGTGTGCGGAACTGGTAAAACAGATCATGGAACTTGAGATGAAACCTGGATTGAATTAGGAATAAATACAGCTAAGTACTAATATATATCAAAGCTCAAATAGGTCATTTCTCCAATATAGTCCCTAGGCATTTATAAACATTAACTGCACTCTGAAATATCAACTACCATCATGATCGCAAGTAAATAATGAAAGAAAATGCCAAGAGAAAAATGCAAAGAATACACCCCTGAAAATAGGAGCTATCACCCAAACTAAAATGGTCTACAAACTGACGGCTGAGCCAAATTCCTCAGGCTGACAACTTGAAAATAGCCATTCATATGATCTCACTGTAAAACTGTACAATTAAATGCTCTCTGAAACAGGTGAGGTTTCAAGAGTTGTCTAAATCCAAAATTATTCTCTAATCTCAGTTCTTTCGCAAGAGAATTCCACAGGACTGGGGCCACAGAAATGGAGACCTGGCTTAGCCAGTTTAATCTTTCTGAAAGCAGGGTCAGAAAGGGCTCAGTCATTCTTCGGCTGTAAATGACTGGTCCTGGGCAATATTTAGAAACTATGAACAGCTTTGAGTGAGAGACAGTCTTAAAATGGATTCTATAAAGTGCCGGCAGACAATGAAGGTGCAACAAAATGAGTGAATCCTTCAAACCTCAACCAAAAGTCAGTCTGGCAGCAGATTGCTGTGTCACCCGCATGCCCCTGCATATCAGGACAAAACTATGGTCAGCTTTCTTAGGACAGTGTGGAAAGAGTATAATATGGACCATGGAGGTGGGGAAGTTAATTGCTCTATATTTAAGAGTTCAGAGAGGGCAGCCTTGAGAGGATGAATTTATAGCATAAGAAAATCCTTGGACTGCCTTACCCCTGGGGGGAATTCTGTGTTTCTGCACTACTGTGGAAAACAATTTGTGCAGAATTCCCCTCCTACGCAAAATTTAGGTTTTTGCACAGAATTTGGGGGAAAGACTGAAGATCAGCAGGCCCAGCATGAAAAGCAAGAAAGTTGGCAAGTGTGAGTATGAAAGAAGGAGCCTGTGTGAGGGTGTGTATGTATGAGAGAGGGAGCCTGTGGGGGGTGTATGTGTACAAGAGAGGGAGCCTATGGAGGGGGGTGCACAATAGAGAGGGAGTCTGTGTGAGGGTGTATGTGTACAAGAGAGGGAGCCTATGGAGGGGGGGTGCACAATAGAGAGGGAGTCTGTGTGAGGGTGTGTGTGTACGAGAGAGGGAGCCTGTGGGGGGGGGGTATGTGTGCGCAATAGAGAGGGAGCCTGTGTGAGGGTGTGTGTGTACGAGAGAGGGAGCCTGTGGGGGGTGTATGTGTGCATGAGAGAGGGAGCCTGTGTGTGTGTGTGTGTGGGAGGGGGTGCGCGCAATAGAGAAGGAACCTGGGTGAGGATGTGTGTATGAGAGGCACAGAGGTTGCCTGTGTGAGAGTCAGACTGAGGGAGCCTGTGTGAGAGAGGACAGAGGGAGCCTGTGTGAGGATGTGTGTATGAGACAGAGGGAGCCTATGTGAGGGGCTGTAAGAGGGATCAAACTGTGGGAGTGGAGGGCTCAGGGTGGAAATAGAGGGGAAGGGATTGAGCCTGGAGGCAGAGAGGAGAGAGTGGACAGCAGAGGAGTTGGGGCCTGAGAGGGCAGAGTGAAGGAGGTCTGGCCAGGGGAGTAGGGAGGAGAGGTGGAAGGGACACAGTACTTTTAGGGGAAGTCTGTGCAAAATATTTAAAACTGCATCTGAGTAATACATTTTTTTGTATTGCATTTTAAATTACTTAAAGACTGGTTATTTTAACCAATATAAAGTATGCATAATTTTGCATAATTTTACATTTTTGGGAACAGAATTCCCCCAGGAGTATTAATATCTTGCAGATGGCAGAAAACCAGGAGGTAGCCAAGGCAAGACAATTTAAAGAATGTATTACATCAAAAAGTAGAAATAACACGAAAAACAAACATTTCGTGTTATTTCAAAATGAAACACTGACAAAGTTTGTTTTTATTTTTCTTCCATTTTGTTTTCCATTTTGTCTGCACAATTTCCAGTGGGTATAAAATGCAAATAGTACGCACAAAATGAATTTGAAAAAACTTGAAATCCCTTTCTCCAAAAAGCATCAGTGTGCACACTCCTATCAGAAAGCAAGTTACAAACAGGATCGTAGCAAGCTTAATCTAAACAGTCACAGAAGAGAGTTGTAACTAGTGCTAAATCTAAGCCTGGCTTACTGTACACGTTGGTACTCTGCAAATCTGTATTCAGAAGGTCCACAGTGCAAAGAATCCAGAGACTTAAATATCCTCAACTTGATTGAAGAACAAGTAGGGAGGATGAATTCAACTGTAAGTGAAATAAGTTTAACAATTTACTTATAGCCTGAAATTGGATAACCTGGGCTTGATGGGATGGGGCCAGAATTCTTCAAAATTTTAGGGCAGGGGACGGCAGCTCTGATCCTGAGTGCCACAACCAGATCCGGTTTTCAAGACATCCACAATGAATATTCATTACATATATTTGCATCCAATGGAGGCAGTGCATGGAAATATACCTTATCCATATTCATTGTGGAGATCCTGAAAACTCCAAGACTGACATTGCCTACTCCTGTTTTTGGGGATCTAGTGACCCCCATCCCTTATCTCCATCTTTGAAGATATTAGAGGAAAGAAGTTTAATACTAGAGCAATGCTTCCCAAACCTATCCTGGAGACCCTCCCCACCCCCACAGCCAGTCGAGTTTTCAGGATCTCCACAATGAATATGCATGAGTCTCCATGATATGCAGATGCACCTCATGCATATTCGTTGTATAGATCCTGAAAACTCGACTGGCTGTGTGTGGGGGCAGGGGGGTCTCCAGGACAGGTTTAGGAAGCCCTGGACTAGAGGAAAAATAGTTCTCAATTGCAGTTTACCAAATCAGGCAGAGATTTCACTCTGTATGAATCATACCGTGCCATTTCTTTAAAGACCCAAGACTTAAAATTCTTGTATCAGCGCTGGCTAATAGCTTGAATGACATTACACATTGTTTAATAGACAAAGATAAAGCAGGTTTTATGAAAGGATGGCATTTGATTAATAATTGGTTGAAAGTGACGGCAATGCTTCAGATTAATTTGGGCTGTGGGGGGAGGCAGGCATGCTAGTCAGTTTAGATACTAAAAAAGCCTATGCTAGCGTTACATGGAAGTATTTGTTTTAGGTTTTGGGAAAGTCAGGTTATGGAGCAAAGTTTCTGGAATGGATATTATATAATTCATCCAGAGCAAAGACTTTAGGTAATAGCCATGCTGCCAAGGAGTTCCCAATATCCACAGGCTCAGGAGCCTTTTGCCCCCATTGTTATTTCTGGTGGAATTAGAACCGTTAGCCGCTGAAATCAGGGAGTTAGGGAATTTTATTTTTTTTTTAGGGAAAAAGATTGGGAAAGTGTGAATTTAAAATGTTTCCTTGTGGATGACAGGTTATTAAAAATTCCATGATTTCACGTCCACCGTGTACTGCCCGTGGAATCTGCGGGTTACTTATCTTTTTAAATAAATACACGTCACATGGAATCGCTTGGGGTCATTTTCAGGGTTGAGGGACTTCATTTTGGCGAAGCTACAGCAAAGCCTTTTTAGTTTATTTTGGTTGATCACTTTTCCAAAAGAAGTGAACGCGATTTACAACGAACAAACCCCGGGGGTCTCACAGTGCACAAGTCTGGCACCGGAGCTCCAAGCCGAGCCAGTAATTTCCTCCGGCTGCTCACTGGGAGCCAGGGCGCCACGCGCCTTGGCTCCTCCCCTCCCAGGTCCCTTTAGCCCTGCAGGGGCGGGCGGGCCTCCGGGCGCCAGGAGGTGCTGTTCCCCCGACTCCCGAAGGCTCTCTCGTCCGCTCAAACACCTCTTGAATAGGGAGGCGCTGCATGCTAAGTGGCTGTCACTGCATCATCCGAAGACTTCACATTAACCCTCCCCGCCTCCCTTCCCCGTGCACTAACTCCGACCGTCTCGCAGGTCAGTAACGGAGACATCCCCCATGATATATGTGCCACTTAAGTAAGGCCCGAATGGCAACATTTTAGCGATCGGCTATCGCTCTTCTATTCCGAGACGCCGGAGGAGAAGCCATTCCATCAAATCTGGGAGTATCAGACCACTGGGAGCAGCAGTGGCAGGCTTGCCATTCCATCAGACCACTGGGATAAGCAGTGGCAGGCTTGCCATTCCATCAGACCACCGGGATAAGCAGTGGCAGGCTTGCCATTCCATCAGACCACTGGGAGCAGCAGTGGCAGGCTTGCCATTCCATCAGACCACTGGGAGCAGCAGTGGCAGGCTTGCCATTCCATCAGACCACTGGGAGCAGCAGTGGCAGGCTTGCACAGGCTGCAATTCCTCATACCAACCAGACCAGCGTCAAGACGAAACCGACCTGTGGCGCATGAGCCTCGGCCGTCTCCCGGGGCTGAGGTGGCAGTACTGTACTGCTCCCCATGCAACACGCCTTCTGTAATTCAATTGCTGAAACAAATGCAATCGTTAAGCTCATGCAGAATGGCTGTTTGACGTTTTTTGAGAGCACCTCTTCTATTTACTCATTTCCATTTTTGTGATCTCAAATGCCAATGCAACGAGTTGGTTATTTTCCCCCATTCTGTGAAAGCGTTACCTGGATGCACTTAAACTAAAATTACACCCCGAGTCTTAATAATAATGGCCTATGGTCACAAGCCAATGAATTCTGCTTGCCGGTAAATAGGTGGATCGTGAGCAGTAGTGAAAATTATGATTGCAATTTCTCGTCCTATCTGCAGTAAAGTTATTTTAAAGCATCACAAGTAGTTAAGGAGTCAATTCACCCCTGGAGATTGGGGTCTCTACTACACAAACAGCGGCTGAAAATTGGATTTTTCCTGCATATCAACAGTCAAACAGGGATAGTCAGCAAATTCTGAAATACTGAACAAAAACATGTTCATGAGTGTTTTACATAAGGTCATATTTTTATCTATTTGGCTATATATATATCCTCTTTTTTTCAAAGAAAACGTGTGTACATAAGTGTTTTGAAGATTATCCCACCAAATCTACCCATGCAAATTTTACCCACAAAAACCTCTACAAATTTTCCATGAAAGTTTACACAGATAATTCTTAAAATCCAAAAAGTCTGTGCATAAGACCAACCCCTTCCCAGCACTGACCTATGGGGCATCTCCAGGTAAACTTCCACCCATACATGACATACATGCATAAGTTTACCTGCATATCTGTGGGGGAGTGGGGTATGTCAAAGGTCATTTCTGTGCATAAATGACCATTTTACCCACAGAAGTGCCTTTGAAATTTATCTTTCCTATGCTGTCACTTGCCTAGAGCAGTTTGGGTCAGGTGAAACACAAACAACCAATTAAATAAATATCTATTTTGCTGCAGCACATTATGGCACCTTACTGCTGAAGAGTGACTAACAGTCCCGCACAGCATCCAAATACATTTGTTAACTGCACATGCTTCCCACCTCCCAGAGCATGCATATAGCATCCCCACACTCACTCACACAGGGCCAGTGCAAGAGTATTTGGCACCCTAGGCAAACCTTTGATCGTGCACCCCCAGCACATTGCTCCTTCCAACCAGAGGCAGTGGCTCCAGCACAATGCTCCCTTCTTTTGAGGTTTTAGATCTGGCACAGCACTCCTCAATGCCTTGTGGTGGCAGGAGTTTGCTACCCCCAAAATTTGGGTGCTCTGGGTGATCACCTAGTTTGCCCTGCTTTCACACATCTACAGTCTGTGGCCTATACTGCACACATGTATTTACACTCCAGCATTCAGACTGATCATTTAAGAATGATTCAAAAATATTTGGCACGAGTTTTGGAGAAATACAGCTCCCCATTTTACACTTTGCTTCAGTAAACATTTCTTTTCTGATTGCAGCAACAAATCCGTGCATGCAGAGCATTGTTTGAGCAATAATAAGATTAGGCCCTTTGGGTCTAGAAGCAGGTTGCTTCATCCCTAATAAGGAAGAACCACCAGGACTGCACTGAGTTTGTCAGGTCTTTGCAGGGTTCCTTTTCCTAGGGGAACTCTCTAAAAAGGGGTTACACTTCACTTTATAATTTCTTTGGCTCTACATATTTTCTTCTCATTTATACTTCACAGGTTTACCAAGGTAACATACATAAACATTTTTTAAAGATTGATATCTCTTAGAGAACTGGCCACAATTACTTTACAGTTACAACACTCCTTACCAACAAGCACTTCTGGTATAGTGTCCTACTCCATGTCACATCCAAGGACTATATATAGTACTTCCTGCACTCTGCAGCTCCTCTTATAGGCTCTGCAGCCAGGGCTTCCTGGAGCACTGGCTGATGACATCACATCCTGTCTAGGTATATAAGGAAGTCCTTTGCCACCATTCTGTGCCTCTGTAATAGTGGCTTCTGGGCTAGTTGTTGGTACTGTGCTTTGCTGTGGACTGGTTTGTTAATGACATGGACTGTCTTCTGGCCTTGCTTGATCTCTGCCTGCTTTGACCCCCTACCTGATCTCTGGCCTTGCTAGTTTTCTGCCAGCCTTGACCTTTGCCTGTTCTTGATGCTGTCTAAATGCTGCTGAAACTCACCTCAGCCTGCCTTGGTTCTGTCTGACTCCTAGTTCCTTGCACTCTGCCAGAGCAGTCCTGGTGGCTGCTGGAACCTGTGGACTCGATCCAAGGAGGAGAGGGCTAATCAGGCAGAAGACCTTGCCTTGGGGCATGGTTGGTGTTTACATGCTCCAGGCTGTGCCACTCTTAACAGCAGTACAAGGGTTCACATCCCCTGGAGTGTGACAACAGTAACAAAGTAGTCTATGTACCAAGCATTCTTTCTGTAGATGTGTCAATATTCATAAGAGCAAAGCATCTACCCTAAGGACTTTGGCACCTAGATTTTTATTAATGAAAATTTCCCCTGCTGTCTTCCTAATTTAGGTGCCAATAGAGTGGGAAGAGCCAAGGGTGGGGCCTGCCAAATGCTGGTTTTCAGTGCTTGACACCCAACAGCAGGTCTACATTTAGATGCCTGAGTGTATAGCATTTAAATTTAGTTGAGTTTTCAGCTGACATGTTAGGTTCCTACATTTAGATAAAAATTCTGCTAACACTAAAACTGAGGTACATACGGTAGGTTAGCTTTCTTTCAATGTTGACTCCAAAAATGGGGAAAACCTTTTAGTTTATCTGGCTCTTACATGAATGGTTTTCAAATAGCCCGCAGATTTTCAAACAAACTTCCAGGAAGAGATGCACACTTTTATTTTTATTTGTTTGAAAATTCTATATTTTTTCTATTGGGCCTGCTATGCTAAGAGGATTGCAATACAACAGAAATGAGTTAAAACAATTAGCACAACAAATAAGACATCATAAAAACAAATGTATACCACCTTAAAACAATACAAATATGAAAAGCATCCATGTGTTTTGCACTAGCTGTTTGGGGAGGGGCCTGTGCCCGTCTTTCCTTCCCTGGCTGAAACATGGCCATAAGGTTGAGCCTGTGCGCTACTAGAGTCCGGACATGGTTTTTGCTGCTCTGAGGAAGGTGATGTTCAGTGAAGTCATCTGGCCCGAGTAGGTCGCTATTTATTGTGTAAATGCCTTTGAAAAATGCCCTCTAAATGTAAATACCTGAAAGCTTTAACAAATAAATACTTTTTATGCAGGTTTCATTTTCCCAGTTTGCTTGGGTCCGAACAGTTTTGCATCTCCATTGGAACTGGGTGTCAAGGCATTAACCCCACTGACCCCATGTCATAGACTCCAGAAAAAAAAGGCCTTGTTGATTGAATGACTCAGATCCTATACTTGGTCTTAGCAAAAAGGCCAAATTCTCACAAACTAATAACAAAACATCGGGCTGCCTGAGACTGGCATCCAGGTGTATTCCAAGATCATGTAGGGTGACTAAGATAAATAGGGGGAGGGCTGTGATTTCAGTCTAAATCTTCAATAAGCATTTATTAAATCTAAACCCTTTCCACATTCCTGATTGCACATACAATTATGAAATATAGTACTGAAAAGTAAATTAAGTGGATGCGCCGCTGTGCATGCTAATTCATCTATATACTAACAGCAATGTCTGCTTTATTTGTAGATGCTATTGTTGTCATGGAGATATGATTAGGGACCTTTGAGCACGTGTTGAATTAAAGCACAGAACATGTAGATTTGTTGAAAAAGTAGTTTTTCAAACAAGCTGTCACGCAAACCCTTAAAAATGAAGAAAAATTAAACTCTGGCGGCCTGGGATGGGAACAGTGCTGGTGTATGGGTCTGTAGTGCCCTAGGCAGACCAATGTTACACTGTGCCCTCTGACAGTGGTAGATATATAGAGTTATGGTCATCCTGTGACAGTTCTCTCTTTCTCTGTCTCTCTCAAACCTAGCAAGTGCTCCGTATCTGCTGTCACCCCTTCTTTCACATTTTGCAAATGGCGCCTTCGTCTATCCTGGTGGTGCCCCGCCCACTGACACTGTCCTATGTTTTGTTGATTATCTGAATAAAAAAGTGAATATTTAATTAGAAAAGGCTGGAGACAGCATGATTTACTCCCTCAGAAAGGAAAAGAGATCCGAACCACATGCTAAAGGAAGAAAGATTTGAAGACCTATGTCTATTCAGTATTGCCCCCTTCTGGGCACTCTGTGGTCCCTCTCTCTGGGCTCCCTGCAGCATCTCCATCCTCTGCACTGCCTCCAATAGGCCAGTCACTACTGCTTCCCAGAGCCCGTTCTGAATTCCCCCTTTATGGGTAGTGGGCATTGGCTTCTCCAGGTCCGGCTATGAAGCTCTACCATGAGCTTTCTATTTTCTTTGACTTGGTCACTGTAGGATCATTCCTCTGGGATCCCAACTGCTGTATTGCATTCTCCTCTGGAGTGGAGTCTCTTTTAAGGGTCAAGCACCAGACATATACTTCAAACGGCTGCTGAGCTTCTTCTGCTTCCATTGAAGCGGTGTCCCTGAGATTCCAGGAGTGGTGTGATCTGACTTCATGAAGGGGTTAATTCTACTTGAACTGTAGGAGAAGGAGGTGCACTAACTAGGAAGATGGGCACAAACTTCCGGATCCCAGTGCATCTCCAGATTGATCACCTTTATTGATACTGCCCCATGCTTTAATTCTCACCTACCACAATAAGACTTTCTGTAAAGTTTCACGAGTTTTCACTTGTTACTCAAAATTCCTATATAAGCAAATAAATGCAAATTTCCTGTTCAAGGGTCTACTCAGTTATATCAG
The DNA here is from genome assembly GCF_901001135.1 of Rhinatrema bivittatum. Taxonomy (NCBI): domain Eukaryota; kingdom Metazoa; phylum Chordata; class Amphibia; order Gymnophiona; family Rhinatrematidae; genus Rhinatrema; species Rhinatrema bivittatum. The sequence continues at coordinate 65,353,391 of NC_042627.1, read as the reverse complement.
TTATATGCCTGCATACTTCACTTAGAATACATATCCAGCGCAGCTTACTGCTTCAACGGCAGGGGGGAATGAAGAAAAGATGATTTATATTCAGACAACAACCAACAAGGACTGAATTGCACAGACTGGGTAAACAAATAAGCATGGGAATAGCTTGCTTATTGTGGCAGTTACTACTCCTAACCAATTAAGCTTGATATTTCACTTAGATGCAGCTCCAGCACTGCTCTCTACATCAAGGGTGGGGGTGGAAGGTAACTAGAACCAAAAAGTTACTAATAAGGACCAAGAGTAACAGATAAGTATGAGAAAAAATAAGTGTGGAAGCTTACTGGGCAGACTGGATGGGCCGTTTGGTCTTCTTCTGCCGACATTTCTATGTTTCTATCAGCCCATGAGTAAACGAATGAAAGGAAAGAATTGCTTTGACCAAATGGTATCCTATTAAAAAAAAAAAAAATTGGTCTCCTACTGATGGGCAATGTAAAGATCTCAGCGTGAACGTTCAATTGTGCTCTCATCAACACGAATGGAATGATGTGCAGAAGATAACAATCAAATGTTGAGCATGGGGTTGTTGTTTTTTGCAAGTGAGCTCGAAGTATTGTGCAACCATATAGCTTGTAGCAATAGCTAGAGCAGTTAGACTGATGTCAGTGTTGCTGACCCGTCTCCGAGTCTCATCCATGAATAGGGGACTCATTACAAACCAGAGACCTCACAGGAAAATTGTTAGAAACATTTCCTTAAATAATTTTAAAGCATGAACGCTAACCAATGTTTCTATAATAACACTGCATTTTTTAAATGTGAACAGGAGAGTGCGTGCCTGGAGTGTAGAAAGAGGAAAATTAGATGAGGCAGAGAAGAGTAAATGTTTGCTGTGTGTTGTGTTCCAGAAAACGGCAACAATTTTGTTCACGCTCAAGGTCTTAAGTTCGTTTTCTATCCCTTGTTCATGAAGCCATTATAATTTACCTTGTAGATAACTAAGGGTCTTATGCAGTCGTTTCTAATGCTGCTTGTCTGTTATCCTCCATTATTCTGTATAGAACCAGAGCTGTATACAGCTCTGCTCAATAAAGCCATACATGTTATATCTGGAAAGATAATCTTAAGTATTATGACACAGAAAAAAAAAAAACCAGGTGGAACCACCGTATAATACTTTCATTCCAGCCGACATTATAAACAGAAAATGGTATAGGAATGAGAAATAAATCAGCACTACAGAACAAAGTGTCATTATTCAATAAAGATTTTTGCCATGGACATACACGAGTACATTTTCAAAGGCTTAAGTGCCTTTTAGGAAGGCAAAGTAGGCATTAACTCATCTAAATCTGCCATATCCAGCTAAGTGGATTTTTAAGGCTCTTGAAAGCGTGCATGCACTTTCAAAGGCCATCTACCTTTGGCCAGGTGTAGAAGAGACATTGCATGGGGCATTTCAGAGGAGCAATAATCAAAGGCATTTCCACAGGTAAAACGGTGCTCTCCAATGTGGGTAATTTGCCCGCATTGTTCAGAGGAATTCTTGGGGTCGGGGCGAGGGAGGGCTATGCAAAAAAACACTACAAGCATTCTTTGCGACAGACAAATTACCAATAAAGAAAGCAGATGCAAATCCCTGTGGGGAATTTTTTCTAAAGGCAATAATCAAATAAAAGCACCCACTCACATACAGTAGTTTTGCTTTAATTATTGGTGCAAACCCTGTAGATAGAAAGCATCCATGGAGTTTGTACCAGCACACGCAGTTTTGATTATTGTCCTCTAGGTGTACACATTTGAATTTCATAAATGTACATGGGCTTGCTAACGCATATACTTTACTCAGTTTTGTCTATGTCCACACGCGTACCCTTAGCCACATTTCAAAGGTAATGTATACAGGTGCCTTGCATTTGAAAATCCGCTGGATTTGGGAGGGATGAAAAGTACATCTATATGTTGCCAGTTAGGCACCCTATTGAAAATGTAACATGCTCCATCCACAATTCTCCATCCAGTCTGCCCAGCAAGTTTTAAGTTTTGTTTTTAAGACAACTTCTACTCCATACAGGTTACCCTCAAGGCTTCTGTTATTTATTTTATATTTAAAAGATTTGCACCTTGCACTCCTACAAATATGTCTGAGGCAGTTCAGGGTTATAGCAAATCCGCTCCTTGCAGACTACCTCCAAGCCTTCTGTTAAGGGTAGTAGCAACTGCCGCTCCCCGCAGGCTACCCCCGAATAGAAATGTAAACCGCGTGCAATAGTAAAATTTCTTTATTTGTTCATTTCCATTCTCTAGCCAGCAGGGATTCTCTGTGTTTGTCTCATGTCCTTTTGAATTCTAATACTGTTCACCACCTCTTCCAGCAGGGCATTTTATGCATCCACCATCCTTTCTATGAAGAAATATTTCCTGACATTATTTTTGAGTCTTCCCTCCTGGGCTTTCTGTTAATCTTGGCCTCATTCACTCCCAGATGCCACCAGCCTCCTTCACAGCGGGAACACCACCGACCATCGAGCGCCACCAAAGCAGCGTGGAATGCCAACACACTGCTCCTCCTCCGAGCTCCTCTAGGCGTGCGAGCGTCTCACACTCCAACATTTGAAGGACCCACAGTGGGAACTCAGCCTCGGCCCCTTCTGATGACATCATCAGCTCCAGGATGTTTAAAGGCCTATCTGCAAGATAGCGATGCCTCAGCAACAGTTCCTCCTGCCTTGCAGTATGTGTTGCTCCTTCCCGTGCTCGTCTAGCTGCTTCCATGCTTCATTTGTTCCTGTCAGTGCGCCTGCTGTTTGCCTTTCCTTTCCCTCCGTACCTTGTCCTTCCTGGTTCTGACTACCATCTTCTTGCTGCCTGCCCTGACCTGTGGCCTGGACCTGGACTCCATCTACTTGCTGCCTGCCTCGATCTTTGGACTGAACTTGACTTTACTCTGCTCACTGCCTGCCCTGACCACTCTAACTACCTGGACTCTCGCCTAAGCCCTGCTGGCCCTTGGAACCCAAAGGCTTAACCAAAGGGAATGGGGCTAGTACAGGATAAACTCCAGCTCCTGTCCCAGAAAGGGTGTATCCGCCAGTAGTCGGCCTGGACTTAGTGGGTTCACCTACTAGGCTGTGTCAACCACACTAAGGCCTAAGGCTCACCAACCATGCTAGTTTCATATTGTGACCCCTAGTTTTGCAGCCTAAAATGAAATGTAAAAACCCATCCATGTACATGTAAACTGATGCATTTTAACCCTTCTGTGTACACATAAACTGATGCATTTTACCATGTATAGAATGCACCGTGCACTAGTGAGAATAAATAAATAAATACAATCTGCCTGAATGTCTTGAAGCAGTATCTGGAAGGATGGTTGCCTTCCATGTTCTACTTAAAAATGTAAAGTTATCAGAAGGCATGGGGGTAGGGGGTAACCTGCTTGGAGCAGAAGTTACTACCCTAACAAAAAAGCATTCTCTGAAATGCTTCCTGTTCCACGTGCAGGTCCCCAGAGGCAGGCAGAGCTCCTGAGTTTCAATGCGTGGGTGTGACGATGGTGCAGGGAAGAGGGATTCAGCTTTGTAAGGAACTGGGGAAACTTTTGGGGAAAGGGGAGACTTTTCCGAAAGGATGGGCTCCACCTTAACCAGAGTGGAACCAAGCTGCCGGCGCTAACTTTCAAAAAGGAGATAGAGCAGCTTTTAAACTAGAACAAGAGGGAAAGCAGACAGTCACTCAGTGCATGGTTCGGAGAAATGTATCCTTGAAGGATACTAATGAAAGAGGAGAGTTAGGGCATCCCAACAGAGAGGTTCAATTAAAAGCAAAAGTAGTCCATGTGCCTATATGTAAAAAATCACCGAAGCTAAGGATTTCCAAATTATCCCTAACAACTGAAAAGCAGGATGTTAATACAAACAAAAAACACACTTTGAAATGTCTGTATGCCAATGCCAGAAGTCTAAGAAGTAAGATGGGAGAGTTAGAATGTATAGCAGCAAATGATGAGATTGACATAATTGGCATCACAGAGTCTTGGTGGAAGGAGGATAACCAATGGGACAGTGCTATGTCAGGGTACAAATTATATCGCAATGATAGGGAGGATCAACTTGGTGGGGGTGTGGCACTTTATGTCCAGGAGGGTGTAGAGTCCCACAGGATAAAGATCATACAAGAGACTAAATGATCAGTAGAATCTATATGGGTAGAAATCCCATGTGTGTTGGGTAAAAGTATAGTGATAGGAGTATACTACCGTCCACCTGGACAAAATAGACAGATGATGAAATGCTAAGAGAAATCAGGGAAGCTAACCAATTTGGCAGTGCAATAATGGGAGATTTCAATTACTGCAAAGAAACACGTATTAAAAGTTTTTTAGCTTTCAGTGCGTCAGCGTTTCTGTGTATATTTTTTTATTTTGTGTATAGGACCATCAATGATGATCCTATACACAAAATAGCGTGTTTGTTTGCAGTACTTGTATTATTCGTTGTATCCTGGACTAATTACATGAATACTTTTGAGATTTCAATTACCCCAATATTGACTGGGTAAATGTAACATCAGGACTTGCTAGAGACAAAGTTCCTGGATATAATAAATGATTGCTTCATGGAGCAATTGGTTCTGGAACCAACAAGAGAGGGAGCTATTTTAGATTTAATTCTTAGTGGAAGCAGGATTTGGTGAGAGATAACAGTGGTCGGGCCACTTGGCCACAGTGATCATAACATGATCAAATTTAAACTAATAACTGAAAGGGGGACAATAAGTAAATCTGCAGCTCTAACACTAAACTTTCAAAAGGGAAACTTTGCTAAAATGAGGAAAATAGAAAAAAACTGAAAGTGCAGCTGCAAAGGCTAAAAGTGTTCAATAGGCAAGGACATTGTTTAAAAATACAATCCTAGAGGCACAGTCCATATGTATTCCGCACATTAAGAAAGGTGGAAGGAAGGCAAAACGATTACCGTCATGGTTAAAAGGTGAGGTGAAGGAGGCTTTTTTAGCCAAAAAAAATCCTTCAAAAATTGGAAGAAGGGTCCATCTGAAGAAAATAGGATAAAACATAAGCATTGTCAAGTTAAATGTAAAACATTGATAAGACAGGCGAAGAGAGAATTTGAAATTAAGTTGGCCATAAAGGCAAAAACTCATAATAAAAACTTTTTTAAATGTATCCGAAGCAAGAAACCTGTGAGGGAGTCAGTTGGACCATTAGATGACCGAGGGGATAAAGGGGCTCTTAGGGAAGATAAGGCCATTGCAGAAAGACTAAATGAATTCTTTGCTTCCGTGTTTACTAATGAGGATGTTGGGGAGATACCAGTTCCTGAGATCGTTTTCAGGGGTGATGAGTCAGACAAACTGAACAAAATCACTGTGAACCTGGAAGATGTAGTAGGCCAGATTGACAAACTAAAGAGTGGCAAATCACCTGGACTGGATGGTATGCATCCTAGGGTACTGAAGGAACTAAAAATGAAATTTCTGATCTATTAGTTAAAATTTGTAACCTATCATTAAAATCATCCATTGCATCTGAAGACTGGAGGGTGGCCAATATAACCCCAATATTTAAAAAAGGCACCCGGGGCGATCCGGGTAACTATAGACTAGTGAGCCTGACTTCAGTGCCGGGAAAAATATTGGAAACCATTCTCAAGATCAAAATCGTAGAGCATATAGAAAGACAGGTTTAATGGAACACGGTCAACATGGATTTAGCAAAAGGAAGTCTTGCCTAACAAATCTGCTTCATTTTTTTGAAGGTGTTAATAAACATGTGGATAAAGGTGAACCGGTAGATGTAGTGTATTTGGATTTTCAGAAGGCATTTGACAAAGTCCCTCATGAGAGGCTTCAAGAAAACTAAAAAGTCATGGGATAGGAGGCGATGTCCTTTCGTGGATTACAAACTGGTTAAAAGACAGGAAACAGTAAGATTAAATTGTCAATTTTCTCAGTGGAAAGGATAAACAGTGGAGTGCCTCAGGGATCTGTACTTGGACCAGTGCTTTCAATATATATATAAATGATCTGAAAAGGAATACGACGAGTGAGGTTATCAAATTTGCGGATGATTCAAAATTATTCAGAGTAGTTAAATCACAAGCAGATTGTGATATATTACAGGAGGACATTGGAAGACTGGAAGATTGGGCATCCAAATGGCAGATGAAATTTAATGTGGACAAGTGCAAGGTGTTACATATAGGGAAAAATAACCCTTGCTATAATTACACGATGTTAGGTTCCATATTAGGAACTACCACCCAGAAAAAAGATCTAGGCATCATAGTGGATAATACTTCAAAATTGTTGGCTCAGTGTGCTGCAGCAGTCAAAAAAGCAAACAGGATGTTAGGAATTATTAGGAAGGGAATGGTTAATAAAACGGAAAATGTCATAATGCCTCTTTATCGCTCCATGGTGAGACCGCACCTTGAATACTGTGTACAATTCTGGTCGCCGCATCTCAAAAAAGATATAGTTGCGATGGAGAAGGTACAGAGAAGGGCAACCAAAATGATAAAGGGGATGGAACAGCTCCCCTATGAGGAAAGGCTGAAGAGGTTAGGGCTGTTCAGCCTGGAGAAGAGATGGCTGAGGGGGGATATGATAGAGGTCTTTAAGATCATGAGAGATCTTGAACGAGTAGATGTGAATTGGTTATTTACACTTTCGAATAATAGAAGGACTAGGGGGCATTCCATGAAGTTAGCAAGTAGCACATTTAAGACTAATCGGAGAAAATTCTTTTTCACTCAGCGCACAAAAAAGCTCCGGAATTTGTTGCCAGAGGATGTGGTTAGTGCAGTTAGTGTAGCTGGATTCAAAAAAGATTTGGATAAGTTCTTGGAGAAGTCCATTAACGGCTATTAATCAAGTTTACTTAGGGAATAGCCACTGCTATTAATTGCATCAATAGCTTGGGATCTTCTTAGTGTTTGGGTAATTGCCAGGTTCTTGTGGCCTGGTTTGGCCTCTGTTGGAAACAGGATGCTGGGCTTGATGGACCCTTGGTCTGACCCAGCATGGCAATTTCTTATGTTCTTATGCTAGGCAGACTGGATGGACCATTGGGACTTTTTCTGCCTTCATTTACTATACTACTATGTTACATCAATCAATCTGATATCATATGTTTTAATTATGGTTTTCATGGATAATATTTATTTTTTTGGCTCAAGGATATAAATACAAATGCAGCTAAGAGCACTCCAATTATTGTAAATAGTATGAAAGCTAGTCAAAACAATAAATATGTTTTTCCAATTTCACAATTAGCACCTCCACTTAATAAAACTGTTAGCCAGACTACTAGCTTGTGGTTCAGTGATCATTGTTGTATCCTACCAAGCAAGAGATGAGGGTTTATTAATGGCTTTCATACACTGGCACTTAGTGGTCAACTCAAAAAAAAGCAGTGCAGGTAACTCGAGGACGAGGATGTATTTCTTAACCACAGGAATCGCTGCAGTAGTTACCGACTGATTCGTTTTTCCAGGTCACACCGGCCACCAATCTCTGGAACCTTTAGGAATTGTAGCAAATTCCTTCCATTTCCATATAGAGTTGCCAATATGTTGCCTGCATATTCCTACAACTTTCACCAACGCTGCATAGCAGCAAAGTACTCAAGTACTTTTGTACTCGTACTATTAGCGAACTCTCTACCCGGAAAATTTGTTTTTTGAAATTTAATAAAGGTTCATGCTTACAAAACTATACACGTACTTTGCCCCTGCTAGTTCTGTGATTGGGGGTCAGGCTTAGGAAGCTACTCATGAAATATTCAAGAGACATGCACAGTTTTCTCCTCCAACCAAGTTATTCCCCCAAGAATTCCTACCTGTAGCATGGCTATTTAGCTGCTCTGTACAGGACAGTTTTGGAACAAGTGATGTAGCCACCTAGATTCCTTTTGAAAATTGCCGTCTAATGGATCCATATTCAAATTGGTTTTGACAGATGAAAGGCATAAGAGAAATCCTTCAAAAAATTGGACCCAAAGCATGAATTTAACATCCCATAGAACAAATACGCATATTCCTGGGAACTCTCTGGATTTTGCCCAGAGATTCTGAAATGCTGATGGAATCGCTAATCTATGACATTCTCAGGGTGAGTGGAAATCAAAAGTTCTCAGTTGTGCAAATATGTTTATTCTATAATGTCCAGGTGATGCTTGCTCAGTTCAGTAGTCAATATTTTTCAGTTTAGGCTACCAGAGTACAAGCTCCATTTTTAATTTCTCATACCTCATTGGAGCACAATAATATTACAGCTTCCGAATGTTTAGTGTTGGGTTCTGTTGTTCAGGTCTATGTGACTTTCTTCTCTCAAGCTGATCCTGCAGCTGATACAGTCAAATGGATCCAATATATTAATGGTACCAAAACATTTCAATGGAGTGAACCTATGACAGAATGGCAGGATCTGGCCACATCGTGAAAGAAGTTCACAGTTCACATGAAAACCTGCTTTTCAGACCTGTGACGTAAATGCCCTCCTGTAATTTACATATGCCTGCTTTGCACTTTTAACTTTTCTGATTGAGTGATCCCATTAGACCTTCATCTCATGACTCACCTGTGGATCTTCCTGTATTTGGCCAATGGTCCAGGTGCACAGTTTGGGAACTCCTCATCTACATTATTCCAGGGTCTCATATTTCTTATGTCCCCCCCCCCCCCTTCCAACTCACTCAGCAGTCACGGAAGTGACAGTCCTCGGCCAGGGACCATCCACCAGGGATCCCTCTGGAACCCTTCAGTCATGGGCCCCAGATCTGGCCACTAGGTGTCATTGTTGCCCATGACTTTTCCCACCCCCTAGGGACCATGGGTGTATCCTCTGTGGCATCCCTACCCCCAGCTGACCTGGGGAGCAGAAATTCCAAGCCAGGAATCAAACCCAGGTCCTTCGCTATTCTATGTTACTGATTTCTCTAACATGTTGACTTTTGTGGAACAAATCTGGATATCCTCAAAAAAACCCTTGCAGGTTCAATCAGAAGCAGCTGGAGTGTGCAGCTCCCCGAGATACTTTGCAGGGTCTGCCGTGCTCTTTCGGGTGGAGGTGGGGAGGGGAGGCACAAATTGTTCATGCCCACTAAGTTCTGAAAACACAACTTTGAATTCAAAGCCCTCTCCCATTGTATGCTGCCCTATGTTTTAGCTCTTTATTTATTTGCAAAATTTGCAGCTTGCCTCTACCATAGCCCTAGGCGGTGACCATAAAGAACAGAATTTAAGGGCTCCTCACATATATAGTGGTTAAAATCTCATTGGGTGGAAATGTGTGCGGTGCTTGTGTTACTATTTTGCTGTTTTTCAAATGTACTGCTCACCCAATAAAACTATTTTGCAAAAAAAAAACAACAAAAAAAACAGAATTTGAAGCTACCTGCAATTCAGATCCAGTTTGATGACACTGCTTCTTTCAATCAATGTCCCTTCTCAGCCAGTCCTTTATGTTCACATTGAAGAAACTCAAAGCTAAAAAACAAAGTGAAGGTAACCCAGGTCCGGCACTACCGTGTATGCAAACTATGGAATTGCATGGGGCGGCAAACCCTCGAGGGCAGCGACTGTGGTGGAAGGGGCCTACCAAACAGAGCAGCGAGAGGCCCGTCCAGCTGTGATGGATCCTATCCCACGGGCGGTGGAAGAGGCCCATGCGGCCGCCGGTGGGCCCCATCCCACTGGCGGCAGAAGAATGGAAAGACCTGTGCTGCACTGCGCCTGAAGAAGAGGGAGCCATTCTGTGGCTCCTTCTTGTGTGCCAGCTGGCCCCGTTATACTCAACACTCATGGTGCTAAGCGCTCCCTGTAGGCTCATCTTGTGCATCCTATCTCTTTATTTTAGGATGCAACAATACATGACTGCAAATAAAGCAAAAATTTGTCTTCCTTTCTCACAAGAAACCGAACATTATATAGCATATAACTACTGCGAAAAACACTTTAACAATGACATTTAGGCGAAAACCAAAACTATGGAATTGCTTATGTTAAGACCAGATAATGTATAGGTAAGTCTCTAAGTACGTTGTCTCCACTCCCAATATGTCTTCCAAATATTATCGTAGGCCTTCTGTTGACAAGAGAAAAGGAGATTTTCTCCATAATAGCAATGTCAGCTACTATCAACTTCCAATGGCTGACTGAGGGAGTTGACTTTCAATAATAAATGATGGTGATTCTGGTAGTGTGAAGTAACTATAAACCAAAAGCTTCGCAGATTTATTCAGAACCACATCGTTCCCAACAAACACAAAGAAGCATTAAATTGAAGAGATTGACCCAATATTTCACAGTTAGCATCTTGACCTGATGCCAAAAGTTGCTAATAATTAGATAGTCCCACCACATATGGAAGAGAGAAGTGAATTCACTGCATCCTCACCAACATATATTGCTTATTGATATACAATTTAAAAAAATGATATTTGTTTCTACAAATTTTGGTATGGTATCCTTGTGTCCATGGAGAAGCACCTTAAGCATGTTTGGCGCTTAACCTCAGTGGATTTGAAGCACTAAATTTTGAAAACAAAAACAGGGGAAATTGATACGTTCTGTGTAGCAGTTGGAACATTAACTCCCCAATTTTTTTTACAGTGGGATAACTTGAGTTGCATTCCATATGTCTTTCCAATCATCCTCATTAAGGGTCAAAGACAAATCTTAACTCCTCTTCTCAATAATTGTGGGACAGGTCTCTGGATCAAATATACCATCTAACAAAAACATGTAAATTCTAGAAATCAGTCATTTCTGAAACTTTGGTTGGAGTAATAGAAATTCTAAACCAGTACCAGTGCATGTTTTTCCGTACAACAAATTGGTGTAGGCCACAGGGCCCAGTCGGCACCGGTGGGGAAGGAGTGCCTGGGGATCATTCCTGCACAATTTATAAATTTTGGACCTCTGGATGGGGTAAATAGGTTTGGGGGTGGAGGTGGGGTGTCAGTTTTGACAGTTTGGATTGCCAGAGAGAGCAGGGTTTTTTGTTTTTTTTCCGATGGCGACAGGGGACCTGGGACAGAGCATGAGACAGACAGTTTCTATTGTGTTTTGGTTATTGAGGTGGGGTAACAAAAATGCTAGCACCAGCCCTGAGGAAACCCCCAAGAGCTTTCTCATCATTGCCAGGCCAATAACCACGGACCATGCAATTTGCATGGTGCAGGAACAGCCACAGGTTCCTTGTGTCGTGGTTATTTCCTTTGTTCGAAGAAGATGACAAAGAATGATAGAAATCTGGCAATGATGTGACTCAGATTGCTACGGTGGAGAAGTCTTGTGGTCCACTGCATGCTGGTAGAAAGAAGCAGCACCATCCCCAGTGGTCTCAGCATCATTTCCTCTTGCTTCTCGGAATTCTCTCCGCTTTTGCCTGAATGTAGGTTATCACTGCAAATCAGAAAGTGTCAGCGCGAGAGACAGACTGCCAACTCACGACCAAAGCAAAAATGAATAGGGAAAGCAGTGGTGAAAAGTGTTAAGAGAAACGTGCTAACCACAAACTCTTTTGCAGATAAAACTTCGTCTCCTATGAAAAAATGTTTCCTTTGTGCTCCTACTAGGGTTCTAGTTTTCATTTTCCAAACTATGAGAGAAAAATAACCCAAATTATGTTGCCCTGCATTTTCTCACACATGACCCCCCTTGGCTAAGGACATATGCTATCCTAAAAAAGCTGCGCCATATCAGATTACCATCTGTTACTTCTCCAGACACAATTATGACTCTTAGGGGGGGTGGACAAAGTTTGTTATCCAAAGTTACCTACTGCGGTAGGTGGTGCACATCAGAAAGCTGCAGGTAAACAAGCTCTGAATATTAAATCAGCTGCTCATGTCATAGAAATAAAATCTGCAAGGAGTAGGAAGAGAAACCTAAATAAGATAAAAAAATAGGAACCAGCAGGACTGGTGTTAGCCCTGCATCAGAACAAAAACTGCATGTTTAGTTTAGTGCAGAGTTTTGGTAGCTGCATCTTCTGTAGAAATCTGGATTATTTGAGGGTTGAAATACATTTTATTGGACCAGCATTAGAATTAGCCAAAAGCCTTTGAAAAGATTGTTCCCTCTTTTGACTTTGATCCCACCTGAAGAGACCTAGGTGACTGTGAAAGCTCAGGAACCCCCCTTAAAGTTGAATAATTCATAGATTTGGGGGAGGGGGGAAGGAGTGATGTAGCGGATGATGCACTGGACTGGGCTTCAGGAGACACTCTGGGACATGAGCTCAAGACTAGCCTCTCTTATTTACTCTTCGACTAACCTTGCGCAAGCTACTTTACCTCCTTTCTTCTCTGGCATCCAGCTGAACACAAGGCACATGTCTGAGCTTTCCTGGTTAGCTACACATCATCTTTATTTTATTTTCAGTTTTTCAATCAAGACATAAGGGCATGAAAAGATAAGAAATGCTGTGCTGGATCAGACCAAGATCTAGCAAGCCCAGCATCTTGTCTCTGACGGTGGCCAATCCAGTTGCAAGTACCCGGTAGATCCTATAAAGTAGAACTCATTCCTGCTCCTCATGTCCAGGGATAGCACTAGCTTCCTTTAATCTGCCCTGCTAAATATGTGTTATGGACTTTTTGTTACGCACCCACACGCGGTCGTCCTGTGCACGGGACCTCTCACCTTCGGGGTTCCACAGCGGGTCCTGGCCCTGTCTCCCTCGCGGCCCTTACAAGTCCAGCTAGGCCCCGGCGTCCTGCTGCGATGGTCGCCGGGCCTTCGGCTGCACGCCAGGCCTCACGCAGGGCCTAGGCATCACAGCAGCTAGCCACGCCCCTACGTGCGTGCGGACCAGCCGCCCTGATGTAGGTTCTAGGGCGGGGCCAAGTTCCTGGCCTTTCTTCCTAGTTCCTAGCCTCTCTTCCTTGCCTTGGCAAGCAGGCCGGTTTGTTCCTGAGATTGCTCTTGCTTGTGTTCCCGCTTGCTTGTTCCTAGACTCGTTCCAGTTCCATTCCTGCTTGTTCCTGCTTCCTAGCCTTGCTTGTTCCAGTGTTCGTTGTTCGTCTCCTCGGTCTTACCTCAGACTGTCCTTCTGGTACAGACCTCAGCTTGTTCCTGACCTGCCTGCCGCCTGCCCAAGACCTCAGCTTGTTCCTGACCTGCCTGCCTGCCAAAGACCTCAGCTTGCTCTTCGACCTTGCCTGACCTCTGGATCTTGACCCTTGCTTCATTGACCATTCCTCAGACTGACTTCTGGACTCTGACCTTGCTTGCCTGACCTTGCTTGATTCTGGTGCTGTCCCTAGCCTTGTCATCGCCATCTCTATTCTGGTTCGTTCTCCTCCAATCTGGTTCCAGCCTCGAACCCGATAGCGCTCCTCTAGCATCTGTGGGCACGCTGGATTTACACTCTCCCAGGAGACCCTGCAAGGCCCACCTAAGTCCAAACAGCCCGGGTCCCTACGGGCTCCTCCCGTGGGGACCTCGGGCTTCCAGTGGTGAAGCTCTACACTGCCTCTGTCTCCTTCCGTGCTCCGCCCCTGTGGACAGTCCCTGTACTACCACAGGACAAGGGTCCACTCCCGAGCGCAACACTTTTCCTCCAAGAACTTGTCCAAATCTATTTTTCACTTGCAATGCTCGTCGCCTTGACCACGTCCTCTGGCAAGCTTGATAGTGCACTGAGTGAAAAAGCACTTTCTACGGCAGCTGTTTTTGAATCATAGTATACATTTAGACAGTGTTCTTCTCAGAATCATAACAACCAATACAGGGGAACATTTTCAAAGGCCTTAGCATCTTTTCTGTAGACAAAGCTAGAGCTGACCTTCCTAAATCAGCATTACTGGGGAAAGTGGGTTTTTAGCTGCCAGTAACTACCTGCATACTTTTCTAGTTTTGGCCACATGGAAAAGAAACACTCCAGGGTAGGGAGAAGGCATTTTAGAAGTAAGGTTGGAGACCATGCAGTTCAAAAAATGTATGCACATATTAGGAATGCCACTAAATCACGCACAATGAGCTGCATGATAAGCCAATGTTCAGACACAATGTATTTTTGAAAACCGGCTGGGTTTTTGTGGGCTGGGGAGAATGCGCAGACACTGTCAGGCGCCCTATTGAAAATTAACCCCAAACAGCTGATACATAAATATTCTCTCTGTCTAATGAAAGACAGCAACAAAACTGGAGAAGGGGAGGAGAAATCAAGATCTAACACGTACAAAAAAACAAAAAGTAAAAGAATAATCTATAGTAACAAAATGTTAAAAAGGCAGGGTTTCCCCTGGCAATGCTCTACAAGATAAAGGAGCATAGTGCTACAAAATGTTAGGGGCAAATTCAATTCAAGTTTTGACAAGCTATTGCTCCTAACATGACTACCTCCCATATTACTCTCATCTTTGGGAGCCTGGCTCTTTAAGGACAGAGGAGTCTGAGGAAGTTAAAGAAAATGCAAGCAGTTTACCTGTACAAGGCATGAAGCACCTCTCTTACTAATTACTCCCAATTGTTTTCCTTTGAAAGTTTCTCTTGTTTAATTTAACTTAACTTAATGTTTAACTTATTGTTTATTGTATCGCTCAATTGCGTCTGTTCTGTTCTACTGTAAACCGGTGTGATCTGTATCTCATACAGGAATGTCGGTATATAAGAATTCAAAATAAATAATAAATAAATAAATACTATCTTGAGAAGCACTAGTCTTAACTCCATTAATTTCATTCTTTGCTGTTAAGGGGATCAGGCCACATCTGGAAACATCCTGTCATCCCTAAAAGAAAAAAATAAAAATCATGCTTATATGGGTCCAGCTGAGGGACCCAATTCTCATCTGTTTTCAGCACAAAGCTATAGTAAAGCTAAAGTAGCCTTAGCCATAAGTGCGTCTTCTAAAGCGTTTTCTAAAGTGTTAGGCTGAGAGCTAACTCAGTTGCAGCAGACCTTGAAATGTACTTGAAGTTCTCAAGCTATTTAATGTTAGGTAAAACGCTGCTAGACGTGATAACGCCTCTTTAGAAGTTAAAAGTACATCCTGCATATATCTTTTAAATTGGTCAACAGTTACATTTTTCCAGAAATGGAAAAGTATTTCTTTTGTTGTGGCTGTCTGGTGACACAGTTCTTTTTTTTTTTTTTTTTTTGTACAGAAACAAAGAAACAAAGCTATCTCCATTTTACAACTTTACAGTTACATTAAGAAGAAGAATAACATTTTCAATATCTTGACCTCAAATATAGAGAGGGTGAACAGCCAGAAAAAAGAAGGAGATATTTTTAGGAAAATGTTACTTAAGAAAAAGCTTAACGGTCAATAACAACTATTCTTCCTTATCTATGACTCCACATTTGCAGCATCCTGAACTGGGGGATTATAAGGCAATCTTTTCCTGTTCTCTAATAATTCTTTCATTTGTTCAGGTACAAAAAAAACATAAGTAACATTGTCTAACTTCAATATACATCGACAAGGATACCTGAGTACAAAACTTGCCCCCAACGAGCGGGCTTCTTGTCGCATTGACAAGAAGCCCCGCCTTCTCACCTGGGTAGCCTGTGCCAAATCAGGGAAGACCTGCACCGGTTTACCCAAGAATTCTGCTCTCATATTAGAAAAATAATTCCTCATAATCAGACTGAGGTCTTGAGAATAAATAAAAGAAACTAAGAGAGTAGATCTCTCTATAACTTCCGGCGTGGAAGTCTCTAGAAAAGTTGTTAAATTAGCAAGATCAAGCTCTGGAGCAGCTTCTTCTCCTCTAGGCCTTACATGAGGCATGAAATACACCTTATTCAAAGCTGGAATATTTTCAGGTGCTATCTTCAGAATTTCCACCATGTATTTCCTCAAAGTTACTCTCGGTTGTTCGCCCATAATCTTCGGGAAATTTATAAACCTAAGGTTTAAATTCCTTGATTTATTTTCAAGCTGTTCCATTTTCCTGTTAATGGCGATACAATCTTTCAGCATAGCTGCTTGCATTTCCTGAGACTTCTTTACTTGCTCTTCCAGCTTCATAATCTTTTGTTGATGTTCTAAATATTTTGCATTATATTCTTGGGCAAAACCTCCAATTTTCTGGGTAACATTCGATTGTTGTTGAGCCACTTTATATAAAGCCATCCCCATTTTAGTTATCAGCTCCCAGAGGGCTTCCATGGATACCACCTCAGGTTTAGGGAACAAGGCATTTCCTGCTTCTGGCTCAAACTTAAAAAAATCTTCGCCGTTAAAGGCATTCATTGTGGAAACAAAGTCCAAATTCAAGCTTGCCGCCTGCATCCCTGCCGTCCCTTCTCCTGTTTCTTCCAGGCCTGCATTTTCTCTCCCAATCCCCGCGGTGGTTCCTGCCGCTACACCTATCTCCCCAGTAGGGATCGGTAAGGCACTCACCGGGCTCGAGGAATCTCTGGGGACCGGCACTGGAGGTGTCCTGGGGTCTGGAGGGCTCAGTGTGGTTTCTCCAGGGTCAGCCACGGCTCCTCCCGTGGCTCTGGTGACACAGTTCTACATGAATAAGCATGCACAGAGGGACTACCTGTAAGTTCTCACCACTCTCTTCTCTTTGTCTTCCTCCACACAATTTTTTGTTGTTGTAAAAATCCAGAAGTCACTGACAAGGCATGACAACAAAGAGAAGCCACAAAAGGGCAAGGAAAACCAACTTCACTGCAATTTTCTTAATTCTTGCGGCCGTGAAGAAATATTTCCTGACGTTGGTTCTGAGTCTTCCTCCCTGGGGTTTCATTTCATGACCCCTACTTCTGTTGGTTTCTTTCCAGCGGAAAAGGTTTGTTGTTGATGGTGCATCATTTAAACCTTTCAGGTATCTGAAGGTCTGTATCATATCTCCCCTGCACCTCCTCTCCTCCATGGTATACATACTTAGGTCCTTCAACCTCTCATAAGTCATTTGATGGAGACCCCCCCCCCCATTTCTGTTGCCCTTCTCTGGTCCGCC
Source organism: Rhinatrema bivittatum (assembly GCF_901001135.1). Classification (NCBI taxonomy): domain Eukaryota; kingdom Metazoa; phylum Chordata; class Amphibia; order Gymnophiona; family Rhinatrematidae; genus Rhinatrema; species Rhinatrema bivittatum. The sequence continues at coordinate 65,336,446 of NC_042627.1, read as the reverse complement.
TCCATCCTGTCTCTGTCCATTTTGAGATAAGGTCTCCAGAACTGAACACAGTACTCCCTTCTACATTGTCGCTCACATAGATATTGAACAGAACCGGTCCCAACACCAATCCTTGTGGCACCTCCACTTAACACTGTTCTCTCTTCAGGATAGGTTCCCTTTACCATCACACGCTGCCGTCTACCTGTCAACCAATTTGTAATCCACTCCAACACCTTGGTGCTCACTCCCAAGCGTCTCATTTTATTCATAAGCCTCCTGTGTGGGACCGTATCAAAAGTTTATGATCTTCCCTGCTTCCTTCATTTTCTCATGCACTCTTGGTTTTAAATTTTAAAAAAACCCCAACTTTTACTTGATTGTTGTTCTAGCTCAACAATATCCTTCAATAGCAACTCTTTGAAAGTGGCGATATGTTTGTCCAATGGGTCTGGTGGTGCCCACTTAGATTTCAGCCTTATGACAGAACAAGCAAATTCTCATTAGATATTGTAGAGAAGAAGAACTTCACCTGCAGAGATCTTACAAATCTATGAACATTCAAATGACACTTAAACAATTCGTGTAATTCTGCCAGAGCAAGAGCCAGTCCTTTATTTAAAACCCATTCCTAGATATTAGTAATGGCTTAACTGCTCATGGTATCATGACTGGGATCGAGGAGTTGGTCTGGCATAAACGATCATCAGCCGCAAAATGTGATCCTCGTTTCATTCAGTAGGGGAATCCGGTCCAGTCATCTCCTTAAAAATATCGATTTCCTCGATCCTCTGTGCCATTGAAAAATCGTCCAAAGATGCTTCATATAGGACTCTTTTGTTTATTGGATCCCGAAACCAGGGATAAAATGTTATCACATTTGCAATCACCCTTATCATGCTGAAATCTGGCTACATTGGATTTCCTAACTTTAGTTTAAACTGCTCCACTGGTGGCCTAAATTCCTTTATAGATGTCTCACTTTATCTGTAGGGTCCTCTTCACCTTACTTTTGAGTTTCCTCTTCCATAGCAGAAGACCAAATATTCTCTGTGGTTTTCGTGGCACTTTCAGTTATAAGCAGCAACAAATTAAGTGAACATTCATTCAAAATTGCCTTGCACCCGTTCAAAAATGCCATATCATCACCACATATGTAAAACGTGCACATATACATTTTCCAACTTATATGTACAATTCTCAAGCAATCCACTTTATACTCTCTTTCAGCTTCAAATGTGTACACCATGTTCAATTGTTTTCCTACTAAAGTGACTATGCAGAGGATATGAATCCTACAACTTGCAGGGCCTGAAGGGCTATTGGAAGGTGAGGTTTAGAAGAAAGGGTCAGACGTGAGGAGATGGGGACAGAGAGGGTGGCAGAGCCGGTGAAAGCACTGGGCAGATTTGGTGGCCGCCTAAAGTGCCAGAGTTTTGGGGTGGGCAGATGAAGGATGCTCCCTGCTGCTTTTTTAGCCCACCCTAGATCCTGGGCTGGCAGGGGGGGGGGGGGGGAAGAGGAAGGGGAATGCTGCTAGGACTGGGACTGGTGTGAGGGAGAGGAATGCTCCTGGGGGCTGCGGTGGGGGAAATTTGGCGCACGACAGACATTTTGCCTAGGGCGTCTAATTCCGGAGGTAAAATGGCAACCAGCAGATTCGTATCGGGTCGCCAATAGCATCGCGTCGGCCTCAGGCCACGTGGGATGGGGATCAGAGGAGGTTTGCCAGCAAGGGCAGAACAAAGCTGCAGTGATTTCTGCAGATGGAAAAACGTGGCCTTGTTTTAGGATGGAAATGTTTGCTCTGGCTTGTTTTCTAAAAAAAAACCAAAAAAAAAAAACCCGAGCCAGTGAAGATAAAACGGAGCCGGATTGAATGAAGGAAGCGAGTTATAAGGAGCAGCTTGGGGGCAGGCTGTGGTGCCTCCTGCGCCCTCTCCTCCTCCTCCGTTTGTTGGCTGAGGTTCAGTCGCCAACCGGCTGCTGCTTCAGGATCTCCTAATGGGTCCGAGCCCGTGACAAGGGCCCGAGAGCGCGCCGAGATGGAGCAGGGGGTCTTTTGGCAGGCTGCCTGACATTTTGTGGGAGCCTGCTTAATTCATTCCCTTGTGCTTCACTTTTAACCTTACCAGGCTATTTTTAAAAACAAGCCATGAAGCCTGCGTTTGTTTCATTTCCCGTCGCAGCCCCTGTCGCCCACTCGCCACTTCTGCCATAACTAGAAGGCTTTGCTGCTCCAACCATCCATATTTTCCCTTAAAGGGCAAGAAATCAACTGTCAGGCATAAAATTGAGGAAAGCAAAGTAATAGAGGAGAAACAGAAAAAAAAATGAAGCAGGAAATGAAGTAAAGGCTGCTGCATCTTCCAGCAGCTAAAGAGAATTAATAGGAGGACTCTCAGGGAGTGGGGAAATTTGGCCCAGTACTGGGCAGGGACTTCCAAGGCCATAGTCTGCTTACAGGCTGAAGACAGGAGCTGCATCTCTGAATGGATGAGACTGGGAAAACGTCTGAGAGAGAAGGGAGAAGCGGCAGAGGCACCTGCTAATCATCATCGCCACAAACAGCCACATACGCAGAAATGGAAAGAAATGAGCCGGGGAGAAAGAAAAGTGCAGCCATCTGATGCCACCCTGGAACAGAAATATCCATGCTGCATTCTTCGCTGGCAGGGTCCACAAGAGTGGTCACCTTTGCCAGGAAGGATTGTTCTAATTCCAGCTCTGGGAGAGGTCAGGCAGAATGACACAGGGCCTGATTTACTAAGACTATTTCTTTCTCATTTTGTAACTGTGGGAATAAAACTTAGTAAATCAAGCCCATATAGCCTGCAGCAAGAAGAAAACCTTTTTTTCCCAAAGCACAGAATAGAATTTATTCTAGAACAGGAGGACAGCATCTAGAATAAAGAACGGATTCTTTCCCTGGGCTTGAAAATGTGGTGCTTTTGATAGAATGAGCACTGCCTTTGGATCTTCTCCTGAAATATTCTAATAAGGAGTCCTCTACAAGACAGATTTATATTTAGGGCTTCTGGATTTTAGGTTTTCACTGATAAGACACTTCCGATGCAAAACTAAAATAAAATAAAATAGGTATTTACTGAACACCAGACAAACCTCACTTCCCCTAGTACAGGTTCACCTCTCCTTTCTTTACTCTGGATCCTCCACATTGTTTTTCTACCTTTTCCATGTTAATGACTCCTCAGCTGCACAAAATGTTTGTATTTGAATCAGCTGGCAAAGGTACCCATCAATAGTACCTGTGCCGTGATTCACACCAATTTTTATACCCCTAATTAGCTGGGAAATAAACATCTAAATGTATCATTTATAAACACTTAAAATCAGAAGCTCTATTTATGTTATACAACATTCTATCCTGTTAACGTAATTTTGTCAAGTTATTAGAAAATGATGGGCAGTTTGGCTATGGATGATGTCTTTTAACCCCCATTATTTGCATTCTTATGAGGGAAAAATCTTACAGAATGATTAGTACAATCAGATATGAGTCTTCCCATGAAACAATTACGTTTCTCCTGTGGTAATTGTAGCATGTGCAAATCTTGCATTAAAAAAGATGTTTTCACCACCAAAACGGGGGTCTGTATGTAATCATCTCAATTCACCAATTGTAAATCTACCCAAGATGGTTTATTTAATGTATGCTATGTATTAGCGTGGCAGAGCACAAAGGCCGCATACCACCTATGAGAATGGAAGCACCACTGGTGAACGTTTCCATCAGTTTGGACATTCAAGTACTGTTAGATTGGCGTTGCAGTGACCGTTGAAATATTTTGGATTGCCAAGAACAAAGGTGGATTTTCAGATTACAAACAGTTCATCCCATGGGACTGATATGCAGACATTAATTGGTGGGCTTTTTTTATGACATTTTTTGAGAATAACATCATTTTGGTTAATCAAAGTGATTTTTTTTTGTGTTACACAATCTCTCATCTATACAAATCTCATCACAGAAGAACTACACAAACAAAAGGCATAGAATTTTTTGGTATTAATATAATTGGAATCATGAATTAATGTTTATTCATGATATAAGAATGTTGTTTAAGCTTCTATTAAGGAGTAAAAAACTAAATTAGTGATGTATGTAATCACTATGCTGCTGTACGCAGGTAATGGGTTCAATTTGAAGTGAGTTTTGAATTCTTTAGCCTATACACAAATGACATTTCTTTAGTTTGTGACATATAGTAACAGTATTGACAGCAGAAAAAGACCAAATGGTCCATCCAGTCTGCCCAGCAAGTTTCCTATGGTAGCAACTGCCACTCCAGGCAAGTTGCCCGCATGTTTCTGTTAACGATAGCAAATGCCACACCATGCAGCACTTGCTATATATATTAACCAAGCAACATTTTAACTGGGTGAGGAGCTGTCTTGAAAATTCAGACAATGCTGCTTGACGTGCTTTGCTTTTGAACCTGGCCATAGAAGCAGTCCTGTGCTTTTTAATGGATTCGATTTGGCAACGTGTTTCTTATATTTGCTCCATTGTTTGAAAAGAATTTTGTTTACACAGATCTGCAAGAAGAGACGAGAAGTGGCAGTGGCTAAAGGAATCCTTTGAGGGAGAGATGGCATAGTCTTGAAACACAGCGCTCTGTTAGGCTTGGAGTCACATTATAAAAAGGGAAGTGCAATTGTTTTAAATAACTTAAAATGCTAAAAAAAAAAAGGATACAAATGATATTCGGAGCCTATGCTTATAATTCTGCACAATAGGTGTTATAAATACTGGAGGTACTTGAACCTATGCAATCATCTATGATGGTCCCTTAATATTTACAAAATATCTTCTGAACTGTATTAAGTATTTGCAGCAAATAGTGAATGCTATTCACATTTGATGAATACCTAATGCCATTCAGTCATGCCAGCTAGGAAGGGAGAGGGATCAAAATAGAGGGAGCATTGGGGGAATAGGAAAAATGAAAAAAATTAATTTTCAAACTGGGTCCTACTTCTACCCTTGTAAGATAAATGACTCAATGGTATAGTCTCTAGATGGTGGAATCAGGTTAAGAAACAAAACAAAAATAGTGAAAGATGTGCTTTTTTTCTTTTTTTTTTTTTACTAATAATGACTTCACACATTTCTGACCACTTATACAGATCAGCCTATTAAGAGTTAAAATGGACTTCATTCAGTGACAATGCCACAGGGCTACCAGATCAGGCTCTTCAATTGTCTTTAAGGCAAGACAAAACTGCCTATTGTAAGGCCATTTTTAATGAATTAAGAGTTTTATACTGCATTGTAAAAAGTAATATAAAAAACATGGTCCTACTACTAGGTTGAGAGAACATTGTACAAATCTCATCGGTGTGTGAGTTTCCACATTCTGAAAGACATCAAATATTCACAAGAGAGCACTGTTCTGTTCGTACCTCTCACTCAGCATGTCAAAGTGGCCCCTAACCCCCTATACTACTTCCTAAACCTCACCTCGAGTTACTAGGTGGGCCTCCTACAGAGGTATAAATACCTAACTACTAGAAGGGCCTTATAGCTACTCTCTCTCTCTCAATAAGCATGCAACTGGCTTGAGATCAAGCTGCCTATAACTAGAATAACATTACCAGTATCATTTCAGAAGAATTAAATTCCAAGCAAATTAAGGAATTTTGAGAAGTTTAATTGAAACAGTTATGTATTTTTAGAGGAACCTGATAAAAGAATTATGATTTCTAATGATATTGATACTGAACAAGGTATAACAGTAAAACATAGGCTTGCTAGGATCTGAAGTGGTAATAAAAGAATTTAAACTGTTAGTAGCCAAAATATTAGAATCAGAGTAACCGAGGAATCAACAAGTGAATTGTTCTACACCCATGTCATTGGTTGATAGACTAAATGTTTTGTTTTGATTCATGGATATTTCATGTAAACCACTTCAAATTGTATGTAATGCAGTATATAAAGGATTTAATAAATTAAATACATAAATACATAAATAAATAAATAAATAAATAAATAAATAAAATGTTCCTTTTGTCTTGAATTGAGCCCCTACTATTTTCCAGAGGTTAATGGATAAACTACATTGCACCCATGTCGCATATGCAGCTGCATGCGTAAAGGATGTAGTCTATTTACTTATTTATAAAACAGCTTCCCTGGCCCTTGATATAAAGGCCACCTAAAGTGATGTACAAAGTGTATACCAAGAAATAAAGTATATCATATCCAACTATATAAAATAAAATAAAAAATGTTGTAATAAAACTCAGAAGTTATGAGGTCCATATTGCACTTTGGGCTCTCCAGGGAAGTTATTTGGGTAAACTTACCCTGGTAACTTACTCTGAATATTAAGTGGAACAGATACATATAACTCTGAATGGAAGACACACAGAAAAACTTGATTCAGTGCTAGACACCCTGTTAAAAGCAAGTTTGGTATTGAATAAAAAAAAAAAATGTGCATTAGATTTGGTAGAAATCAACCATTTGGGCTAAATAATATATAGAGAGGTTAGCAAAGCCATAAGTAGATAGAGTTAAGGAAATTCAGAACTTGTAATGCCCCAGGTGCAGGCCCAAATTTAGGTATAGGCAACACAGGCAATTGCCAAGGGTACTAAAATGTCCAGGCTAAAGAGGAATTTGCTTCTGTTTGCTTTAGGTCCATGTTTTAGCACAATTTCAAAAAGGCACCACCTATGGGTGCCAAAATCTTAAAGTAGGCCCGGCCCAGGTGAGGGCATTTCAGAAATTGTAGGTTACTATCAATGTGTCATCCAATTGTTGTCCATCAGCGCTGCCCCACTAATAGACTTAATCAAGGTAAGAGACCTTAATACAATTAAATAGTCAAAGGATGCTTTATAGGAATTTTTGGATCTTTAAACGGCAGTGTGAAGTGCCATGATATCGATTGCCACTGCTTTTAATGAAAAATTAATTCTGGAGCTAAATGTCTCTCAAGGCAGTTCACCTCTAGATGGTAAACGATTCAGAAGGACGCTGTCAGAAGCAAACTGATTTTTACAGAAAGAAAGTATGGAGGAGATGTAAATAAGTGTTTAACAATACAAAGGTTCATAGAGTCTCTGCATTACCACTGACGGGGTAAACTGATTTTGACAATCGCTAATCATGCATTGCTAAAATGGGTGCATATTAATAAAGAAAAGAATGCTTCAGTTGCCTAATGGGTTTCCTCCGCACAGTACTTTAATTTTAGGAGGTAATTTTCAAAGCAACTTTGAAAATAGTCCTGGTGGGTATCTGTGTGAAAGTATGCACATAATTCAATTGTACAAATCCTTTTATGCACACTCATAGTAGACACTCTGTGGGATGGAGCTGGAAATGGATAGGACTTATGCATAGACTTTTGGATGTTCAAAAGTCTTTGCATAAATTTACATGCAGAAACTATGCACTACTACGAGCAGGTGTAACTTTCTCTATGTAACTTGTGCATGTACTAAGGGACGTTACTCCTTCACTTTCAAAGCAATTTTATATGCACAAAATCACTTTGAAAATTAGCAGGAAAGTGAAAGTCTATGCATAACAGGTATGATCAGACTTTACTGCTATGTGCAGTGTTGTATAATTACCCGCCATGTGTACACCACAGGGCTGGTACAAATAACGGAAATGCAGATAGACTTTCTAGGATGCACTACTTCTCTAACTGGGTCACCCAACTCTCTTTGTAGGGGAAATGTAATAACAGTATTTCAAATCTGCAGAGGAGTAATAAAAATGGTCTCCCAGCCCTTTTCACTTTTTAATCAAACCATGCAATAGCAATTTAGTCATTGCTAAAACCTTTACTCCTCAATACTGTGACAAATATTAAAATGCCATAGTTTCTTATAAAATGCTGTAAAAAAAATACACAGAATGCCACCTGCATTTTTAAGGTGACTTGAGCTGAAATGCAGCTGAGTTTGTTACCCTGTATATGCAGAGCAGAGGACCTATTGACAACTCATTCAACCCTTTGGTGTCTGACACAAACTGCTTCTGAAGTGCTACCAAAAACTCCAAATCAAAAAGGATTCTGTCCATTCTCGTTTAAAATATAGAATGGCAAAAGGCCATGCACAGGGAAATAAATCTATCTTGATTCAACAGAAAACCGTTAAAATACTTGTTCTTTTGGGACTCATCATAGCATAACTCCCCTTCTGTGGAGTCTTGTTAGATTTATGATCTTGTCCAGTGTTTCTCCGACACTCACACACAGACACACACATATACACACACACACACACTCTCTCTCTCTCACACAGACACACACACACATATATCTCCGAGTACCTATTGAGGAATTTTTTGTGTGTGTGCTGTGCACTCACGTTTGTCTAATTACAATGTCTAATGCTACTAAAATATGTAACAATTTATTATTTAGAAAATCAGGTTTAGCAGTCTGAATAGGAACTGTAAGTTTTTGATACTGACACTTGCTTTAGAATTTAAACACTCGTGTTTGAAAATTCAGAAACTGAAAGACCTAAGAGCAATTAAAAGGCTCCTTAAAGGTCTGAATTTCCAGCACACACAGACACACCAGAAACACAAAAATATTGAAGGAAAAGGCAGGCAAGAAGTACCCCGGAGAAAAGCGTGTGCAAAATCGCAGGAGTACTGCCCGGTGAGGAATGCCAAATGAAAGACTTAAAGGGCATTTAACAACAATGTTAATGTCCATGAAGGTAAAACAGTAGTGGGGGTCATTTTCTATTGATGTAAAGATTGCAGATACTTTGCACCTTCATACTTTCCACTAATTTTCACAGGGAAAATGTTACTTTTGTTTTGAAAATGGTCCTGGGGAAAAATCCATCTGCGCATTTACAATTGCCAGTACGTGCTGCTAATTTCCCCGGCAGAATGTATGCGCACAATTTTTAAAGTTAAACGTTCTGCGCCGAAGTCCAATCCCACCCAGACACCACCCCCCTGGAATACCTCTCCCATATGTGGGGTGTTTCTATGCATATTTCCCTGCGTTATCAGGCAGGCAATGTTTACAAGACAGCATTTATGCAGGTAAAGCATTGCCCTTTTAAAAATACCCTCGCCAGGTGAAAACACCAAACATACAAAACAAAAACAAAAAAACACAAACCTAAAACAACATAGTGAAAAAGGAATTCAAATCACTTTACCATAGCTATCTGACAATGACTGGGAAGGAGGGAAGCTTAACACCTGTTAGCTTGGTGATGAGCAGCAAGTCCAACATGGGAAATGAAAGCCCTGCTGTGACAATTTTGGGCAGAAGGAACGCCGTGGAAGGCGGTGCAGCTGCTACACCGCCTCTCTCTCTGTGCACCTGTTGCCCAAGCATGGACTCACAGGAGCGGCCCTCTACCAACCAAATCTATACAGCAGCACTACCTGCAGTTCGCCTGTTAGAGGATTGCTGGAGACGTTTACTTGTGCTAGTGCTAATTTTTAAGCCAATTGCTTTGCCACTGTCTAAAAGCGCGCGGCTATCTTTTTGGACATCTGTAAGCGAATGAGCAACCAGTGCTGCTGAATCCTCTGCAAAGAGAAGCTCACTAAAACAGCCTTTCTTCAAGCACCTTGGAAGTGCCAGCAGTCTGGCCAAGTGAAATCACTTTCCATCACTTCTGGGATGACTGTCAGCTCCTAAATCAAGCTTTTCTGACACTGCAGTAAGAGCACTAGCTAAGAACATAATAGTAAAGAGCGTGGGAGCTGGGACACAGCCTTTTCTCACTCCATGACATATGTCAAACCAGTCGGTAACATTTCCTGCCACGGAAACTCTTGAATTACTGTGACAAATTGCTCTGCACAGTCATAAAGTTTAAGCAGCCTCCATAATGTCTCACCATCCCCACCGTATCAGAAGCCTTAGAAAAGTCAACAGAAACTATAAAGAGCTCTTGGTGTTGTTTAATGGGCTTTCTTGTACTTGCCTCATAGAAAAATTGTATCTGTTACATATTGGCAATACAATCCGAATGATTAAAACGCAGGAAGGATAACTTTCAGTGAACTGCGCACAGCAGTATATATATGCATATAGCCGGGCGTAGATTTACAACAGTATTTTACAGGCTGCACCTATAACATATGCGCGTATTATAAAATATGCGTATCTCCCCCCTGCAACATATGCACGTATGTATGCTTACATACAACCACATGCAATGCATTTGAAGCAAATATTTGTACTTTTCTTACCTATTTAAAAAATATCCTTGTGTGTGTTTACAATCAAAAATAAAGTAGGACTTACTTGCGGAAATCGCATATTTTAAAACATGCGCCCGTAATTGAAACTTTCAGTTTACCGGTTACACCACCAGTTCACCCAGTCCTTCTCCAGCTCATCGAGACCCTCCCGGTTCTTCAGCCTGAACTCTCCCCCCCCCCCCCCCATATTCACCCAGACCTCCCACCCAATCAATAGTACACAATAAAAACGTTTAATATCACTTATGCAAGATAATTAGCAGGCGGAAAATGATGAGAGTGAGTGGCAAATCTACGTGTGTGTCTTTAAAAATAGCATCTTACGTACCTAAATGTTGGCCTCACCCTGGAACAGCCCTAGACCGCCTCATTTTTATGGATCTATATGTGCATGTGAAAGCAAAAAATATGTGCCTATGCTTGATGTTTATAAAATAGCATATACACAAGTGCATGCTCACTTTTATTGGTGTAATTCTTTGAAACTCTGTATCTGCATTAGGACCAAGAGATTGAGTGGCCTGTCTTTCTCTGAGCCACTAGAGGCTTTTCATTTCATTGGATCGGCCCCTTTTTTGAATCACTGGGTGTTGCGGTTCTGGCCGCGAGCACCGCGGCCAGGCCCTTACCTCCGGGCTCCCGGACCTGCTCCCGCTTCCAGAGGCCTGGTTTGCGGCCTGGTTGGCGGCATCCCCGCTGGGGCTGCGCAGCTGCGAGCCCTCCCATGGATGCCCAGCTCCTAGACGCGCTTTTCTAGGCCGTTTCCCGCCAGTGGTGACTCCGCCCAACTCCTGACGTCAGACGCCGCGGCCTTGATAAGCCGGTCGCGGCCATCCAGTCTTTGCCTTGCAACGGGTTAGCCTCCCGGTTTCCTGTTGCGCTATGCCCTCGAGTGACTCGCTTTGCTTCGTCGCTCCGTCCCTGCTACAGTACTTGCCTGGTTCCTGCCTGCCTGCTACAGTACCTGCTTGGTTTCTGCCTGCCTGCTACGGTACCTGGTTGGTTCCTGCTTGCTTGCTATAATACTTGCTTGGTTCCAGCCTGTCTGCTACTGTTACTGCCTGGTTCCAGTACCCGAATCCTGCTACAGTTCCTGCCTGGTTCCAGAACCCGAACCCAGTTACAGTATTGCTACTGCCCTAGTCTGGTTCCAGTTACCTGTCCTGATCCACAACCCGCCTAAGTCCCAGCGGCCGGGCCCCTACGGGCTCCTCCTGGGGGAGTACCAGCTTCCAAGGTGAAGAGCATCTACGTCCTGCCTGAACATCTGCCTCCCGGCCTGCTATTCACTAGAGACATTGACCACCTTTCCCAGTCTCCAGCAGGTCGGTCCAAGGGTCCACTAAACAGAGACTCCCATAACACTGGGAGTGGCTGTCTGGAAAGCTTTACTGATTGGTTTATCCACATTAGCTGTTTTCTTGGTGGCTCTTTTGAAAATCTTCCATATTGCAGTTATGGGACTGAGTGACTGCCATTATCTTTTGCATGGTCAATCAGTATTGTGTTGGTTGGTGTTTCTCGATCATGTGAACTTATTGTCACCCTTTTTAAATTTCAGTATTCTTCTGGGCAGTTGCAGGGGAAACCTTGCCAGTTTACAGACTCTTCTGGTTGTTTACATAGACGTGAAAGTCTCAAGAAGGGTAATTTCCAGCAGCCCATGGGAACTGAAGTCTGTAAAAAGTACATGCAGAGTTTAGCCCAAATTTTCAAAGTGGACGTACGCGCATAAGTCTGCTTTGAAAATTCCAGAGCGAGTGCGTGGAAGCAGTGCCAACATCCGCGCACACATTTACACCTGCTCACATGGGGAGATTTAGGCCCATACTTTTGAAAATAAAAAATGCGCACAGAAAGGGTATATCCACCCAGGACACCTATACATGGTGCACATAAAAGTACGCCTGAAATCGCTCTTGCATGTAGTTTGATGCACAGGGACGGTAACTTTGATACAGATGCGTGGGTGCACATGTCCACGCATAAGCCGTCTCACGCCAAAGGACACGGCCATTTTATAATAATCATGCACATATGCACACATGCACATTGTGTGCACAATTTTATATGGAAACGCGCATGTGCGTGCAAACGCTGCCTCTACCGTGTAAGTCAGGAAATTTTATAAGGGATGCACGCCGACACCATTACTTGTTTTCCCAGTTTGTTCCCAGTTCACGGCTAGGACTTCCAAACCCTTCTAGTTTACTAGCCTTCCTTTCTCCTTGTTAGCCCAAATCCTTAAAACCCTGCTGACTAGCCTAGTTTTTTTTTTGTTTTATTAGCCATCCAGAGCAGTAGTAAAGTTACACAACAGGGGACCCCCCCAGCAAGTGCACATTTCATGTTAAAGTCCTGGAAGGTCCAAATCCCACACTTGCCCCATTCAGATCCCACCCACACCCCACCCCCTTTTTTTGGACTTTCTCACCTGGGCGCATACACAGGCGGCTTTTAAAATTCGCTCGGTGTGTGTCGGCCAGACATACTTGCGTATCTCCTTGTTTTGGCATGCACCAGGCTTTTAAAATTCACGTCATAGTGTCTTGGGCAATTTCCAAAACCGGGTTTTATGCAGGTACATAGCTTTGAAAGTGCACTTCCTATTTCCTGCATTGGCATGTTTGGTCTGTGTTGATAACCGCTAAGATATCTTTTGATCCTTTGTTTTGTTTTAATGCATTCTTTTTACAGTCTAGCCAGGAACTTGACTGGTTATTCCTTGAGACAGACTGTCAGGGTGAAAAATGCTGCATGCAAGTGTCAAAATTTATTGGATGCTCACCGGTGGTTTTTTCATCATTGTGCTGTAATTGTAGCCTAGATGAGCTACGCAGATCTTGATTTGAGCTACGTGTATTTATTTATCTAACTATCATTTATACAGTTTTTTTGAACACAGTATTTACCAACTGGATTTACAAATTTCAAATAACAATTTTGAGGAGTATTTTTTTTAGGGATGTAATAACTATTAAGACCTCTCCTTGACCACAGTTCCTGGCCTTTAGCATATGGACATATATTTTCACTTCCTTTTCTTAGGGGTTTTGGGTATTTTGCAAAATTGGTGATGATATATATATTTTTTATTTTCTTCTTGATTATTCACTCGCCTCAGCCGTCATGAGAGAGGAGGGACTCCCTCTCAGGAAACTAACTGGCTGGGTAGGCTGACAAAAGTCAAGATGGTTTGTTTACCTAGGATATTATTTTTATTTATTTTTTTTAATATACTGCTAATGACGCTGCCCTCAGAATTAAATAGGATGATCAGTTAGTATATCTGGCAGGCTAAGCACACTAGACAGAGCCAGCTTCTGTACCTTGCAATTAGCCCCAGAGGATGGCCTGGCTTCAGATTGTATCCTAAAACAGCCAGCTCAAGAACTGAAATATTTGTATTTGTTCCCTGCAGCAGCAGCAGATTGAATCAGGTTGGAGAACAGACTCCAGCAGACAGAGTCTACCTTTAGAACTATAAACCTTAGACAAAGGCTGCCAGCTCCCCGATAGACACCCCCAGTAATTGGTTCCCTGCTCTCTACATTAAAGGCAGTCAGGAAAAAGCCAGGCACCAAGTCATTCCTCATGCCTCCTATCGAAACCATTGGGTTTTTTTTTAACCCCGCATTATGCTTGCTGAACGGATACATTGAAGACGGCTGGAATTTCCCATTTTTCCCACCTATTTGAGGACATTGGAGCTTTCCTATGTTTACTACTGTTAAGAGAAAAATGAGAGCTTCGTAAGCCTGGTTGCCAGTATTTGCCACTGCGGTCAGTTGCCACTTATATGCAAATCCCAGCTTCTGCGAAAATCACATGCGTCAGAGTCCCTTTTCTTTAAAAAACAAAACAAAACAAGCCAAACCAAAACACAATGCAAAGACATAATTTCAAAGTTATATAAAACCCTGGTGATAGAATGGCCTCAGGAAATGTCAGGTCTCATTAGGAACTGGAAAAACTGGTTAGCTAATCCACGTGCTTGAGAAACAGTGGGTCCAGTCATTGCGGCTGTTGGCAAATGCTCTCTCCTTATGGGGTGTGGGGAATCAGAATATGAACTCCTGTACAGAGCACGTCTAACTCCAGAAAAAAAAACTCTTCTGTTCTGTGCACTATGGGGTAGATTTTAAATACTTGCGCGATTGCGTACTTTTGTTCACGCACAAAAGTACGCGAACAAAAGTACGCTGGATTTTATAAGATACGCGCCTAGCCGCGCGTATCTTATAAAATCCGGGGTCAGCGCGTGCAAGGGGGTGCACATTTGTGCAACCTGCGCGCGCCGAGCCCAGCGCGAGCTGCCTGTTGCCTCCGAGGCCGCTCCGATTTCGGAACGGCCTCGGAGGGAACTTTCCTTCACCCTCCCTTCCCCTACCTAACCCACCCCCCCCCGGCCCTATCTAAACCCCCTGCTCTGTCCTCCGGTCCCGGGGGCTGGTCCGGAGGCCTCGACCACGCCCCCGGGCCGGTGCCACGCCCCCGGGCCCGCCCCTGAAACACCGCAGCACGCCCCCGAAACGACGCGGCATTTCGGGAACGCCCCCGGACACGCCCCCTCCCGCCCCTTTTTGAAAGCCCCGGGACTTACGCGCATCCCGGGGCTTTACGCGCGCCGGCAGCCTATGCAAAATAGGAAGGATTTACGTGTGTGGGCCTTTTAAAATCTGCCCCTATGTGCTTCTTTCTCCTGCAATGTACTCGGACTCCCTATAATCTCACAACACTGGTTGAGGGTGGATAAATTGGATTTTATTTATTTATTCAAAAGTTTTTATATACCGCAAATAGGACAGGAATCTGCCTAAGACATTCACAGTTAAAAGACAAACTAAGCTATCATAAAATAAATCACATTTACAGTAAAAACATTATTAAAACTATTTCTGCAGTGAGTATGCAGTCATAGTTATTGAATATTACAGGCAATGGTATAAAGATAAGTTTTCAGAGCTTTCTTAAACTCTTTAGTATTAGTGGTTAAGCGAATTTGTTCCGGGAGAGAGTTCCACAGCATCGGGCGCGCAACAGAGAAGGCCCGCTTTCCAGTTAGTGCTAAACTTGCGATTTTTACAGACGTACTTCCAGTGTGCATTTGTCCATGGATTGAAGCTGTCAAGTGGGTTTATATATTCTTAGTAGGGAGCAAAGCCAAATTGAGTTAGAATTATATAACAAATTGTGGATAATTGACAGAATTTTATAGGTGATGCGATAAGATACTGGTAGCCAATGGAGCTGCTGGAGGATAGGCGTGATGTCTGCTCAGTGTGCTGCAGCAGTCAAAAAAGCAAACAGAATGTTAAGAATTATTAGGAAGGGAATGGTTAATAGAACAGAAAATGTCATAATGCCTCTATCGCTCCATGGTGAGACTGCACCTTGAATACGGTGTACAATTCTGGTCGCCGCATCTCAAAAAAGATATAGTTGCGATGGAGAAGGTACAGAGAAGGGCGACCAAAATGATAAAGGGGATGGAACAGCTCCCCTATGAGGAAAGGCTGAAGAGGTTAGGGCTGATCAGCTTGGAGAAGAGACGGCTGAGGGGGGATATGATAGAGGTCTTTAAGATCATGAGAGGTCTTGAACGAGTAGATGTGACTCGGTTATTTACACTTTCGAATAATAGAAGGACTAGGGGGCATTCCATGAAGTTAGCAAGTAGCACATTTAAGACTAATCGGAGAAAATTCTTTTTCACTCAACGCACAATAAAGCTCTGGAATTTGTTGCCAAAGGATGTGGTTAGTGTAGCTGGGTTCAAAAAAGGTTTGGATAAGTTCTTGGAGGAGAAGTCCATTAATGGCTATTAATCAATTATACTTAGGGAATAGACACTGCTATTAATTGCATCAGTAGCATGGGTTCTTCTTAGTGTTTGGGTACTTGCCAGGTTCTTGTGGCCTGGTTTTGGCCTCTGTTGGAAACAGGATCCTGGGCTTGATGGACCCTTGGTCTGACCCAGCATGGCAATTTCTTATGTTCTTATGTACTTATGTGTTCTCTCCGAGGTAAGTGAAACAGGATCTGAGCTGTAGCATTTTGGACAAGTTGCAGGGGGTGGATAATTTATGGGGGTAGTCCTAAATACAATGAATTACAATAGTCTAAGTTTGTTAGAATCCTGGCAGATCCACTCCTTTTTCTGTAACAGATACAATAATTGCTTTAAAGACCATTAATACTGCAAGTACAAAAACCACTGCCGGCAGCCAGAATAGTACCTGCTAAAAAGTGAAAAGCATGGGTCCATCAGAGTCCAAATGGCTAGCTATCATCTGGGATACATGAAAGACTAGCATTTATGTTAGGAAACCAACAGGGAAAAAAAATAATCCCAAGATCTACCCTCCCCTCCCCCCCATGCACACCACCCCGCACAAGTCTTTTTCTCAGCCATATGGTGGTTGTAACTGCTGTTAAGGTTTAATTTAGTAAAAGATGGTATTCAAAATAATAAAATAGTGGATTTACAATAAAATCATAAAACATCAAAGTATTCAAAGTAATAATAAAAACATATTAAGTAAAAATGTATAAACATACACCATCAATCCGACACACCGAACAAGACGTACATCGATAACAATTTTCAAAGAACTCTACCCCTCCATCGCCTGAATTAAACCTCCTACACTTCAACTCAATCTCTCTCAAAATCCCCCAACCTGTCACTCCTTCTCAATTCCCCCCAACAGCCAGACAAAGAAATATTAAAGCTAACATGAAGCCCTATGTCCCTTTGGACATAAGATCAATAAATAAATACAATCCGAAAGGAAAGAAGTCTCAGTCTTCTAAAAAAAAAAAAAAAGGAAGTAAAAAATGCTTACTGATTAAAAAATGTGATTAAACAACAGGGTCTTAATGTTCTTCCTATGCAGTCTAAAATTAATCCTCGTCTAATTTCTAACAGCAACAGCAACGTAGCCTGGCGAGACCCTTCCAGTCTCCTTTCTGAAGGGCGATGAGCTAAGGACTAAGAGTTAAGCTTTGTTCCCTGTGTCTCCGTCTCTGTGCACTGCCGCGTTATATCCTCCATTCTTTCTCACTGTGCAGGCTGGCGGCAGATGCAGTCAGCGCTTTCACCAGACTATCCGGCCTCATCGCTGTTTTGCATCTCCGAGCGAGAAGTAATTTCAGTGATAAGACTCGCTCATTAGCTTTGAGAAATAATAGCAATTGTTTTCCTGTTGGTATAAATATGTCTCTCATAATGGAGCTGAGGCTGGAACAAGCCTGAAACATTTTAGGAATATAAAAGATTTCAAGCTTAAAGAGCAGCAGTCATGTATTTTTTTTAATTAAAAATGTTACTTTAACTGAACCACTTAATCACTTACCATAAGTGGCTGAGATTTTGAAATAGCATCTGTTTTAAAATTCAGTCTTACCTTTTTTGCACTTCTTAACTTGATGCTTGTAATTGATTTCAGTGTTATTGAGGCCATCGAAACTGGGCTACTGACATCATTGTAGGAAGGAATCTGCATACATGAACTACAGTGAGGTCACTGCAGGAATTTATTTATTTATTTATTTTATTTAAAATCTTTTCTATACCGTCGCTAAGTTATATACCATCGCAACGGTTTACATGTAGGCACATATTTAATGTAGGTAAAAGTGTACTATAGTACATTCTAACAGGTGCCGTCAAAGGTTCGGTTACAATATATCATTAGGCAAAATAATTTTTAGAGAAGTGGGTCATGACCGAGTGTACTGAAAGTACTTTTACGGGTAAATTTATCATACATAGTGTTATCAATACAGCTTCATACATGGAACTGCAATGACACCACTGCAGGAATGCATTTCCATGCATGGAACCACCATGACACCACTTTGGGAATGCATTTCCATGCATGGAACCACCATGACACCACTTTGGGAATGCATTTCCATGCATGGAACCACTATGACACCACTGCAGAAATGCATTTCCATGCATGGAACCACCATGACACCACTGCAGGAATGCATTTCCATACATGGACCTGCAATGATACCACTGCAGGAGTGCATTTCCATACATGGACCTGCAATGACACCACTGCAGGAATGCATTTCCATGCATGGAACCACCATGACACCACTGCAGGAATGCATTTCCATACATGGAACTGCAATGACACCACTGCAGGAATGCATTTCCATACATGGAACTGCAATGACACCACTGCGCGAATGCATTTCCATGCATGGAACCACCATGACACCACTGCAGGAATGCATTTCCATACATGGACCTGCAATGACACCACTGCATGAATGCATTTCCATGCATGAAACCACCATGACACCAATGCGGGAATGCATTTCCATGCATGGAACCACCATGACACCAGTGCAGGAATGCATTTCCATGCATGGAACCACCATGACATCACTGCAGGAATGCATTTCCATACATGGAACTGCAATGACACCACTGCAGGAATGCATTTCCATGCATGGAACCACCATGACACCACTGCAGGAATGCATTTCCATACATGGAACCACCATGACACCACTGCAGGAATGCATTTCCATACATGGAACTGCAATGACACCACTGCAGGAATGCATTTCCATACATGGAACTGCAATGACACCACTGCAGGAATGCATTTCCATGCATGGAACCACCATGACACCACTGCAGGAATGCATTTCCATACATGGAACCACCATGACACCAGTGCAGGAATGCATTTCCATACATGGAACTACAGTGAGGTCACAGTGAGATCAATTTTCAAAGTGATTTATGCAAATAAAAAGCATTTTGCCCACGTTAATCAGGTGTTTACCCACTGTTCTCTCTCAGTGAAGCTAAAAGCCTGTGGTGGATCAATGTGTGCCCTTAAGCCACTTTGACTGGAAGCATTCCCGGGGCATATTTATGTTAACGGAGGAAGAAGGAATACATTTTCAACTCTATGGAATGAATTTTCAAAACTTTTCAAAACTCCAGTAAAGCTGAAGAGCGTAGCCTCTCATCATAGGAAAGATGTTCCATCCCCTTTATCATTTCTGTCACTCTCCTCTGTACCTTTTCTATTCTGCTATGTCTTTCTTGAGATGGAGTGACCAGAACTGCACAGAGTACTCGAGGTGCGGTCACACCATGGCACGATACAGAGGCAATATGATATTTTTCATTTTATTCTCCATTCCTTTTCAGTTCACCCCTATCATTCAATGTGCTTCTATGACCACCGCCGCACACTGAACATAACGTCTAAAAGGACTCCCAGGTCCATTTCCTGGGTAGTGACTCCCAGTGCAGAATCATGTACCTGCATTGGGATTATTTTTCCCTATGTGCATCACTTTGCATTCAATTGCCCAGTCTCCTAGTCTCACAGGGTCCTTCTGCAATTCCACTGCCATTTTAACCAAACTTGAATAATTTTGGTCATCTGGGAGTCTGATTTCCTCACTCTTTGTTCCCTTTTCCAGATCATTTAGAAATATGTTAAACAGCACAGGTCCCAGAGGTACTCCACTACCATTTAATCCTGCCCTCTGTTTCCAGCCTTTTAACCAGTTACCAATAATCCACAAGAAAACACTGCCTCCTATCTCATGACTTTGTCATTTCCTGAGGAGTGACTCATGAGGGACTTTGTCAAATGCCTTCTGAAAGTCCAAATATACTGTATCAACTGGCTCACCTTTATCTACACCTCCAAAAAAATTCTAAAAGATTGGTAAGATAAAACTTCCCCTTGCTAATACCATGTTGACTCTTCCCTGTTAAGCCATTTCTATCCATATGGCCAGTGATTTTATTTTAAAGATTGGCTTCTACCATTTTGCCCGGCACCAATGCCAGGTGCACAGATCTACAATTTCCCGGATCACTTTCCTGGACAGAGACCAGCCCATCGAGAAAAACAAAACAAAAGAACCTTTGTACCCTCAGTTTGCTTACACAGCATCGGTTGAATTGGATTTTTCCATTTTTTCTAGGAAGTGAGTTTGCTAATCGGTGAAAGTACAGCATGGACAGTCAGAGCTGATCTAACCTTTGCTAGCATTTGGGTCACAGCGTCATAAGGCCTGCTCTAGCAGAGCATGCACCTGACCACATCCTCTGTGACACCGCCACAAAAATCTTGTTTAATCTTGCTAAGTCTACTAGAAAAAGAGAGAAATATTTCAGTAGCCTTATTCGTGGAATTTATTTTTTCTAATGTGGCATTACTAGAAATTCTGTTTTGTAAATTAGAGGTGGCTGAGGTTTTAGTGTTGTTGCAAGGCAGTTTGGACACTATTACAGTAACTGGAATAAGGGTAGACGTGGTGGTTTAGACAGGGTAAAGTCTTCTCCATCCACAAGCAATGATAATGTGGATTAAATTAAGATGCCTGAGAATTAAAAAAAAAGTTGCAAGAAATGTCAATCACCCTTCACGAGCACTAGCAACATCGGCATGTGATACAGCTGTAAACTGGTTTATGTCTGTGTGCTGTCTTTATAATTGTATATGACATATTCATGTTCTTAAGAAAAGAATATTTTATTTGGTTTTAGAAATATGTAAGTGAAGTTAATAACATAGGAAAGGAAAGACTTTACAAACTACCAATCTTTCCTGCACCTTGCGGCTCGTGCTTCCACTGAAATAATGCTCAAACGGATCAGCTCGTATAGCTCAATTCACAATGGACTGCAATTTCAGTGACTTATAATGCAAAGAGATGCAAACTCCCTGCTGCATCAGCCCACGGAGAAGGTTTCTCCAAACCTGTCTTGGTGACTCTACTACAGCCAGTTGGGTTTTCAGGCAGTCGGGAGGAATATGCAGGAGCTACACTTGCAAGTCACTGGTGAGACTTCATCTGAAGTATTGTATCTAATTCTGGAGGCCATACCCCCCTCCCCAAAAAAAAAAGATATAGACAGAATAGAGGCAGCCCAGAGAGGGGCTACCAATCAGGGGCAGAGTCGGCCCCAAAAGCCCTAGGAAACAAGACTTAAGGACCAAATTGGGAAGAGGGGTTGGGGAAAATGGGGGTGACTGCCAACTGTAATAGCCTTGCCCCCCCCCTCACCCCCAAAATCATTTCCAGAGCACTGGTGGGGCAGAAGCTTCGGTGGCCTATGCAGCAACAAATCTCAGGTACTGTCTGGAGAGGACCAAACCATCCTTGCCCCTGGATCTCCAGCCTCCAGCGGGAGAAGATAAGACCCACTTGAGCAGATTCACCTTGCACACTGCTCTCCACTAGGGTCGTTCCTGTAAATACGTATGAGGACCGGGGGGAGGGGGGGGGGGCCTTGGATCTCCTCGACACGACAACCAAACTCCCACCACTTGCTGCAGGCATTTCAGCATCCAACAGGCTTATGCACCAGCATTTTTAACACCCAAGAAGCCCCTTCATTCATGGATCCCCCGCCTCCACCAAGATATCAGCAAAACCTTCAACCCAAGAGATGCAAGGTGTTTTCCTGGCTAGCAGACTACCTTACCTCAGTCACAAATGCAGAACACAGATTGGCACTCATCAAATAAGAATAAAAAGGCCTTGAAGTGTAAATAGAAATATGCAGTCAAAAAACTAAACTGGAAACCACTACAAGCCAGATTCATATGCAGTGAAATAATGCAAAAACAGAAATATCACCACATCTGATAAAACAAAATAAAAAATATAAAATCAATCAGGACAGTAAATAATACTAATAAAAATAATGAAAAACAGATGAAGAACAGAACATATAATTAAGAATAAGGACAAAAAAAGTGACATTCCCAAAAATCAATTAAATATTGCAAAACAACAAACACCCAATAATTAAAACTAATAAAAAGAATATTCCCCTCTCCATACCTATGAAGTTTTGATTTCAAGTCACCCTGAGGTTGTAGTGGATTAATGGAGGGGAGGTGGGTGGAACACACAAACTTTATCCTCTCTCTTCTCAATCCCCTCTCATTCAGCCCTTCCCTCCTGGTCAGTCACTTACTCTCCCACTCAATCCTCTTTCCTTCCTTCTCAGTCACTCACCCTCTACTTCCCACCCACTCCCTTCCCTGTCCCTCACCCCTCCTTCCCTCTCTCTACTCTTCCCTCTCAGTTATACACCCTCTCCCATTCATTCTCTCCTCTCTGTCACTCATCCCCCTTCTCTTTGTTTCCCAACCCACTGACTCACACTTCCTGCTGGCTTTGTTTCTTTTTCCTGCCGGCTGGGTGCTGGCGAGGAGTGGGAACCTCACCCGTGCTTCACTCCTGCACCATGATTCCAGGCTTCTTCTTCCTACTGGCGGGGGTGGGAATCCCATCAATGCATCCTGCGCTGCAATTCTGTGCTTCTTGCTGGCGGGGGTGGGGGGGAGTCATGTCAGCACGCCACTCCTGTGCCACGGTTTCAGCCTTCTTCTTGCTGGCGGAGTTGTGGGAAACCTGCCAACTTGTCATTCCCGCACCACGGGTCCCACATCATATAACCTGTAGTGAGACAGGCGGGACAGAATAAAAATGGTGACGTGCCGGATTTTGCCCTCGGGCTCTGCTTTGCCCATAGCTGACCTAGAAGACAGGAAGGAGATATAATAGAGACATTCAAATAATTGAAAGGTATTAATGCACAAGAAATGTATAAATAAAATATTAGTATTTCAGTAGGATACATAACATACAGTGCTGAGAAAAAGTTTAACCCTTAAGATGGTCTGCATTTTAGCACAATTTATACTCACATGATTAGATTGTAATCTAATCCCCGATAAGAGAGAAAGATAACCCCTTAAATAAGTATATATTTAATTTATTCAACAATAAGTATACTTGTGTGAAAAAGTATACGAACCCTTTATTCAGTAATTGGTGGCACCTCTGAGCTGTCTTGGAGCCTCGTGCGCCGGCCGGCCGCAGGCGCGCACAACTTACTTCATCTCGAGAGCTGAAGTAAGTTGCAAAACAAGACAAAGACAAGAAAAACTGGAGCAAACCGGGAGGGAACTGGGGAAGGCCGGGATGCGTCGCCACATGAAAATTGCTGAAGTCTACCCCCCCCCTTACGTGCGCCTCCTGCACATACGCAAATGGAATACAAAATCCGGCGCGCATGTGCTCGCGGCCCGCCAATTTTATAATATGTGTGCGCTGGCGCGCTCATGTTATAAAATCGGCACGCCCATGTGTGCGCGCCAGGAAGCGCGCACACATGGACACGCACCTCTTTTAAAATCTACCCCATATGCACATATGAAAAACTAAAGTGGACCTTCTAACAAGGAAAAAAAGCGGGAGGAAGAGAGTAGGTAGAGAGGTAGGGGCAGATTTCCAAAGGGGTACGTGCGTAAGATACGCGCGTACCCCCCCGAAAGCTTGCCCCAACCTCCCCCTGCGTGCACCGAGCCTATGTTGAATAGGCTCGGCGGCGCGCACAAGCCCCGGGACGCGTGTAAGTCCCAGGGCTTTGCTAGGGGGGCGTGTCGGGGGCGTGTTGCGGCGGCGCATCATCCGTGAGCGGGGCCGTGGGCGTGGTTCCGGCCCGGGGCGTTTCGGGGGCGTGGTTGAGACCTCCGAAACTGCTCCCGGGCCAGGGAATCACGCAGCCGGCGCGCATGAGTTACGCCTGCCTCGGGCAAGCGTAACTCTTCCAACAAAGGTAGGGGGTTAGATAGGGCTGGGGGGGGGGGTAGGTTAGGTAGGGGAAGGAAGGGGAAGGAAGGGGGGATGGAGGGAACAGAGGCAGGCTGCGCGGCTCGACGCGCGCAGGCTGCCGATTTTGCACAGCCTTGCGCGCGCCGACCCCAGATTTTAAAGGATATGCGCGGCTACGCGCGTATCTATTAAAATCTGGCGTACTCCTGTTTGTGCCTGGTGCGCGAACAAAAGTAGGCGCGGGCGTACTTTATTAAAATCTACCCCGTAATTTCTGAAGTACACGAGTAGCCTGCTGTTGGTTTAATGCTCCTCCTCATTCTGACTCTTAATTGTCATTCCCTGATGATTTCTGGATGACATACTGCCAGTCGCTTACACCACTGCTTCAAACACTCTGACTGCCAAGATTGTCTTTTCTTTTCTTTCTCTTCTTGTCCTATTCTTTTTCAAAAGCATTCTAATGTGATCCCTTGGAAACCAAGCAATTATTGCAGACACTTGTCTCTGTCCTGCAGTTTACATTTCCTTACAGTAATGAAAAGAACCTGTTAGACTTGGTTCACTCAAATTCGTTTTTGGCTTCTGAATGGCAAACAGAGGCAAAATCCCAAAACCGCAAATGTCATAAAAGCAGTTACGTGAGAGCTATATGGAAAAAAAAAAAAAAAGACATTCGTCACAGCCAGAAAAATGTTACTGGGACACTGCATAAGAAGTCCCCATAAATGCTCCATGAATGCCCTCCACGCTGACAACCAATATGCCCAGAAACGCCCATTCACCCAAACACAAAAATACTTCCTGTTAGGCTGCGGCAGCCCTCGGACTCAAAATAATTTTATTACAGCTCCAAGCTGGTGCAGATTTGGCAGGAGCATGGCTACACCCCCACCGCTCACAAGCACATTGCGTTCACCATGAAAAGGTGGCAGACTACACGCCTATCTGAATTACGAAGATGGACAATTTGTCATTCCTAACATCAAGATCCAGAGAGGAATAGTCCTAGGAAATTCCTTGTCACCACTTTTGTTTTGTGTGGCACTAAAACCACTGAGAACTCTCATTTTCTGCTTTGGCTATGAATTTACCTTTAATCTTAGAGAGGTCAATATTCAAACGTCATTTAGACGGACAATCTAACAGTTACCTGTCTAAATGGCATACCCGGCTATATTTAGTTTTTATTTATTTATAGTTTTTTCTATACCGGCATTCGAGATTAGAAACCCCATCATGCCGGTTTACATATAACAAGAGGGTGTGAACAAAAAACGGAACATAAACAAGTGCGAAGAGATAAAGTTACATTGCAACAGGGTCATATAACTGGGGAGAGAATAGAGTAAGATAATTGAGTAGTAAAGATTAAATATTTACATATTTTATCTGGCTAAATTCTAGTTTTACACATGGGAGCGCTGGAAGCATAAACTGAGCGTAGTTTACACTTTCAGCGCTGCCTATCAGAGGCAGCGCTGGAGCCGCCAGGAGCAGGTGAGACCCTTGCTCCCGGCAGGGATGAATTTTTTGTCACCCGGGGAGGGGGGGGGGGGGGAAGAGGGTTGGACTGGATGGGGGTCCGGGGGTGTCAAAATCGGGGGTATGGTGCAATAGACATTTAAAAACTGCAGAACAAGGGGTGGAGAGACACACATGGCCCATAAATGTATTTGAGGAGCGCTGGGCCAGCAATTTATGAGAGGAGGAGTGCCATGAGCGCTTTGATTTTTTTTGTGTGCTTTTCTTTATTTTTGGAACTGATACAGTGTAGAAAGAGTGATTACATCAATTACATGTGCCTCAAAATCTGACATAGGGAATGACTAAGGAGCGTTTGGTCACTCAGGAGTAGTCATGGGTTGGGAATCAGCCAGGAGTACAAAAGTGAAACCAAACGCCGGCTGGTACCCCACAACGAAGACTTTATTCACAAGCAAAAACCAAAAGTAGCGCGCAGAGGCCACTTACCTCAGCAGTCTCACAAACGTCCAAGGCAGGCAGTTCTTGCTCAGACTGGCTTCCTGCCTTCTCTCTGGGCCTCCCCTTCTTATCCAAGGCTGCAGGGATCCTCCCTGGCCCAGAATCTCCTGCTGGGTTGGCTCTTACGGAGGTGCTGTGAGGGAGTTTCTTATGCACTCCCTCACCTATCCTCCCCCTCAGCTCAGCCTTGTCAGGTTGAGCTTCCAGCCATGCCCAGGCTAATTCCCAGCTCCGTGCATCTTGATTCATGGACCAGCTCTCCTCAAGGATGTCCCGCCTCCGGGTGGACTGACCCCCACAGGGTTGCAAACCGTGGATAATCAAGTGGGCAGCAGTTTCCCTCATGTCCATTCCCTCTACGAAGGGCACAGAAGTAAAAAGCATCCGTAGCCTTGTTCCTGGGTTGTGCCAGTATCTCCAGGGTTCCCTTTTCCCTTTGATTTGAGGATCGTCCCTGCTTTGGAGATTTGCCTTTATCCAAGTGGACTTTACCCTCTAGTGTTGGCTGCATCACTAAGCTGCCATCTATAACTTCATGCCCCTCATAACTACAGTCCCTTGCCAAATGACCTCTCCTTCCACAGCTGAAGCAAGTGGGAGAGCCTGTGGCCAGTGGTCTGATTACAGAAGACGGGCTGCCCACCTCAGATGATTGTAGCTGGGGTCCTTCAGTCTCATTAATGCGCCATGGTGGTTGTGTGGGCTCTCTTTCTAGCCTCCTTACCACCCCAGGCATTAATTGAGCCTAGTGAAAAGCATCTGCCACTTCTATTGCTTTTTCCAAGGTGAGCCCTGGGTGGCGGCAGACAAGACAAAACAAAACAACCTTTCCGGCTTGTCCCTGGTTGATTCAGGAGGGGCTAGTCTCCTTGACCTGCTATAACCTATTCCTAAGCTGTTTCTGCAGCCAGGCCCTAGACAAAAAAAAATAAAAAATTCTTCTGTCTCTGTGGGTTCCTGTCTGTTCTTCACACTTGGAACGCAGATCCTACTTCTACCACCATATGTGATCACTCAGGAGCAGCCACGGGTTAAGTGAGGCCAGACTCTGGCTGGTTCCATGCAACAAATGACTTTATTTACATGCAAAAAATGAAAGTACAGCTCAGAGGCCACTTACCTCAGGCTTCACAAAAGTCCACGACACGCAGTTCTTGCTCAGGCTGGTTTCCTGCCTTCTCTCTGGGGCTCCCCAGACTTCTGGGTCCTGCCTTCTTATCCAAAGCTGCAGGGATCCTCCCTGGCCCAGAATCTCCTGCTGGGTTGGCTCTTCCGGAGGACCGGGCCAGATAGCTGTGGTCGGTCCTTTAAGGTGTTCTGGGAGAGTTTCTTATACACTCCCTCACAGGAGGTGAATTAAAACTAAAGAAAATGGGGAGCCTAAAGCCGAGGAGAACCGCACCTGAGAGGGAGCGAGGGCGAACGGGATTGTGCCGGTGAGCTAGAGAGCTGTCTCCCGCCCCACCCGACGTCATCAATACCAGACGCCAGCTGACTGCATTTAAACAGCAGAGCAGCGGCAGTATTTGGGAGCCTAAAGCCGAGGAGAACCGCACCTGAGAGGGAGCGAGGGCGAACGGGATTGTGCCGGTGAGCTAGAGAGCTGTCTCCCGCCCCACCCGACGTCATCAATACCAGACGCCAGCTGACTGCATTTAAACAGCAGAGCAGCGGCGCGCAGCCGAAGCCGCGCGCCAAAGGGGCGCGCCCATGGAGAAAGTTTTGAGGAGGAAGAGCCTTTCATTTTAAAATGGGGAGGAAGCGAAAAATGAAGGTATTAACATCTACACCGGTGGCAAAAGAACAAAGAGGACCGATGGACTCACACTTAATAAGAAGGGTGAGTTACACCTCCAAGGAGGTCCCTCAAAATCTTTCTTCTTCGTCTGGGGCTACAGCGAGTCCCGCCCACGATCAGATATCCATAAGCACCTCAAGTAGTGTAGGGGTAAATCCTTTAGATACCCCGAACACAGCTGGGGTGGTGACAACTGAAGATAGGGATAAAGATCCTCTGGACCAGGTTGCAGCCAATATTGAAGGTGTGGAGGAGGGAGCGGCCGCACCAGACCCAGAGAACATATCCCTAGTCGACATCTGGAAAGCAATTACAAACATGGAAAAGAGGCTATCTCAATCCATGGCCCAAGCTACTGTGTTCTCTACTGAGATAAAAGGGGAACTGAACGACCACAGGAAAAGAATAGAACAAATTGAAACTGCTAATACTGCTATGAATTCCCAGATAACAGTTTTACAGACCACTGGGACTACTTTCATCAAAGATACTTTGGTTATATATAAAAATCTGGAAGGGTTAGAAAATGATATGCGGAGGAAAAACTTACGCTTTTTAAATTTTCCTGTTACCCGACTGTTATCGGCGCAGGAATTATTTAAAAAATATCTTAGAGAAATATTGAGTATTACATCGGAAATTCCTATTTCTAAGATATATTATCTAACAAATTTTAGGAGAGAAGGTATAGCCCCAGAAGGTGGAATAGATGTGTTAGCTGATAATAGCCCTAACTTAACATCATTTCTTGAGGCTTCTGAAGATAACATCCCAACAAGGGCAACTTTGATAGTTACCTTTGTTGCTGAGCAGGACAAAAACCTAGTCCTGCAAAAATATTTTAAAAATAAAAGTTTCTTGTTCTGTGGTAAGATAGTTCAAGCTTTCCCTGATGTATCGAGAAATACTCAGATGAGAAGGAAACAATTTCTTTTGATGAGACAACGAGTGTTGGCCCTAGGGGCCACCTTTTTTCTCAAATTTCCGTGTAAGTGTATTATAACACTACACAAAAACAAGTTTGTTTTTCTTGATCCTTCTCATCTAGAAATTTTTCTTAAGGATAAAGGTAGCTGAGGGAGTTGTAATTGTTTATATGGATATATTGTATACTGGTCAGAAATGTATATTCTCCTGAGAAGTTCATAAATGTATGATTATTTTCCTATGATTTTATGTTTTCAGTAAACTCCCCATAATGTGGACTTAATTATTGGAAATGCGGAACTGTAATGATTTCCTAAATTTGAGTGAGATGTTATTAGAAGCCAAATTTACTTATTTTCTTTTCATGTAAAAATGTATGAGAAATCAAATAAAGTATAAATTAAAAAAAAACAAAAAAAAAACTAAAGATAATTGCAGCACAGGACAGTGGACAACTGACAAGATAGTTCACAGCTAGCATAGAGAAGACTTAGTAAAACAGACAAAGGCAGATTCTGTAAAACAGGACTGGAAATGTTTGCCCAGCTTGTCGCTGGGTGTGATGTGCTGATGTCAGAAGGGCTGCATGTAGAGAGGCGCAATAAGGTGACACGATTCATCCACTGGAAACTGTATAAATGCTATATCATCGCTGTAGCAGGAAAACACTGGGATCACGGTCCTGACAAAACTGCAGACAACACAGAAGCTGTGATCACCTGGGACCCTCCCATTACAACCGATAAAAAGGCTGATGCAGGAAAACTGGACATTGTGGCAAAGGTGAAAAACACATGAACGACATTGCTAACAGAAGTCTCAGTACCAAGAGATTATTCTGCTACGGAAGTTGTCCCGGGTGTATTGGGCCCCAGCAATCTGATTAGAAAGAACTTCCAAGTGTCCCTTGATACGTTGCTTCTGCACATGAAAGCCTATGAGATCCAGAAGAAAGCTCTCATTGGCACAATGCAAGTTTTAAGAAGAGCACTAGTAATCAATTTGAGCGACTGAGATCATTCCCAGCATATCCTGGTTCACAAGCAGGCTTTATTCTAACCCATTTGGAGACGCATCACATGATGTGGCTGTTTTTTTTTATCCTAGTTTCTATAGCAAAATTGGCCTTATAAGATCACTGTATCTATCTGTACAAATGTCTGTCACCCACTAGGTCTGTCTGTCCCCCTGTAATACATTTTGAATCACTGATCCAATCTCATTCAAATTATGGCCTCTAGCTCACACTTTTCATGTTCTCCTGATGCCCCTAACTCTTAAAATCCATTTTTGTTTTTACCTCAGTTTCCTAGAGGGAAGGATGCCAGTTCAGTTGAGTTGAAATCTCAGTGAGGTCAGAGTACACTATGATGTCACTGAAGATTTTTAGAGCTGGTCCGTCATTGGTTAGCGCCTGTGGTCCCCAACTATTTTAGGATTCTGTATTTAATGGTTCCATAAACAGTAATTCCCATAATGAATGCTGTTATAACTATGTGCAAATTTCTATACCAAACGCCAACAGAAGCATGAAATGTTCACGGTTTTCCTTACTCAGCACTTGTAAATTGCTATTCCCAGTTTTCACAAACAGTAGCAGTCATGCTCCATTTCAGTACTTTCTTACTGTACAAAAGGCAGATGTTGCTTGAGTTTTTAGAAATCTTTTTATTTAAATAAAGCATATATAATACATATCAAACACTGCAAAAAATCAAGACACTGAGCTTATTTAATTCACAGAATCTGCAAGGGACTAATGTACATGTTATCCTACAACCCCTATCTCTCTGCACCAAACCCAGTAAGGAGACCAGATAACATTATAAATGTCACTTACAGAATAAGACATTTTTTTCACACAGTGGCTTCCTTTTTCTTCTTTGGCGCACCAATTCATATGAAACTGGTCTTTTGGTAATGAGGACTCATTTGTATTGTTTGCTTTTGTTCTGTATGTTTCAATATGTTTAAAATGTAATAAAGAAACGTGTTTAAAAATAAGAAAAAAAAGAAACTGTTCTTCTAAAGGAACTACGAGGGCATGGACCTAGGATTTTTTACCTTATTTTAAGCCTTCCCATCTAGCCCAACCATTGTAGAGAGTTCTCTGGCTGAGAGGCACAGATGGTGGTTTATTCTGGAATCCAGGATAAGCGTGCTCGTAGCGAGCCCATAGTTGGTAAAACTTCACTTGGAACATTGTGTCCAAAGCATGAGGCTGTACCTCCAAAAGGAATATAGACATAGTAGAAGTGGTCCAGAGAAAAGCTACCAAAATGGTGCAGAGTCTGCACCAAAAGCTCTAGGCAATAAGACTTGAGGACCTAAATAAATATACTTGAGAGGAGAGACAGGGTAATATGATAGAGATATTCAAATACCACAAAGGTATAAATACACAAGAAGCAAACACTTTTCAGAGAAACAGTGCTCTAGATAGAGCAAGAGATCACGACATGAGGCTCCAAAATGGTAAACTCAGGATTAAAATCATAAAATATTTCTTTCTTGGAAAGGGTGCATTATGCATGGAATAACTTCCCAAGGGAATTAGTGGAGACAAAAATAGTAACAGAATTGAAGAAAGCTTGGGAGATGTGAACAGAAAGCCAGAGATCACTGGGGTATATGGCATTGCTCCAGGAGTACAACAGGGCCGCCTAGATGGGCCTTATGGTTCTTATCTGCTGTCATAGTTTATGTTTCTCTGTTGCACAATGGCGGGAATGCTTTTCCTCCAGGAGCGGTGGCATGACTCCAAGAAGGAATAGGAAAGGCAGAATCCTCATCACCCTCGGCTCATCTTCTTTTTTTCCTGCGATATCCTGCTTCCTAGGCCAGCACCACTCCACTGACCTGAATGTTTTCAAATCCTCAGCTCAGTCTCTGCATGAATGCTGCCTGTTGCTGTTCCCTTCTTGTCGGCTGTTGCCACATTTCCCTCAGGCCTGTCAAATTTTGTTCATACCTGAAAGCAACAGTTGCGTTTTGCAACCCAGGATTAAAACCATCTAAGCTACATGTTGAACCTGCTAATTCTGTTGAGTAGTCTCTGAAGAATGTAACAATTCAGCTTGCTGGTGAGCCTCCAAACATTTCTCACATCTCCCTTCATGATCAAGCCCGAGGGCTGACAGTCTTTCAGAAACTTCTGATGGCCTACCCATTCACCATCAGATAGCCTCAGAAGGGGTAGGCTCTTGCCTCACCAATGGAGGCACCTCTTCCTCTTGCAGTGTTGGGAGATGTACTTCCTTGAACCCACATCACTAATCCCCTCATTACTTGCTTGGAGTAGGGAGATAAAAGCTTTGCAAAAGAAAGGGACTGTGTGGCAGAAGATGGTGACTATTGAGTGATGGAAGTGATTGAAGTATCATAGGAATCCCTTCAGCCAACACTCTGATGTCTTCAGTTCCTTCATACTTCTGAAGGATACTATTATGCTCAGGTTTGTGGACCCTTGGGCCGACGAGGGGATGTTACACCTTGCGGAGGATCCGTAGGTTCTCTCGTCGGGTGGCGAGGCAGGACAGAGGAGGAGAGCAGCTGACCCTTGGCACTGAAGACAGAAGCTACTGTGGAGACGGACAAGGAGATGAGTAGAAGGGCGGTCTTCACCACTGGTGGCCTGCAGTCCCCCCGGGAGGAGCCCGTAAGGACCCGACCGCTGGGACTTAGGTGGACCTAGAGAGGTCAGGGTAACGGTGCAAAGGCCAACTGGAGCTTCGCCCTGGAAGCCCGCGGTACTCCCAGGAGCCCTTAGGGACCCGGGCCGCTCGGACTTAGGTGGGCCCTTGGAGATGGTGGTCTTGAAGGAGTCCTAGGTCAAGTGCCAGAGGGTCGACGCTCACCAGTCCGAAGTCGTGTACCAGAGAATCACCGCTTGCCAATCCGGAGTCAGGAACCAGAGAATCACCGTAAGCCAATCCGAAGTCAGGAACCAGAGAATCACCGTAAGCCAATCCGAAGTCAGGAACTAGGAACACCAAGACGAAACAGGAACCAGAGTCCGAGCACAAGGAACTCACCGAAGCAAGCAGACTAGACAGCGTTGGAGGACGTTGCCAAGTCGAGGAATGGTCAGAGGAAGTCTCCTTATATACTTCCTCTGGCCCTGAAGGTAAGAATCAGCTGCAGGCAATTAAAGGGGCGAGGTCCCTTTAACTCTGGTGAAGGGGCATAGCCTCGCGTCCAAGGATGGCGGCGGCCATCTTGGATCCGGGCCGCTGAGGAGAGCAGCAGCAGCCGCGCAGGAGCAGCAGGGATGGCTCCGATCCCGGCGGCCAGCCCAAAGGCCCGCACCGCCGCGCGGGGGTGCGGAACTCGGGGCAGGGCAGTCGACCCCGACGCTGCCCTGGTCGTCGGAGGAGATAGGGGGCCGCGCCCGCGGACGGCCGCAGGCACGGAACACAACAGATACCTCCCTCTGAATCATCAATATGCCCATCAGTGTATCCTAGAATAGGGGTAGGCAACTCCGGTCCTGGTTTTCAGGATATCTACAATGAATATGCATGAGGTATATTTGCATGCAGTTTCCATTGTATACAAATATTTATCTCATGCATATTCATTGTGGATGTCCTGAAACCCACACCTGCTTGTTGCACTCCAGACCAGAGCTGCCTACCTTGTTCTAGAAAGCGTTTTTTCTTTACTGTAGATACTACCATATTACACTGTTCTATTAGCTATCACATGCCTCCTTATATTACAGAAGATAACATATTATGTTATCCTGAGCAGGAACTCTATTAAAAACCCATTAAAAGGGATTTATTTAGTTTTCAAGAAATACACAGGACCTCTGGGATGCTTTTTAGGTCTTCTTACTGCAAGAAAATGCCTTATATCCTGCTCATATCTGTCCATCTGCCTGTCTCTCTTGGATGCAGTATTCTGGGCAATGATGCATGGCGCACTGGCCAACAGACAGGGAAGGTAGTCGGGGGCCAAGGAGCTATTGCTTGGACACCAGCAGCCGCACCACCCAGTTGAGCAGGTGCTAGAGCAGGGGTGGGCAATTCCAGTCCTCGAGGGCCACAAACCTGTCGAGGTTTTAGGATATCCTAATGAATATGCATGACATAGATTTGCATACAACTGAGGCAGAGTGCATGCAAATCTCTCTCATGCATATTCATTAGGGATATCCTGAAAACCAGACTGATTTGTGGCCCTCGAGGACCGGAAGTGCCCGCCCCTGTGCTAGAGAGTGCTTTAGGGGGTAAAAGGTCTGTGCTGATTGCCAGAGCCCTAGAGCTGACGATCTGTCGCATGCATTTCCAAATTTTTTTAACATAGGATGTGCTTATTTTTATTCACTAATGAATAGCTGCTAGAAAATCTATATGTGATAAACTTGGGTGAATCGAGCCCTGTTTGCATAGTTACTGTACAATGTTTTTCTAGAACTGGCATGCAAGCTGCATAACCACAGTTCTGTATAAAACCACTGCTGTGTCAGCTGCATCAAAGTGATTCCCTTAAGAGTTATTTTATTAATTAATTGAAACTGATTAATTGAAATGTATGCATCTTTACTGAAGGAAGAAGAGTAAACAGATTCTACTGCAATGCATTTGCATCTAACCCTCTTAGGAGACAGTGCTATTCTATACCAGAATGAATTAAAATGAAGTGATTCATCTTTCAACTTGATGACATGTTTTTTTCATATTTTTCTCATCCTGTCCTGTAGATGAGATCTGGCAACTACAGGGCAAAGGCACAGCGACCGCTTAGCACCAACTGTGTAATCGACTCTCACATCTGAACCCATGTGGCTGCAGCAATGAAGATGAGGAGGAAGGGCAAAGAGAGACACTGGTGATCCTGGCCAGACGCTGTGAGTCTGGGATAGAGATGCTCCTTGCCCCCCCCCCCCCCCTGGCAGTACCCCGCTCCCTAACCCCACCAGTTCCCTTGTCCGTACTTATCTGTCAGTACGTATGGCACACCTCGTGCATGGGTACGGACACAGCAATGAGAAGAGGAGTTATTTATTTGATTTATATTCTGCTTTTTCGGGCTCTTCAAAGTGGATTACAGATGTGTCACCTTCATTCATAAACTTGCCTAAACTTCAGTGGCAAAACTCTCCATGTTCACCATAAAGTACGGCGCGTCAGCTATAGCGAGTGCTGTTTGTGGGCTCTTAAGAGTACGGCCTTACTAGAAAAGCTGCAGGGCATCGAAAGCAGGATGAGCCAATCCGAGCTTTGTCCACAAATGGTTCCAGCAACTCTTAAGAACAGGGCTAGAAGCCCATGTGTGCAATGGGATAGAACCAGAATCAGCTCAGCCTGTGTTTGATGCAGTAATTCTCAGGGTAGAGTTGTAAGTAACCAAATTGATTCTGGCTAAAACCGAATTGCTACAGACAGTGAAACCCCTTTTTATCTGACCAAGAGAAGAATTACCCAGAAAGGTTGTTGCACATGAAAACTGCATTTTGTACAGCCCAGATTAGTTCTGGTGTCACATAAACAGAACTGCATCACTCTTACACTTTTCCTATTTAAAACACATCAGCTAATACAAATAAACTAAAAATCCATTTAGATAAAAACTGGCATTTCACTATGTTCTTTAGAACTGTGGATAAAAGTAGCTCTGAAACTGAAATGCATTAAATTCCTTCATTTTTCCACGGTCTGAAAACGTTCACAGGGTCAAATGTCCTACTTTTAATAGCGCTTAGCATTCTAAACCCTTACATACTGCTTAGAATGGTTGCATGGCGGTGGCTGGTGGGTAAGAGCTCTTCTGCTTGGTGTGTGCCTGTCGAGACAGGGGTTGAGGACTAGAAAACAGAAGACAGGGAAAATGATGTTCAATTCAAGGGAAAGGAGAGCTACAAATGATCGGTCCTAGGTCCAGTTCTGTTCCATATTTTCACAAGTGGTATCATACAGTGGCTAACAGGAAAGATTTGTCTTTTTGCAAACAATGCTAAGATCTGTAAAGGGGTGGACACCATAGCCTTCATGGAAAAAATGAGCTGTGATGTAACAGAGCTCGAGGAATCGTCAAGAGTT
This sequence comes from Rhinatrema bivittatum, assembly GCF_901001135.1. Classification (NCBI taxonomy): domain Eukaryota; kingdom Metazoa; phylum Chordata; class Amphibia; order Gymnophiona; family Rhinatrematidae; genus Rhinatrema; species Rhinatrema bivittatum. The sequence goes on along the minus strand of NC_042627.1, from coordinate 65,300,847 downwards.
TGGCAATTGGGGGCATCTTGCTGTTGGCTCATCACGGGGAGTTTTGGGGCATTTTCGAAGATCGGTAACAGGATTATGGATGACGGGGGAGGGAGACACTGGCCTGAAGCTCAGAACAACTATTCTTTTTCACAGATTGGGTGGGGGGTGTGGGGAGGTGGGTGGCTTGAACCTCCCTGACCAGGGGTTTATTTATTACAGTAATGAGTGGGAGGGGGACAAATATGACACAAAATATCAGAATAGTGACACAACAACAAAAAAAACAAACAAACAATGGCACAAACCAAAAATTGTTTTCATGCACATCCTTAATGCATACCCTAGAGAAGAGGAGGGATGGAGAAAATGAATGACAGAGATATAAATACTGTACAAGAGTCAAGCATTTTTAAGTGGATTAGAAGGTTCTAGAACAAGTGGTCATGGTATGAGGCTGAAAGGTGATAGGCTCAGGAGTAAATATCAGGAAACAGCTCTTCAAAAAATGGGTGGTGCCTGCACAGAACACTCCTAGTGAAGGCAAAAACAGTATCAGAGTTTATTTACTTATTTTGATCTCTATACCACTTTTCCACCCGTAACCCAACGTGATGAACAATACACAAAATATTAAAAAATGAAATAGATACAACTACAAAAAATATACAACTACTGTATGTATAATTTACACTTCTTAACCATGCTTCCAAAGCAAGTTACTCAGAGCGATGTACAGAGAGGTATGCAGTGTTTCAAAAATACAAATAAAACCAGCTAGACTCTTGACAACACCAAAAGATGCATTAAAAACACATCATGATAAATAAGAATCATCATAGAAAACACTTAAACCAAAGAAAGCCAAGAGAGTCAAAGGTTATTTGACATTTTGCATACTAAAATCCCACCCCACTAGAATTCCAGAAATAGATTCTTTGCCCAAAAAACTTAGCGTGCTCTAGAAACATAACAATTGACACCCCCCCAGAGTAAGAACATTAATACAGCTATTTTCCCATTGGGGGGGGAGGGGCCCTCTCTAGAACTGATATTCAAATATTCTAATTCTTTCATCAATTGTAGCATGATTGCAACTATCTTTGTCTCCTGGTTTGACCACTTATTAGTAAGGGCTCCACTGAAATAACTTGACTAAAAGCTAACTCTGCTCCCTTCATCAGGAATAGATCCAACATCACTAGTGATAAAATAATTGAGGTCCTTAAGCGACTTGGCACAGATATCCACTCACAACCAGCCAAATGCCTAGTTCAACAGTGAAATGAGGAGTTTACCACAGCCACTGACATTCTAAGCCTCCAAAAACTCTACTCCACTTTTGCCAAATAGAAGGTCCCCTTGGTTCCATGAGGGTCTTCTCATGTCAACTGGAACACAGGTGGTACAAACACAGAACCGATGATAACTTGCAAAGTTGCAAAAAAAAAAAAAACATGCAAGGAAATACAAGGCAAAGAAGGATTATGTCTCCAAACAGCTAGCAAATATATTCCATCTATTGAAGAAACTCTCCAAACCAAAATCATCTTCCCCTTCTCCTCCCTCTGAAAGACCATCTAAAAGAGATCTTGCAAATTATTTTTAATCAAAAATAGAAACCATTTGTACAACTTTCTCATCCTCTCTCTATGCACCGAGACGAACTCTCTGAATGTAGCTTTATTGGCTGATTCAGCCCCATTCTCGACAGCCCTACCAACCCCTGAAGGCAGCCGGCTGTCTGAGTTCAGGATGACCTCCCCTTTGGAAGATGGAAAAATTATCCAATGAATCAAGTTATCTCCATGTCCACTTGATCCTACACCATCCAAACATATTGGAGAATTAAACCAACTGTTGGTCCCTTGGCTCTCCTCCATCATCAGCTGCCCAGGGATGCTTGCACTCCTCCTTCAAAGAAGTGGTAATTGGACTAATTTTTAAAACTTGGACTAAAAAATAGTGGACCATTAACATCCACTCTTCAGGCTCCCTATCCAAACTCGTAGAAAAAGTCATTTATTTCCAACTCTCAGATTCCTTGAAGGAGACCCATACTTTTCACTCTTACTAATCAGGATTCAGAAAAGGCCAAGAGTTGGAATCTGTCCTACTTGCCCTAGTAGACAGCTGCCTTCACGTAGACTATGGTGGCGATTCACTCCGTGTTAGATCTCTCTGCCACATTTATCACTGTTGATCACCAGCTCCTGTTCCTGAGCTTACAAGAACTTGGGCCAGATGGAATGGCCCTCAGATGGTTCCAGTCATTTCTCCATGGCAGTCCATTGTTTGGGCCAATAAATGCTGCCCCCCCAAAAAAAGGTCTTATGTGCGAAGTTCCTCAGGACTCAGTCCTCTCACCAGTTCTTTTTAACATTTACATCAATCCAATCTGCAACATCATTCAGTCCTATAACATCAAATGACATCTATGTGTTAAAATAAAGTTGATCAACACACTGCCATTTCTAATCTTAAGAACTGTCTCTCAACAGTAGATCAGTAGCTAAGAGATCACAAACTTAAGCTCAACTCATCACAATCTAAGTTTCTTTGAACAAGTCAGTCCTTATGACTTCTGTTACTCCCACTTTTCATTTCAGAGACCACTCTCCAAGTCTCAGATTCTATATGTAGCCTGGGGATCATCTCTCAATAGAAAACCCACATCTCAACTGTGAAGTCCACATTCTTCCGTTTACGTCAACTTTGACAATTACATAACTTCTTTGAAAAACAATCTCTCACTCCCTAATCACCAGTAGCATTGAATACTGCAATTTCCTACACCATGGTATTCCACAGCACTGCTTCATCACCTCCAATTGTTGTAAAACAGCAGTAAGGCTTCTGCCAGGGGCCACGTCTAGCGACCCTGTGAAGGCTATCCTATATATGCTCCATTGCTCCCCCATTGAGAGCAGAGATAAAATATAAAGTACTTTGTACTGTATTCAAATGTCTGAACCAAACAGAACCAACATACTTGTCTCATCTCCCGCCCACATTCACCTTATCAAGGTTATTCCAGTCCTCCTAACAGACCCATTTATTCAGTGTTTCACCACATACAAGGCTAGCTTGTTAAAGGCTTCATGCATTCTGCTGCTTCGTACCCAATTTATGGGTCAATATCCCGCAGGACTTACACAAGGAAACCTGTTACTCTGTCTTTCAGAAAAGAATCAAAACCCGGCTATTCAGCCAAGCCTTCCCATGAACTCTGCAATTCCACCCATCTTACTGCTAATTATCTTCTTTGGACTTTGAAAATACTATTTGTGTGTGTCATATTGTTTATCTTATCCCTCTATTATGAAGTAAGCCTATACCATGTATTGCTACTTATACAGTGTTGCATTGTTCAATTCCCAGTTTTATGTTATGTCCCTTTCCTAGATCCAAACATTTGTACTGCGATTTACATCTTGATTGGTTCAGATCCTTCCTGTCCAACAGGTTCTACAAAGTCAGGATCAACAATAAAGAATCTCCCCCTGTTCGCTCCAACCTGGGTGTCCCACAAGGATCTTCCCCATCTCCAACACTCTTCAACATATACCTTCTACCACTCTGCCACCTACTCACAAGGCTAAAACTATCCCACTATCTCTACGCGGAAGATGTCCAAATCCTCATCCCGATCAAAGACTCTCTTCAAAAAACTTTTAACCTCTGGACCACCTGCCTCCAAGAAATTAACCAACTACTTTCCACGCACAACCTGGTCCTAAACAGCGACAAAACCAAGATTCTTATCATCTCAAAGGAAATCCTCACCAAACCTCCAACGCCACCACCCCCCTCTCATTCGGTCAACTCAACGATTAAATCATCTCCTTTCGTCAAAGATCTAGGCATGATCCTAGATAATCAGTTCAACCTAAAGAACTTTGTGAACACCACCGCGAAAGATTGTTTCTTCAAATTACAAGTTCTCAGAAACTTAAAACCTCTCCTTCACCTCCAAGATTTCAGACTAGTACTGCAATCCATCAAACTTTCAAAACTGGACTATTGCAACTCCCTCTTGCTCGGGTTCCCAGCCAACACCATAAAATCTCTTCAAATGGTTCAAAAATCAGCAGCCAGGATTCTCACCAACACCAAAAAAAGAGATCATATCACCCCCACTCTTCAGCACCTCCACTGGCTACCCGTCAAGTTCAGGATCCTCTTCAAAGTCCTCACGATCATCCATAAAGCCAAACACAACCTCACATCCATCGACACCACTATTCAATTCACACTACATACCTCATCCAGACCAATTAGAAACGCCTATAAAGACACCCTGTTTGCCCCACAAGCAAAATCAGCCCTAAGAAAGAGGGCCCTTTCGACAGCAGGACCTCATCAATGGAATGCATTACCACCGGACCTCAGGCAAGAGCATTGTTCATCTTCTTTCAAAAAAAAGACTTAAAACATGGCTATTCAGCCTAGCATTCCCTGACTCTTAATGCTATTCTTCCCATACTCCAGACGCTAGCCTTCACAAACTCCTAATTCTCGCAACCTCAGACTGTTAATTCCTCCTCTTTCTCTACCGAAATTCGCTCCTACCATGTTTCTTAGCCACCTCTCCAACGCATTCCGCTAAGACGCCATTTTATGTTATAAAAAAAAAATATCTCTGATCAAGTTATGTTGTCTCAGTCGTCTCATCTATTTACGAGATGTTAAGTTATACGATAGGATAAGTTACAGTTTACGATATGTTAAGTTATAATTCATTTCATATTTATATGCCTTCATTGTTCTATGTAATGCTCCTAAGCGAATTTTGTTGTTAAAATGTAAACTGGTGTGATTTGTATTCTTACAGGAACATCGGTATAGAAAAATAAAAAATAAATAAATAACTCTTTCTTTGCAATCAGCCTTGTGTATTTCCTAGGAAAAGGCAAAATATCAAATGGAAATGTATTTTTATAAATAAAAAAAGATATAGACTACAACATATAAAACCTATAGACAAACACATTATAAACAAAGCACAATATAAAACACATGCAAAAATAAGCAATAAAACAGAAATCAGAAAATCCTTGATTGTGAAGAAGTGTAAGTAAATACAGCGTTCAAGTAGACTAATATACAAGAAGAGAAAACGGGCAGACTAGATGGACCTTGTGGTTTTCATATCATATTATGTACCTCGAATTATTTTCTGCTTCCCCCTTTGTCTCAAAAAGAATCACAGTTTTCCCTTTTGCAGAACCATTGTATTTGAAAAAAATTCTGGTAGGTTTCTCTTAAGTTCCATTTTTCTTGCTGCTCGTTAATTTTATTCAGTATGAGGACGCTGTATTGTAAAAAATTCCTTTTTCTCATTCTGTGCCTATGACAAATGCATTGCTTTAATAAAGCCAATTGATGCTTTAAAAAGTTCTGGCTCCGGGACTCCCAACTGTCCGATCTCCGAGTTGCGCCGACAAATATCAGGACGTCAACTGACATTTCAAAATCCAGGCCCCGGAGGCTTAGGCCTAACCTGAGTCATTTTTGTGTTTTGCAAACTGTTTGAATAACTTCAGCCGCATTTGAATCCCCGTCTGCCCTGCATTTAAAGCCAGTCCCTCAGTCATCAAACGTCATGGACAAGCTGCTGAAAGCTGTGTATAATGGAAGCCAGAACTCCCGTACTACAAGCAACACTTCTGCTCTCTTTTAAGTGGCTCAGCTAGGCAGAGTGTTTTACTCCGTCACCCACAATCCAACCGTCCAACTCAAACGTATTTCAATGGGACTTTATGACAGGTCAGAAAACGTCCCTGGAGTTAGCATTTGAAAGCCAGGGCCATTGATCCATCAGGGCCGAGGCACTGTAATAAGCGCAGGCTTCCACCAACGCTTCCTCGTGCAGCCAGCGCCTCCCGCCGGCCGCCGCGCGCCAAACGCGCAGCTCCGCCCCCCCCCCCTGTCTTTCCCCGCCTCCGCTTCTACCCCTCCCCCTAACCATGTTCCTGACGGAAGGGCGTCCTGCGTGTGACGTCATCTACGCCCCTCCCCCTTTCGCCTCCGCTTCTCCCCGCCCCGTGTTCCTGTCGCGTGACGGAAGCACCTCCTCCCTGTGGCGTCATCTCCGCGCTCGGGGCCCCTTCTGGCGATTTGAAAGCGGCTTTCTCTTGTTCCCGTTTTGGCCCGTTTGGAGCCCTACTCGGTGCCTTCACCATGGCGGCCCCCAATTCTCTTAGCAGCAAGCAGCCGCCCATCCAGTCCACGGCCGGAGCCGTGCCCATCCGCAATGAGAAAGGTAGGCCCACCGGCTCTCCGGCAAAGGCACTAATCGAGACTGGGCTTGGTGTTGTTAGCAGGCCGCGCGCGCGCGGGGGAGGGGGCTCATATAAACACGGATAGTTCGTGTCAGTGGGAAGTCCAACAGTGGAGCTATAACTAACTTAAATCCTCCGTACAACGAGAGTTTAATAGCTGGAGTCAAAGAGACTTTCCCATTCTGTGCTTGCGGAAATAATCTTTATTGAATAAAGCCCTAAATGATCTTTATCACACTCTTAAAACAGTGCCAGATGTCTCAGAAGATTAACGTTTGTTTCTCTGATTTCTCTTATGTCTTCTAAATAATTTTTTACGTCTTTACATATAGTTTTTATGCCTTTATGCTTAAAAAAATGGATGTGCTTCTTACGCATGTACGCCCTTAAATCCAGTCTTTAGCTGTTTCTCCTGTACTGTACATGTATTGGGGTGAATACCTGTATGGGGCTTCTGATGAGGCTGCACCGCAGCACCCTCATTTTCCTGGCTTCATAGTGAATGTGACAAAGCAGGAATAGTTTTGAACACTTAAAACCATGATTTTTGCACAAAGAATTGAATTGTTTGGAGAAACTTGCTAGTATTATATTTGAAGGCCCGCTCTTCTGTGCATGCGATTCAGTAAAACAAAAATTCAAATTAGGGCCTGCGGTAAAAAGAGGCGCTAGGGACACTAGCGCGTCCCTAGCGCCTCTTTTTTTTTTTGACAGGAGTGGCGGCTGTCAGCGAGTTTGACAACCAGCGCTCAATTTTGCTGGCGTCGGTTCTCAAACCCACTGACGATCACGGGTTCGGAAACCGGACGCTGGCAAAATTGAGCGTCCGGTTTTCAACCCATGGGCCGATTAAAAAAATTTTTTTTTTAAATTATTAACTCTTGGGACCTGCAACTTAATATTGCAATGATATTAAGTCAGAGGGTGTACAGAAAAGAAGTTTTTAATGCTTTTCTGTGCACTTTCCCGGTGCCGGCAGAAATTAATGCCTACCTTTGGGTATGCGCTAATTTCTGAAAGTTAAATGTGCGGCTTGGCTGCACATCTTACTTACTGAATCGTGTGGGAATAACTAATAGGGCCATCACCATGCATTTGCATGTTGCGGGCGCTGTTAGTTTCGGGGGGGTTGGATAAGGGGTAAAGCTAGTGCGTCCAAACGCGGGTTGGAGCGCACTGTACTGTATTGGCCTGATAGAACGTAAAGTGTTTTAATGGTTCAGTTTGAGTACTAGTTCTTGAAGTATAGACTTTAAAAATATTGTACCGTGCACTGCTTCCTTTTTACACAAGAAGGAGGTACTGAAGGCAAAGATCTGCCTTGTGTTTTTTGCAGATTTAAATGAAGAGATCTGGTAAAATTACTTTAGTTTGCAGTCAATTTTTCATAAAATCTTCTAGGGGTAGGATATGATGTTGAATAATATTGAAAAGGATTTCTCTTGCACCTGGATGGTATCCTATCAACCCATGTTTTGACTATTAAGATGAATGTGGTGCATCCTCCACACCTTTTATCTGAGATCATTGGGGCAGAATGACAGATGGCTTGTGATTAGTCTAGCGATGCTAGTCAAATACAGATCAGAAGTTGTGTTGAGAATTAGAAACATAGGATGGTAGATGGTCATATATTGGTGAATGTTCTGGACATTGGTGGAAGGATATAGATAGGAAAACTCTTAGGGTGCTGAATGTGCTGGTCATACACAGGTGAGATCTCCATGGAGAAAGTGAAGGTGAAGCGCTATGTCTCTGGTAAAAGGCCAGACTATGCGCCTATAGAATCCTCTGATGAAGAAGATGAAGAGTTCCAGTTTATTAAAAAAGCAAAGGAGCTGGAGGCAGAACCAGAGGAGAGGCAGGAGGAGAGCACCAGTGATCCCCGTCTTCGGCGTTTGCAGAACCGCATGAATGAAGATGTGGAGGAAAGGTAATTCTGATTCAAATCTTTCCGCTTCCTTTCCCAGGAAAGTACAAACAAACCCAGTATTGTGATATGTAGGAATGATTTGTCAGGGCTGGAGAAATCCAGGCAGCCAGGTCAACTGGGCACCTAAAATTCAGAAAAGAAAAACATAACAGAAAAGAAAAGAAACAATGTAACAAAAAAAACTAAATAAAAAGCTAGCAAAATAAGAAGAAAAGCCAAAGCAAAACAACAAACAATGTAACAGCAACAAAAAAAGGAGAAAAAAGAAAGTTTTTTTCCCTAGTTGCTAAACATTTTTGACTGGTGCCTAAGTTTTAGAAATGTATTTTCAATGCTGGTTTAGGTCTTTGGAGTTGGACATAATGGGACACATTACAGCATGGGTTGAACTTCCTGGTTGCACAGCTGACTACACTTTAATTCTTGGCACAGGCCTGCAGCCTGGCAGAAGTCTGAAGGAAAGATGGGTGGAAAGGCAATCAGAGTTTTGGAAGGGTAGATGATGTGGGCAAAAAGGGCAGGAAGAGGAGGTAGTGGAAAGAGAGCATAGAGAAGCATGAAAAAAAATAAAACTAACCCCTGCAAGCAAAGTCTTTTCTCACTCCCAAAAAAGCTGAAAGGTCAAAGTAAGCAAAAAAAAAAGCAAACGAAAAAGAGAAAATCCAAAAGCAAAAATTAAACCGGGAATAAAGAAAGAGAAAGTAAATCATATTTCCCTTGGTCTTAATTAATTGACTGACACATTTTCTAAACAATTGCCCACTCTTGCATTACAGCCTTATGACATTACTACAGATTAATTGCCTCATGTCTCTCCTCTTCCGTGGTGCAGTTTTCTGTATATCAAAGATTTTATGAAATGACACAACTTCTCATTTTCCTATTCCTAATTTTGTAAATTTCAGAGTATCTATTTTAAAGGAGTGTTTTGTTTTTTTTTGGTTTTTTTTTTTATGAACACTGAAATGTATTTTCCATATCATACGTTGTTTTTTTGTGTACTAAGGTTGGCAAGACATCGTAAGATTGTGGAGCCTGAAGTGGTTGGTGAAAGCGAACCAGAATCTGAAGCAGAAGACTGGCGCATGGATCGAGAGGACAGTAGTGAGGAAGAAGAGGAGGAGATTGATGACGAGGTATGTCCTGAAGAAAGGAAGCAATAATGTTGTATGTGGCTTTCCAGTATTTATAAAGCTCTGTTTTGTCTGTGTCTGCTTTTCAAGGTACAAAACGTGCCCTCCTTGAAGCCATCTGACTTTAAATAAGGAACATTGATTTGGTAATGCTGTGATCTGTGGACAGCACTGTCTGTGTCCTCAGATTTCTGGTGTTCCATGAATTTGACTTGGGTTGCTCATCCTAATTAAATTCTACTTTACTGTTCATACCCCAGATCAGTCCAGACTAGTGGGCTTTGCATTCCTAACAGCATATAGAGGCAGAGAATATAAACTTTTCAGACAATGCTACATAACCTCGAGTGTCATCTGCAGTCCCTCAGTATTTCCCTGTACGTACGCAGATCAGTCCAGACTTCTGGGTTTTGCCTCCCTGCCAGCAGATGGAGACAGAAAGTTTCACTGACAGGTAGAAGTGCAAGACCTGCACTTCTACCATAAATAAATAAAATAAATATTTTCGATTCCCTAGCAGCGTTAGTGGGAGAGGCAGGGGAATTCCCTCCTCAACTATTGCTGGAAGCTCCTTGTCCCGCAGAGAGGCACCTGCACTGAGGAGTCGTCTCTGGTTCTGGTACAGGTCTTCTGCTGGTTTTAATTTCCTTATGCCCAAAGCGTGTTTAGCGAGATGCTGGTTCTTGGCTCCAGCCTCCATGGATTCTTGGCCAGTCAAGAGGCCTGAGTTGTTGAGAAGCTCTTCAGGCCAATGTTTTTTTTTTCTGTGCCGGATGTTAAATGTATCTGGGCCTAAATGCGCTTAAGGTGCTGGCAGGCTTTACTTATTTGTGTGGTAGATCACTGCAGCAGTTCTTTTCTCGTAGGCATAGGTATGTGCGCGCGCATTCTCACTGTATGGCAGTTGCATGTGTTGGGACCTGTGCGGGTAAGGCCACAGCCTAGATTTGAGTGGATATTTGAGCAGGTACTTGTGCATGTAAAGCCGCGATCATGTATTTGCACGGGTACTTGTGTGCACACGACCATGGCTATACAAGCGCGTATTTACACATGTACTTCTGTGCGTACAACCAGCATGAGTCCTGGAGGGGTGTGCGTGTACGCCCAGGAGGCTGCCTTGAGCCGGAGATCAGGAGAGCTAGGTGCCAGAGACAAGCAGGTCCAAGCGCCTTGCTATCTGTGAGCCGTGCCGTCTGATAGCAATTCAGTCCTCACTCTCCGTTTGTAAAAGTGCTGTTTAGAGGCTCAAAGCAATTTGACTACTACAGCTTTTGCCCATGTTGGGACATGCCATCGGCCTATGGTGTCTCTAGAGGGGGAGACAAGTCAGTGGTCAGTTCTTCCTTGTTCCTGAGGGCAGAAGTTTCCGGGGGAGAGGTTGGAGAGAGCAAGGTTGGGCCTGTGGCTCTGGTATAGATCCATCCTCCTCCTCCTCCTGGGTGGAATGTTTCCAGGGCCTGAGACCTTTCTGCAGGGGTGTTCAGCGAAGGCGAAGCAACCTATTGTAGGGATCACGTGCTCGGGCCTCCCATTTGTCATTCACGGCGGGCAAATACTGCAGGGAGACTGTCTCTGGTAATGTTCAAGGGGGTGTGGATCATGAGAGAGAGGATTCTGATGGGGAATTGGCTTTCTCACTTCTAGAAGAGGGAGAAATTGCATATGATTGAGAGCCGCTTTGGATTCTGCTCAGATTTTTATTTTTTTCACAGAGATGTCTTGCTGAGTTAGTTGGCTCAGACCCTGAACATGCTTAGTATGACCGGAGGTCAATTTTAAGTTAAGCGTCCTGTATCCAATTCAAGAGATATTGGATTTAAATAAGGTAAATGCAGCTCTCAAGGTTCCCTGTTTTCCATCTGGAAACTCTGAGGTCTGTCATAGCGGCAGTATGCAAGGGAGAGTTCTTAGTATCTCTTGCCTTGACAGGCTTATCTGCAGATGGCCATCAGGCTGGAGCACCAGAGATTCCTGAATATTTTTGGTTTCGAGCCCTTTCCTTCAGCTAGCGATGGCTCCACGTTCCTTCATCAAGGTGATGGTGGTGGTGGCAGTTGCATTGCAAAAGGGAAGGGTGTGTTGGTGTTTCAAATGACATATTTCGACAATTATTTCAAAAGGTGCCGATGCGTTTGAAGCCTCTAGGATAGGTGGTGAACTTAGGAAAGAGCCATTTAGTCCTCTTACAAACTTTGGAGTATATGGGAGCTCAGTTCAACACACTGGTGGAGAGAGTGCTCAGATTGCACAGTCAGATTAGGCTTCTGCTAGAACTTTTGGTGCCCAGGGTCTGGAACTTTTTACAGGTCTGGGCTCTAAGGCATTGACATTGGAATTAATGCATTGGGCGTTCCCGCACATGCGGCCTCTGCAGGGGGCTCTTCTCCCGCTGGAATCAATTATTGGAAGAGTTTCATCTTCCTTGTCTGTTAGAGGGGGAAGCCAGGGATAGTCACACCAATCTCGAGTGTGCTGCAGAATTAGAGATTCTGAATTGGATAATTATCACTACCGATGCAAGCCTCTCTGGATGGAGGGCGGTGTGGCAAGATCAGTCGATGCAGGGCCAGTGGTCGAAACAGGAAGCCTCATGGCCTATGAACTGGTTAGAGACGAGAGTGATGCATTTCACGTTGCTTGCTTCTCTGCCAAGTTTACATGGCCTTCAAGTGCGGATCCTATCGGACAATGCGATGACGGTGGACTACATCAAGCGTCAAGAATGGAACAAAGAATTGGGCTGCAGCTCGAGAGGCCCGGGAGTTGATTCTCTGGGCAGAAGAGCACTTTGAGCGGCTGGCAGTGTCTCACATGGCTGGAGTTAACTACGTTCAGGTGGATTTTATCAGTCGGAGAAAGTTAAACCCCAGGGAATGGGAGCTGTCTGAGGCAGCGATGTCTCATTTACAGAGGATGGGGATATCCCAGCCAAAGAGAACCCCAAGGTGTTGCAACTTTACAACCGCTGAAAACACGGTACAAAGGAATTGGAGCTCTGGTGCTGCAGTGGACTTGAGGGATTCTTCTTTTGTCTTTCCTTCTGTGGCCTCTGGTGGACAAGGGATTACGGAGGATAGAGAAACATCCAGGCAACATGATCCTCGTAGCTCCAAAGTGGCCACATCAACCATGCTTTCCAGTTTAGGGAAACTCTGGTACATTCCACTGGTCTGGACTACTTTGGGGTATGAACAGGAAAGGAAAATTAGTTCATACCTGCTAATCTTTGTTCCTAGAATACCATAGATCAGTCCAGAATCCCACCCTTTCTGGAAAGTCTGTTGTATGTAGTGGAGAGTTGTTTCTCTACGGTGATTTTCAGGAGTTTCAATCCTGGTATTGATGTTGGGGAGGGGGAAAGATCCAGCAGGGGGGTGTTAATTAGTGAGGCTCTCATCTTAGCTTGGGTACAGGTCAATACTGAGGTACTGCAGGTGGCAAGCTGGAGTATGTAGCAGTGTCTGAAAAGATTTTATTCTCTGCCTCCATCTGCTTGTAGGGATGCAAAACCCACTGGTCTGGACTGATCTGGGGTATTCCAGGAATGAAAATTAGCAGGTAAGAACCAATTTTCCTTTGCTGCTGCATCACTCAGTACAGAAGTCAGATGTCTTTATTAGTATTTGCCCAGCAGCTTTTTTTCTGTATTCTGGAGTTTCATTTCACATCCATATGACTTCACAGGAATAGATTCTAAATGTGTAAATCGTGCTTATGTCCTTTAGGAAATAGAGCGTCGGCGTGGTATGATGCGCCAGCGAGCTCAGGAGCGAAAGAATGAAGAGCTTGAAGTGATGGAACTGGAGGATGAGGGCAGATCCGGGGAGGAGTCGGAGTCCGAATCAGAGTATGAGGAATACACAGACAGCGAAGATGAAACAGAACCACGACTCAAACCTGTCTTCATACGCAAGTGAGTGGCTGCAGCAAATTGTACTACTTAAGGAACAGTTCAGTAGTTCCCGAGAATTGTCTTAGTGTAATGTAATTGCAGATAGGTGCCATTTCAGAACTAAATACAGGATCTAGAATGGGAAATAGACAGGATGTATGAATTTGGGATAGGTCTAATGTCTATTAGTATCTTTATTGAAAGGGTAAAGATAGATGTGACATTCCCAAGAGGCAGTATATAGAGTTGGGTATTCCTACCATTTGATAGAAGGTGGACAGGTAAGATGTGATAAGCCCAGAAATGCAAGTGAATGAGAGATGAGATGAAATAGAATGCACTTGGGGAGGGTTTAAGTGCTTAGCTAGCTGACTGACTTCACAGATTTATATTGCAGGAAAGACCGTGTTACAGTGCAAGAGAGAGAAATGGAAGTGGCAAAACAGAAGGAGCTGGAGATAGAAGCAAAACGCATGGCGGAGGAGAGACGGAAATACACTCTCAAGGTATCCTGTCTCTGAGTGCTGTTTTCCTTTGTAGCAGTAAGCATGTAGATGGTTTCTTTCTGCACTGAAGATATTATGATGGGAGGAGTTCATACTCGAGCCATGTTGCAGTCAGGTGTAGGATCCATGAAAACAGATTGAAAAGGAAGACAGGTAAATGTTAGTCCTCGGAGGCCTGATCCTAGGTAACATGAAATAAAATCATCTTTCCTAGCATGTAGCCAGATGGACTCAGGACCAATGGATTGTGCTCCCCTGTCAGCAGATGGAGACAGAGTCAGGTTTCAAAACTGATGTCACTCTAGATACATCCCTGCAGTGACCTCAGCCCTTCAGTATTTCTCAGTCTCCAGCAGATGTAGGCATGCTTTTCCTATGGGGATCGGTGTACCTTTTAGAAGAAATTATACTTTTAAATTGGAGAAAAGATTGAGCCCTGCTCTCCTGCGGTGATACCCAAAGGTCCCTCCCCCAGTTGAGAATTCCTGAGGTGACCTCCAAGATCCCTCAGAGGTCTGCCTTGGTCGGGTAGCCGGTTCCCGGCAAAGACTTTGTTACGTAAGCAGCTGAAAAGCAACAGGCGCAGGAAGCAGAGCGCAGTGGTGGTGGCGGCCAAAGCCATCTCCCCCCGCAGCCGGAGCCTGTCTCTGTACTCAGCTGGTAGGTGCTGAGCCCAGGTAAGTTGTTTCTCTTTAAAAAAAAAAAAAAAAAAATTACCTTCAGAGAAGAGAGGTTTTGGCAAGACTTCCTCCAGTCTCCTTGCTCCGTACCGACAACTTCCCGATCCCGTTGGGGCATAGGGAAGCGAGCTTACAAGCAGGTTGAGTTTGTGTGGGCCCCCCCCCCCCCCCCGGTGGACTAGGCCCTGCATTAAACTTGGCACACCGCGGCGGCGCCATCTTGCGCACATCTTTGTGCATCTCGTATTGCCTACCCTAGAATGTCTGTGCACATAGTGTGTCGGCTATGTGGACAACCCTGTAGGCATAACCAGGCCCACTCGAGTTTCCCTCTCCCATGGAAGACCAAGCCAAGGGGTTACTCAGAGCCGGAGTACTTCAGTTAAGGCTGCCAATCCATCATCTGAATGGGAGGAGCTGGGCTCAGTAAAGCCCAAGGCCAAATCGCCTTGGGCTTCCTCACAGTCCTGACACAAGTTGGAATCCAGGTCAGGCTGCCCTAATATGACAAGCAGCACAGCGAGCAAGGCGCTTATATTTCTTGGCTGCTGGCGCCACTGGCAGCAGTAACTGTACGTTTGATCAGCTCGCGCTTTATTTATGCGCACAAATTGAGCGCCTATGCGGGGTGCAGCGAGGCACATGTACAGCCCGTGTGCTTGGCTTTTCCTGTATCCTGTGTTTACTTCATTGTGCGCGTAAGCACGTGCACGACATTATGCCTACAGGGTGTGCACAGAGCAGACACACTGTGCATACAGACATCCTAGGGCGAGCAATACGAGACTCACAAAGACGTGCGCAAGATGGCGCCGCAGCGGTGTGCCAAGTTTAAAGCTGGGCCTAGTCCACTGGAGGGGGGGGGGGGGGGTCAACCTGCTTGTAAGCTCACTTCCCTATGCCCCAACAGGATCGGGAAGTTGTCGGTACGGAGCAAGAAGACTGGAGGAAGTCTTACCGAAACCCCCTCTTCTCTGAAGGGGATTGGAGATTCGCCCCATTTACTGGCCAGTTTTTCCAATTCATTTCTGAATAGGAGTGATACTTTTAAAGGGCATCTTTGTAAGGTTGGTCTTGGAGGTTGTGTCGCCTGACCAATTCCGCAGCCATAGCTGTCTTCTGGCCACTACCACTGAGGCTACTCCTCTGGCTGAAGTACAGACTAAATCCAAGCCCATGTCTACTAAAAAGGCGGCAGTGGGTTCCATAGCCCCAGTTACCCCCGGCCTACCAGAAGATAAGAGGAAGCAGCTGCGGTGTCCCTCGCCTATGAGGGGCCGGTCCAAGGGCTTTCAACATTTCCACCCCTACAGAAACTTGATAGTTCAGAGGTCTCGGCCCTTTGGAAAAACTCAGTCCTTTCATAGTCTACAGCCCAAGAAAGGGGCAGGTTCGGGTTCAGGATAGTCTCGAACCTCCCAATGAAATTTTATCATCCCTTCTTCGGAACTAGGAGCTAGGGGGTCAACTGTCTCTCTTTTACCAAAGTTGGGTCGAGATCACTTTGGACAAGCAGGTACTGGAAGTCATATGAGAAGGATATGCGCTAGAACTTTGCAGTATCCTTGGGACGTATTCATGATGTCTCTTTGCCACTCCCAGCACAAAAATCAGGCAGTGGAGAATTTACTCTTTTAAGGCTCCTCAGTATGAAGGCTGTAATCCCAGTCCCTATGCCCCAGGAAAATACAGGGTGTTATTCCATCTATTTCATTGTACCCAAGATGGAAGATTCCTTTTGCCCTATCCTGGACCTTGAGGGTCAACTGTCACCTAAGAGTGAGTTATTTCAGCATTGGAAACCTTATGCTTCGTGATAATGGCCGTACAACCGGGAGAGTTTCTAACTTCCCTGGACCTATCTGAGGCCTACCTACATATTTCAATCCGTCAAGATCACCAACGCTTCCTACGCTTTGCTGTACTGGGTCGCCATTCTCAGTTCTGGGCACTGCCCTTTGGCCTAGCCACTGCACTAAGAACATTTTTTTAAGATCATGGTGGTCGTAGCGGCAGAGAAGGAATTGAGGTACTTGGACGACTGGTTGATCCAGGCCAAATCCATGGAAGAAAGTCTCTGGGTGACCCAACCAAGTTCCTGCTTCAGGAACTTGGTTGGGTAGTAAACCAAGTTTACTACCCAACAAAGTTCAGTTACAATGTAAACCGAGATGATATGTAAAATTTTACATGAATCCCGGTATAAAAAAATGTTAGTTAAACCTGGACAAGAGCAGTCTCAACTTTCCCAGTCATTGGAGTATCTGGCAGTCTGTTTGATCCCAGGCAGGGCAAGATCTTTCTCCCGACCACATGGATACAGTTGATGAACACAATATGCCTGATGATATGTAGCTATCTCCAAGTTCTCAATTTGATGGTGGCAACCTTAGTAGTGCTGTAGGCGACTGCACACATGTGCCCACTTCAACAGTCACTGCTGTCACATTGGAGCCCGAGGTCTCAAGACTATTTGATTCAGCTCCACTTACGGATTGGAGTCTGCCCTCACCTGGAGTGGTGGTTGTAGGAGGCTCAGCTGAGCAGGAGGGTGTCCCTGTCCTCCCCAAACTGTCTGGTTCTTACAATGGACTCGAGTCTCCGGGGCTGGGGAGCTCACTGTCAGGAACTCATGGCCCAGGGACATTGGACAGAGGAAGAGGCCCCCTGGAACATCAATTGCCTGGAAGGCCGGGTGATGAGGCTGGCATGCTTGCAATTCAGCCATAGACTCTCCAGGGTCAAGTGGTCTGCATAATGTCGGACAATGCAACGATAGTAGTCTACATCAACCGCCAGGGAGGAACCAAGAGCCAGCAGGTGTCTCAGGAGATAGACCTTCCTCCTTATGGAATGGGCAGAAATACAACTACAGACTATCTTGACCTCACACATCACAGGAAAAGGCAACATCAGAACAGACTTTCTAAGCAGGGAGCGTCTGGATATAGTCTGCCAAAGCCTTTCAACTGATAGTAGGTCACTGGGGCCTCCCGTCCATCGACCTGCTGGCCATATCTCACAATGCAAAGGTTCCCAGATTCTTCAGTCGCAGAAGAGATCCATGGTCCCTGGGGATCAACGCGCTCATTCAGACCTGGCTGGAGTTGCTGTATACCTTCCCTCCATTGCCCCTGCTGGGCAGAATCGAGCACCACATGGGGATTAGTCCTACTAGTAGCTCCAGATTGCCCAGGCATCCGTGGACATGTGGAAACTCCAGCGGAGGAGCTTCGGGCCCACCGAGGGAACCATACCACTGACTTTCAGTGGTCCCAGAGTCGCGGGCTAAAGCTGGCCAGGGGCCTGGCTCAACCCGAGAGACAACACTTCTGCAGGAGCCTGTCACCTCGGGGAGCAATTTTCTTTAATATATCCAGTCAGTCAGGACTGCAGGGTTAGCACCTCTACCATCTGCTGAATGGAGAGAAATACTGAGGGACTGTAGGTGGCACTCTTGTATATGTGGCAGTGCCCAAAGTTTTGTTCTCTACCTCCATCTGCTGGTAGGGATGAATAAAGCCCACTTGTCTGGACTGATCTGGGTATGTTCGGGAATCTGCTTAATATTCTATTGTCCTGGCCTTTGTCCAGCAAAATAAAACTCCAATATTTACCCAGAAAAACGAGTCACATTTTTCCACTGATTCTCTCCTGTTTTTGTTCATCACAGTAAACTCTGCTAAATTCCCAGGAAAGATTATAAAAATAAAAACTGAAAATGAAGGTCCTTATCTATAAGCTGGACAGTCCTTTTGGAGCATGGCCTGCAGTTTCACTATCTGTAGTATTGTGGTATTGGCTAGAAGTGACTGAAGGCTTTGGCTGCTGTTGCTGCCTTTTGAGAAGATGCACATGTAGTGTGTGCTGTCATAGTCTGTTCTTGCTGTTCCACATTTCTCTTTACAGATTGTAGAGGAGGAAACAAAGAAGGAACTTGAAGAGAATAAACGCTCACTGGCTGCCCTTGACGCCCTGAACACAGACGATGAGAATGATGAGGAGGAGTACGAGGCCTGGAAAGTCCGAGAGCTGAAACGCATCAAACGGGATCGTGAGGAAAGAGAAGCGTAAGTACGGTCTTGGTTTGAATAGCAGTGGGCTGTGAGTGCCGTGAACAGAAATCCTGGAGCCACCCCTGTGATATTCCTTCACCAAGTGGATGGCAGGGGGGGAAAAGGGGAATTAGATGCAGACGATAGCCAACGCTGGGCCCTGACTTTTATGGTTCGGGGTACTGATACGCAGACATTAGAGACAAACCACAGGCCTGCTTATACAGCCAAGTCCAAATGCAAAGCACATTCAAGCAGCATTGTCTGAATTATTTATTTATTTATTGGTTTTTATATACCGCCGCTCATCAGAGATATCACGTTGGTGTACAGAGAACGAAAAATACGCAATTGCGTTGTACATAAAACAGTATGATAACTGAGGAACAATACATTAAAACAGTTAACTGCAGTAACAGAAAAGATTATATAAATAATATATATATGGAATAGCTGTAAAAGTATAACTTATTATCATGAAGGCTACTCACCCTATAAAAACGTTGCTAGCAATTTTGTAATGGGTTTGACAATACTTGGTTTGAATGATAAATATCACTACCCTTAAGATAGGGCTTGGGGGTAACCAGCACAGAGCGGCAGTTGCCACCCTCAGCGGTGATGTGGGGGTAGCCTGCATGGAGCGGAAGTTACTGCCATCAGAAAACTTGCTGGGCAGACTGGATGGACCATTTGCTCTTTTTCTGCTATGTTACTATGCAACTGTTCTGCTTATTCTAGTAATAGTATAATGGGAAGGATCCCAGCAGTGGTCAGGACTGTTGTGAGTACTTTGTCCACTGCTGACAAGTCCTGTAGGGCCACCAATACATGGAGCCCTGCTAGCCACCTACAAGCATATTGCAGCACACATCAGTTGTGTTATAAGAACACATCTCACCTGTGCCACCTTTAGCCACAATCACTTCCTCTAGGCTCTGGATTTTTCTTAGAGGTAGATCATGAAATTCGTGCTATAAATGTCAATCTCTAAATGAGCTAATGACAATCCCCTTCGTTGGGTGGATTGACACAAAAAAGGGTTGAATTAGCACACGTTTCAGACTTATGGTAATGCCAGTCATCAAGGCTGAACGCTGGCTACTTTCATATACATTCATAATTTAATAATCTTAAAAAGAAATCTGTCTAAAATGGAGAGTATATTTTATATTTACTTACCTCATGCTTGGATCAGAAATGGCTGAGCATTCAGGCTACACACTTAAGACATTTCCTTGGAAAATATAAATATCAGTAGGGGAAGATATTTGTAAGTGGATGTGATTGGGGAGGGGGCTGGAAGAGAAGCAGTGTTTTTTTTAAGTACCCGGTGTGCTGTACTGGGGATTTTGTGATCTTAGCTTCAGTTTGTTACCATGTGTACAATATATTTGTATGCATTTTTCGGTGGCAGGATTGAAAAAGAGAAGGCAGAAATCGACCGCATGAGGAATCTGACAGAGGAGGAGCGCCGTGCTGAGCTCAGAGCTAACGGCAAGATCATCACCAACAAAGCTGTGAAAGGCAAATACAAGTTCCTGCAGAAGTACTACCACCGAGGAGCTTTCTTCATGGTGAGTAGCTCCTTGCTGCTTGCACTGTACTGTGGGAGGTAGCTTAGTATATTTGTTCCTATTCCACAGCCACCTCCTGAATTCCTGCTTCGTCTGTACATCTCATCTGAATTGCCTTTTTTCCCCATCCTCGTCCAAATGCTTTTTGTATGTGAAGGCTCCACCTCATGGCTATCAATCAAGTTGTGTGTTTCCTATCTGATTTGGGACTCCTTTGTGTGCATTTAAGACTGAGAGGTTCCAAATTGATGACTGGGTGAGGATGTGTTGACAAGAGGCAATTTCATAGGTCTGTCTGTTTTACATCTTTGTTTTGATGAAATATGGTGTGATATCATTTCACCAGGCATAGCCAACCATTGTTCTTTGTCTGGTTTTAAGAACCACTACTGAATATCCAAATTATTCTGTTTGTGCTAGAGCCTGAAAAGAAGTTCACCCTTCTTTTTTGGAAGTGTGCTGTTAAGTCAGGTTCTCTTTATTCTGAAATCTGTCCTGTCCCCTTTGGAATGCTGTTCCATATTACCTGTTACCCTGTATCTCAGGGTAAGCTGAAGGGTTTGTTCCTTTTACACTGCATGCTTTTGTTAGATGATCAGTAACCTAGGAAAGTGACAGGGTTTTTTTTTTGTCCACACTTCTTTTTATAGGATGAAGATGAGGATGTGTACAAGCGGGATTTCAGTGCTCCAACTTTGGAAGATCACTTCAATAAGACCATCCTTCCCAAAGTCATGCAGGTACAGTCGGCCATCTTCCCTCAGCTCCATTCCCACCCATCCACATTAAGGCGCTTCATGGAAATCAAGAAATGTGGGTTCAAATGTGATTCAGGAAGTTGCTGGGGACACAGCTTAGTAAATCGCTGGAGATGTGCATCCATTGAGAGCCTCCTGTCTTTAAGCTTGGGAGTTCCAGGACTGGAATTGTAGAGGCTAATACCAACATTAATACTCTCCTTCTGAAACCTGCTGATTTATGTAAAGGTTTTTCTTTTTTTCCTTTCGTAGGTCAAAAACTTTGGACGTTCTGGTAGAACAAAATATACCCACCTGGTGGATCAGGACACAACTTCCTTTGACTCTGCCTGGGGCCAGGAAAGTGCTCAGAATACAAAATTCTTCAAGCAGAAGGCAGCAGGAGTGCGGGATGTTTTTGAGAGGCCCTCTGTTAAAAAACGGAAGACCACCTAATGCACTGCGAACTTCCTACAGCCCAGCTCTGGACCTTTTGTACAGTTCATGACTTATATTTTGATTTAGAGCTCCAATACAGTAGAAGTAAAACGTGTCTCCTTTTATGATTCATATAGGGTAGGGACCACGGCGAATGAGATTCCCACATCCTGTTTTTGTATAAATTGGACTGATGCTGTGTGAGCATAATTGTAAATACTCCTGGATAGATGGACTTTGCTACATTTTATGTTTTTGGAGAAGGCCTTGCGTTTCTGCTCTGGAAAGTGCCACCTTGCCTTTCCTTCTCAGCAGCAGTTTTGGCTCCTTGATCAGGTTTCTTACAGCTGGGGAGAGCTGTTGAGATGGGAGGGGAGCCCAGGCAAGCAGAAGATCAGATGAGTTGGTGCTAACTTGTAATTTTTTAGTGGCAATGTCCCTTCTTCTGTTAATAGGTAGAAATACTTTGATTTAATTGTAAAATAAAGATTTTATTTGGAAGGAAATTGGTCACTGTGGACAAGTGTGAACACTTTAACACTCTGCTTATGGTAAACCTACATCTAAAAAAGAAGAGGTCTGCTAAACTCTTCTTAGATTGATTCATTTGAACTGAGTATAAATATATCATTTGGGATAGAAGCTTACAGAGCCTGCATTCATGTACAAACATTTCTTTATTTGTTGTCACTTCATCATGGGGTAAGAAGCTGAATGGCCTATTTACTAAAGGTTTTCTCTTATTTTGTGTCTGGGGGAAAATACTTAGTAAATAGGGCTCTGAATTGGTCTGCTACTAAGTAATAAAGGAATAGAATATAGGTAGTGTGAGTCTTTATAGGGTGCAGTATATGCATAATGTAAGTGGAGGGGAAACTGCTCAGTGTAGCAATCTCAGATTTCCTGTACATACCCAGATCAGTCCAGACTCCTGCGTTATGCATCCCTGCCAGCAGATGGAGAAAGTTAAACTGATACTGCCTTATAAACCTTAATGCCACCTGCAGTCCCTCAGTATTTCTGTCTCCAGCAGATGCCGTAGAACCTGCAGTTCTGCGCTTTTTTACTTTAGGATTTTTGAGCCTTCCTCCCTGGGGTTTTATTTTGGGTTCCTTCAGGTTTCGTTCCTGTGGTTCCTACCCTGTCTGGTTGAGGCTGACAGGCCAGGGGTTGTCACCCTTTTGTGCACCCGGGGGGTGAAAATCTGGTTGTGCAGTTCCCTCTGCTCAGGTGGCTGCAGGCTCCATGGGGGTTTTTTGATTTTGAGTCCCTTTGTTTCCTGAGACTGCCTATTTACTTTTTGGCGCAGGTTTTGAGTCTCAGTGTAGGTTTTGAGTAAGTTTTCAATTTGGGTGGAAAAAAATTTTTTTTTTTTTTTTTTTTTTTTAGAACACAGGACAGAAGCTTAGCAGTGTGGGCAACTTCCTCCTCAGCTTGCCGGTAAGATCGGCCCGTTTGAGAGGGGGGGGGGGGGGGGACGGGGACGACTGTTTCCTTAGGCTTGTGTGCGGTCGTTTTTTCCCCTCTTCAGCTCCTTCCCTCAGCATGCCTCATGGTGCTGTGTGCAGAGCCTGTGGCTCTGCTCGATCACGTTTAAATCGGGAGAATCTCTGCGCGGTCCGTTCTGAGGGCAAAAAGGGTTCCCTGCATGACAGGGCTTGAAGCTCAGACACCCTTCTGGCCGAACAAATCACTACTAGGAAAGCCACCTTCAAAGTCAGGTCTTTTATGGTGGCCTTCTTAAGAGGCTCAAACGGCACTTCACCCATGCCCCTGAGAACCAAGTTAAAGCTCCAAAAAGGACACAATTTACGAACAGGGGCATGCAAATGGTTCGCACTGCAAAGGAAACGTACCACATCCGGATGCACAGCCAGTGTCGTTCCATGAATCTTGCCCTGCAGGCAGCCCAAGGCAGACACCTGCACTCTCAGGGAACTAAAGGATAAACCTTTCATTAGGCCCTCTGTAAAAAGGCCAGAATCTGCACCACCGATACTTGCCAAGGAATAACCCCCTGCTTCATACACCAAGACTCTCTAAACCCAGACATATGCCAAGGAAATAGAGGTCTTATGAACTCGTAGAAAGTAGAAATAACATCTTCCAGATAATCCTTCTTCCTCAACTGCCTCCTTTCAAAAGCCAAGCTGCTAGACAAATGCGATCCGCTTGATCTAAAAATATAGGGCCCTGCCGTAGAAGATTTGGTAGATGGCCCAGCCTCAGGGGGCCATCCACTGCTAGATTGATCAGGTCCACAAACCAAGGCCTTCGTGGCCACTCTGGAGACAAGAAAATCACTTTGCCTGGGTGGACGTCTATCCTCCTTATCACTTTGCCCACCAGAGGCCATGGAGGAAACACGTAGATCAGAACATCTTGTGGCCAAAGAAGCAGCAGGGCATCGACCTCCTCTGCTCCGTGCTCTCGTCTGCAACTGAAGAAACAGAGTGCCTTGGCATTCCTCTGAGGTGCCATCAGATCCATATGAGACATGCCCCATCTGTGAGAAATGAGGGACATTGCCTCCTCCAATAGCTCCATTCTCCAGGATCCAATTGTTACCAGCTGAGATAATGTGCAGGCAGACTATCAGACCCTGCTATGTGCAATGCTGCTATCAATGCCAAATGCTGTTCCACCCAGGACATCAGCATTTTCGCTTCCAGAGCAATTGGCTGACTCTTGGTTCCTCCCCGACGGTTGATGTAGACCATTGTCATTGCATTGTCTGACAGGACTAACTGCTCGGTTGGGCAGAAGGGGAAAAAAATCTCTTTAGAGCCAATCACAACACCCTTGTCTCTAGGCGATTGATAGACCAAGTCGCTTCCTCCGCTGATCATTAGCCCTGCACCGACTGGAATTGACAGACAGCCTCCCCATCCGGTGAGAATGGCATTGGTGGTCACTACCATCCATTGAAGCACTTCTAGGTCCAACCCACGCCCCAAAAGGTCCTGGCCAAGCCACTACCACAGACCAGACCCGGTGAACTCTGTAAGCGGTAGCAGAAGATGAAACTGCTCTGACATCGGAACCCACCGGGATAGCAACGCTTTCTATAGAGGTCTCATACGAGCACGTGCCCACGGGACAAGCCCAGGGCAGAAACCTCAAATCTTCTTGAGGTGCACCTCAACCTTCCTATCCTGGAGATCCTTCAGAGCTGCCACACCACCACACAGTCAATATGGAAGCATCCACCTTCGGCACCCTCAAGATCTTCAATCTCCTCAGGCAAGGGATAAAGTTTGTCCATAGCCCTACTAACTTTGAGACCTGTCTCAGGGGTATCCCACTCCTTGCTCATCAATTGCTTAACCATCCTATGGAAAGGAAAAGTCCTGGCCGGGCCCCGTAAACCCACCATGACCAGATCTACCATGTCCTGTTCAGACTCCTCCTGCAGAACTGCTATTCTCAGCTCCACCAGGACATGCGGGATCATAGGGCCCAGCTCTTCTCTCTGAAATAGGCAAACAACCTTAGGATTGTCCACTTCCATGGCAGGAATCTTCTCCGGCTTCTCCTCTTGATCCTGACCACTGTTAAGAGGGAGGGCACCCCCGATCGGACTCCTCCGAGGAAAGGTCATCTGGGTACCCTGCACCACTGGACTGACTTTCCAGATCCTCGTGATCCCTGGCATCTCCAAGCACCTGGGCACCTTCCTAGGCAGCCCCTGAGAAAGCCAGCGCCGGGGGCGAGGAACTCCTCTTGGACCTACTGGCCAAATACACTTTGTGTAATAAAAGCACAAAATCTGGGGAAAATTAAGGATGACCCCCAAATCCCCATCCAAGAGATCTTCACCCGACTGTTCCTTTAGGGCCTCCCAGGCCTTGTCAGGGCTCAAATCAGCTGGCGATAGTGCTAGCGGGAGATCCCTTCCCCCTGCCGCTCTCTACTCAGCATCTTTAAAAGTTTTCAAAATGGTCGCCATTCCTGTGCTTAGCGGGATTGGCCTTGTCCTCTGGAGCAGCTGGCAACTTATCAGGGCTGCGCTGCTTGATAGATGCTGTAGGAGCTCCCCGCAAGGAACCCTATCCACCGGAGAGGCAGCATCGGCCAGCCTTGAGCTGTGAAGAATGCTCTCCATACGCCAAGCAGCGGCTCACGTGTGGCATTGCCCAACGCGACTCAGATCACATGGCAGGCACCTATAACAAGCGGGATCGGGAGCCTCGATAAAAATTCAGCCTGAATGCTATGTTCCTGGTTGCCTCCAGCAACAGTGCGAGTAGCAACCACCGCTTTATAATCCCTTCTAATTTTTTTTTAAACTTTACGAACAACCAGAAAAAGGATTACTTCCCCGAAGAAGGGGTTTAGAGCTTCTCACGATCCTTGCGAGAGGGAGCCAGACCACCAGCTGTCACCCCCCGCTGCAGAAGGAGCAATTGCAGGGTCCCCAACCCCTGCCAATTCCTGGGAGAATTCTTCCTTTTTTTTTTTTTAAAACAAGTACAGAATGCAGGTTTTGCATCATCTCCATCTGCTGGAGACAGAGAAATACTGAAGAGATGCAGGTGGCACACAGCGTTAAGAGGCAGTGCCTGCAAAACTTTCTCTGTCTCCATCTGCTGGAGGGGAGGCAAAACCCAGAGTCTGGACTGATCTGGGTACGTACAGGGAAAATTTCATTAGCCTTGATATTGTGGCAGACTTAGATGTAAAGTACTTATATTGCCAGTTCCAAATAAGGAATCAAACGGTAAGATTCAGCTATTCTCTGCAACGTTGGCATGGCACTCACAAAGTGCAATATCAATCACAACCTTCTACCCATACACCACTGTATTCCAGTGTACCCTAATTGTGCACCCACAAATTCAAATCAATCGTATCACTGGTCATTAATTAATATGAATAAGTGTTTGCCAAGTATATGTAGGCCCCTCACTCTTAAGGGTCTGTCAAATCTCACAGACTCCTGAATTGGTACGGGGCCACCTTGCTTTAATTATGACATCAAATTTTTTTAAGGTTTTACTTTTTATATTCAAAACTTCCCCACGTCAGTCAAACTGTTCAAAGATCACTTTAAACCATCGCTTTCATAACGCCACAGATAAAAAGATACGAGAGGAACCATCATTACTCATCTGCTCCAACTTTGGCTGATCTCCCTCTCCCCGACACGCGCGTGTTTCGAACCAAAGGTTCTGCTTCAGGGGGATTTCCTTCTGTATCCGTTGATTACACGATTTTCCCAACTTCAAAGCCGCGATTTGCCGTCTTCAATTTCTTTCTCTTCTTGGCATCTTTTAAGTATCTTCATTTTCCAGCGGACCCATTGCGCCGCCTCACAAAGTGCAAACAGAGATGGAGTTTTGAATGCTCAAGAAAAAATTAGGCAAGCTGCAAAGAAACAGATGTTAAAATGAAATGGCAAGGGGGCTTCATTGTCCTGGCTGAGTGTTCAAGAGGGACAATATGGATAACTCCAATCATTACAAGAAGACTAATTTCAATTAGCTGTGCGAAGAGTAGGCCCACAGTCACACTTACACTGCACATGAGTCACTGAAGATTTCCAAATTTATGTGATTTACTCCTTGGCACCTCAAATCACCACTGCTCAGTTACAAAAATGCTCTTGCCAACCATTAATAAGATGGTGTATTTCTTTATTTCAAATAAGTTACTACATTGTAATTGACTTGTACATTTCATTTTTAAAGTACAGACATTTTATTACTAACAAACCTGTGTGTAAGTTTATAAATCTATTTTTCTGGAGCATTTAAGACCAGTACAAAGACAATGTAATGTAAAAAAAAAAGGGCCAATAGTCTCTTCCAAAGAAAGCAAGTTCTTCCCACCTCCCTTCACAGAGATTTCTGCTCCAGGGAGGCTACAGGCAAGAGTCTTGCTGTTTGTGCATTGGCTGAAGCAGCAGTAAACGCCACCTCAATTCGTGAGCGCAATTAGCGCCTCCACCACATTGCCCATGTGTTCCCGTAAGCTGCGCTCGGCTGCCATGCGCGAGATCTCCATTTCATTCATCTG
This sequence comes from Rhinatrema bivittatum, assembly GCF_901001135.1. Classification (NCBI taxonomy): domain Eukaryota; kingdom Metazoa; phylum Chordata; class Amphibia; order Gymnophiona; family Rhinatrematidae; genus Rhinatrema; species Rhinatrema bivittatum. Next base: position 65,273,612 of record NC_042627.1, on the reverse strand, counting down.
ATGAGGGAGAAACAAAAGCGGTTAGAGACCTACATCGAAGCTTCAGGCAATGAAAGCGAATGTATACTCCAGGATGTAACACAGGTTGCTGGATACAACTTGCAGCACTAGCTCAGTACCTAGTTTGCCTGTTCATATTCTCACAAACAGCATCCTGCAAGATAACTTGCAAATGTTAAATGTTTAAAAGCTATAAACTAGAAAAAGAAGTCAATGCGAGGTTCAACAGGAAGATCAATGGTTACAGCAATACCCAAGGGAAAAGACCAGAAAAAACTACTGCCAGAGACTTCTACTCCTCATGATGTCCAGGGCGGAGTATGCCACTGAGTAGCACGCACAACCGGGCATGGAGGAAGAGGACTGAACTGTCTCACAGCAGTCCTAGCTGGCATTCAGAACTAGACAGAGTGGCAATAATCTCTTATTTGGCCTTGTAATGAAAACTGGTGACCAAATCCATTTTTACAGTTCCCACTAGCCACAGACTTTCTGCCAAACGGCGCTTAAAAGTTTGGAGAGTGATGTGACAACCTCCTTAAAACTAGTAGCCAAATCGCTTTCACTGGCCCTCTGATTTATGTCATACTTGCAGAAAGTACACCATAACTTAGGCTGGACATTCGCATCTAATGTAAAATCCTGAATCCACAGGAAGTGCCCTGGCATCCTAAAGAAAAAAAAAAAGATGCAGGCAGCCTGGAGCTTGGGCATGCACCAGAACACAATCTCATGCCTTTTGCTGCATTAATTGCCAGCCTTACTCATTGTACACACAAAATACACTGTCTTCTCCTCTTTTTAGAAAAAGAACGAGGGAAGAATAGTGCCAGATTACAACCACACATTTAAGGATTGGAATAAATTCTTATTCTGGTAATGCCCATCTTCTAAAAACACATCCTTTGAAGAAGGGGCACAGTACGTTCCAGAACAGACCTGCCAACCTGCTGAGGAGGGCTTTAAACTATAAAGCCCTAAAGGAAGGTACATCTTTAAAGCCTTGCAGAGAAATGAGAAAGGACAACATCTAGAAAGTTATACACACTAATGCTCATAGTTTGTGACATAGTCCCAGATCTAAAAGCTGTCATGGAAGAGGCAGACATGGATGCAGCACCAGGCACAGAGAAGTGGTAAACAGAGAACCATAACTGGGATATAGTTATTACCAGGCTATAATCTACTGAGGAAAGGAAAATTGGTTCTTACCTGCTAATTTTCATTCCTATAGAACCACAGATCAGTCCAGACTCCTGGGTTTTGCCTCCCTTCCAGCAGATGGAGACAGAGAAAGTTTCACCGACCCTGTACATATCCCGGTGTGCCACCTGCAGTCCCTCATTACTGACTTGTACCCAAGCCAAGATGACAGCAACAGCCATAAAATTCTAAGCAAGCTCACTGCCCTGCGACGAGCTGGAAAAAGGTGAAATTGCCCATAAAGACAATGGAAAACTTGTCTCCCAAATTTAACATAAGCGATCAGCATTGAAAACCTTCAACAACTCCACACTATATACAAAGCAACAGTACGAGTGGCGGACTCTCCCCTCCAGTAAATGGGCAAGTCTCTGGAATGATCTGTGGTACTACAGGAACTCAACTTAGCAGGTAAGAACCAAAGTTTCCTTTCCCTGTACGTACCCAGATCAGTCCAGACTCCTGGGATGTACCTAAGCTCCCCTTAACTTGGGTGGGACGTGGAGAGTTCCACTCGTAGAACACTCTCACTAAAGCACATGGAAGCCGGAGTCCAGACATCCAAATGATAATGCCTAGCAAAAGTAGGCAACAACTTCCCAGAAGCCACCCAGCAAATTTCATGCTGAGACAGCTGATGTGACTCAGCGCAGGAAGTTGCTTGAGAACACGTCAAGTGCGCCCCTAAACCCCCTAGCAGTGGGCACCCTTTAGAAATATAAGTCAGCTCAATTGTTTTTCTTCAGCCACTGCACAATTGTAGCCTTAGACGACTTATTTCCCCTCTCTGGACCACTCCACAGTACAAAGAGGTGATAAAGATCTACAAACAGGAGATGCGATCTGTGGAAATCATAAGTGACCTTTAGATACCTCAATAATGCATGCCTCCAATCTAAGAACCTAAGCATCCTCCGCATGAGGCGTAGAGGAATCCAAATAAATAAAAGCTGGACACTCTACTGTCTAACTAAGATGGAATGCTGAGACTACCACAGGCAAAAAAGAAGGCACCATGCATAAAGATATCCCCGAATCAGACAACTGGAGGAAGGAATCTCAACACAATAGCACCTGGAACTCTGAAATTCTTCTGGCTGAACAAAGAGCAACCAAGAAAACCACTTTAAGAGTCAAGTCTTTAACTGTAGCTCTCTTTAGTGGTTCAAACAGAGCTTCACACAATCCTCTAAGGACTAGATTCAGATTCCAAGATGGACAAATGTTCCACACCTGAGGACACAAGTTCTGAAGGAACCAAGGAACATCCAGATGTGCAGACAGAGGATGCCCTTGCATCTTACCCCGGAGACAACCCAGTGTCACTACCTGGACACTCAGAGTTAAAAGCCAGTCCCTTGTCCAGAATCTTTCTGTAGAAAAGCCAAACCATGTGACACTGTAGCCTTAACAGACTGAGGCTGCACTCCATCAACAGCAGACCAGAACTCGAAAATCCTCCAAATTTGCAAATGCATGTTTGAAAACAGCCGACCTATGTCCGAACCTCAGGGGCCCATCTATGGCCATGTTGCCCAGATCCGGAAAGCAATGGTTAATGTGGCCAATTTGGAGCTACCCGAACACATTGCCTGAATGTTTCTCTATTCGCCAAAATCCCTTGTCCAGAGGCCACGGGAGGGAAGACAAAAGAAAAATCCCTCGAGTCCACTGCAGCACCAGAGCTCCAATTCCTTTGTACCATATTCTGTTCAGCGGTTGTAAAGCTGCGACACCTTGGTGTTCTTTTTGGTTGGGATATCCCCATCCTCCATGAATGAGACACATCGCTGCCTCTGGCAGCTCCCATTCCCTGGGGTCTAACTTTCTCCGACTGATAAAATCCACCTGAACGTAGTTCACTCCAGCGATGTGAGACACTGCCAGCCGCTCCAAGTGCTCTTCTGCCCAGAGAATCAACTCCTGGGCCTCTCAAGCCGCTGCCTGATTCTTGGTTCCTCCACCTTGACGGTTGATGTAGTCCACCGTCATCGCATTGTCTGATACGATCCGCACTGGAAGGTCACGTAAACTTGGCAGACAGGCAAGCAATGCAAAATGAACTGCTCTCGTCCCTAACCGATTGATAGGCCATGAGGCCTCTTGTTTTAACCATGGCCCAGTGCAGACTGATCTTGCCACACCACCCTCTATCCAGAGGGGCTTATATCGGTAGTGATAATTATCCAATTCAGAATCTCCAATTCTGCAGCACACTAGAGATTGGTGTGAGCAAGCACCATGAAAAACTGTCCCTGGTTCCCCCCCCTAACCGATGAGGAAGATGAAACTCTTCAAATAACGGATTCCATGGGGAGAAGAGCCCCCTACAGAGGCGAACGCCCAATGTATTAATTCCAATGACAATGCCATAGAACCCAGACCTATAAAAGGTCCCAGAGCTGGAGCTCTAGCAGAAACCTAATCTGACTCTGCAATCTCTCTCTGCCAGTGTGTGAACTCAACTCCCAAATACTCCAAAGTTTGTAAGAGGACCAAATGGCTCGTTGCTAGGTTTACCACCTATCCTAGAGATTTCCAGCGCATCCGTACTTTTTGTACTGATTGTCGACAGAAGTCATTTGATTTTGCATGAATAAGCCAGTCATCCTGAAATGGATACACCAACACACCCTCCTTTTGCAATGCAGCTGCTCACATCACCATCACCTTGGTGAAGGAACGTGGAACCGTCGCCAGCCGAAGGGAAGGGCTCGAAACAAAAAATGATCCCTTAGAGCCATGAACCTCAGGAATCTCTGGTGCTCTGGCCTGATGGCTATGTGCAGATAAGCCTCTATCAAGGCGAGAGACGCCAAGAACTCCCTTGTGTACCGCTACTATGATGGACCTCAGAGTTTCCACGTGGAAATGGGGAACCTTGAGAGCTGCACTTATCTTCTCTAAATCCAATATCTCTTGAACTGGATACAGGACGCTTAACTTAACATTGACCTCCAGTCACACTAAGCATGTTCAGGGTCTGAGCCAACAAACTCAGCAAGACATCTCTGTGAAAAAAAAATAAAAATAAAAATCTGAGCAGGGTCCAAAGCGGTTCTCAATCATATGCAATTTCTCTTTCTTCTAGAAGTGAGAAAGCCAATTACCCATCAGAATCCTCTGATATCTCATGATCCACACCCCCTTGAACATTACCAGAGACAGCCTCCCTGCGGTATTTGCCCGCCGTGACTGACAAATGGGAGGCCCGAGCATGTGATCCTTACATAGTAGGTTGCTTCGCCTTCGCTGAACACCCCTGCAGCTGTAGTAGTCAAATTGCTTTGAACCTCTACAGCACTTTTAGAAACGGAGAGAGAGTGAGGACTGGATTGCTATCAGACGGCATGCCTCACAGATAGCAAGACGCTCGGACCTGTTTGTCTCTGGCACCTAGCTCTCCTGAACTTAGGGCTCCACATGGCCTCCTGTGCGCATACCAATGCAACCTGGGTGTACATGCACACCCCCCTCCAGGATGCATGCAAATACCCGCTCGAGACTAGGTCGTGATCGTACCTGCACATGTACATGCGCAAATACTCACTTGTATAGGCCATGGTCGTAAGCCCACAAGTAGCTGCACAAATATGCTTCAAGTTTAGGTTGCAGTCTTATGCGCACAAGTATCCACGCAAATTTGCGCTAAAGAAAAGGTTGCAGCTTTATACACTCATGTACCTGCGCAAATATACGCGCAAGTCTAGGTCGCAGATGTACACGTGAAAAACTAGGTTGTGGTCATATGTGCACAGGTCTCAGCACATCCAATCGCCACGCGGTGAAAATTCGCAATGCACCTATGTACACAAGAAAAAAACTGCTGCGGTGGCCTACCACACAGCTAAGTAAAGCCTGCCTGCACCTTCAGTGCAATTAGGCCTGGATCAGTTTTAACATCCGGCACTGAAAATCATCAGCCTGAAGAGCTTCTCAACAGCTCAGGTCTCTTGACTGGCTGAGAATCCTTGGGGACTGGGGCCAAGAGCCAGCATCTCGCTAAACATGCTTTGCGCATAAGCAAATTAAAAACATCAGAAGACCTCCTCAGTGCAAGTGCCTCTCTGCACCTCTGCGGGACAAGGAACTTCCAGCAACAGTTGAGGAGGAAATTTCCCTGCCTCTCCCACTGATGCTGCTAGGGAATCAAAAATGGCCACCGTTTCCACACTGACAGGGAAAGCCTCAGCGCTAGACCCTTCATTCGTGAGGCTTGTTCTATCGGTGCGGCCATGCTCGACGCAGACCTCTGAACGCTTTTGATGCATGCACACGCTGTTCCTCCTCCCACCCGCAGCACCACAGCACCTCAACGGCAAGCGGTGGGAACAGTCCCTCAGCACCACAGAGCCAACACCTGGTCTCCTCTGCAGAGAAGCTACTGAAACACCTCAACGCTGAGCTCCCCGAGCTGCTGAGGTAGCTTCCCCTCCTGGAACCTCGCTGCTGCACAGATTCCTCTATCTAGTTCCTTGTTCTCTTTTTTTTACTCTGAGAACAAATAAAGATAAACAGAAACCAATACTTTCAAAAAGGAGCCAGACCTGTTTTTCTTCAAAATTTTACCAAACTTACAATATCTACTCCCAAGAAAGGAACACAGAACTGCTAGCAGGAAAAAAGAAAATCAGCCAAATTAAAAATGGGACAGACTAAAAGAAATCAGCCACCCTGAGCCTGTAGCTGCCTCAGCAGCCTCATGAAGGGGAGGGATCTGGACTACCAGATTTACACCCCCACGGAAGAAAGGAGTGAGCATACAAAAGGGTCACCAACCCCCAGCTCGTCCACCTAGACCAGACAGGGAAGGTCCCACTAGGACCCCAAAATCCCCTGGGAGAAAGGCTCATAACTCCAAAACAGTCTCCTGACTGCAGAACTGCAAGCTTTGCATCTCTACCATCTGCTGGAGACAGAGAAACACGGAGGGACTGCAGGTGGCGCTCTGGGTTAAGTACAGTGTCAGTGAAACTTTCTCTGTCTCCATCTGCTGGCAGGGAGGGGAAACCCAGGAGTCTGGACTGATCTGGGTACGTACAGGGAATGATAGGTTAGGCAGAAAGGGAGGAGTAGCAGCAGCACTATATATACAAAATATTATTAAAGCAACAGAACTAGTCCCCGAGGCAGGTGTTCAGGTGAAATGTCAGCCACATTGGACTTGAATGGTTAAACAATATATTCAAGTCTTCTATTTGGCATGTATTTATAAAATTGAAAGATGAGTGAAATATGGTAAAAAGTATGTTAAGAAAATGTTTCTGATTATGTTTTTCACCCTACAGTGTATGTTTAAACACAATTTGGATATCTGAAGCTTTTTCCTCTAAGTTTATAGAAGGAATTACTTCATGTGTGAAATTTAAAATCTTCTGGCAAGTTTTTTTTTCTGATTTTTTGTTGTGTGCATAGACTTCACTACCTTTCATTGTCTTGGATCGAGTACTAACATTTTTGTAAGCAATATTATAGAAGGACTACTGGGAAAAGATTTGGCTTTATTTTTTTTTTTTTTTTTTTTTTAAGAGGACATCAAAATCTGCAAGAGGACAGACATAAGAAATGCAATACTGGGTCAGACCAAAGGTCCATCAAACCCAGCATCTGTCTCTGAAATTGCAAGTCCGGGTCACAAGCACCCAATAGATCCAATCCTTCTTGCTCATGCTCAGGATAAGCACTGGCTTTCCCAAGTCTATATGACTAACAGTGATTTATGGACTTTTTCTCCAGGAACTTGTCCAAATCCAGCTACACTAACTGCTTTTACATCCTGGAAGGATCTAGTGAAACTTAAGGAATGGTCTAGACTAGAGTCTGGCAGCTAAGATTTAATGTGAAAAAATGCAAGGGACTACATTTGGGTTGCAAAAACCCAAGGCAGTTGTGATCATATCTGATGATCTTAAGATGACCAAACAGGTAGATAAGGTGTTAGCAAAAGCCAGAAAGATGCTTAGGTGCATAGGCAAAGGAACAGCAAGTGTATAATTTTGGAGACAACTTCAAAAGAATATAAACAGAATAGAGCTGATTCAGAGGGCAGCTACAAAAATGGTCAACAGTCTCCATCATAAAGTATATGGGAACGGACTTAGAGATCCAAATATGTAGACACTGGAGGAATGTAGACACAGTGGACTGGAGTATTTAAATACTTCCAAGAAATAAATGCATAAAAGAGGTGGGCCTCTTTCAACAGAAAGGAGGCTCTGGAAGAAGGGGTCATGGGATGAGAATGAACGGGAACAGACACAAGAGAGATCTAAGGAAATATTTCAGATGAACACAGGGTAAAGCTTTCCTGCTGAGGTAGCAGAAGCAAGGACAGTATCTGAATTTAAGTGAACATGGGACAGGCGTAGAGGATCTCTGAGGGAGAGGAAGGACCTTGAAGTTGAACACAAGATGTAGATGGGCAGACTAGACAGGCTGAATGGTCTTCATCTGCTGTCAAGTTCAATGTTTTATTCATTCCCTTCTTGTAAATGTGAAGGGGCGGCATGATTTGTGCATTTCTACACACTGGAGTCACTCTAAAAGTACTTTCTTGATCTTACACATCAACCTTCAAAATGTCACCCTGAACGAAAAGAATTGCCTCCCATACTCACAATCAACTCCACGTCCTCCCTTTTGATGGTAACTTTTGCTAGTTCCTTCTCCCTGTTGACAGAACAAACTATTATTGAAATTCTGTCTATAATAATTAAAAAAAAAAAAAAAAAAAAAGATAATCATCATAGTCCTTTGAAAACTGCAACCAAGACTTTCCTTTATTTTATTTTTTTGCATTTTCTTTCAAGTCGGGCAGGGATAAACCAAACCCCTGCCCAAGCCAATGCAGCACCTTAACTACGCGATTCACTTTCTTGCCTCCACAGCCAGCAGCAAGAGTCGCGTTTCAGGGAATGTCATCTACTGCTGTCGTGGGGCCAGTCTCACAGCTTTTCTCGCGAGACCAGCCCCACAGCATGAGGAGATGATATTGCATCAATGTAACTTTTGCTCCTGATCTGGCAGGCTGCTGCAGAACCCATCCTGCGGCAGCTGAAGAAGAAAGGAGATCCCCATGACCCCGCAGAGCCCATCCTGTTAGCAGCTGAAGATGAGTCCCGGGAAGCCACAGCAGAGCCCATACTACGGTGGCTGACAAAGAGAAGACTCGCAACCCTGCGGCATGACGAAGAGGCGAGAAAGGCCTTAAACCTTTATGAGCAAGGGAGAGAGTGACTGTGTGCAATAGCCAGCGAGCCACTGAATGTGAGAGAGTGTCTATGTGCACGTGTGGTGTGTGAAGGAGAGAGAGCCACTGAATGAGAGTATGTATGTGGACAGAGCACCTGAGTATGCATGTGTGCATTTGTATAAGGAGAGCCACTGAGATAGAGAAAGTGCCTGTGTGTGTGAGGGAGAGAGAGTCACAGAGTGTGGGTGGCTGTGTGGGAGAGAGTGCCTTTTTAGTGTGTGCGCGCCTGTGTGCATGAAAGCCACCGAGTGTGAGTGTGCAAGAGAGAAATCCTTTTTGTGTGAGTGCCTGTGTGTAAGAGGAAGAGAGAGCCACCGAGTGTGAGTGTGAAGAAGCCACCGAGTATGGGAGAGTGCCTTTGTATGTGTGTGAAACAGAATGAACGTGTGCCAGAGTATGTGTATAGAGGAGAAAGAGGATAAAATGTGTGTACTTTCATACCCCCCAACTAATCCAGAACAATCTCAGTGTGATTGGAAAACATAAGTTCCTAGGTATGGCGAGCAGAGGATTTTTTGTTTTTAGCCCTGTTAGTTGTATTTGTTAGATACTGTTTGATAGGTCTGCTGTTTTTAAATATTTTATTGATGAAATATTTGCAGTGCTACTCTTTCCTGGGTACGGGGGTAGCTGTTTGAATTCTGGGAGTTACTGTTTTGATACGGCAGATGTGTCTTTTGGAGGAAACTGTATTCTTGGCAGGCTGTGATAGCTTTTATTGGACTGTTTAAGTAATATATTATCCCAAAATACTGTATGTGAGCTACTGAGACAATACAGGACCTGTCTCCACCTCAACTGGATAGGAAGAACCCACTACGATGCAGAAACCCCTGGGAGGAAAGCTCAAAAAGAAAAATAAATTTATCCAGACTGCAGAACTGCAGGTTTTGCACCATCTACCATCTGCTGGAGACAGAGAAATACTGAGGAAATGCAGGTGGCACCTGTGGTAAAGTAGCAGCATCAGTAAAACTTTCTCTGTCTCCATCTGCTGGCAGGAAGCCAAATCCCAAGGGTCTGGACTGATCTGGGTACATACAGGGAATGTCTCGTAGCTGATATGTGAAAAAGGGGCCTAAGTAGTTTTAAAAGCTTTTGTACAATATTTTTAGATACAGGATTTTTTTTAATTTTTATTTTGCAGTTATCTGTAGGTTGGCTGGCTCTGTTTATCTAATAGGTAGTGTATTGATATTTTGAGGCTTGATGAAATATTTGCAGTGTTGCCTTTTTATAGGTAGGTTTGTTTCTGTTTGAGTGCCAGAAGTTAGTGGTGTTTTTTGGTACGGGATGTTTACTATATTGTAACTGTTTATTCATGGCTTTCTGAAACTCAAGCCCATGCTCAATGCATTGTAACAAAAGGCCTAGTGCCATATGGGTTCCAACGATCTTTTGTTTCTTGGGGAGAGGGGACGGAGGGAGAAATAATGCTGGTGCCCTGGGGTGGGGGAGATGGAAGTGGAGAGGGGGGCCGAGGGAGTGAGACTGAATCCCCCACTATAAAAGTCACCGCACACCACTGGTGTGTGTGTATATATATATATATATATATATACACACAAACACATATACTCACCCGATAATTAGATCAATAGTACACTGGCGCTGAGCATCTTTAAGAAACTTAAATATCAATTGTGGAAGTACAGTTGCACGATGGACAGCAGCTATGGCTGTAGCCTTGATCACTGGCACAATTGCTCACAGGTTTCAAATTTGTGTTAATTCAACCCCTTGGTGAGTAAGCTTGAGATACAAATTTACTTTTCTTTAGCAAACAAAGATGTCTATTTACTAAAGGTTTTCTCCCGTTTTCTCTCTATGAGAAAAATGCTTAGTAAACAGTAAAAACAGCCCAAACAGAGTAATTTAAAAAACTGTGCCAATCAGGTTTCTAAAGTTAATTTACAATAAGAAGAATTTGAACAAGAAAAAGATCAATTACCTTTCTTGTTTTGCTTTCTGTTCCCTTGATCTTCTGTCTCCAATCACTGACATAGCCTAGAGGTAAAGTGACAAGGTTTTCTTTAAAAGTTAAGCACAAAGACCACAGGACCAAGCTCACATTCCAAATAGCATGGGAACGGGATATTGGAAAAGCCCTCGAAGATAGCGACTGGGAACACTTTTTCCTCACTACCAGTAGATGCTCGATATCCTCGGCAATAAAAGAAAATGCGTATAAAGTACTATATAAATGGTATCTTACCCCTGACAGACTGAACAAGTTTGGTGGGGGTGGCAATAACCTTTGCCTGAAGGGATGTGGCGCTATTGGAATGTTCTACCATCAGTGGTGGGAATGCCCCAGTATAGTGCATCTCTGGGAAGCTGTCCTAAATTTTATTTTCGCAGTAATAGACCTCTGCATCCCCAGGGATCCAAAAATTTGTCTGCTTAATATATTCCTGGATCAAGAAACCAGACCTTCTCATAGTTGGATTCAACAAATAGTTTCCACCGTTAAATGTGAAATAGCTCTCTGGTGGCGTAAGCCGGGGATCCCAGTCTGCAATGACAGGATAGCCCATCATAGCGATACCTGGTCACCCTATCTAAATGGAAGTCTGAAAATACGTGTAGCTCAGATGGTTGAGAAACCGTGTATGAAACAGCATTCTCTTCGCAACACTTATGGGTTGGTTTATATTTCGATAACTGGGGTGGGGGGAGAAATGGACATGAATCATTACACTTACCAATTATTATTATTATTTTATTTTTTTTTAATTTGAAAAGGTTTTTTATTAAAGCAAAAACCAGTTGCAATATACCAGAAAATGAACAGCAGTACAACAGAGCACAGCCCAACACATGTAGTACAGACAAGCAAAACAGCCGTACATGAAATCTGCTACAGAATATAAAGCAACATGCTGTACATGTGAGGCAAACAACCGGAACTAATAACAGTGCTGTGATTTAGTATACTTAACCCCCCCTCCCTCCCCGCCTCAATAGTGCATAAGTTAAAAGAAGATTGGAAAGAGAACATCACAAAAGGAGCTGATGGACATAAAAGAACTGGCATGTAATAACAGTAAGGAGGCACACCACTAGCCCTGAGGAGCAGGGCATGTGACCAATTATTATTATTTACAAACTATGTTACCGATCCTGAAGGGCACCTGTGTAACTTGATATACTTTAGCATCATTTTTATGTGCCTTAATGTAAACCGTTGTGACGGTACCCACTGAACGACGGTATAGAAAAAGGTTTAAATAAATAAATTGAAAAACAAGATGCATACACAGGTTTATGTTACCATTTTATTGTTCTGTACCATGCAGAGATGCTCTGAATGTACTTTTGATGCTTTGTTACTCTGGTACTTTCTTACACCCGTTGTTCTGCTTATTCTTTGAGAAAAAAAAAGAACACAGGACCTTTCCTCCAATATTTCAGCACATCATCTCGCATAACACGCCTAAACCTTCATCTAGTGAAATCCATCCTTTTCTCAACCATCTACCCTTCTTCCTTCCCCCACTCTCTCCATCTCACCTGCAGCTTTCTTTTTCTCCTCCTCCATCACCCAAGGCGCTCCCTCCTTTTTTCCTCCTACCCAGTAGGGTGGCTAACTGCCCGGTTTTGGACTGAACTGTCCGGTTTTCAAGTTAACTGTAACTGGACACTGTAACATCCGGTCTAAGCTGCTTGCATGGCCCTAGGTCAGCATCTGAGTTGTTCTGGCTACTCACAGCCAATTGGAGCAGATCTGGCATCAGTCCTCCAATCAGCTCCCTGTTCTATGTCTCAGGCACCTGATGCAGCCACAGACGGAGGTGCAGGAGGAAGAGGCGAACAGAATCTGTGTCTGCATGCTGGAGCTGAATCCACAGCTACTTTTTTTCTTCCAGCAGCTTAATCAGTCATGCTGCCCCACCACTGCTGCTGTCCTTCCCTTCCCGGACGGGACCTGGACCGCTTGTCACCATGGCTGCCTCTTCAGCACCAACGGCTCAGCCTGTCAGAACTGCAGCCTCTTCTCACCTCACTGTGGCTGTCTGCGAAGTTGCTCTGCCGGTAGCAGCCTCTCTGCTACTCATTGTAGGCTGTGCCTTCCGCGCTCTCCCTCCAGTCTCACTCTGCTGACTGCTTTACTGCTCATCACTATGAGCTGGCAGACACCCCTCCCCCCCAATCTGTTTTTTTGTTCTACTTTCTCTGCTGGCACTCTTCCTTCTTCCCTCCAATGGCTAGCTATTTTCTCTTCTCCTGACTGATGCTGTGGCAGCCGGAGTCAGACAATCTAGCTAAGTCAGAGCTTTCCAAACTTTTCATGTTGGTGACACTTTTTAGACAAACATAATTTCGGGACACAATAATTAGTCTACAAGCAAACCGGAGGTTAAAGGTTAAATGAACGAAATGTATTTCGACAATTTATGTATGTTTCCTTAAATATATACATAATAAAATGTTTCATGACACAACATATCTTGTGAAAACCTTTCGTTTATATTAAAAATATATAATATTCCAAGATTAATGTTATTGTTATAATTTATGAGTAACAATAATAAAACAAAGTTATTGTGTTATTCAATTTACCTCTTTAATGAGATATATGAGCTTGATGGGATAAACACAGCTTTTGAATATTTGGTGTTAATAAAAAAGTCCAAAGGGTCTTCTGCATAATTTTAAAAAGCTGGCCAGTTTCACACTATATAACTATTTGATAGCCTCATTCAACTAATTCTATATGGCTATGAGAGTGAAATCTGGAATTTATAGGAAGGGACAGAATGTCAATATAAATCCTGCACCTCCAGTTCTGTAACTCTGTGCATCCACTGAAATTCCCCCAAACAATGGAGCTTGGATGTTTCCCTTACAGCTCATCATACTAAAAGATATTTTCAAATGCTGGTGTCACCTCACAGTAACAGCAGCACAAACACCTTCCACTGCCAGGCACATTGTGAACTAAAATAAAATCTCGCAAAAAAGACACTCAAAATCTATACTGCAATCCCATTGTAACATAACAGTAATAACACCAAGGACTCAAACAACAATAACCCTACCTGTGAAAAAGCATGGGTAAATATTACACTGGGTCCTAGAATACCAATACACCACCTATTGAGGAAACAAAACAAACCCGATTGCTATAGATCCCTATGCTAGCAGAATCTCTCATCATGGTCACACACATAGAGCAGAGACAGACCCTCACCAAATACAGAATACAAAATAAAGGAGCACAAATTAGACAAAAACTGAAATGGAAACTCCAAGAAGCCAGACTCTGTGTATTAACAATGGAAAAACAGAACCACCATTCCTCATAAAACAAACAAAATCAAGAAACATAAAGCATCAGTTATAATAGTAAAACCATACTAATAAAAGAATATTTTAAAACTACTGATAAATAGAATTTCTATTAATTAAAATCATATACATTTTTTACAATTTCCCAGAGGTTATCCTCTCTCACACAGACTCACATGTCCATTCTCTCTCACACATACACTGTCACATACATACACATTCATGCTCTTATACCCACCATAACCTCTCGCTCTCACAGACACTGACACACTCTCAGGCTCTAAGACACTCTCTCCCCCTCCACACACACCCCACACACAAACTCTTACTCCCCTGGATTTTCTCATACACACTCTCTCTGGCTCCCTCACATACACACAAATACACACACCCAGGCAAGCTCCCAATCATTCTCACACAAACACACACACCCAGGCAAGCTCCCAGTCATTCTCACACACTAAAAACTGACCCCCAGGTAGGCTTCCATTCATTTTCACACCACTCCCTCACCATCCCCCAGGCAGGCACCCATCCATTCACACACATACACCCCCAGGCAGGCACCCATTCATACACATGCACACACTAAAGGCAGACCCCCTCTCTTTCTTTTGCCAGCAACCTCGGAGCCTCTCTCATTCCTCTGCTGCCACTGATGCCGCATGGCTATTGGGGAGGCGCTGATTGCTGCTATTGGCACTGAAGCCCATTCTGCTGCCTCCTCTGTGCAGGCCCTGTGGGTTTCCAGTTCCTCCATGTTGATCTCGTACATTGTGAGATCCGCATAGAGAAAGTGCTACTCTTGACATTAACAAAGATTACATGTGCCAATCAGTAAAAAGTAATTTATTTCTTTTTTTTTTTTTACCTTTGCTGTCTGATCTTAGTTTTCTAATTGGTTGGTCCCAGGCTTTTTTGTTCCACCTCCCCTTTCTTATTTTTTTGCCAATTCATTTCATATTCTCTATTTCATATTTCACTAGTCTCATTCCTACCTATTTCATCCTTAGCTCCTTCCTTTCTATTTATAAAATTGAAGAATTTGCTGTTTTGCAGCCCTACATGTATATAATCTCTTCCTCTTACACCTTTCTCTCTTCCCCCCCTACTTAAACTCATACTCTCTCCTTCCTTTGCCCCCTCCATTATTCTCCCTTGACTCTTTTATAAATTGTAATATTACAACTACTCCACATAATATTATCACTATATATCTATTTATATTTTATAAATTGTTTTTTTTTTTTGTTGTTAATGCATTTAACCGTTTTAATGTAAAGTTTTCTCAGTTGTTTTCTGTTTTATGTAAAATGCAATTGCGGATTTTGTTCTATGTACACCGACGTGATATCTCTGATGAGCGGCGGTATATAAAAACAAATAAATAAATAAATATTGTCTTTTTTTCTATTTCTTTTCTCTCCATCTATCTTCTTCCCTCAAACATACAGTCAGGTTCTCATTCTCACATGCTTTCTCTCTCTCTCACATGCTCTCTCTCTCATACAATCATTCATACACAGTCTCTCTCTTGCACATGCTGTCTGACTCTCACACACCCAGGCTCTCTCTCACTCCCACATGCTGTCTTGCTCATGCACAGGCTCTCACTGTCACATGCTGTCTCTCTCTCACACACACACAGGCTCTCACATGCTGTCTCTGCAAACATTGAGATCCTCACTCCCACACCCAATCTCTCAACTCAGCTCATACACGCACACAATCTCTCAATTCAGCTCATACAGGCACCCAATCTCTCAACTCAGCTCAGCTCATACAGGCACCCAATCTCTCAACTCAGCTAATACACGCACTCTACGGGCCCTCAGCCTCTCTCTTACCTCTGGGCCTCCTCTTCACGGGTCGCTGCAGGATCGGCTCTGCAGCGGCCCTGATCTTCTCAGGCCGATCCGATCCGCGGTGGGGGCCCTGCTACCGGGCCTCTTCTCGCCCGCTGCAACAACACGGCTCCTCTTCTGCACGCGGCTGCTTCATCTCCTTCCTGCCCGTGCGGCTCCGGCAACATTTTTCTTCCGGGGCCGCGTGGGCAGGAAGGAGGCGGAGCACCTGCACGTTTAGACGTGCCCTTTTTCTTCGGGCCGTGGTGACGTGAACTCACCACGGCCTTACCGATCTTCCGGCTGTGTGTCTGCGGCACACAGCACAACGATTCTTCGCTGCTCAGCCGCCAGTGGGATGAGCTCCACCGGCGGCTGCATTGGCTCCCACTTGCCGGTGTGTCACGTGCACCGGGCTTGCGCGACACACCGGCACACCTCAGGCGACACACCAAAGTGTCGCGACACACACTTTGAAAAGCTCTGAGCTAAGTAAACAGTCAATTTTTGTAAAGAAGGGAAAAACCAAAACAGAAACCCTCTTAACTTGCCCCTTAGCAAGTTGGAATTACCTAATTTTAAACAAAAATGTAGTGTACTGCAGTGAATTGCTCCCTGACCAGCAGCCTCTCTACTTCCTTCTCCTTTCCCAGCATCCAGAGCCCTAAACCCAGTCTCCCACGTCCTAGTATTGCCCTGCTTTCCTGAGACCTGTTGCTGGGCTGCCCTGTGCCCCACGCATCTCAGAGAGCATGGCTGGTCATGTGGCCTCCCTGGGTGACATGACTGACCAGCCGAGTCAGCAGCTACACAGGGATTAAGGAGGGGTCACACCATTACAGTGATGGCATGCAATGCTAGCACCCAGCCCCTTGATGAGTGCATCAATGCCTCCCTACCAGACGTTGTACATTGCACCTGTGCAGTTGCCTAGTGTCTACCCCTTCTGACAGTCCTGGCTCACTCTTTTCCTCCTTCCCTATCCAGCATCCCTTTGACAATTTGAGAGCATGTGTGAGAGTATGAGAGGGAGTACGTGTGAGTGTAACAAAGGAAGCATGTGTGTTTATGAGTGACAGAGAGGGAGCGTGTGAGAGAGTGAACAGGTGTGTATATAAGAGAGAGGAGACTCCTCCACACACACCTTCTCCAATAATCCACAACAATCTCAGGGTGACTGGAAATCAAAAGTTCCCAGGCATGGAGAGCAGGGGATTTTTTTAAATCCTTAGTTTTAATTACTTTATGTTACTTGATGTGTCAGCTGTTTCAGGTGCTTAAAAACATTTTATATAAATTTTTGATTATTGGATGCTCTGTTCATCAGCTGTTTTGAAATATTTTTTATTTGTATGATTTTACTGTTAAGATTGATGTTTTCTATTTCTAAATTGTATTGTATTAAGAGGAATGGTGATGTTTCTGTTTTTCATTTGCACTGTATACAGTCCAGCTTGTTGCAGTTTCCAATTTAGATTTATACTTTATGGTCTCTTCATTCTGTATTTGGTGAAGGTCTGTCTATGTTTTGCATGTCTGACTTAGGTGAGGTATTCTGTTAGTTCGTAATTTCTATGAGGATCTAGAGCAGCCTGCCCCACGGAGGGGAGTAACTTGTGCTGAGAGGCTGGAAGGTAGTTCACAGGCAGGATTTAACATTTATGTAAATTTATTAAAACTTATGGAAATGAGCATGTAAACATTACCCCCCTTCCCTCCTATTCCTCCAGTGTCCAGTCCTGGTCTATGGAAAATCTGGCAGCCCTACTCCCCAGGGCCTCCTTCCTTAACCCCCGGGGCTTCTTTTCTTTTTCTCTCCTTGGGAGCCTCCTTCTTGTCCTTTTTTTCCCCACCTGGGCTTCCTTCCCCTCCCCAGGAAGCTCCTCATTGCTGCCCCTGGTTCTCCCCTCTTCCTCCCCCCACCTCACCGTCTCCAGGTTCGAGCTCTGGATCTCCTTCTCCTCGGCGTAGTCGGTGACGCGCTCCAGATCGGCCGCGCCGCTGTCATGCTTGCGCGGTTTGTCCGCCGGCCGCTCGCTGCAGTTCTCTTCCGTCTCCAGCTCCAGCTCCACGTCCCCTTCGGCCGCCATGTTGCCCCCGGCAACCCTACCACCTTCCGCGCCCCGCACGCCGGAAGCTCAACCCCCGCTTCCGGTCTGACTATAACCACTGAGAGGAGGCAGAGAGCAGCTAGAGTGGGACGGAGCCCGCAGCGCCCCCTGCTGCAACGAGCCCTTCACTGCGGCAAGACGGTGATTGGCCGAGCGGTCTTGTCGCCCGCAGGGATTGGCGCGAGCAGTGTACGCAGCGCTGTACAAGGTCGCACAGTTTAGGCAGGTGCAGTGACATAGCACACCATAGATAGCTGCATGCGTGGAAGTGGAGGAATGGAGTGGGGAGGGGCACTGACCCCCCCCCCTCCCTCGCTGCGGGTATTAATGATGACATGGGGCAGGGGCAGAAGCGGTGTGAGACTTGGACGGGGTGAGGAAGGGGAGTAGAGTAGCTTTCGAAGAGGAGATGCCCAAGACAGGAGAGACGTGGGTATCCCAAGCATAAAAGATCTTTTTGTCTCTAAACACGAACAAGAGCCGCTATGGGTCCTTTTAGCATTTATTATTTTTATGATAAAAATACCAGCCATTTGTTGAGTGTGTGGGAGGGGGGCCCAGGTTTCTAAGTTAGCAAATAAGATGTACTATAGGAACAAAGGATATGACAGCACAAGAGGACCACAAGTCTGCCCAGTCTAATTCTTAATGCATTGCGATGGATCCCAGCTGATCTCTGGCTTTTTTCTTCTTCGGAAGTAGGGATCCTCTGGACTTATCCCAGGCTTTCTTCAATTCTGTTACTGTTTTTGTCCCCGACAAATTTAACTGCATTAAAGAAGGTTGAAATAATTTGGAGGAGATGAGAGAGGGATGGGTATTTATTGATGTGGGGGATGACTCTCCAGATAGTCCAGAGAGAGAGAGAGAGAGAGTGAAAAGCAAAATGGAAAGAAATCAAGAGAATTAGTTCATCCTTGCACACATCCAAAAAATAAGTGCAGATTCATTAAGGCTTTTCTCCTGTTTTGTGTCTATGGGAAAAATCCTTTGTGAATCAGATTAATCTTTGGCAAATTATTTAATTAGATTCTGCTGCATTCTGAAGTATCACAGTTTGTTTTTTTTCTGGCTTACCCTTGGCCAGAAATAAATGGCATTCATACAAAGAAAAACAAATAGTGAAGTGAGTCCATTTGGCAGACCTAGTATGTTCTGATGCTTTTTGGAGATGCAATAGGCACATTAAAGAGGGCTGTAGGTCTCCAGAATTAGGAATCAGATGTGACATTATAAAGGATCATTAGCAAAGGTTTGAAGAAGTAGGAGGTGGGGAACAGAAAGCGATGTTCCAGATCAGGTGGTCAGAAGAGAAATTCTGACATCCCCATTCCCTGGTAAGTGATGCTGGCAGAGCCTTTTCATGTGGTACAGACTGGAAGTAATGTCACTGGACTGGTGGTGGAAACTGGGAAAACGCTAGAAGCCCTCTCTCCCCTAAACCATCCTGGAGGCATGGCACTCTGATTTACCATCCCAGGGCAGGATGGAATAGGACAGGAAACAGGGTTGAAACTCGCCTTAATAAGATGGACAAGGGACATTGTAGGACCAGAAGAACAGTTAAGAAATATTTTATCCATAGCATCTTAAATGGCTGCAGCTTTCGGCTTAGAGTCACTTTCTTGACATCTTCAGCTTCTGGAATTAGACAGAGAAAGCATGCTGCTGTTGTGATGTCAAGAGCTGGGGCACTTACCCACACTTCAGTCATCACATTGCCTCAGTTAAAGGTTCTCTCAGAAGTAATTATGTAGCCATCACAGACAGACATTTTACATAATATGAAAGTGATTACAAGTCTACTTAGCCTTGCTCTCTGGCCAATGTCTTTACCATCTTATGCTCTCACTGTAGATCTGGTTTCTACACCATATGGTTGTTACAATTCAATATTTAGCAAACAACGGTTCTTTTAAAATGTGGGAAACTTTATTATGTGCACAGCGTATAGGACTGAAAGAACATTAGGATGCTGTATTTATGGACATTAAAATATTTTACAGATGTTACAGGCATGCCATTTTGTGGCAGCCATGCACCAGTGACGTGAAGTAAAAGGGAAGCTTGGTTCCTACCCCAAGAGTAGCAGACAATGACCTTCAAGGGAGAAAAGGAAGGGAGAAGGGCTGGGCTTGGAGTGGCCTGAGTTAAGGAATATTTAAACGACCCGATAATTTAGCTTATGAACGAAAAACACCAGGAATGAAAATAAAAAAATTGAAGGAAAATGAATCTTAATGATTTTCTTCAACTGCTAATTGAATTATGTACCTATTTTCGCTGCTGCTGTTGCTTTAACCCCAGCCCTGAAAAGTCATTGCCTGAACTAACCTCCTGTCGTTCTTATCCTTTCTATAAAAAAAAAAGGCTTATTAAGTGGCTTATATACAGTATGGGGCTACTTCTTTATAATGCGAGCCTCTGTGCCACTGTCCAGAGATCTAAGGGCAGGAGGTTGCTGCCGTGAGCACAGAAGAGTCTGCTGTAAACAGACTGACACTGTGGATCAGATGTGCTAAATGGTTGCACTCATTTGGGTCTGTTTACTAGACACGGCTCCCCTGTGTAAGCCTTCCTCATGCGGTCCATCCCATGAAGACAGTAAGGGCGCTGTCAGATTACTCACAACCCAGTCTGACTCACTTGTAGCCCTGTCAGATGCTCTCACCTAGTAATCCGAGCAGTAGGCTGGGAACCTGAAGATCTGATTAACCTGCTTTTTTTCACTAACCTTGGCTGTGGCTTTGGGCACGCCATTTTATCTCCTGTATGAACCTTTTCTACAGCTAAACATTGTTAAACTGGTGTGAGGCTGAAATCAGCATTTAAGTCTCATTTTGTACATGAATTGCAATTGTTTTCTTTTTTTTGGAAGACTTTATTTCAAAATTGACTTTAAAAAATGAATAAGAAATTGTGACTTTAAAAAAAAAAAAATGATGTGAGGCCCAGGCTATGCTGACACTTACAAGAAAATGGTACCGAGCTTTTGTAACCCCTGTCTCACCAGCTTACTGGGATCAGGAGTTCACTGGTAGGAAAGGAAACATTTTTCAAGAGTTTCCTCGTGGTCTTCTGCAATAGTTCAGCATAGAAACATTCATGCACAGTGCAGCTGTTGTTCAAAAGGAATCCTTTTACTGAAAACCTGTGGTTTAGTGCACATCAATGCTGAAAAAATTAAGTTCCAGAAGAAAAATAAGTCAATGGCAGTAGGTACTCTTCACAAAGCTTCTTTCCTGAGCACATCCTGAGCACTGGATGCTGATTCTTACCTCAGTAGGAAACTTTAACTCCTACCAGACCGTATCCGCTTGATTTCCAATCGCAGAGAATTAAAAAAATTACTGAAAACTCATCTATTCATTCAAGCTTTTCAATAATAATAATATTTTTATAATCCTTTTTATATGCACCATACTTAATTTTTGTTTGTATATAAATGTCTGTATTTGTTTTAAAATTATGCATGTGTTTTGAACATTTGTAAACCGCCTAGACCGGTATACTGTATCCATTTGTGCGGTATATAAAAACTTTTAAATAAAAATAAATAAATAAAACTGATCCTTCCCTTGAGGCAGCAGCTCTGTGGGACTCTCTCTCTACAAGGCGATCTTCCTTCTGACTCCCCACAAGGAAAAGTCCTCTTTCTCCAGCACTCTGAAGAGGTCTCACTCAGATAGAGAAGGAGTTTTAAGCAAACTCCCCTCGTGCTTGAGACCTCTGATTCTCTGGATTATTTTAAGAAGTCCCTCAGACCTCAAGACAAAATCTCCCTGGTCCCTAGGGGCTGGGAGCACCACCTTTGGATCCACAGCCACCTTCTCTGGGCAGTCCTCTCCCTTGGAAAGGCTTGCTCACAGCGGAAAGATGCCACCCACTGGGGAGTGTCACTTACATTGCTGCCCCTGTTCTCTATTACCTCATTTCTCAGTCACTGGTAAAAGAACCATTTCAGTGACCCCCCCCCCCCCCCCTTACTGCATGTTTTGAAATCGGTGATTTTGCACTTAGTTAAGTAAGGAAGTCCAAGATTTTACAAGTGATCTATACTGACACAGGGACAGTACTTACAGGTCATTTTCAGTTGATGATACTTCCCCATTAAAGCAGGGGACTTCAGAGCCTGCGCATGGAGAGCATCTTCACTAATTGGCTTTTTTGAATCCCTTTTAGCATGTTCTGTTTTGGGTCCTTCCCCCTGCTGTAGGAGCAGATGGCATGAGTGAGGTTATAGGCTGAGCCTCTGATCAATCTGCTTCTAATCTCCGGGCTTTAAAGAACACTGCCACAGGCTTCTCAGCCTGTGGTACATGCCCTGGACATTGCCAAAATAAATCTATATTCATTCATAGATATGTTATTTAGAACCGATAAGCCACTAATGAGCTATACAGTCTGAAATTTGGATAGTGAGTTCTTTTGGACTCCATCTCTAGTGCCCCTTACCAAGAACTAAGCTAGAAAATGAAAGGACCATCTGGAAAAGTGTTCGAAAGCGGATCAGAGCGTCCGGCGACTGAGAGGCCAGAACTGACGCTGGTGTGTAATGATTCTGCCAATACTGAGAGATCTGAACCAGAAGATGGAATTATACTGATAGCAGACGGCAAGAGGAACCAAGGCTGAACCTTCTGCTTCACCGGCAGGGTTTTTCTGAGAACCCAGCAACCAATCAACTTAATCTTCTCTTGCGACGTAGAAGATGCACGCTTTCAAAGTTTTCTTCATTTACTTTCTTAAGTACTCCAGAAATTAATTTTGAAATGTAAAACCCACCTGCATGGCTGCAAAAGTGTATGAACGCAGAACTGACTTTTCACGGTGACGGTTTACCTTTTCCTCTTTATAAACCTGCATATTAAGGAGAACTTTGAACATACATTAGATTTTGGAACACTTGGAGCAGACCAACCAATTACCATACCTGGAAGGAAGTGCCAGGAATGGAACATGAAATAGCACATCTGGCTTTCGATATCTTAGTGGGATTAGGAGCCGTAATGTAGTCACTAATTATTTACCTTTAGTTCTGCAGCTGCTGGAGAAAATGGCTGTTTGGAAGTTCCTGAGCTGCAGCCGACTATGTGTGGAATTCATGAGTACCATCTCTTACCAGGTGAGAGCCCCCATCTCTGAAAGTTAGAAGAAAAACAGCTGCCTAGATGATAGGCCATTGAAGAATAGCTCCAAGCAGAGCACTCGGCAATCAGCTGTGTTACTCATTTATAGGAGTTGCTTAATTTAGCAAGAGTGGGAGGCAAATCAACCTGTACCATGGGAAAGGTTTAGAATTGAAAAACACACATTCATATTTATTTATTATTCACATCTTTTTTGATCCTGAAAATCCAATTCAAATTGATCAGGACACATGTACACTGCTGAGATCAGAGCAGCACCACAAATGCTTGGTGCTCACGTGACCGCTGTGGTGACCCGGCCATTTAGCACTGAACAGCAGCGGCTGAATTTCTGGTCTAATGGCTGAGATGTTCTGTAGCTTCTAGAATGATGAATTGTGCTCCTAATTTTCCTCCTCTCGTTCCCCCTTGACACTAGAGAACGGAGGCATGTTTTTTTTCACCTGGCTGTTCTCGCTCGCCGTGCTTCGCTTTCTAATGGAGGAGAGGACTGGCCAGAGCTTGCTGGGTGCTCCTGCACCGGGCAGGCGCTAGAATCTGTATCGCATAACAGCCTTGCAGGGCTCCAGTTTGGGACTTCCTGTGTTGGTCAGCTTTCTTACGTTAACGCAGGTGGCTCAGTTCCAGAATTAATTTTGTCCAGGGGAGGAAATCGAAGGGACATCCTAGTAATTTTCCAGCTGCTTACACATAATACTGAGGATTCCTTACCTAAATATGATGCAGGAGGGCAAAGATACTGTTATGTAACTCTGGATGCTGAGGGAAGCTCAAAAATCAGTTGGTATGGAGAATGAACCATAAGAACTAGTCATCTCCTACATCCCTCAACCTGACTTTTAATATTTTTTCCTAATTTTCAAAAGATGTTCCTAGAGGTTCTGAGCTTTTCCGATTAACTTAGTACAGTCTGATGCTCTATTGCCTTGCCCTTCTCAAAAACTGACATGACTTCAGTTCAGAGGCAGGAAATGTTATAAGTAAGTGAATTAACTTTTTAAACGTTCAAGGTATCTTGAGAGGCTGCAGCTTGGGGTGGGGGAGAGAAACAAAACTAATTACAGTTAGGATGGGGAAAGTAAAGAGAGGGTTGATGAGAGAAGCCATGGGTGTCTGCCTTGTGGATGAGCCTCAGCAGGTGCCGAAAAGGAGCTTAAAGGTATGCAGTAAGAGTCCTGGTGTGTCTCGCTCGTTCCCCCAGTTTTGTGCTGTACTGGGTGGTCTTACTATCATTATAAATGAATAACTACGGCAGACAATTGCCGCCTACTCACAATTCAGTGGAATAACTTCATAATTACTACTCAGCAGTAGCGCTTTAAAACACAGCTTCAAGCAAACAACAAAAAAAATAGGTGTAGATTCTCATTTCATTTATTACAATGTATTAATCGCTTGCCAGCGATTTACAGTAAAACATACTGACAAAGAAAATTCCTTAAAATCACCCTTTATTGTTCTGAATGTTATTGTGTTCCCAGAGGAGATATTAGTATTAAGAGCGTTTGCGAACTCCTACTGAGACACTTCAGGCGTTACAAATCTATCAAGGTGCGACTTTCTGCTGACCTTTTATCAGAACTCAGGAAGGTAACCCACAGATCTATGCAAAATTTGAACATTGTGAAAAGACAGCAGATTCAAGTACGGAGATTTATAAAGGTGGGGTATGGCTAGTATAATAGGCATGCAGGTTGTCTTTCAATGAAAGTGTAAAAAGAGGAATTAAGGTGTATGGGCCTAGATAAGAGACTAAAAAGAGAAATGAACAGAGCCATGAAAACCAGTGCTTCCCAGGATACCTCTCTGTCACCCACATCATATAATGGAATCTCTTGTGCTTGTTTTGTTATCGCTTATGATAAAGATGGACTCTCAGGTGAAGCCTGAGATCAAGTATGGTTTGTGCTACTGCAACAGGAAGGGAATATGGGCAGACTAGATGGGCCTTTAAAGGCCTCCATCTGCCTGACTAAGGAGTTAAATCCCTGTGATGAAAATTGCCCCACACGGAGTGACTAAATATGGCAACCACTAGGGCATAGCTTGGGGAGAGACCCATGTACGTCTATTAGAGATTTATTAACCTTAGAAAATAATAACTTGCAAACTTACAGAAGCCATCTCTGTTCTCTATTTCTCTTTTAACCTGTACCTTTCTTTCCCTTCTTCATCCTTCTAGATTTGCTGCTGCTGTGGGCCAGCACCCTGCTCCTTCTGCTGTTCCTTCTGTCCTGACATCAGAGTCTCCACAGGGACGCGACTCTTGTATACTCTCTTCCACATCTTGGCCTCCACAGTCTGCTGCCTCATGCTCTCCCAATCTGTGGAAGAAGCTGTTAAGGAACATGTGAGTGACAGTGGTGAAACTGAAGCAATAGGGACTCTTCTAGAAAAGGGATGATGGTTATCCATCTCTGAACAGAGTGGCAGACCCGGAGGAGCTAAGGGAGACAGAGCGGTATATAGAGGAGACCTTCAGGGGCATAATAGAGAAGTCCCACCTCCAGTCTGGAAGCCCCTGTTCTGCCTTGGAGGAGAAAGGTCACCTGGAAGGAGAGCATCACCTTGGTGAGGCAGGAAGCTAAACTGTAGCTAGGACCTGCACTCAAGATGGTGTAGTATCCTCTCGCATGGAGGATATGTCTCCAGGGGCACGCGCCCAGGAGGGAAGGGTTAGGACAGCAGTTATAGCTGGTGATTTGATTATTAGGAAGGTTGATAGCTGGGTGGCTGATGGACATGGGGATCGCTTGGTCACTTGCCTGCCTGGTGCAAAGGTGGCAGACCTCACACATCACATAGGTAGGATTTTAGATAGTGCTGGGGAGGAGCCAGCTGTCTTGGTACAACTGAGTACCAATGACATAGGAAAGTGCAGGAGGAAGGTTCTGGAAGGAGGTAGAAAGCTGAAATGCAGAACCTCCAAGGTAGCATTCTCAGAAATGCTCCCCGTTCCACGTGCAGAGGCAGGAAATGCTCCCCATCCCAGAGGCAGGCAGAGCTCCAAAATCTCAATGCGTGGATGAGAGGATGGTGCAGGGAAGAGGGTTTTGGATTTGTTAGGAACAGGGCTTCATTTTGGTGAAGAGGGGGGGGGGGGCCTTTTCCAAAAGGATGGGCTCCACCGTAACCAGAGTGGAACAGCTTTTAAACTAGATGATGGGGGAAAGCCAACAGTTTTGGATAATACAAGGACCATGGGGCACTCCGTGATGTTAACAAGTAGCACATTTAAAACAAATCAGAGAAAATTCTTTTTCACTCAGTGCACAGTTAAGCTCTGGAAATCATTGACAGAGGATGTGGTTAAGGAAGGTAGTTAGTGTAACTGGGTTTTAAAAAGGTATGGATAAATTCCTAGAGGAGAAGCCCATAAATTGCTATTAATCAATAGGAAATAGCCACTGCTTGTTGCCAGCATCAGTAGACTGAGATCTGTTTAATGTTTGGGTTCTTGCCAGATACTTGTGACTTGGATTGGCCACTTGTTGGAGTTGGGTTGCTGGGCTTGATAAACCCTTGGTCTGACTTAGTGTGGCATATCTTATGTTCTTTTGTAGTTGCTCAAATGCACATGGTTCGGAATGATGTATCTTTGAACGATACTAAGAGAACAGGGAATTTAAGTACAAAGGCTACAATAAATGCTAAAGTGGCCAGGTGCCTTTAAATGAAGAGCAGACAGAGCAGAAAGATCCAAATTACCCCTGTCAACTGATAGACAGGTTGTTAATACAAACAAAAAACATACTTTGAAATGTCTGTATACGAATGCTAGAAATCTAAAAAATAAGATGGGAGAGCACTGGATGAAGAGGTAGATATAATTGGCCTCTCAGAGACCTGGTGGAAGGAGGATAACCAATGGGACACCTTGATACCAGAGTACAAATTATATCAAAATGATAGGATGGATCAAACTGCTGGCGTGATGGTGCTTTATATTAAAGAGAGCATTGAGTCAAACAGGATAAAAGCTCTGCAGGAAATAAAATGCAATGCTGAATCTTTATGGATAGAATTTCCAAGTGAAAAAGGGGAACAAAATAGTAATGGGGGTGTGTTGCTGTCCACCTGGCCAGAATGAACAAACAGACAATGAAATGCAAAAAGAAATTAGGGAAGCTAAGAAAATTAGCAGCACAGTGAGTGATTTCAATTACTCCAATATTGACTGGGTGAATGTTACATCAGGACATTCTAGAGAAATAGAGTTCCTAGATGAAATAAGTGACTGCTTCATGGAGCAGCTGGTACAAGAACCAACAAGAGGGGAGACTATTTCAGATTTAGTCCTTAGTGGAACACAGGATTTGGTGTGAGAGGTAACAGTGCTGCAACCACTGGGCAATAGTGATCACAACATGATCAGATTTGACTTAATAACTGGAGGGAGGATACTAAATACTACAACTACTCATTTTCTCCACATTCGACTATTGCAACTCCTTACTAATGGGAATACCCTTTTCAACTCTCAAACCACTACAAATACTGCAGAACTCAGCTGCCAGAGTCCTAACAGGAACAAAAAGAAGTGACCACATAACACCCATATTGACCTCTCTTCACTGGCTTCCTATTACTGCACGTATTGCCTACAAATCAATGACCATCATTCACAAAATTTTAAACAATGATCATCAAGGTCTAAACACTCTTAACATAACTCCTCAAAACCCCTCAAGAAACCTATGCTCCAATAACTCAAGTTACCTAAACATCCCCACCATCAAAGATGCTCATCTGGCAGCAACAAGAGAAAGAGCCTTCTCCATCACCTCCCCCAAACTTTGGAACACACTACCTGAAGACCTGAGAACCCAACACAACATAAAAACATTCAAAAAAGACCTATAAACTCTTTTCTTTCGCAAACTCTTCACTGACCCTCAGTCATCTGACCATACCAACCATCAAATAAACTCTCAGCTATAATCTCCAACCAAACATGTTTACCCTCCTCATCCAACCTAAGAATACTTATTGGACTTATTATGTTTATTTCTGTATTTGCTGAAATTGCTATAATGTTTCAACATTGCTAAGAAAAATGTTCACTTTGTAAACCGTTATGATGGCTCTACCGAATAACGGTATATAAAACTCATCAAATAAATAAATAAATAAATCTGTGACAGCATTTAACTTTCAGAAAGGTGACTATGAAAAAATGAGGATAATTATTAGGAAAAATGTAAAGGAGCAGCTACAAATAAGAGTTTACATCAGGCATGGACATTATTTTAAAAAAACATTTTGGAAGCCCAGATCATATGTATTCCACGCATTAGAAAAGGCAGAAGGAAGACTAAATGGCTACGGGTATGGTTAAAAGGTGAGAAGCTATAATACCTAAGAGAACATCTTTTAAGAAATGGAAAAGGGATCCTAATGAAGAAAACAGGAAACAGCATGAGCACTGGCAAGTTAGATGCAAAGCACTGATAAGGGAGGCAAAGAGGGAATTTGAAAAGAAGCTTGCTGTGGAAGCAAAAGCTCATAATAGAAACATTTGAGGTAAAAAGTCTGTGAGGCACTTAGGGATGACAAAGTCATAGCAGAGAGGCTAAATTAATTCTTTGCCTCGGTCTTCACTGAGGAAGATTTAAGAGAGATACCCATGCCAGAAATGATATTCAAAGGTGATGATTCAGAGGAACTGAAACAAATCTCAGTGTACTTGGAAGATGTAATAGGCCAATGTATCACAAATTTTTAAAAAGGGATCAAGGGATGATCCAGGAAACTACAGACGTCTGTGCCAGGCAAAATATAGAAACTATCATAAAGAACAAAATTGCTGAACATATAGATAGGCAGAGTTAAATGGGACAAAGCCAATAGGGATTTAGCCAAGGAAAGTCTTGCCTCACCAATCTGCTACACTTTTTGAGGGCGTAAATAAACATGTGGATAAAGGTGAGCCAGTGATATAGTGTAACTGGATTTCCAGAAAGCATTTGACAAAGTCTCTCATGAGAGACTTCTTAGGAAATTAAAAAGTCATGGGATGGGGGCAGTGTCCTATTGTGGATTGGGAACTGGTTAAAAGAGAGAAAACAGAGAGTAAGGCTAATTGGTAAATTTTCCTAATGGAGAAAGGTGAATAGAGGGAATGCCCCAGGAATCTGTCCTGGGACCACTGCTGTTTAATATATTTATAAATAACCTGGAAATGGGAACAATGAGTGGGGTGATTACATTTGCAGTTGACACAAAGTTATTCACAACTGTTAAATAACAAGAGGATTATGAGAAATTGCAAGAGGACCTTGCAAAACTGGGAGACTGGGCATGCAAATGGAAAATTAAATTTAACGTGGTCAAGTGTAAAGTGATGCACTTAGGGAAGAGTAACCTAAATTATAGCTGCACAATGCAAGGTTCCACATTAGGAGTCACCACTCAGGAAAAAGATCTAGGTGTTAACGTTGATAATATGTTGAAACTTTTGCCCAGTGTGCATCAGCAGCCAAGAAAACAAATAGAATGCTAGAAATTATTAGGAAAGGAATGGAGGATAAAACAGAGAATATCCTAATGCCTCTGTATCGCTCCATGGTGCACTCTCATCTTGAGTATTGTGTGTAGTCCTGGTCACCACATCTCAAGAAAGATATAGCAGAATTAGAAAAGGTACAGAGAAGGGCAACGAAAATGATAAAGGGCATGGGACAATTCACCTATGAGGAAAGGCTAAATATATTAGGCCTCTTCAGCCTGGCGAAAAGACAACTGAGGGAAGATATGTACTGTACGATAAGACCTCGTCTGGAGTATCGGTATAGTAAAAGAACTTAAATAAAATAAAATAAATATGATAGAAGTCTATAAAATGAGTGGAGTGGAATGAGTAAACGTTAATCAGTTGTTTACTCTTTCAAAGAGTTCAAAGACCAGGGGACATGCAATGAAGTTACTAGGTGATACATTTAAAACTAATAAGAGAAACTATTTTTTTACTCAATGTATAATTAAGCTCTGGAATTCATTGCCAGAGGATGTGGTGAAAGCTATTAGTATAGCTATTAGCTGCGTTTAAAAAAGGTTTGTACACGTTCCTGGAGGAATAGTCCATAATCCATTATTAAGGTGGAGTTGCAGAAATCCGCTTTTTTCCCCAGGGATAAGCAGCTTGGAAACTCTCTACCCCTTGGGATCCTGCAGGTACTTATGACCTGGATTGGCCACTGTTGGGGTCTGACCCAGTATGGCAAATCTTATGTATTTCTGAATGGTGTAAGTCTCTCAAATCTCCAGAATAGCATGAGAAAACAAGCTAAACCATCTAGGAGTAAGAGGAGCTCATCCAGTCCAGGGCAGCCTAACTCCATCCCAGAGGCCTCGCTGTATTACCCATTCTTTCTGCTTCCATGTTCATTCAGTCTAAGGGTTCTCTATATGCTGCTCTAGCATTGCACACCAAATAGAAGAGAGGGGGCCATCACTGTCAGGGTATATGCGAACTCTCCAAGACAGGATTGGAGAACAAAGATGAGAAATAAAGTTTATTCTCTCAGCTGGACAGCAGACTCCATTTAATACTTAGAATTTTGTTTCTGGGCTTGTCCCAAAATGCAGGTGCCTTTGTACTCTGTACTATGCGAACCCCTCCCTGGCAGGTCAGGCTGCGATGTGCTGGTGGGATACTCTGCTGTGTACAGAGTTTGCTTTGGAACGGCCTGTTTCTTCTTTGCTCAAGCTGTCTTCCTCGTGAATGTGAAATCCAGTCGGGACTTCCGAGCTGCGGTCCATAATGGGTAAGAACCTCACTTAGAGTGTCCTTTGCACAGGTGAAAAAACAGAGTTATCCTGTGTCAGTCATATCCGGCAAAGTGGATATTTAGCCTCTGGAAATTCCATGTCTATTTCCAGAACACCGACACCGGTGCCAGCCGGCTTGAGCCCGCTCCCAGTGACCGCCCCTCTGCTCGCCCATCATTGAGGGAGTAGGAGCGAGGCAGCAATGCCGGAGGAGTGAGCGGCCGGCTTTCTCCCCGCCAGGCCTGGAAGCCAGACCCGAACATTCACACCAGCAGGGCGGGCGAGTGTAGGGAGCGCTCTACCTCCCCCCGCCAGAGAGAGGAAACACCGACACCGGTGCCAGCCGGCTTGAGCCCGCTCCCAGTGACCGCCCCTCTGCTCGCCCATCATTGAGGGAGCAGGAGCGAGGCAGCAATGCTGGAGGTGCTTCCACCGGCTGGCGCACGCACAAAGGAGCATGAAAAAGCATATAAGCAAATTAATCAAAACAGGGTACTCCAAGCTGAGAATATTACATCGGCTGAAACCTTTGCTAACAATACAGGACTTCTGCACTCTCTTACAAACACTGATATTTTCAAACTTAGACTACTGCAACTCCCTTTTATTAGGCCTCCCCGCAAGTCTACTAAAACCACTACAGTTACTTCAAAATGTCTCCACTAGACTCTTCCTAAGGACAAAGAGATTCGAGCACATCACCCCCTCGCTGATTGTTCTGCACTGGCTTCCTGTACAATCCAGAATTCATTATAAAGTGTTCTCTCTAATTTTCAGTATCATCAACAATATTAACCCATGTTTTTTAGGAGTGACAGTTCAACACCTGCTATTAAGTTCACTTAGAGAATAGCCACTGCCATTAGCAATGGTTACATGGAATAGACTTAGTTTTTGGGTACTTGCCAGGTTCTTATGGCCTGGATTTGCCACTTTTGGAAACAGGATGCTGGGCTTGATGGACCCTTGGTCTGACCCAGTATGGCATTTTCTTATGTTCTTAACACAACACACCACAGAGAGACCTAAGATCACAAAACACTTCCAGAGTCAATACGTCAGGTGACAGAAAGAAAGAGTTTCAAGCGTGAACTGAAAACATGGCTCTTTAGAAATGCTTACGATTTAACTTAAAATACCATTATGTGGATAACTGCCACATCAGTACCAGAGAAAATGTTAGTGGAGCGAGTAATAGAAACTAAAGACCCTGCTCTTCCGTCAAGCCTACCCAGAATAATCCCGACCCTCAGTCCTCCCCCCCCTCAATACATGCTCACATACACCCCAACTCAAGGCTCCTCCTTAAGAATATAATCCACCCGTATTCTTTTTGACCCAGTAGTCAATCTCTCCACCTTGCCCTTGTATATAAATTCTCCTTTCACATAACCTTATTGTTAACAATGTATATAAGTTCACCTTTGTACATAGCTTTATTGTTTATCTTCTCTGTGTTTTGCTCCTTTCGGTACTACTGTATCTATGCAATTATTTATACTCCCCTCCCCCGTTCATTGTATTTTCAATCTTTCAGTTGCAATGTAAACCGGCATGATGTTTGCACACTAATGCCGGTATATAAAAATTTTTTAAATAAATAAATAAATAAATAATAAATAAATAATAAGGAATGAATGATCTGAATGTACTGTTAGTAGAATTGGAACTTGTATTTACTGTTAGGTCGACCAAGAAAATGTATGAATATGAACTAGATTATATAGTAGCTAGTGTGATATCCTAGAATATTTGTGATTATGAACTAGAATATGTATACGCTGTGGTGTTGAAGGTGAATGCTGACACAACAGTGTGTGATCGTTGACCACGAATATGAATGTGGATATTGTAAACCGTTGTGATCTTCTTTTCGAACGACGGTGTATATAAAACGTCTAAATAAATGAAATAATAAATGAAATAATAAATAAAATAAATCTGTGCACTTTTGGGCCACATGGAAAAGAGGTGTTCCAAAAGCCTGATTGGAAACTCCGTGCTTAAATTTCAGTTTAAAAATGTATGTGCATTGTAGGCGTTCAGTTGGTGCTCATGCTCTATGTCATCATTCACCACCAAGTTACGTGTGCACGCGGGTGAGCTGTGTTTGAAAATCAGTCGGGTTTCTGGAAGTGTGCGTCGCCAGTTAGGTGACCTTCTGAAAGCTTCCTGTCTAGGTTTGGTACGATATGGCTTTGTGGGGGTGGAGGGTTTGGGGTGAGCTGCAGTTGCTTCTGTGTTGCTCGGCGGCGCATGCCCATGTAGCTCACAGAAGACTCTACGTGATGTAATCTTGTTCCCAAACCCTTTCTTCCCTGTCCTGTGATGCTTGTCTTAGGTTCTGGTTCCTGAAATTCCTGATTCTGGTTGCAATGTGTACTGCAGCATTTTTCATTCCTGGCAGTAACTTCATCAAAGGTAAGAGTAAGCATGGAATAAAAAAAAAAGCACCAAACAGACCATTCCATCTGCCCTTAACTGAGCAAAAGCAAAAAACATGCCAGAGTGCTTCCAGAAACCTGGAAATAAATATATCTTCACATGTAGATGCAGACAAGTTTGCATGAGCATTCACAAATAAGTAAGGACACTTATACACTGATAAATAAATTCATAAAGTATACAAAATACTAGACTACTATTATATACCGGACACAGAATCCCACACAGAAATCCCATGTACACGCTCATGGCTCCAGATTTTGCTTTTGTAACTAAATCCCTTTCGTATGACAGAAAACAGGATCATAAAGTGAACGAGAGACTAGGCAGTTGAATTTCACTTCTGTTTTGTGTTCTTTCCCCCTGCTTTGAGCTGTTGCACATGATGCTTTATAAGGAAACAAACATCCTGGACAATTGTAAGGCTAGAAACTCCATCCTAACTGTGTTTTTAGAGGACAATACTTCTATTTGTTATAAAATAATTTATCCAGTTCATCCTAATGACAGTAATCCATTAATCCCATTCTGTACTAAAGCATCTATAATGTTCAGTGTTTTTCTTTTGGGTATTCAATTATTCTGTGATCAGTATGATAAATTCTTCTAGTTTCCCGGGCACTATAAACCTTTCCTTAGCTAGCAGTAAACTAAGCAGACTGAAGGTGTATTTTTTGTGAGATTTTCTTTCCAGAGCAGTGAGTTCTAGATGTGAACATAGGAGGCCTCTACACTCCGGAGGTTTTTGATACGGGAAGTTTCCTGGTGTCTTCACTCACAGTGTAGCAGAAACTTTGTGCACTTAAGCCAAGGCTGATGACCCTGCAGGCAGCAAAGTAATCTCATACGTCTTCATTATGGATATTCTGAAATCCCGAGTGGCAGGTTGGAAAGGCCTGACTTAAGCTATTCTTTCTGTCCTTGGTGTTCTGACGCGGTTTCTCCCAGTATGGCATTACGTGGGCGTCTGCGGTGGGTTTGTCTTTGTCCTTATCCAGCTGGTGCTGATCACAGCTTTTGCTCACACCTGGAACAAGAACTGGTAAGTTTGGTTTCCCGTCCGCTTTTCTTTGTACTTTTTTTTTTGCTTTATTTCATGTATTTTGGTCTAGTTCAGGGGTAGACAATGTCGGTCTGTTGAGTGCTGGTCTGGTTTTCAGGATATCCATAATGAGTATCCATGGAGGCAGTGCATGCAAATCTATCTCATGCATATTCATTGTGGATATCCTGAAAACCAGACCTGTTTGCAGCACACAATGACCGGAGTTACCTACCCCTAGTCTAGTTTAATGTGCGTCTTCCCCTCCATTTTTGACCTTGTTGACTTTGTACTTGTCACCCCAACACCCAGTTCCTCTGGTTCCCGATTCTGTCGTATATCCTGAACAATCTGAGAGCGCTGACTCCTTGCACCCTGCTCTGGCTTCCATGGGCCCATGGCAAGAAGCCATTATACCCTCACATACATTTCTCAGCTCCCAGTTGATTCTTTGTGATCTTCCTTACAGTTTTACTCTTTCTACTGCCACATTTACTGTCTCCTCACAAACATGTGTATGATACCATAATTGTAAGCAAATCTAACAGAGCACCTAGAGGCCGACTCCACTATTATTTAAGCAGGAAAACGACTTCTTTTGCGTGGTGGGGATACCCACCAGAGTTTCAGTTTTCAGGGTCATTGTCCGGTTGAGTTGTTGGAAACTCTTACAGCCTTCTGTACTGTTTCTATCATTTTTTATTCTGTACGTTATAGATAATGTGAGGGGGAGAAGGTAAAGCATAAAGAGCAGCGGTCAGCATTTTTCAGATTACATTGTACCCTCTTATTGCGACACCGTCTAATATAAGACAGCTGTGTGTTGACAGTAGACTGCATTAACTCTTAGCACAGTAGAAACACTTGGTGCACCAGGGCGGTGTTATAAAGAGCTGGGAAAAGAGCAAGCCCTTCTGCAGTGCGGTTTCTAAAGCTTGTGCATGTCTTCTTGTTCTCCTTCCTTCCTTCCTCACAGGCTGACAGGTGCAGCGGAGGACAAGCGCTGGTACATCGCTGTCCTTCTGGCAACTCTCGTATTTTACTGCGTGGCTTCCTCCGGCTTCTTCTTCCTGTACACCTATTACACCCACCCTGCGGGTTGTCTGCTCAACAAAGGGCTGCTGGTGGTCAACATTAGCCTGTGTGTCCTCATGTCCTTCACCTCCATCACGCCCTGCGTAAGACTCAGTGAGTGTTTGTGCGGGCCAAGCCTTTTAGTGCATTACTGTGCTTGTCCAGGAGCAGGACTGCATCTTAAGGTTGTTTAATGACTATTTCCACCCCTCATGCCATAAGTTTCTACATAACATAAATTGTTAAGAGGATTTGCAGTTATGGATCAAGTGGGGTATTAAAACAGAAAGGAATTGGGCCAGACTAGATGGGCCTTACAGTCCTTAGCTGCTGTTATAGTCTACGTTTCTAGGGCATCTCATCTCGATGTGAAGTTGTAGTGCTTTTACGATGTAGTAATCTAATCTTACTCCACGTTGTGTCTCCTAGAGCAACCGCACTCTGGCCTGCTGCAGGCATCTATCATCAGCTGCTACGTCATGTACCTCACCTTCTCAGCCCTGTGCAGCCGCCCAGCAGAGATGGGTTAGTGTGAATGCTGATCTGTCTTCCTGTCTCTCAGCCTTGCTTTGGGTTCTGTTTCTGCTCAGTCTTTTAACTCTCTGTGTCTGTGACTTCCAGTGCTATATAAAGGAGAAGCCCTCACAGTCTGTTTCCCAAGTGTTAGTCAGGATGGCTTGCAGACGGAAGATACAGCTGTGGCCATTGTGGGAGCCACCATCATATACCTCTGTGTTCTCCTTGCTTGGTATGTCGCACTATATGTGCATTGAGATAACACCATAAAAACATGATAGCCTGGCGTAAACGCACCCTTAAAATATTCACTAATGCTTGAAAACTTGAAAGAGCCAAATAATTATTCTCAAGGCTTAACAGAGGCACGGAGAGATGGGAATATTTTTTGACTGCTGGCACTTGGCCTGGGAATCAGGTTTCCTGGCAATGTTCATGATGTCAAAATATAGACTGAGCTGGGATTGAAAGTGCCCGATGGAGGGTGAACTATTGACTTGAGGACTTTTGGATGAAGCAGTGTGGTTCTGACCAGACTTTGGTGCCAGCTGACCCTCGTTTCCCCGTTGTGAAAGATCCTCTGTTCTTAGGTCGGGCCTTTCCGAATTCTGTTTCTACCACCTCTGCCGATAGGCTGTTCCATGAATCTCATTCCCTTTCCATGGGGAAATATATTTTTACATTGCATTCTGAGTGCGTCTCTCCCAGCCAGATGATATGATCCCCAGTTCAGAGTGTCTTTTCCAACAAAATATGTTGTATGTTCTCTACACCTTTGAAGTATTAGACAGTCTTTATCATATCTCCCTCCCTTCTCTCCTCCAGGGTGTACATATGTAGGCTCTTAAGTTTGACCTCGTAAGATACATGCAGGTAGCTCTCCTCTGGAATACCACTATTTCGTCTGTGGCCCGTCCCCCCTGAGATGAGGCCTTACAATGGACATTGTATTTCAAATGAGGTTTTACCAATGATTTGTACAGCAGGATCTTGTCCTTGACCGCTCGTGCCTCAGTCTCTAAGTGGCCACCAGCCTCTGGGTTGTTTATGTTACTTCTGAAAGTGTTATCACCTCCTTCTTGCGGGTGGTTATACCTCTGTACACAGCGCAAGTTGCCCTTCTACTCCCCACTGCCTTGTCAGGAGGAAATCCTCCTCAGGAATCAGTGAGCCTTGCCGACCAGACCTCTAGATGTACATGCTAATGTTTCCTCTGATTGAGTGTCTAAAAGTTAAAACAAAAAGGAGAATAGTAAGAGCAAGTTAATGGAGTGTTATAATGGTACCATGGCAGCTGCTATCCCTTAAAAATCTTTGGTCGGTCTCCAGATTTAAACAAATTCTTCCTTTGAATAGTCTCAGCCTTCTTCTGTGGTTCAGCTGAGAAAGCTGAAACTCGCTGTTCCCTGTTAAAGAGTGAGAGGGTCTTTTACTCTTTATGAGCCTTAAGCCTATAAGATAACCTCTTCCAGTTAATAACAAGATGTTTCAAACAGTTTATTTTTTGTAAAGCCCTGAATATTCTGTAATTTTTCTGTTAAAACAGCAGTAATTTAGCCCCTATCTGCAAAATCCTATCAAACTTATGCGACGGATATAGGCTCTACGCCGAAGATATTCAGTTTTTCATTAAAATGAACTCTTCCTGGTCTGAGACAGCAAGCAGTACTGGAATTTGTTTGTTAGCTATAAAACAGTGGTTACCACTTAATAACCTTTCTCTCAACCTGGCTAAAACTGAGTCTCTGGTTGTCAGACGTTCCAGTGGTTTCATCGTTCCTGCTAATATAATTTTGAAAGACGTTCAGTTTCCCATTTCGCCCTATGTTAAAAGCCTTGGTGTATGGCTGGACTCCAGTCTATCCTTTCAACAACATGTTAAAAGTGTTACAAAAAATGTTTTTTTCAAATTGAGAGTTTTACACGGCCTAAAAAAAATCTCCTTGAGCCAAGTGATTTTGGTTTGGTGGTCCAGGCATCGGTGTTACACGAAATTGATTACTGCAGTGCCATATACCTCGGCCTTCCTGAAGAGACTTTAAAACCGCTCCAACTTCTTCTCAATTCCACAGCACATTTAATTGCTGGTGCTAAATGCGCTGATCACATCACCCCTACTTTAATTCTACTACAATGGCTTCCGCTTTGCTTTAGAGTTCATTCTAAGATACTCCTTGTGATTCATAAACTATTCAGTACCTCTTTCCCTCGGGTTAACTCACTCCTATGCATTTACCAACAAACTAGGAGCCTAAGATCTCAGGAGAGGGGCCTGCTGGAGGTGCCTTCACCAAAAACTGCCAGGATTAGCAACCACAAGAGATAGTCCTTTCTCTGCAGCCGCACCCATTTTATGGAATGCCATACCCCTGCCTCTGAGACTTGAGGAATGCCTAAAAAAATGTAAAACAGTTTTGAGGGTTTTCCTGCTGAAACAAGCATTTGACTGATAAGAGCCTCCTGGACTATAGGCTTCCATTCCTGTGTTTGAAACCTGTAGAGTTTTGAAAAACTGAGTAACATTTCCATAGTTTTTTTTTCCTGATTAGTATGTGGTTATTTTGATTTATGTTTGTTGTGATGTTGTATGT
The DNA here is from genome assembly GCF_901001135.1 of Rhinatrema bivittatum. NCBI lineage: Eukaryota > Metazoa > Chordata > Amphibia > Gymnophiona > Rhinatrematidae > Rhinatrema > Rhinatrema bivittatum. The sequence goes on along the minus strand of NC_042627.1, from coordinate 65,235,322 downwards.
GTATTTTTTTATTGTTTTATGATTCTGTGTTATTTATTATTTTTAATCATTATGTATGTTATTTTGTAAATCGCTTTGAGTGTTTGCATAAAGCGATTAAGAAATTGTAATAAACAAACAGTACTAATTATAATCTTCACTCAATCAACTTATCTGTTTCTTAGCTCTAGTATTTAGTATTTAGGGCTTATTAAGAACATAAAAAGTGCCATGCTGAGACAGACCAAGGGTCATTTGAGCACAGCGTTCTGTTTCCAACAGTGGCCAACCTGGATCTGTATGAAGTACCGGCAGATCAAAAAGAGTTTTCTTTCCCACTCCCAGGGATAGGCAGTGTCTTTCCCAAAGTCTATCTGGCTAATAATTGTGTTTGGACTTTTCTTCTGGGAACTTGTCCAACCCCTTTTTAATCTCAGCTGTGCTAGATGCCTCAATCGTATTATCCAGCAACAAATTCCATAATTGTGCGTTGCTTGAAAAAAGTACTTTCTCAGATTTGTTTTAAATTTGCTACATGTTAGTTTCATGGAGTATTCCCTAATCCTAGTACTCTCTGAAGGAGTAAATAAGCACTCCCTACTTACCCGTCCCATCCTGCTTGTGATTTTATAAACCTCTATCATATCCCTGACCTCTTCCCCAAGCTGAAGAGCCCTGATCCGTTTAACCTTGCTTCATAAGGAAGCCAGTCCATTCCTTTTATCATTGTTGTTGCCCCTGTCTGCACATTTTCTGATTCCACTATATCTTTTTCGAGAGTGGGTGACCAGAACTAAGCACAGTCCTCAAGGTGCAGTCGCACCATAGATCTGTGAAGAAGCGTTATCTGCTCAGTTTTCTTCTCCATTCCTGTTTGCTTTTTTGACTGTCGCTGCACACCGAGCTGAGGATTTCAAGGTATTGTCCACAATGACTCCAACATCCTTTGCCTGGGTGGTGACTCCTAATACAAAACCCAGCACTGTGTACTTGTAGTTAGGATTATTTATCCCTATGTGCATTCCTTTGCACTCTCCACATTAGAGGCCCAGTTCTCAAGCCAGGCAAGGTCCTTCTGCAGTTCCTCAGAGTAGGCTTGTGTTTGAATTCTTGAGTATTTTTGTGTCGTCTGCGTATTTGATCATCTCAGTCATTGCTCCCTGTTCTTTATCATTAATGAATAAGTAAAGCAGGGCTGGTCCCAGTACAGAGCCCTGGTGCACTCCACTATTTACCTCTTCCACTGAGAAAACTGACCACTTAATCCCACTCTTTGTTTCCTATCTACAGGCTGTCTGTTTTTCCATCTGATTGTATTTTAAGTTTGTTAATTTATACTTTAAACAAAATGAGGGGCACACCTTTAATTATAGCTACACCAGCTCTTTTAAAACGTCTCACTTGGTTTTGCTTGTGCTGTATTCTTACTGCCCCTGCCCCAGTGTGAAAGCTGCAGGAGGCTCTGATAGGAGCACATGGGTGGGCCTGACTAAGTAGAAGAGGCCTTTTAAAGCTTTAAAGGGGAAGTACTGGCAACATTGTTCCCTGGAATCAACTTCTTTTTCCTGTTTTGTATTTTTGATTTGCTGGAATCTGGCCAGCAAAAAGGCTTTGAGAGTCATTTCCTGTTTTCTCTGTAAACTGCCATTTTTTGTGTGTGTGTTTTCGATTTCAAGGGTTGTTGAGTGAAAGTGCTATATGGGGTAGGAAGGAGTCAGGCAGTGGGGGGGGGGCCGAATCAGGAGAAACGTTTAGCAGCCGCTAAGGAACTGTAAGGCAGCAGCTGCGACTGCCAGGTCTATTTTGTGAGGCAGCGGCCGTAGCAGGAAGATTCAAGGCGAAACGGCTGGGGTTGAGGGGGACACCTGAGGAATGGCGGCAGGAGCATGAGGTGGTGGGGAGCGGGGGCGGGGGGAGGACCTGAAGGGCAGCAGAAGGGCTAAGGAAAAGCAATATCAGGTGGGGGCGTTGACACAGCCGGAGGTGGGGGAAGGAGTGGAGGAGCAGTAGAAGGGGGAGGGTTGGAGGAGTGGCTGGAGGTGAGGAGTGAGGCGGGGCAGGAGGATCCTGTGGAGATGGTGGGGGGGGGGGGGGGGGTATGGATACAGTAGCTGGAGATAAAGGGTTAGAAGGGGTGTGTAGGAAGCAGCAGTGCAGGGATGGTGATTGGAGGCAGTTATTAAGCAACCAGGTAATATAGCCCTGATGGAATATAACCAATATCATCTGTACGCAATCTGACGCCAGGGTGAGTCTGTGCAGAGAGACGCTGGAAGTGAGACTGTCAGAGCTGAGAGACAGACAGAGAATTAGATGACGGGGCAGGTGCTGGAGGGAGAGGGGTGGAGGGGGCATCTTTTGTCTGACTCTGTGGAAAACCTCCCTCCCTAAAGCTATTCAGGAATAGGGATGTGAATCGTTTTTTAACGATTTAAATTATCGTCCGATAATTTTAAAACCGTCATTAATCGGTAAGGGACTCGATACAGTAGGAATTCCCTCGATTTATCGTGAAAAATCGTTAAATCGAGTACGGGAATTATTTGGGGGGAGGGCGGGAAAACCGGCACACCAAAACAACCCCTAAACCCACCCCGACCCTTTAAAACCAATCCTTTTACCCTCCCGAACCCCCCCAAAATGTTAAATTACTTGGTGGTCCAGTGGGGGGGGGGGGGGGGGCCCGGCGCAATCTCCCGCTTTCGGGCCATCGGCGCCATTTTGGCTACCACTGATAAAAATGGCGCCGATGGCCCGATAAAAAAAAACCCACCCCGACCCTTTACAAATTACCCCTTTGCTTCTCCCACCCTCCCGACCCCCCCCCCCCAAAAACCTTTTACATGTACCTGGTGGTCTAGCGGGGGGTCCGGGAGCCATCCCTTCAATCATACCCTCGGTGCCGGTGCTGGACTGGTTTCAAAATGGCGCCGATCGCCTTTGCCCTCACTTTGTCACAGGGAGCGACCGTCTGCAGGTGGCACACCAGGTTATATGCCAGCATCAGCAATACTTTCTCTGTCTCCATCTGCTGGACTGATCTGGGTATGTACAGGGAATGCCCCTGTGCAGGTCAGCAGCAGCCTGGCCCAGGTTGACATTGAATAAAAACAAATTAAAGAAATTCTAACAAGTCCTGTTTTCTCATTTCTTTTCTATGTTGCTCGATAAAGCAACGAAGCTTCCTACCTTGCTGAGATGTTTGGGCCCCTTTGGATGGTGAAAGTCTACGGTTACGAATTTCAGGTGAGCAGACCCTGTTCTGAGCAGCCGTGACTCGTCTTCGGGTCCCGTATCTGACCCTTCTCATCTCTTTTATTCAGTTTGCAGCCCCATTCCTTGGACTCGTGCCCTTTGTCCACCCCTCTGTCTTACATTCCCTTCTTTCCGTTTCCATTCCTGGTCCCATCATCCTCCTCATTTCTGTTTCTTACCTCTCTTCTTATTTTTGTTCTACTCTGATATCTCTCTCGCTTGCCGGCCCATCTTTGCCTCATTATATTATTTTAATAATAGGACACAATGAGGCGGGGGCATATTCAGTAGCAACCCCCCCCCCCGGTGTAAGCAAGAAGGGGGCTGGCGGCGCATTGATCTCGGCTGTGGTGACCTCACTTCCTCCTGCCACAGGGGTTTCCTGTTGCCAAGGAAACCAGAGTGTGGGGCGGAGCTGCTATAGGACCTGCGAGTGCGCTCACATGCCCCATGCTGATTGTTCCCTCCCCCCTGCTGCTTCTGCTCCCCCCCCTCCCCCGGTGTAAGCAAGAAGGGGGCTGGTGGCGCATTGATCTCAGCTGTGGTGACCTCACTTCCTCCTGCCACAGGGGTTTCCTGTTACCAAGGAAACCAGAGTGAGAGGCAGGGTTGCTAGAGGACCTGCGAGTGTGCTCACACGCCCCATGCTGATTGCCATCCCCCCCCCCCCCCGCTGGGCCCAGCAACAGCCAAATGAAGTGAAGCTGGATGGGCGGGGGTTGAAGATCTGCGAAGGATCCGCAAGCCATACCTGCTCTGCCTCTGAAGCGGTTGGGAGGCGATGTCCAAGTTCAGCAGCTGGAGAAGGAAACTTTAAAACAGGAGCTACAGATTCTGCTTTTCAGCCCGGCAGCACTGCCGACCCAGCGGGCGCCTTTGTCAGAACTTTAAAACAAGGGGCAATCAGCATGGGGGCCACTTGAAAAAACTGTTAACACCCAACTCTCAAATTACTTAGACCAACACCAAATACTCTATCCATCACAACACGGCTTTAGAAAGCGTTTCAGCACTGAAACTCTTCTTCTCTCCCTCACTGACTTCATCATCAGAGGCTTTGACAAAGGTCATACATTCATCCTAGCCCTATTAGACATCTCAGCAGCTTTTGATACTATCAACCATTCTATTCTAATCGACAGGCTAGCTGACATTGGCATCTCTGGGACTCCACTACGCTGGTTCAAATCATACATAAGTGACAGACAATTCAAGGTAAAAATAGAAAACCATGACTCCGAACCTCGACATCACAAGGGGCGTACCTCAAGGTTCCTCATTATCATCCACCCTCTTTAACATATACCTCCTCCCCCTTTGCTAGCTGCTCTCAAATCTCAGTCTTCCACACTTTGTCTACGCAGACGACGTACAAGTTCTTATACCTATTTCCGATTCCATCTCCAATGCCCTAAAAAGATGGGATAATGCCCTCACTTCCATCAACTGTCTCCTCACCCAGCTCAACCTAGCCCTAAACACCAATAAAACTGAACTCATGATCATCTCTCCTCAATCCATCAATTCTCTTCCTACTCTTGCAGCCAATTCACCTCCCTCTCTCCCCACATTCTCCCAAACTGTAAGAGACCTAGGTGTCACACTTGACCCCCAATTCAGCCTTCAGAAATTTATCTCCTCCACCGTCAAAGACTGTTACTACAAACTACACACTCTCAAAAAACTTAAACCCCTCCTGCATTTTAACGACTTCAGAACCGCCCTACAAGCCCTTATATTATCCAAAATAGACTACTCTAACGCTTTGCTCCTAAGTCTCCCGAAGAACAGCATCGCCCCCCTACAGCTACTGCAAAATGCAGCTGCACGTGTATTAACCGGCTCCCTTAGAAAAGAACACATCACACCCGTTCTCAAACAACTTCACTGGCTTCCCATCACTGCCAGAATCCAATTTAAAACTCTCACTCTCATACATAAAGCCGTCCACAATCCTGACATGCTCTGGTTCTCAGACAGTTTACACATCCGTTTCTCCTCCAGACCTACTAGAACACCCTACTCAGCAAATATTCACACTCCATCCCCTAAACTTTACCATCTAACAACCACCAAACAACGTGCGCCATCCCTAGCTGGACCCTCCCTATGGAACTCTATCCCCACCCATCTACGACATGAGACCTGCGCCAAAAAATTTAGACAAAATCTCAAGACCTGGCTTTTCACACGAGCCTACACATGAACCCCCCCTCCCCGCTTGCTACTCCTCTCTCCCACACCCCTCCCCCCGCCCCTCTCCTTGCCCCCCACCCCTCCTTGCCCCACAAGCATACTACCTATCTCCCCCCCTAGCCCCCCCAAGTATACCTCCGATTCCCCTTTCCCCCTCCCCTTGCCCCACAAGCATACTACCTATCTCCCCCCCCAAGCATACCTCCGATTCCCCTTTCCCCCTCCAAACTCCTCCCCAGAACTTTTATTGTAAATAAGTTACATTGTGTATAATTTTCATTATATTCGAATTTATAATAATTGTATATAACTTTTCATTGCCTATATTTAAACCACTTTATTACGCTTATATACTTGGACAGTACTTTCTATTTGTTTTTCCCCCCTCCTCCCCACTACCCAGTTCCCTTATCAGTTTCATTGTAAAGCCCTGTAGGCCAGTTTATGTTACATGGAAACCGATGTGATGTTTGCCTAACGAATGTCGGTATACAAACATGTTAAATAAATAAATAAATAAAGTTGTTTAGCAGTAATTATTTATGTGCAGCCCCCAGTGCTTTTCCAGCCCATTTGTATTTATTTCCCCCCCCCCCGTCTGCGCCTGGATCCGCGGAGGGGAATCTTCCGCCCACCCCACCTCCCAGTCTGCAGTTTGAATTTACCACCCTGAGAACAACACAGTTAGGATTATTGTTGAGTATAAAACGAACGGCGTAGCGCTCTGCCGCTTGCTGAATTTCCTCTTCTTTTTTCAGTTGTTTTGTGGTCTCCCAGAAAAAAATAATAGCTTTACTTTTTTTTTCTTTTGCCCGGGAGTTTTTCCCTTTCTCTTTTCTTTGAAGCTCAGTTGGAAGTGGGGCTGGGATCCTGATATCATGATCTGGGGGATTTCCCCCCCCCCCTATTTTAACTGACCTTCCCACTGTCTGGTCATTGCAGTAAGAGGTCCAGGAAGCGCACAACACACCTTCAGAAATCCCCTATCATGGGCTCTGAACCTGCTGATGACCACAACCCTCCTCCTTTCACAGCATTCCCAGCCCCAACCCACCCTGGGGTGCGGAGGACTGGATCTAGGAATCGGATCAGAGAGCCTAAGCATAGCAGCGCACGGCACCGTAACTGAGCTAGCAAATGGCTTTATTCTTGCCTGTTTAGATCTGGATGGTGAACACTGTCTAGCCCTGTGTGTAGCACCTTGACGCTGTAGTGTGAAGGCTCAGAGTCTGCACTGTTATCTAGCTCCAAGGCTGTCAGAAAGCTCTTTTCTTATCCCCCTCATGATGGGTGTGGACCGGGTGACACTTTCACCTGATGGAGACGAAAGCCTTCACTTTGTCTGTACTTTTCTCCTGCAGAAGGCCTCCTGTTGGTTCTGTTGCCCAGAGGAAGACGAGGAGGCTGGTGAGTGCCCATCTTCAGAGATATTAGCTCATTCAGGAGGGAAGCTCCCCTAGCTGAGTCAGCAGGAGATTCCTGGGGGGGGGGGGGGGGGTTATCCCTCAGTTTCTTCCCTCTTCATACCCAGTATGCATGTTAAGCTTTCCTTGATAGCAGTGGTACAGCCTTGCTTTGTCCCTCCCACCAAACTCTTGCAGCCAATCAGTTGAACCTAAGTGAGGGTTCCCACTCCCCTCCTGCAGTCCTGTTGGGTGCGGTGGGAGAGGTTCATGCCTCAAGGTACAGGGGAGAGGAGGGAGGGAGCTGCAACAGTTGGCATGCTAAGAGGGCAGGGAATATAAACAGTGGGATGGATACTGCGGAAAGAAGGAAAGAAGCAGAGAGGAATAGAGGCAAGGGGTAGATGCTGGGGAAGGGGAAAAAGGCGGGGAAGACATGAGGGAGAGAAGTGAAGAGTTGGTTAAGGCAAAGTGTAAAATGTGGGGGGTTGAGGAATGATGTGAACTTGGAGGAATAAGAGAAGGAGGGGGGAGGGATGAGAGACAAAAGGAAGGGAAGTGTAGGAGAGAGGACATGGGGGGGGGGGGGTAAGTGAGGGAGTGGAAAGGTGTGAGAAAAACTGTGGAGGAGTGAGAAGAGAATGATGGAGAGAACAAGGAAGAAAGGAGGAGCACAGCAGTGGTAGACAGTGCCGCTAAATTAGATACAAAGCACAAGCGGGGAGAAGGGGTTAAAAACCAGCACCTGATGGGGAATCCCCTTCCCCAGGCCTGGATTTGTCACAGGCAACAGGCTGGCTGAGTGAGTTACTGGCTTCTCACCTCCTCCCCCCCGTTCCTGGTCTTCTCTCCCCCTCCCTGTACTGATACAGACACATGCAATGTAAAGGATGCTAATGTTTGTCAATGCACTTCAGAGTCTTCCCATTTCTGGCACAGAATCCAACCCTGAGCTCCCACAGAAAACCTCTCCCTGTGGTCCAACCTTACTGGGGGGGGGGGGGGGGGGTGAGGAGGGCAGGAGAGGTGAAACAATAATCATCAGGGCCTAGGGGCAATCTAAATCCGTCACTGCCCCTCCCCGGCACAGCAGTACACACCTCCCTCCCTCCCCCCCAACTTAGAGGGAAAAGGGGAGGAGCTCTCTCTCCCCTGTGCAACAGCAGCGCACACCTGCACACCCCCACCCAAATATCAGAGGGAACGCTGGTGTCAACTATCAATCGGGCCGATACATTAAATCCCGGGGAAGAGCCGGCGCTCCGAGGCGAGCGCCCACGCTCCTGGGCGCGTGATCAAGTATTTAAATGAGGGCCCGCGGTAAAAAGAGGCGCTAGGGACACTAGCGCGTCCCTAGCGCCTCCTTTTAGCCCGGAGCGGCGGCTGTCAGCGGGTTTGACAGCCGACGCTCAATTTTTCCGGCGCCGGTTCTCGAGCCCGCTGACAGCCACGGGTTCGGAAAACGGACGCTGGCATAATTGAGCGTCCGTCTTCTGACCCGCGGGCACATTTACAATTTTTTTTTTTTATTTAAAATTTTTTTATATTTTTGGGGCCTCCGATTTAATATCGCCATGATATTAAGCCGGAGGGTGTACAGAAAAGCAGTTTTTTCTGCTCTTCTGTACACTTTCCCGGTGCCGGCAGAAATTAACGCCAGCCTTTGGGCAGGCATTAATTTCTGAAAGTAAAATGTGCGGCCTGGCTGCACATTTTACTTTCTGTATCGCACGGGAATACCTAATAGGGCCCGCAACATGCATTTGCATGTTGCGGGCCCTATTAGTTTCGGGGGGGGGGGTTTGGCCGCGTGTTTTCGACGCGCTATTACCCCTTACTGTATAAGGGGTAAAAATAGCGCGTCGAAAACGCACGTCCAAACGCAGGCTCCGCCGGAGCGCACTGTACTGTATCGGCCTGAATGTGAGCTAAAGAATTGAAGGGTGGACACATTAAGGGAGGTTTGTGAAAACAGGGGTAAGAGCAAAAGAGGACCTGCCACAGACAAGGAAGAGGCATTTTGAGATTTCGAAGACTATAGCTTTACTGCTGCTTTAAGACAGTGACTCCCTGACTACTGCAGGCGCCACTGCCCTTTAACGAGCTCTTAAGCTTTAAATGATTGGTGAGCACTAACGCTGGCACCTCATCCCCTTAAGTCATTCTGAATTTACAAACAAGAAGGGAGTCTCCTCCTTAGACTGGTTATGCAATGAAGCTGCCTGGAGCCACTTGATATTTTAAGCAAACTTTTTATCTTTGTTGGGAGGAAGAGCGGGGCTATGAAGAGGCCCACGAGCCCATGGGAGGGCAGAAGGTGATTCAGAACGAACTGGAAAGGGTCATCTACAGTTACTCGTTTTTCCACCTCAGCTTTGTCCTTGCCTCCCTCTATGTCATGATGACTCTGACAGGCTGGTTCAGGTGAGCACAAGAAGTAGCATTTGTGATTGCAGGGTGCCCATTGCTTCCTTGCCTCCACAGCATTCCTAGCAAGCTTCCTCTCACCAGCAGACGTTAACAAGAATTCCAAGCATAGCTGTTTATAAATGCAAAAAGAATGATTTGTAGTTTGTTGATAGGTGTGCTCAGGACTCTTGTGGTTAGCCGTATGGCTCCTGTCACTACTGGAATGTGCTGAGAACCATAAGAGCACTCTACAGCCCCAGATGTAAACAGACCTCTTAGCTTTACCACCTGCATTTGACCTATCCATGCAGAATAAGCCTTTATGTGATTAATTATTTCTACGAGTTGCATCATTCATTAGGATGTGTGCTTTCTTGGTGTCTGAATGTTTTTATGCTCTTGAAACTCCCTTTTCATTCCTCCTGGATGGGGTTAGTTTGTGATCCCTCAGAGTGACTTGGCAACCAATGATAAATATCCATCACCAAACCCTGCTAGGGGTCAGGCTGCCCTCTGCTCCATCTGTCCTGCCTGGACAGTGTGACTTCTGCCAGGTGCAACACGGTTTCTGGAACTATTAACTTAGCATGCGGCTTTCACATATCTTATTAAAGTTTCTCTACTATTCCAGGAACCCTTCAGGAAATGGCTGCAGTTTCTCTGCTCTTGTTTTCCCAGACTATGAAGCTCAGCAGTATTTGTTTACATGGGTAGCAACAAGGCGCTGGTTATATCCCACATAAATGTAGGAGTAAATGCTATTCTTTCGCTCTTTTGAGGGCCGAGAGCTTCTTAACTGCAGTCAGAAGCTTTGTAAAAAAACAGTCGTCTTTCATCCGCAAGCCAGATTGAAAATAGAATTAAATTGGATTACTGAATTATCTTACTCCCTTTTCTTCTTCCCTCCTGTTTTTCTTAGTTTTGAGAGTGCCACCTTGGAGACCACTTTCACCCATGGCAGCTGGTCCACGTTTTGGGTCAAAGTGGCATCTTGCTGGGCTTGCATCTTCCTTTATTTGTGGATCCTGCTGGCACCCTTGTGCCTTCCAGACACAGGCCAGCGCCACAGAAACAGCGCCCCCCAGCACATCCTCCGGCCTTTTCGCAGAGTTGCAGTTTCTGAGTAGCCTCCTTCTGTCAAGAACTGGAGGATGAGACGTATGGGAGACACTGGACCTCCTTTTGAATGAGATTGGGTCCTGTGATGACTCCGAGGTGTTATATCGCCAACCATGGAAAGGAGGTCAGGATTCCGGAAACTTCGCCCCTGCGCAGAGGCCCCTCAGCCCTCAGCTGTAAGAACTGGAAGCACCTGGCCTGTACTCTGGAACATCTCTCCTTAGCTGAAATTCCTCTGTTGACCCGTGGAGAAGGCATGTTAAGAGGAAGGCAGAGTTCTTGCTCTCACATTTCCTCGAAGACTTGCTTTGCCCATCTTCCCTTAAGCAGTTGCTTTGTCAAGCTAGGCAAACCTTTCCTCTTGGTCCCTGCTTTTACTACCTTTGCAATTCCAAGCACACTTGGCAGCAGACGGTCACCAGGATAGTGCCAAAGATAAGAGGGCTGCTGCTTTCCTGCGTGCTGTAGGGTCGGGCGCAGTGGAACAACAACCCTAATGCTGGCAGCGTCATGGCTGCAGAAGTAGATCTGAGGCGGACAGCCCACAAAGTACCTGGCACGTAAGAGGAGAGCTACTTCCCCTCTGTGGACAGTGAGGAGATGAAATCAAATGGCTTCTGGGAGCCTTCTGGCAACTTTCCTTTTTATACTTTAAAGACATTTTGTTGCACCAAAAGTAGGTATAATTTAAACACTGAAAGTAAACACCAACTCTATCTCTGTATCTTCTACTGTTGAAGGCCTGTGCCTAGGGTGGCAATTATTTAGGGGCACAGGCTGGCTACGATTTACTGCCTTCCAGCTCTGCTGAATCTCTGCCCTCTCTTACCCTGTAACAGCCCCCTTACAGGAAATGGGGGTGGAGGCAGCAGAAGGGTCTGGGGACAGCAAAAACCCTAATCCGTCCCTGAAGGCCGATGCTGAGATTGTACGAGATTATTTTTGGCTTTTATGTCCATTCTGTCTTTAATACATATTGTACTTTATACATATACATATGCACACCTAGACACCGCCATTCACCTCACTTTTCACATAAATAAATATATATGTATATATATTTTTTTTCTTCATGCACTCAGAAATGGTGCCATTTGATAATGTCTTGGGCAAACATGGACAACAAGTCCATCCTTAACAAACGCTCTCTTTATATTCTGGGCCATTTTTAATTTCTCAGGATAGCTTTCATTCATGATAACTTTTGGAATTATCCTGCTCAGGTGCCACCACTGGAAAGCTGAAGGTCACAGTGTTGGAATGTTTTACGATGATTTTGTGAGGCAAACGGTTCCAAGATGCTCCTTGATGGTGCCTTGGAAGTTTGATCAATAAAAAAACAAACAAAAAAAACTGTGGCAGCACCTGAAATGAAAGGGTCCAGTAGGGGCACTGCGTTTGAAAGCTGTTTAGGTGAATAAATAGCAATTTCCCCAGGTTAATAGACTGAAGAATTCCACACGCTCCCACCATCCCCGGAACAGAGGGGAGGTGTTTAGGTCTGGGGAGGCAAAGCATGCATATAACTAACGTTTTCAAACCATCACATGCAAGTGACCAGGCCATCTTTTGCTTTGAAAATCCTTGGAAACCCCACAGGTAAAAAAGCACATATGGTTTCTGCCCCACTGCGGGCAGTTTGGAAATTACCCCCTAAAATAGTGATGTATGCCCGGGATAGCTTGATTTTATGTATGTACCTGTGTAAAAAGGACGGTGATTAAGGCACAAGTCAGTTTAACTGCCCCCACCAGTGAATATGATTTTCATTTTTACTAATTTGTTTTCAAATATTTTCCCTGCTTAGATCGGCACATTTTAGGAGATGCTTATTTATAATTCTCTTTTATATTTCTCTTAATATTTTGTCTTTTATAGGTGTTGCCACTTTGAGCATTATGAAAAAAGCAGCATATAAATAAATTTGTATTTGGAATAACTACTTGCTAGCTGAGTTCTCTTCCTAGTGAATGGAAGGTGCATCCGAATGCAAGAAAAGCTGTAATCGTTGTCTCCATCTACCATCTTATGGAAGTACAGATGGATGTTGCTTTATACAGGAATGGCGGAATAGGCAAAACGTGCTGGCAAGCCACTAAACTGAGCTCCTAGGAACTTCATCCAAGATTATTGCCAAGGGATGTGCATTCGTTTTGGTTAGTTTCGTTTTACGCGTACGTACGCATAAGAGTGCATTTCACATGCGTAACTCAAGAAACAAAACAAAAACACTTCAAAAAGACAAAAAGCAACAGAAAGAAACAAACAAGAAAAAAAAAAAAAAGAATACATTTTCCTGTGCACATCCCGCCTAGTGCCTCATCACCTTTCCCCCCAGCAACTGAGCCTCTCTCATCTATTTAGAGTCATGAAAAGAAGAGAAAATGCACTTCCAGTCTGGTTGCTGGCATAGATGGTATCTTTTCTAGGACCTTATTCACCAGGGATTCCCACCCATTCTGTGTTAATGGCTAAGATCTTTAGTGGCATGAGTTCTTTGTGACTACAATTAATACTGTGATTAAAAATGAGGCAAGCGGTAAGCATAAGCATCACAAAGTGTCTCTGCTTTCATAAATGATCCCTCTTAAGGGAATGGCGTGTCTTTGAGTTCCTTTGAAGAATAGCTATGTCTGAAGGTTTTTCCTGAGCTGGTGCCTGTGCTTGGCACATTCTTGGTCAAGGCCCTGAAGCAGCTTGTCTTCCTTTGGCCTATATGGACGTACAAAACTGCTGGCCTCTAGCAATATTCTGTTCAAGGTATGCTCAAAGTTGACGTGCCTCCGTGCCATCAGGATATATTCCCTCTTCTCCAGCAGGTTAGGGCAGTCACAGAGGTTGGGGACCCACATGTATTCTCGCCGCACAATGGGAAAATTATTCTTGTAGGTCAATATCACTTGGACATCGTAACGGGTCTCATGGCCAACAGTTTTTTTACTAATAATCTTGCCACGAAAAACTGCAAGGAAGTGACACAAAAGTTAAAATCTACAAGTGCAGACCTCTTAATTAGTAGTATAGCTAGTGATTTATTATATTAAGTATGCATATCAGTCTCCCCTTCACAGCAGTTAAACAAGAACCATGTACAGACTTTTTTATTTACGGTTATCAACCCAAAGGAGAGTGAAAGCACCATTTCTCACCGAAGTCCTTTTCACAATATTGCTTGATTTTGTTCTGACGTCCTTTGACTTTCTTACACTTCCCACATTTATCTGCAACAAGAAGTTAATGCTGAAATTCAGACAGAAAGTCCATCATACTGTGTTCTTGACACCTCAGTCGTAACATTCAACCCACCCTCAGATATGCGATTGTGCCAGCGGAGAGAGTGTGAGTGTGTGAGCATGTATGTGAGCTTGAGAGTATGTGTGAGTATATGCGTGTGAGAGTTTGTGAGTGAGCATGTGAGAGTGCATGTTTGTGTGAGAACGAATGTGTATGTTAGAGAGTATGTGTATATGATAGAGAGAGAGGAGAAAGTTTGTGTGCTAATCCAGGACAATCTCAGAGTGATTAAAAATCATGCTTACCACCATGCTGCGGGGTATTGGTTCAGTACTGACGCAGAGAAAAGCGTAGGCCCTCTGCTGAGCCCCCCCCCCCCAAGACATTTTCCTCTAGCACCCAGTGTTCCTCAGAGGTCCCCACTCTGAGCATTGGCCAAGATCCGCTGTGCTTTGTTCTGATATCTCACAGGCACATGGGACCCAGGCCCCAAATACAAGGCCATTCCTCAGATAGGGCAAATCATTGTTTACGTCATTTTGGCAAGCACTCTCTGCCCCCCGCTGTGATCCTTTCCCTAACCCGCTGCACAATCCTCTCCTAAGGGCAGGAGGAAAGCAGCACGTCCTACCTCCAACTCTAGCAACTTAAGACTGAAGCCCACAGGGCCCCCAAAGGCGCCTGGGAGCCTCTGGCACTGCACATTCAGATTTCAGATTAACGCCAGGAGGGGAGGAGGCAGCCACGGATATTTACTTTATTTATTTTACTGGCGTTATAATCTACAAATTCCATTTATTGCAGCTTCCAAACATTACACGCATCAAACAATCTTCAGAACATTAGTTGTTATGTGAAGCTCTGCTCTCCTGCTGATGGGAACTTGGGAGAAGGCTAGGAAAGATGAGACCGGATCTGAGCCCAGGAGAGCACAACTAAGGGCATAAATCATATACGAGTGTCAGACCCACTGCTCCCGATTTTAGCCTTAGATCCTTGAATTGCACACCCGTTGCCTAACCCCTGCCTTCCATTTGTTGTCAGTATGGACACGAACCATCCCAAATTAGTAGAAATCCACCGTTCCCTGCTTCTTCCCGCTATCATTTCACTAGGATATGTGTGACCCACTCCTTAGTAGCAGAGGCGCCGGGGGGAGCGAGGGCAAGGCAGTTGCACCAGTGCTGAAGGGGGGGGGGGGGCTCCATCACGATCAGGGTGGGCCTACGCAGCTCAGCCTACCCGGGCCCGTGCAGCTCCCGTACAGAATGGGAACTGCCTGGGCTCAAATCAGTCGAGCTGTGCAGGCTACCCTTGATCCTGCAGTCACTTGGCCCCCAGAACTATCCGTCAGAGGGGCCTGCACCATCACCACTGTCCCTCCGTGTTCTCTGTGCTTCGGCCAGGTTTTTATTCGGCCAGAGGATCGGCAGATACCATTATGGATCATCCTCTAAGTTCGTCATAAGCAATTATGGTTTTAGGTCACCGAAACAAAGACAAAATCTGCCTCAGCTATTTTTTTTTTTTTTCCTCTAAAAGGCCTGCAAATTCTTTACTAGGGAAAGCTACAGAGCTAATCTGGGTGTAGCACATTCACTGAGATTCATGCATTTCTCTCCCCCTACCCTGAACAATCTTATGGAATATTTTCTGCCTGTGAAATCGGAAAGATAAAGAATGCTAAAGTCTAGTGTCCCCGAACATGAAAGGCGCTGGGTACAGGAGCACTGAGCTGCAGCAGTAACTTCAGTGTGGAAGCCTTAGCTGTGAAGGGAGAGCAGAAGAGAATGCACAGCACTGGATACCACTGGGTGGTTTCCACTTCGACCTGCTCTGGGGATTTGTGCCTGGCCGAATGCCAGAATGTTCTTGTCGAAAGTCTGAACATCCTGAAATTCTTTTGAGATAAACATGCTTTATCTGTAAAGTCTCACCCCTGAAAGTCGGATCAAAGTTAACAAGACTGGAAGTAAACAGATAGACCTAAGCAAAATGTGGTCAAAGCCCTGACATTCCAGAAGTGCAACTTGATCCCTCTTACCTCTCCCCAAAAAAAGTCAGAAAGAAAAGGTTTTGGCATACCTAGCCTGGGGGTTTCCCGAATGTCATTCCACTCTGTGTTCTCTCTCTCCAGGCGGGGCTGAGGGTGCCGGTTTCCGGGAACCGCTGGCTTCCACAGCTCTGTGAGAGCAAACAGAGTCACTTAGCTTTTACCACCAGCGTTTATTAACAGTCTGGAGGCGTCGCTGCAAATTTCAGTCTGCCTGATGTTGTGAAAGGGGGATATTTGCTACACAATGCAATCATCATCGAAAGGGGGTTTCAAGAGAGAAGCGTAGATAAAGGGCTGGGTTTTTCTGTCATGCCGCCTTTGGCCTCCCTCACCTGAGATGGTATGGGCTTGAGGGCGGCCTTCATTTTCTCTTCTAGCAGATGGCATCATAACACTCCTCTCGTGGGGGGGGAGTTCAATGGACTTTGTTTAGTGCCCCACTAACATTCAGATTAGATTTTAATCTTCACAAACTCCCGCATTGGCCAGCATCAATGGAGCCAAGCTGCACAAACTCTGGCAAGGGCCACAGAGCCCCCACCTTGGGTCCCGTTAAGGAGTGGTTCTCAACCTGGTCCTATAAGATCCCCTAGAGCGGCAGTGGCCAACTCCGGTCCTCAAGTGCCACAAACAGGTCTGGTTTTTAGGAGATCCACAATGAGTATGCATGAGAGAGATTTGCATGCATTACTTTCACTATATGCAAAATATTTCTCAATGATATTCATTGTGAAGATCTTGAACACCAGACTGGAAAGCATGTCCTGGAAGACCGGATTAGGAATCACTGTCATACCCTACAGCAGTGTTTCCCAGACCTGCTGCAGGTATATCTAGCCAGTGGGTTATCAGGATTGCCACACTGAATGCACATGAGCATGACTGGCATACTGCGGGTCTCCAATGTATACAAAACTATTTCATGCATAGTCATTACAGATATTCTGAAAAGTAGACTGGTTAGGTGTGCCTCCAAGATAGGATTGGGAAACACTGCCCCACAGGTGCCTGTCAAGCATGAGTGCCAGGCGCCCACCGATTCCCGTGATAAACGTTATTGACCTCCTAGGGAGGGGACCTTATTCACTGTAGCAGGGCTTCGTAATGAGACAAATAGCCCGGGAAGAATCAGCACATTCTGCTGCAGCCTCACCCACTTTGCTGGTTAGGGGAGCTGGCTGAGTGGTAGTAAAGAGTTCTTGGGATGCAGCGGTCACTTCCTGCTGCTTTTGGAGTAGTGGGCTGCGGTTTGCTTGCTGATGGTTGTAGAGGTCATTGGGAAGCCAGTACTCATACTCGATCCCGGAGTTTTGCTCTGTAAAAAGAACCTGCGGGGGATCGGAAACAGTGAAAGAAAGAATAATCTATTCTGGTGATAAATTAGTCTTAACGAGAAAAACTAGTAATGATATTTAGATGTACAGGGTGTTTGACTAATCGGAGAAAATTCTTTTTCACTCAACGCACAATAAAGCTCTGGAATTTGTTGCCAGAGAAGGTAGTTAGTGCAGTTAGTGTAGCTGGGTTCAAAAAAGGTTTGGATAAGTTCTTGGAGGAGAAGTCCATTAATGGCTATTAATCAATTATACTTAGGGAATAGCCACTGCTATTAATTGCATCAGTAGCATGGGTTCTTCTTAGTGTTTGGGTAATTGCCAGGTTCTTGTGGCCTGGTTTTTGGCCTCTGTTGGAAACAGGATGCTGGGCTTGATGGACCCTTGGTCTGTCCCAGCATGGCAATTTCTTATGTTCTTATGTTCTTAAGGCAACAGTGTGTGGTAGGTGTTACCAGGTTCAGGAAAGACAGGGAACTGCTACAGTGTGTATGAGTGACTCATACCATGCCAGCACAGGGGTTTGAATTAGCTGCCATATTAACTCCTTAACCTGGGGAAAAGGACAGTAGGGTGTGATTTATTAAAGCTTTTTCTTCCCCATTCTGTGTCAGTGGCAAAAAAATGTTTAGTAAAGCAGGCTGTAGAAGACATGTATCTTGTACATAAGAACATAAGAAATTTCCATACTGGGTCATACCAAGGGTCCATCAAGCCCAGCATCCTGTTTCCAACTCTGGCCAATCCAGGCTACAAGTACCTGGCAAGTACCCAAACACGAAGTAGATCCCATGCTACTGATGCCAGTAATAGCAGTGGCTATTCCCTAAGACAACTTGATTAATAGTGGTTTATGGACTTCTCCTCCAAGAACTTATCCAAACCTATTTCAAACACAGCTACATTAACTGCAGTAACCACATCCCCTGGCAACAAATTCCAGAGCTTAATTGTGTGTTGAGTGAAAAAGAATTTTCTCTAATCAGTTTTAAATGTGCTACTTGCTAACTTCATGGAATGCCCCCTAGTCCTTCTATTATCCGAAAGTATAAATAACCGAGTCACATCTATTCATTCAAGACCTCTCATGATCTTAAAGACCTCTATCATATCCCCCCTCAGCCGTCTCTTCTCCAGGCTGAACAGCCCTAACCTCTTCAGCCTTTCCTCATAGGGGAGCTGTTCCATCCCCTTTATCATTTTGGTGGTAGAGGGAATACCATCCATTATCTGTTTAATAGTAATGTATTAGCATGCAGGTTGAGTTGGTGTATCTAGCATAAATGTCATACACAGAAATCAGAGGCATGAGTGTCCATGCCGCTCAGTTTTCTTTTAAACTGGCAGGGCCTATAGGTGCAGCTCTTGTACCATAATATGCAGGTTTTCCTCGGTAGGCCCTGCTGCCTCGAAGCTCTCTTGGTTGTCTGCAGACCGACGGTATAGAACTTTTGTTCCTGCCACGCTGTAGAGCCCCGGCCAGTTGATTGCCCAGTCGCCGTTGATCACATAGTGATAATTTCCATTTCGCAGAGCTGAAGAGGGAGAGGTTGAAAGTTGGGAGATTTACTATTAGAAGCGATTCAGCTGTCAGTCGTCATAGCAGTAACTGTATACCTTTGTACACACACACACACACACGCCTGTTTTGATTATACTCTAGTAGGAAAACTCTTTAAAAATAGAAGTCTATTGCCAGAGAAAAGTGAAGTACCATTCTCCCTAAAAAAAACCCCACACATTGCATTTACATTTCTTCTGGTAGATATATTCCCTTTTTTGGGACAAGATGAAGTGTTTGCTTCTCCATGTCCAAAATATTATGATTTGAGCTGTTCTGCCTGTACACACCCCTATTAGGCCTCTGAACTTGCATTCCTTTTGATGAAGGGAGAGTGTGAGAGACAGAGAGTGTGAGAGAGGGAGCGTATGTGTGAGCGAGAGAGAGAGAGAGAGGGGAGACACATCTCTCCTAAAAATAGAGCAGAGGAGAAAACAGTGCTGAGGCACGCTCTGCAAAGGTTTTCCCTGACTAGTGGATGCCATGCGAGAAAAAGTTTATGCCTAATATAATCTGTTAAACGCTTTGATAAAAACAGCACCGACCGCACATCCCATTTGCTCTTGTAAATTTCCATTTAAGTGGCAGTAGAATGTAGCCAGAGTTGTAGGAAAAAGCCACATTTATTGTCTCGACATCATAGTGCAATTGTTATAGCAAACAGTGTGAAAAGAGCAGGAAGCGCAAACCATACACAGTTTTATTTTATATACCACCGATGAATCAACAGAGGGATGTAATAAACGATTAATAGCACAGGCGAAACAGGTAAGATAGGTAACCAGAGCAATCATATTGAGGGCTCAGATTTAGGTTGTGCCGTCACTGCACACAGCACTACACAAGGCAACGCCCACAGATACCATGTGCCTTTCTGCAAGCGCTCCCAATCAAAACTTGTGCATGGACAGGGTTCAGGGACTGTTCAAGGTCACACAATGAGCTGCTGATCAGGGTGTCCAGGTTCACAGCTCCATGTTCTTACCACTGCCCTACAGGGGAGGAATCTCGTGGATAAGTGAAAAAAAAAAGCTCATTGATGGTAATTATGAAATTAGAATAAATAGAATAATGTTAAAACCTGAATGTTCCTGATTGTAGCTTATTTCCTTTCAGTTTTCTTTTTTTTTCGTATTTCCTCAATTGTTTGACGCTATTCCTGGGGAGCTGTCACTTCATAGAAAGCTCAATGCACGCCATTGAAATTATCCACCACTCGTGGACCTTTGTGACTAAGTTTTTTGGGGTGGGGTGAGGGGAGGAGGTTAGGGTAGGATCTCTTTTCCCCACTGTGAGGATGAGCTGTTCTGTGAGGACTGCGTTCTAGGAACGTAATTACATGCACAGAGTAGCAGTTACTACCCTTATCAGAAGGCACAGGGGTAACATGCACGGAGCGGCAGTTACTACCCTCAACAGAAGACACGTGAGTGACCTGCACAGAACGGCAGTTACAGAAGACAAGTGGGTGACCCGCCCGGAGCGGCAGTTACTACCCTTAACAGAAGACATGTGGGTGACCTGCACAGAGCGGCAGTTACAGAAGACAAGTGGGTGACCCGCACAGAGCGGCAGTTACTACCCTTAACAGAAGACACGTGGGTGACCCGCACGGAGCGGCAGTTACTACCCTTATCAGAAGACAAGTGGGTGACCCGCACGGAGCGGCAGTTACTACCCTTATCAGAAGACAAGTGGGTGACCCGCACGGAGCGGCAGTTACTACCCTTAACAGAAGACAAGTGGGTGACCCGCACGGAGCGGCAGTTACTACCCTTAACAGAAGACAAGTGGGTGACCCGCACGGAGCGGCAGTTACTACCCTTAACAGAAGACAAGTGGGTGACCCGCACGGAGCGGCAGTTACTACCCTTAACAGAAGACACGTGGTTGACCCGCACGGAGCGGCAGTTACTACCCTTAACAGAAGACACGTGGGTGACCCGCACGGAGCGGCAGTTACTACCCTTAACAGAAGACACGTGGGTGACCCGCACGGAGCGGCAGTTACTACCCTTAACAGAAGACAAGTGGGTGACCCGCACGGAGCGGCAGTTACTACCCTTAACAGAAGACACGTGGGTGACCCGCACGGAGCGGCAGTTACTACCCTTAACAGAAGACACGCAAGTGACTTGCATGGAGAGGCAGTTACTACCTTTAACAGTTTCAGGGATAGGTAGCTCCAGTCCTGGGGTACCACAAACCGGTCTGGTTTTCAGGATAGCCACAAGGAATCTACATAAGGCACAGTAGTTATGAGTGCAACGAGCAGCCTGTATGTAAATGTCCAGAGAGGAGCAGATAATGTGGAGAAGGGTGAAGACTCGAGTAGCTAAAACAAAGCTAGGAAAGATTCAAAGTCCCAGCAATCATTCTTCTTCCCAATGCTAGCTTCTCCCCACCAGTCTCCTCCCCCCAACAGCCCATCCATACCAGAGTCTCTTCCCCAACCCTCACCTATCATCACCATTCTTTCTCCACCCCATTTATTCTCCTAATCTCCTCTTCCTCCTCTCCCTGTCTTTAGCTCTTTTTTCCCTTCCCCTCCTGCATGGGCATACTTTGAATTTTATATTTGGAGGGAGCTCCACTCCCTGCTCCCCATTCCTCCACTCCCCAGGAGGTTCCTCCTCATTCCTCCTTAGCCAGCTACCCTCCTCTGCAGGCTTGTTTAGCCATCCCTTCCAAGGCCAACTCTAGGGCAAATGGTGCCCTGGGTGAAAAGCACCCCTTCACCTGATGGCATGCTCCCTCCCTATGCCAGGAGTGCCCCCCTAAAACATTCCCTGGTAGTCTAGTGACCTCACCCACCCCACACCCCCCTTATCTAGTGGCAGCTCAGAGCACTCCCTAGCTCCAGGCTGGTCGATGCCATTTTCAAAAATGGCACCAGCCACCATTTGCCCTTATTTTTGACAGGGGCTATCTCTGCCATTGAATAGCCCCTGTCACATAATAAGGGCAAAAGGAAGCCGGCGCCATTTTTGAAAATGGCAGCCACTGGGTCTGGGAGTGGAGGGCTGGCTCCTGAGCCCCCACTAGACCTCTAGGGTGATTTTGGGTAAGTCTGGCGTGGTTGATTGGCAGGGTAGGCGATGTAGGGACTGGCAGCCGGGGGGAGAGTTGGGGGCGGGATAGGGGAACAGAGCTTTATTCCTTAATACTATCTTTTTGGGGGAGCTTTGGCCACTTCCAGGTGTGGCAAAGGGGTGGGTCAGGGGTCACCAGAGACCCCTGGGGTTTGACACTCAGGTTTTCTCCTTGTTTTTTGTTTCGGAAAATAGTGCACAGCATTTGCTTATAAGATGCACTATTTGCAAATAGCAAAAACTATTTTCTGAAATAAAAAACAAAATGAAAAATACCACATGAAACTTAAAAAAACCCCCAAAATTTATTTGCACGAGTTTTGCTGTACACACCCCTACTTATTTCTTGAAGTTTCATTGATCATTTTACCATTTTTCAGATCTGGTGAAAGATCAGGCTGAGCTATGAGAGATACGTTATGTCCTTTTGTTTAAGGAATAGCCATAGCCAAGTTCCCAATGCATTTATTGTTGTCCTGTTTGTGTGCTTCTCTTTTAAGTTGTATGTCGCTTCATGACAATTGTGTTATTTTCATGATTATATTGTTTTAATGGATTTTATGTATGTTTTTTTGTTACCTGCCTAGAATTGGTGATAGGCAGAATATAAATGTGTTAAATAAATATATTTATTCAATTAGTCCAGTGAGCAGGTATCACCTATGACTAGTTTGCTGACTTTTATTTTTATGTAGCTATGTGGAGTTAACTAACCTGATAACCACATTGCTTTAATCCTAGCCTATTAGAAATTCTCTTAGACTTGGTTAGTCACAAAGATAATGGCTCATACCCACATACTAGAAGGTGTCACCACTTCAGCAGAGCCCGAGATGTCCTTCCGTTATCCTGAGAGAGTAATTATATCTCCAGTGCATGCCTTGTGGGGCACTGCGAATGGGGCGGAGGGATGCTATCTCAGAGCTCCTGCCATAGA
Source organism: Rhinatrema bivittatum (assembly GCF_901001135.1). NCBI lineage: Eukaryota > Metazoa > Chordata > Amphibia > Gymnophiona > Rhinatrematidae > Rhinatrema > Rhinatrema bivittatum. The sequence continues at coordinate 65,212,747 of NC_042627.1, read as the reverse complement.
TACCTCATATTGCTCTCTTTCATATTTTCATATCTGATGCCTGGGCAAGATGCCTGCTGTCCTTTCCATGAGACATACAGAGGCTAGGCATTGTTTAAAAATAATTTATGTATATATAAAATACTAATAATAGATTATATCTATATAGAGCCATTTGCTAATGCTAAGAGGCCCCTGGCATTCCTTATCTGATGCACTCTGCAGGTATAGGCTGGCGCATATCTCAGAGCTATAACTGTGGCTGACAAAATTAAAGCTAAAAGAATAGCATTCAAGAAATATAAAAGATCCCAAAGGAAGGAGCACAAAGAAGAATATTTGTATCAACTGAGGGAGACAAAGAAATTAATCAAGTTGGCAAAAAGTCAAGCAGAAGAGAGGATTGCCAAGGAGATAAAAAATGGTGACAAAACATTTTTCAGATACATCAGCGAAAAGAGAAAGGTCCAAAGTGGTATAGTGAAATTGAAAGGTGGTAATGATCAATGTGTGGAGAGAGACGAAGAAATGGCAGAAATATTAAACGAATACTTCAGCTCTGTGTTCACTAAAGAAGACCCTGGAGAAGGACCATCTCTACACAACAAGAAACTGGAGGGAAGTGGAATGGATGAAAATCCTTTTACAGTAGAAAATGTGTGGGAAGAGCTAAAGAACCTGAAAGTGGACAAAGCCATGGGGCCTGATGGGATTCATCCAAGGATATTGAGGGAGCTCAGAGATGTTCTGGCGGCTCCGCTGTGTGACCTGTTCAATAGATCCCTAGAAATGGGAGTGGTGCCGAGTGATTGGAGAAGAGCGGTGGTGGTCCCGCTTCACAAGAGTGGGAACAGGGAGGAAGCTGGCAACTACAGACCGGTTAGCCTCACTTCGGTGGTGGGAAAAGTAATGGAGTCACTGCTGAAAGAGAGAATAGTGAACTATCTACAGTCCGGAGAATTGATGGACCAGAGGCAACATGGATTCACCAGGGGAAGATCCTGTCAGACAAATCTGATTAACTTTTTTGACTGGGTAACCAAGGAATTGGATCGAGGAAGAGCGCTTGATATCATATACTTGGATTTCAGCAAAGCTTTTGATACGGTTCCGCACAGGAGACTGGTGAATAAAACGAGAAGCTTAGGAGTGAGGGCCGAGGTGGTGACCTGGATTGCAAATTGGCTGACGGACAGAAGACAATGTGTGATGGTAAATGGAACCTTCTCTGAAGAGAGAGCGGTTTTAAGTGGTGTACCGCAAGGATCGGTGTTGGGACCGGTCCTGTTCAATATCTTTGTGAGCGACATTGCGGACGGGATAGAAGGTAAGGTTTGTCTTTTTGCGGATGACACAAAGATCAGCAACAGAGTGGACACGCCGGAAGGAGTGGAGAGAATGAGACGGGATCTAAGGAAACTGGAAGAGTGGTCGAAGATATGGTAGCTCAGATTCAATGCCAAGAAGTGCAAAGTCATGCATATGGGGAGTGGAAATCCGAATGAACTGTATTCGATGGGGGGGGAAAAGCTGATGTGCACGGAGCAGGAGAGGGACCTTGGGGTGATAGTGTCTAATGATATGAAGTCTGCGAAACAATGCAACAAGGCGATAGCAAAAGCCAGACGAATGCTGGGCTGCATAGAGAGAGGAATATCGAGTAAGAAAAGGGAAGTGATTATTCCCTTGTACAGGTCCTTGGTGAGGCCTCACCTGGAGTACTATGTTCAGTTCTGGAGACCGTATCTACAAAAAGACAAAGACAAGATGGAAGCGGTACAGAGAAGGGCGACCAAGAAGGTGGAGGATCTTCATCGCATGACGTACGAGGAGAGATTGAAGAATCTAAATATGTACACCCTGGAGGAAAGGAGGAGCAGAAGTGATATGATACAGACTTTCAGATACTTGAAAGGTTTTAATGATCCAAAGACAACGACAAACCTGTTCCATAGGAAAAAAATCAGCAGAACCAGGGGTCACGATTTGAAGCTCCAGGGAGGAAGATTCAGAACCAATGTCAGGAAGTATTTCTTCACGGAGAGGGTGGTGGACGCCTGGAATGCCCTTCCGGAGGATGTGGTGAAGACCAGAACTGTGAAGGACTTCAAAGGGGCGTGGGATAAACACTGTGGATCCATAAAGTCAAGAGGCCGCCAATGAAGAGTGGGTGACTCGCCAGAATGACGGCTACTGCCTGGAGACAATACCCTTATTCAATAAACATACACATGCTTACTGTGACTCCAACATCGCTCTAAGCTTCAACAGCAAGAGGAAATGTGGAAAAATGGATTTACACTCACAAAGAGGGGAGTAGCTGGCTTGTTACGGCGGTTACTACCCCAAACCAAATAAGCCTGATGCTTCACCTTCAATGCATATACAGCATAGTTCTCTGCTTCAACGGCAGGGGAGAAGAAAAAAGGGTTCGCACTCACAAAGTGGGGAGTAGCTGGCTTGTTACGGCGGTTACTACCCCAAACCAATTGTGTCCGATACTTCACTTTCGATGCATATCCAGCATGGCTCTCTGCTTCAACAGCATGGGAGAAGACTGATACATCACGCATTTCCAGCATAGCTCCCTGCTTCAACAGCAGGGGAGAAGAAAAACAACCAATAAGGACTGTATAACATAGTCTGGGTAAAACAAATAAGCATGGGTGTAGCTTGCTTATTGCGGCGGTTACTACCCCTACTACCCCTAACTAATCAAGCTAGATATTTCAATGGTGGGGGTGGAAGGGAAATAGAACCAAGAGCTAAGAGAAACAGATAAGTATGAGAGAAAAAAACGTGTGAAGCTTGCTGGGCAGACTGGATGGGCCGTTTGGTCTTCTTCTGCCGTCATTTCTATATGTTTCTATGTTACCCCTTGCACATCTGTGCATGCACCTGTGTCTCCAGACTACTCCTTCTAACCTTCTCAGGGGCATCACTGGAGTCATGCTGTGGGTTTCCATTTCTGTATTAAAGAGTAAGAAAAAAAATTCTCTGCTACATCCCGACTGTGGAAAGAAGTAGAATGGACCTTAGGAAGAGGACCTTTGGACCTTAGTGTCTGTAGCACTGCCGTTACTCAGAGGCAACATCTCTCACCCTCAGGTAAAATATTCTAAATAGTCTTGCAATGACGGATGGAGGAGACAAGGGCACAAAGAAAGGAGACAGAAAGAGCGGTCTGGCTATGATATTTTTGATGAAAGATTTTTTTTATTTTTATTTATTGTATTTATATTCTGCCTTTCAGCTATTTGAAAGCAGATTATATTTAGAAGTAAAAACATGTTTATCAAGGTACAGATATATGTGCTCATTAATTACAGAAACGTACGTCACTCATGTATGCATGAATAATTACATACACATGCTCACATATGAATTAAATCACCTATGCACACATATCCATGCACTTAGAGAGACATACATCACACATGCAGGATCGTACAATGACTCATGCATGTATTCATGTACTTTTGCAAATGCTTAGGCATGCACCTGGTAGAAGGTATGGCACATATACTCATAAAATCAGGGAGGAACAAGATCTAATGAAATTCTGTAAGAAATTAAAACATGGTTGATGATCAATGATATGATATGAGCTATGGAAAGAGCACAATTTGTAATTTGTCTGTAATACTGGTTTACTTTGTTTTATGTTTTTAATCTGTCGTATATTAATATATTTATAATTGTATCCTGCCTTGAATGATTTGTTTTAAATCAGAAAAGTGGTTTACAAATGTCATTAAATAAATATATATGTGCACACTGAATGACACTACTACTAATCATCATTTCTCACACGCTACTAGATCTTGGGTTAAAACTGGACTTTGATTTTTATTCATTTTGGGGGGAATTTTGTAATAGGATGGGAGTTGAGCTTAGTAGAAGGTCCTGTGGTTTATTTTTCTCTAGTAAGAGTGGAATGGTCTAGCCCAGGATTCTAAAATTGCTAAGTACGGTGTTTATTAATGCATTTATGAGAAGGATGCAGCTTATATTTTGTTGTTGCATTTTATTGCTGCATTGTATTTTATTTTGATGCTATGTATGAACTGTCATTCCCTGTATGTACCCGGATCAGTCCAGACTGCTGGGTTTTGCCTCCCTTATGAATTGTCATTTACTGATGTATTCACTATATTGTTGTGAACCACTTGGTCAAGTTTTATTTGAGGGAGGTGGTATATAAATATGCACACCACCTGATACCTGTACACTCACACACACATGTACATATATGCAAAGAATACTTTAAGCATGGTATTAGGACTCCCTCATCAGGACTTATTAAAATTTTGCAGTATTTCATCATGGGAAGTTCCAGACCATTAGGAGTCTTGCATAATCGTATTTTGAAGTTTTGTAAATCGAGGGTACACAAAACATCTCAAACTCTTGAAAGAGAGTACAACAGACATGAAAGGTTGAGAACCACTGACTAAGAACATTGCAAGTTCACGTCTGAACATTTTGACTATCCCTGTATATTCAGACTCACATGAAAGGAATCATAATTTAATACCATATATAATCAATACTCAATTCAGTGCCAATATACATGTACATAAATGCTATTGTAAAAAATAGCCATCTATCAATGAATTACAAACTTTAATAAATGCACTCTTGCAGATAAAAACAGAAGAAGGACATTAAACTACTCACACTATATCATATCATGAATTCTTACCTTTACTCAAATAAGACCATAAACATTCACCCTCTTCCCTATTTGTTCATACATAAATTACCCTCTAGTATAACAATGCTCCAATACTCAAAAATCCCCTGCTTATTTTTATATGGTTACAATCCACCAATAACCCAATGGAGGATTATAACCATGGATATGTATATTCCATATATATACATATATATGGAACTTATATATATAGGTTGCTGAATTTCTCATTCAGGAGATTTTGACAACAAAAATCTCAATTTTAGGTTTCTATAGCTTATTGAACCAGGCCTGATGTATGTTCTGCACTGGATCTTTTGGTGAGGAAATGAGAAGGATGTTTAAATACTACTGGAATGAGATTCACTATAGTCCTGTTCTGAAAAACTGGACAAATAGTTTGCTCAATTTTTCAAACTTTAACAAAAGTAATGTAAATTATTAGAAAAGCACTTCTTTTGGAACAGCATAATTGAATTAATCAGGAGATCAATATTCAAAAGCCATTTAGAAGAATAATGGAAAAGTTATCCGTCTAAATAGCTAGCCAGGGTTATTCAGTGTCATGTGCCTCAAGAGGTGTTTTGGGGCGGGCCACAGGTAGCCACATAAGTTATGCGGCTGCCGGCTAACTCCAATATTCAAAATTAGCCGCTTGACTAATGTGGCTAAGTCTGATTGGCCCATAGGGCTGTCTTAAAGTTAGCCGGTTTGACATAACCGGCTAACTTTAAGATAGCCGGATAGCTATATCTGGCTGACCTAACTAGCCGCTCCTGGCAGAGTGTGGACCTCCAGATTAAAACAAATAATACACAACATTAGAAACATTTTATAGGTGCAGCTTATTATCTACCTAGCCAGGTAGCATAGGGAAAGCCATTGCTATCTCTGGGAGTGAGCAACAAGAAATGGGCCTACTGGATAACTCCCAGAGACCTGCGCTGTTGTCATTCATTGTCCACTGAATTGTCTCAGCTCAGCTGGCCTTACTTACCCAGGTAGTTCTTGCTGTTGTCCGTCACCTTGATGTGAGTGGCACCAGCAGGAATCATGGTCACCTCATTGTATCCAAACAAGCCTATGGATTACAAGGTGGTAGTCAAGTGATATAATTTCCCAGATAATTAAGGAGTACTTACATTTCTAAACAATACACTGGGAAGGTGATCCCAGGTGACCAATAGAAGATAAATGCATGCACAGGCATGTAAGGGATTTTATGCATGCAAGCTGTCTGAAAACATGCATGAGGTTCATCTAAAGCAGGGGCTCAACTTATACCAGCATGTGGTCAAAATGCAAGCTCAAGGGCCACATGTTAAAGGGGAACTATGTGGCCTGTGGAGGGACACCACAATCAAAAGCATCAAACACACAGGGCCTTTCCCATAGGCACAGAATGGGAAATAGCCTTAGTGAATCATGGCTGAAGAGTGCATAGAAGAGCTGTAACAATGCATAGAAGCCCAAATTCAGTGCCTTTATCCAGCTAGTTTGGCATTTAGCCAGGGAGATGCTGAGATTTAAAAATCCCGGTGGTCCGATCTCCCCTGACATATCCTAGTATTAAGTTAACCGGATAACCCCAATTTTCAGCTGGATAACTTTAGGATAGCCAAAAAGCAGTCCTAAAATTAGCCAGATAAACCTATCCAGCTAACTTTAAGATAGCCAGGGATATGCAGTGCCACACTCACACCACCGACTATCCCAGCTAAGTTAGCAGGATAAGTTTATCAGGCTAACTTTCCTAGCCGGCCAGTGGCGGAATATGGATCTCATTCTGTACTGTATAAGGTGCAATCATGTTTCCCAACCCTTTTTTGCATCTTAGCTCATTTATATGCTATTCTATTGCAGGTATTGTTCTCCTTCGATCCTGTGTGAGATCCAGATTTGGCTCATGTGCTGTCACAATTGGCCACCCCAGGTCATAGGATACAGGAAAGAAGCTCTCTCTATTAAACACGTAGAAGGGAGGAATAAGGTTCTCAGCGTATAAGGTTGATCCTCAGATCAAAAATGTGAATAAAGGTGAAGAAGATTTAGAAAAAAAAAAGGAAAATCAGGCGTAAGACTTAATTTAGATAGCAGTTACCGGAAAGAGGGTGCTCAGTGAAGAACGAGCGGGGAAGTTAACCAGAAGGTGGGTGCTCAGCGGTTTTGCTGAAGAGTGGAGCACGCGGTTGTCAGAAGGTGGGTGCTTAGTGGTGTGATGGAAATTGAGGGAGGACGTCACGCGAAGGTGAGAGTTTTCAGTGTTCTTTGGGTCTCTGCTGAGGGAATGTGTTTTGTGACACCTTTAGTTGTCCAGCTCAGTTTCAGAAAGAGAGAGCCATTGCTGCAGAGATTTACCACAGGGCAGAGAGAGGCGGGAAGAGTGTTTTATTTCTTGACTAGATTGTAAGCTCCATGGAGCAGGGACTCTCATGTGTAATTCTAGTGGGGCTGTAGAAATGATGAGGGAGGACGTTACCAGAAGGCGGGTGCTCGGTGGTGTAGACACTGTGGTGGTGCCTGCATGATGCATTCTTCCCCCCGCAGACTCCGCAGATGTCTCTCTTCTCCCCAGAACCCAGTATGAAATCACAGCCAACTTGCTGACAAAGAAAAGAGGGAAATAGTCAATGTGAAACAGTCATGGATGCTTCATACCCATGGAACATCGCCCAAAACTTTAAGGAGCATTGAGGAATACCTTCTCTGCTTTAGCATAGCCCTAACCTTTTTGTTTTGCAAGTTGTTGAAATTATTGTGACTGAATGACTCTCCCTTAACACCCAGTACTGGGAGCCGGCCTAGCGGCTTGGTGGCGGTGCTGCACACAGCCATGCGGAGGGGCCTGGGTTTCATTCCTGCCTCCGGCCTTCCGCTCCCCGGTTTGGCCAGATGCTGCAGAAGGAACATTCACAGCCCCCAGATGGGTGGGAGGGAGTCAGAGTCTGGCTATCTTTTAGCCGCATAAAAAGTGGGCAGATCCAGGCTGCGCTACTTATCCGGTTAAGTTAATTAGATAAGTAGTGATATTCGTTTTTATCCGGGTAAGTTAATTAGATAAGTTAGACCATCCAGTCTAACATAGATATAACTTATCCGGCTAAGGAGCAATTTGTGCATACATATCCAGCAGCATAGCTGTGCCGCTGAATATCCCTTGTAACGTAGCTGGACACGGCTGAATATTGGGCCTCCAGTACACCCTACTTGCATCTCTGGTCAGTGGCACCTCCCTTCTTCAAAAGAGTTTTGAGGCTGTTGGAAACAGGTCGCTGGCTACACTGTGCCTAGGTCATTGCATTAAGCATCAGAAAACTATCAAACTTCCTGAATGACCTAAACCAGAGCACAAGGCTTTTTTTTTTCTCTCTGGCTGCTGTGTGGCTTCTGAGACCTTTCCTTTAACTCCGTGAGATAGCAACAGGAGGACTTACCAGACACTGACCATTGATGCAAACTCCATCGGAATCTGAGCGACACTTTGTCCCATCCAAAACCCGACCAAAGGTATAGTAAAACTTCTGCCCTTGGGCAAGACAGCTCAGGTCGCAGTCACTGTGTCCTGAAGGAGGAGAGGAAGAGCCTCTTAACGTGTACACGTTCTGCTCCATTCTCACTTACTTTCAAGAAGTCTTTACTGCTGAACGGTGCTAGCTCTTCCTTTTTGCCAATGCCCGTGTACAGATTATGTAATGCTTTTATGTTCATATAATAAAAAGAAATGGACACCACCTGTCTTCCCAGTCATTAAAATGCCATGATGGAGTAAATCCGCTTACTATACTATGTTTGGGTTTTCCTTTCAAATATCCAGGAGTCGGATTTCTAAAAAGGTAGAGTTAAAGAGCAAACATAGCATAGTTTCCTTTTGTCTTATAAAATAAGTGGTTATTTGAATCTTCCTTCTTTTTTTTCTCTTGCAATACACAATACAAGTACAGAGTATTGTGCTTGAATATCGGTAGAAAAATTCCCCTCTTTTCCATTCAAAAAAACTGTTGCCAGCTGCATTTTACTGTATCTGCCCAACATAAGCATAAGAAACTGCAAATAAATTCAGGCCTCAAAGATGGAGATAAGTAGAGACAGTGAAATGGCATAGGTAGGTGCAGTCATCAGCTCTTCCTTTGTACATTGCCCATTGCAGACTGACATGGAAATGCTATATGCACTATTAACTAAATATACATCATTTAGGTATTCAAATAAACATAAATAACAGAATCTACCTTTGTTGGGTATCATATGGTTTCATAAGGCTGTGAGCAGGCAAAGTGAAAGGTGTTCTGAGACCCAGGTGACAGCAGAGCCATTTTACTATAAATCTGTATTAATTAGATATGGGAAAATTCACTTCTCTATGCTTTAGAGATGTTATCAGTTAACTTCATTCAATTCCTTCCCTTTAGGAAACATACATCAGACCAAACCAAAATGATAGGAGGGGAAAGTGATAGAAAAAAAGCAAAAAGCAGCTGAGGAAGAACCATGATCAGAAGCGGAGCTAACATTACCGCAGCTGGTGTGACACAATGAAATCCATAGCTACAAAGAGCCCCCTGAGCCACTCCACCTGTACAGCCATAAACCATGCTTGCCCAGTGCCCAGCCCATGCTGGCCTTGGCCACATATTGGCTACAGTAGAGGTCCCAGTCTGGCAGACAAAAAAAAAACAAACCAGTGCATGGTGCATGGGTTTCCCACTGCTGCTCCTGCTGCATAAGAGACCATGGGAGGTTGGGCTATTTCCAGCGCTTGCAGCCCTCCGAGTCCAGTCACCCGGCTGAAGCAGGGGGCGAAGATTCGGACAAGCTGTAGGCAATGGGGGAGGGTGGCGACTTACACACAGCTCACCTGGGAGCAGCCGTGCCAGGTTCTCTGCTACTACTTTGTTGGCTCCTGCTGCTGACTTACCCGGTTGGAATGGGACCCACTGAAAGCGATAATTCCCTACGATGGCTTTGTTGTTGTAGGCAGCACATTGAAGATGCCGGAAATCCACGGCTCCTGGGGGACAGTCCTACCGAGAAAATATTCCTGCGTGATTTCCAGGCAAAAGGGCATCGGCTTAGTACTGAGGTTGGCAGGGGAGTGATCGGAATGTGGGGTTTTCCTTTATTTTCCTCCTGGGCCCAGGGATTTCACTTCTTGTAACTTCAGAAAGGGAAAATTCATTCACAGAAAACAAAACAAAACTGTGCAAACATTTCTGTCAAATAGGCTGTGGGACAGTGGCGGGAAGTTAAATCCTAGGGAAAATGATGTGAGGTCTCAGAAGAATGCACGCAGGCTGATTCACAGGCTGGGCGCACTTTTGTGACCTGATTTTGCTGGAGATTTAAATCTTGACTTTAGTGATGGAACCTGGGCTACCTAAAGTCCTGGCAATAGCCAGATTCTCATTTTTATAAACCAGTTCCAAGGGGAAAAGAAAGCATACGAGATGGCGTTGTGTGTGTGTGTGTTTCCTGATAACATTTTTGTGTGGTGTCCTGGCCACACCAAATTTTCTGGACATTTCAGGGGGGATATATATTTTTTTTATTTTATTTAAAAACTTTTCTATACCGTTGCTAAGTTATATACCATCGCAACGGTTTACATGTAGGCACATATTTAATGTAGGTAAGTGTACTATAGTACATTCTAACAGGTTCGGTTACAATATAGCATTAGACATAGTTATTTAGCAAAGTAGTTCATGACCAATTGTACCAAGGTACTTACACGGGTGGTTTTATCACACATAGTATTCTAGTTATGCTTTATTGTGGGGTAGAAATCATAGACTAATCTACTGTAAAGTTCTAAGTACCCTGGGTCGGTGCCTTTCTGTCTTTTCCTGAATTATTTCTCTCTATTCTCTCGTCTTACAGTGGTATGAGGGGTGGGGGAGATTTTTTTTTTTTTTTTAACTTCATGCATGTGCTTGAACTGCAGACTTGTGTGTGGCTCCTTTAGTTCTGGGTGAAACGTCTTGCTCTTTACTGTTTCCGAGCAATCCATTTGCTCAAGCTTATTTCCCTTAAACACATGTTGATCGATGCCGATTTCAGTGTGGTTTGCAAATTGTTCTGACAGGTTTCTTAATCCTGCAGCGGATGGCACTAAAACTGACTCGGAATCCTCTGAGGCTTGTGCTGGTCATGGGGGGGGCAGTGCTTGACTAGCAGAGCAAAGAGCAGGAAGAAAGGATCTTACCTGGGTATTGCAGACTCGGTACTGCCTTTGCTTTCCTGGGCACAGCTCCCCTGCCTGTTCTCTGTGGAAAGGACAGTCGTGACATGGGGTCATTCTTCAGAAGGTTCAGGGGTGTGTGTTGTAAACTGCTTTGATTTACACAAATATGGCAGCATATTAAACCAATAAACTAAATAAAGGTAAGCATGCAGCTTTGGTTTAGGAGGTAACTGTTAGAAGTAAGCAAGTGTGCATGAGTGGATGAGTACATTAGATTGTGGCCATAAAGCTGCATTCTAGTGACATGGGTTACATGTACAAGCTAGCCAGGGAGTGCATGCGTGCGTACTAGTGAGTGATTTCAAGGTTACATTATAGCAGGCAAATACGCAGATACAATGGAGCAAATGACTACAGAGAGTTATCATGACAGGACCAGGCACAAGTACATTACAGTATATGATAACAAAGATGCATCGGTCCAATACACCAAGAGGATACATGAATGAGAACCTCATAGTGCAATGCTCTGGATGCCCCTGATCATAGAGTACAGGAAGTCCTCAGATTTAAGGCACAAATGGTTCCTGAAAATTGTGTCTTAAAACCAATTGTCCCATGAGAACAATGGAATAAAGGCCCCAATATCCTATAATTTAGTAATATAGAGTACTGTAAAGCACACAGACCCATTTTAAAGCATTACTATTTTTTGTCTGAAGAGGAAAGAGCCAGGTCATGCCTACAGGACATTGCACGGACAGTTTTGAGGAGAAGTTCCCTGAAATCTTCCTACTAATGTCATCTCGCCAGGCCTCGTGGTCCTCAGCACACCAGTGTATGCTTGTCGGGAGACGCTGGGTTGTCTTAAAGTCAAAACAACTGTTGTAAGTTGGATAAGGGGTGTTAGTTTAGAAACATAACTTGAAAGGTCTTAAACTGCAGCTTTAGGGCATGCAAGGTGTGAGATTCTAGCACAGCCTAATCTGACTTGTGACAGGAGATAAAATCCCTCTCTGGCTTCTGATATTGGACCCATGTCTTATATTCATCCCAAAGAAAGCACAGTAAACATATTCCAGGAAGCTCAGCAGGGGCGTGGGGATGACTGCTGCTTGGGAGTTTCTTGGATCTAGAGTTGTCCTGTTTTCATTCTAAATAGGCAGACTACACATCCTGTTTCCTTTAAAAGAAGATTATTTAATCATTTATATTAAGCATGCTGTTTTATTACAGCAGCAGTACTAGCAAACATTTTGTAGATAATTCAGTTGGCAGCTTAAACAGACACAACTGCCCCCTTTTTTTTTTGTTCTTTTTCTGTTTCATTCTACAGGAGATATCAATAGTTTTCCCGAGTTTCTCTTACGTAAGCAGTGCCAGCACTGCTGGGCTGACCCTTACCATGCAGACTTCACAATGATACACGTAAAGCATGAATACAACTGAAGCATGGGCTCAGAGAGGGGAATGTATTGAAATGGAGGCGTCATGTTTATAATAAAACGTGCCACCTTTTTTTTTTTTTTTTTAGAAAAATAAACCCGTGTAAATATACTTGTAAAAAGCCCAGACAGTAAAGCCAGGAAACAGGCATGTTTATAACTTGAGGATTCCAGTTAGAGCTGCTGGAATAGTGCTGCCAGCCGTTCCAGCTGTCAAAGGTTATACTGTTATCTTACAGAGCCAGCAAATAGTGTTAGGCACTCTCTGGAAGAAAAGTTTGCATATTGCCATCCAAAAAAATGCCTCTGGCCCTGAAGAGCCTTATTCCTTTAAAAGCAGCCTCTGCTCCTTAGAGAATCCAGTTTGTCATACAAACGCTGCCAGCGTGAGGCCCAGAGGGGCACAGTACCAGAGCCAATACTGCCAAAGAAGGGCGTGGTGAGCTGCAGCTACTGCCACTGATAGGAGGGAGGGCTGTGCTGGAGGTAAGTTTGGGGGGGAGGGGTGCATGGGTCACCTAGGATGCCCTGACAGAGCTCTCATTGCTCAAATACTTGTCAAGGGGCTCTGATACGCTGTGCATCACTTGGTAAGACTCAGTTTGGTCTTATAAAGTAATTTAAATTTTATGAGAGCTCTTGGAGGCTCCAGCTTCCACAGCACTGGTAAATCTATATTGTTGCACTCAGGAGTAACAGGGAGCAACAAGCAGCTGTATCTCCATTGTCAACACAGCAAAGGTTATGTGATTAGGGTAACGTAGCTGATCCCATGTTCTGTTCACTGGATGCAGCCGGGAGGGAAATTACCTGGTGAGGCACTGCCTGCTGCGGACTGACGCACCCCCACCACATGTCTGGGAGCAGGGGGACCAGCTTCTCCATGGACTCCACCCGTTATTGAATCCCAAGGTGCCACTCTGCAGATGCATCTGACCCTGCAAAACATGCGGATTCAAGGAACACAGTCACTTTAGTACATTCTGTTTGCAGAAGAGGATAACTTTGGGGGAATGGAGATAGTTGGGCACTGGGGAGCTCACAGCTGCTTTTAACTCAGCCTATCCTAATAGGAGACTTGGAGTTAGTGCAGAAGGATTATGGGAGAAGGTCAGAGTTACTGATAAGTTATTTCCCCCCCAAATGAGTCTTTTAGGGACAGTAGAAAGCAATGTTTCATGGAATTCTACCAATGCCTTTATTCTTTATAACTGCTGATGTGATCATTATTATAATATTTTCAGAAACCCTCAATGTGTCACTTTTCCATCTAATGAATTCCTAATTATACTGAAAAGTGACAATATTTAATAATGACATACATGTTTAGCATGTTAACTGGCATGGTTAGTTTGAACATTTGTGAGCCATATGAGTATGTAGGTTTTAGATAGTGTTAGATGGACTATAGTTATCTAGAAACAACATTCTGAATGTACTTTGATTGGTCAGTTAAGGAATATATAAAGTGTGGACACACTGCTGGACGACTGAGTACCAAGGTATTCACACGATTGCTGTAAGCCTGATACTCCGAGGAACAAATTACCTTGGTACTCAGTCGTCCAGCAGTATGTCCACACTTTATATATTCCTTAACTGACCAATCAAAGTAAGCATGTACTATTATGTACAATAGATACGCTCATTTATGTTAAAGAACTAATTAACAATTAAGTTACAACAAGGAGGGGTTTTGTATTTCACTTGCTCCTATAGATGTGGGATGATACCACGGTTTTCACTCACCAAAACAGCACCAGTATCACTGAACAACCATTACCCAAGACAAAATGTTTCTAAGTAAGCCTACTTCTCTTGTCTAGAGTCTCTCTATTCACAGGCAGAGCACCCTCACTGCAATCCTTACTGCCAGAGCTACCACAGTGACTGCAGGAAAGAGTGAATATGGTATTAAAATAATATCAACACATGGCGGTAATTCCTTCATCTAAAAACTTGGCCATTATAATCATCTCAATGCTGATCACTTTAGAATTTTGTGGACGTGTGGTTTACTGCTAGTCTAGTCCTAGAATTTATATAGATATAGGCAGATATGGACAGAGAGAGAACCTTTACATTTTCATCATATTTTTTCACCAAAGAAATGCAATTAATTAAATATTCCTGCCATTTATTTCCACACACGGCCTGAAAATGAACTCAGTTCCTGGTCTGCTTTCAGCAAGTTGTAAAAAGATACCGTCATCAAAACTGGAACGGTTCTTTGAAGCTCTAATTCTAGATTCTAAACATACTATTCAAGCGAGAGCTTAGCATTCCTCTTAATGGAAACTATGCACACACGCAGCCAAAGGCAGCCCAAACGTGATTACTATCTGGGTCTTGGATGGTTTAGGTTTACTTCTTTGACAATGTCGTGGGGAATCCCAGTAAGCCAAGAGGTGCCAAGGTTGTCCCAAGGTTTAGCTGGTAATTGCGGGGTAAATGGGCTTGGATAAGGGGTTAGTGTTTGGAGATTGAACTAGAGGTGGCCACTCATTTTCTCATGCTATCTCTTCGCTCTTCCCTTCCCTACGGCTCTTTCTTTGTGATTAGGCTTAGATGATAAACTCTTTCCAGGAAAAATAGCAGCCTGGTGTTCTACAAAAACCTGACCACTGAACCATGAAGAGTTTAAAAAAAAAAAAAGCAGAGAAATGTGATGGCAGAAAAAAGACCACGTGGCCTCTCTAGTCTGCCCATTCACACCAACTGCTCAGAGTTTGTTGACTTTTTTTTTTTGCCATGGCTGCTTCCTCTTGCTCCTGTGGGCTTCCAACGCAAATAGAACCAGGACTGGGATCTGGAGCCATGATCCTTCATTCTCAACTACCCATATTTTATGCCTCTTCCGGCTTAATTTACTTCAGTCATTGCAATCACAGTCCTTGGCTTGATGTGTGTGTGGGGGTGGGGGGAGGGCATGCACCAGGGCTTCTTCTGGAACCCTGCAATCACTGGCTCTAAATCTGGCCACTAGATGTCACCATTGCATGATGGGTGGGATGCCCTCCTCCTAGGGGTTGTGAATACTTCCTCTGAAGAAGTTTATTGATTCTTACTGAAAGGTGGAAAATGCAAGGACCAGATTTATAATGGCAATGCCACAAAACTGAATGGGGGTAGAGAATCGGTGACTGTTTCTTGGAGTTATTGGATCAGCACACAGTTACTAGGCAATACCTTCTTAACCTAACTAAAGTTTGGGGCTCACGTCTGAAGAGTGGCTAGAGAGGGGGAAGCAGACAAGATGGTGAGAGGGCTGAAGGGGTGGATTGAGCAGGAAAAAGAACTAAATCTGTGTGGGCTGAGAAGTGAAGAAGGGGAGTGAAAGGGGGAAGGGGAAAATGTGAGGGCTGAGGGAAGAATGAGAGGCTGGATGGGGAAGGGGCAGCATAAGAGGGCTGACGGGGAGGGAATAAGAGGAGGCTGGAGGAGAATAGAGGACTGCAGCAGGGTGGTGCAATGGGGTGCACAGGAGAGGAGAGTGAGAGGGCTGCATCCAGAATGGGGTGGGATGGGGTGTGTGCATTATTCAGGGAAGAATTGAAATCCCTATGTAGTCTTGCCATGCTCCTCATAAAAACAAATTATTGGAAGGGAGAGGGTGGGAATATATGGTGCAGTGGGATAGCCAGGGGTGGGCCAGGGTGGGCAGAGACTCACCCAATCAGAAAAGGTCTATTGGAACAATGCTGTTATGGGATCCCATCCGCATGGTGGCAGAAGTAGGTTTTTGGCTGTGCTTAATGAAAAGGCTCTGTGTGTGAGTGGGTGAGAATGGGAGCTTGAATGTGTGTATGTGGGTGAGAATGGGAGCTTGGGTATGTGTGTGGGTGAGAATGGGAGCTTGAATGTGTGTAACAATGGGAACCTAGGTGTGTATCTATGCATGCATAAGAATGGGAGCCTGGGTGTGCGTATAAGAATGGGAGCCTGCTGGGGTGTGTGTGTGGGGGGGGGGAGTGAGAGTGAGAGCTTGTGTGTATGTGTAGAGATTATGAGCTTGTGTGTGGGGGAGAGCATATGAGAGTGAGAGCTTGTGTGTGTGAGGGAGTCTGTAAGAGAAAGTGTGTGTATGTGAGGGAGGAAGGGAAGAAGGCAGTAGGAGAAGAGAAACACTGAAAAGGAATTAGGAAATAAGCATCAAGGGAAAAATGGGAAAAAGAGACCTGGGATCAGTTGATTAAAAAAAATATAAAGATCAGACAACAAAGGTAAAAAAATTATTTTGAGATTTTGGCAATTTGAATATTGGGGTCAGACCACGTATATGCAATCAAGCTTAAAAACGGAGATTTTCGAAGAAAGGAATTACGCAAGAGAGACCAGCTTTAAGGAACATTACAAATGAATTTAAACATTTAAATAGATTGTAAATGGTTATTTCCACAGGGAATTGGTTACATGTTGTATTGAATAAAATCATATATTTGTGTTGTAGTTGCACATGCTGGCTTCATTGTGTATTTTCCCAACAATTTTTAATGAGTGAATGAGTGTGAGTGTGAGTTTGTTTTTTTATATTCTATGGACACATTCCTGAAAAATTGAAATTATGATAATAAAAATGTACACTTTTCTCTTATCTTGTGTGGTGGGGCAATTTGAATATGCCATCTTTGGGAATGTGCATTTCTTATAATTTTGTATTTTGCTCTTTCTTTGGTATTCCACTGTTCAGAGTCTAGTTTCTCAGGCTTTCTATTTTGGGTTTGTCTGCATGTCTCTAATTTTTAGTCTCTTATTTCTATATTAGGTAAGGGTCGGTCTCCTTTTTGCCTGTATGTGACTGAAATGCAGTATTTCTGCTATTGTGTAGTTTCTCTGTAGTAGTCCAGCTTGTTCTGTTATTCCAGTAGGTGATGTATTAATGTTCTAGGGCCCGGTGTAGTATTTGCATTGCTGTTTTTTCATAAGGTTGTTGTTATTTGAATCCTGAGAGTCAGTGCTGTGACTCCTATGGTATGGCAAGGTTCTAGATGCCTCTTTCTTTGCAGGAGTTTGTGTTACTTTACAAGATAACAGTGGAGGGATATTTTTTGCTGAGGTGACACCAGAATTTGATTTTTTTTCTCATATTAGTTGTAATGTGAATTGTCCTAGCTCTACTCTGTACCCGTTCTGATGATTAATTATATTTTATTGTAGTTATGATGATTTCTGGCTTTATGCAAAGATGATTTATGAAATAATATATTAATTTTTATTTTATTATATGATTGACTAGAAGTTAGTTTTCTTTGCTTTTTACATGATATACTTGTGCATCTATAAACTGCCAAGTTAGGGTCTTCTGTTCCAGCAAGTTCCTTATTATCGTGCTTTTTATGGTTTTTATCCCCCAATGTTTGCACTATGTCTGTGCTTTTGTACTCTGGCTCCTTGCTATACTTTGACCTCTTACCTGACAGGAAGAAGGACCACTCTGCAAGACCCATATGAAATAAACCACAGCCAGGTGTACAGAAGGCAACCTGAAAAAGAAACAACTGGTGAAAAGGAAAACACAGACCGAAACTTTGAAAAATGACCAGAAATATGATTTTAGAGTTCTCTCGCTTTCAGGTCACACTCATGAAAGGAAGATCTTGCAAATACTAAAACATTAAGGTAAAAGTTCTTATCTTTCATTTTAAGCTGAAGAGTCAACTTTTCAAAATGATCGGGGTGTTTGCTCAATCTTGAATGTGCTCGAGCACCCGCTGCACCCACAGAACTGGCATCTATGGATTTCGGCATGTCAGGTATTTGGATACATTTCTAATGCCTCAGATTAGAACATTTTTCTTTCAAGAGCAAAGGAATGGTGGTAGGTGGGTAGTTAATTGCAATGCAAATGATATTCCTTATTAGACTTTAAACACCTTTTCTCAAGTAAACTTTCACCCAAAGCAATGTACAATAGTAAAAAATGGTAATGTTTAATTGTACAGACTGCAGTTCAAAATGGTAGAGTTGGCAGCCTGCAACCCAGTTCTCTTTGGTAATTGCACAGATTCACTGTAGAGAAGATGGATTTTCAGTTGGAGGCCCCAGACTGCTGCAGAATATCAGGCCCTTGCCCTTGCCATGCTACTTCCTAATTCCACTGGAAGTTCCAGTCATGCACACACGCTGGTTCCTCAAAGCCCTTCAGAATAGAGACCACCCTTAAGTTAGTTTATCTGAGCCCACCGCTATCTCCAAACATACATCTTGCTTGCTCTCCACAGCCAGGGAAGAGGGCGATTCACTATACCTGGGACAGGAGCACTATGCCGAGCTAAGAGAGAGATAGGAGACACAAGAAAAGAAAACATGGGAGAAACTGATGGGTTTGGTGCAATTATTACATAAGAACGGCAGAAACATTAGGAAGCACTGGCTACAGCCGTCTGCTGAGAAATAGCCAGCAAAACGCTGAGATATTGTAGGAGATTGCTTTCTGCAGCTGTTGGTGACAAAAATGACTGCTTGTGTCTGGGCTGGAACAGTTCACCCTGTGTAGAAGGTCTTCATCTGAGATTAATGACCAACAACGTGTGGGAGGGTAAGCACTCTAGCTGATGCAGAGGCAGGCACTGGTTCAGCAGATGTTGAAAACAGATCAAAGCAGAGCAGTAAAATGTGAGAAGGGACAGAAAAATTAGAAATCTGTTTTATATGCTACTTAAGGAAAGTAAAATAGAAAAATACAAGATTTAGTGAGACCTTCCATTCACTGGGAAAATCTTGGTAGTGACTACGTAGGAGATGGAGAGGGAAAGGGAAATCATGAACGGCCAGGTGTGTAGTCATCAGAGAGCAGTTTGCAGACACCCAGGGTCCGATGCACAGTTTGGATGCACTAGACTACCCGATGTAAAAAGGAGATTAGCACATCCAAAACACGTGCCCAAACAAATGTGTAGCTTAGTGCAATGGTTTTAATATTGATATATGACAATATTCTATAGCAAATGTCATTTTGAAATTTTAAATGATATTCTATCCCAGCGCTGTGCATACTATGACCGCGACAATTAGTTAAGTGGCTGAACATTTTCCTTATTCTGTTTGTTGAAGTTATGAGGCATGAGGTTTTTGCATTTCTTTTGTATGCCGATCTCAGTGCCATATTTGCTAAATGTTCACAGTACCTGCTTCCTTTGCCCCATGCACATCCCTGCTTTAGAGATCTATCCTCTCCTCACCAGGTCAGTGAAGATACAGAGCAGTTACACAGGGTTTAAATAGTACAGTGTCAGCTAGGCTGTCTGCATATGCCATGACAGCTCCATAAAGAAGAAGGGGAGGGGCCTCAGAGTTTGCTAGAGATCTACAAAATCATGAAAGGACTTGAACAAGTTAATGTGAATCGGTTATTTACTCTCTCAGATAATAGAAGGACGAGGGGGTACTCCATGAAGTTAGCAAGTAGCTCATTTAAAACAAATCGAAGAAAAACATTTTTCACTCAGCGCATAGTTCAGCTCTGGAATTCATTGCCCGAGGATGTGGTTACAGCAGTTAGCGGAACTGGGTTTAAAAAAGGTTTGGATTAAGTTCCTAGAGGAAAAATCCATAAATTAATCAGAAAGGAATAGTAGCTTGGGATTTATATAATGTTTGGGTACTTGCCCTGTATTTGTGATTTGGTTTGGCCTCTGTTAGAAACAGGATATGGGGCTTGATGGACCCTTAGTCTGACCCAGTATGGCATTTCTTATGTTGAGATAGTAAAACTTTACAGTTGAAAGGGCCTGGTTCTGATAATGGGTGAGAAACCCAAATGACTTTATGTCCTTTTGGATTTGTTTCAAGCTGTCTGATCAATCTAATTTCAAAGGTTTTCCATTCTTGTGTATTCCTAAAGTTCCCTGACTGTGACGTGGCTGAGGGAATGATTTTCCGTTGAGCTGTCATTCTGTTTTGTGTTATGTCTTTGACCATTGATTCTTGTCCCTAATTTTGTTTCACTGATGAAGCCTTGGGTCTTGTATAGAGAGCCTTCTCAGAGAAGCGTGAATGTGGCCCTTTCCCATGTGCGCAGCAGTAGGGGTCCTGAGATTTGTGCTGGTGCAACCTGCACTGTACTGCCTTCCTGGACCTTGTGCCCCTTTCTTTTAGTTCTGAAATCACAGACTAAAAACAGTAGACTCAACTGAATTAACTCCAATAAATTATTGTTTAATGTGATATCCTGCCCTTCCTTCGGAGGTGCCCAGGGCAGGCTACAATGAAATAATTCACAGTTCAGACAGCCAGCCCTGCTGATGCCAGCTCTGTAAGGAGTGTGGCTGAGTTAAGAGATGAACGGTGTCTCCTGAAGCAGATTTAGGATCTGCATTCTAAACTCTTTGAGCCCTAAAGTTACTTTGCTCACAAATTCTCAGTTTAGGGTGACAGTTCTGGTTTCCACGCATGGGCAGGGAAGGAATCATTTTTCGGTATAGGCTGGAATCCTGTCTGGAGGGTCTTCGTCTACAGGAGTTCAGAAGATTTTGTCCAGATTTCCTTAGGACTTTATTGGGTCTTACATTTTCTTGGCCCATCTCCTATGATGCTTTCCATATTGTAGGCTTCACGCATGGCTGCTCTTGTTCCAAGATGATAGCCTCTGTACATCAGAAAGCTCCGGCGAAGCAGGTGACATCTGCTGCCTAACTGTGAGATGTCCTCGAGATGGATCACTTTTTGGCAGTAAGCCACACCAGAACTGACTGCAAATGGGTGGAACTAATTTAGGTAATCCCTCCAACCCTTCTGAGAAATATGAATATAATACTTCTTTTTATTCATGCAAGAACAGCTGCCACGTTCCAGAAGAACATTCTTCGTAAAGATTATTTCTCACATTCATCAGACCTAGTGCTGCAGATGAGAGTTTCCAGATGGACCAAACCTGAGATGAAACTCCTCGGCTTATTCATGGAATAGGTGCAAGTACCTACAAACAACTCCACCAACGTGACTCACCAGCAGAGCTCCACTCTTGTGATTTCAACATGCCTGTATTTGTTATTTCAAATTCTATGTACATTCAACTTGGCCAACTCAAAGGTCAGTTCTCTGAATGAAAAAAAAAAAGGTTATTTCTTCTACAACGTAGGTCCTTGTGGATGAGAGGCATCTGACAGCCTCCTTTCCCTTCTCAGCTCCTCAGAGAGCTTCGGTAGGATTGCACAGCTCTGTGGTAGGCTCAGCAGGGGGCAAGGTTTCACCACAAGGAGAAAGCAAGAGGTCCAAAATCTCAAACAACAGAGAAATGTCCACTTTGAAAATTATCCCCTTCCAAGCTACTGGCACAAGTTACACCTGCTAAATCATCTGCACACATTTTTTTGTGAAAATTTGCAGGTGTAGTTTTAAAATTCAAAAGCGCGTGCTCAAGTCCAAGCCCTTTCCCAGCTTCCCTACCAGGAATGCCTCCACCCGGTCAGTAAACTCACAAGGAACGCAACGTACTGGGTCAGCAATTTTATAAAAGGCCATCTCTCTACATAAACCACTTTTTTATCCATTTTTTTCCTCTGTCCAGTGAGGTTGCACAGCATTAAAATGTAGGATGATATATTTCTCCATAAGAAGAAAGATCAATACTTTTTAAGAAAAAAAAGTTATGCATGAAAAGTCCAGTATGAAAATTCATGCACCTATTTGTGTATTTTAATGCACAATGTTACAAAATTACCCACTTAGGGGGTAGTTTTGTAATATCGTGCATAAGTTAGCCAGCAAATATGCAGATAATTTACACCAGTTTTCAAAGCAGACTTATGTGCCTAAGTCCACTTTTAAAATTATCCCAGAAAAACTGCATCATAATATCGCACCTGCTTTTTGGTATGTGTAGTTTTGCAGAAAGAATTTACACGCACACTTTTTAAAATCAAAAAAGTGTATGTGTGAATCCAAACCCCGCCCAGACCCCACCCCCTGTGCGCATAGACAGTGGGAATGTGCATAATTTTATGTGCATACTGGCCACTCAGCCTTCTAAAGAGCATTGCTGTGGATAAAATACCACTTTACGCACAGAAGTGCCTGTGAAAATGAACCCTCCCTAGCTTGGCTTGGGTTTGGAGGCGTCTGAGCTGAAATGACTTGGTCCTTCCTGCATAGTCTGCAAATGACAGAGGTCCCACGGTGCGGGAAAGTTATCTGGCAGAAATGATCCATATAAAAGAGTTCCTCAGTTAGAACAGGGATTTATCCGACCAGACTGCCTGGCTAACTCTATCCGGGCGGTGCTGGACAAAGTGAAATCACATCCCTAGATTGCTCCCAGCACCTTCTTTTTTTTTTTGCCTGAATAAATTGGGGTAAATGTGCAGATGATTCATTGCCCACACAAAATTTAGCCAGGAAGCAGAGGCGTATATTCAAACCTTGGGGTTTGTCTGGCTAACCTTTGGAGATAGCCAGACAGACTTCACACTCTCTAGCACTACATCACTAGAAGTGATGGTTATTTCGTTTAAGTTCATAGGTGTCTATCCTGCCAATCCAAAACAGCTTGCTCCTGGCAGGTGACAAGCTAAAAACATAAAACCTATAGGGGTAGATTTTAAAAGGTTGCGCACGGGCGTACATTGCGCGTGCTACCCGGCGCACGCACATGTACACCCGATTTTATAACTTGCGCGCTCAAGTTATAAAATCATGGGTCGGCACGCGCAAGGGGGTGCACAACTGCGCAGCCTTCCCCGTTCCCTTCCCCCTAACCTGACCTTCCCACCACCTCCCCTAACCTTTCCCCCCCCCAGCCCTATTCTAACCGCCCCCCAAATTTTTGTTTTACCTTTTGCACTTGCCTCCGGGCAGGCGCAAGTTGTGTGCGCCGGCCGATTGCCGGCACGTGATCCCCAGCACAGCGGCAAATATGGCCGCTGTGCCAGGAGCCTGACCCCGACCCCGCCCCACCCCCAGACCGCCCACACCCCGCCCTGCCCCTTTTTGCAAGCCCCGGGACTTACACACGTCCCGGGACTTTATGCGCGCCGCTGGGCCTTTTTAAAATAGTCCCGGCACGCGTAACCTTTTTAAAATCCGGCCCATAATCCATTGAACATAAAAGCCATGTATCTACGCCACACACTCAATCACAAAACTAAATTCAAATTACCCCACACTATCGATCACAAAACCAACAGAGTTAAAAATGTACTAAAAACACAAAGCATAACTAATCAGATAAATCATCTGCCCACTGCAACGCAGGAATGATGCCACCATCTCATCTTGAACAGGTACTGAACAGCTGTCACATTCAAACGCTGTCCACAAAAACTAGATTTGAACCAATGGCCTGCAGATCAGTTTTCAGTATTTTATTTTCAGTTCTGCGGGCAGGAAACCATAACTTGTCTACACAAGGCAGTTTTCTGCATAATCAGAAAAGTTTACACAATCATCCAAAGACAGAACACGTCATGGCAGATGATTTCTATAGAAGCCCTGGCCACTATCAAAAGCATGGGGGAAAGCTGTTAACTGATCGGTTGCATGATGGCACAACCTTTCTCCTGTCAGTCCTGTCCTGAATAGCAATCACTTTGTGATCGAAATGTTTGAGTTTCATGTTTTTGTTATGCTATTGGGACACTTCCATCACCTGGCTGGGGGAGTAGGTTTGCTCTGTAGGAAGGAGAGCACGACAGTTGGAATAAGGATGCTCTGGTCTTAGAAGAGGCCAAATATGAATGAAGTACATATAGCGTACTGTAACTACAGCCTGAGGTTGCAACATTAGAGGAGGTTGTAGAGAGGATGCAAAACACTTCCCAACTGTGCATGTTGCTGGTTTGCAATATCAGCATTCTCTGTTGCTTCCTAGTACATTCTTACTGTGGGTCCAGTGAGACTGGGATGGGAGAGGCGTGTACTGGGCAGGGGAAAACATTTCATAGCTGCTGGGATTCATAGCAGTTGATTGAGGTGTCCTTGAAATTGCATTAGGCCAGGGAACAAATGCAGACTGTCACATTGACTTTAGTTGCTGAGTAGCTGGTGCTCTCTCATCTTCTGAAGGAGAAGACAGAGGCCAGTAGCTCCATCCCAGCAGAAGCTCTGTCTCAAAAGATGAGGCAGCACCAGCACTGGCAAATGGCAAGAGGCTAGTGACAGAAATGGTGAGTAGTAACAGGATACGGGCAAGCATCATTACTCTTATTTAAAAAAAAATGTCTATTAAAATGTGGCATACCAGAGTGTGCTTGATAACAAAAGGGTGTGCTTAGACACAATACATCTGACAACACGTGGAAAATTCACACCCAGTGTTTGATGCATTACATAACAGTCAATCATGATTACTGACCAGGATTCAATCTATAATGGTATCTGAAACAACCTGAAATCCATTCATATTTAAAGCTTTCCTTTTTAAGTCCATATCTTATTCATTTTATGGCGGCATTATCCTGAATTTGTTTACACCAATGCACCATACATGGGTTGAACTTCCAAAGTGCAGCTATAGTAAATTAGGTTGCAAGTAACAGCTCAATGTCCTATACTGAGGCGGAACCATTGACCATTCCCATCTTCTCAAGAGTCCCAACAGAGGTGTCAGAAGCACAGCTGATTAATAATATCAGAAATCTCTTGGGTGACATTCCCCCAAAATTGTTTAGCCCCCTTGACAGTCTCACCGCATGTGCAAACATGCCCCAGTCTCCCCACAGCTCCTCCAACAACTTCCAGCAAAAAGTTTGGAAAAGAAACACGGTGAATGATAAATTCTATGCCATAACTTAATCATCAACTCAACGCATATAGCAAAAATAGATTATGTGCAGTTGTCCAAATATTTTTCCAATCCTTCTCATCAAGTGATGTTTCCAAATCTTCATTCCATTTACTGATCAATTGTCTCAGGCTATCATTCCCAAATTTAGTCAGTGATTGCCCCTATATATTATGCAGATATCTTTAGTGCATCTGCCCTTTTCAATAAGAAAATTTTCCATCCCATTTAGTTCACAGAGGTCCATGAATATTCAGAACTTAATAGCATTATTACTCTACCACTATTCTGTACAACACTGAACATTAGACTGAGTAATACAGCTCTAACAAACACATTAGAAATTACTAAGAGCACAAGCATAAGTAAATGCCATACAGGGTCAGACTAAAGGTCCATCCAATCTAGCATCCTGTCTCTGATAGTGGCCAATCCAGGTCACAAGTACCTAGCAGAATCGCAAATAATAGATCCAATCCTTCTTACCCATAACCAGGAATAAGCAGTGGGTTTTCCACTGGAGGGAAAGTCCATAATAATTTATGGACTTTCCCTCTAGGACCTTGTCTAAACTCTTTTTGAACCCAACTTTGCTAACTGCTTTCACCACATCTTCTAGCAACAAATTCCACAATGTAACTGTGTGCTGAGTGAAAAAATACATTTGTTTCACTATTAGATTCATGGAGTGTCCCCTAATCCTAGTCCTATCTGAAAGGGTAAATAACCATTCCCTGTTTACCCGTGCTATCCCACTCATGATTTGATAGCCCTCTATTATCTCCTCTCAGCCATCTCTTCTCCAGGCTGAAGATCCCTAACCTTTTTCCCTTCAGCTCCTATATTCCCTCCCCTTTATCGTTTTGGTTGCATTCTTTGTCTGCTATGTCTTTTTCAGATGGGGTGACCAGAACTGCACCCATACTTAAGGTGTGGTGGAACCAGGGATCAATACAGAAGCATTATGACCGCCCCTGTTCTAATTTTCATTCCTTTCCTAATAATACCTAACATTCTATCTGCTTTTGTGACCATCACTGGTCTAAGGATTTCAAAGTATTGCTTACAAATGACTCCAAGGTCCTTTTCTTCTGGTATGGAACCCAGCATCATGTAACTATAGTTTGGATTATTCTTCCCTATATGAAACACTTTCAACTTGTTCACATTAAATGTCATCTATCATTTAGATGCCCAACCAAGGTTCTCTGGCAATTCCTCCACAATTGCCTGGTGATTTAACAACTTTGAATAATGTTGTGTCATCTGCCAATCTGATCACCTGACTCATCATTCAGGAAATATTTATTTATTTAACGGTATTTTATATCCCACAGCAACCACAGTTCGGGGTGGGTTACAATGAAAGAACACCCATAATAAACAAACAATCCATACAGTAAAACAATAATATAAAACGCAGCGCTTAAACGTAGGGGGACCTGGAAATCAAAACCCAGTCTCCACTCACCATAATCTTGCTGGTCCTCATTAATAGCTACACGTGCACTGCTAAGACTCCCAGAGGGAGGGATATGCCACTTTTAACTGGGACTCGAGAATTAAACGTTCAGTGTCTGGAAATATTGCAACAAGTGCTGTGTTAAAAAAAAAAAAAGATAACAACTTACCTGTAGCCGAGTAGCATCCTTCCCCTTCTCAGTGCTTAAAGAAGCAAAGTCAGCCTGTCCTTGTCCCTGAGATGCAAACTGTTGGCCTTCATATAGATCTCTCTCTAGTCTCGGGGCAGCTTTAAGATCCACTGTCAATCGGTCCGCAGTGCTCCGGTGTGGAGAGTCCGCCCTCCCCAGCCCGGCTCTCTGGTCTAACCATGGCCATGCAGGGGCATTGGGCTCGCCCCCCCCCCTCGGCTGCCTGCGCTGGCAGCTCCTTTGCCTTCTGCCTCGGAGAGCTGCAATCTGGTTTTTTTCCTTTTTTGAAGATTGTGCTGATTTATTTCATAACTTGCTGCCACATCACAGATGCAGGAAACGAGTCGAGACAAATCGCCGATTAACTCTTTCTACAAGAGTCTAGAGAAACTACAAAGCATTACGAGCAGCTCCGTGGAAATCCGCCTCCTCCTGGCAGCCCCTGCAGCTGGCAGGATCGGGGCGAGACGTCTGCTGCCCAGCTGCCCGGGGCATTCCTCCGGCGGCCACGTGCAGTGAGTGCCCTCTGCTCCCGGGGGCGGACCCTCCGGTGGGAGGAAATCCCCGGGCCGAGGAGGCTCCGGTAGTGACCAGAGGTCAGCACCTTGCCCAGTGCGGATTCTGCCTTCCCAGCCTGAGCTGCTCCCCAGGAGCTGGGCTGGCAAAATGTTTCTCGGCCGCGGTGCAGCCTTTGCCCTCCTGTATCCACCTGGGCGCTTCCTGTTCAGAGCTTATTTCGGTCCCTTGCTGCTAAGCTGTCGGACTTGTTTTGCTTTTCTTCGCCCCCTGTTTCACTCACTGGATGATGTTTCTCTCTCTTTTGTTTCCTTTTGCTGTATTCCCAGCTATGCAGGCAGGTGAACCTCCCTCTAATGTCCTGGCTGCAGCACAGACACAGCAGGAGCCTGGCTGTCACATTTCAATCAGGCTGCATCACTCTCTCTCAGCATCTCCGTGCAAACCCTCCCTCCCTGTGCACGCCCTCTCTGTCTCCCTCTCCCGTCCTGCCCCGGACGGGCGCAGTCACTTTCTCCGGATGCTCTTTCTGGTCACTTTTTCTCTCTTACCCTGACTGCATGGACTTTTTCCGCCGTGTCCCAGTCTTCAGCTTCCCTTTCCGATTGTGTCTGTTCCTCTCTGGGCTCTCATCGGAGTTTCTGAACCTGGACACACCTGGCCCGCCCTTAGCAGCACCAGGTTCCCCCCTCAGCCAATTGCAGCTGGGACGCTCCTCCCCCCCCCCCCCCCCCCCTTTCTCTTTGAAGACATTAATAACTTTCCTTCCCCGCTCAGACATTTGTCCCTGGTGCCCAGAAACACCCGCAGGAGCAGCAGCATTGGTGCGTTTTTCCCAGCAGCCTAATCACTCCTGCTTCAAATTACATGCAAGGTCCTACCACCCACAAAGGAAGAGAGGTACGACTAGTATCTACCATGCAGGCGCAGGGGAGATACTAGATAGGGCTTGCAAGCCTTGCTTAATCTGCAGCTAAATCTGGGTAAATAAACTCTTGGGTTCCAACCTGAGAGCTCACACTGACTCCGCATGGATTAAAATGGCTCACAGCTGAAAAGAGCCCAGTCTGAAAGCAAGGGTGCACAGCCTCGGTCCTCCATTGTATGCAAATAGATCTCATGCATATTCATTGTGCAAGCCCCCAAAACCCACCTGGGTTGGAGGACCAAGCTTGTTTACCACTTGTATGTGGAGCTGCACCTTGTCTGACTGCCGACCTGGAGGCTTTTGTTTTCCTTTAAAGCAAGTTGAGGTTTGTAACCGGGACAGATTCAGATTCTCTTCCCCTGCTAATCTCCATCCTATACACCCAGTGCCGGCCTACGGGCAGCGCGCGAGCTGGGTTATTGCCCAGGGCAGCCTGAGAAGCATCAGCATCACCCACTGGGCTGGTCTGGGGAACCAGAAAAAAAATGAGAGCCAATGGGGGGGGTCCATGCGGAAGGGACTGCAAGGAGCCTGATGCTGGAGAAAATGAAGATGCATCCTGGTGATGAGCCTGGGCCTCACCACGCAAGGAAGAGAAGCCCCAGAAGGGAAAGTAAAGTGCCAGCAGGGTCTGGGAAACCCCAGAGGAGCCACAGTTCCTGTGCTGTGAGGCCCTTCAGCTGCCGACTACACTGTCTGCTGTGGTAGGAGAGAGAGAAAGAATTAGGGATGAATGAAAGGGGGAATTCATGAGGGGGATGAGTGGAAGTGGAGGATGGGGTGGGAGGGAGGGAGAATTAATGGGCAGAAATGAGCAAAGGATGAAAAAGGGAGGGATAGACAGTACGGGTTAGAGAGGGAGGATGGGGTAGGTGCAGTGGGGGAGAGGGAGGGAGGGAGGGGAAGGGAGATCAGCTGAGGAAAGAGCAAGTGGGACAACGTGGGGATGGAAAGCGGTGGGGCACAGGGGTATGGGAAGGAGGGCAAGAGTGAGGGAGTGATCGTGGAGTCAGGCAGAGAGGAGTGGAGACGGTGCAAGGCAGTGCGATATCCTAACGCCTCTGCCAACACATAAACCCCCCACCTGGACATACCCTTATACCCCCCCCAGCAACTGCGAGACATACAGGTAAAATACCCCCCTGGACCTACCCTTATACCCCCCACAGCAACTGCGAGACATACACGTAAAATACCCCCCTGGACATACCCTTATACCCCCCACAGCAACTGCGAGACATACACGTAAAATACCCCCCCTGGACATACCCTTATACCCCCCACAGCAACTGCGAGACATACACGTAAAATACCCCCCCTGGACATACCCTTATACCCCCCACAGCAACTGCGAGACATACAGGTAAAATACCCCACCTGGACATACCCTTATACCCCCCCAGCAACTGAGAGACATACACGTAAAATACCCCCCTGGACATACCCTTATACCCCCCCACAGCAACTGCGAGACATACACGTAAAATACCCCACCTGGACATACCCTTATACCCCCCACAGCAACTGCGAGACATACACGTAAAATACCCCCCTGGACATACCCTTATACCCCCCCCAGCAACTGCGAGACATACACGTAAAATACCCCCCTGGACATACCCTTATACCCCCCATAGCAACTGCGAGACATACAGGTAAAATACCCCCCTGGACCTACCCTTATACCCCCCACAGCAACTGCGAGACATACACGTAAAATACCCCACCTGGACATACCCTTATACCCCCCACAGCAACTGCGAGACATACACGTAAAATACCCCACCTGGACATACCCTTATACTCCCCACAGCAACTGCGAGAAATACACGTAAAATACCCCCCTGGACATACCCTTATACCCCCCCAGCAACTGCGAGACATACAGGTAAAATACCCCCCCTGGACATACCCTTATACCCCCCACAGCAACTGCGAGACATACACGTAAAATACCCCCCTGGACATACCCTTATACCCCCCCACAGCAACTGCGAGACATACACGTAAAATACCCCACCTGGACATACCCTTATACCCCCCCCCCCAGCAACTGCGAGACATACAGGTAAAATACCCCACCTGGACATACCCTTATACCCCCCCCAGCAACTGCGAGACATTCACGTAAAATACCCCACCTGGACATACCCTTATACCCCCCCCCCCCCCCAGCAACTGCGAGACATACAGGTAAAATACCCCACCTGGACCTACCCTTATACCCCCCCAGCAACTGCGAGACATACAGGTAAAATACCCCACCTGGACATACCCTTATACCCCCCCCCCCAGCAACTGCGAGACATACAGGTAAAATACCCCACCTGGACCTACCCTTATACCCCCCCAGCAACTGCGAGACATACAGGTAAAATACCCCACCTGGACATACCCTTATACCCCCCCAGCAACTGTGAGACGTACACGTAAAATACCCCACCTGGACATACCCTTATACCCCCCCAGCAACTGCGAGACATACACGTAAAATACCCCCCTGGACATACCCTTATACCCCCCCAGCAACTGCGAGACGTACACGTAAAATACCCCACCTGGACATACCCTTATACCCCCCACAGCAACTGCGAGACATACACGTAAAATACCCCCCTGGACCTACCCTTATACCCCCCACAGCAACTGCGAGACATACAGGTAAAATACCCCACCTGGACATACCCTTATACCCCCCCCAGCAACTGCGAGACATACACGTAAAATACCCCCCTGGACATACCCTTATACCCCCCCAGCAACTGCGAGACATACAGGTAAAATACCCCACCTGGACATACCCTTATACCCCCCCCCCAGCAACTGCGAGACATACACGTAAAATACCCCACCTGGACATACCCTTATACCCCCCACAGCAACTGCGAGACATACACGTAAAATACCCCACCTGGACATACCCTTATACCCCCCCCCCCCCCCAGCAACTGCGAGACGTACACGTAAAATACCCCCCCTGGACATACCCTTATACCCCCCCCCCACAACAACTGCGAGACATACACGTAAAGTGCCCTTTTTGACCTTGCCGTGCAGTCCTAGACTTGCTTTCCGTGCTGCTGTGTTGCGGGACGCGTCCTCGTTCCATTATTAAGGGATGGGGAGTGTCTGCTGCACAAATGGAGGTTCAGGGATTTTGCTGGGATTCTGTCCCATCTGCTACATGCTCCAGACTTCGCGTCCATATAGAAGGAATAACTGGGTTATTTTGTGATTATTTATTAGAGATGTGAATCGTGTCCTCGATCGTCTTAACGATCGATTTCGGCTGGGAGGGGGAGGGAATCGTATTGTTGCCGTTTGGGGGGGTAAAATATCGTGAAAAATCGTAAAATCGTGAGCCGGCACATTAAAACCCCCTAAAACCCACCCCCGACCCTTTAAATTAAATCTCCCACCCTCCCGAACCCCCCCCCAAATGACTTAAATAACCTGGGTGTCCAGCGGCGGTCCGGAACGGCAGCGGTCCGGAACGGGCTCCTGCTATTGAATCTTGTTGTCTTCAGCCGGTGCCATTTTCCAAAATGGCGCCGAAAAATGGCGGCGGCCATAGAACAACACGATTCCACGGCAGGAGGTCCTTCCGGACCCCCGCTGGACTTTTGGCAGGTCTTGTGGGGGTCAGGAGGCCCCCCCCAAGCTGGCCAAAAGTTCCTGGAGGTCCAGCGGGGGTCAGGGAGCGATTTCCCGCCGCGAATCGTTTTCCGTACGGAAATGGCGCCAGCAGGAGATCGACTGCAGGAGGTCGTTCAGCGAGGGTTCCGGCGCCTCGCTGAACGACCTCCTGCAGTCGATCTCCTGCCGGCGCCATTTTCCGTACGGAAAACGATTCGCGGCGGGAAATCGCTCCCTGACCCCCGCTGGACCTCCAGGAACTTTTGGCCAGCTTGGGGGGGGCCTCCTGACCCCCACAAGACCTGCCAAAAGTCCAGCGGGGGTCCGGAAGGACCTCCTGCCGTGGAATCGTGTTGTTCTATGGCCGCCGCCATTTTTCGGCGCCATTTTGGAAAATGGCACCGGCTGAAGACAACAAGATTCAATAGCAGGAGCCCGTTCCGGACCGCTGCCGTTCCGGACCGCCGCTGGACACCCAGGTTATTTAAGTCATTTGGGGGGGGGGGGTTCGGGAGGGTGGGAGATTTAATTTAAAGGGTCGGGGGTGGGTTTTAGGGGGTTTTAATGTGCCGGCTCACGATTCTAACGATTTATAACGATAAATCATTAGAATCTCTATTGTATTGTGTTCCATAACGGTTTAAGACGATATTAAAATTATCGGACGATAATTTTAATCGTCGAAAAACGATTCACATCCCTATTATTTATTTGATTTATAACATTTTTTTCAAAGCGGTTTACATTCTAGGTATTTCTTTGTCCCCGGGGGGGCTCATAATCTAAGGGTCTCGCTTATTAAGCATTTTTTCCCATAGACACAGAAATGGGAGAAAAGCCTCAGTAAATCCGGCCCTAAGTTTGTACCTGAGGCAGTGGAATTGCTCAAGGTCACAAGGAGCGGCAGTGGTATGTGAACCCTGGTCTCTTGGTTCATTGCCTGCTGCTCTAACCACTGGAGCTAGTCCTCCATTTTACTGGTATTTTTACCAGTGACTGAAATCGCACAGGGGTTTCGTTCTGCATAGAAGGCCCTTGGGACTTTTCCTTGCAGTATCTTTTATTAATTGTTTTAAAGGTGGTGGCGGGGGCTGTGCTGTGGGGATGGACTTTACACCCCGCCGCCCGCCCCCCCCCCCCCCCCCAGCCAGTGCTGCTGTCTAGAGACCCTGTTGGTGACATGGGACCATCGCTCGGGGAGGGCGGAGGAAGCGAGAGTCTGTATGAGAGAGTGAACGTGTGAGTTCAGGTGCGGGAGAAGGGAACCCTCTTCTTTCTCCATGGGGAGAAAAGCTTGCATGAACTCCCCCCACTAATCCATGCCAAGGGCCAGGAGGGAAGAGGGGTTGCCATGTGCCCTAGAGCTGGCCCTGTACATGTAGTTATGCCCAAGTGATCGTGCCCCTCTGTTGGCATGCCTGCTCCGCAGATAATCAGATGCACGGAGCTCAGACCGCTCCATGTGCAGGATCTGGAAGGGGAGAATAGTTTTATCAGCGGATTAGCCACTCATAAATGCGCTCACCATGCTTCTGGGGGATGAGAGGACAGGAAAGGTCCCACATTAATGCTGGTGCCTGCTCGGGTTTACCTTATGCTCATTAGCTTCTTTTAGACGTGTTTCACAATTAGTATTTTTCCATTTCAAGTTGTCCTTCTGCCACCTCTGGCGGTGAGGGAGGAGTTAGCTTATTTTTTTTTATTCTTACATTTGTTTAGCTGTTCCTCTGTCTCCTTTGAGTTGTTTTAGCTTTAATATGTTTTCAGCGTTTCCTATTGCTTTTTCTCTGTCTCACCTATGGCTGAGCAGCTTTGGCTGCTGGCCTCATTAAACCCAGCTATTTGAGCTGGCGCTACAGCCTCTAATCAAAGGTTCTGCTTTCCAGGTGATGACAGATGGTGGCAGCAGTGTGTTCTGCATCTTAGTGCCTCTGGCCTGGGTTTCACGTGCTGACTTTGGACATCTGATTAGGGATCCCCTTTGCCAAAGGTTTTGTCCATAGACACAAAATGGGAGAAAGCCGTTAGCAACCCGGGTCCTAGGCCAGACCCCCAAGCCCTCCAGGTGAAGAGCTTAACCAGCCAGAGCATGAACTCCTCACGGGGTCTCCATCAACCGCACTGAGGACAAACCCAGCAGACACTGTTACAGAGCGAGGCTGTAGCGAATACGCACATTACGCAAACCCTCTGCCAGAAGGTGATCGGGATTGGGAGCAAAACTGAAATATCCACCTCCACAGCCCAAGCCCAGCATTTCTGGGCATTCCCTCCCTCCCTCTGCTGTCAGCTCCTGGAATTTAGTGCAAGAGAATTAAAGACAGGAAAGCTCTTGTTTTCACTAACCCATCCACCCTGCAATAGACATTTAGTCTGGTCAAAATGAAAGTTTATGAGGTGGGAGGAAAGTAGTCAGGGGAGAGCCCTGGCTCCTGTAATGAAGAAGTAATGCTCCATGGCCAGGAGCTTGCTTTGCACATATCTTGTTTCAAAGGCAGGATGGGCTGATGCAGATAAATAAACGGTTTGATAAGCAGACTTACTAGGTAAAGAATAACACGTGACAAGGGGTGGGCTGCTAAAGAAATCTTCACAGCACACCTGTGGAGTATTAGGAGGCAGGAGATTTCACCAGCACCTGAGGTGGATGTTTACATTTTTATGAAGAGTGTTTATAATCTATTGAATTCAGGACCCATCCAGTGGCGTGGTGGCAATGCTGAGGGACCTAGATTCAATCCCTGACTCCGGTCTTCTGCTCCCCCCCCCCAGTTAGGCCAGGGCTGGGGATGCCATGGAGGTTGCAGTCACAGCCCCCCAGGGGAGGGAGTCTTGGTCATTGCTTCAGAAAGACACCCAGTGGCTGGAATCAGGTAGCTTTAGCGGTAGTGTTGAGTGCCGAGTTTGATTCCAGGGTCTGGCCCTTGGGATCTCTGGGCCAACCAGGGCTAGGAACGCTGCGAGGGTGGAGCGAGTCCCGGTCATTGTGCAACAGTGACACCTAGTGCCAGATTCAGGACCCGTGACCGCAGGGTTCCCGAAGGCGCTCTGGAGCATGGTCCCCGGCCCAGGACTGTCACTGCATAAACCATGCTAAGTATGTGGTGGGGCGGAGGGGAGAAATATAAAAGAAAAGAAAAAAAATCCCCTTACTTGTGAATGAAGCTTACAACGACACCAAATCCCAATGCCGGTTCCGACTGAGCTGGAAGTACAACGGAGCAGGAGGAAACTACCGCGTCAAAAAATGTTGAAGCCAAATACTTTCAACGTTATTGCAGGCTACAGTTATTTGAGCAATTAAGAAAGAAACTGACACAAAATGGGGAGAACAGTTTCTAGAATTCACAGCCTGTGCTGCTTGCTTCAGTTCCTACAGTTTCCTGTTAAAGTGGGGAGTTTTTCAGCATTGTCTTGTACCATCTGAGTGCTCTGACTTTCGGCTTATGAATACATTATTTGTTAGGACAAGTGCAAAGAGAGGCAATTGCAGGGGAGAAATGGGCTTCTTTGCAGGTAGCCGTGACTGGACCAGCATAAGAACTCTGTGCAAAGCTACACAGGTCCTTCCTCCCAGGGTATGCCCTAACATCTGCAGAAGAGAGCAACGTCATCTGGAAAGCCCCTCTGCAACCTTTAGAGCGACCTTCCCAGTAAAAGAGCAGGAAACCTGCAAACTGTTCCTAAGATATCGTGGCCCAGTGACAGCTTAGGAGCACCAGAATACCCCCACATGAAGGACGGAGACTAAGATTGGGTTGCCGTCTGTCTTGATTTTTTTTTTTTAATCCAGACTGTAGATATTTTTGGGGTATTGTATGGAAAACACATGTTCTGAAATGTCCTGATTTTAGCCTTCCAGCTGCAGGCTAGCATCTGATCTTCCCCCCGCGGTTATACAGCACAGTGTGTGCTTTGATGGCTCTTCTAGATTCAGTATGTGTTGGAAACATTTATTTTGCATCACTTACATAGACTTCAGACTTTAATCGGAGGCCTAAAACATTTTACACAACAGCAGCTGAGGGAGGAGTGAGGAGGTGTAGGTTAAGAGAGAGTCCCAGGATGCAGGAGATGGGAGCCTGAAACTCCTAAGGAAGACTGGGGATTCAGGGATTGAGTGGGGGGGGGGGGGGGGGGAGAATGAGAGTAAGGGGCACGTGGCAGGGAGAACAGGGATTCAGGGATTGAATGGAATGAGCTGAGACTCGGAGATTGGGTGGGGGAAGGGGTGAGGCCATGGACTCATGGATTGGGTGGGAGAGAGTTGGCACTGGGAGATCTCTGCGTGGAGACTCGGAGATTTGAGGGGAGGGTAAAAAGATGGGGAGCTACAGGTGGGAGAGTTTAAGATATGGTATGGAGGACCTGGAGGGCTAGAGAGGGGGCAAGAAGCAATGAAAAGAGATCGGGGGTTCTGGAGAAGGTGAGAGGATGGGAAATAGGGATGGGGGCTGAGAAAAGGGGAGTTGGAGACAGGAAGCCGACAGGGAAAGAGGTAGGGTTTGTAAGGGAGAAGAGGCAGAGGAAGGAGGCGAGTACAGATGGTAGAAATGGGGTTCTAGAAGTAGATGAAAGACAAGAGGGGGAAGTAGAAGGCTGAAGACCTGGAGGGATGGGTGGGCTGGGGAAGAAGCGGACAATGGGGGGAAATGAGAGTGACAATGGGCATAAGACACAGAGGTAGGATGGAGGCAGTGCAGGAGTAAAACTGACGGTGGGACAAGGTGAGGAAGACGACAAGAAGGGAGAGATAAAGTGATGGAGGTGGCAGATGGGCGAGCATGAAAGGGGATGACTGGAGGGGATGGGAGAGCTTGGACAGGAGTGAGAGTGAAAGGGAAAGGAAAGGTACTGGTTGGGAGGGTGGATGGAGAGAGCGCATCAGCATGGGGGTAATTGGGAGGGAGCACATTTGAGAGAGCCAGAAAGGAGACAACTGTTGGAGGGGAGTCAGATGGCTCGAGACTGGTAAGGGGAGCTAGCTGACTCCCCTGTCCCAATCCAGTGAGGAGGAGACAGAGAGGGAGCAATGGAAAAGGGAAGTGGGGAGGTGAAGGGTTTGGACAAGGAGAACTGGCGGATGAAAGGAGGGGAAAGAAGGAAGAAATCTAGTTGAGTGGATAGATAGGCAGAGAAGAGAGAGATGGAGAAAAACTAGATAAGGAAGATCAATGTTGGAGGAAAGGAAAGGAGACCCTGGAAAAGGGGTTAGAAGAGCAATATGAGAGAAGTGGAAAAAGGGTCCAGGACCACTCAATTAGAGAAATAAAATGTCCAGACAAAACAGGCAAGAGAAAACCATTTTATTTTCAGTTTAAATGATGGAATATATCCGTTTTAGGAATGTGAATCTTTTACAGGAGAAACTGCACTTCCATTTCTATTTCTCCACAGTTGCAGTTCATGCAGTCTGTGTGTTTCTATTTCTAACCTGTGCTCACTTGTTCTGTATTTGGTGAGGGTCTGCCTGTGTTCTGCACGTGTGACCAAGCTGAGGCTTTATGCTAGTGTGCAATTTCTGTGTAGGGCTCTATAGCACTCCAGCGTGCTTTGTTTTCTCAATAGGAGGTGCATTGGTGTTCTAGGGCTCGGTGTAATATTTGTAGTGTGGGCTTTTCATAGGAGGTTATTTCTGTTTTAGTCCAGGGAGTGCTTTTGGGATCTGGCAGGCTCACTATATAGATCTGAGAGCCTTCTGTAGGATTTTTACCTCACAAAGTGCCTGGTAGTGGAGGCAGCTTGTCTTGCTATTGCAGTTACTGAGGTGACAGTAATTTTATTTTTTTCTTAGTATTGTAAGTTGTAAGGGAAACCTCTGAACCCATTGTTAGGGATGTGAATGTGGATGCAGATGTTTATATTGGGGTTCTGTCTCATCTTGTACAGAGCCCAGACTTCACTGCTGTTCTTCAACCTGCAATGGGGGAGGGACCAACAACGCCTAGGGGGCAGCAAAAGCTCCTCTTTGTCTCTGGGATGGGGGGGATTGGGTAGGGAATGGGATCGCACTGTATTGGAGGGGCAGGGAGATATCCTGGAGGGAGCTGCAGCCTGTGTCCTGCGAGAGGCTGAGAGTTTTCACAGGACAGGATGGGGAAGTGTTACAAATTTCAGCTTTTGCACAGGGCGCCAGCTGCAGATAACCATATCTTAAATCCCGGCAGGAAGAAAACCCGGAGCCTGGAAGCAGAGCAAAGCCCTCCCCCAGAGGATAGAATTCATTGTATTTCAAGCTCTCTTTAGCAGCAGCGCAGATTGGCAGGGTCCAGGGCTCCATCCTGCCTGCAGAATTCCTTAGCCTGGGAACAAAGGCTGGCTGGAGATAATGGCACCTCCTCCAAAACCTTTATCTAGAAACAGACGGCAGCAAAGGACCAAATGATCCACCCAGGCTGCCCAGCAAGCTTATGCCAGCATCTGCTGCTGCACTGTCAGTTTACCAGACCGCAAAAGTCAGGGTCCTCCTTGGATGCTGTTTGAATCCAATTTCCCTTAACCCTTGCCGTGAAAGCAGAGAGCTATGTTGAAGTTGCATCAGAAGTATCAGGCTTAGTAATTAAGGGTAGTAAAAGCCGCATCAGCAGGTTATCCCCAGGTTTATTTGTTCCCCAAAACGTAAAAGTCAGGACCCTTGGTGGTTGCTGTCTGAATCCAATTCCCCTTTTCTCGCTGCCGTTGAAGCAGAGAGCAATGATGGAGTTGCATTAACGGTATCAAGGCTTATTCGTTAAGGGTAGCAACTGCCGCACCAGCAAGTTACCCCCAGTTACCCCCATGCACTTTTTATTTTCATCCTCTAGCCTTTAGGGATCCACAGTGTTTATCCCATGCCTCTTTGAATTCTCTCTCTGTTTTCAATTTCACTACCTCTTCTGAAAGGGCATTCACTAGTATCACTACCCTCTCCCATGAAGAAGTATTTCCTGACATTGGTTTTGGGTCATCCTCCCTGGAGATTCATTTTATGGCCCCTAGTTCTACTGATTTCTTTCCAATGGAGAAGGTTTGTTGATTGTGCATCATTAAAACCTTTCAGGTATCTGAAGGTCTGTATCATATCTCCCCTGCACCTCCTCTCCTCCAGGGTATACATATTCAGATCCTTCTGTCTCTCCTCATAAGACTTCCAATGCTGACCCCTTCCCCCCCATTTTGGTCACTCTTCTTTGGACCACCTCTGTCCTGTCTTTATCCTTTTCTAGATTAGGGGCTCCAGAACTGAACACAGTACTCCAGGTCAGGCTTCACCAAGGACCTGTTCAAGGGCATTATCACCTCTTTTTTTCTTATTTACATTCCACTTTTCACAGTGCTTCAAAGTGGATTATATTCAGGTATTGTAGGTATTTTCCTATCCCCAGAATGCTCACAATCTAAGTTTGTACCTGAGGCAATGGAGGGTAAAGCGACTTGCCCAGGGTCACAAGGAGCGACAGCAGGACTCGAATGCTGGTCTCCTGGTTTGTAGCCCACTGCTCTAACCACTAGGCTACTCCTCCATGCCACTTCTTACTGGTTATTCCTCTCTCTATGCTGCCCAGCATTCTTCTGGCTTTAGCTATCGCCTTGTCACATTGCTTCGCCACCTTCAGATCATCAGACACTATCACCACAAGGTCCCTCTCCCAGTCTGTGCACATTAGTCTTTCACCGCCCATCACATACAGCTCTTATGGATTGCCACATCCCAGATGCATGGACTCTGCACTTCTTGGCATTGAATCCCAGATACCAAATCTTCAACCACCGTTCAAGCTTTCTTAATTCACTTTTCATTCTCTCTACTCCTTCATGCATATCCTCTCTGTTGCAGGTCTTAGTATCATCCGCAACTAGACAAACTTTACCTTCTGTCCCTTCTGCCAGGTCGCTCACAAAAATATTGAGCAGAATCAGTTCCAACAACGATCTCTGTGGCACTCCACTTAACACCATTCTTTCTTCAGATCTAAGACCTGCAAGGGTCCAGGTACACACAGGGCTATGTCAAAAGAGTTTGTTTACTAAAACGGGTGAGGAGGTTAACGCAATTCTTTCTCACCTCATTTGAAAATCAGGATGCTATAGCCTAGGCATTAGTGAGCCAGGGACCATGGTTCCTCCAGATCATGAAAGGAATACATTACAGACACATATAAAATACTTATCTGCAAATTAACAGTTCAGTGGAAAAATATTTAGAAAACTTAGGCACCAGTCAAAATATTTAGCAACTATGGACATTACTTTCCTTGTTTTGCTATTTTGTTGTTTATTTTTATGTATTTTGTCCTGACTTTTAGCTTTATTTTCTTTTTTGCTTCTTTTCCTTTCTTTTTACTTTTTTTTGCTGTTCTTTGATTTCCACTTCCTGCTCCTGCCCTCTTCCCCTCACTATAGGAGCTCTTCCTCCCTCCTTCTGAGCACTCTCCCCACCTCTTCCAGCTTTTAGTCCTGCTTCCCCCCCCCTCCCGTCCCTCTTGCTCTCTCCTCAACCCCACCTTCCCCAGGGCTTGATTTTCTGCTTCCAGGTATTTTCATCCCTCCCAGTTCCTTTACTTTCCTCCAGGCCCTTTTTCACCCCCTTCATCTCCCTCACAGCTTCTTCCTCTTCTTCCAGGCATTCTTTCACCTTCCCTATCTCCTTTCTTCCCTCTCTCCTTCTAGTCTCTTCCTAGCCTGGAGCCTGCCGGCAGGAGTGGCAGCTGCCACGTCTAACCTTAGCCCTGCGCCCTGCTGGTGCTGACGGCAGCTGCATCTCTCCCCAGCCCAGGTCTTGCCAGTAGGAGTCTCTCTTCCAACTGAATTATAGGTAACTCTTCAACCTGGCACCCAGGATGTTTCCAGCAGTATCAGTCACGGAACTCTTCACAACACGGCCTCCTCTCATGTTCTTAATTTTAATCATTGGGTCTGGCATTTTCAGACACTTGCTGCAGTTAGCGTCTGTCCTTCACTGTGGCCTGCCTATATCTAAGCAAGAAAGGAAGTACAGAGCAATTGGTATCTGTGCTTTTTTCCTAAAAAAAAAAAAAAAAATCACCTCTATGACTGTAAAACATGTAATAAGTTGATTTAAATCTGGTCCCACAACCACCCCTGGGCAGGGTTATTCTTAGGGATATTTAAGGCTCAGGTCCTGAATCTGGTCCTTTGCCGCAAATAATGTCTCCATTTTGCCTTAGTCGAATTTTGTCTCTTAATTTCTTCTTTTGGTTCATTTTTAATTTTTGCTTTTACAGAAGAGGGTTTTCTGCTATCTTAAATGTGTGAAAGGGGACATCTGGAAGGGTTGCCCATGTTCAACACAAGTTTGTTCCCAAAGAGAGAGTATGTGATGTATTGATTTGGGTTTTTGAGAATTTGCATCTGGTGTCAACAGTTATTCCTAGTGGGTCTGCTGGTTAACCCAGCCCAGCAGTGTCAAGCCACCATGGGTAGTGCCAAATAACATCTAAGGAAACCTTTTGACCACATTACTTTATAGGAATTGCTGGAGATATCCTGAGAAGTACTGCTGAGAAGGGATGCGATTATTAATGGGATCTCAATGGAAGAATGAGTAAGACATGTAGAATGCTTGAGAACCAGATTAAGGTCTGAATACTATGCCAAAGGAGCCTTGTTTGTTTGCTATGTTGCTATCTCTGCTGTGAGTCCTATGACTCATCCTTTTTGGTGATTTTTATTATTGTGACTTGGCTGTTGGTAACCACAGAAGAAATAAAAGTTTCTAATTTTGACGGATACCCTTTGAGTGAGACTCTGTTTCTTAGATTCAGGATTGTGGGTTTGAAGTGTAAGTCTGCCTGCCTAAGGAAGAGAAGAATGAAGTGGTTTTTCTATAGAGGTGCAGTCAGAAGGTCACAGAGGGAAATGGGAGGATTTTGT
Source organism: Rhinatrema bivittatum (assembly GCF_901001135.1). Classification (NCBI taxonomy): domain Eukaryota; kingdom Metazoa; phylum Chordata; class Amphibia; order Gymnophiona; family Rhinatrematidae; genus Rhinatrema; species Rhinatrema bivittatum. The sequence continues at coordinate 65,171,123 of NC_042627.1, read as the reverse complement.
TATTTTTTTTTTCCCTACCTGACGCGAGGGAATATTACCCCTTCCTTCTGGATTAGGTGGCAGCCCACCCAATCATTGTGCGAATTTTGAACTCACAGAGACTGGTGCCAGGATGTCAAAAACCCAGCACCAAACCCCTTTTATTTTATGTGCCCCAAGAAGGGGTTTACACATCTAACATCTCCCCATTCCTTGGGAGCAGGAGCTGCAGCAGCCTGTGGGTGGCAACATCTCCACTGGAGCAGAAGGCCCAGTGCCCTCCTTCCCCAGGCACTTCAATCCCAGGCTCGGCCTCCTGATCTTCAATATCTCAGGGAGGGGCCAACTGGGGCTGAACTGCGCTGGGCCCTGCTCCGGGAAAACAGTCTTGGTCCGGAACTAAGCTGACAGATTGTGTAAGAACTGTTCTGGGTCTCAACATATGGGAAGTTCAATTTGATAAACTAATTTATGAGGAGGAAGGCTACCAATGTTGATGGGTGAGTTGAGAAACTTATTTGGATGAAAAGGTTGAGATTCTCTGTTTTGTTTTGTTTTTTTTTATTTCCATTTTGGGTTTGATGGGGAAAAAAACAACATTTTCCCCAGTTTGGGCCAGTTCCATTATTTATGTTCGGGTTGTTTTTTTTCCCCCATTTTGAACTCAGTCCATAAATTTAATAGGAAACGTCTCCCCCCCCCCCCCCCCCCCCGGTTTGGGCTAGATCTGTCCGTTTTATGACAAAACATTATTTTGGTTTTTATATGCCTGTTCTGATAATTTGGTTGCTGTCAGTTGAATGATTATGGACATTATATGCATGCAGACAGACAAACAATTTTCTTTTGGGGAAAAAAGCACTAAAAAAGACTGTGATATTTATTATATGGTAAAGTAAAAACTGTTCCTTCTTTTATGACTTCTTAGCATAATTGTCTCCAGCTAAGAAATGTTGTGCTATAAACCTATGAGGATCATTTTAACCTAGAGTAGTCGTTTTCATGGGTTGACCTCAATTTCTGGTCCCCTTGCAATAGTGAAGGACTTTATAGGCTGCGTCTCTGCTGGAAATCTTTCCTAGTCAATATCATCCATTGAAAACCTCAAATACTAGTATTCTGCCCTGCATCCTTCTGGGACATCCGGTTCCTCTAAAGATAAAGGTTTTAAATCCCTGGTCTGTCCCTCTCTGAACCTGTCCTGTAAATAAATCCATTAGGCGAACATCTTAGGAGTAGATCAGAATATGATGTTTACCAAGATGAAAAGCTGCATGAGGCGCTGAACAAACCCTGCTCTACTAATATGGCCTTATCTGCTCTCCTTACCTAATCCTTAGAGCTTTCAGCAGGATTGATAAGCAGGACTGCCGTTCCCTTTGTTCCTGCCCATCACTTTAGACAGCAATATGAGAGGGACCTTTTCTTTCTTTCTTTACTTTCGCCTAGGAGAGCAGAATCAAAGAAAGGAGGGAAAGGGCAGAGTTTATGTTGCGTTATGAAGAGGAGCAGAGAAACAGCTTAAGTTCCCGATGTAATAAGGCAGGAGTCAAAAATATGTGCGCCCTGGATAAGGCGCTCGCCGAAAAAGAAAAGGTAACTCCCGATGCATGTGTGCAAGAATAGCAAGCATAAATCATGTTTAATGCACACCAACTATGGTTTATGATTGGGATACATGATGTGCACGAACCAAGACTTAGGGGCATAAAACAGATGCAGAGCAAAGCCATGGTTTGATGGCGTAATGCAGGAACCATGATTTGTACACATGAAAGCTGTACCCCTAAAAGCTGTGTTCACAAAACACGAGTTAGAGGCACAACTTAGGCTCCTAAAGTTGTGCACTTAAATTGTGAGTTAAGAGAATACAACTTGAGCTCATATGTTGAACTCCGAAACCTGCATAACTCCTGCGCCCAGGACCCCCAGTACCACAAACTCCAGGTTCAACCCCATAGACTAACACTAGCCCCGGAAACCTTACTACAGCCCTGCCCGGGAGTTAAATTTCCAGTGTCAAGAAAACACAAGTTAAGCCTCCACACCTCTCTGCACTGGGGGAGTCAGAGCTAATGCCTTGATTAACATGGGATTTGCATGGAGAAGTGCCAAGCTGTGTGCACATTTCTACTCAGGGTTGGGCACACATTTGTTTAGCACACAAAACTCCTTGCTACATCAGAAGTAAACGTCCAAGCACAAAAAATGTGTGCAGAACTGCAAGCTGATGTGCACACGGCCTAGTGCAGCTCACTGCATTGGGGGTCTCCATGAGACGTGTGTTTCCAGATTGAAGACATTCCCTCACTGTGAAAATCTACAACAGGCTAGAATTTAAAAAGCTACTTAAAACATGACTGTTCAAACAGGCCTTTAACGAGAGTAACAGTTGAGAAAAAGCAACTTACAGATACAGCAATGCATAATCTCAAGTACAGTAATTTTAGGAAATATGCTTTAGTTTTCTAATAAGGGATGCAAATTTTAATGAATGATGTATGTACATTTTTATTTTTGTATGATATAATGTATTTTTATGTAGACGTTGTAAACCGATGTGAAGGTTTGGTCCATACACTCATATAGAAAAAAATGTGATAAATAAATAAATAAATAAAATCCAAATATTGGGGTAAATTCTCAGTAAAGTGCCAAACTGCAGGATAATGCACCTACTTGAAAGCCTGCACTGAGTAAGGAGATGTTCACATGGTGGGATCTGCAAAGTTAGGTACATTAAGTGTTTAAAAACCAGCAGGCTGATACAGTTAGCCTGTTAGTTCTTCCAAGTAGAAGGATAGAGCTTGCAGGCAGCGACACAGGGAGAGCAGGCCCTCGAGGAGCGAGTACCTGATTCCAGTGAAGCAGTACTGTGGAGAGAGACGGTTACTGTATTCACTGATGGTAGCTGTAAGTTAGTTCTTCCAAGTAGAAGGATAGAGGTTGCAGGCAGCGACACAGGGAGAGCAGGCCCTCGAGGAGCGAGTACCTGATCCCTTAGAGCTGAGAGACTCAGTTGTATTGTACTCACTTAGCAGCAACAGAGATTCCACTAGACGAGAGGTCTGGCACCGGAGCACAGAGCAGGCCCTCGAGGAGCGAGTACCTGGTTCCAGGGAAGCAATACTGTGGAGAGAGATGCTGATGGTAACTGTAAGTTAGTTCTTCCAAGTAGAAGGGTAGAGGTTGCAGGCAGTGACACAGGGAACATGGGCCCTCGAGGAGAGAGTACCGGTTTCCTGATAGCACCTGAAAGAAGCAGAGAGGCCCCCGAGGAGCGGGTACCCCGTTAGCGACCCCGAAGGGTAGTAAGAGTTCCAGATAGCGCTGGAGTGGCAGAGTAGCTTAGGGACGGAGAATGAATCCCATCCGTACGAATCCTGTTGCTAACTCAACGAGCTAGCAAATACTGTAGGCAGAAATACCCTGAAGTCGTGACGTCAGAACAGGGGGACGCCCCTGAGGTTTGCGCCAACGTGGACATAAAGATGAGGGCAGCGTGCGCGCGCACGCCCTAGAGGTACCTTGAAGGAGAATGGCGGGAGGCAGTGCCAAAGCCGGTCTGGGGACGCCGGAGAGAATGGCAAGCAGACGCCGCGGCGGCCATCAGAACAAGGTGAGCGGGAGGAGCCGAGAGTAGAGAGAGGTAGGCGGGGAGAAGCCGTCGAAGACCGACGGATGCAACAATCTGTGCCCGTACCTTTTGAAAAAAAATGAAAAGTATTTGCATGCATTAATAGAATCACAGATTTACCCTCAGAACTGTTTGTGCTATGGACTGTGTGCAGAAAAGGTCTAGGAAACAGTATTATTTTCTACTTGGCAACCCCCTAACAGTAAAGTTATGTTGGAGCCTTATAAGGGAATCCAGCTATTAACTATAGAGACTGTGAACGATCAATGCCCAGGGCCTAGGAGTGTGTTTTCCTCCTTACGGGGAATCCTGGAGAACCTGGAGCTAATGGACTCCTACAGAGGACTTCAACACAGGGGTTGCACTTCTAAGGAGGCTACAAGCATAAGTTAAGTGAGGGGTGGGCAACAAAGGAATACCAGCGGCTTTCATGTCAGAGCTATAGTACAGCATTTACAAAGCGAATAATGCTTCACACAACTTTAAATACCAAATTAACGATGCACTAATTATATTTTTTGAGGGATATAATATTGATATTACTCACACAAGATATCACCTCAAATAGAAACGTTTATCTAGTCTGCCGCATCTAAATAACTTCATGTGACAAGCGTGTCTATGCGAATATTATGTATTTAAACAATAACAAGTATTTGAAAAATCAAGAAAAAATATTTAAGGAGAGAAGAGGACGGTTTCATATAATTTCATCGGGTCACTGCATCCTGCAGTGTTTATGATTTTAATCACTAACCAACCTCCTCCCACCCGTGATGGTTTTCTGTTATTGCTTAGCGTGTACAATTCATGCGCATAGATATATATTTATGGTGTTGAAAGTTAAATTGAAAGAAACTCATTTGAATCTTTGTTATAGTAGTTAGTGAGTCACACTACATACTTATAAAACAGTTTTTGATTCAGTACACTGTTTTACATTTCAACACCGAAAATATATATCTATGCACATGAATTGTACACGCTAAGCAATAACAGAAAACCACCACGGGTGGGAGGAGGTTGGTTAGTGATTAAAATCAACACTGCAAGATGCAGTGACCCGATGAAATTATATGAAACCGTCCTCTTCTCTCCTTAAATATTTTTTTCTTGATTTTTCAAATACTTGTTATTGTTTAAATACATAACATTCGCATAGACACGCTTGTCACATGAAATTATTTAGATGCGGCAGACCAGCTAAACTTTAATATCCGAGGTGATATCGTGTGTGAGTCACACAACTTTAAAGCATTGCCTTCATGTCAGACATGGCTACAGACCCAAAGTCCAACAAGCAATTGGGTGCACCGTCTATATGCTGACATTAAGCAGATCAGAGAAGGGCCAGCTCAGAGTGCCAACTCTGATTCTAGGGTCGGATCTTCCGCTTCCTGGGCTGGCCAGGGCCTGGGATGTTATGGAGGCAGTGTTCACTGCCTTTAGGGAGGAGGGAATCCTAGTCATCGTGCAACAGTGACACATAGTGCCAGATCTTGGTGCCTGGTCCCTAGCCAAGGGCTATTGCTTCAGTCTCTGAGTTAGATGAGGTGGGAGGGAATAGAAAACGGGGAAAATCCTTGAGTAGTTGCCATTGAAGGCCAATAGTGCCATATTCCAGCTCCACCCAAAAAGCACATCGGAGAAACACTAACAGATGTCAAGAGATGAGTACATGTTTTGTTGTTATACAATTTGTTTTGTTTTTTTTGTGTGTGTGTGTTGGCCATCAGATAATAATTGGGAGTTTCCCTTTGGGCAAAGTCTGTTGATTGAGCACACTCCCATTCCAGCAGCTGTCCGGTAGCATCCTTCAGTAGCGCGGCTAGAGAGAGAGGGTGAGAAGAGCTGCAAAGAGTCAGGAGGAGACTAAGGAATAGAGTAAAGCAGGAGCAAGAAAAAAAAAAAAGAAAGTGGAGGATGGAGGAAAGATGTGAGTGAATGAGAATAGGGATGTTTGTAGATGGGAACATGGCCCATCCTGTGCAACGATGACCTTCCACGAGAGGAATATTTTCATGGAAACTTGGCACCTGAACATATTTTCCTTGACAAACTTCCAAATGGAATCATTCAAACAAACAGTGAGAAACACGGAGAGAAAGAGAGAGCTCTAAACAAGGAGAAGGAAGAGAACAGGAGGCATACATGGAGCGAGAGGAGGTGGAAAGTCTCGAAGATTCGCTTACCATGCACATAGCCCTCTTATGCACACATACACTGATTTTACACGCACGACCCTATGTAAGTCTTTGAAAATTCACCCCATACTGCATATAGCATCTGTTTACCAGGAGATACTCCTAGCTTGTGTTTTTGGGGTATGGAAAGTCCTTTCCATGGGGATTAGGGACTTCAGTTGGCAAAGATTCAATTTTTGCATAATTACCCAATTAAATAAATTGGTCCCTGTCTTCAGTTAAAACCACACCTATTAACCCACCTTGAAACACTAAACCTTTTCCCTGATTCTCCCTAAATACTTGTCTTGTCATGTCTCTCTTATGTGCACCTGTACAGTGCTGCATACACCTCGTAGCACTATATCCTAGTAATGTTTAGCAGCAGCAATAGTAGTGGTCAGGAGAAAGTAATAAGGGTAGACAAACGAGCAAAGGACCTAAAGTGAAACTGATTAATTGCTGGTTTGACTAGAAAAGATGCTTTGCAGCAGACTGCCTGCCTAATCTGGGGCTCAGGACTATAAGACTCAGCCTAGAGATCCTCAGTAAAAAAAAAAAAAAAAAGGTCCAAAGACAGTTCTTTTTAAAAACAGTGCAGTGCCCGTCAGTGTCACTGCAGGGACCACAATCATGGGCCACCACTGACCGCCTTCAGCCAGCAGTGCAAGCCCAAGTGGCCCCTGCTCTGCTGTGCACTTGTTACGTTTACAAAGCTGAAGTGAAGCAAACAAAATGCAAGGCTTCCCTAAAAACCTTTTAAGATTGTTATTTACAGGACCACTTAGAAAAGCCAGAAAGATGCTTCTGCAGCATCCCCAGCCCCGGCTGGACCAGGGAGCAGAACCCTGGCCTAAGAACTGGAGCAGGTCCTCTGCCTAGCAGTGCTTGGACAGGTCCCAACAGAACCAGCTCTAACGGTGGGGGGAAAAAATGATCTTAAAACCTTTTACTTTGTCAGGTCTATAATTAGATTTAGTGTATTGGAAGGAAGCCTGGGCGACTTCCCCACATTCTGCCAGCCTCTCTTCCCCTTCTTAAATTACTACAAATCTTGTCCCTGAGGACTGAGGTAGTGATTTAAAATAAAACTCTCTGCCTTATTTTTGTGCTCTGTTTTCTGTGTTACCCGGACACAGCTGATGTTTACCCTTTCATGCAGTAGGGTTAGGCTGGTGCTGCTGTTCTCCCAAAAAAAAACCAAAAACAAACCCAGTAAAAATATTTAAAACCTATTTTGTTTCATCTTCTGTGAGTAACAGCTTGAAAAGACTTATAAAAACTCAGCTTGCAACATTCAATTTAAAACGGAGCATGAGCAGATCCGTGGGACGTCTATAGCCGGACACATGTTTATACTCAGTCACACGTCTTCTATTCATTTGCACCAGACTCCGCCACAAGCAAGATCTGTGCCTCCCCGTGACCGCACATAACCGGTTTTCCCCTTGTCCTTGGTAGGTGCTGCTGGGTTCCCATCCACCACTGGGTGTGAGAATTTCTGCCCTTGCCCCCCCCCCCCCCCCCACACACACACACAAAAAGCGATGGGATCCCAGATCTTTCTGACCCTGAGCTTTATGGGTGAAGCCTCAAAACCAAACCAATGCTGGCTATGACTGACAAAATGTGGAAGACGAAGTTCCAGCAGGCAATTCCTGTCCGGGCTGGAGGAGATATTAACTGGTTCTGAACGCGAGCCTGATGAGGAGAACCAGGGAGCAGAGCTGCAGGAGGCCCATCAGGAGGAGCAGGTGACCCTGGAATTCCTGGGATGATTCCAGGAGTGAGCGCTCAGGACCGTCACTAGGAAACATGGCATCCCGAGCATCAGAACCCCCTCCCCAGCTGGTTACATGGTTTCCATGGCTGCTCCCCCCCCCCCCATATCAGGGCAGGCGGTACCACTACTGGCCAGTCTGGGGATCGTGCAGATACACCTGGGGGCGTGGGAGGGAGGGAGGGAGTAAGGGGAATGCTGTGCTGCTTTTGGCCGGGGGGATGATACAGGAAAGGGCTGGGTGGTGTGCAGCTCACCCTGATTGCTTCTCCCCAGGCCAGTGCCCATCTTGCCCACCCACAGTGATGGCTCTGCTTGTAAGCTTGCATTTTAAAACATTTGTTACCCACTGCTTTCTGAAAGTGCTTGGCAGGGGTGGGGAGGAAGCTAACACAGCGCTCCTTCTAGGCACCTTGACAGCTCAGGGCGTGCCGATAGTATGACTTGATCATGCTGCTTGGGTTCTGTCAAGGGGTCTTGTGAACAGTTTTCGCTTGGGGGTGGAAATTAGAAGGAAGCAGTAGTGCTTGAGTGGGAATAGAGAAGAAAGGGGGGTGAAGGAGGCAGACTTGTCAGAAACAGCAGTGAGAAAGCAAAAAAATAAAGTGAGGCGACGCAAGGAAGAAAGAGGCCCAGAATAATGAAATGGGGCCCCCATCCCGAGGCCACACAGGGAGGGACACGGAGCACCCAAGGCCCCATGATTTCCCAGGTTCCTGCACAGTGGGACAAGGTCAAACTCTGCGCAGTTCTTAGGCCATTCTTCACTCTCCGGGACTCTTCCGCACACCACATCAATCACACACCAGAAACTCCACTCCAAAACTCTTATTCAGAATAAAGATCTCCTGGAAACCGGAGGTGGGAAAGCAAACTCCACAGCAGCACAGCAGTGCGTGGTGTCCAAGAAGCAGAGAAAGAAATGAGCTCAGTCTCATTCCAAACACTCCCTAAAATTCTCATAGAGGTCAGCTCTTGGGGAAGGGATCCTTCCTCCTCGAGCCCTCCCAGCAGCACCTTCTCCTTTCTATAGTGTACGATGCAGGGAGCCCCTTTCTGAATTCCTTGGGATAGTCCCCTGGCGAGAAGCTTCTTCCCGATGCTCCCAGCAGCACCTTCTCCTTTCTATAGTGCATGACGCAGGGAGCCCCTTTCTGAATTCCTTGGGATATTCTCCTGACGAGAAGCTTCTTCCCGGTGCTCCCAGGAGCACCTTCTCCTTTCTATAGTGCACAACGCAGGGAGCCCCTTTCTGAATTCCTTGGGATATTCCTCTGGCGAGAAGCTTCTTCCCGATGCTCCCAGCAGCTTCTCCTTTCTATAGTGCATGACGCAGGGAGCCCCTTTCTGAATTCCTTGGGATATTCCCCTGGCGAGAAGCTTCTTCCCGATGCTCCCAGCGGACAAGCCTTTCCTCTTACGCTGACCCCTTCTTCAGACTCAGGACTTCCCGATGCACTTCTCTGAGGCCGAGGACCCTCATCCTTCCTGCACTCCTTACTTTACCCCTCTCTCCAGGCACTTTTTGCCCCAATAGAGAGCTTCCTCCTTCAAGTCCTACCCCTGTGAAGGGCCAGGCCCACAGAGACACTCACTCCTTCAGCCCCGGGCCAAGGTGAAAAAGTGCAAAAAACGAGTGAGTCAGAGAACTTAAATAAAAGGAGGAGGGAGCAGTAAGAAGGAAATTAGGACACAAGAGACAGATATGGAAAAGGATTGACAAAGAGAGCAAGAATGAGAAAAAAAAGTGAGACCTAATTCAGTTTCATTCAGACGGAAGTTAAAGGTGGAGGATGAATCAAAGACACATTTTCTCCCATTACAAATTCATATTTCATCTAGTTGCTCTGTGCTTTACTTTTGTAGCTCTTTAGTTGGGAGCCATTTTGGCTAAGAGGACCTTTATGGAAGCGAATCTCTGCCCGCTGGTGATCATGCTCTGCAGTATGGCAGAAGTTTGGATGCCCTCATGCCATGCTGTGGCCGCAGCATCGTGCTTGTGCCAGAAGACTGGGAGTCAGAGATGGAAGCTTTTAAGCTGCTGGAGAGCCCTCTGCTGGGAATTATTGAGATCAGTTTTCGAAAATACAAGTCCTGGGACCAGAAAATGCTCAGACTGAAGCCGCCAGATGACAGGGGATGTGACCAGAGGAAGCATGAATCCTTCGCCTCAGGCCCTCCTACCTCAGAAAATCTGCCATAGATTCACTTTTATCACTGAGAGGAGGGCTCCATATGCATGAGGGTTTCCCAGAGGAGGAGCTGAAATATAATCTTCTACATTTAAGAACATAAGGAACATTAAACTTGTCCAAGAAACATTCGGACAAGTTTAATGTTATCTCACAGCCAGGGCCGGCGGAAGCACTAGGCGAACTAGGCGATCGCCTAGGGCGCTGAGCATTAGGGGGCGCCGAGCCGCTGACGGCCAATGGCCGCCGGTGGACGTCATCCCAATGGCGGATACACACAGCAAGAAGATCGCAGGGCCGTGGTACAGTCGCGTCTAAACATGCTGGTGCCCGCGCAGCCCCAGAAGAAAAATGTTGCCGGAGCCGCGCGGGCAGGAAGGAGGAGAAGCAAGGAGGAGGAACATCAGCCAATGCAGGAACTTCTCCTCCTTCCTGCCCGCGCGGCCCCGGAAGAAAAATGTTGCCGGAGCCGCGCGGGCAGGAAAGAGGAGGAGCATCTGCCACGTTCAGAAGAGGATCAGCGCGGCTCGAGAAGACCGGGGCCGCTGCAGAGCCCATCCTGCAGTGGCCCGTGAAGAGGAGGCCCAGAGGTGAGAGAGAGAGACTGAGGGTTTGTACAGTGTGTATGTGTGCGTGTATGAGATGAGTTGAGAGACTGTGTGTGTGTGTGGGAGTGAAGACCTGAATGTTTGCAGAGACAGCATGGGAGAGCCTTTGTGTGTGTGAGAGACAGCATGTGGTAGTGAGAGCCTGTGCTTGAGCAAGACAGCATGTGGGAGTGAGAGAGAGCCTGTGTGTGTGTGTGTGAGTCAGCATGTGACAGTGAGAGCCCGTGTGTAGGAATGATTGTATGAGAGAGAGCATGTGACAGTGAGAGCCTGTGCTTGAGCAGGACAGCATGTGGGAGTGAGAGAGAGCCTGTGTGTGTGAGTCAGCATGTGACAGTGAGAGCCTGTGTGTAGGAATGATTGTATGAGAGAGAGCATGTGACAGTGAGAACCTGTGCTTGAGCAAGACAGCATGTGGGAGTGAGAGTTAGACAGCATGTGCAAGAGAGAGACTGTGTATAAATGATTGTATGAGAGAAAGCATGTGAGAATGAGAACCTGACTGTGTGTTTGAGGGAAGCAGACAGATGGAGAGAAAATAAATATGTTATAAAAGGAATTGGCAAAAAAATAAGAAAGGGAAGGTGGAAAAAAAAAAGCCTGTGACCAACCGATTAGAAAACTAAGATCAGACAGCAAATGTAAAAAGAAATAAATTACTTTTTACTGATTGGAACATGTAATCTTTGGGAATGTGCAAGAGTAGCACTTTCTCTATGCGGATCTCACAATGTACGAGATCAGCATGGAGGAACTAGAAGCCCACGGGGCCTGCACAGAGGAGGCTGCAGAATGGGCTTCAGTGCCAATAGCAGCAATCAGCACCTCCGCAATAGCCATACAGCGGCAGTGACAGTGGCAGCAGAAGAATGAGAGAGGCTCTGAGGTTGCTGGCAAAAGAAAGAGAGGGGGTCTCTGCCTTTAGTGTGTGCATGTGTATGAATGGGAGTCTGCCTGGGGGTGTATGTGTGTGAATGCATGGGTGCCTGCCTGAGGGTGTGTCTGTGAATGAGAATGTATGGGTGTCTTCCTGGGGTTTGTATGTGTGAGAATAGGTGCCTGCCTGTTTGTGGTGTATGGGTGTGTGTGAGAATAAATTGGTGCCTGCCTGGGGGTCTGTGTGTGTGAGAATGAATGTGTGCATGCCTGGGGGATGGGGAGGGAGTGGTGTGAAAATGAATGGGAGCCTGCCTGGGGTTCAGTGTGAGAATGACTAGGAGCTTGCCTGTGTGTGTGTGTGTGTGAGAACGAGTGGGAGCTTGCCTGGGAGTGTGTGTTTGTGTGTATGTGAGGGAGCCAGTGAGAGTGAGAGCATGAGTGTGTATGAGAAAATCCAGGGGAGTAAGAGTTTGTGTGGGGGTGTGTGTGGAGGGGGAGAGAGTGCCTTAGAGCCTGAGTGTGTCAGTGTCTGTGAGAGCGAGAGGTTATGGTTGGGTATAAGAGCATGAATGTGTATGTATGTGACAGTGTATGTGTGAGAGAGAATGGACATGTGAGTATGTGTGAGAGAGAGAGGATAACCTCCTAATCCTCGACAATATCAGGGTGACTGGAAATCAAGAGCTCCCATGTATGGACAGCAGGGGCTTTTTAAAATCCTTATTAATTTTAATTATTGTGTGTTATTTGATATATGTACTGTTTTGAAATATTTTATTGGTGTTTGGGAAATTGTAAAAAATGTATATGATTTTAATTAATAGAAATTCTATTTATCAGTAGTTTTAAAATATTTTATTAGTATGGTTTTACTATTATAACTGATGCTTTGTTTCTTGATTTTATTTGTTTTATGAGGAATGGTGGTTCTGTTTTTCCATTATTAATACACAGAGTCTGGCTTCTTGGGGTTTCCATTCCAGTTTTTGTCTAATTTGTGCTCCTTTATTTTGTATTCTGTATTTGGTGAGGGTCTGTCTCTGCTCTGTGTGTGTGACCACGATGAGAGATTCTGCTAGCATGTAGTGTCTGTATAGGGATCTATAGCAATCGGGTTTGTTTTGTTTCCTCAGTAGGTGGTGTATTGTTATCCCAGGACCCAGTGTAATATTTACCCTTGCTTTTTCACAGGTAGGGTTATTATTGTTTGAATCCTTGGTGTTATTACTATTATGTTATGATGGGATTGCAGTATAGATTTTGGGTGTCTCTTTTGCGGTGCTTTATGTTAGTTCACAATGTGTCTGGCAGTGGAAGGTGTTTGTGCTGCTGTTACTGTGAGGTGACACCAGAATTTGAAAATATCTTTTAGTATGATGAGCTGTAAGGGAAACATCCAAGCTCCATTGTTTGGGGGAATTTCAGTGGATGCACAGAGATACAGAACTGGAGGTGCAGGATTTGTATTGACATTCTGTCCCTTCCTATATATTCCAGACTTCATTCTCATAATCATATAGAATTAGTTGAATGAGGCTATCAAATAATTTTATAGTAGTTTTACTAGAAGTGTGAAACTGGCCAGCTTTTTAAAATAATGCAGAGGACCCTTTGGACTTTTTTTAACAACACTTTTTTTTATAACCAATTTTAAAGCAGGATCCATGCTATAGAGGTGGGTGTGATGAAGAAATGTCATTTTGGCTCCCCCCCCCACCCAAAACAAATTCTTCTGTCTAGAGATGCCACTGATTTTCTGTGGCACACAAATGCATTGGCCCCTGGGCGCTGGAGACCCTTGGTGCGCCACTGGGTGCGAGCCATATGGGGCCGCAAGTGGTGGCAAAGAGGAGTGGAGATTTGGCGGGCCGCAAGCAGTGCCCAATCTGCTCGCGACCCAGAAAACCCCAGTCAGCGGGCGTGATTGAGAATGAGGTAGGAGTCGGGGCCGAGACCGGGGGGGGGGGGGGGGGGGCGCAAGGAAGAAGGCTCGCCTAGGGCGCCAAATCCCCTTGCACCGGCCCTGCTCACAGCGCTGCCCTGCTGAGTAGACTGATGCATGCCTTTTTACATTTATGTGAAAGCAGAGAATTTTTTAACACCCTAATATACGAACATTGCTACAAGCTTATACTGATGCCATGTTGTTTGTAACATAAGATGAATGTGCTATCTAGAAGGGTTTGATTTTGAGCCATCCTACAGGACAGCCAGCTGACCCAGTTCCAGGACCGAGAACTCTGCCCAGTTCTGGTTTACAATGCATTGTGGAATCTGTGGTCCTGTTTCTTCCCTTTGTAACCAACACTACCGGCATCACCATGCACCAGGAAGGAGAATCAAAAAGCCAGCACAGGTCTAAAGTCTCCCACCAGGAACTGGGTTGCTTGGCAGTTCTGCATTTCAAGTCAGAACTCTCCCCAGACTTGATGTAAAAGGATGGCAGATGAGAGAAAACTTGAGTGGCAGAAATTATACAAACTGAACTGATTTCCTACAGACATTTTATTTATAATAAAGATAAGATATTGCATGAGTTTCTCATTATTTTTTCATTGGTACCTTCTATGAATTGTTCTCTTTTGGGATTTTATTTTTTTAGGCACTTTTCATTTATTCTGAAGCACTGTTAATTTCGGTAGATTTGTCCATCTGTCCCTCCATCCATGGATTTGCACCAGTTTTGGTACTAAAAATCTGAAACCAAAATAAGATCATTCATGTTCAGCAAACACATACAGACTAGTGATTTCCTGGTTTATAATGCTGAATGCCTGTAGTGGTCCTGCTAATACCACAATGTTTGCCCCTGCCCACCCCATGTCCTGTTCTGTTTCAGTTTACTGCAGGATCGATAAATAATGTACCCCGTCACGAGAAGGCTATGAAATGCACCTTCCCTGTTGTGTTACACTGAAAGTGCAGACTTGGTCAGCTTGTTTTCTTTGATACAAATCTCCGTTCCTTCCTGAATAGCCACGCTCTGTAGGAGAGGCCTTTGCACTCGGTGTTGCACCTAAAACAGCCACAAGGTGTCACTGGTTTTCTGCCATTTTTTTTTCCCCTGCTTTGGGCAGTATTCTTAAAATGTAAATGTGTAACTGCAAATAAAAGACACACGGTATGCACGTACTCTTCTGTACATGGGAGAGAGGCCTTTCAGAGGGCGAAGTCTGCATGGGGTTGGAACTTGCACACCTGCTCATAAATTCTCTCGGCGGATGGCATAGCCAGATCTGATTTTTTTTGTTTTAGCAAAGCCTGGGGTACCTATGGGCGGGCAGGAGGCATACATGTGTGAGCGTGCTAATTATACTCTCCCCACCAGCAGTCAGTGATATGTGCACAGCTTGATCCTGAAGCAGTGATAATGGTTCCCCAAGAAGGGAACATTTTCCCCAGTCTAAATGTTGCATGAATTCTAGAGCAACTCTCTTCGTGTATTTTGTTCTTGATTTGGCTATAGACCTGGTCCTGCCTCTCTATTATGTTTTACTAGAAAGTTCTATCTTTTTTAGTCAAAAGACGAAAAGTGTTTCTCAACATATCTTAGTAGGAGGACATCTTTGGTGCTGTAGCCGGACAGATTATGGATTTAAGTTGCCCTGTAAATGCATAGTAAAATATCAAGGAAACAAATTTGTCTTTTTAGACTCTGACTAGTTACAGCTGTCCCTTAAGGACAAGCCTGCGGAGGTTTCTGCCTCTCCTTGGAAGAATAACTCTATTGTTCCCTAGTATTATTGTCAGGCAAGTGGTAGGAGGCCAGAGTTCGTAATTGTTTTTTTTGGCCAGATAAAGCCTTGATGCTATTTTCTGTTTCCTGAATTTGTTTGTTACCTTAAAATATTGTTTTCTTTACCTCCTACAGTGAAAGACTTGATAGGTCACATCAAGTTTGGATTTTTTTTTTCTTTTTATTGTAAGGGTTTTTCCCCCCCCCCCCTTTTTTCCTTTGATGTTTTGGAATGTGCTGTGATAATGTTTCCCTTCGTGTGCACTTTTAGATACATCTGGTAATTAACTAGTAAACAGAAAGTAAAAAAAAAGAAATGTTGAAAAAGATGGTTATGACTGTCACTAAACTATTTATAGGACATCTAATCATGGATCTCGTTGTATGTTCTTTGAATCCTACCCCTGCTCGGCTGTTTGATCTGCTAGGTAAGTTTAAGACCTCTGTCACAGTAGATTGTTGTAAAACTGTGCACAGTGATTCAGTATTCATGTTAGCATGGCATGCATAGATTATATAATGGCTTATACCTGCCCATGCCAGAAGGGAGTGGAAACGTTATCGGTCCACTGGTGTTAGCTGACAGGGTGCGTCTGACGCTTGAGCTGCATGAGCCTCACCTGGCAGGGAACGGCTGCAGCGACGGTGCCGAGCCCCGGGGGGAGACGGTGCTTGCAGAGGGCTAATGGATGCATTCATTCCCGGGATGCAGGTGGCCGGTGCCGGCCGGGATAATCACTGCCCGCTGGGTAACCTCCTGGCCTGGGGGCAGGGGGCGTCTCCCCTGCAGGGCTGCGGAATGCGGAAGTGGGGGCCGCCCGAGCTGTCAGAGAGGGAGAGGGAGAGGCTGGGCGGTGCCCGGGCAGTGCTTGTGGTTTCGCTTCCTGCCTTGGCTTCTGTTTGTTAAAGGGGGACCATTGACAGAAACAGGAGTGAAGCAGGTTGCCCTTCTACAGTTAGTAGTAGTTATAAGGATTTTTTTTTTATTTTTTAGCGGGGGATTATGGACCACTAACCTCCAGAACTCCCCCCTGCGCAGAGCTTGTTCAGGAAGCTGCAACTCGTTCACTGCCTACACACAAACGGTTGTATTTAGCTGCTGTCCGTGTTGACCTTTTAATAAGGAGCGGAGAATGACATCTAAACCAAGGAATGATGATGGTTCAGCCACGTGCTTCATTCTGTCATGGGTCATGCTGATTCAATAATACATAATACAATTATATCAAGTATAGTATATACTATATAGAGAAACATAGAAATGACGGCAGAAGAAGACCAATCGGCCCATCCAGTCTGCCCAGCAAGCTTCACACTTTTTTTTTCTCATACTTATCTGTTTCTCTTAGGTCTTGGTAATTGTTGCATCAGCTCCAAACTTCAAAAAGAGATTTAAAAACTAAATGCGTGTGGTATAGAATCGGAGTTTGCAATCTCCTCAGGGCCAAATAGAGCGCACTCCAGTGCTAATAACCACAGCAGACCCTTGACGAGTGTGTAAAGTGCCACGAAGGTGCAAAAGTCCATGACAAGTTGTGTATAACATTCTATTGAAAAAACTTAGCAAATGCTGAAGCCTGAAAGGGCCTGCACATCAACGAAATAGGTGGAAAAGCCACAGCCACTGGCAGGGGAATTAGTGCATAAGAGCGAATGCAGTGAAGAAAAATGCTGCCAAGAATGACATTTAAGCTTCAAGTGGCAATTACTTTACGGAAATAAACCTAACATTATTACCAAAACCTTAGACCGCTTAAAACTTTTTTTCTGGGATGAAAGAACGAACATACTTCTTCCAATAAATACATTAAAATCCATGCATTAACGCCTATTAAGCAGAGACCTAACTGCCCGGAGGAGTTTTAAACGAAGCGCCCAAGAGTCACGTGGGCTTTCTAAACCAATCCAAAAATAGAAGCATGGGTGGCTCTGATAGGAGAAAACTCATATCCAATAAAAGAAAATAGTGGAATCACGAATGCTCTTTGAAGAAGAAACATTGTTAAATTGCTGCCAGAACAGCAAAAGAGCCAAAAGATTGGAATAATGGAGCAAAATCCAGAGATTTATTAGAAAACAGAAAATCAAAGTAAAGCGGGTATTACAGTGAAAACCCAGTGAAAACCCAGGGAAATCCTTGCTCTGTGATAAAACATTGCAGCTGCGCACGGGCGCCGTTGTGCACTAATCCGACGTCCAACCCCCGGAGCCTCCAATCTCCTGCCAGATGCATCAGCAGGGATCAGAAGCAGCACTTTCAAGCTCTGGTCTTTTTCTGCCTCACCAACCTTTTTGAGCTTTTCTTCCTTTTCCCCATTGGTGGACCTGACCCTAGTACCTTTTTTACTATTATTCCTTTTAGAAAGTTATCACAGCTTTTAATTAAGCCAACTTGAAGCTTTGCCTACCTATAACGAGGGACAGGGGCGTTTATGCACTTGCACAGCTCGAGAAGAACTGCAGTCAGTGGCAGCCTTTAGGGGAAAGCATTTCCCGGTCGCTGGAGGGGGGAAGAGCTGTGACACACAGAGCATTTGTGGAAGGATGAGCCCACAACAACAGGTTACTGTGTCTTCTTCTGCCGAGGAATTGCTTTCTGCTTCCTGTTTTTATCTCGCTGCTTCTGCCATGATCCATGAAATAAACAAGACAGCCGCAGGCTCTCCCAGACATTCCTCACATGCACAGGCAGAGCTGACACTTGCAGATCTGAAAGACAGGGAAAAAGAACTTTTGTTTTTATTAAAAAATATACTTTTCTTGCCGCCACCAGCTAACCGGGTGTGGCTTCTCCTGGGTCAATGCAAGAAACAAATTGTGCTGTGGCAGCTCTTCCACTTGTAAAGCTTGTCCTTGTGATCATAGTGGATTTTAATGTTACAGCAAGCATGAAAAAATTATTGTATTAATCCAGCAACTCCTAATCCCAGATCCTCCCTCCTCTGATCCCCATCCCAGATTCCCAAACCTCACCCTTTCCTTTGATCTCCCCCTTCCCCATACCACCTCCTCTTTTTCTTCCTCTCCTCTCCCCCTGCCTGAGAGCTCTCCCTATGCTGATATTTGAGGTCCATTTTCTTCAAGCAATAAAACCAAAATAAATTATATGGACACAAGCAAGGCTGGAAAACTATCTTTTATAATGTAAAATAAAAGATGGAAATGTTTGCCAACGTGCTTTGGAATGTTCTAGTTCCTGCTGAAGGCAACCGTGGAGCTGTGCCTTAGATCAACTTTACTCCACCTCTGACCAGGAGTTCAATTTCCAACATTAAGGGCTTTAATGCATTTATCTGAATTGGGGAGTAAAAGCTAATGCCTTCATTAACACAGGATTTGCATGTATTTATTATTATTATTATTATTATTATTATTAAACCATGGGGCAAACACTGTGGATCCCTAAAAACATAAAGGGATGATGAAACATTTCTGCATGGGGGTAACCTGTATGGAGCAGCAGTTACTATCATAAGCAAATTGTGGGGCAGACTGGATGAACCATGTAGTCTTTATCTGCCATCATTACTGTTACTATGTAAATCTTATATTCCACAGTATCCACAATGTTCAGTGCGGATCACATAAAACATACACAAATAAAATCTAACACAAAAAATAAAACAGTATTAAAACATAACATTTACAATTAACACAATACACAATAATCAAATTAAAACATACACTTTCAAATAAATTTTAAAGTGCACTAATGTGTATGGAAATTTTTGAGAACACATTTTATTTATTTATTTATTTATTTAACAGTTTTATATACCGACCTTCATAGTAAATAACCATATCAGATCGGTTTACAATAAACCAGAATATAACTGGGGTCACAATTCAAGAGAACGAAAGGTAAACAATAGGTAGGAATGAGTCAAAGTTACAATCAACAGGGTAAGGGAACTTGGAAGCTTGCAGGAAGCTGGAAGGAAGACAAGGCAGGAAATAAATAAACAAAGTGATAACAAAGTGATAACATAGGGCAGAATTCCTTGTTAGATCGAGAATAAAATTGCGTGCATAAAAATGTGTGCTCAACAACAGACTAACTTGCACACACAGTCTAGCACACCTTATTATATCACAGCACAAGTGATCTGCCTCTCCCTCCAGCGAGAGAGAGAGGAGCACACAAACAGGGACAGGGAGTGAGGTGGGAAGCATACTGCATTTGTGTCTATGGGGAAAATGCTTTGTACATCTGACCCTTAGTGAAAGAATGCACCGATTGACAGGCACACCCATGGGTCGCTATAACACTGACAAGTGAACAAACAGTACATTCGGCTAAATTCTTTAGTCAGGTGCCTGTGTCACTGCCTACTAAGGGTAATGACATTGTTACAAAAACAAAGATAATAAGCCAAGCACATTCAGAATACTCCTCTCATTAAAAGCTACATGCAATAAATCTGGAGACTGGGGCTGCCATCCTTAGCCCAGGTCAGATGAACAGGCTGATCCAATCTTACCTGTGCCCCATTGTATGCATGGAATTTTAGCTCTGGATTTTCCCTAAAAAAAAAAAAAAAAAGGCAAAACTATAAATCTAGGGGCAAATCCAGGACTAGCTCAGCCTGACCTAGAAACATGGACGATGTCAGTAGGAAAGGACCACTTGGTCCACCTACACCTACCTATTGAGTTGCCACAGGTCATATTTAATCTGTGCTCCTCCCTCCACCATGCACGCTTGAATGTGGCCACTAGTTTAGTTCCTATAACTTCTGCTGGAAGTTGGTTTGTTTTGCATTCTTTTTGAGCTTCCTCCCTTCTGCTTCATAAGAAAACCCCTTGTTCTTGAGCTTTTCAGTCTCTGAAGAATGCTGGCTTCTGGTACCTTATTGAAGCCTGCTTTGTGCGAGATATTTGAACGTTTCCATCCTATCTCTCCTTTCTTTATTTCCTGTACAGAGTACAGCTTCAGCTCCTTTGGATTGCTTCTAGCTTGTCAATGACCTTTGTAGATGTGATCTCCAGAACTGAACGCAGTTCTCAAGGCAGAGTTGTACCAGACATCTGTAGAGTAATAATAACTCTTCCCTCGTTCTACCAGTGATTAGGGATGTGCAGTGGAAAATTTTCATTTCAGTTCATTTTCTCATTTTTTAAATTCAGGTTTTGTTTAATGGGTTGTTGTTTTTTTTTTTCATTTTGGTTTGTTTGCTGAACCAAAATAAATATTACATTAAAAAAAAAACCAAATTTAATAAAGGACCAAAATGGGGCATCCACAGAGTCCCCCATCATTGCCACTTCCGCCTCAAGTGAACCAGAGCTCCTCCACGCCCCCTCCCTGGCCCTTGCCCTCACAAGTGAGCTGGGGCTGGGGTCTTCTGCCTTGCTGACTCCTGATACAGAATGGCATCGGCCAACCCCTAGGCTGGCACCAGTGTTTCACAGTTGTAAAGCAGATGGACAATAAACCAAATGGCACCTGTCTCAGGGCTGGTCGGTATCATTTTGTTGAATGGCCATACACATGGTGCCATCCTCAGAGCCGGCTGATGCCATTCTATACTGGAAGCCAGGGAAGACCCCATGGAGGCTCTGCTTCAGCTCCATGGATAGGCAGGGAAGTCCAGAGAGGCTCTTTTTATTTTATTTTATTTTTTTGGGGGGGGGAGGGTAACAAATTGAAAATACCTGAAAATTTTCAGATATTTTTGGATTTTGATTTTCAATTCATTCCCTTCATAACAAACTGAAAATACACTTTTTCAGTAGGAAAACACATTCATTTGAAACAAATGCACATCCCTAATAGCGATGCTTCTCTAAGGAGCCCATGTAATGAAACCCTCACTAAAATTGGAGTTAAATTTTAGCATGGGATTTACTTAGTGCTGGTGGTAAAAAAAAAAATGGAGTCACCACCGGATGCACAAAGCTAATGGCATGCAAATGCCTCATGAGTAACAAAAAAAGCATGCTAGAAATAAAATGCATGCTTTTTTCTTTTAAACTCAGAAGCTATTTACACACCCATAGAACTGCAAGTCTACTCTAAAAATAGAAGAATGACAGCCAAGTGGAAGAGCAGGCAGAACCTCCCTCCTAGCAGCTGGGGCACAAGTTCCCTCCCAACACCCAAACCCCAGCATGAGGAGGAGAAGGAGGAGAGCTAACCTCTCCCTGCAGCAGCCCACTACAGTGGCATTACTATTCATTTATTCATATCACACCTGGCCAGTGGCCACTCACATAAACTCTTCTGCTCTTTGTGTGCCGGCCCAATTTATTTTTTAAGGTGAGTGGAAGGGGGGCTGTGGGGGGGGGGGGGGGGAAGGGAAGAGCAACCCGACCCGACCTGACCCGATGCCTAGGAGGGGGAGGAAGCACTCGCAGGGCTGACCCATCCGACCCACTTGATCTGAGCTGCCTGCCCACCCGAGTGGGGTTTGGTGCCCACCTTATTACCATGGAAAGTTTAACTCTTGTCTCTGACCGGGAGTTAAATTTCCCGCAGTAGAAGGAGGAGCACTAGGCATCCTTCCCACTAGCATGGCTCTGTGCATTGCACATGAGCTAGTAAGGCTTATCACCCTGCAATGAGCATGAGGAATGCTAATCCTGCCATGGGTTTTTTCCAGTGCTAAAACCCCTATTACATACTGGGGCTCTGTTCAAACAAATGGTAATGGAACCCATGAGGGAGGGAGTTATATTCGACCTAGTGCTTAATATCGGGGATAATGTCTTTAATGTCGGGTGGGTGCCCACCTCAGCCTCAGTGATCATCAGACAGTATGGTTTGATATAAAAAAAATATGGTACAGAGAAGTCACAAGGAAACCCATAGAAACAGAAATGACGGCAGAAAAAGACCAATCGGTCCATCCAGTCTGCCCAGCAAGCTTCACACTTCTTTTTTTCTCAAACTTATCTGAGTTTTGAGTTTCAAAAATACGGATTTTGTCAAAATGGGGACGAACCTGGAGGAAGAACTAGAAAACTGGAAGAAAATGAGAGAGGTAGAATGACAGTGAGCAAAACTAAAAGGAGCAATTACAAGAGCAACTAATCTATATGTTAGAAAAGTAAATAAAAGTAAGAGAAATAAGAAACCAATTTGGTTCTCAAAAGAGGTAGCTGATAAAATAAAAGTAAAAAAAAACAGCATTCAAGAAATATAAAGGATCCTAAAGGGATGAACACAAGGAAGAATATCTGGTGAAACTGAAGGAGACAAAGAAAAAAAAAGAAAGCAAAAAGCCAGGCAGAAGAAATGATGCCAAAGAGGTAAAGCGAGGTGACAAAACATTCCTCAGATATATCAGAGAAAGGAGAAAGGTCCAAAGTGGTATCTGAGATTGAAAGGTGACAAAGATCAATGGGTGGAGAATGACAAAGAAAGGGCAGAAATATTAAACAAATACTTCAGTTCAGTGTTCACTAAAGACGATCCTAGAGGACAGTTGTTGGTTGACAAGACTGAGGATGGGGATGGAGTAGATGAAACTCCATTTACAGAAGAGAATGTATGGGAAGAGCTAGGAAAACTGAAAGTGGCAAAGCCATGGGGCCGGATGAGGCACATCCCAGGATACTGAGGGAGCTCAGAGATGTGCTGTCAGGTCCGCTGTGTGACCTGTTCAATAGATCCCTGGAAATGGGAGAGGTGCCGAGTAATTGGAGAAGAGCGGTGATGGTCCCGCTTCACAAGCGTGGGAGCAGAGAGGAGGCTGGAAACTGCAGGCTGGTTAGCCTCACCTCGGTGGTGGGAAAAGTAATGGAGAATCTGCTGAAGGAAAGGGTAATGTGTTGCTGGACCTGAGGCAGCATGGATTCACCAGAGGAAGGTCCTGTCAGACAAATCTGATTGGTTTTTTTTGATTGGGTGACTAGAGAATTGGATTGAGGAATAGCGCTAGATGTGATTTACTCGGATTTCAGCAAAGCTTTTGATACAGTCCTGCATAGGAGATCAGTGAACAAAATGAGAAGCTTGGGAGTGGGAGTCAAGGTAGTGACATGGATTGCAACTGGTTGACTGACGGGAGACAGCGTGTAATGGTAAATGGAACTTACTCTGAAAAAAGAACAGCGTTGAGTGGAGTGCCACAGGGATCGGGTTTTGTGCTGGTTCTGTTCAATATCTTTGTGAGCGACATCCTGGAAGGGGATAGAAGGTAAAGTTTGTCTATTTGTGGATGACACTAAGATCTGTCGCCTGAAGGAGTAGAGAACATGAAAAGTGATTTAAACTAACTTGAAGGATGGTCAAAAATCACCTCCCTCCGTAGCCTTTATTTTTCTACAGAGAAACAAACTGGCCTTACCAGGTCACCCCCGTGTCTGTTTCTCTCCCCACTTATAACTTTTGAACCATTCATCCAATTTCATTCAAATTTGTGCCCCAGGTAGGAGAGTGACCGATGACCCGCAGCTCACACACTTCATGTGCCTTCTGAGGATCTCTTTTGTCCTTTTATTTTCTGGAGGGAGACAGCTCAGTTCAGTCAAGTGACATCTAAGAGGGGGGGGGGGGGGGTCAGAGCAGGTCATGATGTCATCAAGCATTCTTAAAGCTGCCCTGCCATTGGTGCTGGTGCTTGTCGTCACCAGCGGACTCCATGTCCTGCCTGGTTTCCTACAGGGAAAACTGCTCCCTAAGGTTTAGTAATGAATAACAAACGTTCACATAATGTGTGCATTGCCAGAAACGTGGTGTTCGTTGGAAAAACAAAACAAAGGGGGGATCAGCACATACAATATTTCTGTTTACCCTTATTTCCATGAATCAAAGAAGGGGACTAGATATCAGGAAAAGGTCACACATCTTCCTTTGTCAGTAAAATAATTCTAGCGTCTGCTTTTAAGTGTAAAACGTGTTGGAAGCACTTTTCTAGTTCAAAAAGATAAGAAAGTGCATGAGAGTGACCCAGATGTCCTACGAAAAGTTTCCTGGAAAAAGTGTAGAACAAAGTCAAGTAATTGCGGTGTCGGTGCACTTAAGGAAAAATCAAGGTCAGCAAGCAAGTGCGAGATGGCAGCTTTCGATCGGAGAGTTGTACAGGTCAAACCTTGTGTGGGGATCGACTGCATCTAAGCTGTTACCTGTACAAAATAAGCTGCTACAGCACAAATATAACCGCTTACATTTCATACAAATGAATGTCCTAGTTGCCCAGACCACCATTAAGGATTGGGTTTTTTTTTTAGGTAAGTTCTATATTCCATACAAATTGGTAGGAAAGGGACATTTATGAAAATTAAAACTAATTCTTCATTCAAAGACTTCCTTTTTATCTCAAAAAGTGCTGGTAAAAATTGTAAATAATACTTCGGAAAAAAAGAAACAATTTTTCGGTGATTTTTCGGAAGCAATCAGCGCTAGGTAAAAAAAAAATAAAAATCCTTTTGGCTGCAAAGTCTCTTGGTGCCATCGAAAAGCAGAGGGATCTGTCACCTCCTTTACCCAGGAGGTGACAGAGGATAAGAAGCGATGTCCCGCGGGAGGTCGCACTCTCTGGCCGGCGGCGGGGAGATCACCTGGCGGCCGGGGCTAACCGCGGGCGCTCGGGGCTTTTATCTCCCCCCGCCCCCACTGCTGCGCTGGGGAATCCTGGGACGGGGGCAGCCAAGCAGGGAGGGAGGAGACGGCGATGGGCGGGGCGGCACAGGGCGGGGGCGGCAGGACCTCCCCCCTCCCCGTCCCAGCCTGACAGGAGCCGGGAGGGCAGGGCGTCCGGTCCGAGTCCGGGGATCGCTGCCGCCGGTTCCGATGGGCTCCGAAGGGCTCCCCCGGCCCGAGCTGCGGCGCCTCTTCTCCGCCTGCGATGTGAACAAGTCGGGGCTGGTGGAGTTCGAGGACTTCGCCTCCCTGTGCCGGGAGCTGAGCGTGCGGCCCACGCAGGTGCGGCTGCTCTTCGACAAGCTGGACGTGGACCGGGACGGCATCATCGACTTCCAGGACTTCTCGGCCCGCTTCGAAGAGGTGTCCGAGGCCCTGGACCTGGCCGCCTTCTCCCCGCAGCCCCGCACGGCGGCCTGGGACGAGTTCGAGGAGCGCCTGGGAGGGGAGGCGCAGCACCTGCTCAGGTGAGTCCCAGCCGCGGGGGCCCCCCCCCCCCCCGCTGAGCGGGATATAAGTTCCCCTTCCCAGGTCCCAGTGGTAAATGGGCAACACTGCTGAGAGATGGGGGCAGGGCAGAAACCCCTCCTAGGCCTCCAGCACCCCCACTCTGTGAGTGAGTGACTCAGCTTTGTACTTCTGGAAGGAGGGGTACAAAGGAGCAGAACTGCGCCTCCAGAGCGGTGAAGGGTGTGGGTGAGCGATGCACACCTGGATCACTGGGGAAAGATGCGCAGTGCCCTCAGACGTTGCCCTCATACCTACGGAGGAGCATTTCCACAAATGGGGCACTGCAGCTTGGTCTGTGGTAGGCGTTATACCCATGCCAGTAACCCCAAAGTACTGGCAAGGAACAATAAATCAGAGGAGCCGCATTACTATAATCAGGTTTATATGATATTGTTTGAGTTTTTGTAATCGGAATTTTAAACATATTTGCTTTAAGCGGCAGCCGCTTAGTGCGCTTGCACCGGTTTAAGCAGAATAAACATTTTTAAAATGTCCTCCTTCAACGACCTCAGTCCCAGCTCAGCCTATAGTCCTCCCCCCTGACCTCCCCTATACCATCCCAGTACCCCCCCCCCCGCTCCCTCCCTTTTTACCACCTCTGTACCCTCCCTCCTAACATCCCTGCACCCCCCTCCTCCCCCTACCCCGCCCTCTCACCCCCTATCAACCTCCCCCTGAAAGTACTCTCACTCTAATGTACCCTGTTCCCTCCACCCTCCACCCCCCACTCCTTTTCCCCTCTTACCTCCCTCCCTCCCTCCCTAGCCCCCCCTTGCTCCAGCATTTAATTGTCCATACGTGCACTTGCCTCTGTCATACTGTAAATAAGTTTCATATGCTAAGTTCTTAAGTGCACATGCCCCTTAACATTGTTTATTAGTTCATTTGCATATCTAATCCTAATATGAATGCAAATAGTTGTAACTCTCCTTGCTGACTCTCTTCTCCTGTACCTTTTGTATATCATCCAGTTAACCCCCCCTCCCCCGTTCAGTGTAATTTCCTTTCTCAGTTACTTGTAAACCGACATGATGTGTCCTACGAATGCCGGTATAGAAAAGTGTTAAAATAAATAAAATAAATAAATAAAATAAATACATGAAGCGCTGCTCTCTTGAATGATAAGAGTGCAATCCAAATAGCTGCATGCATTCCATTAAGTGTGTGTGCGCGTCAATAAGTGCACGCGCCCTGGTTCCTAAAGTAAACAGAAGATTTACATGTGCGTGCGTGCGTGCGTGCCTGCGTTATTCATTGTGTTCTTCCTTCCTTATGTGCCCTTGCCTTAATCTATAAGTCTTACAATTATATGAATTCTTATGTGCTCGTTTGTGATGTTTCAATTTTAAGCCTTTTTTTTTTAATGAAAACAAGTAATAGTGCCAATTAATTAATGCTGATGACACTGGTGGGCTGAAAGGATCAGTTTCTGCTACATCCAGTTCCATGTGCCCTGGAAGAACATGCCCTGAATGTTCACAGCTATAGCAGAAGGAGCCAGGACTGACACGTGCCATGGTTTACAGCAGGACCGGTGACTAGCTCTGGCCTCAGGTTTCCCCCTCTGCAGGCACCCTTGGCCAGCAGCTCCAGCCTGGTTGTGTGCTCCTTACTTGCTAGTATCAACATGAAGTGACTGTGCCTGGCTGCTGTTATGAATGTGTTCTGCAAGTGAAGCGTGCACTTGGCAGAGCTAAGCAACATGCAGCACCTCAAACCAACAGCCATCTCAGGGATTGCTCTATCTGCTTGACAGTTAAGACTCTTTATCCAGGGTAGTTGTGAGCAGGCCGGCAGATGTTAGTGTAATTCCATTTCATGTGTTTGGTCTTTGCCTCAAGTCAGAACTCTCATTGGAGAACGGGAACTCAGGTGCTCATCTACCCAGCCTCACATTTGAGAGGAGAAAAGACAACAAAACTGACTTGGATAAAGAATGAGATGTTGTGGTCAAGTTTGCTTGGCTGTCAGCTGAGCTAAAGCCTGACCCTGAGCTTAACTGGGTGGACTGGATAGGCCAATTGGTCCTTACCTGCTGACAACTATTCGGTTACATGTGACTAATATCTGGGAAAAGAGCAATGGTTACTTTCTGTGACTCTGTTTTTCACTTGTCATATGAGAAGTTAATTTTGTAAGTAGCATCTTGGTATTGCAAATAACACACAGAGTATTAATTTATTTTATAGACTATCAGCAATGTAAATGAATATGTTCATTCATTAGTTTACAGAACCCAGCAGATGGAGATCACAAGTTCCATCTTCTTTACCCAACTCCTGTGTTTGCTTTTAACTAATTTTATTTTTAGTAGGCAGGAGAGGACATGAACATTAGATAAAGCAAAGCACAGTAAGATCAATGAGCTGCCCAGGAACCAGAAAATATATCATGTGGCCTGTGCCTAGAATATATATGTCTTTTTAACTATCTTTATTATGGAACTTTTTTTTTTTTTAAGTAAATGGTGTGCTTGCTTCAAATATAACAAGGCCTATTTATCTATGGACACAGAAAGGGAGAAAAGCCGCAGCGAATCAGGTCCCTAACGTGAATGGATTTCACTTTATATTCTTGCAGACAAAAGGTTAATCTTTTGAAACTTGTAAGCTGTAGCACTAATCACTAAGGCTAACTCTTATCTGCTGACCAGTCAGGCACCTTTCAGAAGCATTTATAATTTGATCATCTTTAAATCAAGCCGCTGTGTTTTCTCACCTCTCGCTTATGACAATGACCTGGGTTTTCTGGAGCGGGGCAGAAAGCTTCACTCCACCCAATGGAATATAAATAGTAATAGAACATGAGAAGCTTTAAGGGAAGACGGCATGTGACGTAGGAGGGATGGACTGGTTTGGAAGTGCAGCGATGGCGGGTGATATAAGGCTATGTTTCCAGCAATTAGGCAGCTGACTTGGAGCTAAAAACTCAAAAATCTAGGACGAATCATATGTTACCATGATCTCCATTTTCTTCCTACAGCAATGTCTAAACTTGACTAATTCAGTTTAGGCTTTTAGATTGTCCAGTTTGGGCAAAGAACATTTCAGGGAAATTCTTGCAGTGACGTGATGGCCTTTGCCTAAAAGGGGACCCTCGACTGCGCACAGGTTTTAAACCTCTGCGAATTCAGCCTTTTGTCTGCGTCATGCCACGTATCCAAAATATGTGGCAGAGACAAGCGACTTTCCAAGTGGCCAGTGGAGGGTGCAGAGAGGTGGGACCCACGCAGCCTGTCCTCGTCCACTTCTTTGCCCAGTGTAACGTGGCGCCCTCTGCTGCCAGCTAGGGGGGGAGAAGCAGCAGGTGCCACCGCTGATATACTAGCACCAGGAACCAAAGACAGTCTGAGCCTCCTGGCACTGCGTGAGAATTTTTAAAGCTGCTGAGCTGGCGGTGCTAATCTCACAGTGCACAAAATGAGCACAACTGCATACCAAGGTTAAAAGTGGCTTGCGCAGTGCCAGCAGGCTCAGACGGCCTTTGTTGCTCCTCACCAGCAAGATGGACTCCGCCATCTGTTGACGGCTGCTGCTGCTTCTTCACGCCTAATCACTTGGCAGAGGGCACCACGTTACACTGGAAGAGGAGGACGCAGCGTTGAGTGCCCAGAAGCAGTGCAGCTCTGCAAACACAGCCCCTACCTGGTAAGCAGGCACT
This sequence comes from Rhinatrema bivittatum, assembly GCF_901001135.1. Classification (NCBI taxonomy): domain Eukaryota; kingdom Metazoa; phylum Chordata; class Amphibia; order Gymnophiona; family Rhinatrematidae; genus Rhinatrema; species Rhinatrema bivittatum. The sequence continues at coordinate 65,142,373 of NC_042627.1, read as the reverse complement.
GGCACCTGAGGAAGAGCGGTTGTCCAGGTGCAGCCTGCAAGAAGCTGCCAGCCTTGGAGTGCACACTAGAATAACCTTCAGAAAGCAAAGATTCAGCTGCCAATTATGTGTCTGTATTCCACTTTTATATATTCAAAATTCACTTTTTATATGTAAACCAATAATTACAAACCTATGAGCAGCAAAAACATGCAAGCAGCGCTGGGTTGGTGATAGAGTTGCCGGATGGCTCCAGATCATCAGGGAGAGACCTGGTTTATTCCTGTTGCATACATGCCATATAATACAGATAAAAAAAACCCAGGACTGGCTCAGTCTGTTTTTGACTATCTGGATCCATCTGGTCACCCTATCCAGTAGTTCAGCGACAGTACTGCCCACTGTCTTGTAGGCAGACCTGGGTTTGATTCCTGGGTTAGGTTTCTAATCCCCCCAGGTTGGCCAGGACTGAAGGCAACTTTCACATCCCCTGGGGGAAGGAAGTCTCAGCCATTGTTCAGCAGCAACCTCTAGTGACTGTACACAGGGTCCACATTAGCTGGCTTCCAACGAGAGCTGTGGTTTGTGGCCTCTGGCTGAAAGCGGTCACCACGAAGGCTGGTCTGAGTCTGTCTCCAATTCCCGACTCTGTGCTTTCCACCTGGCTGAGCCGTGTGCCTGGAATAGTCTTCCTGAATGGGTGCGTCATGTTCCCTCTTTTTTCCCACCTTTTTGAGGCTGCTTTTAAATCTTTGGTCTAATTGTTTGCTTTTAGTCTCATTAACTAATTTTCTTTTTCTTTTTTTACTTCTTTAACCATTATCCTACCTTATGAAATACCCCAAGTTTCTTTTCTGTATGTTTGTCTTATTAGATTGTAAGCTCTATGAGCATTGACTGACTTTTTGTGTGTTTGTACAGTGCTGCGTATGTCATGTAGTGCTATAGAAATGTTTAGTTGTAGTAGTAGGGGAGAGGGGGTTATAAAAATAAGGAAACCCCACCAGAGAATTGCAAATGAAGGTTCATGGTGCCAGTTAAGGGAAAGCTCATAGGACCAGCAGGAAACTCATGAAAGAAGACACCTCTGAAGTGAATGCTTTTAACTGTAGGGTCATTGCTCCCTTGTATCTTGTAAAAAGGAATAAGAAGGAGAAACCATGTTGTTATAATTAGTAAGCATAAGCTGAGGTGGAAAAATGTGAAGACACTTGAATTCTCTCTGTAACCTCAAGAGAAGAGACTCAAACTGAGATGTTCCTATTCTGCTACCTAATTCTAGTTAGCAATCCTCAGCTCCTTCCATAGATAGATGTCACACACTTAATTCAACTTCTAAAAGTATTTCTATGTTATGCTTAATAATATCCCAGTTTAGAAAGACTGCCTCAAGCAGCTTACAATCAAAAGAATTCAAAATACAATACATAGATAACAAAAAGAATGTAAATACAAAACAGCATAACATACAATAATAAATACATAATAATAATAATAATTATCTCAAACTTCCCTGGCCAGTCTCCCTCTTTCACTGAGAAGTAGGGCAGGACAAATCTCCCTCTCCTACCCCAATTAAATAAATAACGCATTAATAAACTAAGCTAACTGAGAAGCTCAAATCTAGTAAAAGTAAGCAAGACCGGTCCCACTCTGTTCAAAACGCTGTACCAAACCCTGCCTGTCACACCCCAAGGAAAAGTAGAAAGGAAATAGCCTACTAAAAATAAAATTAGTTAAAAGCAAACACAGGAGTTGGGTAAAGAAGATGGGCCTTGTGATCTCCATCTGCTGTCATTTTCTGGGTTCTGTAATCCAAGCTTTGGGACTTACTAAGGTCCTTCCAGCAACCAATGACTCTGGCACAGTGGAAAGGTTCAAATATGGACGAGCTGAATTTGTGGCTAAAAGGAGCATTTGCCTGGAGGCTGTCAGAGTTTGGTTACAGAAGCAGAACTTGCTTGACAGATGGGGTTCATCACCATGGCCTTGCCACTGCTGAGCTGCTCAGAAGACAAACTGAGAAAACATCTTTTCCTCTCCTTATTATTTCATCCCTGTGACTGGTCAAACCAGCTCAGGCACTAGGCAGCTGACGCTGTCTGAGTTCTCTTTAAGAGATTTAGAACATCAACACCTCAGTTTCATCCTGAGCTCGGGCTGAGCCCAGCTGAACTATTCCTTACCTGAGGATCTTAGGTGATAATTACATTTATAATTTACTTACCTAGGGCTCCAGCCACATTTTCACTTAAAGAAACTTAAAACAAAAAAATTCCATGACACTACTGGGGGTCAAGGTAATAAAGACATTGCAAACTTTTAAAAAACCAGCTGAAATGCATAACTTTCCTGCTTTTTTTCATACTCCTAGTTTTGGATTAGAGCCAGAGTACTGAATACACTATTCAGAGCATGAAGTGCCGAGCAAGATAAATCAGATGGGTACACAGATTCTGATGTAGTAGACAATAGACGGTCTCTGACTAATCAAATATTTTCAGTGCTTACGTTGAATTTCCATTTCTTAAGATTTCTTCACCAAATTAGATATTACATTGAAAGAAAAGCTGTGAGCTGGTGTTAAGTCTCCAGGCGCCCCAAGCCATCAACAGAAAAGCAGAAAATATACTGCTTTTCTGTGATTCCTCCGACTTAATACTGTCACAGTACTAAGTTGAAGGAACCACAGAAAGCAGCAACGTGAAAAAAAAAAGTCTTGATGGCAGTCAGGTTAGGAAAATGGATGCTCAATTTACTATCAACGTTTTTCCTAGCCCATGGATGCGTGCGGGTTCAGAAAATGGACGCTCTTTAATTGAACGTCCGTTTTCCTAACCCGTGGCTGTGCGCACAGCCACGTCTCCTGGGCGCCCGATGCCAAGGACACACCAGGAACGCACAATTTTCCCTAGTGCGTCCTTTTTAACGTGGCTGGTCATTTGCATACTGCATCGCGCGCCCAGGTGAGGTGGATGGGCGCGCGTTAGGGAAACGGACGCTCATTTTTAGCACATCCATATTGCATCGGCCTGTTAGACTATTGCAAGTCTCTTTATCTGGGGTGTAGAGAGAAACTGCTTAAGCGTCTTCAGTTGATGCAAAACACAGCAGCAAAATTGCTTTTTGGGGCCAAGAAGTTTAATCATTGACTCCAATTTGGTCTAAACTCCACTGGTTACCTCTCAGATATAGACATCAATTTAAAATCTTCTCTTTAGTACATAAGGTGTTGGATACTGGCTGGCCTCAATATTTGGCACATTTACTTGTTCCCTATATGACTACACGGGAATTACGATCATCGCAGAAGTTACTAAGTATTCCAGTGCTAAAGCAGACAAGGCATAAATATTTATTTACTTAGACATTTTATAATTACTTGAAACGTCGCAAATTGCTGGAGACCAGGTGGTTTGAACATGCTTTTTTGACAATTTTTCTTCATATGTTCTCTCTGATTTTATAAAGTTTTAAGTATATTTTCTTTTTATTTTAGGTTTAATTATTGCAATTATAAATTATTTTGCTTTCATTGTTGTAATTACCTGCTCTTGATGGTTCAGACAATGGAAGAGCAGTATAAATAAACAAAAAAAGAAATACTAATGAAACTTTTTATTCCCCATAGACACAAAATGAGAAAAGCCTTTAAGTACACCAGTTCACTTAGCGCACAAATGTTAAGTGAGCCACCGGGTGAGGCAGAAAGGAAAGTCCAGTACATGACTCCAGCTTTCCTGTCTTAGGGCTTCTCCCATGCTTTGTCTATAGACTCCTCCATAGCCTATAGAGAAAGCATGGGAGAAAAGCTTTAGTGAATCCGGCTCCTAGTACTCTAACCACCAGGCCTTGCCCTTGGCGAAGCAGAGCGCCAGAGTGGCATGCTTACTGACTACAGCATCAGTCTTGGAGCTCCAGTTTGTAGCCTGCTCTGAGCGCCAGGTAAAACTGCTCTTAAACAGGCCAATTCAATACGGTGCGCTCAGGCCGAGCGCACCGTTAGCTTCCGTTTGGACGTGCGTTTTCCACGCGCTATTATTACCCCTTATATAGTAAGGGGTAATAGCGCGTGGAAAACGCGCGTCCGACACCCCTCCCCCCCCCGGAAACTAATAGCGCCCTCAACAAGCAAATGCCTGTTGATGAGCCTATTAGTTAGACCCGCGCGATACAGAAAGTAAAATGTGCAGCCAAGCCGCACATTTTACTCTCAGAAATTAACGCCTGCCCAAAGGCGGGCATTAATTTCGGCCAGCACCGGGCAAGTGTACAGAAAAGCTGAAAAAACTGCTTTTCTGTACACCCTCCAACTTAATATTATAGCGATATAAAGTCGGAGATCCCCAAAAAAAAAAAAAAAAAAAAAAAAAAATCTGCCCGCAGCCGTGGGTTGGAAAACGGATGCTCAATTTTGCCGGCGTCCGTTTTCCAAACCCGTGGCTATCAGCAGGTTCGACAACCAACACCGGTAAAATTAAGCCTCGGCTGTCAAACCCGCTGACAGCCATCTCCTTTTTACCACGGGCCCTCATTTGCATAGAGAATCACGCGCCCGGGAGTGTGGCCTGGGCGCGCGTCGGAACAGCGGGCACTCGCCTCGGAGCGCTGGCTCTCCCGCACATTTTACTGAATCGGCCCGAAAGGCAGGCAGCTGAGATAATGCTGAACACGGGTAGTTTGGTGCTGTAGGATCTAGGAAGCTTGGATTCAGATTCTGCTTCTGCCACTTGATGTCTGAGACTGTGGACAAATCTCATTGCATGAGGGAAACGCTGAAGTGCACTGGGCTGTGCGCACATGCAGCAGAACTGTACTTGCGCTATAGCAAGGAGTTTTGCATACAAAAAATATGCACTGAGTAAAAATGTGTGCACAGTTTAGCACTCCTCCATGCAAATCCCATGTTAATCAAAGGGTTAGCTATTAGTCCCCAGTGTAGAGGGACGCACTGGCTTTACTTAGGTTTTCTTAACTTTGGATATTTAACTCCTGGTCAGAGGTGGAGTAAAGTTTCTAGCAGTCTGTGGGGCTGGAGTTCATGACTTCCCATTTGTGCATAGAACATGATGTGTTTTGTTATGAACCAACTTATGCTTCTAATTCATGTTTCATGTGCACATCTTTAATATGCAGAAATCTTGGTGTATGCTCCTGAATCATGTTTTGTGCACAGGTAAGGCCCACGAGGAGCGTAAGCCCATTATTAATTTGATATTTAAACAGAGCTCTACACCAGGGCACTTTTACAACGATTTACAGAAACAGAGTCCTTCTCTCAGGCAGGTTGCCACCTAAGGGACTGATGTAAGAAGCCATGCATTAAAAATGGGCACTGAAATTCAGTTTCTTATTTCTAAGAAATAACTCCTGATGCAGTAAATGAATACATCTGGAGTTTAAAAAAAAGTGTGCAAAGACATGCTTAAGACATAGAAAACCCAATTTCTGCACATAATACCTTTTCTGTATGGGAAACATTCTGTGGAGATAAATAGTGTCTTCTGGCTATCAAGCATGATTTATGCATAATGTGTTTGCATGCATAAATCATAGTTCTCCGCCCTTAGTGCCACAGTCACAGTAATTTGTGTGTTTGAGGAGAGCAGTGTGCAGTGATGGGCGTGAGCAGCAGGCATTTCACACACACCAGTCAGACCCCGCATTCTCTTTAGAAGAGAAACTGCGCAATTCAGTTGACCAACCAAAACTGTAAGAACATAAGAACATGCCATACTGGGTCAGACCAAGGGTCCATCAAGCCCAGCATCCTGTTTCCAACAGTGGCCAATCCAGGCCATAAGAACTTGGCAAGTACCCAAAAACTAAGTCTATTCCATGCTACCGTTGCTAGTAATAGCATTGGTTATTATCTAAGTCAACTTAATAGCAGGTAATGGACTTCTTCTCCAAGAACGTATCCAATCCTTTTTTAAACACCGCTATACTAACTGCACTAACCACATCCTTTGGCAACAAATTCCAGAGCTTTATTGTGCGTTGAGTGAAAAAGAACTTTCTCCGATTAGTTTTAAATGTGCCCCATGCTAACTTCATGGAGTGCCCCCTAGTCTTTCTATTATCCAAAAGAGTAAAAAACCGATTCACATCTACCCGTTCTAGACCTCTCATGATTTTAAACACCTCTATAATATCCCCCCTCAGCCGTCTCTTCTCCAAGCTGAAAAGTCCTAACCTCTTTAGTCTTTCCTCATAGGGGAGCTGTTCCATTCCCTTTATCATCTTGGTCGCCCTTCTCCATCACAACTATATCTTTTTTGAGATGCGGTGACCAGAATTGTACACCGTATTCAAGGTGCGGTCTCACCATGGAGCGATACAGAGGCATTATGACATTTTCCGTTTTATTCACCATTCCCTTCCTAATAATTCCCAACATTCTGTTTGCTTTTTTGACTGCCGCAGCACACTGCACCGACGATTTCAATGTGTTATCCACTATGACGCTAGATCCAAAGAAGCCCAACGTTTTTCTCCCATTTGCAAGGCTGATGCAATACCGCAGCTGGACGCGGGTTTTGGATGCGCGTCCATAACCCCTGGATGCAATAAGAGGATCAGCGCCTCCAAAACGTGCCTGCAGCTGGCATTAAGGTTTGAGGAGCCCCAAAAGCTGAACTGAAAAGCAGAAAATACCGCTTTTCTGTGGGTTCCTCTGACACGATATTGTGGCGCTGTTAAGTGGGAAGAACCAGAGAAAGCAGCAACCTGAAAAATAAAATAAAAAAACAAATGTCTTGACAGCGGACAGGTTAGGAAAACATTTTGCTCAATTTACGAGCGTCCGTTTTCCTAACCCGCGCACAGCCACTTCTCCTGGGAGCTCGATGCCAAGGAGGCGCTAGGGATGCACAGTTTCCCCCAGCGCCTCCTTTTTAACGCAGCAGTTCATTTGCCTACGGCATCGCGCACCTGGGAGAAGTGGACGGGCGCACGTTAGGAAAGCACCTTTTTTCCAGAGCGGATATTGCATCAGGCCTGATTTTTGTCCGTGGGAAACAGGTTTAGTTTTACTCTGTAGACACTAAATCAGAGATTGGCTGCTGTCTTTCTGGTCTGGGAATCCTTTTAAACTGTGGAACATGCTAAATCAGGATAAGGCTGCCCATGATTCCCTTGCTTTCTCTGGATTACCACAAAGAAATTATGCAGAACTGGGAAACAAAAAGGGACAGATTCCATGTCCTAGCCCCATTAAGCATCGGTTTCTTGAAAACAGGCTCCGCTCTCATGGGGAAGGCTGGGTTTGATGCATTTGATCTTTGAGAATGCACCTGTGAATATTAAGTATCGTCAGGCTGATGCTGCATTTGCTCCTAGGTTACAGAGCTGCGGAGTGATCCGGTTTCCTGGGTGAGACTTTGGGTCATTCCTGACTTCTTTTTAGTCTACTTTCCAAAAGGGAAAAGGCTCACGAGACGTGTGTGCGCCTAATAACGGCTCTGTTTGGTGTCCTATTCCCATCAAGGTTTCAGGACTTACGGGGCAGGGGAGGGGTGCCGGTGCAGGTGGATTCTAACAGGGGTATTCTGTTTTTGATCCAGATGCCCATGCATGCATTCTAAAAGTAGATTCCCTTAGCTCTACCTGGAATTTGTTTGTTCCTGAGGCACTGATTTCAAGGGGAAGAAGGACTACAAAGCCCACAATGGGATCCGGGGCAGTTGTCCGGGGCATTTGCCCCTCCCCTAGGGACAGCCCCCCATCTATGAATTTTCTCTCTAGTACAAGGCTAGCCCTAAGGGTTTCCCTGAGAGCCGGAGCGGTGCCTGCCCGGGCAGTTTTCTTGTTGTTGCCGAGGAAAGGGTGACACTGACTCAGTTCAGCAGCGCGCCTCCACCTGAACTGCAAACAGATGGGAGTCGTGCAAAGCATTTGCAGCAATCCAGGTGCTCTCCAGAATCAGGACCTTGGGGTTAGGGTGAGCTCACTAGGCAATGAGTCACAGATAAGGGGCCCTGTTCCAACCCTGGCTTGGCTCTGCAAGCAGAAGGAAATCAAAACATTCCCCAAAGCTCTGATTACTTTAAACCTTTCGGCTGTAGCCAAGGATACTGCCTCCACCTCTGTAGTGAAACTGTTCATGCTGGTTACCTTTCCTCAGAAGTTTGGCCTCCAGGTCTTATCTTGGGGACCCCGCAGCCAGGCAGGATATCCACAATGAAAGTTGCATATAATAGAGACTCAGTATTTGAAAATGTGTCTCATGCCACAGTCATTGTGGATATCCTGACTGGCTGTGGGGGTCCCCAGGACAGGTTTGGGAGAGCCCCGTTTAAACCTTTTTATGGCAATGTGTGCAGGTGGCCGTCTGCATACTAAATAGTGAATTTGGAAGGTCCGTGGACTCCAAAAAGCAGCACTCCCTTTCCAAACTTGTTTCTCCGTGCAGTCCATCCCCTGCATTAGACTAGAGTGGCGAGAATGATTTGGGTTTTTTTTTTTTTTTAACCTTTTGTAGCTTTTTAAAAACTATTTTGGGGTAAGTGAGGCATAGGGTAAGATAAAATAAACCCCCTCCCCATGAATCAGAATCTCTTCGCGTCACGCATTCCTTTCCAGTTATACCAGTAATCCGGTGCCTTTCCCTTTGATGTCTTGGTAATGCCTCTTACCTGCAGTTTCTGGGCAGTCTGGAAGGTAAGAAATAGAAACCTCAGCGCCGCCTTTGTTACTGACTTGCACGTCCTGCCGCAGGAGCCGGGAGCAGCTCTGCGAGATGTACCAGCAGATCCTCGCCGGTTCCGACTTCGGGCTGCTCCAGCAGTACGAGAGGCTCGTGGTGGACATGATGCAGGACTTTCGGGCCCAGAGGCTGAACACGGAGAAGCTGGAGCACGTCCTCAAAAGGTAGGCGCCTGGGCACCAAGTGATCAGAAACAGGGGGATTTCATACTGTCTCGGGGGTTTGTTTGTTTCACAACTCCCTGTTTCAAAGCATTCTGAGAGTTTCTTAATATGAAAGATTTGGGGGAAAACCTATATTGATTCGCCTGTACCTGATAACCTGGGGTCAGCTGGTGGCTTCCTTCCCAATTCCCAGTGCTTTCATATGTCTATGTCCTTAATGAGGAACTCTCCTTACTTTATAGCAGGCGCCCTAAAAAAGCTCTTTTGTTTTCAGGACGTCAGAGGGTTAGACGCGCTCTTCAGGGCTACCAAACAACCCACTTTCTGCAGGGAGAAGTTAGGCTAGCCCTGCCTTTACACACCCCTCTCTCTGGTACTGCTAATTTCAAATGAAGAAAGCTAGACTACAAATCCCACAATGCACTGCTAGACGTATCTTCAAAAACCAGGAATGACCAAAGGTCTCTGGCTAGCTGGTAGTTAGGGAATCGGGGGCTTGGACAGACTTGCACCAGCCTCTCTCTCTCTCCAACATCTGCTATTGCACTGTGGGAGAGAGGTGGAGAGAGATGGATTCAAAAGGAGAGTAACAGAGAGAGGATAATCCTGTTGATCAGTGTCACCTTGTCCCTGCTTTCCCAGGGCGGTGGGTAACCATGGAAATGACCCCAGTCTTTCAGAGGGGAGCCTGACAAGACAGAGAATGTGATACACGGGAGGGATCAACTCCTGCCAAGCTAAGGAAAGAGTCTGTGGGAACAGTGAATGGACTCCAGCTGCTGCCTCTCTATTTCCCTATAGCCTCCTCTTCCAAGCCAATGTACTAATCTGGTAGATTTATTTTTTTAATACAGAGTTAGCTTTTTCTGCGTATTTGTGATCTCGTTCCTTGCCATTCACTGATTAGTCCTTCAACTAATTTATTGAAGCATGAGCTTTCAAGGACTCTGCCCTCCGAAGGTCAGGGTTAGTCTATAAGGTGCCACTCAACCCCTGTCTTTTTTGCCACACCAGACTAGCACGGCCATCCCTCTGAAGAATTTTAGCCCGTCAAGTGTTTGGGTGAAGCATTTTCTTCTTTGGCCTTCTTTTATCTTTTACACTGCCTTTTATTAAGAGCACCGAGGCTAAATCCTGAACTCACACTCACGCTTTCTGGGGAAAGGAGAAACCTCCAAGACCCTCTTATAAAGAAGCAGGATATTGCCATGCTGTTCCACGTTTCACAGCAGTGCCACAGATCGAGAATGTAGTGCCCTGTGCTGAAAGATCAGGGAGCTCCCACGCCTTCACACACACACACACACCCCTTATGCCGAGTGCGTGAAATAACCATTCTGTCACCACTGGCCATCTCTGACAGCTCAGTCTAGGACCATCTCAAATACGTACCTTAGGCAACGTACCATCTGCACGTGAAGATGTGCTGCGGGCCACCGCGCTGTCTGCGCCACTCCCCTCGCGGCCACAGTCCTGCTTTGAAAGCTATTCCTGGGTGCTTGTTTAAAGACACGGTGTGGCACAGGGTCAGTGGGTTTGAAAGGTCGGTGATGGCCAAACAGGAGTAGAATGACTTGTCTTTATCTCTTTCGCTGCACTAGCACCGCACCTCTTCCAAGGCTGCAGGGAACTGCACCAGCTCCGATTGCTTTTGCCAGCTGCTCTTCTGCTATTAGATGTAACATTGTGAGGAGGAGGGAGGCATCAGAACAGGGGACTCACCTGACCAGTCAGGTTTTCAGGATATTCATTATTCAGAATGAATATGCATGAGAGAGACTGGCATTCAACTCACCTTCTTTACTCATCCCATGTGCCCATCAGCAATAGCAAAAGAAAAAGAAAAAACAAAACAAAACCCTGGACCTCTTTAAGAGGGAAACACAAAAGGGCCCATTTCTCCGGAACATAAAATTGGAGTTAACTCCTGATAAAAGAAGGCCATAGTCTTAATAAAAAGCCAGCATCACATGATGCAGGTCTTTGCCAGAAAGTTGTGACCCCAGGCGACAGAGCTGGGACTAGTTTACCTAACCTGTCTTCTCTTGTCCATGCCCCTGGGATGGCGTCTTCAGGACTGAGGAGACGGCATCCCTACAGATGGCAGAATTAGAAGAAGACTTACAACAGCACGTGGCAAAGATGGAGCATAAAATCCGGGAAGAGGTATGCATGGCACCAGCAGATTCTGCTTTTGTGATTGCGATTTATCGCTAAAGCTAGCTTGGGTTCAGGCTTGACAGGCCGAGCTCTTAGGAGATAAAATGTAGGCGCACACATACCGCATATAAATACAGTGGCTTGCAGAAGTATTCTGCCCCTAAAAAGTCAGCAGATGCGTGTGGATTACGAATGACACTTATCTCAAACTGTTCCAGATAGTTATTTGTATTGCAAACCAGAATGCTCTCAAAGTACATTTTCAAAGTCACAATTCATTATTTCTCTGCTTTTTTTTGTAAAATAAAATTGGAAACTGAAAACTGCTGCTTGCATAAGAATGCAACCCCTTCAGCCTAGTACTTGGTAGAATCACCTTTTGCTGCAATAACAGCTTTAAGTCTTTGGGTAAGTTTCTACCAGCTTTGGACACTGGGAGTGATTTTTTGCCCATTCTTCCTTGCAGATTTGCTCCAGGTTGTTTAGGTTGGTTGGATGATGCTTATGGACTGCAATTTTCAATTAGTGCCACAGATTCTCGATTGGACTGAGATCTGGACTTTGACTTGGCCATTGGAGAACATTCACCTTTTTGTTGTTCCGCCACTCTTGTGTTGCTTTGGCCTTGTGCTTAGGATCATTGTCCTGCTGAAAGGTGACCTTTCTCCCAAGTTTTAGTTTTTTTAGCAGACTGAAGCAGGTTGCCTTGCAGTGTTCCCCTGTATGTTGCACCATCCATCTGTCCTTTAGTTTTAACAAGATGCCCAGTCCCCGCTGAGGAAATGTATTCCCACAACATGATGTTGTCACCCCCCATACTTTACTGTTGGGATGGTTTGCTGAGGAATGGGCAGTGTTAGGAATTATTAGGAAGGGAATGGTTAATAAAACGGAAAATGTCATATTGCCTTTGTATCGCTCCATGCTGAGACCGCACCTTGAATACTGTGTACAATTCTGGTTGCCACATCTCAAAAAAGATATAGTTGCGATGGAGAAGGTACAGAGAAGGGCAACCAAAATGATGAAGGGGATGGAACCGCTCCCCTATGAGGAAGGACTGAAGAGGTTAGGGCTGTTCAGCTTGGAGAAGAGATGGCTGAGTGGGGGATATGATAGATGTCTTTAAGATCATGAGAGGTCTTGAACGAGTAGATGTGAATCGGTTATTTACACTTTTGGATAATAGAAGGACTAGGGGGCATTCCATGAAGTTAGCAAGTAGCACATTTAAGACTAATCAGAGAAAATTCTTTTTCACTCAACGCACAATTAAGCTCTGGAATTTGTTGCCAGAGGATGTGGTTAGTGCAGTTAGTGTAGCTGGGTTCAAAAAAGGTTTGGATAAGTTCTTCGAGGAGAAGTCCATTAACTGCTATTAATCAAGTTTACTTAGGGAATAGCCACTGCTATTAATTGCATCAGTAGCATGGGATCTTCTTGGTGTTTGGGTACTTGCCAGGTTCTTGTGGCCTGGTTTGGCCTCTGTTGGTAACAGGATGCTGGGCTTGATGGACCCTTGGTCTGACCCAACATGACAATTTCTTATGTTCTTATGTTAGGCTTGCGTCACACATAGCATTTTAAAATTTGTTCAAAAAGCTCCATTTTTGTCTTATCTGACCACAAAATAATATCCCACATTTTAGCTGGGTCACTCTGATATTTTCGGACAAACTCCAGACGTGCTTTGATGTGTCTTTTCATCAGTAATGGCTTCTTTCTAGCCACCATCCCATACTGGTCAGTTGTATGCAGAGCTCTGGATATGACTGTCTGGTGCACCCCCCACCCCAGTCTCAGCCACTGAACTCTGGAGCTCAAAGTGACTGCTGGCCTCTCTGTGTCTTCCCCCAAGTCTCCTTGCTCTGATGCAGAGTTTAGAGTGACAGCCTTGTTTAGGCAGTGTCTGGGTGGTAGGATGCAGCTTTCATTTCCTCACAATCGAACACTGGGATAGTCAAACACTGATATTATTTTGTAGCCTTTTCCTCTCTTGTGTCTATAACGTTATCTTTAATTTCCTTAGAATGCTCTTTCGTCTTCATTTTCACAACTTTCCTTCAGATTCACACTCTAACTAATGGTACTGGAATTAGGGGGGTCTTTCATCCAGAAAAGTTGACCTTTTCTAATGATTAACAGGTAGAGGCCATTTGTAAACCAATTGTTAGGGCAATATCTTTCATCTGTATAAACTTGGAGCTTCCACAGCACAGGGGTTGAATACTTATGCAAGCAACTTTTTTCAGGTTTTAATTTTACTTTACAAAAAATGCAGAGAAATAATGAACTGTGACTTTGAAAATTTACTTTTAAGAGCATGCTGGTTTGCAATAAACATACTTTCTGGAACAATCTGTGTGTAATTTATAATCCACATGCATGTATGACGTTTTAGGGGGTAGAATACTTTTGCAAGCCACTGTATATTTCTAACTTAGCCTGACAATATGTTCTTGTCCCATACAAACTTGCTGTTGCCCCTTGCAATTACTGCTGGAAAGGTGAATGTAACATTTTGGTTGCCCATCCTGAAGCTGGAATTAAAAGCTGATTGACTCTTTTTAACACTGTGTATGTTCCACCATGTTTGCACAGTGGCAGGGAACCACATGTGAGTGCAGTTAAATGTCACAGAAATCCTCTGGGACTTGAGGCTTGCTTAGACGGTGCCATAGTTGCATTTTCAAAACAAAGTCTTTGAAGCTCTGCTTACTGCAAAAAAAGTCTCCTAGAACCTCTGAAACTGAGCCAAAAAGTGGAAAAATCACCTTGGTTTAAAAGAAAATCAAAAGGTTGCTGGATAGAAAGAATACCTTGTATTTGCCTAACAAATATTTGCACTTGAAAGCTGTCAAGATTAGTGAGATCTCAGGATTGTCTGAGGAAGGCACTTTTAATAGTCCTCAAGTTTATACAGAAAAGCATGACAACTAACAAAAATGCCTATGGGAGGCACTTTTTGTTCCTGTGGTGCACAAACTCTGTCCTTGAGGCACTGGGGGTTTTAGGATTTCTACAATGAGTATGCAGGAGATCTGTCTGCATGCAGTGCCTCCATTGGATGCAAATAGATCTCATGCATATTCATTGCGGGACTTGTGCACCACTGGAAAGAATGCAGACAAGTTTTCAAGATTTGATGGGGAAGAGCTAGTGGAGTGGTAGAAGATGACAGAAAGAGGTGAAAACAGCGGGAGGATAGACAGCTAGTCTGGCTCCTTTTTAGATATGTCTTGAATTGCATTGAGTTGCCCTTGACTGCCCCGTCATGTTTGTAGAGGGAGATTTTCAATGCCATTTGCATGGGGGGGGGGAAAGCATTTTAGCTGTGTAAATCAGCTGTCTGAAAATTGCACCTAATGTGACTAAAAGTTGGGGGAGGAAACATACGTGTGTAGATTGCATGTTCAGCTCTACGCGAGGCTTCCTCGGAAAAAGCAGATGCAAATGCAACATGCTTCAAAGTGAAAGTCCATGTGTGCACATTAACTTTGAAAATTGGTGAAAAGTATGAGGGTTACAGAACCTAAGGACAATTTGAAAATGTCACCAGTTTTTTTTAGTATTTTTTTTTTTTTTATTCCTCAACATTCCTTAGGACCAGCAGAAACTTGAAGCTGCCATCTCAGAGGTGCAGAGGAGGCACGAAGCTGAGGTGCTGGACCTGCAGGCCCTCGTCGATAGGCTGAAGAAGGTGGGATCTCATTTTTAATCCGCATTTGTTATTCAGTGTCCAGGAAAGGGCAAGAGAAGGAAGCTTGTCTTGGAGGCAATGGGACATAGAAACAGCAAAAAATGAAGTGCAACAAGGGCGGGGCAGAGATTGGACATTTGAAAGAGTAAGGATGGAAAGGGAAATGGACAAAAATAATTTGGATGTTTGACCCGTCTTTCCAAATAATGCCCAAGGCAGCTTACAGCGTTGTTAGTAATTCAAGTACAATAAATCCCTGCTACAAAGAGCTTACAATCTAGGTAGATACTTGAGAAAACAGGAGATAAAGTGACTTGGCCTAGGTCACAACAAATGAGTATGGACAACTGGCCACCCCGGGCAAGGCTTGCTTTTGCACCCTTTTTTCCTTTCAGACTTGTACGCTCCCACATTTGCAGACTGGATCAGAAGGGTGGTTCTAGGAATCCCTTCTTGTCTACCCCTTGGCAAGGGCCTTGAGTGGGGACAGTGGGATTTGGACTCTGGTTTCCCTGGTGGTCAGCCTTTTGCTTTAACCACTAGGTCACTCCTTTTCCTATAAGGTAAGAAAGGTGAGCGGAGTGTGGAAGAAGAGAGTGAGATGTTGAAGCAGATGCTTTGCTTTCCTGGAAGAGAGCGATGAATACTCATCCTGAGCTCAGCGTCACGAGTGACTCTTCAGGATCCTCAGAGCCTAGTTTACCTCCTAGTTCTCAAGCTAACATAGAGTCAGACTGAGCTAGTATTTATGGTGGAAGATTACAATGATTGTGTAGCTTGAAGACTTTGCTGGCCTCCGTATTAACTCGCTGGATGATACTGCTGTAATATCATCGATAGAGAATGCAATATGAAAAAGACAGGAGAGGAGAGAAAAAGAATGATGACCCAGAACAGATGGCGAGGCCAAGACATTAACTCTCGGGTCGATACAGTAAAGTCTGCGGGACAGCAGGCGAATGCCCGCTCTCCCAGCGCGCGCACCGGCTACTCGCTGGTGCACGCGATGCAGTATTTAAATTAGGCCCGGCAGTAGATCCGGGGAAAAGGAGGCGCTAGGGACACTAGCACGTCCCTAGCGCCTCCTTTTTGACAGGAGCAGCGGCTGTCAGCGGGTTTGACAGCCGACGCTCAATTTTGCCGGCGTCGGTTCTCAAGCCCGTTGTCAGCCACGGGCTCTGAAACTGGACGCAGGCAAAATTAAGTGTCCGGTTTTTGACCCGACAGCCACGGGCCGAATTCAAAATTTATTTTTTTTTTTACTTTTTTTTACTCTTCGAGACCTTCGACTTAATATCGCCATGATATTAAGTCGGAGGGTGCACAGAAAAGCAGTTTTTACTGCTTTTCTGTGCACTTTCCCGGTGCTGGAAGAAATTAGCGCCGGCCTTTGGGTCTGCGCTAATTTCTGAAAGTAAAATGTGCGGCTTGGCTGCGCATTTTACTTTCTGCATCCCGCGTGCATACCTAATAGCGCCATCAACATGCATTTGCATGTTGATGGCGCTATTAGGTGCCACGGGTTGGACGCGCGTTTTCCTCCCCTTACTGAATAAGGGGTAAGGGAAAACGCGCGTCCAAGGACAGGTTAACAGTGCGCTCCGTCGGAGCGCATTGTACTGTATCGGCCTGTCTGTGATCTAGCCTACATGAGGGTGTAATGAGGGCCCGACTGACCATGTGAAGTTATGAGTGTAAAAAATACTGAAAAGTATCCCTAACTACATGATCATTTAGTACTGGGTGTCCATTCTTCGTCTCTTTCCCTGCTCTAATAATGTGGTGTTTACATTTCCTTCAAGCATCAAGATGAAAGAAAGCTCCTAGAATCTAAGGGAGAAGGCACCAAGCTGAAGGATCAAGTCTTTGAACTTTCCCAGGTGGGTGATCCTCCTGCATGGAAGATTTCTATCCTTACAGAAGACCTTGCAGGGAAAGCAACCGATACACGATGTGATAAATGAGAATATATCACCTAGGTCAGCTGCTGCAGGCTTGCTTTCAGAGGGACCATGAGCCTGTAGGAGGGTGCAAGAGGAAGACGTTTTAGCAACTTATTTCTAGAACTATTGCTTGGTCTAGATGAACATCTCTAGTAGCTGTACTGGTCCAGCAGAAAACTGGATTCTTTGCTAGCCCAAGATGTTTGTTTATTTAAAAGTTTTTTTATACACCGCATATACACACAGTGGTGGATCTAAGCGGTTTACAAAGTTAAAACATACATAATATTAAAAGAAACATAAATTAAAAAAAACATTGATGGATTGCCGGAACAGAATTAGTACAAAACAGAGTAACAATCTTTAGAAAAGAGGGATTAACATTGCGGATTTGGAAAAGCTAGAGAGAATAGGTAGGTTTTTATTGCTTTTTTTGAAGTCGTGTTTAGTGGTGAGTTGACTGATCTGATTAGGTAAAGAGTTCCATAATTTGGGACAGACAACGGAGAAAGCATGGTTGCGAGTTTAATCAAGGTGGCTGTTTTTACAGTGGGTACCTGAAGATAGTTTTTATCGGAGGAATGTACGTGACGAGGTGGTTGATAGAGGCGGGGGGGTGGAACATAGCCATATGGAGGAAGTACTAAGAAGTAAAGAGTGAACTAGCATCAACATTTTGTATTGTACTCATTGGTGAATGGGCAACCATTCACCAATGAGTACAATACAATTCACCAATGGGTACATGTCCCTTCTTTCGGAATCTTCAGATTCCGAAAGAAGGGACATGTGTGGCCTGGAAAATGCATGGACTACATCGGCTTTAGAAAAGCTATTAAAGACTGTTGAGAATCATTTTCTAAGGAGAGCTGGAGACCAGACCCTCTGTGATGGACCTCGTTTTCCATCCTCTCTGTGGTACTGGCCCTGTGATTAGAGACATCTTTAAAAACAACCTAGAAGAACACAGGACTACCAGTTTTATTTTTGTTGGGGGTTAATGCATGTTGGCAGTAGTGTTGTTCTATATAGAGCAGTACAAATGAGGACAGGGATTAGCCAGGTCACTAAGTAGTTACCCAGTTACAGTACCCTGGGCGAAACTTGTTCTTCTCAAAGTAGCTAAAAGCATGCACAGGCTTATAGAACGCACATGCTTTAAGCCACATGAAAACGAGGCATTCCAGCGAGGGGGGGGGGGGGAGGAAACAATGCATATACAATTATATTTTATCAGCCCAATTTTTATAGCAGCCCGTAGAAGGCTGGAATCCATGTGAACGTCAACTCAAATTTTCAAATCAGATTTAGCATGCGTATGTCCTTGGCATGACATGCACTTCTATCCACTAGAGAGCAGGTGTA
This sequence comes from Rhinatrema bivittatum, assembly GCF_901001135.1. Lineage (NCBI taxonomy): Eukaryota > Metazoa > Chordata > Amphibia > Gymnophiona > Rhinatrematidae > Rhinatrema > Rhinatrema bivittatum. The sequence continues at coordinate 65,124,355 of NC_042627.1, read as the reverse complement.
AAGGTTTACATGCAAACTTTCAAAAACCAAAAGTACGCACATAAATGACTTCCCTGCCCCTGTTCTGCCCCCAGGAATGCCTCTCTGCAATTTTGCACAAACTTTTCTGCATTCTGCAATGAGGTATTCCCGGGGAGGGGGGTTGGAGTTGGGGCCAGGGAAAATCATTTATGGGCTTATTTTTGATTTTCACAAAAGGGCATGTAAATCTTTGCCTGGACCTTTGTGTGTAAAAAAGATTGTCCCACCAGGATACATTTCCAAAAGCCCATCTCTGAGCATAAAACCGTGTTTTTAACGCATGTGCATGCTATTGAAAATGCATCCCTAAATGGATGTGCAGTTTTATGTGCCCCTCCGCTGCCTGCTGCTAAGGTAGGTATAGAGTGGACAGGCAGTTTATACCCGTGCACCTTGGAGTTGGCAGCCACGTGGATGCCCTTTGAAAACAAGGCCCTTAGCACCAAAATTCCTGACTGCTTTGCAAAGGGGTGGGCAGGGCTAATGAAACTTGCCCCAAATCTGCAGAGCGCTGTCTATGAAGGGGAAGGGCATGGGCTAGAATTTGAAATACACAAAAGGCAACTCACAGGGCTGTAAATCTGAAAGAGTGTGAAGGGGAGGAGGAAAGAGGCCTGATCCACTGAGAGGAGGAGTCACAAAGGTAGGGAGGAGTGAGGAGAAGGCTACGGAACCAGGTGTGGGGAAGGAGAAACGTGAGCCCAAGCCATGGGTGATCTGAGAAGGTGACTCTCTTAAGTCTGGCAGCCCATGGAGATGTAACATAAGTTGCGTTTCCTGATCCGGGGCGAGGGGTTATAGTAATCTGCTTTCTGAGAGGGGATTCATCTTGGCTTTACCAGTGCTTTTGGAGTCTGTGCTTGACATTTTCTCCTGCTTGTCAGCTTTGCAATGCAGGGGAACCTGCTGAGTGAGATTTCCTGTCTCCTTGCCACCCAAAGCTTCGTGCTGGTGGAATCTGGTCTCTGCAGTTTGGCCTGTTTTGACTTGAATGCATTTAATCCTCCCAGCCAGCAACGCTAAAGCTTCTGCTGAGCTTCAATTCAGAGTTGGCTCTTCTTGAAAGGGCACTGATAATAAAGCACGTGGAGTGCGCACACACAAGCACATAGAATCGTATTCATGTTTGGTCTCCCTTTTAATCTTTTTAAATAGTTTATTTAACTAACAAGTAAAAGCTGAGAGCCCGCTGTTGAATGCATTAGTCTTGTCTTTTTTGGATTTGGGAAGTGAAAATAGAATGCACCTTGGGCTGCCTGGATCCTGGCTCCCATATCGAGAAGTTTATTCACATTCTACACAGTACGTCCTCCAACAAGGAGAGAAAAATCAGGTGCCTTCCCTAAAACAAGGTCAACTTTCCTAGCTGGACGCTTTGAGGCTGGCAGAGTCCTCTAACTGAACGGTTGGCAGAGTGTTGTGTTTAGGCGACTGCCACGACAGTAGTACAGAGTGGTGTTTTGGGGTTTTTTTTTCGTTTAAGCACTGGAAGATAGAGGGTTGGGAAAAGGATGTGATGCACATTTCCACAAACGTCTCCTTTTGCTTCCCTCCAGGAGAATGAGCATTTGAGAAGGAACCTGCTGGAGTCTGAAACCAATGTCTCGCTGCTCCAGACGAAGCTGGATAAGTTGAAGAACGACATGACAGACCAAGAGATGCAGCATGAAAGGTGAGGAAAGAGCTGTGGGAGAAGCCGGATGGACCGATGGAGGTAGATAAAGAGCCGCCTCATAGACTAAGAACGGCAGCAGGGTGCTCGGGCCGAGGTCCGGTGAATGGTGCTGGTGACCGCATGAAGCAAAGGACAAAGCGGAACAATGAGAACGGAAATGGTTGAGCATCAGTAGCTCTCCTCGTGTTACAATGAATAATAGGACTCTGCACTACAGCACACTGGTGAAGACTGGTCCAGTGAATGGGATGATGCAAGTGGGGGTGCCTTTTGTAACCATTAGATTTAGACATATTAGTCTAGGCTAGAACTGGTCCTTCCAGTTTTTAACATTTCTTTCTCGGTGCAGGGAGAAAGAGGTGTTGACGATGATGGCCGAAGACAACAGAGGAATTAGCAGCCAGATTGAGATACTCCAGTATGTACAAAGCAAATGTTCTTCCATTACTATCTACTGACGTGGATCGCCTAGCACATGTCGTCCCGATGTCCTCCTTTTTCCTAATACTTGTTGTTCTTGTTATGAAGATTAGACTGGAAGCCTGTGGGTATTGCTTTGTGCTGCCCAGAAGGAAAGATGGGTTTAGTGATTGCCTCCGCCTTAGACCCTGAACGAGGGCTGAGACTTTTGCCTGACTGACCTGGCCTAATGAGTGCAGCGGGCAAGGTATCTGATCCCTGAATGGGATGGAGATGAAAGAGAGGTGTGGAGCCTGTGGCCTGACTTTCCAGGCTCTCCCGCCATTATTGCCCGCGTCAGCAGGCCGAGGACAGCGCCGTAATATAGCGCCTACTTCAGGGTCACGGCTGAAAAGGAAACTCGAATAAGCAGGGGGCGAGGGGGAGAGTTCCCGAAAGGGGCACAGACATGCATTAAGCTATCTTGTTTCTCCTGATTTCAGGGCAGCAAACAAGTCCCTTTACGACAGCAATGACAGCCTGAGATCCGCGCTGCTCTCTAATGCAGGAAGCACGAGGCAGCGGGTGAGTTCAAAGCCCCTCTGTGCCAGAGGGTTGGTGCACTGGCCGACGTTCACGCCAGTGGCTAGTATGGAATGAGAATTTGTCACAGTGGGTTTGGCATTAGTAATGCGTTCTATCTGTTGGTTGCAATGTGTGTGCCAATTGCCGGGCTGCTACTCGGTTATAATACAGTGGCAAGTGCACGCTTGAGCAGCAGACAGAGCGATGTGTTCAGTGGCATTAGTTCAGTAGAGTAAAATGGAGGACACTCACTATGGGGCTCAATTTATCCCTGCTTGGGCTCTAGAAAAATGTACGATAGAAGTGTGTGTGGACATGTGACGGAGTCCTGTTGTATCAGCAGGTGTAGCGTTTCGGGGCAAAACCCTGTATTTGGGGTTGAGGGCTCCAGAAAGCAAACAAAAGCTATGAAAGTGTGTGGGTGAACAACCTTTAGCGGAGCGGAAAGAACCAATGGGACTTCTCTGGTGGCTCTGCCTCCTGTACGTCTCGAATATATTTTTATGGTTGTATTTATTTGGAAAAATCCAGTTAACCCAAGGTATCTGCCCTTGAGAGCCCAAATACATTGGGTAAGTCGAGCCCTAGAATTTGTCTGCAGCAGTTGAGATGCACTAGAAGGAGGGAGGGAGAGCGCGGCTAAAATTCAGCATTTAGAGGTGTGTTTAACTCGTTTGCCGCCTTTTTTTTTTTCTTCTAGCACTCGTCCCCCGGTCGGAACAGTTTACCAGAAAGAGCGAGCCCAAATGCATTACCTGTGATCACATACAGCAGGTGAGAGGACACCGGGAGGGCCTGACTCTGATCTCCCACCCCCAGTAACACACAGCCCATGCTTTTACAATTGTCTGCCAGCTATTAACCATCTGAATCCTCCTCTAGCTACGCAGCGGAAGAGGATTCGTACAGGAAGTTCTCAGATGTAGCCCACTGGGCTGACAAGTACCTGGACAGTGGCGTTTCCCTGCCGCACAGCCTGGCATGCAGCGATGAGGACAACTCGCCCAGCGACTTTGGGAGCGAGCGCAGCGAGAGCTCGGAGGAGACTCTTCACCGAAGCTATTCCTATGTGCCCTCGGATGTGGAGGTGCTGACTGTGGCTCTTGGATGTCTGTGTCCTTTTTTTTGTTCAAATAAATACACATCTGCTGTCCTTCTTAGGAGAAAGCACGAAAGGAAAATTCAGGGCTTAGTTTCAGAATGATTCTTAAGAGAGAACACACTGCTTAGACATTAGATAGCTGGACCAGAGTGAATATAAATGGCAGGTCAGGCTTGCAATTGTGATCTGAAGATGGGCCCAGACAGAGTACTTCATTCCCTTCTGGTAATTCCTATTGTGCTCCAGTACAAGTTATATTTATGATAAGTGGGTGGAGAGTTTGTAATGCCAAACCTTCTTACAACCGTAAGATGTGCGGGCATCATACCGTAAGGGGCATAATGAACACACCAGTGCAGTTGTCCAAAAGACAGCCACTAAGATATCATCATCCGCCAACTCTGAAATATCCAAAACTTTCTCATACGCGCACTCTCCCAACAAAATAATTCAACATTGTCCTATCTTGTGGCGTTTGCCAGCTTCTGGGGTGACTTCTGCTTTTTATACTTGATTTGGCAAATCGCAGCTTGTGCAGTGGCTGTGGCTCCATAGTGGTGCTTTAAATGTAATCCTGTTACTCCTGCAGTTGTCCCTTTTATAAAGTCCTGTTTTCTGATATTACACGTGGACATGAAATCCTTTCTCCATAACCTGGATAAAAGTGTGCATGCTTCAGAGCCACGTGACTTGCGGGAAAGCTATCTATCTGCTCTCAATGAAATTCCTTTGCGTTTCCGCAGATGTCCGATATCAAGACCGAGGTCGATGGCAGAGTGAAGGGAAAGCGATCCTCTAGATCGGTTAGTCGCTCTGGATCATCTGCTTCCTCCAGAAAGCGGCTTCCTGCTTTCACACCAAAGGTACCTAGTAGACTTAAGGTTTTAACTCCAGACCGTCCCCATAAGGGCGGACCTCAAGAGGATGTGACTCGGCCACAGCTGTGGTTGGCTGTTCCAGAGTGAGGCTACTTTGCTGGCGCAGGGCTCCCCGAAGCGCAGGCCCCGGTGCAGTCACCTTTTATTCGCTCGCACCTAATGACAAGCCTGGTCTCCAGAGCAGTGGACAGTGAAAAAGCCCAAGGGCAAGGAAGAGAAATAAGAAGAAGAATTAGGGTAGATAATGCTCCCAATAACCAGCTCAGCTGGAGCTCTTACAGTCACAGAGGTAAGTGACAGGGGAGAGGATCCCTTCCGCTTGGGCGAGGAAGCTTCTGAGGAATCCACGTGCTGGTGTAAGATTCAGAAACTAGAGAAGGGGGCTGAGGCAGGCCTCAGCTGAGGTGCGGGATGCTGGGGGAGTCGCCGTTTCTGCCCAGCGTGAGACGGGAGCAGATCTTGGGGGGCCTTTAGCTCTGCAGATCAGCTCTTTCTGTAACTAGTCAAAGGAAGACATCAGCAAAATCTGTCTACTTGACATCCATGAGCTGAAATCATTTCAGGGGCTGACTGGCGTAATAAGCTACATGTTAAAACTGTGTGTCGAAGTTTCTTAATGCACACGCTAAAAATAATTTAAACTCCTTAGGCAGTAAACTAATGGTATGCTAATGCATCAAGCATGAAAAAAGCACGCTAGCTAGAAAATATGAGTAAAATAATAGCTTAGCACACATAAAAACATGAAACCATTGCTAATATTTGCACAGAAAACCTGGTTTATGTGCCCAAATCAGATTTTCTGCACCAAAATCCTGAGTAACTCATGTTGTGGTCTAAACTGAGTTAATTTTCCATGTGTAAGAAAACATGAGGGAAGTAAGCGCACCTCTCTACATCTAAAGATAATACATAATGGCTTCCTTACCAATCCATTTACATCAGGGGGCATGGACTCTTTTTTTTTTTTTTTTTTTTTGTATGCAAAATTCCATCTTGCACTGGCAGTAAAGTTTGCAAACCAAAAAACATGCGCACAGCTCTGGCCCGGGTTTTGGCAGAGGCGACGTAGGCAATTGCCTAGGGCACCAGATTGGGAAGGCACACCCAAGCCAGGGAGGAGCCTGCTCCCGCTGTCCACTTCAAAGGGGCACTGCTATGGCCCTCTGGAGGAGGTGGAGGGTAAAAGGACTTCAACCACTATCTGCTCTCTATAGGGCCGATGTAATTAGGTGCGCTGAAGCTGCCGCGGCTTTGTGCGTGGATGTACGCGCGTTTGTACACGTGTTTTCCCGCGCAAAGCCCTATACGGGGATGTAATAAGGGTTTTCTGCGTGGGGAAAAAAGCGCGTACGAACGCGCTTACAGACCCGCAAGTTTTCCTATGCGGATGCATGCTAACGGCATGCAAAGAAGGCGCTTAGCTAATCATCGGCAATGCAGGGAGCCGTGCTGCTAGTACGGGGTTTTTAATGTGGGGTTTTTTTTTTTACTGCTCTGGTCAGGGCACGAGTTAAGTGTCAGCGCCAACTCGGGGGGGGGGCTATGTCAGCATCCAAACGTCCTGAAAACCACCTAGCTGAGCGCCTCTCTTGGCGTCCGAGTGGCCAGCTTAGCTAGGCGTCTTTCTGGGCGCCCGATCGTATAGATTTGCGACCAAGTAAGTGCTAGCTCAGTGCCTGAGCAGCGAGATTAGCTAGGCGCCTTTCTGGGCACCAGAGCGTCCATATTTGCTCCCGGCTGAGTGCCTATGTTGGCACCCAAGCATCCAGATTGGTGCCCAACTGAGCCCCTATCTCGCTGCTATGCCAGCGTGAATTGGCATCCATGAAAATCTTTGCCATGTTTTCTGCAGCACAGTTGGAAATATTAAAAATACTTTCTAGACTCATACTTTCACTTAATAGGGAGACCCGTTCGCTCGATCTCTTTTATGTGTGGATTATCGGTGCGAGTTTTGAGCATGGATGCGGACACTTATTACATAGGCCCATATCATGCTTAGGTACGTGCATTTTTTCAGTACATGCACAGATTTCTACGCGCAAATCATTTGCATAATTTAATTTTTTTTTACATCCCGTGGATGATCAAAACCCATGCTCATAACTAGCGCCTGTTTTGCCGCAGGTCTTAGTATATCAGCCCCTATGACTTTCCATTCCCCACACTCCAAACCAGCCCTGGCACAACTGAACTGCAGGTTGAACTGTGCGCTCTGCCGAGTGGCTCCTCAGTGAATAGAAGAACATATTTAAAAGTTTAGGAGTTTTACAAAAAACTGGCTTGATATTCCACTTGCTTTTATATTCCATATTTCTAAACAGGTTGTCCAGCTCCCTACCATCTCCTCCCCTGCACCCTCATCACCCTCCTCTGACCCCTTTGCTGTCAACGGCATAGGCCTCTGTGGCATCATCCTCATAAATATTGATTTAGTCATGCTACAAAAACTATAAAGTTCCAGTGCCTTACTGTATCAGCAGGTTGCAAGATGCAGTTTTATTTTTTGTAAATATATCTCATGCTAACTCTCAGCCCCCCCCACAACTGCATCTCCCTCTGGAACTCAGCTAATGTGGCGCCTGAGTCTGGCCACTGTCTGTTGGCACAGAATGATGGCCGAGATCCCTCCCTCCAGGGGCTGTGACATCCCTGCGGCATCTCGCTCTGAATTCAAATCCAGGCCTTCCACATGGCAATGAGCAGCATTTGCCACCGAAGCAGCCCAGAAGGAGCGTCTCCTGAAGCTGGTGTGTTGTATGCCTCTTGTTTCGTGTGCTTTTTGTGCAAGACCTTGAATACCCCAAGCAAAAAGCCTGTGATTTTAGAATTAAAGATGAATCCTCTGCACCCTCTGGTGGTGACAAAAAGTAAAGCACTACTTTAAAGCTACGGTTTGTACAGCACTGACTTCCTTACATTGTGCTTGCTCCTTCTATCTAGAAAGCCGGGGTGATGGTGGAAGAGGAGTCCCAGGGTGCTGGCCCCTTATACAGACTGGTACTGGCTGGAGATGCTGGCGCCGGAAAATCCAGTTTCTTGCTCCGATTATGTTTGAATGAGTTCCGGGGGGAGATTCCCACCACTTTAGGTAAAGCAAAACCAGCTTGTCTTTTCTGTGTATCTAGAAACAAATTCAGTTTTTGGTCCGATATAAATTTCACCTCATGTGACCTGTGACATAGCTTGATAAGATTCAGGCCATTTGAAGGCCTGAATTACTTCCCCGTTTGTGGCTAATTTCCCTTTTTTAAGAATTTGTTTCTCAATGGGTTTTTGCCTTGTGTTTTCTTGCTGCTAGGAGTTGATTTCCAGATGAAGAAGCTCTTGGTTGATGGGGAGCACACGACACTGCAGATCTGGGACACGGCTGGCCAGGAAAGGTAGGAAATAGTTTCTGACTGGATACGAGTTCTTTAATGTTCACAGCACTGGGAGACAGACTCTCGGGAGAGGAAGCGGTGTTTGCTTGCTGGGTTTTTCATGTTCGGTTTTTGGGTCAGGTGCAAAGTTAGTCGAGGGGGGGGGTGATGCTAACAGAAATCTCTTTTTGTCCCTGTGGCATTGGGAGCACTGTCTTCTTCAGAGCTCATCTCTCTCACCTAGGTCCTGATTCGAGATAACCCAGTAGGGAGGTCAGGGTAACTCCTCTTGGTTTTGTCCTAGGTTCCGCAGTATTGCCAAGTCGTATTTCCGGAAGGCACACGGGGTGCTGCTGATGTATGACGTCACCTCTGAGAGCAGCTTCCTCAATGTTCGTGACTGGATGGAAGAGATAAAGGTAGCTAAGGGGGGGACGATTAACGACCCGAAGAAGCGAAACCCCGCTTCTCCTAGCTGTGCTAGTCCAGTGCAAGGACAAGTATTCCGTCGCTAGCTGAACTGAAACTGCTCTTTCCAGTGTTGCGTGGCACCAGGTTCTTTGCAAGCGACTCTTACCAGCTCTGCCCTACTCTGTTTTCAGAAGTGAACGTGGAGCTTTTCAGCAGTCCCATAGGCACATCCCTGGCTCTTTTTCTCTTCCATCGTACCCAGCAGTTCAGCAGAATATACGTAGTCTTTGTGGGAATTACAGGTGACAAGTTAAAAAAAAAAAAAATCCCTATTACTATCCAGCGATGCATTAGGAAAAACAGAGCTGAAATCCTCCAGCCCTCTTCCATGCACTATTTCCCATTGTAGTACTGGGGGAAAAGGAGGGGGTGGCGTTTTGCTGCTGGATGTTCCATGTGCCGGCTTCCCAAACATGACCTTGGAGATCCTGGCCCATTATAATCTGAACACGTTCCACCGTCTGCGCTCCAGTAGTGCTTGCTGTGCTTCTTGGCCCATTTCTCGCCACGGTGTGATTACTCCGGTCTGGACCGCTGAATGATTTTAAGGGGCAATTTTCAAAGGAAATTCTTGTAGGCAGAGAAAGCACTTTTCAAAGCCGCCCCCGCCCCCCAGGGGCAGTGGCGAAGCCATCGCTGTTGAAGTCCACGTGGGGAATCTTGGATCTGCAGCAGTAATATCAGATTCCCTCTGCTAAAGTCTGCCTATTGGTGATAGATGAGCATCCTTAGGGTGGGTGTGGGGCGAGTTCCAGCTATTTGGTTTTATGTTTTTGCTTAAGCTTTCCGGCCAAACTTTCAGGCCGATACAGTACAGTGCGCTCCAACGGAGCGCACTGTTAGCGCCAGTCGTAATATTCACCTCCCTACAATGAGCAATGGAAGCTTGGACTATCTGCCGTGCCTTCCCCTCCTGCCACAGCTTCCATTTCTTCCCCAAGCAATGGGGCCTTCATTCAGCTCAGCACTGTAGGCTCCACTGCACCCACGTCTCTTACTGCTAGGTTCAGTTGCAGTTCAGCAACCTCAGTATCTGACTCTTGAGATTTGTATCTAGCCGTTAAATGGCAACTGAAAAACAGGCCCAAATGTCAGACTGAAATGTAAATATGGCGTTGTTGGAGAATTTTGAATTTTTGCAGCCCTGGGGTACATAAGACATTTCAAACTCTTGAAAGGGGACACAGTGGGCATTAGAAAAATCAGCATACATGGGCAACTCCATATATATATATATACACACACACACACACACATTTTTCTCATTCAGTGTAGATAGCCTGAAATCCAAACTGGCTGAGGGAGTCACTGGGGCAGGTTTTGGGAAGCTGTGATCTATTTGCAGAGAGCAAACAGTTGACCATCCATGTCGTTTCCTGTTACAGAATTCTGCTGAAAGATCTATTCCACTAATGGTGATTGGCAACAAGATTGACCGGAGGGCAGAGCTGACAGAATCAGATGGGGTCCACACGTCACACGGAGAGAAACTAGCCATGGTGCGTGAGACTTCCTTTGTTAAGGAGTAGGAAGGTGGTCCCAGTTTTCATGACCACCTTCCCTCTGCAATGCCAAGAACAGAACCGGAGAGGCAGTGGGTCTGCTCTGTTTACTAACAGGCCAAGTTCAAGCAGCGATATTGGTCCTGGAGAAAGCTGTCAGGGTTTATAACCATCTTTTTAAAAGGGTTGTGCAAGAGCGTTTCAAGAGCACATGGAAACCTTCATGAAAGGGTTTCAGGGTGCTGAATGTCGTCTTTCAGAACTTCCCTAGCTTGGCTTTACCCGTACTATAGAACTTTTGAGGGTGCCAGGCTTCTTCGTGGATGCGTCCATTTGCTAAAGGTTCTGTCCTTCACCTGGACAGGGCCTGATTATCTCACCAGTCTTCTGCTCCACTTCTTCTGCTTTATTCTCACTTGCACAGGTTACCTTTTTGTTTTAGGCCTATAACTCCCTGTTCTGTGAGACCAGCGCCAAGGATGGTACCAATGTCGTGGAGGCTGTGCTACACCTGGCCAGGTAAAGAGGAAAGGAGAGAGGACCTTAACGTGTACCTGAGTGCTTTGCTAATCTATGCCAAATCTTTTGGTTGCTGGCCATAAGCTGAAAAAGCCTCTTTATAATCAGAGAGAGGATAGATTAGTTACTATTTAGGTCAACATAGCCAAAGTTCAGCACGGCTGGATAGAAAGTAAATGGGTCAAGCAAATGATTCTAAGTTAAAAGGAGACCAGTTTTTCACAGGGCTAAATTTTCAAAAGCATTCGTATGCAGAAATTGTGGTTTTATGTGCGTAAATAGGCCTTTGAAGATTACCCAGGCGCTTGTAGGCCTACGCGCACATGAAGAAGTGACTTCACGCAAGTCTTCTGGGGGGCGGTGGGGAGGGAAGACATTTACAATTTTTCACAAGCATGGACATAACTCTCCCCGCAGACGTTTCCGCTGCTCCTCAGCTGGTGGAAGCGCGCACGCTCAGGCCGTGCTCCTCGGCTGGTGGAAACGTGCACGCTTAGGCCGTGCTCCTCGGCTGGTGGAAACGTGCACGCTTAGGCCGGGCTCCTCGGCTGGTGGAAGCACGCAGGCTTAGGCCGTGCTGGCCTCTGCACAGACCCACAGTTTTCAAAGACTCGCATACGTACATCGCTTGTGAAGATGCAGCTTAAGGCTGCGTGGACTTTCTACACACAGATTTTAGCTGAAAGCGCACAGTTGTAAGCTGGAAGGGTAATTTTATAATGCTTCAGAAATCTAACTTACTTATTCTGAAGGCACATCTGTTTAAGCTGAAGAACCCAAACATTGCCTATACAAGACCAGGTCTCCTTGGACAAATTGCTAGAAAATTTGGCTAAACCATTAACTCGAACCTATTGGGTGGAAACAACTAATTGCCCTTTTCTCAGAATAAAATGGGGGGAAACCCTTTAGGACAACTGAACCCCAGTACTGCAGCCACCATTTCTTCACTATTAGTAGGCTCTTTTTCTAGTCTACATATCCCATTCTAGATTTATAAAAGATTCAGCACTAGTGTAGCACAGGGAGCTGTAGGCAGACATGAATACAGCAGAACGCCGCAGCACAGAACACATTAAGGTGAACAACACGTGAAGGCAGATGCATTTGTTGGGCTACATCAGGATTCTCAAGAGCGACAAAATGGGATAATCCCTTTAGTACATCTGGGCCTAAATTAAAAGTTGGTGCATTATGAGTACGTTTATAAAGTTTCAAAATCAAGGAAGGATATCCTACAACTAGAAAAGGTTCAAAATCATTGGTTATGTTAATATCAATCAGATGGGCAATAAAGCTACCTTTAAGTTAAAGCAGCTGAATTAGGATAAAAAAAAAGTGTGTATATATAAAAATTCAGCTTCCAGCTAAAACCCAAATCATTTGTTCATTTCTTTTTCTGATATACATTTTGTTCCCTAATACTTTTGTGCCTAAGGAGGCGGTGTAGATTTTGAAAGCTCCTCCTCCATAGCCACATCCTCTATCAGGCAGACCCCCTCCCCCCCATGCAAGCATAGCACAGAGAATGTAAACCATAAATAATAATAGTATGAACTGAAAAGTGGGCTTTGGGAAGCAGGGGTTTTAAGAAAAGAAAAAAAAAGTGGCCATAATAAAAGTTGCATAAAAAGCAGAGAAATTGTATCTAAGATCAAAGAAGGCCTCAGAATAAGAGCAAGGGAGAAAGCAGGCAATTTATTTGCAGGTTATTTCAGAAGAATCCTCTAAAGACTTAGTGCTTTAAATGTGACTTGCATGTAAGGAAGGAGAACTGTGCTACTGCTGGTAGTGCCTTCAATGGGATGTGCGCTATCTACAGCCATCCTATCAGTGTACCTGCATCGTCCCTAAGTACTGAGCTGGGCAAGGGGAGGTCCTTCATAATCTGAATACACCGCAGCAGTAGCTCTTATGGTATAAGAGGGGAAAATAATTGGATTAAAAAGTGGCTCACTCTTTTTTCATGTGAATCATAACACCTGTATTCTTCACTTACTTTCAAAACTTGACTTGTCAACTTTTTTGCCACCCATGTGTTTTAGAGAGGTGAAGAAGACCGTGGATTTGGGTGAGGAAAATAGTGAGTCAGTAACAAAGCTGAGCACTCCAGACAAGAAAGACATCCTGGCCAACTGCTGCAAGACGTAGCACAAGGAGACAAGGACTTCTTCGCCATGAACGGGACCTGAAACGAACCAGCAAATCTGTATAGGAAGAAAAATGAACCAAACTCAGCTTAAGCTATCTCGCCAAAGAAAAAAAAAAAATCTGAAGGTTCTGGAAGACCTCAAATGTTTTTCGGCCTGCTGATTGTATGTTCCTGGAAATTCAAGCCAGAGTTGGTGAGCATTTGCCAGTCCTGCCCCGAACCTGGCAGCTTTACAGATTGTGACCCACCACTATCTTGGATGAATTTCCTTTTTCTTGTCCCTGACTTAATTTCACTAAAACCAAGACTAAAGCAAACCCAATCGAAAATGACACAAAGATCAAAGTACAGCTCCTCCGTCCTTTAAAAAAACAAAACAAACAACCCCTCCAAAACTTTGTCTGCTGTACTTCTTTTGTCAATAGAAGCTTCCCCGTGCCTGAGTGGATTTGCATTTGCAGCTCTGGTCCTGTATTCCTTGCCATACACAAGGAGGGGAGAGAAGATCCCCTGCCTCCTCACCAAAGCCCCAACCGTGACAGTGAGGGCGCAGCCTGACTTCCCAGCTCCTGCTTCGTTACCTAAACTGGGGAGGATGGCTTCAGGAAGAAGGGCAACAGTTTATGGAAAGACACGGAAAACTGGATTATGACAATTCTCGCTCAAATTATATTTATTTTTTTTCCCAGAATATCCAAACAGTAGTCCTTTTAAGAATGGTGAGAATTCTTACCCATGGCTCCTCTGTTGCAGTAAAAGTCATCTTGAGTAACCCAACAAATGGCAAAGAGAGTGCCTCTTTAACAGCTAGGGAGGGAGGGGGAATAAAAACCAAAGCTCTCAGTTTATTCTGTTATTTCTAGTTCATACATGAGATGCTAAAACAGAAACGTTTGTTACAAGTTGCATTTTTAACAGATAAATATTGCAAATGAGTCTGGTTTCCTATCTGTATTTTTTTTTTTAAATAAAGATGTATGAACAAGGTCCAGTTCTAATCGTTGTGGAGCCCTAGGACTTTGAAGTGTTACATCATCTGACAATATGAACAAGGAATTTTAAAACTGTTCCAGGTGGAAAAATGAATAGTTTCATTGAGCATGAATCAAGATTTAAACATACAAGAATTACACTGATATTAAAAGATATTGTAAAAGGTATTTTATTGTTTTAATTACAATAGTCAACATAGCTGCCGCATGTCCCACTTCTTGGATGTAGACTTGGCTATTGCTGGAATTTGAGTTATAGCCCCATCCGTGGCACAAGCTCCGCTTCTCATTTGAAATAAAGGTACAGCTCATTCAGTGCATTGGGAGGCATCGAAGAACAGATCTGCTCTAATCTCCTTCCAGAAAAAGTGGGTCATTTGTCAGTCCTGCACCCATCATGTGGATGACAGTAAATTACTAGGCTTAAGGGCAGTCCCACAGTGTATCACAGAATCTCGAAGCTAACTCAAAGCAATTATGATTCAGCAAGACGTCTCTTGCCTATAGCTTGCCCATCTCAGTATGGCCTTTATTTAAATATGGAATTTCTCAGGTGTCACAGAATCAAAGATCCATTTCACATCACATACGGGCCGATACAGTAAAAATCACGGGAGGGCGGGCGGGCGGGCGGTCGAGCGCCCACGCTCCCGGCTCGCGCACAGGCCACTCTCCTGTGCGCGCGATTCAGTAAATTAATTTATTTAAATTAGGGTCCGTGGTAAAAAGAGGCACTAGGGACACTAGCGCATCCCTAGCACCTCTTTGTGGGCAGGAGCAGCGGCTGTCAGCGGGTTTGACAGCCGACGCTCAATTTTGCCGGCGTTGGTTCTCGAGCCTGCTGACAGCCACGGGTTCGGAAACCGGCACAATTGAGCATTCGGTTTTCAACCCGCGAGCTGATTTAAAATTTTTTATTTTTTTTTTTAAACTTTTGGGGCCTCCGACTTAATACCGCCATGATATTAAGTCGGAGGGTGCACAGAAAAGCAGTTTTTACTGCTTTTCTGTGCACTTCCTAGGAGCCGGCAGGAATTAAAGCCTACCTTTGGGTAAGCGCTAATTTCTTAAAGTAAAATGTGCGGCTTGGATGCACATTTTACTTACTGTATCACGCAGGAATACCTAATAGGGCCATTCACATGCATTTGCATGTTGCGGGCACTATTAGTCTCGGGGGGGTTGGACGCGCATTTTCGATGCGCTATTACCCCTTACTGAATAAGGGGTAAAGCTAGTGCATTGAAAACATGTGTCCAAATGTGGGTTAACAGTGCGCTCCACTGGACCGCGCTGTACAGTATCGGCCTGATATTAAGTAAGTGTGCTTAATGTTTTCCACTGCTCCCAGGTTTTTTCTTCTGCTTGAAGATTAATAACAATTCTGTTCAGGCAAAAATCTTTCAGCTGCATTATTACTGCAATAGCATCCATCCTCCGTAGGTTTAAATGAATCCGAGCTACTAAAATGGTCAGCGGTCTTCATCATAAAGCATATGGGGACAGACTTAAGATCTAAACATGCATAGCCTGGATGAAAGGAGAGATTAAATGTTTCCACCACAATGCATTCAAGGAATAATTGTACAGGAGGCAAGCTTCTTAAAACAGGCTTTGGGCTGAGGGTGAAAGGCTGTAGAATAGGAAATATCTTTTTATGAAAAGAGCGATGGACAAATGGAAGAGCCACTCTATGGAGGCAAGGACGTAGATGACCAGGAAAGCATAAGACAAGGATTTATCTTAAACAAGAAACACCAGGTGAGCAGCCAAAGACACTCTCTGCAGATACTTGCTATAGAGGTTAATAGCCACCACTTGCACTTTTGAGAGAGTTCAGTACTAGACCTTTCTGCAAAAAGGTCAAAACTGAGGCCTTCAAAGGGAAAAATCACTCTTTTAGTACACCAAATTTCCAATTTCCTCCGTACTCTTAGTATAGGCTGGAAAAGAGGACCTCTTGCAGGCTGCAAGAGCACATAGACACTACTTTGTTAGAATAGCCCTTTCTAATCAGACAAGCCCTCTCAAAGGCTAGGCACAAGGCCAAAAGAGAGCCAGATACTTGAGCATTATTGGACCCTGTGCCAAGAGTCCTTGATCATGAAGTAACAGCAGAGGCTGTCCATCTCTGATCCTGATAAGATCAGCATACAACAGGCACCTGGGCCAAACCGGAAGCCACCAATATCACTACCTTCTTAAAGGACTCACCTAACAAGGGGTGACAAAGGGGGAAAAAAAAAGACATATAGAAGACTGAGAAGGCCATGGTTGTATTAAGGCATCCAGCCCCATTGAGCTCTTCTCTTGTGGTTGAATAACTTTCCTGCTTTGGCATTGCTCCTAGTGGCCATTAAATCCATAACCTGTGCTCTATCTATATTGAGACAGTTCCTATTTTCCTGGATCCAGTATGCCAACTCAAAAAAATCCACTTGTATATTCTCCACTCCCACTATACAAGCCCTGAAAGCACCCCTATGTGCTTCTCCACCCAGCCTATGAAGTGACACCACCTCAAGCACCCGAGGACTCCTGGACCCACCCTGCTGACATACACCACCAAATTATTCAACAGTATTCAAAACACCTTTTCTCTGTAAGATTGAACTCCATCAAAATCTTCCTTATCGTTCTGGTCTTTAAATTAATTGAACCACCTGGCTTTCATCAGACAGACACCTTGTCCCCTGCATCACTAGACTGTCAGTGCATCCCCCAAAAAAGACCATACATCTGTTGTGATCATTATCCAAGGCAGAGTTCCCAGATTTACCCCCTCCTATCTCTAGACCCTAAAACATAAGATCTGCTATACTGGGTCAGACCAAGGGTCCATCAAGCCCAGTATTATATTTCCGACAGTGGCTGATCCACGTCACATGTACTTGGCCGGATCCCAAATAGAAAGATTCCATACTGCTTACAGCCATGGATAAGCAGTGACATTTCCCCAAGCCTATCTAGGTAATAACTATTTATGGACTTTTCTTCAACGAATTTTGTCAAAATCTTTTTTAAACCCAGCTATGCTGTCTTTAATCACATCTTCTGGCAATGAATTCCAAAGCTTAACTGTGCACTGAGTGAAAAAAAATGTTTTCTCTAGTTTTAAATGTGTTAGTAGCTTCATGGAGTATCCCCTAGTCAAATAATAAACAACCAATTTGCACTTACATGTTCCATGCATGATTTTATAGACCTCTATTATCTCCCCTCAGCCATCTTTTCACCAAGTTGAAGAACCCTAAACTCTTTTAGCCTTTCCTCACAAAGGAGAGTAGAATTGCTTACCTGTAACAGATGTTAGAGGACAGCAGGATGTTAATCCTCACACATGGTGACATCATTGGATGGATCCCAGTCTGTAACTTTGACCTCAAAGGATTCTAGAACTTTCAAACATGCTCTACTGAGCACGTGCAGCTATAGTTATCACCCTGCCCCCTAGGTAGAGTCTCTCAGTCTATTATATAGCTCATTCACACAGAAAACCAATGCCCAGGGAAGGTGGGTGGGTTCCATGAGGACTAACATCCTGCTGTCCTCAGAGAACACCTGTTACAGGTAAGCAACACTTGCTTTCTCTGAGGACAAGCAGGATGGTAGTCCTGCTATAGGCTGACTGAGCAGGACAAAGTGCAGGAAACCGCACAGTGCTGAAAGCACCACCTCTCTCCCTTTTGCCTGTGAAGCAGCCGACCCACAAAGGGTCCAGGCAGGAAAAGAGTTGGGGGGGGTCTACAAAGAGAAAACCTTAGAAACGCAGACACAAAACCCCAATGCAGAGAGGCATCTAAAGCAGGGGAGTGATGAGAATGCCAGCAAGAAACACTCTGCATCATGAAAATATTACAAGCTAGGTTTTGGATCCGTAAATCATGACAATGACAGTAAGTCTAGAACCTCCTGGATACAGGAAAAAGGCTAGAGATGCAACAAGAAAAGTCTTGGACGAAGACCGCACAGTTTCCTTCAGTGTTACAAGACAAACTGAGAAACCAATTGGGGCACGAAAGCTTTCCAGAAAGAAACTGCAGTCCACTGGCATCTGAAGGACAGAAAATATCTGCAGACGTGTGTCCCATGTTTGGCTGATAGGCAGAAAAACCCAAGCAACGCTTGGAAGAATAAATCACTGACAACGGCAGGGACTGTGACAGACCCTATGTGCCAAAATATCAGATATAGCAGACCATGCAGGATAGCATCCAGAGTTTTAGGGGATGAAAGGAAATCCCTGAATGGGATCGCTAGCACAAATCCCCAAGCAGGGAGATAAGTTAGGCCTGAAGCTCTTCCACATGGCACCCTGTCAAGGGCAGGGCTATCCATGCTGTGTACAAGATAGTTCAGATGAGCTGGAAGGCACTTTGGACAACCCAGTGAAGTGAGAAAAGCTAAAGGCAGTACTGGCCGGAACTTGGCGAAAATATAGGGAAAAAGTGGTGCATCTTTCCCTGCAGGTGCACACTAAAATATACCAAGCAGCAATATTGGGATTTGAACCCTGGTTTCCCTGTGTTGTAGCCTGCTGCCCTAACCACTAGGCTCCTCTCACACCCACCCTAGACTTGCTATCCTCACCCTATTCATCAGAAATACTTAGGGCACACAGGGCGCTAACACTTCTTTACTAAACAGGCAGATCACAGTGGGCATCCTCCCTAGAATCAATTTTGCTCTCCTCCAGATACTACAATGCCAGTGAAGTAGGCTGGAAAACATCTCTTCCAGATCCTCATAGGAAGTCTTCTTTGCCAACAGAGGCCCCATTCCCAGGAGGGGGTTGCATAGGCCTCTTGTGACCCACACCAGTATCATACTTTAAGCAGAAGGCCTGGTGCCGCAGCAAAACAAATTCCCATAAAAAAAAAAAAAAAAAGGCGAAGCAGAGGATAAGGAGGACACAGAGGTCAGCTCATGAATGCCTAAGAACATAAGAAAATGCCATACTGGGTCAGACCAAGGGGCCATCAAGCCCAGCATCCTGTTTCCAACAGTGGCCAATCCAGGCCATAAGAACCTGGCAAGTACCCAAAAACTAAGTCTATTCCATGTAACCATTGCTAATGGCAGTGGCTATTCTCTAAGTGAACTTAATAGCAGGTAATGGACTTCTCCTCCAAGAACTTATCCAATCCTTTTTTAAACACCGCTATACTAACTGCACTAACCACATTCTCTGGCAACAAATTCCAGAGTTTAATTGTGCGTTGAGTAAAAAAGAACTTTCTCCGATTAGTTTTAAATGTGCCCCATGCTAACTTCATGGAGTGTCCCCTAGTCCTTCTACTATCCGAAAGAGTAAATAACCGATTCACATCTACCTGTTCTAGACCTCTCATGATTTTAAACACCTCTATCATATCCCCCCTCAGTCGTCTCTTCTCCAAGCTGAAAAGTCCTAACCTCTTTAGTCTTAACTCATAGGGGAGCTGTTCCATTCCCCTTATTTTAGTTGCCTTCTCTGTACCTTCTCCATCACAATTATATCTTTTTTGAGATGTGGAGACCAGAATTGTACACAGTATTCAAGGTGCAGTCTCACATGGAGCGATACAGAGGCATTATCACATTTTCTGTTTTATTAATCATTCCCAACATTGTTTGCTTTCTTGACTGCCGCAGCACACTGAACCGACGACAGCCTCTAGGAGATGCTACAGCACAAACTAGCCCTGGTAACTGAACTTCCACAGGGAAGGCAGGACACCATCTCAACAAACCTTACAGAGCCATGCAGCACCAAGATGACCACTATTCCCACAGGACAGATGTAGGCAGCAAATTCCATACAGAGGGCTTCCCCCACTTCTAGGCATGAACAGCAGCAGCCACTGCCTCTGACTGCAGCATGGTAAACACCACAACTGCTGCACAATCCACATGCTTCCCATGTTGCAAAGGTCCCCAATATGCTTCTGCCCTCCAGCAGGTACCCAACAGCAGTCTGCAAATCCCAGTCCTGTTGCTCATCAGAGCACTTTCTGCTCCAGGAAAGCTCTCAATGCAAGTTGCCACCACTATTCTTCAGCCCAATATTAGGAAGCTTAAGGAGGCACTGGGGAAAGGGAAATGGTAGTCTAGAGGCACCATGGATCTCTCTCTCTCCTACAAAGCCCCTGTAAGAGTTAGGCTCAACTGGTAAGGGGGGGGGGGAAGGGAAATTCACAGGCCAATTACCCCTAGAGCTCTGAATTCCTCTTCGCCCTGCCTAGAACCCTGATAGAGCAACACAGGATTGCTATCCTACTATCTGCTGGAGACAGAATACTGATGTAAGCATGGAACCCTATATAAGATGGCAACAAGCTAGTTGTCCTGCCTCTGTCTACTGGTAGGGGGAGCATAACATCACTCATCTGACCTGGCTTACTCCAAGCACCAGTATTTTCCAGGACCCTGTCACTCCCACTCCTTCACAGGCCATCAGTAGAAGGCCTGCATGCTGTAGTCTTCAGTCTGTATAGATGAGTTTTGCTGTCGGCTGAGCTGTCCACAGTGTATGTAAACAATTAAATACATTTTATTTTTAATAGGTTTCATGAAAGACAGACACCATATAACTTAAAAAGCTATTTTATTAAATATGCTTGAATGGCTCCAATTTGAATATAAAATACAGGGTTTTTTGTTTTTTTTATCCTGATTACTCAGCATGGCACCTGTGTACCTGTCATTGTAGGACAGCACAGAGGTGAGAAGGAACTGGAAGTCCATGCTAGCTCAACATGCAGGAATTAAGCCATAAACAGGGGACTGCCTCTCTGAAATTAGCAACAACATTCAAGGGCAGGAAGGGGGGAAGTAAGAATATTTATAATATATACATACAAAAGGGAAAACATCCTAGCTTCACTACAGACTTATTGTATCTAACTGAAAAGGTAAAGTACAGAAGTCTCCAACCAAGCAGGGTCCAGACAAAAAGAAAAACGCCCCATTAAAATCACACAAGTTTTGCCATTGGGGACAAACTAAACCGTTTATTTTGTTTCCTTATTGTGAAATGGGAGGGCTGCTCTTGGTTTTCTGCCTCCAATCATGGGACTCCCAAGGCTAATTTGGTTCACTTTTCTTCTCCAAGGCCTTTTTCTGTTTTTGCTGCATGATCTCAGCATCCCTGTGTATAAAAAAGAAAAAATGTCCATTCAGACTCCATTTATTAACCTAATTCCCAACAGAAATAGTAAAGCAGGGCAAGCCCAGCTTTTGGTTCTTTGTACGTAGAATATCCTTTGAAGATAAACCAGCAGAGCTTCGGATGTTCTTACTCCTTGCCTTACACCTCTTCAATAAATCTGAATTTTAAATTGCATAAAACTGGCACTTCTGTCTTATTGGACAGGAAAAAAACCCAAAGTATAAACTGATCATGCCTTTTTGGCTGAAAAAATGTAAACAGCAATCTAGGTGGTGGTTATATTAAGAACATGCCATACTGGGTCAGACCAAGGGTCCATCAAACCCAGCATCCTGTTTCCAACAGTGGCCAATCCAGGCCACAAGAACCTGGCAAGTACCCAAACACTAAGTCTATTCCACGTTACTGTTGCTAGTAATAGCAGTGGCTATTCTCTAAATGAACTTAATAGCAGGTAATGGACTTCTCCTCCAAGAACTTATCCAATCCTTTTTTAAACACAGCTATAGTAACTGCACGAACCACATTCTCTGGCAACAAATTCCAGAGTTTAATTGTGCATTGAGTGAAAAAGAACTTTCTCCGATTAGTTTTAAATGTGCCCCATGCTAACTTAAGAGGAACACAGCATGCTGTTAACAGACCGTTAACATAAAAGCTTTAAAATTTGAGTAACACTACCATGGTCTGAAGCCTCAATGGTACAATTACAGGTAATGAATTTCAAACTTTCCCTAATTCAAGCAGTTTTCTGACCCATCTGTGCCTCTTACATGGGGCCGATGAAGTAAAGTGCGCCTAGCCTAGCACACATCTTAACGAGCAATAAGGGGATCAGCGCATCCAAAGCATATGTCCAAGGTGTGGCTATTATAAATGAGGCTATTAGCTATTACCCCGCAATGCAAAAAAAATCCTCATGCATCCAAGGCACACTGGAGCAGGCATAAAGATTTCCCACACATCAAGGGCTCAACTTAAAAACTGCTTTTCTGTAGCTCCTTCTACTTAGTATTGAGAAATTACTACTTAACTGATAATTTACTTTTCTCTAGTGAAGACAGGTTAATCCAAGATCAGTTATGCACCTCTACCAGCAGATGGACATAGAGCAAAGCTGACATCACAGTATATATACCCCTGCTCTGACATCAGTTCGCCAGTATTCTCTGCAAAAGCCAACTGGACAAACTTAACCAATACTTGATTATAACCAGTAACAGACAACCAACTCAAGCACTCAGCCAAACATTGAGCTCAGACAAAAGTGTAACATCACTAATCTAGGGATTGAAACTGACACTTACCAGTTATCCCTGGAAACGCAGTCACTCGGGAGGACAATAGAACCACAAACCAGTAGCCAAGGGCGGGAAGGTGGATTAACCTGTCTTCACTAGAGAAAAGGAAATCAGGTAAGTAGTAATTTCTCATTTCTCAGCATTCACACAGGCTAATCCACGACCAATGGGATGTACTTTATTTGTTGGGTTTGATATACCGTCATTCGGTGTTGCCATCATAACAGTAGCCAAGCTATTCCCAAAGAGGATGGGAGGATGCCCACAGTGCAACACAGAACAAGTGAAGGCTTTGTCCTCCAGGGCCTGCACATCCAGACAGTAATAATTGGGGAAAAAAAAGTGTGTAAGGAAGACCAAGTCTCTGCTTAGCAAATTTAGACAGGAGGCAATCAAAGCTCCGCCCATGACACTCCCCAAGCCCTAGTGGAATGAGCCCTAACCTGTTTAGGTAACGGCTACTCAGCATCCACATACGGGGGCCATGATAACCTCCTTAGGTCTAGCTGGCTATTGTAGCCCGTGGCACCGGCTCTCCCTGTTTACGCCCACCATGGAGTACAAATAGCTGGTTAGTCTTCCTAAGAGGTCTAGAAACCTCCAAATACCTCAAGAGGATGTTAAGTGACATCCAAGATCCACAACAGACAATATTCATCCACATCTCTCTCCCTGTCCAGCATAGGCAGGAAATCGATTGATTCAAGTGAAAGTCCGAAACCACTTTACCGGCAAGGAGGAGATTGCAGTTCAGAAACTCTACGCACAGAACAGATTGTCACAAGAAAAACCATCTTCAAGGTAAGTAACCTCAAGGAAAGGCTTCGCAGAAGTCAAAAGGTGAGACCTGCCAGAAAATCCAGATTAAGGCTCCACAAAGGCATCAGCAACCACAAAGAAGGACGAAGATGCTTCACCCCCATCAAGAACAGGGCCACATCTGGATGGGCTGAAAAGATCATTCACCCGACCGCAGAAACAGGCAAGAGCCACCACCTGGCCCTTAATTCCTTGAAGGTACAAGCCCTTAATCAACCCATCCTGCAAGAAGTCCAAAATGAGCAGGATCTTAACCGAATGAGGATGAACCCCTCATTCCTCATACCAAGTCTCAAACACTCGCCAAACCCAAACATAGACTAGGGAAATGGAGAACTTCCAGGCTCAAAGCAAAGTGGAAATCACAGCAGTGGAATATCCATGCTTCAGCAACCAAGCCCTTTCAATGGCCATACCATAAGAAAATCAAGTCAGATTTTCATGAAGAATAGGCCCCTGTCAAAACAGATCACTTTGGACCAGTAACCAGAGAGGAGAGTCAGACAATGACATGACAAGAGTCTCTGCAGATCTGCATACCTCGGCCTTCTGGGTCAGTCATACAGAAGCTTGCCCCTCAGCCATTCCTACTACTTGGATCTCGCATGTAACTGAGGACACCCAGACACCCAACTACAGTGTCCAGATGGACGCTCAACCTGGACACGTAGACATGAACAGACATCAAGCAATACTTTCGCAGGAGACTTGCGCAGAAGAAAGCGCATGAACGCTGCCACCGCAGCTTATCACACAGCATCCCAGCAAAGCCGGAGAGTGGGGCATAGTCCAAAGGGCCGCTCAACCCACCACACAACTCCAAGTCCCCCATGGAGACGGGAATGCACATGGGATCGGCACGCCAAGGCTCATAGATCAGAAACAGAAGAGGGGAGAGGAATCCCCAAGTCTCTCTCCTTACTTAAAAACCAAAAACAAACAAAAAAACCCTTTCCCTGAGCTCAGCCCGTCCCGGCTGAGTACAGAGTCAGTCTCTGGCTGCAGGGGGAGAGGGCTAATGCCTTCACCGCGGAGCTCAGCTTCCTGCACCTGCTAGCCTCTCAGCTGATATTCTCCTGGAAGCTAAGCCCACGCCAGACAATTGGCTATACGACAGAGGTACTCAACTATGGGTGGGATCACCAGATATCACATTAGAAGAACTTGACAGAGGGAGGGACTACAAGGTATCACCTCAGAAGACGTGGTGCATGATCACTCCTCCCCCCCCCTTTTTTTTTTTTTATAAAGAAAACTAGCAAGCCCCAAGTAGGGAGATGTGCGTCCATCTGCTGGAGATTGAATACTGGCAGGCTAATGTCAGAGCAGGGATATAATACATACATATATATATATACACACACACGACGACGACATCAGCTTTGCTCCATCTACTAGTAAAGGTGCATAATCCACTGGTCAGTTAACCTGTCTGAATGCTGAGAAACATCATGATACCAAGTAGGAAGAAAGCAAAAAAACGACAAATTTCAGGGTGCTGCTTTGCTCTAGAAATTACGGCTATGACAGACTGCAATAGGACACTTCATAATATTGATAAAGTTGCCCCTTAGAATCCTGTATTTCTTGGTACACTCCTGCATTATGCAATTGCTCTGGAATGGCTAAAGCTGAGTATTGTTGGCATAGGTCTAAAGCGTCATCTGACCTAGAATCCTACAGATGCTCACTGAAGCACTAATGAGCAGCAATTATTCATACTAAGAAAGAGTATTATTCAAAGAATTACACAAGCAGGAAATAGTGCTGAAGAGTTGGTTTGTACAGTGCACTAAAGGAATACACCAACAAGAGGCAGTGATACAAAACCTTTATTAGTTCCAAAAGTGAAAATATTGCTCTATTTTTCAAACAAAAGATAGCAAATATATGGGCATCATTTCAGTCCAGCAATGATCCACCTAAGGCCTGAGCCAGAGACGTTTGCTTATAGCAACACTCTTGCCCAGGAGCCATGTACCAGTGATCCTTCTGGAAATTTGCAATCTTGGGGCCTGAATCTGGTTGCTGGGTGGCAGTTCAAACACCGACCATAGTTCTTCACCCTCCAAGCCCCCTTTCTCCCCAGAAGCTGTGAACACTGCCTCAGATGACCGAGGGAACTGAAGATTTGACATGATCAACCTGCCTAGATGGTTGTGCATATAGCACTGCCACTGGACCAGTCACAGAAATATAGCTTCTGTATTCTTAGCAGAAGCAATCCTGGTTTGGCTTTAAAAATTGTCTAAGTTTCTTATTTGCAGCATATTTGTGGGAAAGGGGGAGAAAAATTCTGCCTTGACTTCATCAATGCCCCACTCCATGAGATGAAGTAGTTCTGCTGCTCTTCCTTGTACAGAAACTCAGGCTCTTGCCAGACTACCTTCTGCAGGGCTTCCATTTTCCAGTTGCACCCTTGGGGACTTCCTACCACAACTGTAACAGGTAGCCAGTATCATGATCTGGGTCCAGGCTGCGATAGTAAACGGAATGTATCTGGCACCCCCAAACGCAGGCCTTAAAACTGCTGACCAGTCTTGTCCTCATTTTTGTATTTATTAGATTTTCAAAATATACAGATCAATAACACTTAACATTCAAAACAGCATGGAGATTCTGTACCATAAAGAAAAACATTTAAAATAAGGAAACAAAAACCCACACCTTCATTATCAGTCTACAATATGGGGGGAACCATTAACTGAATAAAGGAAAAAAAATATTGCACATAAATTACATAGCGCATGGATTAATCTACTGGACTAAATCTATAGAATGGAACTATTCTGCAAAAAAGCCTCAAGTTGAGCAAGATTGTAAAAAAGAAAATTTGCAGCCCCTAATTTATCTTAACATTTACACAGAAACTGGACTTGAAAAGTTGACCCCAAACCCAAAATCTTATCTCTTTCTTAGACAAATACAACCTCCTTCTCTGGTGAGAAGCCTTGGCTACATTAGGAAAAACAGAGATCTTATGACCTAGAAATATAAATCCTAGCCCGGAAAAACTTTAAGAGTCCAATTCTTGTCTAATTCTAAGGCAGCCCTACTCTCCACCTTCAGCTGAGAACCCTGTAATACAGCAATCAATTTCAAATTTTCAGGCAGAATCAGGAAGCTTATCCATGGATTCTGCCTTCATTGGAATAAATATAGAAAGCTTTAACCACAGGGAGAAAGATTCAGCAGGAACATTTAAAAATTCCAAATAAAACTTCCTTAGCATATCACAAGAACATAAAGGATGTCTTTGGAAAATTAAAAAACCTTAAAATTAAATCTTCTGGCCTGGTTTTCCATATTCTCTAATTTATGATGGATAATAAAATTATCCTTAATGTGTCAACATTAGAATTACAATCTACTTCATTAACTAACTCTCCAAGTTGATGATCTTGTTCACTGATCTTAACAGAATGAGAACCCACTTGAAAAGGCAGTTTATTAAATAAAAGCAAAACATTCATTTTGGCAGGCAAAGACCTTTCAAATACCATAATGGTTGTCCAAAGTAATCCTGGATGGAAAACCCATTGGGACAGAACAGATGATTCCTTGGGCCCCTAGCAAGATCTGTCCCATTCTCTGATCTCTCAGACAGCTCCACCAAAACAGAAATCTTCCCAACTACTGGCTGAGGATTGATCACCATACCAAAGCCCACAGATCCTGCAGAGTGCTCCCCACCTATTCTGAGAGACTCGCAGCATTCAGGGCTCAAGGAGACTGAAGCCTCGTCCTGAGTGGCTGCTGTAAAACCAAGCTCTTTTTGCCCTGAATTATTTGGCAGAGACATAAAGACCTCAGTTGTTGGTTGAGTCAAAGGAGGGGAATAAACTAAGTTCCTCTCCTCTTTTCCCCCATTCCCAAATTGGCTGACGAACCCAGCCAGTGCCTTGGGAACCTGTTTCAAGGGGCATGTTCCTTTGCCATATGGCTTCAGCACACAGTGGCTGCATGCCACAGTGCTTAAGGGTAGCCCAGGAACTCCTTGATGTCAGAGCCGACGCACTGATTCTCTGTACTACTGCAGGCAACACTGGTGAATGCAATAAGGCAGATACCAATTTCCTGAAAGCACTTCCTACTCCCAGTCACGGGGCTCAGTTCTTACAGGGCAGCCCTGATGCCACGATGTCAGCTCAGATGTGATGAGTCTCTAGATGACAGTAGGTGACACAGGTGAGGGTAATAAGGTAGATGGCAACTTCAAGTGGGTTGGTTTTTTTTTCTTTAGGAAAAAAGTTCTACTGAGGTGCTGCCTAGACATCAGCAAAACTCAAAAAGGTTGCAACGAGGCAGAATGAGGCAAAGAACAGCCTAAACAAATCTTAGAGACTGGGAAGATGCCCATGCAGTAGCTTGGACCAAGAGAGGGCTCATGAGGAGGCAGGAAGGAATAACAGCAGATGCCCAGTGGAGGAACCCCTCTCCCCCCACCCAAAAACAACTTTTCTTATCTGACAGCTATCGACCTACATGCAATGGCCAATTCATGCGTGCTTGTAGACAGAGAAGACAGGCTACCTAGTTAGCTGCTCTATTGTAGTGTTCCTCTGCTTTCTGTGGATGGTTGCTCCGTTTGGTTGTAAACAAAGCTTTATTGTGGGCCACAAGTGAGATGTTCATCAATAACAGTATACAGAGAATCTCAACAACTGTCCTGCTCCATACCCTTTCTACATTGTGCCTAAAATAACTCCAGATGTTCGTGTTATTGGTTTGTTCCTATCTACAGCTGCAGCACATGCTACTGGAGCAGCTAGCACCTGACTGTACAGATGGAAAAACCAAACTAGTTAAACTTTCATAAAACACACTAAAAATATGTAAAGCGTGAACCACCACTGAAACATTAGAAACTATTTTCCTAACTAGGGAATTCAGGGATTTGAATTTACAAGTATCAGACTCCACACCAGGGACTGCTTCTGAACTGGAGCTGTCTACTTCAGCCTGGTCCATCACTTCATCTTACTCTGGAACATACAGTAAAATAAGTTTTACAATTTAAAAAAAAAAGGCAGAATGTAGAAAAAAAGTTTAGATTATGCCTCAAAATAATCCTGCTTTGCCATTCTAGCAACCCTGGTGCCTCTTTACATCTTAACTAAAGGAGACCAATCACCTTTGTTTGCGGGCAGCAGCAGACAACCCATCATCTTGCCTTTTCCCCTTGGTATGATCTGTGCTCTTCTTCATGTTCTTCTGACGAGCAAGCTCACGCTGGTTTCCACCTGCAAAGATACCAGCAAGAAAGAATACCTTTAGGAGGAAAGCAAGTTTGCTTACCGTAAACTGTGTTCTCCGTAGACAGGAGAATGAATGAGTCATGGATGTGTGCGATGTCATCCAGCAGCACCGAACGGACCCTTCTCTAAGCTTGTACAGCTTTTGCTCTACTGAGCACGTTTGGGAATTCCCATGCAGGAATTGCCTCGCGAGCCTCTTCAGTCAATTTTAGAGCTAATTCTAATAACCAGGTAGTCTACTCTCCAGGGAGGCAGGCATTTAGCATGGCTAAGTCATCTTGCTGCCTTCAGAGATCAGTACTTATGGTAAGCAAACTTGCTTTTTCCCCCATCGACAAGCAGAGTTGAATTAGCCAGGACATGTTGGGAGTCACAAGCTGAGGGTTGCAGGAGAGCATTTACGGAGTAAGCAACCCAGACTCCACCCCATGGAGTGTACACTACTGGGTAAACAAGCTACGCAAAACTGCTTGGCCAGATTTACTGTCACTCTTTGAAAGATTAACTAGACAGTAATGAGATATAAAGGTGTGTACTGATGACTAAGCTGTAGCCTTGCAAATGTCAAAGAAGCCACTGATGCAGCTATGGTTCTAACTTGGTGAGCTTTGATAGTGTCTAATTTCTAGGTGTGTTATGAAGTATGCTAGCCAGACAATGTATGTTTGGCTGTTAGGATTGTAAATGATAAAACAGTTGTAAGGCCCAATGATGAGACAGAGGTTTTTTTGTTTTGTTTTTAATAGTAAGCCAAGGCATAAATGTTTTTTCACCTTCATGAGTATGGCCTTGGAAAGAATAGCAGTAAAATGGTTTGACTGATATGGAAATACACTACTTTTGATAGAAACTGAGTGGGTGCAGAGCACTACTCTAGTGTGAAAGAATTGCATGTAAAGGACAATAAACGGAAGCCTGAAGCTTGCCAACTCTTCTGGATGATGTAACTGCTACAAGGAATATTACTTGCCATTTTAAAAACCCGAGAGACTCAGACTCCAGTGGGTCAAATGGTGGCTTCTTAGTTGTTCCAGAATCCCATTTAAGTCCCATGGAATAGGTGGTTTCCTAACTGGAAATTTAGTATGCCATACGTTTTTCATAAGCTTTCTACATTCTTTAGCATCTAAGAGTGGTTGAGGGTATGCAGATTGCCCCTTCACTAGGCTGAAGGAGAATTTAGTTTTTGTATGCAATAGTGTATTGAACTAAGAAGAACCGATGAGCAGAAATATGTGCATTAAAGATAGAGCCTGGGATCTTTCCCTGGTGGAATATTTGAGAATATTCTGGTTTTCTTTGCTCTTTTAAAAGATGGATTCTACTACGACTGAATGAGGAGGAAGTTGCACACTCAAAAACCAGAGATTTTTGCACATTATATTCAAGGTCTAGCTCTTTGCAAATGGGACATAGGAAATAAGAATGTGGAAGAATCCTGTTTGTAATTCTTGCAGGATATCAGATGGAAAGTCTGCTGGCTCTGCTAGTGATTCTAAGATTTGAAGAAGACTAAAGACCTTTGCACAAAGATCTTATGTATATTAACTCAAGTGCTTTGCTCAACTTGTCCAAAGATCTGGAGTAAAACTCTTCCAGAGACAAGTGCTCTGGGGGTCGGAAGGTATTCCTGAAGCTTTTCAGAGCTCAGAGGTCAAGGAACACTAAACCAGGACCCGCATGATTAAAACGGTGACTGAGGAGAGGTCTTGGTGCGACTCCACTGCAACAGAGCTGTGGGTTAGAATCACCTCATGGGGGCTCTGATGGAACATAAGAACCTGCCATGCTGGGTCAGACCAAGGGTCCATCAAGCCCAGCATCCTGTTTCCAACAGTGGCCAATCCAGGCCATAAGAACCTGGCAAGTACCCAAAAACTAAGTCTATTCCATGTTACCGTTGCTAGTAATAGCAGTGGCTATTTTCTAAGTCAACTTAATTAATAGCAGGAAATGGACTTCTCCAAGAACTTATCCAATCTTTTTTTTTTAAACACAGCTATACTAACTGCACTATGTACTAGGAATATTGCATTCCTTGAGGTAGTAAAGCCTAATATTTTAGAAAGAAGAAGCGGGAAGATAACCTTTATATTTAGGCGCTAGAGAGGCAACATTTTTCACCAAGTCCACCACTTTGTTTAAGAGCCAAAGTGCACTCTGGTATGATGGTGTTGGTGGAAAACCCTCTTCCGATACCAGAATGGAATCTTGCAACTATAAAATTTATACCAAGGGCAGATTAGATGAGAGAGGTAGCACAAAATAAAATGGGGTCTCCAGATGTAATCCTTGTGATAGCAATTTTTTGGGTGAAATTGACCTTGTAATTTGAGTGGGGTAGGTAAAGCATATCCCCTTCTGCCCCTCGCAAAATTCTCAGCATGTCACACTCCAGCACCATCCATTTTAAATCTAGCTCATTTGGTTCACCAAATAAAAAACTAGAGATAAGTGAATTATATAATTCAATATCTGTACTTTTAAGTCAGATTGCTAGACTTTGCATATTGAACAATTTCGGCAAGATTAACATTTTGACAATTGCACATCGGCCCATCAGTGAGAGGGGAAAAAGCATCCAGTTGCTCAGCATATGCTTAATTTTGCGCAAAACAGCCTTGAAATTAGGGTGGTATGTGTCGGGCATGTTCTTTGCCAATTGAATGCCCAAAGAGTGAAAATTGTTCAGCTTCCACAGCAGGGAAAGGTTCCGTCCCACCTCTCCTTTCGTGTATCATCGAGGAAAGGCCTCAGATTTGTTGTAATTTACTTTAAACCCGAGAAAGATCCAAAACCTTCAATTTCTTTAATTATTTCTAAGACACTGACATTTGGATTAGCAATAAAAAAGTAGCATCAGCGAAAAGAATTTTAGTAGGTTTTCTACCTATGGTAACACCTTGAAATAAGTAAACTGCGGAAGTGCATGGTCAGCGGTTCCAATATTAGTATGTACAGTAAGGGAGACAGAGGGCCCCCCTGCCTAAAATAAAATTGATCACACAAAGAACCATTTACCTGAATTTGGGCCATATGATTTTATACACCTTTTACCCATTTTGAAAACTGTCCCCCAAATTGTATCGTTTTAAAGCTTCCCACAGACGAGACTTCTCTACTCTATCAAAAGCCTTCTCCAAATCCAGGCTAACAAATTCTCATGCCCCTCCCCTTATTATTTATTATTTAGAATTTTTATATACCGGCAATCATGAAAACATATCTTGCTGGTTTACATAAAACGGGAGTGCATTATATACATAAAAACTAGAACTGTGGTGACGAAAGTACAGTTACATTTAACAGGGGTAGCCGAACTTGGAGAAGGAAGAAGAGAGGAAAAGAATAGAAATGGTTAAACAATATACAAATTAAATGTTATATACAAAAGGCATGGTGTATTAGGAGTCATTGGGTTGTGTCAGGAAAAGCTTGCTTGAATAACCAAGTCTTAAGTTTTTTTAAGTATTACTTTGAACAGCCAATAATGCCTTCAATAGATTAGAGGAGGAATAGTGACCCTTTATAAATCCTGACTGATCTGGATTCACTGTTTGAATTATATTATTTAATCGGGAATTGAAAGGCAGCCTCAGGCCCTCTGCTCCAGCCACTAAGAAGTAGAATCAGCAGAACACAGGCCACAGCAGCTGAAGACAACCCAGCATACAAGCAAATGAAACACATGTGGTCTGGGAGCCTAGGCCCTGGATGACAAACACCAGCTCACGAAAAACAATCTGTGACATGGTCGAAAGGAGCAACAAAGTGGAGTGTGCACCTCCATCCCCTCCTCCCACCAAATACACAGGAGAAGAGGGCATGGGGAAAATGACTGCCCTTACACAGTTACACCTTCACCTATAACCCCACTCCCCCAGATCAACCATACATACACCACACACACCAAAACACATGGAAAATAAAAAGGCCAAAAATGACAGAAATCAGATTTAATAACCAATTATAGCTAGGGTTTCAGACAACAAAAAGTACTCCTGATTCCTTAAGTTTCACTTGAACTGGGTAGAAATAGGATTATTCAGTTATCTAACTTTTGTAGCACCACATTTCATTTGCTGCTAACAGCTTCTACCAAAAAGAAAAAAATGGAAGGGCTAAGGAATGAAAGTGAGCACCCAGGCTCAGACAGTAGTACTGCCATTGCCATTTCCTTAAGAACAACCACAAGACCTGGAGGACAGAAGTAGTCACACGATCAGGACTTGTTTGATATACTATACGTTAGAAAGATCATAACCTCTATGGATCCTTGCATTCTATTTGTTCAAAACGTTATGATTTGGAGATACTGGTATCTTTCGTAATGGAATTTCTAGATGCTAGGGTATTGTTTGCTTGCTTTTGGTATACTACCTCTACACAATTTTTGCTGTCTCTCCGTATCATAATAAAAACACACCTCTATGGATCAACTGGATTAACAAAAGTGCTCCCTATTCCACACACTGGACCTCAGAGGCAGGCTGAGTGCTGGAGTCTCAACGCATAGATAAGATGATGGTGCATGGAAGAGGGTTTTAGATTTGTTAGGAACATTCTGGAGATGCTGGTGCTAACATTTAAAAACGGAGATAGAACTTTAAAAAAAAAACTAAGCCATGAGGAAAACCAGATAGACTCTCAGAAGTGCATGGTTCAGAGGGAAGTATCCTCAAGGGAATTTAGAATATACCGGTAAAGATGTTATTGTTAAGGCTGAAGTTGTCTATTCTAGATAGATATAGATAAAAGAGCACACAGACATTAAATGACTCTAAACTACCTGTATCTTTTGCTAACATGCAGGCTATAAATACAAATTAAAAAAAAACAAAAAACCACACACTTAGAAGGTATGCGAATGCCAGAAGTCTTAAGAGTAATATTGGAAATTCGAATGTATGGCATTCTATGAAGATAGACATTTGGAGAAATTACTTACCTGATAATTTTGTTTTCCTCAGTGTAGACTGACTCAGGACTAATGGGATGTAAAAAAAGCTACTCCCGATCGGGGCGGGAAGCTGCCCGTGGTCCTGTTAACACCGCCCTTGCAAATGCTGCATTCTCCTAGGCCTGAACGTCCAGGCGATAGAACCTGGAGAAGGTGTGCAAGGAAGACCACATCACCGCTTGGCAGATACTGATGGAAGACAGCAGTCTAGCTTCCGCCCATGAGACTGCCTGAGCCCTAGTGGAATGACCTTTAACCTGAAAGAGTAATGGCTTTCCTGCCTCCACATAGGCTCTTGTGACCACTTCCTTAATCCAGCGAGCTATGGTAGCCATGAAGCTGGTTCGTCCTGCTTTCTTCCACCGTGAAGGCCAAACAGTCTTTTGTACTGGTTCTGAAGCTTCCATATACTGCACCAAACGTCTCCTGGCATTCAAATGGTGGAGGCGGTATTCTTCCACGTCCTTGTGCTTATCTAGGGATGGCAACAAAATAGACAGATTCAAATGAAACTCCAAGACTAACCTAGACAAGAAGAATGGAACAGTATGAAGCTGTAATGCTCCTGGAGTCATCCGGAGGAACGGTTCCCGACACGACAATGCCTGTAGTTCATAGATGTGACGTGCCGAGCATATAGCCAGCAGGACACAGTTTTCAGGGTTAAAAAATGCAAGGAAAGGCTGCATCACTAACATCGGACAGTTAAGACAGCCTTAACACCAGGCGTCGCGCGACAAAGGGGCTCTCCCCTTTATGCACCCCTTCGTGCAAACCTTTGTGTATATGTAAAAATTTATTTTTATGTTTCCTTTGTTAACTAAGCTGTTTCATTGTATTCGACTAAGGAATTTTTTCCTGCTTTTTCTGTTTCACTGTAAACCGGCATGATTTGCATTTAATGCAAGAATGTCGGTATATAAAAGTTAAAAATAAATAAATAAATAAATAAAAGGAGGGCCCTGCCAAAAACTCCAATACTAGATTAAGATTCCACAAAGGAACCAGCCACCATAGGGTTGGGCGGAGGTGCTTCATCCCTTTCAGAAAACAAGCCATGTCTGGATGAGCGGACAGGCAGGTTCCGTACACCTCGCCCCTGAAACAGGAGACAACTGCTACCTGGACCTTCAAGGAGTTAAGGGTCAAACCTTTATTCAAGATGTCCTGCAAAAATTCCAGAATTAGTGGGATTTTGACCGGAGGAGAAACACTGCGGTGATGTAGAGAACTTCCACGAGTGGAGTAAGGTGGCAATTACTGCTGCCAAATATTCTCGCTTCATCAGGTAAGCCCTCCCAAGTGCCAAACTGTAAGACAAAATAGAGTCTGATCCTCATGAAGGACCAGTCCCTGCTGTAGCAGGTCCCAGTGCAGTGGAAGGCATGGGGAATCTCCACAAAGAGTCTCTACATGTTTTGAACACCTGGGCCCATCTGGAGCTACTAGTAGGACTAATCCCCTGTGGTGCTCGATTCTGTGAATGACCCTGCCCAGCAGGGGCCACGGAGAGAAGGCCTATAGCAGCTCCTCTTCAGGCCGGGTCTGAACAAGAGCATTGATCCCCAGGGTCAACTGATGAATCAGGGAACCTTTGCATTGTGACATGCAGTCAAGCAGGTTGATGGATGGGAGACCCCCATGATCTACCACCAGCTGAAATGGAGGTTGTAATAGATCAAACTTACTAAAGAGTAAACAAAATCAACAGGACCAAATGACACCCGCCTTAGAATCCTAAAAGTTCAACCCTGAAGTTACAAATCTGTTAGTAATCTATAACCTCATTTAAGTCAGTTACAGCACCTGAAGTTCGGAGGATAGCTAATATACAGGTCGATACTGTAACGTGCGGTTGAAGATTTCCCGTCTGTAACGTGCTGGGAGCGCACAATTCCGATGCGTAAGGCGATCCAGCGAGACAGTCTCCAGTTTCACGCGTCCTTAGCGCTTCTTAAAACAGACGCATAACCCTTTCCGCACGCATGTATATGATATGTAAATGAACGAATTAGCTGTATAATGAAGGAATTAGCTATTCCCCTCCGATACTGTGACGCGCGCTCAGATTATCTCCTTTGTAACCCGCTATTTTGCCGCGTCCTTAACCTGTTAGTTTACTGCCTACCCTCTACTTGGTGTTAGTGTGGTGTTCGAAAATTAAAACGGGAATAAAGTGTAAAAAATGGGGGTAAAACCGTAAAGTGTAAAAAACATTGCAGTGTAAGTTTATATATATGTATAAATACCTGTCACTTTCCGAATCCCCCACGCATGCGGTCATCGAGGCGGCGGCGGGAGCCGGCGGGCGGATGGGCGCCTGTTCATCCAGGCGGCGGCGGGAGCCGGCGAGCGGGTGGGCGCTCGTTGGATCCAGGCGGCGGTGGGAGCCGGCGGGCGGGTGGGCGCTCGTTGGATCCAGGCGGCGGCCGGGTGGGTGTGCATTCATCCAGGCAGAGGGAGCCGGCGGCGAAAGCGGCCTCCGGCTCCCTCTGCCTGGATGAATGCACGGCCCCCGCCGGCAGCGAATGAATGCCCGTGCGATTTCGGCGCTCAAGGCCCCGTCCGGTCTCCGGTGCAGCCCCAGTCCTGTCCCCTCCTCCCGAAGCAAAAAAAAAAAAAAAAACAAACCGAAAAGGTAGCAAGGCTCGGGCCTGCTACGGTAGTCCCTTCTCCCTTCCTCCCGATTTCGGCGCTCAAGGCGGCCGGGTGGGCGTGCATTCATCCAGGCAGAGGGAGCCGGCGGCGAAAGCAGCCTCCAGCTCCCTCTGCCTGGATGAATGCACGTGCGATTTCGGCGCTCAAGGCATGACGTCACGACGCTTGACGTCACGGCATGTGACTGCCTTGAGCGCCGAAATCGCACGGGCATTCATTCACTGCCGGCGGGGGCCGTGCATTCATCCAGGCAGAGGGAGCCGGAGGCTGCTTTCGCCGCCGGCTCCCTCTGCCTGGATGAATGCACGCCCACCCGGCCGCCTTGAGCACCGAAATCGGGAGGAGGGGAGAAGGGAGAAGGGACTACCGTAGCAGGCCCGAGCCTTGCTACTTTTTCGTTTTTTTTTTTTGATTCGGGAGGAGGGGACAGGACTGGGGCTGCACCGGAGACCGGACGGGGCCAGGGCAGGTAAGCGGGGGCTGGGGGAAAGTTTGCAGAGCATCGGGGAACATAACTGTCCACTTCCTGGTACCTGTCATTTCAAATGTCATTTGAAATGACATTTGAAATGACATTTGAAATGACAGATACCAGCGTGGCCGTGAAGCGTTAGGCCCGCGAACCCAGGATACTGTATAGGCGCTCTATACAGTAAAATGGGTTGTACGGGCCTAACGCTTGCCTAAGGCTTCGCAGCCGCGGCATGCATTTGCATGCAATTTGAAGAGAGTATCGAGCGGTAGGTGAAGAGAACTGTGCGTGC
Source organism: Rhinatrema bivittatum (assembly GCF_901001135.1). Lineage (NCBI taxonomy): Eukaryota > Metazoa > Chordata > Amphibia > Gymnophiona > Rhinatrematidae > Rhinatrema > Rhinatrema bivittatum. The sequence continues at coordinate 65,087,784 of NC_042627.1, read as the reverse complement.
GGGGAACGAGGGTGCGCCTGACACTGCCGCACTGTTTCTACCGCGGCCTTAGAGTATCGATCTGATAGACTCAAACAAAAAACCTCTAGAATTGATCTTGGAAACTATAGACCAGTGAGCCCAAAAGATAAAGCAAATTATAGAAATTATTCTTAAAAACAAGATCACTGACCATGTAGGCAGATAGGGCTTAATGGGGGGAAGTGTCAACATAAGTTAATAAAGGGAATTTTTGCCTCAATCTAAGATTTTTTCGAAGGTGTAAAGATATGCAGATAAAGGCAAACCACTGAATACAGTGTATTTGGATTTTCAGAAGACATTTAACACAGTCCATCATAACAGACTCCTCAGAAAATTAAAAAGTCATGGGATAGGAAGCAGTGTCCTGTTGTACAGGGCAGGACTAAGTGGTCAGTTCTCAAAATGAAGAAAGATTATTACTGGGATCAGGGCTGTTTAACATACTAACATAACAAATAATGGCAGAAAGCCCCAAATGGTCCATCCAATCTGCCCAGCAAGTTGCTTGGGGAGCAACTGCCGCTCCATGCAGGTTACTCCCTCTTCCCCCATGTCTTCTGTTAAGTGTAGTAACTACCACTCCATGCAGATTAACCTCATTAGGCCTTCTGTTAATACATATACAAATTCAGTACTGCTAATTATAGGGTCGATTTTAAGATCCGCGCGCACATGGATATGCCGATTTTATAACATCCGCACATGCATGGGTGGGCGGCCCGCAACTCGAGTGCGCAGGTGGGGGGGGGGGGGGGGATTTTACAATGCAATGCACAGTGACACGAGTAGGGCTTCCCAATACCCCTATCTAACCTTCCTACCTTTTCCCTCCTCTCATCCTACGCCCTATCTAATTCTTAGATTTTTTATTTTTTTTTACATGGTAGATTCCGCATGCTGCCGGCACATGCTTCCCGGGGACAGTGGCTAATGGCTCTGTCCTGGCCCAACCCCGCCCCACCCCTTTGAAAAGGCCTGGCACTTTGGCACATAACGGGGTTTATGCACATGGCCAGGTCCTTCCAAAAATGCGCACAATGCATGCAAGGCCCAGCCACGCACGTAGTAACCGCCCCATTTTTACGCGTGTGGCCTTTTCAAAACCACACCGTAGATTTGCAAATTCAAGTTTTGCATGTTGGCCATCTCAGAGCACCCAAAAAGGTGGACAACCTGCTCCAGTACATCAGAGGGCACTATAGCAGCACCTGGGGTGTTAAGAGTAATTTATTGATTTTGAGGAGGGCATATTCAAGGATTACCTTTCAGTTCCTTTTCTTTAGTTTCTCTGGTGGAATAACAAATGATCTGGAAAAAGGAACAAGTGAGGTGATAAAGTTTGCAGGTGACAAAATGATTCAAAGTTGTTAAAACAGAAGGACTTTATGAGGCTAGAAATCTGGGCATCTCAATGGCAGATGAAATTTAATGTGGAAAAGTGCAAAGGGATGCACATATGGAAAAAAAACCCACCTCAATTATAGGTACAACATGCTGGGTTTTGTACTGGAGTCACCACCCAGGAAAAGGACCTTGGAGTCCTTTCGGACAATACATCGAAATCCTCAGCTCAGTGTGGCAGGGGTAAAAAAAAAAAAAAAGTTAGGAAGATTGATGCAAAAAGGAATAGAGAATAACACTGAAAATATATTACCTCTGTATCAAGCCATAGTGCAACTGCACCTTGAGTACTATGTGCAGTTCTGGTCACTCATCCCAAAAAAGGCTTAGCAGAACTAGAAAAGATGCATGAGAGCATAAAAAAATGATAAAGGGGATAGAATGGTTCCCCTACAGGCTAGGGCCCTTCAACTTGGAAAACGAACAGTGGTGGGTGGGGAAAGCCAAGTTCTAAGTTTATAAAATTATGAGGGGGTGGAACAGGTAAATAAAAGTTATTCTTTGGATAAGCAGCTAGAAATCCATCTACCCCTTGGGAGCCTGACAGTTATCTGTTACCTAGCTTGGCCACTGCTGGAAACAGGTTACTGGGCTTGCTGGACCCTTGGTCTGACCCAGTATGGCAAGTCTTCTGTTAACATGTCAAACAATACTAAAACTAGGGGTCATGCCAATAAAATTTGCTGGTTCAGTTTAAAACTGTAAGAAGGTGCTTTATCACTAGCATACCATCAAGCTGTGGAACCTGTTGTCAGAAGATGTGGTCAATCTGACTAGCAAACTTGAGCTTAAAAGAGGTTTGGACTAGCTCCTGGAGGAAAAGCCCATAAAGTATCATTAGTTATCAGTCTATTGCTACCCCTAGAAATGAATAACAAGAAATAGATCTTCAGAGGTGTAGCAAAAATGACAAGAGGCAAGGTAGCACCTTATAGACTAACCAATTTATTGAGACATGAGTTATTGAGGAGAGTCCTTTTTGGGATCTGTCAGATTCTCACAAACCAGTGACTACTATGGGAGATAGAGTGCTGGACTCAATGGGCCTTGGTCTGATCCTATAGAGTAGGAATGTGGAAGATATGATTTGATTTTGGGAAATTTAAATTGATGTTTAATATGATTTGATGTTTTATGAACAGGATAGTATGTCAATTTTGTTACGGATTTTATGAAAACCATTTCTTTGTTCTAAAAGTTGATCACGATGAAGCAGCAAACAATTACTTCCGGGGCAGTAAGAGCCTACTGTTCGAGTTTAATTGGCGACCAGTACTTTGGAAACAAGAGTACAGTAGTCGACGCTGTTTCACCTCAGTGGTTTAATATAAAAGCATCCGGGCCCGGTACACAACGGCAACATACAGAGCCTCACTCCTCGATAACACTCGGTACAGCACAGATCAGCCCCACGTCGGTTAAGCTTCCATGCGTTAACGCTGTCGCGCCAAGTATGCGAAACAGTTTTATATCCGGCAGGTCCTGAACACCAACATACGAGTACGGCGGGGCGAGTGAGGACGGGGCAGTAGGCGGCTCGCCAGGCTGATGTCCGGAACCCTCCCCCGCTAGTGTCGGTTATAGCAGCGGCGTTGACGTGGCAGGGGGAAAACAGGCCGCAAAACACAGAGCCGCCGCCGCCTCGACCTCTCCAAAGCAGCCTGGGTGACCCTATCCTCTCCCCGCCCGTTCTGCAGACACCTACAGGCCAGCCCATACCGTAAGCCACGGGGTATAGAGACGGACCGACCGGAGCGTCCAGCCCAGTACTCACGGGTCATTGTCAGAAGAACTCCGACTCCCTTCTCCCACAGCAGGCCGCGCGCTCCGCTCTTCTGACGTCACCGCCACCGGACCACCAACGTCCCAGCTCCGAGCGACTTCCTCCGCCCATTCACCGCACGTCTATTGGCGTCAGCGCATCACGTGGTATTGGGTGGCGCGTGACGAAACAAGAGGGAAACCACCCCCCCCCCCGAGAAGTGGATGGAACGTTTCCTGCCCCCGCCCGCCCGCTCGCTCCTCAGGTCGTTTCTGAGCGGGCGGAAGCTACTGTTTGGGTCGCGCGGTGGCGAGCGGGGTTTGTACCGTCTCCCACCAATAGGAAGCGAATAAACTGCAAAGGCGGGCCGACTTGTGTCCGAGTGCTGGCGCGGAGACGCACGTGTCTGTTGTGACACCGCGCCGCGCCGTTTGTTTTAATGAACTTGCGGTAAGATGTTGCGCTCTCTTAGCGTTTGTCTCCAGTCCGTACTGATGATGCACGCGGTTATTAGCACGGTCCTCTTGTTTGAATCGCAGTTCTAATGTTTTGGTTTCACGGTTTATTAGAGAATAAACCACATCAGTAAACTAGCGGATGCCCTTCATTGGGTAAACAGTACTTTGTTCTTAGTGTTTTGAGAGCAGAATAAGCTTAGGATGTTGTTGCTGTGACTCGTAAAGTGGATTCTAGCTTTAATAGTTGTCTGTCAAAATCTTGCTGACGGAGAAGAATAATCCGGTTGAGCGAAACCCCCATCCTCGTCATGACTAACAGTGAAACAGCAGTCGGTGCAGAAGTGTGAGACTGACCTGCATTAACAAAAATGTGTGGCACCCCAGCCTCCACGGCGATAGTAATGCAGGCATGAAGAGGATTTTTACGGCGAAAAGGAAAGCCCACAAGGGGCAGAGACACATGTGAAGTGACACAATGGGCCAATTCCTTCTATTTTTAAGTGCAGGAGAAGGGAGAAGGGCACCCTGTCCAGTTAACTAACTGCCTGGTCTGCAGCCTGCCTGGGGTGGCCAGACCTCTTCCACTGCTACTGTTCCATCAACACCATCATTATCATTTACATATGACATGCTTTTCCACCAAGAGAGTTCAAAGTGAGCTATAATTAGTTAAATAATCAGATACAATACATCAGATCAGGAGGTAAAAAGATGAACATAATACTTCTTTTAAATACAAACTCCAAAAAGTGTGACCCAGAGGCGGGAGCAGACACTGTAAAGATTAGAGTCAGTGATTTGCTTAGTAGCTCTGGTTAAGTATCTTGTAGGGCAATTCTCTCAGTCCAGAGAGGTACAGATGTTGGGTCTGATAAAAGGTTTTAGAGGTTTGGGAACAGTGATTGCAGATGTTAATGGCTGGTGCCAAAAGCTGCCTCAAACAGCCATGTTTTTAATAATTTTCTGAAAGATAAGAGGTTAGGGCCCAGCCTGATATAAGGAGGCAGGGAGTTCTAGGCAGAGCTTGTGAAGGTTCTCTTCCTAGTGCTGGCAAGGTGCATGGTTCTCGGGGTCATAAGGCAGGCTTGCAACAACGATGATAGTTGGCGGGAGGGCTCATAGCATGTAATGACATTGTTGAGGTATGATGGGGCCAGGATCTTTAATTTGTGCGGTAAGCTTTTCAGGACTAGGGTGATGTGGTCAAATTTATGTACCATTATTGTCAGGCAGGCTCTACTTTCTGTATACGTTGTATATAGTGTTTTAGGGTGTTGGGGTGACCTACATAGTGATCCAGGTGACAGATGACAGTAGCACAAATAGAAGTTATGAAGGCAGCATTGTCCAGTTATGATCAGAGGAGGAAGAGCTTGCAAAGGTGAAAGAAAGCAGCTTCAGTTATTATGAGGACCTGAGCTTTGGTTGTGATTTGGGATTCTAGTATGAAGCCAAGACTCTCTTGAGCTGAGAGTAAGAGTTCCTCCAAGGATTGCTTTTGGGAGAAGGAGAACAGGATCTTTCTTTTCCCCAACGTAGAGCATTTCTGTCTTTTGGGAATCAAGGCTTACTTTATTTTGATATAGCTAATTGGTGATTTTCTTAAGGCATCATTCATGTGAGTGATGATTTGATCCTGATTAGTATCCATAGGGATGAGGAGTTGGATGTCATCCAAGTAGGCGTAATGGATGATGTGGCAGCCCTTGATGAGTTTACATAGCGGGGTTAGTTATATATTGAACTGTGTGGGCAAAAGGACGGAACCTTGAGGCACTCCACAGCAGAGCAAGTGCAGTTAAGAGAGCGCTGTTCCCATAGAGACAGTTTTGGTCTAGTGTTGGAGAAAGGATGAAACATAGAAACATATAGAAACATAGAAATGACGGCAGAAGAAGACCAAATGGCCCATCTAGTCTGCCCAGCAAGCTTCACACATATTTTCTCTCATACTTATCTGTTTCTCTTAGCTCTTGGTTCTATTTCCCTTCCACCCCCACCTTTAATGTAGAGAGCAGTGATGGAGCTGCATCCAAGTGAAATATCTAGCTTGATTCGTTAGGGGTAGTAGCCGCCGCAATAAGCAAGCTGCACCCATGCTTATTTGTTTTACCCAGACTATGTTATTAGCCCTTATTGGTTGTTTTTCTTCTCCCCTGCCGTTGAAGCAGGGAGCTATGCTGGATATGTGTGATGTATAAGTCTTCTCCCATGCCATTGAAGCAGAGAGCCATGCTGGATGTGCATCGAAAGTGAAGTATCAGGCACATTTGGTTTGGGGTAGTAACCGCCGTAACAAGCCAGCTACTCCCCGCTTTGTGAGTGCGAACCCTCTTTTCTTCTCCCCTGCCGTTGAAGCAGAGAGCTCTGCTGGATGTGTGAAGTATCAGTTTTTCTTCTCCCCTGCCGTTGAATCAGAGAACTTTGCTGTATATGCATTGAAAGTGAAGTATCAGGCTTATTTGATTTGGGGTAGTAACCGCCGTAACAAGCCAGCTACTCCCCTCTTTGTGAGTGTGAATCCTTTTTTCCACATTTCCTCTTGCTGTTGAAGCTTAGAGCGATGTTGGAGTCACCGTAAGCCTGTGTATGTTTATTTAATAAGGGTATTGACTCCAGGCAGTAGCCATCATTCTGGCGAGTCACCCACTCTTCATTGGCAGCCTCTTGACTTTATGGATCTACAGTGTTTATCCCACGCCCCTTTGAAGTCCTTCACAGTTCTGGTCTTCACCACATCCTCCGGAAGGGCATTCCAGGCATCCACCACCCTCTCCGTGAAGAAATACTTCCTGACATTGGTTCTGAATCTTCCTCCCTGGAGCTTCAAATCGTGACCCCTGGTTCTGCTGATTTTTTTCCTTCGGAAAAGGTTTGTCTTTGTCTTTTGATCATTAACACCTTTCAAGTATCTGAAAGTCTGTATCATATCACCTCTGCTCCTCCTTTTCTCCAGGGTGTACATATTTAGATTCTTCAATCTCTCCTCGTACGTCATCCGTTGAAGATCCTCCACCTTCCTGGTCGCCCTTCTCTGTACCGCCTCCATCTTGTCTTTGTCTTTTTGAAGGTACGGTCTCCAGAACTGAACACAGTACTCCAGGTGAGGCCTCACCAAGGACCTGTACAAGGGAATAATCACTTCCCTTTTCTTACTCGATATTCCTCTCTCTATGCAGCCCAGCATTCTTCTGGCTTTAGCTATCGCCTTGTCGCATTGTTTCGCCGACTTCAGATCATTAGACACCATCACCCCAAGGTCCCTCTCCTGCTCCGTGCACATCAGCCTAGGCAAGTGCCAAACCAGCCAACTCTATATCCTGCAGACAGGTGAAGAGAAAATTGTGATGTGCTTTGTTAAAGGCTGCTGAAAGATCCAAGAGGATGAGTAAGGCTGGTTTCCTATGTTCGAGACAGAGCCAGCGTTCATCCACTAGGCTTAGTAGTGAGATTTTGGTACTGTTGTGTGGCCGATAGCTATGATAGTACCACATTTTCAGTGACTTAAGGGAGGAAGTTGTTCAGTTCGTTGAGGTCAAAATTAGTCTTTTTCAGTGTAGGTTTCATGATTGTTCTTTTCAGGAAATTTGGTGATTGGTCTTCTGCAAGTGAGGTGTTTGATATGGTCTGAATACGGTGGAGCAGTCCATGTTTAGCTTTTCTAATGAGCCAGGCAGGGTAAGGGTCCTCTAAGTAGGTGGTTGGGCTGAGGATGAACAGGGAGTCGATGCCTTGTATTGAAAGTGGACAGAAGGTGGTCAAGATTTGTGATGGTGGGGTCTGTTTTACCTGTGTTTGTTTTGTGCTGGCATTTTTTTCAGTTCCGTTCGAATATGGGCGATCTTCTCTGTGAAAAATTAGGCTAGTTTGTTACAGTGGATCATCATTGTGAGGGAGGAAGGTATGGGGGATTTGAGGCTACAAGAGATTGTTAATGGTTTGGAATAGTTCTTTACAGTTCTTCTTGGTTAATGCTTCTGGTGTCTTCTGCACTCATTCCTTTCAGTTTGTGACTTTGATTTCTGCCATTTTCCTTCACGTTTTCTTCCAGTTCTCTTCATTGCAGCCAGATCCTAAGAAAACCGGGGGATTGGGTTTGGAATTTTTAGTGGTGACAATTTTCAGAGGTGTGGTGGTCTTGTTGATGGCTGATTTAAGGTCATTGTTGCAAGCATCTACTAGGGTGGCAGTAGGAAGGGAGCCCTCATATGAGCATGGTAGGGCGAGCAGAAAGGATTCTGGTCAATTTGGGATGTTAGGCAGACAGATTTTGTGGTCCTTTTCCTGTATGCTTTCCGGTTAAGAGAGGGTTACATATCAAAATGTACCAGATGATGATTACCATAGTTCAGGAGAACTGGATGATCTGTAAGTCCCTTGGTGCATATTCATCTCGTAGCGGTAATGGTGCATTATCAGATCAAGGATGTGTCCAGACTTAAGGGTTGGTTTATCGATTAGCTGAGCAAGGCCACAAGATTCTATGGAGATAAGAAACTCCTATGGAAGGTTCAGGTGTTGTTCATCAACAGGTTCCTTGGGTGATCTAGGATAATATAGAGCTTCATGGTTACTTGAAAGAGGGTGATAAAGTAGGAAAAATCCCCATTTGGAGTGAGCATCCACCTGGAGGAGGATGAATTCGTTGACCTCTAAATTTTATGTAGGGAGAGGCTCATCGATTTTCTGGAGATGATGGCTACCCCTTTGCCTTTCTTTGGCGTGGAGTATGAGCAAAAGTGTCATCTCATGGACAGGTTTCATTAAATTGTGGTCTTATGTCCAGGTTTCTGTAAGGCATAAGATGTCTGCATGCTGATCAGTGAATAGGTCATGGAGCTGGCTAATCTTGATGTGGATAGAACAGGTTGTCAATAGTGTTCTTGTCCCTTGGGGATAGACCAGTAATGGATGTCCAGAAGGAAGGTCTGAATAGGGGATTTGGCCTGTGGAGGGGAGTTTATAGTAAGGTGAGTGTTTGCCTTGGTAGGTAGGTAGGAGTAAGATTCTATGTGTAGCACACTTTCAGCTGGCATAGTGGTGGAGTGCAAGGTTGTGTGCGCACAGGAAGATTGGTGGGGTGCAAAGGGTATTAATTTATTGCAGTGGGGTACAGGCTGCCCAGGAGGTAGTGATTCAGAATGAGTCACATCTAGTGCTCAGTGCACACTGGCAGTGAAAGAGTGGGGGTGCATAATCACCTAGGGCACACCCTTTGGTACAACTCTTCAGCATCAGAACCTACCAGCAGGAGGCCCTAACCTACTGCAGCCCTTGATGAGTCTGGCCCTAGTGGATGGCATTGGTACCTGGGGGAAGAGCTTGCAGTGGGTGGACAGAGATGATCCCAGGGCATCATGGAATAGCACACAGGATGTGTTATATCCAGTACTCGGTGCAGGCTTTTCCTCTTCGACTCAGCCTGGGGATAAAACAGAGGCTGGAATTGTCCGGAGCAGACAAATGAGGATATGCACAAAGCAGGGCCTGGTTTTCTATGATTATAACAGCCTTTCCCAAGCAGTTTGCCTGCCATGGCACACTGTGCCTTCAGACCTAATCAGGATTACAACAGAACAGGCCCAGCTCCAGACCAGCGCCTCACAGCAACAAGATTTACCAGTGATCTCTCTTTAAACATGCATGTCGTCGGAGCCCAGAGGTGTGGCATGGATAGCTAGGCCTCCCTTTGGGCAGTGCACACAGCACCTTCTCATCTTCCTCCTTTGAGCGCTTCAAGCTCTTGTCTGATCCCCGGGCTTAGTGAGACAGGGAGGGTGCACAGTGAACGCTGGACGTGACTCACCCTGAGTGTTGGGAGCAGCAGCATGCAGGAGCCAAAGTAACTAACTGAGCCAGCTGCTTCTTCCTTCTCCGGCACTTTGCTAGGTCTCCCATCCTCATCCATCAAACCACTTCAGATGCTCCAGAATGCGGCAGCCAGAATCCTGACAAATTCCAGAAGAAGTGAGCACATCTCTCCCATTCTAATAAATCTACACTGGCTGCCAATACACTACAGAATCCTACACAAGTCCATCACCATCATCCATAAATCCATCCACTCCCAAGCCCCTCTCAACCTCCAAATCCCCCTCAGACTACACACATCTTCCAGACCCATCAGAGAAGCCTACAAAGGATCCCTGACTGTTCCCCCAACTAAATCTACACTCCATATGGCACTCAGAGACCGGGCCTTTTCTACAGCGGCCCCTCTCTTTGGAATACCTTACCACCCGATCTTAGACTTGAACCTTGCCTATTAACATTCAGAAAAAGGCTTAAGACTTGGCTATTTAAACAAGCCTTTCCCGAGTCTAATATCCATTGAGAGACCTTACTGCACTTTGTAAATAATCCACCTCTGTAAAGATTTATATTTATTCTTGGCTATTCTTGTCTCCTTCCTCCCCCAGTTTCAACAACCCTGTTAAGTTGTAACTTTTGCTTCCTCTGCACTTGTTAAAAGAACAAAGTTATTGCACCCCCTGTTGTTTGTAAACCGGCATGATATGATTGTATCATGAATGCCGGTATAGAAAAGCTTTAAATAAATAAATAATGTAGAGGAACTGGTCCACTCGCTCCCTTTTGTTTTCAAACTTGGAAGAGACTGCAGGTGCTCCCAGTGCTGCCTTAGCTCTTTTGACCATACGAGTCCTCTCCATGTCTGCATTGCCATCCCCTGAGGGGCTGGTGTGCCACGCGACATTTTTGTTCATGTCGGTAGGTGTGCCCTAGGCATGAAAAGATTGGGAAGCATTGCCTTAAAGGTTCTGACGTGCCTGATTCAAGCCTAAGGGTAATCTGAATGTATCTGGTACCTTTCACCCGGACAGCACGGCCACGGCGCCTTTAATTTTACACATGCGGTCACTTTCTATTTCTTTTTTTTTTTTATTTATGAATGATCAAAAAACAAAAGCAAGACAAAATCTTGAAATGGCAAATAGGAATTGAAGACACAGTTGTACACAGGGAATCAAAGCTAAAAATTATTATAAATCTAAATCCTCAAATACTGGGGGGATACAAGATCACAACCCAGGGAACAATATGCACCAGTAATCAAAATAATCAATAGTTCTAGCAGCCTTATATCCAAACCGAACGCAGCCTTACTGGAGTTTTAAGGTGGCGTTGTATCAGAAACATATATATAGAAACATAGAAGTGACGGCAGAAGAAGTCCAAACGGCCCATCCAGTCTGCCCAGCAATCTTTCACACCTATTTGTTTTCATACTTATCTGTTACTCTGACCGCTGAGGTCAGGGCCCTTATTGGTAACTTTTTGGTTCCAATTCCCTTCCACCCCCCACCATCGATGCAGACAGCAGTGCTGGAGCTGCATCTAAGTGAAGTATCTAGCTAATTGGTTTGGGGTAGTAACCGCCGTAATAAGCAAGCTACTCCCGTTTGTTTACCCTGCCTGTGCAATTCAGTCCCTGTTGGTTGTCTGGATATAAATCCTCTTTACTTCATTCCCCCGTCGTTGAAGCAGTGAGCTGCGCTGGATATGTATTCTAAGTGAAGTATCATGCTTAATTGATTCGGGGTAGTAACCGCCATAACAAGCAAGCTACACCCACACTTATTTGTTTACCCAGACTATGTAATTCATTCCTTGTTGGTTGATGCTGAATATACATCATCTTTTCTTCATTCTTCCTGCCGTTGAAGCAGAGAGCTATGCTGGATGTGCATTGAAAGTGAAGTATCAGGTTTATTTGGTTTGGGGTAGTAACCACCATAACAAGCCATTCTAGAAATTTCTATTTTGTTGCTTAGAAAGTGTGGGGGGGGGGGGGGGGAATCACAAAAATCATAAATTTTTCTATCCTTGATCAAACATTTACAGGGGAATTTAAGAAAGAAAACTGCCCCCAATTTAAGAACCCTAGCGTGCATAAGAAGAAATTGCTTTAATTTTTTCTAAATCTGTTTTTGCGACGTTGGGGAATCCTTTAAGCTGTAAAAAGGAATCAGAGCGATAACGAAAGAAAAGCCTTAATATTTAGATTTATTTTTTTTGTAATTTTAGATTTTTTTTATGTTCTGCTTTTCGCACTTTTTCAGTGCTTCAAAGTGGATCACATTCAGGTAGCGTAGGTATTTCCCTATCCCCAGAGGGCTCACAATCTAAGTTTTGTACCTTAATAGCCGGTCCCTGTGGAGTTCTAAAGGCAAAGATACAATCAGTGTGGCTGGAGTGGCCATTTCACTGTCTGACATCTCTAGCAAGGCCAAAGCACCAGATTGGGACCTTCAGTAGGAATTAATGATGTCACTTGAGTGTTCCCCTTTTAATTCTTCAGCCCTTTTAAATGGGGGAGCAGCCAGAAAGCTGCCCTAAAGATAGCCAGGGATATCCAGCAGTATTCCTGTACCGCTGAATATCCTTGCAAAGTTAGCCAGATAAGTTTGTCCAGCTAACTTGCTAGCTGGCCAGCAGTTCAGTATCGACCTCCGTGTTATCATTAATGCTATGCGATTATAGTGGATCACCGACTGATCACGAGACAGAGAAATTTAATTGTGCCCTTCCTCATACCTGGGGCTGATGAGAGGGCATGAATTCTGACTCGGCGCCCGCCTGTCCAGTCTAGTTCTTAGGATACGCACAGTTTAATATGCATTAGATACATTTGCATACACTGTCTCCATATCCATTGTGGATATTCTGAAAACCAGACTGACCAGATGGTTCCCAAGGAGAGGGCTGGGAACGGCTGTTACAGATTGCAATGTTATTTTTACCCCAGCTTGATAGATATGTCACACTGAAAGCAATCAGATTGAAGGGACGAAAGGAAACAACTGCTGAGCTGGTGGATGTAACACTGAACGCGCTGATGTACTAACAGTAGCTACATCTGCATTCATCAGCTTTCCTCAGTAAGAGACATGGCCGCTATGACGCTGGCCACAACCGTAATGATGGCTCCCAATATTGCTATCCAGGGCATGATCTGGAAAGAAAGGGAGAGTTGATGCCAGTTAGCTGTCACCAGGGCTGCTCTATCTATGATTGTGTAAGAGGCAGTCAGTTTCTGCATTGGAAAGATATAGGTCTGTATGAACTGATTGTTAAATTTTATTTATTTATTTATTTATTTATTTATTAATTATTTTTATATACCGACATTTGATCTGAGATATCCCATCCGTTTACATTCAGGAACTGTAGGTAAACTGTAGGTATTTCCCTATCCCCAGAGGGCTTACAATCTAGCAGGCCAATTCAGAAAAACGCGTGGGAGAGCTGGCGAACGCCCGCTCTCCCGACACGCGCACAGGCCACTCTCCTGGGCGCGCGATTCAGGAGGGTGGCCTATGCAAATGAGGGACACACTAGGGTCCCTAGTGCCTCTTTTTTGACGGAAGCGGTGGCTGTCAGTGAGTTTGACAGCCGACGCTCAATTTTGCTGGCGTCGGTTCTCAAACCCGCTAACAGCCACGGGTTTGGAAACCAGACGCCAGCAAAATTGAGCGTCCTGTTTTCAAGCCGCGGGCCGATTTAAATTTTTTTTTTTTTTTTTTTTACTATTTTAAACTTTTAGGACGTGCATGTTGCAGGTGCACGTTTTCAACACGCTATTCCCCCTTATTCAGTAAGCTCTACCCTTTACTGAATAAGGGGTGCAAGTCTTGCCACAGACGTGTCAGTCCTTAGATAAGGGGGAAGAGGAATAGCCTAGTGGTTAGAGCAGTGGGCTACGAACCCTATCTTTCTATACTCTGTGTCAATACTGCATTTCATTCCAAAACCACCCTCCTTGTCTGAATGAATCTCCCTATTTTTATTTCATTTTGCTTGAAGACATTGCCAGATCCTAGTTTTCATCCTGAAAGTATGAAAAATGGTTAATGACTGTGAGCAGTGTGAACAGAGGGATCCCAGGCAGAGTGTGAAGCATCGCCTGTCCCGGAGAGAGTGAGGCCCATTGGTGCGGACAGCCGAGAGTGGGAGTGATCCCTCAGCAGAGAGTGGGAGTGATCCCTCAGCCGAGAGTGGGAGTGATCCCTCATGACAGCAATTTCTCTGTGACCCAGAAGACTATAAGTCCATTTACAGGATTTCTCTTTAATCAGTATGCGAAGCTGGTAATGGGGCCTGTGAATGTCATCATGAAATGGCAATTCTGTGTGAAATGGTAACAGAGGCACTTGGTGGTCGGGGGGAGAACTTACCCATTTCCTGGTGCTCTGACGTTTCGCTGGCAGCAGCGGCTTCAGGTCGTCCCCGAGTTTTAGGAGAGCTTTGCTTTTGGGTTTTCCTTTGGGCCTTGACGTCCCGGGCTCTCCTTTTTGCCTCCTCACCAGTTTTGAAAGTTCTGCATGGATGGCCTGAGAGAGAGAGAGAGATCACACTCCGCTAATCCCGATTCACTCCAGGACTTTATAAGAAATGCAGCTCTGATCGCCCGTACAGAACCCCCAGCTACACTTACAGGGGGTGTGTAGGAAGGGAAAGAGAGATGGGAAGAGATCCAAGCCTAGCCCTGGGGTGGGTTTGGCTCCGCAACGTGCTTTGCCTTTCCATGACTGGATTTTCATGGAAGAGCTTGCCACAACTCCAGCACTGGGTCCTTTGCAGCTGTGCAGTAACTCAATCCTGTGCCAAACCAGACTTCATGGAAAAGGGATTCTTATCCTAAGACTGCCCTGCCAAGGCATGTTCTGGACATCACACGATTCTTTGTTTTCCACTCATCCCAGAAGCTGACTGCCAGCTTGTAAACCGGGGCAATTACAACACAAGAGAGAGAGAAAAATAATCAGATGCAGAGAATATCTTAAAGCTAGTTTAGAAGCTTTTGGAACTAATTCTGTTTTCCTTTTGGATCTTGGTTTGCCTTAATCCTATCCCATAACGTTTCTGTATATTCCTCAACACTTCCTCACAAGTTCTGTGGTGGATCTGGGTTCGGTTGCCTGGGCCAACCGGGGCTGGGCATGCTGCGGAGGTAGCACTCGCAGCATCCGGGAAGAGGAATTCCCAGCTATCGCACAACACGATAGGCTAAGAGCGCACTACTACTGGGCTCCAGAGAGAACCACAATTTATAGCTCGTAGTCAGAGGACGACCGCTCTGGATGAGGTGGGAAAAAATGGGAGATAAACCCTTAGATTGCTGGGCAGGAAGGTTCATGGCAATGTAGACCTTTTTGGGGCCAATTCAGGTTGACCTGGAAGCCAAACGTGGCCAGAGGAAGTTGCTAGATCAAAAAGAAAATCCAACCCCCAGCAGAGCATGGAGATTCCAGAAGGGTGCAGCATTGCATTGCAAATATCAGTCTTGTGTTATTTTGAAAGACGCTGCCTTTTACATCTGTCACTGTGGGGGTCATCTTATGGCATTGAAAAGAATGAGATAGCATTCTGTAAATCCTATGCACAGTCACCAAAAGTCAGTGGGGCTCACGAAGCTGCTGAAAGGCACTTGGCTCAGACCAGCCTTTTGTACTGGAAATATTACTGGTGCGAGCCGTCAGAAAGTTAATCTTGTTCAGTCTGTTTCAGTGCAGTATTAAGTCACGGGGGCTTTCCAAATTAAAGTTATTCTTGCCTTCCTTTCTCTTGCTGGGAGATATTCCTGGGTGGGTGCATCTTAAAATTCTAGGGATGGGGTAATCGAAAAGATTTTCCTCCATGGGTAGCAAGGACTTCCTTTAGCAAGTTGGGATGTGAAATGTAAATTGCCCCATCCTGTCTCCTCCTTCCATTCCCTCCCCCTGCTTTACCAGTCGGATAATATCTGATTTATTAGATAGCTATCCATATATATATATTATATATTTTCAAAATTCTATTTTATTATTTATTTTTTTTTTTACTAAGCGCAGTTGGCAGTGTACATCGTTTAAAGACCTAAATATAAATTAGGAGTTTCTAAAGTTGAAATTTTTCTCATCAGATCGCAAGAGATAAACCGGCTTATCTACTTTTGAGCAATGAACTAATGAGCAGTGTTCTCTGGCCAGCTTCCATTCATCAGATGTGAGGACTGGGAATGATTACAGCCTCGAGAATGAAGACACGCCAAGAGTACAGATATGTCATTTTGTAACTTTACTTTGATTTTGAGCAAAAAAAAAAAAAAAAATCAGTCAGCAACAGGCTTCAGAAGATGTTTCCTTCTGCGGAAATTTGGAACAGTTTCAGAAGAAAAAGTACCATTAAGATTGCTGAATGTGTTAAAATATTTCGGACTTCCTGCGCTCGTGTGGAACAGAGAAGAACCTCTGCAGTGGAACCAAGAGCAAAAAAAACCTAGAGTTCTCCTGCTGCCAATTTAGGGGATAAAGGGTAGCTTTGCACTAGCTGCTTAGTTTCCAGGGTTATGGGGCACTGGATATGAGGATTTGCCAGGAAACAATGCCAGAGAGAAAGCTGCGGGACACCATGCCAAAGTCAGCTATGTTATAAAGTAAATCAGGACTGTGCCACTCGCTGGACTGAGTCAGCAAATGTCATCCTGACGAGCTGCCTGGAAAAAACCCCACTCAGTTTATGAAGCACGTTTATTAAATAGAGTTGGAAATAAGTCTTCCTATTAATTCAGTCCTGTATGTCTCCATGCTCCCAGTATTTGCGAACACTGTTCTATCAGTAGACCCCCACTTGGCCTTGAAGTAGCCATGCACCAATTCCCGAAGCTGAAGGAAGAAGTTAGGGAAGTTTCTCTCTTATATTTTGAAGTGTAAAATATGAAAACCGCTTATACATCATTCTTCCAAAATCCACAAAAACTAACACTGTCCATACCTTTGCAGCATCTTAAAAAAAAAAAAAAGACCTAAAGTTCCCTATAATACGGTCGTCCACTTCTTTCTTATAACCATTTCGGCCCGTGCTTCTCGATTGGTGTGCTGCGGCAAAGTTGCCACTGTGCTGCCACGGTGGCTGTACCAGCTGGGCCACCTCCTCCACTCCCCAGAAGTGAAGAGCAGCCCGCCTGCAGCGTCTCTGCCGCCGTCACTGCCAGCACTGTTAACTCTCGGGAGCCAGCTAGCCCTAAGAGAGTCCTGCAGAAAAGAGATGTTCCCGAGGGCATTTGGTCAGGGAAGAAAACAGCATGGGTGCACGTTCAGTTTTTCAGCTCTAAACACACTCTGCTAGATCCCCTTTCACAAAGAGGTGCAAAGTTTTAAACTGATCCACTTGCACTGGTTTCTCTTTGAAGTTTTCCCTAAAGTATGCTTACAGGTGACTTTTCAAAGGAGTTCTGCATGAGAATGCAAGATTCTATCGAAGCCGTTTTCCCGGGTAAGTGCATTTAATGCAGGTAAATCCTATGGCCAGGTCAATGGCTCGTATTGCAGCAGTTGTTAAAAGCCTACTTACATGGGTAAAGTGCACTAGTGTGAAACCCAGTTGTAAGCACGTAAATGTTTTTGAAAATTACCCCCATAGTTTGCAACTGCATGGCCTATTGGAAAACTGCCCCTTTAGTTTGTGTGGGATGAAACGTGAACCAGTCGGGTTCATGGTCAGCTTGAATTGCTCTTCATCTGCATTCAGGATATTCAGACACCGGGTACTTTGGTGGCTTTGACAGCGCTGTGGTTGACTGGGCTCCCTAATGCACCCATGCAGTGGGTAAGTGGCAGTATCCGCTCACTCCTCAGGTGGTCCCGCTCCGCTGCCTCATGTTCTATCCAAGCACCGATTTCACTGAGATGTGGCAGGAATGCTCCTACCGCAGGAGGAGGCCCGCCTACCGGATTTCAGGGAAATCAGTTGCTGGAGAGGGTCCCTGATACATGCCTGAGGACAAGCAGAGCCACAGTGAGGCATTTCTCAGTGACAGAGTGTGACTAAAACTGTTTCTCTTAAAAAAAAATTGTGATAGGGCAGGGGTAGGCAACTCCGGTCCTCAAATGCTGGGAACAGATCCCGGTTTTTAGGATATCCACAATAGCCTCCATTGCATCTTCATTGGGGATATCCTAAAAACCAAACCAGGCCTGTCTGTGGCACTGCAGAACTGGAGCTGCTCACCCTGTGCTACTCTTTCTGAGCTGAGTGTGCCATTTAGATATGTGGTCATCACTGGAATATGCTCCCCCCCCCCCAAAAGGAACAAAGCCTTCTTATTGGCATCTTTCCGATTCAAATCTGGTTCCCTAAATCTTTATTTATTTATTTTCAGAATTCTGGGAAAACATGTTTGTTCCAAGTGATCAGTGTGTGTTGTTTTATTTAATTGTATTTATTTGCTATGTTTGTGTTTTTCTTGTCTTTTATCTTTTATTTTTGTAATCTGCTTTGAGCTTGCAAATTTAAAGGCAGATAATCAAATGTAAATAAAGAAAAGAATAAAAATATCAGAATTATAACCACCCATTAAGTCTTCTCTGATGTATCCAAGATAAAAGTTTCTAGATGTGATGGGTCATAAGACACAAATTTACTGTTCTGAAAGGAAACCAAACATTTACAAGGGAATTTTAAGAAGAAGGTAGTCCCTAAATGTAGCACCTTCTCTTTTAGATTTAGGAATTGCTTCCTTCTCTTTTGTGTTCATGAGTAACATTCAGATAAACTTGTAATTTATGACCAGAAAAAGAAAAATGTTTACACTAGCAATATTTCCAAAAAACAGAATCCCTATCTCTGTCAGAGGAAAAAGACACAACTAATGTTGCCCTCATAGAATCTATAAAGGATTCCAAAAAATCAGAAACAATTAAAGATTTTTGTCTAGTGGCCTCTAAAATGACATTAGGATTAGTTTGCTGTGCTGGTAAATAATAAACATTAGATGGAATCTGGTCGTCTGTAAAACTTAAGATCTCTTTTACATACATCTCAAAAGGAGATAAAAGTCTAGTAATTGGAAAATTCAAGGATCTCAAATCTTTACTATGAACCACATTCTCCAAAGTTTCTAAACGATTATGAACAAACAAGCTATCTTTAACAGAGGACATACTGACTTTTTCAACTGAAGATATCCCATTATTCATTTTAGGAATAGAATTCTCTAACACTTCCAAATGTTTATCATGATCACCTAGTTTCTCCCTTGTCTCGCTTACAAAAATGGAAATTTGAGATGTAATATGGGATAATGTCTGATCCAATTTGGCAACCATTCTCCAAATATCTTTTAAAATAACCTAATCAGGCATTACTGTTTCCAATTTGTTAGCTGCAGTGACAAGGGATACACCAGAAGGCCCCGAAGAGCTACAATCAGATAACAGCAACAACATCCTGATCTATACTTGATTTTAATAAAGAAGCTTTGTTTCTGAGCAGTGTTCAGATTCAACAATAATAAAGAGTCAGAAAGCAGAGATGGGTCAATAGGTTGAAGTGGAGGTTGAACCTTGCCTGGACTTAATGAGACCTCTGCAACAGAGGCTTCCAAACTACCGTCCAAACCTGGCACATTACTAATATGCTGGACATGTTGATCCATGGGCCCTCTGAATGTTCCTTGGACTGGAGAGGAGGCAATTATTCTACTCTTCCACTTTTTCCCCATTAAAATCACACAATAAAGAAAGCCACGCCCCCTTTACAGCCCGTGGCAATGGCAGCGCGCCACGAGCACTTCAATTAAATAGCCGGGTGTCCACTGGTGATGACATCACAACGGGTGGGGGGGGGGGGGAAGGGTGTCCCGGTCCTCAACACTGCTGATGAACTAGCGCCTTCCGGGTAGTCGCAGCTGCTGTCTCTCCTCTATCTCACAGTCACTCTCCCCGAAGTAAGACCGCGGGCACCTTGATTAAATAGCCGGGTGTCCACTTGTGATGATGTCACAACGAGGGGGAAGGGAGGGTGTCCCAGTCCTCAACACTGCTGATGAACTAGCGCCTTCCGGGTAGTCGCAGCTGCTGTCTCTCCTCTATCTCACAGTCACTCTCCCTGGAAATTGTTGGGTTCTAACTTGTTGGAAGGAGTGGCGGCGTGTGCTGTCTATTACAGGATCCTTTGAGGAACTAATATTCCTCATAAAAAGTAAAAGATGCTTCTTTTCATAAAGTCTGGGATAAGTCCTTTTGTTGTTGGGGAAATGTTTTAATATTTAATAAGCACTTAACTTGGGGGGCAATAATCAAAGCGTGTTGCCTGAGTGGTGCCACCGTCTCCCCTGCTCTCTGCGGGTAAATGCGGGCATGCAGCTGCATTCACAGCACGCAGACTTCTACCACATAAAACAATGATAGCAACGATTTGGGGAAGGGAAATGATGTGCGGGAGGGGAGGGACCCCAGGTCCTGGTTGTAATTTATTTATTTATTTATTTATTAACTTTTATTTACCGACATTCGTGAAGCACATCATGCCGGTTTACAGAGAACTCAGGCGGGAAATACAATATAACAATATAACATTAATAACAGAACCAAAAATCAGAATACAAAAAGAACCAAAAGGGGCAAGGATGGCGGGGGGAGGGAGCGGTGGGGGAGGGGGTATGGGAAAGAGGGGATGGGGAGCGGGTGGAAAGGCGTAGCTAGATGAAGTATAAGACAACAGAAACAAAAATGAAATAAAAAATAGAAGAGGGAGACTATGTACAGTTGAAGTATGTACAGGTGCATACCGGCTATATTAATTAGGCCACAGTGTTCACTAGGATATAGTTTATTTAATGGGAATCTGGAGGTGCAAAAGAGAGAGAGGTGTGCTCGGGGAGGTGGTAGTGGCCAGGAGGCCCAAGGATCAAGGGATGGCTATGAGGGGGGAGAGGGGGTGGGGATGGGTCGGGCTAAGGGGGGATAGGGGTAAAAGACAGGGCAGGGGGGGGCTGGGAGGTGTGGGAGCGGGTGGAGAAACGTCGGGCAGGTGGATCTGGGGGAGAAATTAAGTTTGGTTAGATTCGGGGTAGGCCTGTCGGAAAAGCCATGTCTTGACTTATCTTGGTTGGGGAGGGAGTGGCTTTGGGCAGCTATAACCTGCTACTTATTTTTTTATTAATTTCAAAGGTTGGGGTTTTACTTGGTTTACTTATTGGGGGAGAGCTTGGAGGATTGCCTTGCTTGCCTACCCATTTTTCTTTCCTTTTTTTAATTTGTACTTAACATGCTGTATGACGAACACAGCCGGGCAGTTGCCCAGGTAAACTCACTAGGGTAAAGTTCTTCAATTAACTTTCACTGGGTAACCTGCCACTTGCTGTTTGCTTGTAAGCACGTGTGTGAACATTATGCTCGCCACAAAGGAAGTCTAATGTTCTGTGAGCAAATGAGTGCACGCGCTCTCCCAATTATCCAAGTTTTTGGTCTTTATCTGCCATCATTTCCTATGCTACTGTTTTGAAAGTCAACTTATGCATTTAAGTTCGCTTTGAAGATCCTTGGTAAACTCTTGTGCTCAATGTACACACAGACTTTACCACCGTTCCAGCTCTCTGAAAACTACCTTCTAAGAAAACTCGATCTTAGGCTCCTATGTATGTACGAACACTGTTCACTTTAGATGACTTCTACAGCTTTACCTTAGTTGTTGGCTCCAGTTTTAATGCCCTCTTGAGTATGCTTATGGCTTCATCAAGGCTTCCCGTTTCTGACAGCAGCTGGTTTACAAACAAAAAGCAGTTTCAGTCCAAGGACATTTAAGAAACTTCAGAACTAGTATGGATGCACATGAGAACATAAGAAGTGCCTTGCTAGGTTAGACTAAGGTCTATTGAGCCCAGCAACCTGTCTCCAACAGTGGCCAATCCAGGTCATAAGTACCCGGCAGATCCTCAATAATCAATCTGTTATATTTCACTTCCATTTCTGCCTGGCTAATACCTGGTTATGTATTTTTCCTTCAGGAACTTGTCCAATCCTCTTTTGGACTGCACTATGTTATTTGCCTTGACCACACTGTCCAGCAATAGATTCCATAGCTTGATTGCGTGCAGAGTGAAAAAAATATTTCTTATGATTTGTTTTAATATTCCAGTTGCTAGTTTCATGGAGTGTCTCCTAGTCCTAGTGTAATTTCAAAGGGTAAATAACCATTCCCTATTTACCCGTTCCACCCCATTCAGTGCCACCTATCAGGGTGGGGACTAAAGGTGTGGATAGCCGACCGCATGACCTTTGATGTTTTCGAGATGGCTTTGAGAGTTTCTGTGGTTGGTACTGGCACCTGCAGACTTGCATGGCTGCACACGTAAGTACATAAGTTTTTCCATGCTGGTCAGACCAAAGATCTATCATACCCAGCTTCTGCTTCCAATCCTAGTCACAAGAATCTGGCAGGATCCCAAGGGTTAGATAGATTCCATGCTGTTTATCCCAGGGACAAACAGTGGATTTCCCCAAGTCCACCTTAATAATGGTTCATGGACTTTTCTTCCAGCAACTTGTCCAAACCTTTTTAAATCCTAACAGCTTTCACCACATCCTCTGGCAGCGAATTCCAGAGTTTAATTATGCTTTGAGTAAACATGTATTATCTCCTATTTGTCTTACATGTGTCACCTAGTAACTTCATTATGTGTCCCCTGTTGTTTGTATTTTTTGAAAGTGTAAACAACCGATTGTTTACTCATTCTATTCCACTCATCATTTTATAGACTTCTATCATATCTCCCCTCAGCTGTCTCTTCTCCAAGCTGAAGAGTCCTAACCTCTTTGACCTTTTGTCATAGGGGAATTATTCCATCCCCTTGATCATTTTGGTCGCCCGTCTCGGTACCTTTTTTTAATTCTGCTATATCTTTTTTGAGATGCAATGACCCGAACTGCACACAAATCTCAAGGTGCGATCACACCATGAAGCAAAGAGGCATTATGATATCTGTTTCATTCTCCATTCCTTTCCTAATAATTTCTAGCATTCTATTCTATTTATTTATTTATTATTTATTTAAACAATTTGTAGCCCGCTGATCCACAAATCTCAGCGGGTAACAGAGGATATATACTAAATAAAATCATTACAGGCTAAAGTTATCCGGCTATTTGCTTTCTTGGCCACTGCTGCACACCAGGCAGATGATTTCAACATAATATCCACGATGAAACCTAGATCCTTTTCCTGGGTGGTGACTTACAATGTGGATCCTTGCATTGTATAGGCTCCTGTTCCCTATGTGCATCACTTTGCACTTATCCACTTTAAATGCATCTTCCATTTGCATGCCTGGTCTCCCAGTCTCCTCTTGCAATTTTTCAGTCCTCCTGTGATTTAACAACTTTAAATAATTTTGTATCATCAGCAAATTTGACCATCTCATGATTACCATCTCTAGATCATGTGCAGGACAAGCTCGCTGACATTCCTTGCAAGGGAGACATTCTCTTTGGAGATAAGGTCAAGGAAGCAGCAGCTCAAATGAAAACCACTGCCCAATGCTTCAGACCCTCTTCTCTGCCAGTCCAGATCCACCCTCCTCATCCAGGAGGTATTCATGTGGGGCATCAAGGAGCCCTTTCTATCCACCAAGGAGTCGTTATCCTCCGCCCCTCACCTCTGTCAACAGCAGGGACCACTCTCATATCCCTCACCCATGTGTGACGACTTACGTCCTGCTGTCCTCAGAGAACACCTGTTACAGGTAAGCAACTTTGCTGTCTAGTCCCACACCTTTATTCTATTCTAGTCTTTAGGTCCTTTGCTGTGTTCTCATGAGTCCCCAATGTCTTCTTCTTCTTTATTTATTTATTTTTAACTTTTATATACCGACATTCTTACATCAAATGCAAATCATACCGGTTTACATTAAAACAGAAAATGCAGGAAATAAATTTCCATAGTCTAATACAATGAACATTTATAACTAAAATTGTTAACAAGCCGTAAAGGTAAGAACTTGGAAAAAAAAGCTTAATTAACAAAAAAATAAATGAAAGAATTTTAAATGAAGCACAAAGGGTTACACGAAGGGGTGCACAAAGGGGAGAACCCCTTTGTTGCGCCCCTTCGGTGCGCGGCGCCTGGTGGTGAGGCGCTTTTCAACTGCTGACGAAGCTCTCAGTGACGTCGGGGGGGGGGGGCGTGGTCTCCCGATCGGGTTCCTCTCAGTCACACATCTCACTATTTCCCCTCACCTCCCGATGTTCGTTTCCCTTCTTTTTTCTCATGTTGGTGTTAATTTCTTGCGGGGGCCCAAGGATGGAAGGTGACCTCCCCATCTTTGCCATCTCCAGTCTCTCTTCTTTTCTCTTGTCCTATTCAGCACTTCATCCGAGTGAATTCCTCCAGTTACCACTGCTGTCGCCTTTTTGGTTTCCTCTCTCCAGTCCCTCTACCCCCATAGTCCTGATCTCTATCTTCCTCAAATGCTGTTTATATGCCTCAATCTTTTTTTTATTTTCCTCTTCTTTTGCTTTCAAGTCTCCCTTCCCAGACACCCGTCTAACTCTGAATAACCATACCTTGCCTTTCTTGTAAAGTGCCTTCACATTGTCTTGATCCATCATCAGTATGGCATCACAGGATACAACGGCCTCCTCGAGAAGCTGCAGCTTCATCTGGGCACCAGCTAAGTTGTTCAGACATTTTATACGATGCTCACACAGCTCCGCGTCTTCCTCTGGACTTAGAGTTGCTGGAAACCCAAGTAACAAAGCAAATGACCTAATTAGATTATTAGTCAATCTGTACAAAACTTATTCTTGTTTCCCTCTAATGATATTCCTGTCAGTTCTGAAATCAGGAGTTCTGAAGTTCATTAAACCTAATAGCAGATAGAAACCAAATGCCCCAAATATTAAACATAATCAGATTTAAAATAATATGACAGAAAATGGCCATGAGTACAAAGCACACGCAGACACCCGCATTCTGCATGGGTAGAATTTAGCTTGAAAAGTTCATGCACGTGGATTTGAAAGTGCAATCTGCATGGCTACTTTTTCTACCCTGACCCCAGCACCCCGAGAAATGGCTTTTCGTAATGTGGGTTCAGACTCTGACACTGTGCACTGACTCTTTCTTCTGATATAGAAATTGTGATGTAAAAATGTCCCATTGTTTGCATGTTCCACAGACTGGGTCTGCATGGGTAGTAAGTAGGGCTAGTCAGCCAAAAAATGTTAACAAATGAAATGGAAAAAAAATAATTAAGTTATCTTCATTTCATTTTAGTGCGCACTAAATTCCATTTACTGCACACTTGTTCTATTTAGTGGACACTATTGTTTTTAACGCTCACTAATCAGATTTAGAGCGCGGTAAAACATTAGTACACATTAAAACAAAAAAATCTGAATCCAACCAAACGAATGCACATCCCTGGTAGTTAGACTGGCACTGGCACTACAAGAATATAAAATGCAGAGGTCCAGCAGCCTATCTCGGACAGTGGCCAACACAAGGCCAAACCATTTGCATTTGCAAACAAAACAGCGTTCTCTGTCTGGGAGCTGTGAAACAAAAGCTCCTGCTAACCACTGTCCTTTCATCTGAAGTTTTACCAAGTCAATTTAGCCCATCCTCCTTCTCCCCAGTCTCTCCGAGGAAGTCTGAATGTGTTGTTTTTTTTCTGGTACCCAGCTCAGCAAGGCTGCACTGATTAACTTGCTCTTTGGCTCTCTCTCCTAAAGACACAAAGTCCACCTGCCAGGCTTTCGGCTCCATTCGGTCTGTTGCTCTGGCAACAGCACACAGGGAGGGTTGTTGTAGAATAACCCAGGAAACTTATGCCCAAACTGACCCTTGTAAAGTTACACCTGCCCTTTGCAGGTTCATTTCCACATACACTGTGAAAACTAGAAACCAGGTAATTCTCTGGGATGCCTGTTTTTTGTTTTTTTTTTGCATACATGAAAATATGTGCAAAATTGGGTTATGCACACAAATCCCTGGACAGTTTTTTGGTTTTTTTTTTTATAAACAAGCCATTTACATGCATAAAAAGCCTTCCCTTTCTGGCTGAGTGGTGTGGATGAGAGCAGGGAAGAAGCAGGAGAACAGACACAAGATCCTGCTCCCAAAATGAGTGCAGCTCTATCAGTCATCGTATTTCTCTCGCTTGCATCCCCCAAGCACTGCGCCCTTTCTCTCAGGCACCTTGGCATTTCAGCACTTAGCAACGGACGTACTTCATTACATTGTAACCCCCTTAGCAGGCACTGGAGACTCCAGCCTAATATCCCTTTTCAGCATTCCCTTGGCTGTGCGTCTAGTTCACCTCACTTCACTGGTATTTATTTATTTTTATTTATTTTCAATGTATCCACCTTCCAAAAACCTCAAGGAGGGTCCAAAAATTAAATACAGAATTACAGAGACAAGCAAAACAAACAACACAATTGCACATCATC
The DNA here is from genome assembly GCF_901001135.1 of Rhinatrema bivittatum. Lineage (NCBI taxonomy): Eukaryota > Metazoa > Chordata > Amphibia > Gymnophiona > Rhinatrematidae > Rhinatrema > Rhinatrema bivittatum. The sequence continues at coordinate 65,061,907 of NC_042627.1, read as the reverse complement.
CAGAATTAAATCCATACTAAATAATAAAATAATGTTTCTGCTGTACAAAACCTACTGACATCATCACGATTAAGGGATATGTTGAGTTCGTGGACGCTTGGGCTGAGATGGAGTTGGCGCAACCTGCAGGGAGGAGCCCTGCAGGTCCCCACCGTCAACCGGTAGACCCGGATGTGGCAAAGGCCCAACTGAAGCTTCGCCTGTACCAGCCCACGTTCACCTCAAGTTGAGCCTTTGGGCTCTGGGGCCAGCAAGTTTTAGGTGGGGTCCTCTGCTGAAGGTGGACATATCCGTCAAGGACACCGGGTCGGAGATGATGTAAGACAGGTGAAGCCAAGATCAGGCAGAAGTCAGTGGCAGGTGGCATTCAAGAGAATCCAGAAGTCAGGGCAAGGTCGGTACCAGGTATCCGTCAGAAGGGACGGATAGGCAGGGCAGGAAGATGAGGAGACAACAAGTGGGAACAAGGAGACCAACTGAAGACACTGGACCCAAAGAACGAAGAGACTGAAACTGAAGAATGAAGATAGTGGAGCATGGGAACTGGAGATGAAGAACGCTGGAGCAACTCGCACTACTGACAAGTAGGGAGACCTGTTGCCAAGTCGTCGGTTGAGTGTCAGCCAAGGCCTTTTATAGGTCTGAGGGGATGATGTCATCAAGAGACGCCTCCAGTTCTTTCCTGCCGTGGGCCTTTTAAATTAGATGACGTCAGGTGTGCGCATGCCCTAGGAGGAGCAGGGCCAGAGAGTGCTGGCGGTGTCCTGCCGTGGGAGCCATCAGTGGCGTCCTGCCACGGAAGTGAACCATGAAGACACCGAGGGGTCGGGCCATGCTGGGAACCAGCAAGTGAGGCCGAGCAGGAAGGGAAGTATGGCGGTCCTTGAGGGCAGCCCACGGACTGCCGATCACGACAGGATATTATAGAAACCTCAATTCTTTTTCTGTTATGGCTCAACCAGGGCTGGTATCTGGTGCCAGGAGTCTTCATTCAAAACTGCTTTGGTATTTTTCCCTTGTTGTATTTCTCCTCCTACCCCCAACAAACCTAGTCAGGTCATTGCAGGGACTTTTCTTGCGCCAAGGGCCATGCACCAGGACAGAGGTTCCTGACTGGTGTAGCTGTGGGGGAACCTCAGGCATGCCCCAAAATGTTAGCCGCCTAGGAAGAGAAGATGGGAACAGGTCCCAACCACAACTACTGCCAGCAGCAAAGTCTTCCTCTCACTTTTCCTCCCTCCTCTCCCCGCTTCCCCTGCACTGTGGCTCCCCACTGGTAGCAGGAGTCGGCGAACAGCGCCCCTTACCTGCTGCTGCCGTCTCCTTTCCCAGATTCCTGCTGAAGTCAGAGCTGCATGAAGCTGGCGGGCTCATGAGTCTACAAGGACCTGCTGCTCACCTGATTCCTCTTACCAGATGGAGATGATCCCAAAGGGAGAAGGAAAGATGGTACCTTCCAGGGAGAGGGGTGGGAAGGAAAATGGTGATGCCAGTGGTGGGGTGGGGGGAGGGAAGGGAAGGTGGTTGGGAAGGAAGAGAAGATGATGATGCCAAGGGGATAGGGATAGTTATAATGCCAGGAGGTGGGGAAAGGGAACGCAGTGAAACCAGAGTATAGGGGAGGGGAAAAAGTGGTGATGCCAGCAGTATACCGAGGGGGGGGGGGGCAAGGAAGGGAAGTGATACAGCCAGGAGGGGATGGAAGGGATGGGATAGTAGTGATGTCCAAGGGTGGGAAGGAAGGTGGTGATGCCAGGTGATGGGGGAGGGCGGGGGGAGGAGAAAAAGGATGGAGAAGGGAATGGTGCTGTCGGGTGGGGGGAATAAAGGGATGATGATGCCAGGGGGTTGGGGGGAGGGAAGGGAAGAGAATGAAAGGTGATTATGCTAGGGAGGGGAGGCACAGGGAAGGTGGTGATGCCAGGTGACGGTGAGCCATGACAAGTAAACCCAGTGCTAGATGTGCTGCGGCATAAAAACGTTGGGAATCCAACCACCAAGGAACGATCATGACTTCTGCCCCACCTGAGGGACTCCCGATTGCTACATCCCAGGCCCCAGCTGATGGGGACAGCAAAAGCCCCAACTTGGGGACTGAACAGGGGGGATCTTCCATCAGGCAGTACACAGCGTTTGTCACCTGAGTCACTCCTCAACCCTCAATTCTTTAAGAATTAGAACAGCCAAGCAGCATCAGAAGACACTTCTCTATGACTAAAGGAATAGATGTCTCTCTAACTCCAGAGACTATGCACAAACTATTTTAATTAAAAGCTATATTATTAAAACCTGTTCCAACTAGTCTCTGCATACTTGAAGGCAGTACTGAAAAGACAGCTCTTAACCAATTTTCCAAAGGCTGTATAATCTGTTGTCTTCCTGACAGAACTCACAAGGCAGCTCCATGTGGTCACAGATGTAGAAGCCAATTTTTCAAAATCATTGGGAGTGCTTAGCTCAACACAAATTACCCCTCCCTGGGTGCAGTAAAGTAGTTTGCTCAGTATCGGTGCTCAAGCAGCCACTGCACCCGCAGAGCTGGCACCTACGGCCACAGACCCTGTAGCGGCTCTGCCCCCCTGCGTAGGTTTCCTAAGAAACGGGAAGCTGCATGGGCTGCCACGGGGCCTGTGAATGCCGGACGGCTCACGGATCTTGCAATGATTCTCTGTTTGATGGCTTTTCCCTGCTGTTCCCTGAAGGCAGGTTTTGGACCCAAAACTAGGGGAGGGGGAGGGAGTGAGGATTGCTGAGGTTGGGGATGGGGAAAGAGAGGGGACAATGAAAACTGGAGGAGAGAAGAGGAGCAGGGGGGGGGGGGCAATGAAAACTGTAGGATCACAAGAATGTGGGGAAGATGTGTAAAAGATGTGTGTGTGTTGGGGGGGGGAGGGGGGGGGGACAGTGTAATACATTGTACCCAAGCAGCCGCTGCAGTGCTGGTGGGGCCAAAGAAAAAAGTGGCTCACTCGCAGCCACTCCCACTCTAGAGGGCCCTTTCCATAATTGTCACTTAGGGGCCCTTTGAATTTATGCCACTGGTGGAGGGAGATTAAAACCAAAAGGATTGTGAGTGGAGGTGGGAGGGAAAAGTGAATAGGGATGGGAAGACATTTTAGTGTGCTCCAGGGATGGGGGAGTGGCCCCTACTTAGTCCAAGCTATAAATCACCCCCTATGCTTGGCATGGAGAGTACCAGATGAGAAATTATATTCACTAATGTGATTTATCTTCAGGCTTATAGCCTGAGTGGGGGATGAGACAGGGTCCTGGTCACCCCCAATACCACAATTCTGTGTCCTTCCCAAACAACCTCTCACTTGCAGCACCACAGACCAGATACAATCATCACACCAAAATAAACAGTAATTAAGCCTTTTGCTAGTATTGCGTAAGTAGACAGTAAATTCAACCACAACATTAAATGGGAAAAGTACAGTAATGAAGTATAATATAAACTTGCAGTTTTCTTATTTTATATCAGGCAATGGAAAATAACACTGGGTATGGCCTGTTAGCCAGGGCAACCAACAGACTCATATGGAGAGTAAAAAAAAATAAGGAACACTAACAGAGGAAGATTGGGAGGAAATGCAGTGAAGTATACAACTTTCAAAAATTGTCTTTACCCCTGAGTACTCAAATATTGAGAGGGGGGGGGGGGGAGACAGATCCACCCCAATGTCACCAGTTTGTAAAGGGTGCATCCTGTCCCAAACACAAACTTGTGTGGGAAAAAAAAATCAAGAAAATGAAAAGGTCCCTCTTAATAGTGGAGCTGGCTAGATGACAAACCAAATAGATGAGCACTGCAGTGTGTGGAAGGTCTCTCTCTCCTGGGAGCTTCCCCAAATGGTTTACTTAGTACTAAACAGAAAGCGAGCCTGGTTTCAGTCTCTTACAGAAAGACCACGGTCCACCAGTTTTTCTTTCATAGTACCTGCCAGCAAGGGTTTATGCTTGACTTCAGCTGAAAGGCTGAAGCAGTTAAGATGAGATACTGAATTTGTGACAAAAGGCAAGGAAATAAACCTTTTCCCTCCTTTGCTAAGATACTTTCTGTGCAAAGTTTAGATTACTTAACTCAGTTTCTTAGGAGGATGATCCAGCCATGTACTCCTAGACCTGGATATCTGTGGAAAGGAAGTCTCTCAGTCTTTCAGCTTTTGGCTACTCTCTCTCTTGTTGGCATGTTACATGTAGCTCGATTATGAAGCAAGATCAGTTGCCTGTCTCTCTATTTCTTCAAAGTGCAGGCTTCTGTCTCTCCCTCTCAATTATTGTACATTGCTTAGACCTATTCAGTATTAGGCAATTAACACATTTTAATAAATGTAAATGTCAATAAATAGCTCTTCAGGAGAAGAACTGATTACAGGGCTGCCAGATGCAATCCTCTCTTCCTGGCTTCTGGCTCCAGCTCCTGGCTGTCCCCGCCCCGCACTCACAGACAGAGCCAGCCAAATTGTACCTTTTCTCCTTATATGATCTCCCAGCATTCCCTTAGCTTCCTCCTCTGCTGGCTATGGAGTGCTGTTCTCTGGGCAGGCTAAGCAGTACTGCTATTTTCCCAACTTATTAACACTGTGAATGCTGGATGCTGGTTCTTCCAGAGCATTTGTCATTTACAGAAGAGCACACAGGGTTTTTTGACATTTTTATATTCCTTCACCTTGGCTGAGGTGGCTTTCAGTCCCTTCAAGGTTGAAAACCCTTTTCTGACAGGTCCAAAACACATCACTCAGATCTAGATGCAACTTAGTCCACATTGTAAGACTCCAACACATGATAAACTCGTGGGGACAGGAACCTGGTATATAGTAGCTTGCTACAGGGGTAAAAAATGTTAATCCGAGCCAGGCCTTCTCACTCCTTGACCTTGATTTGGGATTGGGAGGTGGTTAGAGAAGAAGGGAGAGGTCCTAAGCTAAATGATGAAGACCTGGGAAGAAGCCATAGAAGGGAGAAGGAGGGAGAGGACCTGGGATTGAGGGGTGAGATCTGAATAAGCGTGAGAAAGCCTGGGATCAAGGAGGTGTGAGGTAGAGGGGAGAGGATCCAGGAATGAGGGTGGTCATGAGTATAGAGAGGAAAGGACTTGGAACTGGGGAGCGAGGACTCAGAACTGAGGGAGACGGGGGAACGGGAAGAAGAGTTGGGATCAAGGAAAGGGGGGACTCTCTTTATTTTCTGCCACAGGAGAGAGTGAAGCTGGAAACTAAAAAGTCATGGGATAGGATACAATGTCTTGTGTATTTGTAACTGGTTAAAAGACTGGAAAGGGGTTAAGACTAAATGGTCAGTTTTCCAAATGGAGAAAGTGGAGTAGCACAGGGATCAGTACGGGGGACCTGGGCTGTTTCACAAATGATCCGGGGTGGTTTACAAGATAAACTTGTGCAGCATGCTGCCGCTAGACTTATAAGTGGCTGGGGATATTATGCTCACACAACCCCGGTTTTAAGGGAACTGCATTGGCTCCTGGTAAGGAGCCTTTCGCATTTTAAATGGTTGACTATAATACATGTTATTACACTCAGGGAATCCCTGCTTGTTGAAAGATAGATTCGAGGGGTATGAGCCCGGATGTACGTTACGATCTGAGAGGGCCGGATTATTGACAGTCCCCGCGATCTCGGAGTATAAATCTGATTTTAGACATTAAGCGGGCAGTAATGTATGCAGCTCCAGTACTGTGGAAGGCCTAGAAGGAATAAATCTTTGATCCAGACCACTGGACCACTCTCTTGGCTGCCGCCTGGGATTGACCTCTGTTACAGACCCTGACCACTGTTTGATCACTGCCTGCCCTGACTCTTGACCTGGATCCGGTTACTGTCTGCTCCCTGTCAGCCCTAACCTCAGCCCGTACCTGGATTCTCTCTCTCCGACCCCTCTTAAGGGTCATTCACCTAAACCCATGGGCTCAACCTGCGCACTCCCTGCACTTCAGGTATTTTATCACACAGTAAAATGAATGCCTTGTGACTGACCTGGGGCAGGGATCTCCAAGATGCTCAGGGCCCGCTTGTAGGACCGCATGGCGCTTTCGTACTCCTCGCGTTCAAAGTGGAAATTTCCACATTCACGTTTTTGGCTTCCAAGGCTGATGCAGTCCAAAGCAGTCAGGACGCCAAGGCTGCGGCTGTCTCGGACTGCGAGCAGAGTCACTTTATAAATCAGCGAGGTATTGATTGGAATCTCAGCTTCTCTGGAAAAGGAGAGGAAGATGGCAGTGACATAGTAGAAACGGGAAATGAGAGGCATTTTATTTGCATTTAAACAAAAAATGTATATAAACAATAAGTAATGAATAAAAACAGGCTTGGGGTGATTGATTATTTGAAGGCACTCATATCACATTGTATGGTATGGGGTAGCCATCTATGAAAGTCCTTAAAATTATAATATTTTACCTACAAGGGTCACGTAACACAGGTGGATAATTTTTATAGGTGATTATAAGGTTCATAAGAACATAAGAAATTGCCATGCTGGGTCAGACCAAGGGTCCATCAAGCCCAGCATCCTGTTTCCAACAGAGGCCAAACCAGGCCACAAGAACCTGGCAATTACCCAAACACTAAGAAGATCCCATGCTACTGATGCAATTACTAGCAGTGCCTATTCCCTAAGTAAACTTGATTAATAGCCATTAATGGACTTCTCCTCCAAGAACTTATCCAAACCTTTTTTGAACCCAGCTACACTAACTGCACTAACCACATCCTCTGGCAACAAATTCCAGAGCTTTATTGTGCGTTGAGTGAAAAAGAATTTTCTCCAATTAGTCTTAAATGTGCTACTTGCTAACTTCATGGAATGCCCCCTAGTGCTTCTATTATTCAAAAGTGTAAATAACCGAGTCACATCTACTCGTTCAAGACCTCTCATGATCTTAAAGACCTCTATCATATCCCCCCTCAGCCGTCTCTTCTCCAAGCTGAACATCCCTAACCTCTTCAGCCTTTCCTCATAGGGGAGCTGTTCCATCCCCTTTATCATTTTGCTTCCTCTGTGAATGGCTCATTTAATATAGAAGATGTTTTTACCAACATGGCAACCTATATGAGGTAGAACCATCGAAGCTCCACAAATAAGGCTGAAATTGTATTTTAAGCTCTATCCCAACTGCAGGGCTAATTCACTGATTAGGCACCGCTGCTGCTTTCCTCTTGCTGCTTGCGATTATTCATGGGACCATAGCAATGGTGGCTTGAGGGCTCAATATAACTCGCAGGGTAGGAAGGTGGAAAGATCCTTACGAGGATATTCCCTTCTTTATGGTACCCTTGCTGACCGAGGACATGATAGTATATGTTAGCCGATAAAGACCTGATAGTCCATCCAGTCTGCGCAGCAATTTGGTTAGGGTAGTAATTGCCACTCTATTGTCGCTCCATATATGGTGCCCCTATGCAGAAATCTTACACTTAAAGTTAATAAAGGTATTCACTTTTCTTCATTTAGTTGCAAGTTAAAATAAAATCCTGGAGTAGCAATACAGTTCTTCTGCCATATTGCGTCAATCTAACTTGGAATGGCATTACAGTTTTTTTCTTGGCTAAAGATAACCTGCACTCTATGCAGTTCCTGTACCTGTCAAACCACTGTGCTTTTGCCTTCGTGATCAGGGGGGGAATGCCTCCTTACCTTCCCAGAAGGGCAGAGACGTACATAACATCTGTGAGCAGAAATGCAACCTCTTCCAGCTGCATGGACTGAACACCAAGCTCCAGCGCCTAACAGAGAGAAGAGACCGGAACATGAATTGGGACTCTGCAACCCGCCGAGCTGTCACAAAATACTGCACACAGTGTTTTATTCAGGACAGTGAACTCTAGGACCTTTCTTCAGGAATAGGACTCTTTCACAGGAATGTATAAATCCCTCCATTCCTCTCTTTCGGGCCGATACAGTAAAGTCCGAGGGAGAGCCACTCTCCTGTGCGCGCGATTCACTATGCAAATTAGGCCCGGCGGTAAAAAGAGGTAAAAGGAGGTGCTAGGGACACGCTAGTGTCCCTAGCTCCTCTTTTTGGACAGGAGTGGCAGCTGTCAGCGGGTTTGACAGCAGACGCTCAATTTTGCCGGCGTCGGTTCTCGAGCCCGCTGACAGCCACAGGTTTGGAAACCGGACGCTGGCAAAATTGAACGTCCGGTTTTCAACCCACGAGCTGACTTCAAATTTTTTTTTTTTTAAACTTTTTGTAACTTTCGGGACCTCCGACTTAATATCGCCATGATATTAAGTCGGAGGGTGCACAGAAAAGCAGTCTTTACTGCTTTTCTGTGCACTTTCCCGGTGCCCGGAGAAATTAGCGCCTACCTTTGGGTAGGCGCTAATTTCTGAAAGTAAAATGTGCGGCTTGGCTGCACATTTTCCTTTCTGAATCGCGCGGGAATACCTAATAGGGCCATCAACATGCATTTGCATGTTGCGGGCGCTACTAGATTCGGGTGGGGGGGGGGGGGTTGGATGCGCGTTTTCGACCCCTTACTGAATAAGGGGTAACGCTAGCGTGTCGAAAACGTGCGTCCAATCGCAGGTTAACAGTGCGCTCCGCCGGAGCACACTGTACTGTATCAGCCTGTTTGTAACTAAAATTGTGAGTTCCTGTCTCAGTTTGTTTTGCCTTCCTCTCTCTGGCCATAGTCCAGCAGTTGTCACCCTCTGGTCTTCAGGTTCTGCAAACAGGTCTGATTTTCCAGATGGATAAATGAAGGTAATAGACTTGTTCTTGGACCCAATCTGGGCAAATATATCTCATTAATATTCATTGTACAAGTACTGAAAACCTGATCTGCTTTCTCTCCCCTTTCCCTCGCTCCCCCTCATCATCCCTTCCCTCTCTCATTTCTATTTCCTTCTCCCTTCCATCTCAAGCCCTCTATCCACTCCCCCTACTCCCTTGGTGCAGCTGAGGCCTGGCCTCCTCATTCAGCCACTGAATTCAGTGGTGGATCAGCACAGCTTCTGTTCCGCTGATGGATCCTGCCCTCTCATCAGCTAACTCTATTCAGCCACGTGCATCAGCCACTTCCTCTTCTTCTAGCAGGGCTTGGGAAACTCCGGTAGTTTTTCTTTTGTCACCGTTAGCATGCATCATCATCCGCTTCCACTAGTGGGGCTTGGGGAAGCCTGCCAACCTTTGTTGTCACCGTTTCTGTCTGCTTCTACTAGCAAGGCCTGGGAAACTCTGCCAGCCTTTCTGCTGTCACCAACATTGCATGGAAAAAAGAATTTCCTCTGTGAGCCGGATCCCTCAACAGGAAGGCAAAGAATGGCAGGCTAGAAAAAAGAACTCTATGGGGAGGGTCCAGCAGGCAAGCCATGTTTTGGGGACCCCCTGGGTTAGACAAATATTTACTGTGAACAAGCCATGTTTCATGTTAAAATGACTCTCTCTTCTACATGAAGAGCTTCCAGCTTGCCTTGAAAGAAAAGGATAACATGGGTCTGATAAGGGATTATTTTATGGTGAGAATGATGTGTTTGACCGAGTCTGCCTTAGTGTATTATGGGAAATGTTTCAGTGGACTCTTCCTGGAGGATGGGGCTAAGAGTCCTTGTTAACATCCTAGTTAGTGATACTCAATTCCAGGCTTCAAGAGCAGCAAACCAGTCTGTTTTTCAGAATAAATATATGCAAATGAACCTGGTTATCAGAGCACATATCTCATGAAGAGTAATTGTGTATATGCTGATAACTAGTTCTGATTCCTGCCCTTGAGGACTGAAGTTGACTATCCCTCCCCTAGGTCCTGTTTCCTACTTCAAAATTATATAATGACTGCCTAAGGGTTATTCTGCTTGCATATTCAGGCTACTACAGTTCTGTGAAGGTTAAACCCTTGCTGCATCTTCCACATCACAGCAGCCCGTGCTTCCAATGGGCTGTCAGAACTTGAACCTGCCACTTGCTTGCCCCTAAACCCAGGGACTCTACCGTGCAGCCAAAGGAGAAATTGCCTTAGCTGAGGTAATAGAAGAACCATATCTACTTCTGCTTGGTTGTTCACATCCATCTCCTTATTACTTTACCCTGTTACACATAGAATTTGGGTTCTAATCCCATGAAATCTCAGAAAATTGGCTTTGGTCAGTATTTGGATGAGAGATCTCCAAGGAGCAATGGCATGGCTGAAAGTGGTGGGCACTCTTTCCCATGAACCAGTTCCAAATCAACCCTTTGAGTTCTCGAAAATTAACCACATTAGATTAGTCCAATAAACCACTGGTTGGAAAGATGAATTCTTAAGGGCTTTTGATGGCAGGTTTAGGAGAATGGGAAGACCTCATTTATGTTGGCAATGCTAAGACCCTTGACCTGACCGTCAGGGCATGTTGTCAGGGAAACTGCTTCCTTCATGAGCAGAAAGGCATGAGGTCGGGCGAAATAATACAAGGAAAGAAATCAGCAACCAGATTAGAGGAGGTGGATCCTTGATGGGCTGCAGTGACTTCCCCTTCAGCTTCTGAAAACGCTAGCATGAAAAACAGGTTCCTGTACTGTGGACTCTCTGGTGCTGCTCGGTGAGTAAGAGAAAACCTATCGAAAACCCCAAAGGAATCTTAAAACAAAGTGAAAGGGAAGCCATCAATCTCTTGTGCAGACGTAGGATGATGATATGCGGGCATCAGGTCTGACCTCTGTGACCTCGCTTTCGTCCAGAATAAAGGTCAGCTTTGGATCCTTGTCTACAAGAGTCCTGTCTTCCAGGATTCCTAAGAGTTTCACCACCACCTTCTGACCTGGCTGCGGTTTGGTGGCTGCTCCAAGCCCTGCCTTTAGGATCTTCTTTCTCAATAACTTGTCATCTTTAAAACACACACAAAAAAAAAAAAAGGTTTCAGGTTAGTACTCAAACAGGACTTTATCTTGCACTGAAATATGTTGTGCTCAGGTTAAAGGGTGGAAGAGATGCAGCCAGATCTTAAGATATTGGGGGTTTTTTCATTCTTTCGACAGTTTGGCCAGAGTCTGACAGAGAGAAGAGATCCTGAGTTGGGAAACGTGTGGAAGAACCCTTCTTTCCCAAGGCTGCACCAGTGAGGAGAACCCGACTCCAGGTGTAAAAGTTAAGTGGCCAGAATTGGGGGACCGCAGGTAAGCAAAAGAGCTCCGTGACATGGCCCTAATGTGAGCAAAGACTCCAGTGATTTACTTTTATCTTTCTGGCACATTGTATAAATTGTTTACTTCTCTTCAACGTGCTGGTAGACTTTGCTTTGTGATTTGTTTAGAACCCCAAGCACCTAAGCTGGAGAAAAGCCTGCATTCGAGATGGGCCAGAAATGGTGAAGTTGTGAGGCAGGAAGCTTGGGAGAATGTTTGTGCCAGAGGATGAGCAGGTACAGAGAACCTGAGGCAGTTCATACAGAGGAAAGCCAACACCCGAGGCCAGGGCAAGCTTTAGGCTGAAGCTGGCCATGGGGCGGTACAGAAATATACATTTTTTTTTCCCCAGAGGCCCTGCTGCGCTCACTGACTTTCTGCTGCCACCATACTTTCCTAGCAGCCAGGCCCACGAGTAGCCCCGGCAGCGTCCCCCCCTCTATGGGGGACAGCTGGTTTAGGTCTGAGGTGCAGCCCCCAAGCCATGCTGACTCCCTCCTACCACTGACCCGCACTCGGGGCTGTCTTTAGGCCTGAATGGTGGGACTGCAATCAGTCGGTCCAGCTGTGGGGCCTGGTGTGGCTACATCGTCTGCACCCGTCTAAAGACAGCCCTGCCAGAGGTTAAGGAAATACGGTGAGGCCGACTAATTTGCAGGAGAGCCCACACCAAAGGCTCAATGTGGGCAGTGGAAAGGCTGCGTCTAACCCCCACCCTTCCCAATTTATTGTAGGCTCACACAACTCCATCCGATAACAGTTTATTGTTGGACAGTAAATGGCCGCAGCCCATCAATAGGATTAACCAGCAATAAATAACATAACAACAACATTAACATAACTAGTAAAACAGCATAACAATTTAATAACTTACTTTATGTGACCAGTGAACACCCCCCGCGCACACCCCCGGCCGTAGAAGCCGGGCAGCTGCCGTTAAAGCCATTGCGTCACTGCTGGCGACCTGACCATGGAAGTCGGGTCGTTTGGTCTAAGTGCCTCAGCCTTCCCCTCTTCCTCCCTCTTGGCCGTTGAAGCGTCGAGGGACTGCGCCGGATCTGTTAGGCCGTTTGCCCAGTCCGAGCCGCCTGGTCGATCCTCCTAAATGCGGGGGTGGGGGTGGGGGGGTCACTTCCGCCAGTCTGCCCGCACTGGTTTCCCCTTTTCTACCAGGCACCGCCCCTCCCCCCCAGGCCTGCCTACCTTGCCTTCCATGCCCCATTGTGCCCTACTCCCTAACAGAGTCGCGGGCGCTAACAGAGTACAGAGAGAGCCCGAGGTGGCTAATCTAGGGACAAGCTAAGTGCAAAGAGAACCAGAAGCAGGAAGTTTAGGGGGATGTCTGTATCAGACGTGAAACAGGAGCACAACCTTTAAGGAAATGTCTGAAAAAGGGTTTGAGTAAAAACGGAGATCCTAAAGCAAGTATACCTGAGACTCAGCCTACCAGAAACAGAGAACCTGGAGATGAGAGGCGAACTCGCATAGCGTTACGTTATCACTCAGACTTCTGTTTGTCTTTCTGTGTTCCACTGTTTACAGAGACAGGACAGAAGAGAAAGCTAATTGTTCCTGATGATTAAGTCTATTTCTCTTCCAGGATATTGACAAGGAACTTCACAAAGTTTGAGCACACATATATTGATGCCAGGTGGTGCATTGGGTTTTCTCTGGGTAACTCGAAAAGTAACTCAGGCAAACCATTTGAGTGTTGACCTCTTAGCTACCAGAAAGTATGAGGCGTGACATCTACCTATGGCCACAGAGAAAAGAGATGTATGGGGGAGGACCAGGGGTGCATTTCGTAAACCTGCTTGGAAATGTCGAGATCCATGTTCAGCTGCTGTGCGGCGGTGCCAGTTAGACGTAACCGGCTAACTAGCAGGGTAGAGTCAATGGTGCAGTCGCACTGCTGAATATACCCAGCTATCATAAAGTAAGCTGGTTATGTCTAAGTCCGAATATTGGAGTCAGCCAGTTAACTTATGCGGCTAACTCTGCTCCTCTCCAGAACGCCTTCTGCCTGCCCCAAAAACAACCCCTTCTTATCTGGCTAAATTCTAGCCGGGTAAGTCATTTAGCTGGCTAACTATTATGTTATCCATCTAAAAGGTTTTGAATATGTTTCTCTACATACCTAAATTTCCATTTAAAAAATGATTGCGCATTGCAGTCTCTCTTTTAACACATGGACCTTGTACCTTGACTCACCATGCAGGTGTAGGTGTATGCACTCAGCCTCTTCACATTTGCAAACAGAAATACAATGCACATCTGCGTGCTGCATGAAACTCTGCAGCATTTGTGCAGACCAAATAGTGCACAGGTACATTGACAGGAAGGGGCCCCCATTGAAAATTCACCCCTAAAAGCACTCAGAACTTATACTCTCCAAAAACTGGAGACCCAATCATACACTTCTAGGCTACAGTTACCGGTACTGTATTTTTTCCATATTTTATCTAATCGGATTTAGTGCATTTTTAATCCCCCTGGCCTTGTGGGTACCATCTGTACCGAGTCTCATTTCAAATGCTATTCTAGCTTTTATTTTGACGCATGCTTTACCCCATCTTTCAATATTGAGGCCTTCAGTTGAAGTACAGTGCTGCTGGCCTTGGATGCAGCCAGTTTCTGAACAATTGTGTGGAGGGGCTATTATTGTGGAGGACAAGTGAAAGGCGAAAGGGGACCTGAACTTGAGTTTCAGCAAATCCATTTCATTTCAGGCTGCTGCAGCCGCTGTAAAGAGGATATGTAGGAAAGTAACAAAGAACAACATATTAGAGCTAGCCCAAGACATTTCGGCATGCATTTAAAAACACTCAGTGCAAATCAGAAGTAGAAAGAGATTGAACCTCCTGAACCCAATGTGTCCAGACCTCAGACTAACTGCCTACCCGGCTTTTATTCCCTGGCATTCCTGTCACCAACCTGTGATGTCTGTCCAGTTGCCTGAGGTGAAAAGCATCTTGAAAGTGTTCTCCTCACCTCCAATCACCTCTTCCACCTCTTGGAGAAACTGCAGCTCCTCCTCTTGGGGACCGGGCTCCTCAATGGTGATAGGTGGCAAGAGAAATGTCACACTCTTTCTAAACCTAGGGGTCCTTCCCAGCTGCAGCTCAGCTCCCGTTTTGCAGGCCTTCTTCTTGGCTCCATCTGCTTCTTCAGGAGATAGCTGTTCCCAATCGTCTTGCTCCCCTGGGGACATACTCTCAGCCTGAGGGGTTTCCTGAGTGCCTGCCATAATCGCCTTTTCTCTGACTGCTTGCACCTCCTCCTGACTCCAGCCCAACAGACTGAGAAAAGGCCAAATCCTTTAAACTTCCCCAGCCAGGTCACATCATCCGGAAGGTGGTTGGTTTGTTGGGTTTCTGGAGACAAAAGCATTCAGAGAGCTGCCTTCCTAGACACTGTAATTCCATTACCGCTCTTAACCCAATGATTATTGTAAGCTCCTTTCTCTCCATCTGCCTTAGGTCTGTCTGAAAGCACAGACAGAACTATTCCTCCAGCTGTGTTCAAAACAATTAACGGTAGCTCCCTTGTTTCTTGCACATTGCTGTAAGACTACAAACCATTCGCCTCCAGCAAAACAAGGGGAGAGGAAAGAACCCCAGACGGAACATTTGTGCCTGTTTCCTAAAGCCTAAACACGCTCGCATGCTTTGTCCTTCTGCTCCTAGCTATATCTGGTGAGTGTTCTCGTCTTTCTACTTTTGTTTTGCATGGATTGCAAAATCAGTGGTAGTAATTTAGAAAATTGTGATGGGAGAGGTCTTGGGCACGTTTACCAGACTCTGTTCTTCCAGGAGGCGCGAGGGACTGCCCCGTCCTGCATCTGTCTCTGTCAGTCTGTCTGGTGTAGTGCGAGGCCTGTTGTTGCCAGCAATTTTCAAAGCCTTTAGCCCGGATGACAGGTAAATAGAGCGAAAAATGCTCTCGCTCACGAACCGTCATCCGGAGCGAAGGGAGGAGCTCCCAGGGTGTGTTGAGGGCGAGACTGGAAAATGAAGCGTGCAAATGAATATTTTCAAATTCACCACACCATTTTTCTTAGAAATTTTACCAACCCGGGGGGGGGGGGGGGGGAAGCAGGTGCAGAAGTCTGCGGGTGCTTCGTTCCTGTGGCAGTTTTGCACAGGGAAAGTGCTAGCGATGCAACCGCTGTGCCGCCCCCAAACTGTGGCACTCTAGGCGGCTGCCTAGTCTGATTCATGCTTCCACCGGCCCTGTCGGTGTCTATGGACATCTAACATAAAACAAGAGGTTTAATCCTTCCAGTGTGGCCAGGGCTCAGTTTTATATGGGGGGGTCTGATGTCAGGCTAGCAACACCGCACATTGTACAGGTTCTCCCTCTCAATCAATGGATTGCAAAGAGACCACCCTTCGTTCGCAGCTCAGATTTCCCACTCAGTCTTAGCCAGAAGGCGACTGAGAAGTGAACGGTTTCCTGAAAGAAATAATCTTTTGACATTTGTACTAGTGAACAAGAAGACACTTTGTGAGTCCTCTCAATGGCTTATCCATCAGCAATTCCAATAATTTTTAGCCAGCGTAGCATCTGTGGCTACTTCTTTACCGTGGACGTTAGACAAATACTTTGGCTTTGAGCGTTAATCCGAAACGGTGTGCGCACACAATTACACCTGCTGTGCAGGGTGCTTTGTGTTTCCCAGGGGAAATCACGCGCAATGCTTTTTCAAATCAAAAAGGAGGCGCGTAACTCCCAGCCCCGCGTGCAGAAGTGCGAGCGCTCAGTGTGTACGCACAATTTGCTGAAGGGCCTTTACTGCAGAAGTCCCTTTGAAAATTACCCTCTGAGGTTTTTGCTGGGAGTTATTTGTTATCTCTTTCCTTTGACGAGTGCTTACATCCTGTGGCTTACTGTGTTTACTTTAGGTTGGCTTTTCAAGAGAAATGAGATTAAAGGTGACCTTTATTTAGAGCTTCTTTAGGCCAAGCAAAAATAGAACAAGTCACTTGGAGTCATCAAGATGACTGTATAAAAGCAACAAAGGATTGTTACTCAGACAGCAGCAGGTATCCCCTACTGGGATATTTTTCGTGCACTTCTTGTAAATGACTCTGTGCTCTGCTAAATGTAGCACAGGAGCTCTCGACTTCCTCTGGTTTTTTTTAAATTGCTGCAAGGTTGTGTGAATCTGCAGTTAGGAGAAGCCCTACTTCCCTACTGAAAAGTACATTTTGGGAGTGGTCTGGCCCTGGCCATCCTCAGACACTCAGCACCTCTCGCCCAGGCACATTCATTTCTGGGTTACTTCCAATCTAACTCTTCTCCCGCCAACCACCAAACACATAAAATCTACCGCGGTGGGGATAGATGGATGAAAGGTTAAAAAGAAGTAGGCCAGGATTGCCAGGTTGCTGGAGTGTGTTAGCAAACCAAACTGGGCCCACTAGGATGGAAGAAACACCAGAGAGCTGGTCAGGAAACAGGGACTTAGCAAGTGGTCACTCCAAATGCAGAAACTGTTACATTTGCAGGTTAAGTTTTTGTACCTCCAACCGCGAGCCAACAGCAACTCCAGAAATGTGGAGGACAGAGAGGGCACAGTGAATTTCAAGGTGGGCAAGCATCAAGTGCCTCTCCCTCCAACCCAATCAAAGTGGTCCAGCCAGGCTGGGGGAGGGGAGGGGCATGGGAGCTCCTTGTCTGAGGCGACTTTTCTGCCCCTCTGCCTCCCCTCTAAGGGGGTCCTAGTTTCTTCCACAGCTTCTGTGGTCAATGCCCTTGTCCATTTCTCTGTGTTAGTAAACCTAAGAGACCTCAGAAGACAAGGATTATGACGCATAAAAGTTATATTAAACAGAAGCAGCTCCCCTGGTGGATCACATTTGAGGATTTAAAATTCTGGGAGGGGGAGACAGAAAAAAATGTGCTGCTTGAAAAACAAAAGTGGATTTTTTAAATTAGAGTGTTCACTCCTGATGGGCTTAATGAAGGTAAATTTCAAAAGCTTTTCCTAAACATTGCCCATTATCTCTGATATGTAGTTAAACTTACGCATGTGTGTTCTGCTCATACGTAACTTTACCCGGAGGGAGTGGAGGCGTTGCAGGGGTTTGGACTTACAGGCCAATGAGCATCCCCAAATATTCCTTTTCAAAGTGGACTCACGCACAGAGGGACATGAGGCCACCTAAACTGCATCTTATGCTCAACGCGCAGTATTCCGTGTGAAATAAATCTAGGACTCACAGATAAAGCCATTGGAAAGGGCTGCAGGCACTTTGCACCTGCAAATTCCAAGGCAAAAGTGCACGCAAACTTTCACCTTGAGATCGGGTGCAAAGCCTGTGGGTTCAAAGGCGCCCCGGACTCTGTCTCAGTGGAGCCAGTCATTAAAGGAAACCTTGTGAAGTTTCACAAATAGAAAAGAGAAGCATGAATGCAAACTCCAAAAACAAGGCTGGATCCTCTTCTAGCTTACGCTGAGCCTGACTTTTTATTGAACAGCAAATTAATCTAATGTGACTAAGATATATATATTTGTACAGCACCTACAAATATTATGTAAGCCAGACATAAGCAACTCCGATCTTTGAGTCCCTCAAACAGGTCGGGTTTTCAGGATATCCCCAATGAATATGCACGAGATGTATTTGTATGCAGTGGAGGAAGTGCATGCAATTGAATCTCATGCATATTCAGTGCAGATATCTTGAAACCCTGACTGCCATGCGTCACTCGAGGGGACCAGAGTCCCCTATCCCTGATATAAGCCGATAGGCATTGCTGGTTGTGTCTCGGAATTTACAGTCCTAACTGGGAGTGGAATGATTGCACTGGGGGCTCCAAGAAAGCATCAGGGTAGGCCATCACTGAAATGAATTCTGAGCATGCTCAGGGCAGATATGAGAAAAGGGTTGATATGTTGGGTGGAAGACATAGATTTGGGGGGGGGGGGGTGTTTAGTGCTGTATTGTATTTGGGATTTTATGAGAGGAGTTTTCAAATGCATTTCTACAGGCAAGGCATCTCTTTATCTGGAGAAATGGCCTAAGTTATAAAACTGCCCGCTCGATGTGCAGGTAAAGTCATGTGGGCATGTCTTGTGTGCGCATGAGTTCTCCCGGACTGAATGGAGGTGTTCCTGAGGGCAAGGGACTTGAGCTTATGCTGATGTTTTTGCATTTTCAGAAAAATATGCACGGAAATGTTCTCAACATCTTTCCACGTACACAGTGCCAAGCGGAACTGAGTGCAGGTAAACGTGGTGGGATTAATTTTCAAAGCGAAGTTCCACAAGCAAGTTTGCTTCAAAAATCGGTGTCATTTCTGCGAATGTATCCTGGTAAATTAATTGGGTTGGTACAAAATAATATGTCCTGCATGTTTTACGCGCGGGATTTTCAAAGCTATTTCCCTGCTAGCGGGGCTGTTTGAAAGTTACTCTCCCTATGCCCATCAAGCAAAAATGTCTGCCATCATTGTCTGCCATCATTTAGTTTGCCACCGTATCTAAAAGTGCATCGCCGTGCACGGTTCCTCGCTGGAGTGGCTCACCGAATGGTCCTTCCAGTGCCCGGTGACGCTCTGCCCACTGCTACAGGAACTTGTAACCCAAAGAATGTAAAATTCCCCTTTGGCCAGCAGATGTGCTCCTGTCACAGCTACGTATGCCAAGTTAACTGCACTGGAAAAAAAGGAAAGTGGCGGCTGTGGCAGGGCCTGATTTACGAGCCATAGACACAAAAATCAGACCCCCTGGTGTAGTCCCAGCTGCTTTGCATGCAGCATTCCTAATCCAAATACACGGTTTCCTTCCTTTCTTGTAAAGAATTTTTTTTTATTGGCGCCTGCACTCTCTTACTTTTCCTAAGTAATACACTGCTGTGCATTTTTCCTATTAATGAGAGGCTTAATTAATTAAAGGTTTTCCTCCATTCTTTGTCTAATGAAATAGCTTGAATGAATTGCATTTAGTAACTCTACACAGCTAAACCTTTTCCTCTGGAGAGATTAGCTGGTAAGGACATTAGGCAGGAAGAGTTCGGGAGAATGGAGCCTGCTGAATCAAACCATCACTGCCCAGTGAGACCCCCACAGATGCCGGGCAGGCAAAAGCTTCATCACCATTACTAGCCTTGGAACTCAACATTTTAAAACAAGTTTAATTACATTTAAATAGAGTTGATAATGAATAAAAATAATAAATAAAGAACGGTATATTCAGAGCCCCGAGTTCCCCGCAGCAGGTCAGGGGAAGATTCTGTGGCACTTGTGGCACATTTGCGTACAGTTGAATTATTTTTCCTATTAAATAATGGACATTTATTTTGCATTATAAAAATGAAGTCGTTTTCCAACCTGGCTTTGTGTCTGAATATTTGATTTTGTTCTTTTGGGGAATTTCAAGTATCAACGTGGAGGAGGAAAGGCGGAGATCTTAGGGATGGGGAGAAGGAGAAAGCATCTGAGATGGGGAGAAATGCAAGATTGGGGGTGGGGTGAAAGAGGCGGAGGGAAGATTGGGCAGAGAAGGAGGAAGGAGGGGGTATTGGAGATGGAAGGAGGGGTTGGAGGAGGAGAAGAGGAGGGAGGTTGTGGAATGTTGGGAGAATACAGAGGGGAGAGAAAGGTTCTGGGCTCATGGGGGAGATACAGGGGGGGGGGGGGGGAGGATCTGGAGAGAGGAGGTGAGGGTCTCTTCCCAACCCCATCCTCTCTCTCTCCACACGCAGTTTTTTTTGTCTTCATCCTAAGTGCCTGTGTACACTCACACCCATCCACCCTCCCCCAGCTCCTCTTTCACACATACCCCCATCCCCTCTATCATCCCCCTAATCTCCCAGCCCCTCTTTCACATAACTCCCCCTCCAGCCTCTCTATCACAGCCCCCAGCCCTCCAATCCCATCCCCCAGTCCCTCTTTCACAACTCCCCCATTACATTTCCTCCTCCTCCCGCCCCGTGTCCCCGCGTGGCTGAAAGCACAGTCAGGCCCGGGCCGGCAATCTGCTGCTGCTCTCCTTCTCTTCTTGCTGCAGTAATCAGATGGAGGGAGGGAACCAGAAAGGGGTTGGGGGAGGGGAGAGACGGTGGCCCTTCCTTTTCCCTGGCTGGACTTGGCTCTCTGGTCCTCCCTCTGCATTTCCACCGGGATCAGCAAATTCCATGGGAAGGTGCAGAACGCGTGTCCCGTTCCCGCGGCCGTGAAACCGCGGGAGCCTTGACTCTATAATCAATGTAATGTGAATAATCACAGTTAGTGTAACAGAAATACCGATAACTTGCATTTCTTAGGAACTCGTGCTACCAACAGACTGAAAGCGTAAATGGAGTTATTCTGAAAACGTATCTGGAATAACGATGATAAATCAGGTACAATCTATCTTCTATATAATAAAATCATTAATCAAAATGACCTTTTCCTCTATGCAACCCACTGGAAAAATAATCTTTCACAGATAAGACCCTGTTTATATTGTGGCAAAGGGATCTGCACTTTTTGCAAAACCGTGATTGCAGCAGGGTCGTAGCAATCAGCTGCTTCCCTGTTTTTTGCCGGGTTTGACCACTACTCGGCTTCAACCATCTGAATTTCATTCCCACAATTTAAGTAGGGGCCTAGGGATGTAAAATATGAAATGGTTAACCAGTATATGAAGTCTTCCCAGTTAGTCCATTAACTGTTTAATATTAGCTTTCAGGCCACGGTGGCTGAGGGAGTGAGGGTTGTCACGGCTCCCATGCCCAGCCCAGATTGGAGCAAGCCGGGCTGCTATTGGGCAGCTCAGGGAGAATCCGCGTGGCAATCTATGAGGGGAGAGGGCGCTGGTGCAGCTGCCTTCAGCCTTATCGTTTAAACAGTTAACTTCTTAAATTTCAGCAGTATAAACAGTAACAGATGAATTTTCAAAGGAGTAAGGCGCGTAAAGGCAACAATACTATTGTAGCAATTTTCAAAAGCCATTTACGTGCCTAAAGTGCACTTACACAAGTAAATCTTATGGACAATTCGGTGTCGTATATTATAGCAATTTTCAAAAACCCACTTGCTTGGGTAAAGTGCATGTACATTTGCAAAGCCCAGTTTTAAGCATGTAAATGCTTTTGAACATCAGGCCCTACATTTTTAAAACAAGGTTTACATTCTTAATAGGACCTATACACAGACAAGCAAAGGTATCAGATTAAAGGTTTAGACAATATATATTTCCAGAATACTATTTACTTTCACATCTGACCTTTGATCTGGTTGTAAAACTGTGTGCTCTAACGCGGTACAGATCTTTCACTTGCATATTGAACATCTGTTCCATTGTGTTAGAAAGACCGCCGCATTCGTGAGGCCCCCGAGTTTTGCCAGGTTATTTTTCTCAAAGGTTGGGCGGAGAGAATGTGATCAAGTGCTCTAAGTTCTGGGAGCACGGTCTCAAGGAGTGAGTGATCGCCGCCTATCACGTTTTGAGCAAGGTGCTTAGCAAGCCCCGTTTGCATGGCAACGTTTAACATTTAATTGTATTCATTGATTTGGACTTCATGTCAGCTTTATCATTCAACCTAAGCAAAACCCACAAGCTGTGAACTCCACCTTTCTGACTACTATGTAATAAGTGTTCAGATAGGAAATCGGAGTATGGTTGGGTGTGTGTTGTATCAAATTCAATTACTATTTTCTTTGGAATGCAAAACGTGTCATGCTGGCCAGCAAAGTTTAAATTTGTCCAAAACTTTGAAAAAAAACCACATTTTAATAAGAGCTCTCAAGTGTTGCAGAGCTTGCATGCATTTAGTTTTACAGCAGGCTACACAGGGCAGGACTGTCTAACTTGGTGCTATTCTGCCTTTACCCAGATAACCCAAAAGGTCTTTTGCATTGCTACTTCTCAGGCTGTCACCCTGGCCACATAGTGTGATCCTCTTTCTGGTGCCCATCCCCTCCACTCTTAAACAGAACGTTTTTGCCAGTTCTCCGATTGTATTGAACATGGCTATACCAGCGATCCCCATAGCAGACCAGTTAAAGAGTCAGTGGGAACCAGCAGAGAGGACTATGCTTAAGAATACGGGTGAGTAGCTCCTACTTTAAAACATATTTTTATTTATTTAGACAGTTTCTATCCCATTAATTCCAACATGTTCAAAATAGATTACAAAAAACATACACAATAAAATTGATACATAAAACTGATAAAACATCAACAATTTTCATATAACAAAAATAACAATAAAACACATATAAACTAAAACTGATAAAAGTGATTAAACAAAATTGCTTTTATTCTTTCAAAACTTCAAATAATCCTGCTCATTACAACATCATACGTTATGGATTGTAATAGTTTAACCCAGGTTAGATGCTGGTTTAGTACTATATACATCTGTTCTGGTATTCAATTAAGATTTGGAGTTAGAATTATCCCCCTAAAGCTGTTATAATACGAGACATTGGCTGATGTTGGGGTTTGTTTTTAGTTGCAAAGAAACAAAAAAACGTTTAACAAGGTGAATGATAGAGAAGTCTGGGTGTGTTAATTAATATGGTCTGGTTTGCTGACACCTTGCATTTCCCACACTGAAGGACCTTATTAGCTGAAGTGTTTTTTGATTTATTTGATTCATAAGCTGTCTCTGCTGTACTCACCTCCTAGCAGGGTCTCTCTCATCAGCTCCCAGTGTGGTCCAGTCTCCTGGCATCTTTGCGGCAAGCCGCCACATGCCAACATAGCAGGATGCCCCACTCCTAGAGCTAATATAAATAAGGACTGTTGAATATATGATGCAATCTATGACAATTCTTCAAAGTAACATCATCTTATACCATCAATGTTTGCTGTAGCCCATTAGTAAGCTAGATAATGAGACCTCATATATACTATGGCAGGGTACTAGTGGGTTAGTCCCTGAATGCCAATAGTTCAATAATGCGGTGATAACTTCTGCATACACCGTCACAAAATTATAATCATAGGTCTCACAGAACGATCAGAGTACCGGCAACGTGTTGTCAGTTACTGGAAATTATAGACAGTAGAAAGGATAAACACTTATCGTAGCTTATGTGTGGTTGCAGTCAGGGACTGGGCACATGTGCACTCCTAGAGTGCACATGTGCCCGATATCAATTTTAAAGGGCCAGTGGCGGGAAAGAGCTGAGGCGCCTCTTGATGACATCATCCTCTCAGGCCTATAAAAAGCCCCTGCAGACTCTCCACCAATGCCTTGGCAACAGATCTCCCTACTCTTCAGTAGAGCGTGTTGCTCCAACATGTCTTGTCTTCTGTTCTTCAGCCTAGCCACCATGTCTTCCCTGCTTGCCCGCCTGTTCTGCTCCTTGCCTTACCTATCTGTCCTGCCATTCCCTTTGGACAGATAATTGCTATTAACCTCGGCCTGACTTCTGGATACTCCTGATTGCTGACTGCCATCGACCTTTGCCTGCCAACAGATACACCTCACCTACTCCTACATCACCCAAATCCTCGATGGATCTCTCCACCTTGAGCAGAGACTCCCACCTAAGATCTGTCGGTCCCAGCACCCAAAGACTCAACCCGAGGGGAACGTGTGCTGGTAAAGGCAATGCTCCAGTTGGGCCTCTGCCTCATCCAGGTCCTCCTGCCAACGGTGGGGACCTGCAGGACTCCTCCCTGAAGGTTGCATCAACACCGCCTTGGTCGAAGAGTCTACAAACGCAACAAGCAGTTTGCTCTTTGTTGGTAGACTTTCCAAAAATGATGCCATATGGCTAAATTGCAAGCTCCATGGGGCAAGAACTATTATGTGTATCTGTACAGAGCTGTGTATCTCTTGTAGCACTATAGAAATGATAAATAGTACACAACTGGTGGATAATCTCAGCCAATATCTATTACTTTGACTGCTATTGGTTCCAGAAAAAAAAAATCTTACGTTTTATTTAGCTGTGATTGTGTAAAAGATAAACTTGTTTAGTACACAAGGCAAATGTGAGCTGCAGGGACTGAAAAGATGAACCTTCTCTAATACACAGGTCCAAAATTGTAGAGTGATCTGCCTAGACCTAGAGAGCTAGGTTTGATGGGTTTGACTGCACCCCTAGGGAAAAACGTTTTGTCTTCAATAAGTGGTAGACTCATACTTGAACCCATGGCTCCCACATTAGGCATTCCAAGTGACTCAATCACTCTTCAAGCAAGCCTGATCAGTACTGATATCCCGTGGGTTGCCCTAGGGGCCTAATGATGGCACTCCTGCTTTCAGGGAGGCACGGTTTTGCTGGGCTGGGTGCACCAGCAGACTCACCAGGAATCCTCACTGTGCACCAGTCGCAATCCCTCAGGTCCTACTTCAGAAAATCACCCCCACCCACTTCTATTGAAACAGGGCACACACCCCATTTCTCAGAGGCCTGTAAGACCCATGCCACAGTCTTCTGTAATGGAGAAATCGCAACACAACAACAAGTAGAGATTAAGTGACAAACTTTGGGTGCAGGGCTGGTGGCATAGGCTCGGTTTTAGGGCCTGGAGCACATATCTAAACAGCTTTCTTTCTGTAGGTCTTCCCATTCAGCACATCCCTTCTCAGCTGACTCAGCCCTGGTTTTATCCCACTCAAAATCCTGTTCTTCTTAACACTGGACCTACACGTTCATAATTGCACTGAAGTAAATCCATAACATATTTGTGGGTTTTTTTTTTTAATTATTTTTCATGCGTACTCCGCCCTTGAGGCATTTCAAAGCGCCTTACATAAAGGAGAATGGCTGCCCTGCCCTGTTTGTCCACTCAGATGTTGAGAAATAAAGGGCCACGCTCTCGCCAGCCAGTCACAAATATCTTTCAGCCACTTTGAGTCCTTATCTCCCATCTCCCCCGCCCCAGCGATGAAACGATTTCCCAACAGGTGCGAGATCGTAAAGGGGCCGTCCCAGCAGCGTCAGCCGCCACGCCCCCTCCGAGACTCCTCCCACTCCCTCCCCTTGCGCGAGCTCTCCAGCCCCCTCTTGCTCCCCCCCCCCCCCTTTCTATTTTCCCCAGGTCGCTTCTTCTCTTTCTACCCGGTTCTTTTTTTTTTTGTTTCCTGTCTCCCCCCGCCCCATCTCCAGCACTCCCAGTCCTTTCCCTTCCTGCTTCTCTAGGGTTCCTCCCAGTCCCTCCTGCGCCCCTCCCCACCCTTCCCGAAGAAAGGCTCTCATTAAGTAAAGCGGCAGGAAAAACAGACCGACAGCACATCACTTCCCCCTTTATCTCTGCCCCCTACTCCGGTCCTTCCCCCTGTGGTCTACCCCAACTCCTGCACCGGTCTTCCTCACTTGGTCATGATGCCCAGTCCCCCTTCCCGCATCTTCTGCCCCTCCTCTCCCAGATCCCGCCTTCCCCTTCCCGCATCCTCTGCTCCTCCTCTCCCTCCTGCGTAGCCCCTCCTCTTCTTTCCCGTATCCTCTGCTTTCTCTCCCCAAGTCGTGATCCCTCCTCCCTCCCCTCCTTTCCCGTACCCTCTGCTTCCCCTCCTCGCGGTTGGCAGCCCGGGAGGCGGTGGGGGAGGCCGTCACTGTGCGCGATGTCGCGGCCGCGGGAGGAGCTGTGCGGGCGGCTCTCGTACCGCACCGAGCCCCGCCGGAGCCCCCGGCTCAGCCTCTTCCATCTGAAGCTCACCGACTCCGCGCTGCGCTCCCTGCTGGACTTCCAGCGCATGCAGGTGAGTGCGGGCCGCCGGCGCCCGGGCGTGGTCCCTGCCGCGCTCCGCTCCGCGGGGACGTGGGGCTGCCACGCGTGGGCTCTTAAAGAGGGGACGCGCAGGGCGATTGCGGCTTTCGGACAGCGCGGTGCTAGGGTCGACTTGAGGTGCAGTTTCGTTTAGTGTTTGGGGTGGCCGCCGTTAAAAAAAAAAAACAAAAAAAACCCCAACAAACCCTGGAGAGGGAAGGCTTCCGTTTCAGCTCAGCTGCAGGGGTCCCTTTAGTCAAAGTGCCCCTGCCGTTTTCTAGGGAGTCTCTTCTTCGGGGTTGTGTTTGAGAGTCTGCTCATAACTAGGACATATCCTATGCAGGTAATGAAATAGAAGGTTTAGCAGAATTCTGCCAGTAACCTGTTTGTCAGCTAGTCTGGTAATGGATTTTATAAGGAAGATTTATTTCCTAGAAGGGAGTTACTTGAGCATTAGGTATTCAAGGGGCATTAAAAAAAAAAAAACCAAACAAACATCGATTTGGTGTATTTCTGGATCTAAGCTGGTTTATTCTGGAGGTGGTGCATGGCATGGGGATAGTTTTATAAGGGGGATCCGAAACCAATGATTCAGATATTGTTTTCAGTCATGAATTAACACACTCCAAGTCTTCCTTAACAGTTTCTTGGTACAAAATTAATAATGGAGGCTGTGGGATAAAGGAAAAAAAAAAAAGAAAATCCAAAGTGGTTCAATTACATAAAGAGAGAGCCGTAGAATAAATTCCAGACAAGGCTCCGCTTTCGGATCTGTTACAGCGACCCCTGCTGGGAGAAGCTGGAGCTGCAGGAGCTTGGAACCCAAGCACGGTGCCTGCACCTGCATCTTAAGGCAGCTGGACCTGAACTGCAGAAGCTATGAACTCCCCTGGAGGCAATAGGGAGATAAGCGTAGACACCCCAATATACTTTATTGCTACCATAGTCCCTACAAATGAGAGGGAGTGGGACTGTGTGCATTGGGTTGGAGTGGCAGTAAACAACTCAGTAAGTGTTTTTCTAATTGGAGTGGTGGAAGCAGGGACAGATGGATTCGTGGTCATGTAGAAAGGCTGCAGGGTTCTATTCAGTGGCCTTCCAAACATGTTTTCTTCTTGGGTTTTAGAAGATTCCCTGTCACTTGTGAGTTTGCATCTGACTGGTTCATCAGTCTCTTACTCAAAACGAGAGTGTGAATTAATAAGCATTACACTTTCAGTATCTTTGAAAGAACATCAGATTCCACATGCTGTGTGGTTTGTTTACTGTAACTTGATGTCGTCTGTCAAATTGGTGTGTTTTTACAGCTGGGTGTATTTTACCCCATGATTGCAGGGTACGGTGTCTATACTAGGAACATAAACTTTGCAATGTACATTTTACAGCTCTCAGCAGCAGCGCATTTCTCAATGCAGTCGGTTCCTGAGACCAATCCAGTATCTGCTGGGACCTGGGCAACTTCACCCGCAGAGTGGCTAGACAAAGAGGGGGAGGGGGGACAGGGAGGATGCAGAATTGCTTTGCTGAGGAGCCCAGCAGCAGCAGTCACCGTTGGTTTCTGTAGTAAATTTTGTGAAAAGGAGAAAAGGCAATGCAAGAAAACTTTAATCCAAAACCTCTGTGTAGTGGGCCAACCAGATCAAAAAACCCATTTTCTCCCCATTCCAAAATCAGTAGTAAGGACAGGGGCAGCTGTTGTATGTTGCTTTCAGAGCTTGTGCTAGGCGAAGGAGTTGCAGGCAAGTGCTTAAGTTTCAAATTTAATGCGAGGCACTCATCAGGTGGCTCTGAGGGTGAGGGAAAGATTTCACCTCACTGATCATCAATTAATGGTCAACCTCCAGGACACTGCAACCAGTGATCCTATATAAAAAAAACCCAACAAACAAAAAAAACCTCTTGAGGGAGTACTCAGAATGAGAACATGGAATGATGAACTGGATTTGTGTTACCAGTTGCTTGTTACATTCATATATTCCTGGAAACTATAGTCCAGCCAGTGTCTACGGTAAAGGTTTATAGAACAGGGCAAAATTGAGCAAAGATCCTTCATTTCAGGAGACCCAAAGTTTTTATAAAGAAAATAGAAAATCATTTATTTAATGTTTTAGTCTAATGAATGCATTTTGGATTATGATTTATTTTATGTTGGTTTACTGTTTTCAAGAATTAAATGGAATTCATTCATGCCATTTTTGAGAGCCTTTATTAAAAGCCCCCAAGCAGCTTACAGATTGGCAATATAATGTACAGAAAACCAACACATTAGCCCTAAAATTCACATACATAATCCAAATAGATAAAATAATTTAATATACAAATAATAACCTTGTTAAAAGTTCAGAGTAGGGATGGACCCAGAAAACAAGTCGGAAGCCGATCCAGTTGCCTGTGTAGCAGTAAAGATAATGAGAATCGGGTAATGGAAAACGTCCTTTATTGAATTTGCCCGAGTCTGGCCGAGTTTCGCCCTTTAGTCGAGCGCTGCCTCGGGGGCAATCGGCGTTAGCAGGACTCGTTGTGCGCCTGCAGGGCAAATTCAATAAAGGGCTTTTTCCATTAAAAGTTCAGCGTATTCATGCCACACATTTTAACACACACATTAACACGCATTAAATAAGTAAAAGTAAACCCCAGTGGTTATTTTCAGTCTTTGTTTTGTTTAGATTAACACACCCTTGTGACAAAACTGACACACACAGAGCAGTAGAGGAAAATGCTCTTCCTATAATACTAAAGGCAGATAACCCCTGTCCTTAAAGCCCACCCTGTCATTAAAGCTCCAGGAATAGGTCCAGCTTGACTTGGCAGGCCTACCTGTGGTGACTACGAAGTCGGGGGCCACGGTGCTGGGTAATTCCAGTCATCTGGGAAAACTACTGCTTGGAAGAGACTTAATGTACAGAGTGTGGCTGTACCAGCTTCCCACAGCAGACGCGTAAACATGCGACCACATAAACATATATTTCCCTCTACTGTGAAAAAGCTGGTGGCTTGCTGTGAAGGGTTTATGTGGGCTTAGGCACAAAAATCCATCTTCTTTTCAAGTTGCGCAACGTGGGCCGTCTTTGCTGCTTGGCTTTCGTTGTTTTCTGTTGTCTGGGGTCTGACATTCTGCTGCGAGCCCTGCTAACGTGTCTGGCTTCATCGGTGGCCCCGGGTTTGAAAGCTTTGCACGGTGCGCTCTGCTTGGACGGTAATAATGCGGTTTCCCTATCTGCATTTCGTAGTGACCTAAGTACCTGGCCCTTTACCGCCCTGGCTGGAAAGAGAAGCAGAGAGTTCTGTGAGCAGGGCAGAAAGAGGAGGAACCAGTTTACCTGAGGGGGGGGGGGGTGAAGCTGCTGTGACCGTCCCCTCCCCACTATATCTGTGCTGCAACACTCGGGGCCCAGGACGTATGTGAGACCCATTAGATTGACTTGTGAAAAGGAAAGGGAGCTTGGGTTCTAGCAGGAGGAGGAGGTAGATACCTAACGGAGCTTTTGCAGTTGTGCCCGGGGATTAATGTCCGCGCTTCCTTACCTTTCTTGATTGTTCCCTTTTCAGGGGTCTGGATCCCAGCTGTTGTGGCCAGTGATCTCCTTCCAGGGCAACCAGGGGGTGAGTAAAGAGGAGACGAGACTCAGAATCTGAAAAATCTCAAGTGCTTGTGCATGTTTTTGGTTTTTTTTCCCCCAGTCTCTCTCCTTCCTCTCTTTTTAATTATGAGAGAGCACGGGAGTGAGAGTCTAAGCTTTTGGGCTCCGCACTCACCTTTTCACTCATGCTTAGGCCAATGTAATGAGGTCAAGGTGCGCTTGGCTGTGATCACATTTTAATGCATAGCTGTGCATACGATTTTGCACGCACAACTTTATACTCCCAATTTAAGGAGGAGTATGGTGCACAAACGTGAGTAACACTGCACCCAAATTAGCCCTGCTGCATGCAAGGCATTAGCTGTTACTCTGTGCAGAGGTGTGGAGGCTTAGCTCATGTTTAGTTAATGCTGGGAACTGAACTCCTGGTCAGAGGTGGAGTAAGGTTTCTCAGGTCGGTGTTAGTCTGTGAGGCTGAGCCTGAAATCTGTGATGTAAGGGGTTCGGTACTCTGCATTCGTGTGCATAAAACATTATCGCATTTATTTGTCCAATACAGCAAAACACAGCATGTTACAAATTCAGCAGCATCTGGACATTAACACATTGAGCAATTCTCACTGAAAAGGCATTAAACGTGGACATTACGTTTTTCCACCTTTTTCCTCCCTGCTTCACAGTTGAGCAATAGAACTGGCAGAATGGGGTCACTATGCTCAGAACACAGTCATTGCCCTCTGAAATCTCCCCACCATCTACCCCTCTAGAAAATGTCATGAATCATGTTTTACGCACAGAGAGCTTGCTCTGTGCTCAAATCGTGCTTTCAGCCCAGAAAATATAATTTGTGCAGAAAACATGGTTTATGCCTCCTAAGCATATTTCTGTGCACACAGTTTTAGGTTAGCATGCTTTTTATTTTTAAAACTCCCGATGCATTAGCATATCATTAGCTTACTGCATCAGGACTTAAATCTTTTTTTAGCATGTGAATAATGAAAATGTTCATTGCAGCTCAGCACGCATTTTTTACATCAGTGCCTCTGTGACGTTAACTTCTCCTCAGAAAACCAGTGTAGCTCCGAAAACAAACCTGCAGGCCAGGGTGCATGATTAGCCATACAATGAAAAAAGGAACCAGGTTGGGGGAGGAGTGGGATCTGTGCTGACTCTTTCCCTCCCCTGCCTGGCCCAGACCACCTTCTTCCTCCTCTTCCCCCCACCCTTTTCCAGGTCTATCTTCTCATAAGGTTGGGTGGGTAGTGGCCTCCTCCTTTGGTGGCTGGGGGGGGGGGGGGGGAAAGGAGCTTCGCCAGCTGCCACATGGGACAGGAGAGTGGTGGACAACTGTCCCATCTCCGGGCTGCAGGCATTGTGGAAACTCATGGGCCAGTTGCTGAAACTTCCTGGCTGCTGATTTTGTGGATCAGCAACCAGGAAGTGCTGACATCCTACCCCCTCCTGGGTGGTAGGATGTCAGCTGGTGGTGCCTTAAATATGTTGGACTATGGCAAATTCATGAAAGATGAATCTGCCACAGTTTATAAAGCTCCCGGGTCAAGAAAATCACCTTTGCAGCTACCCCAGAAGTGATTGTGTAATGCGTACACGCTGTATATGCTTTTCAAGTGACATCACTATAATTAAAAGCCTTCTGGGATCATTGGCTGGTAGAAATGCTAATCAGATAGTCAATGCAATCAATGAAGAAAGTATAGACTCGGAAGTTGACTTTATCATCCCACTCGGAACCAATGACCTTGCTAGAAACAACATCCAAGCGGTACAGAGAGATTTCCAAACTCTGGGGAAGCAGATTAGTCACACGGTGAAGACCATTGCCTTTTCAGAAGTGTTACCTGTTCATGGAAAGGGGAAGGAGAGGCTAAGCCATACAGAAAACTTCAATCCATGACTCAAAACTTGGTGTAAGGAAGACAATTTTTGTATATATTGGGGGCGGGGACCATGTATGGAACAGTAAAAGGTTCTATGTCAAAGATGGCGTACGTCTGTACCACAAAATCAACTCAATCGTACCACTGGTAAATCTATCAACATTCACAGGTCAATGCCAAGTACTATATGTAGGCCTCTCACTCACAGGGTCTGCATAATGCAACAGACTCCTAATTAGGTACAAGGCCACCTTGCTTTAATTATAAATATTTTTGTTAAAGTTTTTATTTTTTTGTATATTAAAACTGCCCCATATCGATTCTTCAATAATCCTCTTAATTTTCACACTCTGTACTCCAAAGATACGAGAGAAACGATCAGTACTTATCTTGCCAATTTTGGTCAGTCACCCGACACGCGCGTGTTTCGAACCAACGGTTCTTCTTCAGGGGAATTTTCTTCCGTATCCAATCTCAGAGACGAACTTCTGAACTTCAGTTCCACGAATTTGAGGCCTCCATATCTCTTCTCCTGGCTCAATTACCACAATTTTTAATCTTGCCGCGGCTCCCTTACGCCGCGTCCATCTTTGAATCTTTCAAAGATGGCCTCAAATTCGTGGAACTGAAGTTCAGAAGTTCGTCTCTGAGATTGGATACGGAAGAAAATTCCCCTGAAGCAGAACCGTTGGTTCGAAACACACGCATGTCGGGTGACTGACCAAAATTGCCGAGATAACTACTGATCGTTTCTCTCGTATCTTTGGAGTACAGAGTGTGAAAATTAAGAGGATTATTGAAGAATCGATATGGAGCAGTTTTAATATACAAAAAAATGAAAAACTTTAACAAAAATATTTATAATTAAAGCAAGGTGGCCTTGTACCTAATTAGGAGTCTGTTGCATTATGCAGACCCTGTGAGTGAGAGGCCTACATATAGTACTTGGCATTGACCTGTGAATGTCGATAGATTTACCAGTGGTACGATTGGGTTGATTTTGTGGTACACATTGACGGTACACTGGAATACAGTTGTAAACGGGTAGAAGGTTGTGATTGATATCGTACATCTGTCTGTGGCAGGAAAAAGGATCCTAAGAGAGAAATTCAAATCCTGTGCCTTAAGGCATTTAAACTAGAGGATGAGGGTGGCAGAAGGAAATTGGAATGTCACCTGTGACTTCTCTAAGAAATGGGTGAAGAAAATAACAAAAGTCAGCTGAAAAGGCAGAAAAGCAGTCCAAGCACAGCAGTAACCTGAAGGAGAGAAGCTGGAAAGCTATGAACACAATAAAATCCTAGACCTGCAGGCTGTAATGGTGGAAGTGGACCTGGACATCGTTGCCGTTACAGAAACAAGGTTCACAGAGTCTCATAACTGGGATATGGCCATTCCAGACCGTAACTTATTAAGGAAGGGCAGAGAGGATGGGAAAGGGGGAGGAGTAGCACTTTATATCAGAAACAATATCCAAGCAATTGAAATGCAAGGGACATGGGATAGAGAAGAAGCATTATGGGCTATCCTAAAGAAAAAAATGCTTCTGTTTACATCAGTGTGGTCTACAGGACTCCAGTTCAGGCAAGAGCTGGACAGAGATCTAATTGGAGACATCAAAAAGATGGGGAAGAAGGGAGAAGTGTTGTTCGTTGGAGATTTTAATCTGCTGGATTTAAACTGGAGAATCCCTTTTGTGGAATCTGAGGAGTGGATGCCTTTCAAGGGACTCTGCTCAAACAAATGGAAATGGAACAATTGAGGGAGGGTGCAATACTTGACTTAGTGCTCACAAGTGGGGGATAATGTCTCTAATGTCTGGACAGGTATCCAGCTGAGTACAAATGATCATCAGATGGTAATGATTTGATATTGCAAATAAGATGCAAAAGTCACAAGATGAAATGCGTTTTGAATTTAAAAAATGGGGATATACCTGGAGGAAGAACTAGAAGACTGGAAGACAATGGATGAGGTGGAACAACGGTGGGCTAAATTAAAAGGAACTATTACAAAGGTAACAAATCTATATGTTAGAAAGGTAAACAAAAGTACAAGGGAAAAGAAACCAATTTGGTTCTCAAAGGAGATGGCTGCAAAAATAAAGGCAAAAAGATCAGCGTTCAAGAAGTATAAAGGATCCCAAAAAGAGGAATACAGGGAACACTACCTGGTGACACTGAGGGAGAAGAGAGAAATCAAAAAAGCAAAAGGTCACGTGGAAGAAAGGATTGCCAAAGAGATAAGAGAGGTAACAAAACATTTAAGGTGACAAGGAGCAATGTGTCGAAACAAGACAAGGAAATGGTGGAAATATTAAACACATACTTCAGTTTGGAATTCACTACAGAAGACCCTGGAGAAGGACTGTTGCTGGTTGACAAGACCCTAGAAGGGAACGGGATAGATACAACCCCTTTTTTACAGAAGAGTATGTATGGGAAGAGCTAGGAAAACTGAAAGTGGACAAGTCCATGGGGCCCAGATGAGGTACATACCAGGATATTAAGAGAATTCAGAGAGATCCTGATGGGTCCGCTAAATGACCTGTTCAATAGATCCCTGGAAAACTGGAGTGGTGCCATGAGATTGGAGAAGAGCGGTTGTGGTGTCGCTTCATAAGAGCGGTAGCAGAGAGGAGGCTGGACACTACAGGCCGGTTAGCCTC
Source organism: Rhinatrema bivittatum (assembly GCF_901001135.1). Taxonomy (NCBI): domain Eukaryota; kingdom Metazoa; phylum Chordata; class Amphibia; order Gymnophiona; family Rhinatrematidae; genus Rhinatrema; species Rhinatrema bivittatum. The sequence continues at coordinate 65,027,979 of NC_042627.1, read as the reverse complement.
AACTCAGTGGTGGGAAAATTAATGGAGACTCTGCTGAAAGAAAGGATACTGAACTATCTACAATCCGGTAAGTTGGCAGCTTGGATTCCCCAGAGGAAGGTCCTGTAAGATACATCTGATTTTTTTTGATTGGGTGGCTAAAGAATTGGATCGAGGAAGAGCGCTCTTCCATCATCTACTTGGATTTTAGCAAAGCTTTTGATACCATCCTGCATAGGAGGCTTGTGAACAAGATGAGAAGCTTGGAAATGAGTGCCAAGGTAGTGGCATGGATTATAAACTGGTTGACTGATAGGATGGTAAATGGAACCTGCTCTGAAGAGAGATCCATGTTAAGTGGCGTGCCACAGGGATCGGTGTTGGGACCAGTTCTGTTCAGTATCTTAAGAACATAAGAAATTGCCATGCTGGGTCAGACCAAGGGCCATCAAGCCCAGCATCCTGTTTCCAACCGAGGCCAATCCAGGCCACAAGAACCTGGCAATTACCCAAACACTAAAAAGATCCCATGCTACTGATAGACGATCCCATGCAATATTGGCCTGCCTGGAGTACCCATATGTCTCAGTCCAATCCTGATCACACAGGTAAATGTTCAGAGCATGAACTGGGGTGTAGGCTCAGGGTAGAAGAGTTGCAATTGCTGTTTTATTTTAGGTGTGTGTTGTATTTTTATATGGCTGTTTCTCTTATTGTACACTGCCTTAGGCTCCTGGAAATGTGGCATATAAATGTTAAATTTAATGGAAAAAAAAGGGTGTTACCATAGTATTTTTAGTAAGTAATGTATAAACCTTAATCTCTAATAAATCAGATAAACAGTTGGATACGAATCAAAAACTGTATATTGTCGGAATAGATTTTGTATCCATTGCAGAGGGCTGATAAGATCTTGCGTATGGGTGCCAAATAGATATTAAACGGCACGAATGATAACGCAGAGCCTTGAGGGATGCCAGTATTTACACGTGACCTCTGTGATTGCAGCCCATTCTTACTTGATGAAAATGCTCGGATATGTAGGAGCCGAATCATGCAAATCCAGGGTGTTGAAAGCTGATGAAATGTCAAGTGAAAGCAAAACACAGCCTGCACCACCGACCAAGCCTCTCCTTAATGTGTCAAGAAGAGCAACCATAAGAACCTCTGTGCTCAGTATTTGCCTAACCCTAACTGATGGGGATAGAGTATCTGATATTCTTCCCTGAGGGCCTTACTAAGGCTTTCTTAACTGATGATGGTACTGAACCCTCAGCCAGTCCAATGCCAGCGATCGAGCAATAATATATCTCTGGATGCCTTTTGAAATAGAAACATCTCAGGCATTCAAAGCATAAAGCTCTTTAGGATTATAGCCAATGGCTCATAAATTTAGGAGAATAGGCTTTTTGGCTTTAATAACCTTTAATTCTATATTCACTGAGTAATCGGGTGCACCTTCAGTTCTAAATCAGTTTACAAATAAAAATACACGGTCAAAATAAAGGAGACTTGGGGATATGACCAAGGGTGAAAGCAGTAGACTCGAAAAATAGGCACATGTACAGGACATACTATAGCCAATCATTCCATCCTTTTAGGAGCCCTGTGCTAAACTTTGCTAGTGGTGTGGATGAACATTGAACAACCCACCCAGCTCTATCTGATCAGATGCTCCGAGTCTCGTACTGAAGGAGAGCGTACCTCCCGAAAGCTTGTCAAACTCATGAAGTTGGCTCTGTAAATAAGGGATCACCTTATGTTAAGAACATAAGAAATTTCCATACTGGGTCAGACCAAGGGTCCATCAAGCCCAGCATCCTGTTTCCAACAGTGGACAATCCAGGCTACAAGTACCTGGCAAGTGCCCAAACACTAAATAGATTCCATGCTACTGATGCCATCAATTCAAGTGAAGTAACACGGCAGTTGCATCACTTTATGCACTAAGAATCGCAGTGAACAAAATCCACTGGAGATAGGCTTTGACTTCAGGGACGCTGACCACATCAGCCCTGTTATTTGTAACACCCAGATTTATAAAGAAAAATTGACTCATTTCATGAGGTCAGAAGATCCAACCATAGATTCATTGTGCTATTGGTCTTGTAAAACAAATTCCTCGTTTTTGATTATGGGGTGATGATCTGAGCCTGATGTTTGTTGTCATAGCATTCGGCTTCACATTACCTCTCTATGCCTGAGGTTGGTAGACAGCGATGTGTTGGCATGGGTTGACTTAAGTCACTTTATCATCAGTGCATCGTCCTCACCTTTATTTACTGGTTGACTGTGATGCTGTGGTTGCTGGAAGTCAAGCTAACTTCTTGTTGGGCATAACATACAAAGGTGACCTGGAGGAGAAGATACTGTAACAGAATGTACTCCAAGCCATTTGAAATATTGGAATCAATGATTTCAATAAATGTCAGCCATACGTCTAAAATTGAATTACTAACTCTGACTGATATTAAGTTTGTTGTAATGAGATGAAATGAAATTGCAGACTTGCTATTGGAAATTTGTAAACTATCAATAACATCTATGGTACCTGAAGACTGGAGGTTGCCCATGTAATGCCAGTTTTTAAAAAGGGATCCAGGAAATTACAGACCAGTGAGTCTGATATCTGTGCCAGGCAAAATGGTAGAAAATGTCATAAAGAACAAAATTGCTGAACATATAGATAAGTATAGTTTTTAATGGGACAAAGCCAACATGGATTTAGCCAAGGGAAATCCTTGCCTCACGAATTTGCTACATTTTTTTTTTTGAGGGCATAAATAAATGTGGATAAAGGTGATCCAGATGATATAGTCTATTTGGATTTCCAGAAAGCATTTGACAAAGTCCCTCTTGAGAGACTTCTTAGGAAATTAGAAGGTCATGGGATGGGGGCAGTGTCCTATTGTGGATTGCCAACTGGTTAAAAGAGAGAAAACAGAGAGTAGGGCTAAATGGTAAATTTTCCCAATGGAGGTAGCTGAATACTGGAGTGCCCCAGAAATCTGTCCTGGGACTGATGCTTTTTAATATATTTATAAATGACCTGGAAATGGGAACAAATGAGTTGATCAAATTTGCTGATGACACAAATTATTCAAAGTTGTCAAATGACAAGAGGATTGCTAGAAATTGCAAAAGTGGGAGATTTGGCATGCAAATGGCAAATTCAATTTATTGTAGACAAGTGCAAAGTGATGTGCTTGGAGAAAAGTAATCCAAATTATAGCCATAAAATGCAAGGTTCCAAATCGGGAGTCACCGCTCAGGAAGAGGATCTAGGTGTCATTGAAAATACGTTGACATGTTCTGTTGAGTGTGCAGCAGCAGCCAAGAAAGCAAATTAGAAAGCTAGGGATTATTAAGAAGAGAACACAGAATATCATATTGCCTCTGAATCGCTCCATGGTGCGATCTCATCTTGAGTATTGTGCTCCGTTCTGGTTACCACATCTCAAGAAAGGTATAGAAGAACTTGAAAAGGTACAGAGAAGGGCGACCAAGACAATAAAAGGGATGGAACAGTTCCCCTATGAAGAAAGGCTAAAGAGGTTAGGACTCTTCAGCTTGGAGAAGAGACAAGCTGAGGGGGGGATATGATAGAGGTCTATAAAATGAGTGGAACGAATGAGTAAACAATCAGTTGTTTACTCTTTCAAAAAGTGCAAAGACCAGGTGGGGCACAATGAAGTTACTGGGTAATACATTTTTTTACTCAAAGCATAATAAAGCTCTAGAATTTGTTGCCAGAGGATGTGGTGAAAGATATTAGTATAGCTGTGTTTAAAAAAAAGTTTTGGACAAGTTCCTGGAGGAAAAGTCCATTAACTGTTATTAAGGTAGTGTTGCGGAAATCCACTGCTTATTCTTGGGATAAGGAACTTGGAATCTCTCTACCCCTGGGGATCCTGCCAGGGAGTTGTGACCTGGGTTGGCCACTGTTGGAAACAGGAGACTGGGCTTGATAGACCCTTGGTCTGACCCAGTATGGCAAGCCTTAATTTCTTATGATGTGATATCTTGGACTGATTATTAACACCAGCCTTCCAGTTAAGAATTTTTATTGCATTCTCTGTAGAGCTGTTTAATGCTATCTAAATACTCCTCTCAGTATCTTTCCTGCAGTTTTTTTCCCGCTCAGCTTGTTAAACTTGACACCAGTGATCTTCATCTTAGCTTATCTGAATCTGTGACTTTAGACTCTCAAAGCCACTTACATAAAGCACACACACACACTGCAAAGTATCCCCAGACAATTGTTTGAATCAGGAATTTGGCTTCATCTACTCCATTCTTTTATTTCCCGCTCCAAGCCTATGCCAGCTACTTTTGCGTCCTTGAGAAAATAATGTAAAGCTTGGCCATTTATTTTTAAGAACACATGTGGCGTTCTACCCTGGACAAATGAGCCTTAGAAAGGCCCTTGTGGAAGAATATCAGAAATTCGATCCCCATTCAGTTAGGGTTTAGGCAAACCCTGAGCACAGAGGTTCTTATGTTGGCTCTTCTTGACACATTAAGGAGATTCCTGAAGCTGACCAGGGCCTCACCTGGGTGAGACGGTACTGAACGTACCATGATGCAGGGGGTGGTGCTGGCCTTGCTGAATGTTGAATCGGTGCCTAGAATGGTGTAAGGGCTGTGCCATCTTTCACCCAGGGGTTAACATGAGGTCCATAATTGGCAGTAGTGCAGCCACGGCATTTCATGCAAGAGCGAATGTTAGTCACGGTGTCGTGGTAGAGTTTGGCCTGCTACAATTCCCTCTATAGAAACAACTTTCATCTACTTGCCTAAAACTCTGCCCTCTCTCCCCGCAACTGCATGCATGTTTTTTATTTTATTTTATTTCTTGATATATCATAGGAAACAAAAATGTGGGAATGTAAAAAAAAATACAATAAATGTAATCCTTCAACTGTATCCTGCTCTGGATGAAATAACTATATGGAAGGTTTGTTAATGCAGGAGCGATTTGGTGACCATGGGGTTGCACAAACTGACTTATTGAAATGCTGGCACTCAAGAACATTTTTCTTTATTTAATTCAATGTATTTGATTTGGTTTTTAATCCTGTCCTTAGGAAACCCGCCCGGGGCAGGAAACATTAAAATCATAAAAAAATTTCAGCTGACATACAGTAAACACAAAAGCAATAGTGAGCCAAGCAGCACCAGAAGCCTTGACAGACTGTGCATTCCCCAAAGCCGCCCCTCTCGCCCAGCTTAAACCCAAACGTTGGTGAACACGGAGAGAGGTCTCCGGGTGCATTTGCAAGTGTGCGTTGTGCCCTGTAGGTGTGCATGCTTGATGGGGTGAGATTGATCCATGCTATTGCTACCAGGTTTTCAGCATCAACGTTTTTGGCTATGGGCTTTTCCTTCCCGGTTAAGATGATTCATGAAGGTCGCAGGGTCAGATGGCACTGGTGTCAATGCTGGCCTCTTCCTTCTGAAAGCCAAGCACTACCCAAACTGTTCCTGGGTACAGAAGCGGGTGCCTGTGGTTCTGTACAGTATTTAGTATTCAGTAACGTTTCACTCTGAGGCATGGAAGTGCCGAGGAAGGTGCTCCTCCCGCATCCTATTTCTCTCTCTGCATTTTTTTATTTTTTGCTGACTAAAGACATTTTTAAAGCTTACACTTTCTATCATTAAGGGCTGTATTCAAAGAGGATTTTTCCCCATTTGGGTGCTTGTGGAAAAAACTCTTTATTGAATCGGACACTAACTTTTTTTTGTCAAATGCCTGAGGCTTTTGAGGGCAAGGTTCCAGAGAGACCTTGGAAATTTTAAATCAGGAGGATCCAGAATCTCAGCTGAGAGGAAGCCATGTGCACATAATGTAAGTGAGCACACGGTTCAGGATCCTAGTCCCAAGTGGCACTTTGTGCTCTGTCTGTGCATGCCCTGCATTAGTGAGAGCCCCCCCGTCTCTCGGAAGTACTGTTTTCGTCAACACTTACATTTTGGGAACTCAACCCGGAGTGGCTCGAGCAGGCCTGCAAGTAGTAGCTTGTACACTTGTTATAGCGATCAGGATGGTGTAAGAGCCCTGAGCATGGATCCTGCCCAGGCCTGAATGCCTCATTTGCAGCCTTGACAACTGAAGCTCTCCTTGATTAGGAGATTAAAGCAGGGCTGGTCCATACAGATCCACGTGGAGACGCACACACAAGAATCCTATTTGTATTGCAGAGAGCGAGGCTTATGGGCTTCTTCTGCTTGTGTACACTCCCATGCACTATTTTACACACACATACGTGTGTGCACCCAGATAAACCGTGTGTACAATCCCATGCACTCTCACAAACAGAAGGAAAAAAAAAATGTCTGTGCAGACTTCACAAACAGAACCTGCAACACTGATGCATATGGTTAGAGCCAGGGGGTGAGAACCAGGGCTCAAATCTTCCGTCCTGCCCCAACAGTCCTTGTGACCTTGGGCAAGTCACTTTGTGTCCTCTTGTTTCAGGAATCAGGTTGTAAGCTCTTTGGGCAAGGACGTTTTGTAACCCGAACACTAATAATGCTGTAAGCAGCCTTGAACATGAATGGAAAATGTGGGCCTACGGTGCAAAAATGATTCTGTTGAAGGGATGGGCTTGCATCGTGATCCGCACATCCAGGCAACAGGGCCACGCTCTGCCGCGGAGCCTGGGAATACTTTTCCTTCCCACACACCTTTTCCAAGGCTTGCATGTGTGTGAGCTGCAGGCCCGGAACAGCTGGGCCTCAGACCTTGAAGGAGGGGGCGATACTGTCCCAGCCTGTCAGAACAGATTGTTTTTCCGCTGTATGCTTATTTGCCCTCTGCTCAGGGTGGGGTTTTTAAATGCCTCGTTTCTGTTTCTTTTTCTCAGGGTCCTGCTGCTCGGCTGTGGTACAGCTAAACCCCTCAGATAGAGCTTTCTGGCTCAAACAGTCACACTTTTGGGCTGTTTTCTGTCCTTTAATCTTCTCCCAACTGGTGGCTCCCTGGTAGTGGGGGGGCGAGGAGGGGGAGGGTCAAAATAATGGGGCTTTGCAGGAAATCTCCAGAATAAGGACATTTTAAGGATTAAGGGGCTGAAGTACTAATCCAATCAATGTTTGTTTTTCTCCAATTTATATCTGTGGGATAAATGCATAATATGTTTGGCTAAAAATGTTGAGTTGCTTTCCTTACATACAATGGGTGAAAGAATTAGAATATAATCAAAAGAGCTCTGGTGCAGTCAGGAAGTACAAATAACCAATAATGCCAATCAAATGGTCTCATACAGACTGCAACTTGAGTCTGTGAGCAGCAGCCTTTGCTAGTGATTGAATGCAGCTGGTACCATATAGGAATTTCTTAAAGAGCACAATCTTTTGTGTGTGTGTGTGTGTCTGTATTTTCTTGCAAGTAAAACAAAGTGATCAGTGCAGAAATACTTAGATTTTAAAAAGCTGAAATCCAGCAACACCACCAAGAAAGGCAAGCCTGCTGCTATTTCCCGACACTGACGGTGTTTTGGCATGCAATGCCTGCTTCAGGGGCTTCTTGACTCCTATTCTATAGGGATCTATCCAACCGGTCACACATCTTTGCTTATCAAACCTTCGGGAAAATATACTGAAGTGCATTAAAATCAGCTGTTTAATCAGTGTAGACATGTGTTGTTTTTTTTACATGAATATTAATGGCCAATGTTGATCTGCAGATGAGGCAGGTGGTAAAAGTGGACGGTAACACAAAAGAAGGTGTAGTTTGTAGTGCTAGTGCATCTACATTACATTTTGCATGTTCTAACCCATAGAAATTTTCACTGTGCTCATAGGTAATGAGCTGTTTTGCATCTCATTCCCTCATTGGTGGTATATTTCACATTAATACTAACACAAGCTAGTTTACAAGCGTTATCTGCTTGCAATTGATAATGCAGGCATTTAATACACATTAAGGCTCTTGAATACACTGGCCCCACAGTAGCTACCATTACATGGATTTTCCTTGGAGAGCTCTTGTCCAAATGGACAGCTTACATAGAAGCATCCAACATGCAGATGTGCAAGGGGAGGTAAACTTGTAATCTGCCATGCATGCACATGTATGGAGCCGGCATCCAAATTCAGTTCTTCTATACAAATACATCTGTTGCTGGTACAACCTATCTTGCTGAGATGTTGTATATTTTACTGAGATGTTGTATGAGATATGTTATGTACTTTTAAGTTTAGTCCTGTTTGGTCCTTATTCTCCAACTTCTCCTTCAAATTAGAATAAAGTTGCTACACCTATAAGGTTGTTGTATTTTACCACACTAATATGTTGTACTCCACCTTGGGTGAATTTCTTATCCAAATGTTCCAGAAATTCAGACCGGGCCATGTTCTAATACCTTTTTATTGGGCTGACATAAGAGTGATACCTATGAAAAAGGTTTTAATATGGTCTTAAAAGCTCATGTCCAGGAACAAATTTATGTAATCTTCATGACGTCCCAATTAATGATGCCACGACCTGCAAAGAATGTTTTTTTTCTAGGACTAATTCAGCAGTTAGAATTGTGCATAGCTCTTGGACACACAAAAGCAAGCACTCGTCCTCATCAGATGCCTCTGTACCCGAGGGGGAAGAACACGAATCAACCATCAACTCTCTCAATATGCCTGAGCCTCCGTCTTTCTAAGCTGTTTAAAAAAAAAAACCAAAAAAAAAAAAAACCCCAAACCTGATCGAATTGTCAATTAACAGAGGTCAGCTCTGGCAGAGCTTCGGGACCAGCTTGCTTTTGCATACAGCTGGTTTCTGCACCCAGCTGAGGCCCATTTCGGAGATCTCATGGCTTTCCACAGTTGGATTAATGCTTCAGAGGGTGACGGCTTTGAACGCGTCAAGAGGTGAATAACTTGGTTAAGATGATGAGGGCCAAGGGGGCATTGAGGTGAGTGAAAATGCCAGGGCAGATATTTAGGGAGTCAGTTTAAACAGAAAGAAAGCACATTCTATAGGTTCTTACCAAGGAGTGGAAAGGTTGGAGATTTTGTGCTGCAGCGATGCCTCCAGTCTCAGCTGTGCACCCAACTGGCAGCTGTATAGGCATCCGTATCGTAAATAGTAGATGATGGCAAATAAGTCTGCCCACTGAATATGTGCTGCTCCAGCGCTTGGCCATGCAATGTTCTGCACATATTCTCAGTTTGCACACACACAAGGTCAATTTCAAAGCCATTTCCATGGGTAAAAGAGGAATTTACCTATGGAGATGGGATTTTAGAAAATTGCCTGCCCTCTGTGCATCTACAAATGTGTGCATAGGACTTCCATGTGCCCACTTTTGCCCACCGTGTGAAAAGGTGTGTTTTTGTTTGCAAGGTTTGGATGTATGTGCGTACTTTCAGTGTGAAAAAAAAGTGTAAAGTGTGGTGGTTAAAAAGAAAAAAGTACCGGCAGACGCTGCCCATATGTGGGAAGTTTAAACATTACCTCCAGAATGCGTGCCAGATGTGCCTTGCATGCAAACATCTGCACAACTGGAAACTGCAGCATTGGGCACAGAAATGCGGAACTGAAGCCTGCATGAGAGACACATCTGGCATTATTGGAAATTCATAAAATTAGCAAAAAATGTAGTAAAACTATTTAAAAGGAAGCCCTTTAGGAAGGTAACTAAAAACCATAGAGTGATTTCCCCTCTCAGGTAATTCCTAACACTGGAGAGCATCTTGAGCTAGCCTAGCTGTTCAGCGTGACAAGTATCAAGGACATCCCCTTTACATCTGGGCGCTAAGGTTGCCAGCTAAGCCAGGTTACCCTGAACAAGACAAGACTGATCCCAGTCCTGGCTTTTATTTTGTTCTTTTTCCTTGTTGCATGCAGGGAGGTGTGGTTTTGCTTTCCCCGAGCAAAGCAGAGCTACATTTCCATGCCTGCAATGGGGACATCTCAGATTCTTGAAATTTTCCATTGCTGGCAGCACTGATGTTTGTTTAATTTTGGTTTTGCATATTTCGTGGTAAAGCTGGTAACCCCGTGAGCTTGCCAGCGTCCCAGGCTGGTGCCCAGCAGGTGCCGAGGCCCTGCTGCTGTTGCTGCAGTGTGAGGCGTATTCTAGGCCAAAGGATCACGTTGGACTGCAAAGCACGCACTTGACGACAATTGCTGGAGGACTGTGAAATGCTGGGGCCGTTCTCCAGAAATCGGAGGATCCTTCAGAATGGGGAGAGCCAGTCCCTGTGACTCTCAGGTTTCAGAAGCAGAGGAATCAGGAAGAGTGAGCAGGAAAGAATCAGCTGTTGTAATCTGGGTGTCGCAATCCAAATTCCCACATGTCCACAAAGGAGCTACCAGCCGGCAGGTAATTATTTGCTATTCTAAAACAAACTAATTGCTTTCAAAATTACTTTAGATGACCTTTAAAAATGTATCTGGCTTGCAGCAGCTGTGCTAGAGAATCTGCACTCCAGCCTATTGGGGAAAGACTTGCAAGGTGCCCTATAAGGGAGTGTTTTCAAAACGGATTCTTATACAAGGTAGAAAGCTGCTGCTGGAGAGGTGTTGACTGTGCCAAAAAGGCAGTCTAAAGGTCTAGATCCTGCTGTTTATCTGGCTGTCCAGTTCCTATAGCAGAGATAGTAGTAGTAGTAGTAACAATCTCTCAGCCATATCCCCAGCTCTGGGCACACAGCCTTGCATGGTGTCCCTCACACTTTAGACTTTCTGTACTGTTCTCCTTCCACCCCTGGGAAGGGTCAGGGAAGCGTAGAAAGCAAACAGTGCGCCGGGGAAGGTGCCAGGGAGGTGTGCACAGACCCAGGTGTACACGGAGTTCAGATCCGTCGCGGCACGAGGGAGGAGTGAAGTCTGTTCAGGTGGTGGCTGACCATATCCGTCTGTGAGGGGATGGGAAGTAAAGAGCAGCTGCTGTCTGGACGTCGGTGAATAAAGCAGTGTGGCCCTGCAGCAGCTTGAGCAGTGATGGGGTTTACCAGCCTGTCCGTGGGCAAGCTGCAGAGCCACGTTGCTGGCGCAATAAACGGCTTTTGAAGAAGATGGCCAGATAGCTTTGTACCCCAGGGACAAACCGAGCCAGTCCCAATCCCCTGCTGCATCTATGGGATTTTAGATCTTATTTTTCAAACAGAGTCAGGACCTTTGTGTATGAGTGCTATACACAGGATGAGGAATCTGTCAGCCACCTGAAGAACGTGAATAATGCCCCTTGGATGCTTTGCACAACAGACACAAGGAGGTCTATATTCAGCGCTACTCAGCCGGAAAAGTAGCAATTTATCCATCTAGCAGCGGCCGCTGAAAATCTGGCTTCGTTCAGCGGATCAGAAGTGGTGGAACACCAACGTCCATATCGGAATTTCCAGGAGCAATCAAGAGGGATGGGCCAGCAAATGGCAGGATTTTATTGAGCAATTTCAGGATGGCGGTGCGGTTTTACGTAAGTCTTGCACTGTCCCCCCGATACGGAACTGTGTTTCAGCAAGCTGCGTCAGGAGGGACCAAAGGCTACAAAGAAACACAGAAACTTAAAATTGTAGGTGAACCTGGTGAGGCAAATCAACAAAATATACTAGAAGAGAGTTACCCAATACAGCAAAGAGACAGATGCACTTGCCCGAGCAGTAGTGCCTTCACTAGTATTGAATGGTACATCAAAAGCGGAAGTTACGGCATCAGAGATTAAATGGCCAGAAAGCATGCCAAAAGTATAAATGTAAAAGAGTATCTCATATGAATCAATTGCTTAATGCCAACAATTCAAAAACTGAAAAAAATAATACAGAAATGTGATGTGTGAAACACATGAAATGTCAACAGAAGTGTATATAAAAAAATAAGACAAATATATCAAAGAAATTACATACATATAAACATGTTGAACACAAAATACATATATACATGTAAAACACAAAAAGTGAAAGAGAAGTTTCATAGCGTGTAGCCAGATGGACTCAGGACCAATGGGTTATGCTCCCCTGCCAGCAGATGGAGAGACAGAGTAAGGCTGCAAAGCTGACGTCGCAGTACACATACCCCTGCCTTAACCTCAGCCATCCAGTATTCTCTATCTCCAGCATATGGTGGTCGTACCTCTCCCTATGGGGATTGCTGTACTTTTTGGAAGGAGAAATTCTAAATTGGAGAAAAGATTGAGCCCCGCTTTCCTGTGGTGATACCTAAAGGTCCCTCCCCCAGTTGAGAATTCCTGAAGCAATTTCTGAGATCTCTGAGGTGTGCGTTGGTCCGGTAGCCGGTTCTTGGCGTGGACTTTGCTGCTTGTGCAGGAAGCTGAGCGCAGTGCTCAATAGCAGATCTAAACATAGAAATGACGACAGAAAAGGACCAAATGGTCCATCCAGTCTGCCCAGCAAGCTTATAGTAGCACCAGCCGCGCCATACAGGTCTCCCCTATAATGGTATCATCAGGGGGTGGCATCTGCCATCCATTTGTTACCCCCTTACTTAGTTTCCAAAACCATCAAAGTCAGGGCCCATGTTGTTTGCTGTCTGAGTCCATTTATCTATTACCTCTCTCCATTGAAGCAGAGAGCAATGTTGGAGTTGCATCACAAGTATCAGGCTTATTAGTTAAGAGTAGTAACAGCTGCATCAGCAAGTTACCCCCGTGCTTATTTGTTTTCCCAGACCATAAAATTCAGTGTCCCTGTTGGTTGCTGTCTGAAACTAACTCCCCTTTTCCTCTTTCCCCCCCTGCCGTTAAAGCAGAGAGCAATAATGAGTTGCATCAACAGTTTGAAGGCTTATTGGTTAAGGGTAGTAAGCGCCGCACCAGCAAGTTACCCCCATGCACTTTTTATTTTCATCCTCTAGCCTTTAGGGATCCACAGTGTTTATCCCATGCCCCTTTGAAATCTTTCACCGTTTTTTGTCTTCACCACCTTGTCCGGAAGGGCATGCCAGGCATCCACCACCCTCTCCATGAAGAAATATTTCCTGATGTTGGTTCTGAGTCATCCTCCCTGGAGTTTCATTTAATGACCCCTAGTTCTACTGATTTCTTTCCAATGGAGAAGTTAGCCACAAAAGTTATCCGGCTGACTTTATTAAACAAACAGTATCTGGGTGTGTAAGTTAGCCGGATAACTTACATAGCCATTTATCTCTGAAAATGGAGGCCCTTTAAGACAGAAAATAATTGCTGGTGTAAAATCACCAAGGTAAAAATCACAATTGTTTAGGGTTTTAATGAAGCAGTAGGGGTTTTAATGAAGCAGAAGGGTCCATTGCACCCTTTGATCTTCACCGCTTTCATCACTAATTGGCCATCAGATACCTGAGAGTCACAAAGCCAAATAGGTTTGGGAGTGCAGGACTTGGGTGAGGAATGTGAAGTGATGCCCTGCTAAAGGTGCAGGAGAATTGGCATCATGCGCTGGCATTCTCAGGCAGCCAGAACCGCAGTTAGGAACATAAGAACCTGCCATACTGGGTCAGACCCATAGGTCCATCAAGCCCAGCATCCTGTTTCCAACAGTGGCCAATCCAGGTCACAAGTACTTGGCAGGATCCAAAGAGGGTAGACAGATTCCAAGCTGCTTATCCCAGGGATAAGGAGTGGGTTTCCCTAGGTCCACCTTAATAATGGTTTATGGACTTTTCCTCCAGGAACGGAACTCATCCAAATCTTTTTTAAATGCAGCTGCACTAATAGCTTTCACCACATCCTCTGGCAACGAATTCCAGAGCTTAATTATGCCCTGAGTAAAAAAAATACTCTCTCATTAGTTTTAACTTCATTGTGTTCCCCCCCCCCCCCCCCCCTGTCTTTGTACTTTTTGAAAGAAAAACAACCAGTTTTAATGTTTCCTTATTTTATAGACCTGTGTCATATCTCCCCTGCAAGCTGGAGTCCTTCAGCCTTTCGCATCTGACTGATTTCTTACAGTTCAGTTTTCAACTCCCTCAAAGACCAGCGAATGCCCATCTTGCCTATCGGCTCCCTCTTTTTTCAAATTTCCTCTTTTGTGATCCACAATCTGGAAAGGGATTTTTTTGGTCATTCTTGACGTAGCCCTTTTGTTGGAGCAGTGGTACTCGCTTCCAGTCCTGGAGGACCACAAATGGGTGGGGTTTTCAGGATCTCCCCAGTGAATATGAATATGCATGAGATGTGCCTGCGCATTGCCTCAGTTGTATGCAAATCTCTCCTGAAATTGGGAATGAGAGCTCGTGGTACCAGGATCCTAGACCTCGTTCCTATTGAGCAGGAGGACATTGCTGGGTGAAAGGAATGTCAGAATAAAAAATGCTTACAGCCCACACATCCAATACATCCTGTTCTGGGCAGGTAACAGACTCCACATACATAGTAAATAATAATAATATAAGATAGATACAAACAGTGAATCAACAATGCCAACTGCTTGTTTCTTTTGTATGGTTTGCTTTTGATTCTGCCCCTCTTCTATGTGAGTCTGTTGTAAAATCTTTTGTTTTCCGGTGGTTTTACAAACGGCGTGGCCGTGGTGGCTCTGCTGCTGACCCCATTCACAGGCTTCGCTCTCCTACCCTGAGGATGGTCCCTTGGTTCATTTCTGGCTGGGGTCTGTGGAAGTCTAGAGCGGGTGAAAGGTGGGGATCTAAAATAACTCTTCCTGTTGTGGTGCGGCTTGTGAAGGTGATTCGTAGCTGCTTTGTGCTGTTTTCTGTGTGGCTGGCACAAGCACACGTTGGACTGTGCAGCCAGCTGTGGCTCCCTACCTTTCCTTCCTCTCTACTCCGTGTGTAGAAAGCGAGTGTTCAGGTTAAGTGAGCGAGTGTGCTCAGGTGAAAACGAGGTGACTTGGAGGAACTAAAAATGACCTGCAGTCTCAGGAGAGCCCATCCAGCTGAAGCCCCTGATAACCCGACAATTAGGCAGCTGAGCTTCTGGGGCCCTTAATCAGTAAACAGAAGAGTCCCCTGGGATCGTGCACTTTAAAAAGGAAGGAACCCAGTGGAACTGAGCTGGAGAAGTAAAGCATGTAACCAAGATTTGTGTAGATAGCAAAATTCACAATTGCCTGCTTACGGTTCACCTCTTCCAAGCTTTATTTGGCGTTTGGTTGTCCCTGTGCTGTGACCATGATCTTGTGACCATGACAGAGAATGGAGATTTTATAAAGAGATCCAGCATTCAGAACTGAGGTTCATGGAATGGCGGGCGATGTTACCAAATCCTTGGTTTAGTGCCCTCAGTCACCAGAAACCCGACGTGCATACGCGCCAATAAATGGCGAGGAAAAGAAATACATGGGAGGGAGTGGTGCCAACTTCACAGTATGGGGGATAGTAAGAATTTTTGATTTGCAGTGTATACATTTATTAAAATAAATAATCTGTGTATGTATGCAAAGCGTTACGATAACAATCAAACTAAAATAAAAACTTGAAATGCCTTCAGAAAAATCCCACCGTTAACATACAAAAATGTTCATAAAACAGATGACATCAAAGCAGCAAATGATGATTGAAATGTTAATTGCTACAAATGGGTAGGTCAGAATCCTGCTTTTAAACGGGAGATATTGTCTAGTATAGAGTAGCTCTATTTCATTGTGATGTTTTATTCCCAGTTTAAATGATCCAGTTGCTCTTTTGGGTCTCCCACCTGTGCTGAACCTTTTGTCGAGAAGAGAGATTCACACATTAGCCTTTGTGGCATTGAAGAACTAGTGCAGTTGACACTGAGGAGATGTCACTTGCAATTTTGAAGGAACATTGTTGGAAATGCTATTACGTTCATTAGCAGGAAACACCAAGAATGTTAAGGCACTGATCCAATTCAAAACTTTGTACCCAGAACAGAATCACAGGAGCTGAAAACCACATGCTAACAGTGGCATGGGGTGGGCTACCAAGGCCATAGCTTGGCCAATTTTCTGCCCCCCCTACAGCATCAGCAGCTATGGAGCTTGGAAGGGCAGGTGGCTGAGGTTGGGACTTTTCTCTAAAGTATTTTTATTTTAGAGAAAAGTGCAGTTTCCATTCCTAAAGAATGGGCCAGTGGGGTCCCTTGCCTCCTTATCCCTGCCCCTGGATAATTCAGGTGCAGTCCCTGGGGTCTAGAACATTCTCTCATCAGAACTGCGTTTCATTCTACTGCTTGTCTACGGCCAAAGGTGTCCAGACCATATCCAGGCGTTAGCGTTACCCTCCTACCTCCAGGGCTGTCTCCACTAAACCCATCTTGTACTGTCATGACCCATTGCTGTCTTCTCCTTTTATTGAACTCATGGATACTCTCCCTTTTCTCTGTAGTACATCAAAATTCCCTCTGCAAGCACCACCTCTGAAGACGGGGTTCGTATCTTTGCCTTCTACCTCTCGCGGGAGAGTAAGGATAAGCCACAGTCCAGCTTCGACTGCGTCCGGCAGGGGATATCTAGGTAAAGCCTTGCTAAGCGCCAGCTTTGGGTTGTCAAAGGAGGTCGAAGGGGAAGCTAGAGGTGAGGCATGGTAGGATAGATGCTAAAGATCCTCACATAAGACATGATATTAAGGGCTCTGCGGTTCTCTGCTATGCCCCAGTTTCTTTCTATACAAATATGAATGGATCCACAAATATCAGGAAATAAATGACATCAACAATTTATAAATGATTCCTGAAATAGAAGAGCGGTGGGAAGCTCATGGAGACCTCATATATTAAATGCCCAAAAGTTAGGCTAATGAAAGCTTATAATGGCGTAAGCTTGTCTTTATTTATAATCATCGGTCTCGATGAGCACATTTGAGAGGGCGCCATATAAAGTATAGCTGCCCCAATTATGCACTTAGAGTCAATTGTACTATCATAGTACAATTGACTCTAAGTGCATAATTGGGGCAGCTATACTTTATATGGCGCCCTCTCAAATGTGCTCATCGAGACCGATGATTATAAATAAAGACAAGCTTACGCCATTATAAGCTTTCATTAGCCTAACTTTTGGGCATTTAATATATGAGGTCTCCATGAGCTTCCCACCACTCTTCTATTCCAGTTTCTTTCTATGCATTACTGGGAGGTTCTATCTTGGGACTACCCTGCTCATGCACATTTCTGTTGACGAGTTGCCTAAAGCAGGCTGTTCCAGAAAGTTTCAGAAGACCTCCAAGTTCTGCGGTCCCAGGCCAAGTCAAGAAAAGGTGGCTTTCAGATACAGGAGTCCTACTTAGTATTTCATCTCTCCTTCATAGAGCACTTGGGTCATGGCGTTTAACATCGGAGTGCTTTCAGTACCTGTGAGCTCTTCTTGCTTAGGAAGGTGCTGCTACTGGATGAAAAATTGTAGTATGGGATAAAGCCAGACGTTTTTAGTAGAGCGAAGGTGACATTTTGCGGTATGTTGCCGAGATAGTGATGGTGGCCTTGGAGTGCCTTCAGAGATGTGAGGATGGCATTAAAATGCTGATAATATGTGAAAAACCTATATTTCTTGGGAAGGTGAGGGTGATCTTAGGGTGCTGTCAGATCTGGGGAAGTGAGGGGAATATTAATTAGAACATTGATTTTAACTTAAGGTTCCTTGTCTTCTTTTCCTTGTCTAGAAGGAGGATAATTCTAACGGAGAAAGTTCCAGCAAGTATATAAATTGCAATAGTACTCAAGATGTTTGCTTTCATCTATCTTAGGTTGGGTCAGAACCAGCTGGATTGTGTTGGCAACATTCAGGACAAAATAACCATTTGTGCCACAGATGAGACCTACCAGCTGACTCGTGATCGAATGTCCCAGGTGGAGAAAGAAACGTGGAGTAGGAGTGCCATCGAAATCAAACCCGGAGCACCATATCGCGGTAAGGAAGAGCTGGCATGTCTGCCTGTGCCCTGGGGCTGTCGCCACGCCTCACATGCTGCAGCCAGTGCTTTTGCCTAAATCTAGTCCCTCTGCGAGTGCTCTAGGATTGGTTCATCAGCAAGTGCACCAGTGCATAGTGTGCAACTGGTATATTTTGTAGACTAGAACTATAATCTATTGCAGAGTAGCTGAGTTTTAGATTTTTGAAACATAAGATGCAGGTTACTGTGTAAGTGGCTGGTCTTGTGGGAGATGAGACATGGCACAGTTGCCTATTTGGTGGCCTCTAGGAAAGTGGGGGCTGTTCAAAATGTACCATGCCAAATGGAAGTCTTTTTCTGTAGGTGGGGCGATGGGGATTTTATTTACGGTCTAGTCCCACCTGGCCTCTGCATCACCGTGTACAGGGTCATCTATGCCAGGAACGTGGGGCTTCCTTGCAGCCTGAAGGAGGAATTTATTCAGGACTTATCCACATCAAGACCTAGCAACAAATTAATTTCTGTGGTGGTCCCGTAGTGCTGACCCTAATTAAAACTGTAGTGTAAATGACAGCAAAAACTACCCTTGGAATGCTGTAGTGCCCAGCTGACTGTGTCATGTCCCAGAGTGATACTGCAGGTCTCATCCTTATACTACTGGGTACCCAGCAGCCTCCACCCTGAGAGAGCCTCCTTGTTGTAATATGGCGGTCAAACCCTTAGGTTCTCAATAAATATCTAAAACTCAAGTGCCACTGCATGATTTATTACAATAATTGGCAATGTATCATAAAAGTATTTTGTAAACCATTTTGGGTTGAAATATATGTAAGAAAGGTGGTATTGAAATATAACAATGTGCTTTGTGTATACTGTGCACATAGAGGTGTGCATATAAAGTGGTTGTACATGTAAATGCTCGAGAATGTGATGAAATTGTGTCTGTACAGCAGTATTTATTGGGATTTAGCTAACACCTTTTCATTGGTAGCTCAAGGCAAGTTGCATTCAGGTACGGTAGGTATTTCCATGCCCCAAAGAGCTTACAATAAGTTTGTACCTGAAGTGACTTGCCCAAGTGGGAGAAGTGGGATTTGAACCCTGGCTTCTCTGGTTGCCCACTGCTCTAACCAATAGGCTCCAGCTCCACTCCACTAGTTGCAAATTTGCTTGAAAAGGCTCAAATTCAACAATAGTAGTAATCTAATTTGTGCACATTTGGTGCATTCTGAGTTTTTTTGCTAGCATGCTGTGTGTGTGTGTGTGTTTTCCTACTGAGAGGTGGAGTGCTAGGCAGGAATGGTGTCAGATCTTACAAACACATGAATGTGCTCAGCAGGTCTTCAGGTTCCCGCAGCACACCTGGCAGGTTGTTATGAGAAGATGTTCTACCTCTAAGGCATAGATACCATCTGGTGACATCTGTCTCGGGGGAAGGAGGAAATGGAAGGCGGCAAGTAGTTACAGCAGCAGACAAACCTACCCACATTCCTACAGGGAACATGGCATCATCTCCAGCAGGGTCCTTAATGTGCACGTCTGGCTGTGTGTACACTTATTGGACTAGTATATGGTTTAAGCTGTGTTGTGTGTGCATGTATTGACATGTGCTTATGGATATGAATACTTGGATTTGTACCTGTGATGTGCATGCACATTTGTATGTATGTATCCGTGCATGAGTGTGTAATCGTAATATACATGTGTGCATGCTTGCTTGGATATGTGGGTATTTTTATGGCAATATGGGTATTTATACTCTTAAGACTGTTATGCTGGGGTGGTAGAGAAGTTAAATTCTCACTGCCTATAGAATACGCCAATGATGAGTGTCTCATAAGCCTCTTACAATCCAGCTTCTCCCTGGCCTGTATGTGGTGGGGGTTGAGAGAGGCAGATTCCTGGCGTCTTAAATCTGTATCTTCAGCCTTGAATGACTCCATTCTTGGCATACCAGTGATGCCAAGAACGGAGCCGAGTGGCACAAGACCTCCACGTCACCTCGCCCAGGCGTGTACCCTGGAGAAGACCATAGAGGAGGCATATTCATGGTCTCTTGAGACTGAAGGGAGCCTAAGCAGTATTTAGGTTTGTAAATATGTGTGCCCATGTGTGTTAGATGAATTATTCATTGTGTGTACATAAAGTGTTGATTTGGATACACACGTGTGCTGGCATGCTTTGGTGTGTGTGATTTTGTGTTTGTATGCACTGGAAAAGAAGACAAATGTCAGGTACACCAGTATGCACCAGGGCTTTTGAGCACCCACAGTGAATCCTTCATAGGAGAGCCACCGAGCTTCCTCCTATTTGTGTGCTCTGGATCATGCTTGTACTGGACAGCGGACGTATGCATGTGTTTGCGTGTGGGGATGTGTGTTTGTACATGACTCATTCCTGAGACAACTATCCAGCTGTGCACTCTGGTCAAAGTCGATACAGTATCACCCTTTTATGAAATATTTACTGTGGTCTCAATCAGCTATTCTGAAGCTCTAGATGCAACTGGATATGTGGCAGGAACATAGGCTTATAAAAGATTTATGAATCAGTGGGAAACAGAAGCAGAGAATATGACAGCAGGTAAGAACTGGTAAGGCCCATGCAAGCTGCCCATCTTGCTTCATTCTGCAGTGTCCAGTTTCCCTTCACTTCTGTGCAATTTAAGGAATCCTTTTTTGCTTATCCCGTGCTGCCTTGAATTCTCTTGCTGTGTCTGCCTCCTCCACCACCTCCCCTAGGGGATTGTTACATGCATCCACCACGTTTCCATGAAAGAGAATATTTTCTTCTGCCACTGCTGAGTCTGTGCCCTTTTAATCTCTCATCATGACTGCTTGCTCTAGAATTGCCTTTCCACTGAAAAAGGGCTGCTTCTTGTGCCTTTCAGATAATTAAATGTCTCTCTCACATCCCTTAATTCTCTCTTCTCCTACTGAGGTAAAGTCTCTTCTTATAGAGCTATGGGTGCAGGCCCTGAAAAGGGTTACTGGCTCTTCTCAGGGAAAACAGCATGGACACCGGACGATACAGGGATCCTTCTGAACTCCCCTTCCCTCTTTCATAAAAACATAAAATATGCCATACTGGGTCAGACCAAGGGTCCACCAAGCCCAGCATCCTGTTTCCAACAGTGGCCAGTCCAAGCCGCAAGTACCCAAACATTAGATAAACCACAAGCTACTATTGCTTATTAATTACTGTAATAGCAGTCTCTGGATTTTTCCTCTAAGAACTTCTCCAAACCTTTTTTTTAAACCTAGTTACACTAACTGCTGTAACCACATCCTCTGGTAATGAATTCCAGAGCTTAACTATGCACTGAGTGAAAAAGAATTTTCTTTGATTTGTTTTAAATGAGCTACTTGCTAACTCAAGTAGGAATACGACGAGTGAGGTTATCAAATTTGCAGATGATACAAAATTATTCAGAGTAGTTAAATCACAGGCAGACTGTGATACATTGCAGGAGGACCTTGCAAGACTGGAAGATTGGGCATCCAAATGGCAGATGAAATTTAATGTGGACAAGTGCAAGGTGTTGCATATAGGGAAAAATAACCCATGATGTTAGGTTCCATATTAGGAGCTACCACCCAGGAAAAAGATCTAGGCATCATAGTGGATAATACTTTAAAATCGTCGGCTCAGTGTGCTGCGGCAGTCAAAAAAGCAAATAGAATGTTAGGAATTATTAGGAAGGGAATGGTTAATAAAACGGAAAATGTCATAATGCCTCTGTATCGCTCCATGGTGAGATCGCACCTTGAATACTGTGTACAGTTCTGGTCGCATCTCAAAAAAGATATAGTTGCGATGGAGAAGGTACAGAGAAGGGCAACCAAAATGATAAAGGGGATGGAACAGCTCCCCTATGAGGAAAGGCTGAAGAGGTTAGGGCTGTTCAGCTTGGAGAAGAGACGGCTGAGGGGGGATATGATAGATAGGTCTTGAATGAGTAGATGTGACTCGGTTATTTTCACTTTCGAATAATAGAAGGACTAGGGGGCATTCCATGAAGTTAGCAAGTAGCACATTTAAGACTGATCGGAGAAAATTCTTTTTCACTCAACGCACAATAAAGCTCTGGAATTTGTTGCCAGAGGATGTGGTTAGTGCAGTTAGTGTAGCTGGGTTCAAAAAAGGTTTGGATAAGTTCTTGGAGGAGAAGTCCATTAATGGCTATTAATCAATTTTACTTAGGGAATAGCCACTGCTATTAATTGCATCAGTAGCATGGGATCTTATTAGTGTTTGGGTACTTGCCAGGTTCTTGTAGCCTGGTTTGGTCTCTGTTGGAAACAGGATGCTGGGCTTGATGGACCCTTGGTCTGACCCAGCATAGAAATTTTTTATGTTAACTTCATGGAGTGTCCCCTGGTCCTTCTGTTATCTGAGAGAGTAAATAACCAATTTACATTAACTTGTTCAAGTCCTTTCATGATTTTGTAGACCTCTATCATATCCCCCTCAGTCTTCTCTTCTCTAAACTGAGCAGCCCTAACTTCTTTAGTCTTTCCTCATAGGGCAGCCGTTCCATGCCCCTTATCATTTTGGTCACCCTTCTCTGCACTTTCTCCAGTGCAGCTATATCCTTTCTGAGATGCAGTGACCAGAACTGCACATAGTATTCAAGATGGAGTCTCACCATGGAGCGATACAAAGGCATTATGACATCCTCAGTTTTATTCGCCATTCCCTTCCTAATAATTCCTAACATTCTGTTTGCTTTTTTGATTGTGACAGCACAGTGGGCCGACGATTTCAATGTATTATCCACTATGACTCCTAGATATCTTTGCTGGGTGGTAACTCCTAAGATAGAACTTAACATTGTGTAACTACAGCAAGGGTTATTTTTCCCTATATGCATCACCTTGCACTTGTCCACATTAAATTTAATCTGCCATTTGGAAGCCCAGTCTTCCAGTCTCACAAGGTCCTCTTGCAATTTATCACAATATATTTTGAAATTTAACTACTCTGCATAATTTTGTGTCGTCTGCAAATTTGAACAGCTCACTCGTTGTACCCCTTTCCAGATCTTTTATAAATATATAAAAAAGCACCGGTCCAAGTACCCTGAGGCACTCCACTATTTACCTTTTTCTAGTGTGAAAACTGACCATTTAATCCTACTCTGTTTCCTGTCTTTTAACCAGTTTGTAATCCACAAAAGGACATCGCCTCCTATCCCATGACTTTTTAGTTTTCTTAGAAGCCTCTCATGCAGGACTTTGTCAAATGTCTTCTGAAAATCCAAATACACTACATCTACTGGTTCACCTTTGTCCACGTTTATTAACCCCTTCAAAAAAATGAAGGAGATTTGTGAGGCAAGACTTCCCTTGGGTAAATCCATGTTGGCTGGAACCCATGTCTATCTAAATGTTTTGTGATTATATTCTTTACAACAGTTTCCATGATTTTTCCTGGCACTAAAGTCAGCCATTCATTCTCTCTCATCTTCCTTACGGGCCGATACAGTGCAGAGTGCACTGTTAACTCGCGTTTGGACGTGCGTTTTTGACGCGCTAGCTTTACTCCTTATTCAGTAAGGGGTAATAGCACGTCAAACGCGAGGCCAGCCCCCTCGAAACTAATAGCGCCCGCAACAAGTGTCCATTTTCCTAACCCATGCACAGCCACCTCTCCTGGGTGCCCGATGCCATGGATGTGCTAGGGACGCACAATTTATCCCTAGTGCGTCCTCTTGCCAGGTGTGAGGGCTCTTCCAGCTGTGCAGGTAACTTGCTGCAGCAGTATTTTGCCAGGAAAGGGTAAATCCTGATCAGGAGCTTGTTGTCCTCTGAGGGGCGTTTCAGTTTGCTACATTGGGGGATGAAATGATTACAGCTTCTTTCTGAGAATTGACTAACAAGCCTCCAGTCGGAGGATCCTGTCCCCTCCGTCTATTTACTAATTACTCTTTGAAAGGCCCAATTAGTGTGTTTTTCTGTTTTATTTTGGGGCACAAGCAGAAGGTGGGGGGAGGGGGAAGGAGAGGGTCTGCTGTTAAGCACAGGAATAGAAGCTCTCTACCTGGGTTTTGTTTGTGCAGCTTAAATAATTTCTGGTAGTGCTTGAAAGGTTTGTTTTAGAATTCGCTACTGCAGAGTCACCACATCAGCAAACCTGATTCTCCTCCTCTGTCATCAGAAATATTCCCCTCAATATTAGTCATGTGACAGCACCAGCAGAACTCTATAGGATTGGACTCCCATACTGGAACAGCAGGAGGCGCTGTAGGACAGGACTGAGGTGCTGTGTAAGGGGTGGAGTCCCATACTGGAACAGCAGGAGGCGCTGTAGGACAGGACTGAGGTGCTGTGTAAGGGGTGGAGTCCCATACTGGAACAGCAGGAGGCGCTGCAGGACAGGACTGAGGTGCTGTGATTTCGTAGCAAGGGGTTGGAGTCCCAGTACTGGAACAGCAGGAGGCGCTGTAGGACAGGACTGAGGTGCTGTGACTGCGTAGTAAGGGGTTGGAGTCCCAGGACTGGGATAGCAGGAGGCGCTGCAGGTCAGAATGAAGGAAAGAACAGAATGGAGGCTACTGCCTTCCCTTTTCACTGTCAGAACAGCAGTGAACCTCATAACTCGTTCTCTCCCTTGGCCTTTCCTCTAATTGTTTTTCAATCATGAATTCTCTGGAACCCAATAAGGAATGGCTTATCTTGCATCTATTTATTTATCGAGTTTTATATACCGTCATTCGGTTTTGCCATTACAATGGTTTACAAAGATTCGATGTTTAACAGAGTGTTCAGAAAGTCATACGCTTGTTAACATAGTTATCTTATTCGTTATGAACATAGCTTGGTTGTAAATTGTGCAGGTTAAATTACGTGTTTTGGGTTGGGTCTGCATGTTTTTGCAGCCCGATAGGGAGGGAGGATGTAGTATAGAGTCATTGGTAGGCTTTGGTGAACATCCAAGTTTTTAGTTCTTTTTTTTTTTTAAGGTTTTTATATTTTGTTGTGTTCTCAGTTCGTTTGAGAGAGTGTACCTTAGTTTGGGGCTTCTAGGGATATGGCTCTCTTCCAATTTGAGGTAAGTTGTTTGTGACGAGCTGGTGGACTTTTTTAAAAGACCTTTGTTAGCTGAACGGAGATTTCAGTTTGGTGAGTGGAGTTTTATGGATGCACTTAGCCAATTTGTTTTTCATATATTATTTTGTGTATTATGGATAGTATTTTATTGTCTATCCTGTATTTTATTGGCAGCCAGGGTAGTGATATGAGAGTTGGAGTAATGTGATCGTATTTTTTTGTTCCTGTGGGTATTCTGGCGGCTGTATTTTGAAGGATTTGGAGCGGTCGGATGGTGGAGAGAGGTAGGTTGAAAAGCAGGGAGTTGCAGTAATCAGGTTGGAGAAGATGAGTAGTTGGAGGTCTGTTCTGAAGTCGTTGGGGGAAAGGAAGGGTTTTAGGTGTCATAGGGTTAGGAGTTTGTGATATCAGTCTTTCATTTTTGCGGAGATGTGGTTCTTGAATGATAGCTCCTTGTCAATTATTACTCCTAAGTTGAGGGCATGGGTGACAGGGGAAATTGCTGATTTCGTTATGTTGAGTGTTGGTGAGGTAGTTGGCTGTTTTTTTTGTAGGCGTCTTCCAGAGAGTTGTGTATTGGTATAAGTATTTGGATGTCATCAGCATATATGAAGTTAGCCAGTTTAAGGTTTGAGAGGAAGTGACGTATCGGGAGAAGATAAAAGTTGAAGAGTGTCGCCGATAGTGTGGAGCCTTGGGGAACACCAATCTGTGCTATTGTACTTGATGATCTGTCAGTACCTGATTTAAGACATTTCCACCTGCAGAAATAAGAGCACTGTACCTTAGTGCAAAGCCTGGCACAATACAGTATTTGCCGAGGATTGGCCACAACCTGATTCGGAGGAAGATGGTGCAGTTTTCATTGTTTCAGATCAGTGAAGCATCTGTCGCCACCCAGCACTGGGTCCTTTGCCTTATCAACTCCCCCATGAGTCGGCAACCTCTGGGACCAGAAATGATTGACAGAGCTTGCTGAGCGGCTGCCTCGGAAACTGCCTAGTTAGCAGCTTAACTCTAAAGAGTTGAATGATGTGCTCAGAACTATATCGCTGAACGAGACAGGACCCTGTTTGCATTCTATAGTGAGATTTTGGGTCATGCAGCTGAGTGTGTGTGATGAACTGCCCCGAGGCAGCAACCAGTTGTAAGTGAGCTGAGCAGCTTAACTGGGAGATCTTATAGTCAGCTCTTGTAGAAATACAAAGAGAGGCAGACTGAAAGCAGGTGGCTTTGGGTTTTCCTGAAATTAAGGCAGAGCAAAAGGGGAGGGGCAACTTACTCTGGACAGAACAAGTAGGGCAGGTTTACTGAGCCAGCTTGCAAGAGCAGAAGTGCTGTTAAGTCTCCAGGAGAAAGGTGGAAGCACCTGGGCTGTGTCTATGCATTAATAACTCGGGAGGGAGGGTGTGGATTCATCGTAGATCCTGATACTTTCATTGGAGCAAGCTAAGAACTATGCAGAGAGGCGGGTCAGGAGAAGGGGGCCTGTATAGACTCTTAAGCTCATGTACTTCATCATGTCTGGAAAACATTGTTACTGGCAGAAATTCAACACTAAAATGCTCAGAATTTAAGATCGGCTGGTGCATTTCCCACCCAGTACAAGCTGTAGATACAGCTTAAAAAAAAAAAAAGATGCACTCATAGGCCATTAATTGTCAAGGAAGAATACTTTAATTCTTCAACTGGGTCTTCCTTTTTATAAAGTCCTTAAAAAAAAAAAAAAAATAGCAAACCAAGTCTGTGAAGGAGCTCAGATTGTCAGACCTACCCTTGTTTGCATTTTGCTTCCAACTGTACACAGGTCCCCTCTTCAAACTCATGTGACTCATCTTCTTTGGATAAGTCTTTTGGTGCAATAAAAGCTATAAAGAAATATTTGAGCTCTGCACTACTTCTATATAAAAGGATGCAAGAGAGAAATCTTGTCTTCATGGGTAATCAGAAGGTCCAATGCATTTTTTCACAATTCTGTAGGACAGGAGTTTTCTTTTAGTGGAAATTTAAGAAGGTTTTAAAAAGCTCAATGGATTGTGAATGTGCTTGTTTGTTTTTTAGGTAAATGTGTAAAAATTCCAAAGAAACATGGACTGGATTCCTCTGGGGAGGGCTGCACTTCTAGCAAACGTTCTCGCGTCTTTTTAACACCAGCGGCCAAAAAAAGCCACCCTGCTCCCAGCCATAGTGAGCCCCGGCCACTTCGGCAATGGCTGCTGCATCTGCTGGCGCTGAGACCTCACCGGAAGCTGGAGCTTCTCGTACGCCTGGAAAGAGCAAACATCAACTCCCGGGATCAGGCAGAAGTGCAGGCTGCGCTGGAGGCGGTGAGTGAGAAGCCAGTCTGTGTCCAAGGGAAGTTTAGAGACGTTGAACAGAAGTTGAGGGAGCTGAGGGCAAAAGGGGAGCATCACACACAAGGGACACGCCATGAAACTAGAAACCAGCAGGTTTAAAATAGATCTTGGAAGTACTTTTTCACTCGACACAATCAAGCTATGCAATCTGTTGCCAAAGTTTGTGGTCAAGATGACTAATATGCCAGGGTGTGGACAAGTTCCTGGAAGAAAAGTTCATAAAACC
The DNA here is from genome assembly GCF_901001135.1 of Rhinatrema bivittatum. Taxonomy (NCBI): domain Eukaryota; kingdom Metazoa; phylum Chordata; class Amphibia; order Gymnophiona; family Rhinatrematidae; genus Rhinatrema; species Rhinatrema bivittatum. Next base: position 65,000,619 of record NC_042627.1, on the reverse strand, counting down.
TTATTAGCCAGGTAGACTAGGGAAAGCCATCTGTATCCCTGGGAGTAACTAGAAATAGATCTACTTCTTGGGATCCTGCTGAAATCTTGTGACCTAGACTGGTCACGGTCCAAGACAGCAAGCCGGGCTGAATGGACCTTGATTTGATCCAACATAGTATTTCTTATGTCTTGGGGATGATGGATACAACTGAAGCTCAGTTGTATTATAGAAGTGGTTCCTAAATGTTTTCATTCAGGACTCCTCTTGAGATGCAAAGAAATCAGAGGGACCCCATCCATCTTCATAAAATAAAATACAAGAGATATTGGGTGAGTGAGTAGATTCAGATGGTTATGCTAACACAACCCATGGACACCTTATCAGAGAGAATCCATAGACGTTGGGCTAATGAATGGCAGTCAGTCACTGTCTGACTTTTTTATTTTTTTAAGCATAGAACAGGTTTCAGAAGCTTGTTTAAACCTTATTTTGTACAACTAAAACCAAGAATAATTTGGCAAATCTTTATATTGGTCTATTCTTTACTTCTAGTTCTTGTGAACTTAAGTCAGTTTTCTGGAACTCTGAGACCAGATACCTTCACGCTTCTCATTCAGGTCTTGAAAAATGTTCCAACCCTATTTCATATTCATTAATACAGATACCAAAAAGATTTAGATACTTTGGACCTGATGTACAAATATTGGGACCTTTCTGAGATGGTTCAGTACTGGGACTATATGGCACATGGCTTGATTATTTTGAAAGCCTTATGCAACCCAGGGGCTTGTGTCCCGGCCTCAGCCATCAGAAGATACAGAAACAATAATAGTGTGAATATAGACTTCCACAGATGGCGCTCTCTTGTGCTTCAGGTAGGAAGACTCAGTCCCAGGGAGGGCAGCTATGTTTTGAAGGAAGAACTCTTCTCCCAGGTGCAGAAGGACTGGCTGGGATACACGGCTGAAGAGAAACAACAGGTGGCACAGATTTTGCTCAGGTACCTGGGAATGGATGGTGAGCATAGCGGAACTGTAAGATGCCTCTTGCAGATTGTCAGGAGAACTTGTGCTCACATTTCAAAGCAGTGGTGCATCACTTAAGGACCCACCTAGCTAAGCAAGAGCAGCGATGTGCTGGAATGGGCCAGTCGCTGAACTATTTTATGAAAACAAATAGTGTCTTCCAGAGCCGGCAATAAGAAACTGGTACCCTGTCATAGGACAGTAGGTTTTAAACCCAACAGGACTGTGAGCTTGCTGCTGCTGAGAGCAGCCATTTGTGCAGTAGAGCCAGTGGTGATGTCACCATACACTCTATTGCAGTGAGGTGGACATGCTGACATCACCACTTTTTTTTTTTTCTGCAGCACAACACGGCACCTTTCATCAGCAGGATTTTTTTCAAGATTTAGCACAAGGCTTGCTGGGTCAAAATTTTATTGTCAAACTCAAAAGGCAGGACAAGAAAGCTGTGTTTAAATTTTGATCACAAGAGATCTTATTAAATGTGACAGGACTTACTGCAGATTACCACTGGAGTAACTGAAGAGTGAACCCCAGTGGAGCATATTTTGCTGTAGGATTTCAGAACTGTAATAGTGAATAATTGAGACTCTGCTGCCATGGACTGTATAGATGGAATACAGTATTCCTGGATGGCTTCTCCTCCTTGTGCAGTTTTCTAGTGATTGTAAGTTTGACAAATAAGCAAAAACTTACATTTTCAGATCACTTAAAGGAATAATCCTAGTTACCTGCCAGAAAAGGAAACTTCCCTGAAGTGTTTCTCTTGAAAGTGTCTGGGGCATGGATCGGATGGGGAAGGGAGATGGCTGGGAAACCTCGTTATTGCTTTCATATTATGTTTTAATAAAACCACTCCTCCTCCTTCCAGATGTTAGGTTCCTTTGCCTGTGATTTTTAATCTGCGTTCAACCTCACTAGAACAGTAATAACTGGGGAGACAGCCTATCTCCTCCTTTTTAAACATGCAAATGAGTACCATATTAGCGATCAGACCACGAGAGTGAAACTATATAGGCAGGCATTGTGCAAGACTCCCCGTTTAGGTGTACTTTGCTGCTGTCTGAGGCATTTCCTGCTTTGCTAGTAATGCTTCCAACTCAGTCCTTTCCTGTAACACTTCCTGGTATTCCAGTACTTGGCCTTCACACAGCTTTTCCAGTGCACTTCAGAACATATCTGGCTAAGCAGTGCTCGAATAACTTCCTCCAAGCTGCCCAGGTCTTCCTCCATTTCAATTCAGACCCACAGTGTCCCCATGTTATATTACACATGTATGTGTAATATAACATGGGGCCCCTGTCTTTCACCTGCAGCACTGTTATTGCAATACAGGGCTTTGGTATACAGGTGTATGCAAAAGTTTAGGTACCCCTAGTCAGATTCATTGAAATATTGAATTTAAGTGAACAGAAATTGACACAACCACTGCATGGTACAAAGTTAAACAAGAAGACTTTCTGTAATTTTTTAATGCAAAATTAATATTTGCTGATTTTTTAACAGATTGAAAATAATAAAACTGTGAATTTGGACACCCTTCGTTGATACATTTACTATTTTTTTTAAAGATGTTAATAAGCTCCAAATAATTGAATTCTCTCAGGCTTTCAATTAGGTGAAGACAATTGGATTAATGAACAAATATTCTGACCCTTCTACTTTCTCAAATTGTGATGATTGTTCTGCCTACTTTCAACAACCATGGGTTTCCACTAAGTAGAAGCAATCTGAATATTTGAAAATGAAGTTAATTTACTCTCACAAAGCAGGGGAAGGCTATACATAAATGCTTTCAGCTAGCAATTTCAACTGTCAGAACCTTGTTTAAATAATGGAAGTTAGTCTCCTGTTTGGTTGTAGCCAAACAGTTCAGTTTTCATTTCATCAATCCCAAGCACTTTGTTGCAAACAGTTTAAAGCTTATCAAGGTTTTTGTTGGTTTTTTTTATATTTTAGATAACTTTTGTGATGAGGTAATAGAAAACATTTCCATCTGACAACTCTCCCATTATAGATCGGTGTTGCACAGTACAGCATTGTTTACTCATCTGTGGACAGCTACTCCAGTGTCAGCTAAACTTTTCAGCAGATTGTTTGCAGTGATCTGTGGCTTTTGTTTGGCAGATCTGACCAGTTTTGGGGCAGTTCTAGTCGAGATTTTTCTTGGACTTAACAGATCTTGCCTTAACTTACAGTGTCATGTAACATCCATTTCTTAACAATGTTTTTGACAGTTGAACTTGCTAGATGGAAGCATGCATATATATATATTTTTTTTTTATAGTCTTCCCATGCTCTGTAAGAGTGCAATATCTTCATTTCAAATGCTCAGACAGCAGCTACTTAGTGGAACCCATTTTTGTTGAAAGTAGACAAGAACAATCACAGCCTGAGAAGTTAGTAGTTGTTCAATAGTGGAATTGTCTTCACTTGACCTAATTGAAAACCTTCTTGTTCCAGGAAGCGTGTAATAGAAAGTAACTGATTGGTAGTGCAAGAATGTGATTGTGACTGAGAGAAACAGTCAATTATGTATGTGTAGATTTTATTTTTATATTTGTATTTTATTATGCTGGAACCTGCTTAGCTCAACTGGTTTTGTTATAGGCGGACTATAAATGTTTTTAAATAAATACAATTGAAAGCCTAATAAGTCAATCAACTGGGTGTCCAAACCTTTTTTCACAAGCCATATTCAGTTTTATTTTCAATCTGTAAAAATCAGCCAATAAATAGTAATTATGCATTACAAATTGCAGAAGGATGTTGTTTAACTCTTTACCATCTATAGGTTGTGTCAGCTTCTGTTCACTTAGTGACGGATTTAGGATTTTGCCAACCCTTAGGCACTACAGGTGCTGTCACACCCCCCCCCCCCCCCCCCCCCGGATAAAGGACAGAGCAGAAAGTCTAAGGCTCAGCCTTTTTTGCTCTGCTGTATCTGTGTCTCCCCTCATGTGTCTGAATGACAGGGAGGGAGGGACTGGTTTAGGGAGCAGGCTGGCTTTTTTTATTTACTCCCTGGATGGAAGTGAAGGGGGGGGGGGGGGGCATGGGTTGGTGGAGCCTGGAATAGGGAGCAGAGCAGTTTTTTGTCTTATTTTTTTCTTCTGTCCCTTCCAGCCTCACCACCGCTCCCCTCCTGTTCTCTGCTGAATGAGATTCTGTGGATCTGGTCGGCAGCTGCTCTGTTGCCCTCCAGATGTTTGCCGCCCTAGGCACAGGTCTAGTGTGCAATCCAGGCCTGTTCACTTAGGGATTCATTGAAACCTACAAGTTGACCTAGGGGTGCCTAAACATCTTTGCATACGATTGTAGCTTTGTGCTACAGCATTGCTATTCTTAATCTAGTACAAAAGGCTTTTGGTCTTTGTTTGACTTTTTCTCTTCCCTCCTCTGTCCCAGGAAACAATCCAATGGTGTATCGACTCGTGCTTTCCAGCCCCCGACACCTCCTTCTCCTCCTCCTCCTCCTCCTCCTCCTCCTTTGCGGAAGCCACAAGAGTTCCCTCCCAAATCTACAGAGGTGGTAATCTTTTTTTTGTTTCTTTTTTGACTTCATAATATCTGACAAGCCAAAATGCTGGTTGGGACTAAATTGTGTTTTGATGACGTGAGACGCTACCGAAGTTTGACAGAGGCGCACAGAACAGCGATCATGGAGGAGCTGGGCTTTGGGGGCAGTCGGGTTTAATGGCCCCGGAGCAGGGATTGCAGGGGAGAGGTGGGCCGAAAGTGGCTTTGGAAGAGAGAACACCGGGTGCAGTTTGAAAGGGTTACCCACAATTCGTATGCAACATGGAGAGACTACTTGATTTTGCTTTTAACCCTGTTGGTATTTTTTTTTTTTCTCAAAATTCAAGAAATAAGTATATTTTAGCCAGCACCTGTGATTCTTGGAGCCAGGATTCTGTCTCTCAAGCTGACATTATTCATGGTGCCTGCAACAGCCCTTAGGAGGCGCGGGCTTTCTGGATGATGAGTGCAGGCAGTATAGAAAAAATAGAAATGCCAATGAAGATCTGAATTCTGTTTTCGCCTTCCTGTTTTCAGAAATGTGGAGGATCTTTAGAGAGCAGAAACCGACACTCAAGCAAAAGACGGAAAGCATTAAACTCCCCTGCACAACTTGCTCCAGCCATTCCCAACTTTTGCCTTACTAGAGAGCTCCCAAGAGCCCCAGACTCTGTACCTAAGAGAAACAGTGGTTCCTTAAGGCTAAATGACAGGCAGCAGGGTGTGACGGAGCAGTGCCTCAAGGACAGGAACCTGAGGGAGGTGCACCGCCTGTCATCGGGAACACCAGACCCCCGGCCACAGGAAAAGCAAAGCCAGCTTTATCCATCACATAAAAAGCCAAAGAGGCACAAAGAGGAGGAGGAACGAGAGAGCAGTGAAGAAGAGGAGGAAGACGACTGGGAGGAACAAGCTCTTAGGCTGGAACGCTACCTCTCTTATCCAGAAGGTACAGACTGCAGTGCAGTTTAACAAGAACTAAATCGCATTCAGAAGGCGAAGCGTTTTCTGGGACAAAAACTCTCCTACAGGGTTTAAATTGCTTGAATTTCTGAAAGAAGTGCCCTAAAAGGTAGGAAGACCATATAGCTCCCTGTCAAGGGGGACAAGCTAATCCAGTCCTGGTTTTACCCCACCGCATTCATAGAAATGTAGTTCTGATTTCTCTATTGAGTTCCATAAAAAAAGCAAATTTACCTTTGCATGTAGAGTGACCTAGTAGCTCCTTGTCAAGGGATAAAAAAAAAACTGAACCAGCTCCTGGTTTACCCCAATGCATGCAATGAGACATAGTTCTGCTTTTCTTATGGAACTCAATAGAGAAATCAGGACTACATTTCTATGAATGCAGTGGGGTAAAACCAGGACTGGATTGGCTTGTCCCCCTTGACATGGAGCTAGATGGTCACCCTACTAAGAGGGTCTGTGCTACTTTGAAAGTTAAAAAGCTACTCAGCCTTAGTATTAACAAATTCAACGTTCTGGTCTTTTTTTTTTTTTTTTTTTTCCCCCTGCTTTTCCTCCTCCTCTGCTCTGATTGCCTTAGGGGTGATGTTCAGCTCTCTGTCAGAGCTGGGCGTGGATGTCTCTCCAGAGCACCACCAGCTCCGGCAGGCAGGAGAACCAAACCGCAGGCTCCAGGTGCTGCAGGGCACAAAGCTGTGACTATAGCTACCATCCCAGTCCAGTTAATTCAGCCACGCTTTGAAATATTTGTTTTGTGCTGTGGATTTGCACATGAGATGGCAGTTCTTTCATTCCCTCTTAATACAGACAAGAATGTCATGCTTTCAGATGTCGGCTGTCAGGGGTTCTCTCTGATCTCCTCCTGCATGTGGAGATACAGCAAGTAGCTCGCTTAGGAATCTCCAGTGTTCCCGAGCGATGTGAGCTCCACTTATCAAGAGATTTCTTGGATTTGTATAAAATAACTTCACAAGGGCCCCCTCCACCACATCAACTGGTATGCACCCTCTTTCTTTAGTTGGCACAGCCAGCAGGAATAGCTGACACGCCATGCACTCACCCACACACTGGTTTGAAATCTTTAGGAGTCATTTGGACACTCATTCAACAGGGCCCTGATATACTTTGAAGTTTAATATTTAACAGACTGTACGTATCTATATATATCTATAGCTATCTATGTTTCTGCTTATGCTAGAAAATTTCCAGAGGAAAAACATTTTTTCCCCAATTTATAGTTGGGTAGATTAAACCATGGGGATTCAGTGGCTTGCCCAAAGTCATTCAGTTAGTGGCAGAGAGGGTTTGAGCTTCCATCCCAGATGCTTTCTTCATTAGTAATTTAGTGCTGAAACCACTAGACCACACCTTAGACCCTGCAGTCATGCCTGTGGATGGAGCCACTAGGAATCGGTTGACCATTCAGGCTGTGCAAGTAGTGACCACTTCCGGGGCTGTACAAGCAATAGCCTTGTGTGCCACATGGTATTCTGCACCCACTTATCTTTCTATCAGGTTTCCAAGTTGTCTCTTTTTTAACAGAAGGTTTAATCATTCTGCTTTTGGCAGTGGTTCTAATATAATAATGTCCCCAATTGGGGGGGTGGGGGGTGGAAGGGAATTAGCATGTGCTGCCCCCCCTCCCCCCCAGGTATTGTACAAGTTCTCAATCACAGCCAAAAAGGAACAGTCCTCAGGTCAGAGCAGAGACCTTACATTCCATCTCAGTTAAAAAGAACAAAAGCAATATCATAAGAACATAAGATATTCTATACTGGGTCAGACCAAGGATCCACTAAGCCCAGCATTCTGTGTGCAACAGTGGCCAGTCCAGGCTACAAGTACCTGGCAATTACCCAAACATTAAACAGATCCCAAGCTACTGTTCCTTATTGATTTAATAATAGCTTATGGACGTCTCCTCTAGGAACCTATCCAAGCCTTTTTTTAAACCCAATTACACTAACTAACTGCCAAAACCACATCCTCTGGCAATGAATTCCAGAGCTTAACTATGCATTGAGTGAAAAAGAATTTTCACCAATTTGTTTTAAATGAGCTACTTGCTAACTTCAAGGAGTGCCCCCTAATCTTTCGATATCAGAGTAAATAACCGATTTACATTAACCTGCTCAAATCCTTTCATAATTTTGTAGACCTCTATAATATTCCACCTCAACCATCTCTTCTCCAAGCTAAACAGCCCTAACCTCTTTAGCCTTTCCTCATTTTATTCGCCATTCCCTTCCTAATAATTCCTAACATTCTGTTTGCTTTTTTGATCGCCACAGCACACTGAGCAGACTATTTCAATGTATTATCCACTGATGCCTAGATCTTTCCTGGGTGGTAACTCCTAAGATAGAACCTAACTACAGCAAGGATTATTTTTTCCTATATGCATCACCTTGCACTTATCCACATTAAATTTAATCTGCCATTTGGAAGCCCAATCTTCCAGTCTCACAAGGTCCTCTTGCAATTTATCACAATCCATTTGAAATTTAACTATTCTGCATAATTTTGTGTCTTCTGCAAATTTGATCACCTCACTAGTTGTACCCCTTTTCAGATCTCTATCTATATCTATATTAAAAAGCACCAGTCCAAGTACAGATCCCTGAGGCACTCCACTGTTTACCTTTTTCCACTGTGAAAACTGACCATTTAATCCTATTCTATTTCCTGTCTAACCGGTTTGCAATCCACAAAAGGACATTGCCTCCTATCTGATGACATTTTAGTTTTCTTAGAAGCCTCTTATGAGGAACTTTGTCAAATGCCTTCCAAAAATCCAAATACACCGCATGTACCAGTCCACCTTTGTCCACATGTTTATTCACCCCCTTCAAAAAATGTAGATTTGTAAGGCAAGACTTCCCTTGGGTAAATCCATGCTGGCGTTTCCCTTTAAACCATGTCTGTCTAAATGTTTTGTAATTTTATTCTTCATAAGTTTCCACAATTTTTCCCGGCACTCAAATCGGGCTTACCGGTCTATAGTTTCCCAGATCACCCCTGGAGCCCTTTTTAAATATTGGGGTTACAATGGCCACTTTTCAGTCTTGAGGTACAATGGATGATTTTAATGATAGATTACCAATTAATTGTAATAGGTCTGAAATTTCATTTTTTAGTTCTTTCAGAACCCTGGGGTGTATACCATCCGGTCCAAGTGATTTACTGCTTTTCAGTTTGTCAATCTGGCCTACTACATCTTTCAGGTTCACTGTGATTTGGTTCTGTCCATCTGAAACATCACCCTTGAAAACAATCTCCGGAATGGGTTTCTCCCAACATCCTCTTCAGTAAACACTGAAGCAAAGAATTTGTTTAGTCTTTCCATGATGGCCTTATCTTCCCCGAGTGCCCCTTTAACTCCTCGATCATATAATGGTCCAACCAACTCCCTCTCAGGCTTTTTTGCTTCGGATATATTTAAAAAAGGTTTTTATGAGTTTTTGCCTCTAAGGCCAATTTCTTTTCAAATTCTCTCTTAGCCTGTCTTATCAATGTTTTACATTTAACTTGCCAGTGCTTATTCTTTATCCTATTTTCTTCTGATGGATCCTTCTAATGTTTGAATGAAGATCTTTTGACTAAAACAGCTTCTTTCACCTCACTTTAACAATGCTGGCAATTGTTTGGTCTTCCTTCCACCTTTCTTAATGCGTGGAATACACCTGTTGCACACTCTTTAACCCTTTTTAGCTGCACCTTGGATTTACTTACTGTCCCCCTCCAGTCATTAATTCAAATTTGATCATATTATGATCACTATTGCCAAGCAACCCCACTACAGTTAACTCTCTCTCACCAAATCCTGCACATGACTGAGAATTAGATCTAAAATTGCTCCCTCTCTCATCTGTTCCAGAACCAATTGCTTCATAAAACTGTCATTTATTCCATCCAGGAACTTTATCTCTCTAGCAAGTCCTGATGTTACCCCAATATTGACTGGATAAATATAATCGAAATCTCCCATTATTACTGCACTACCACTTTGGTTGGCTTCCCTACTTTTTCTTAGCATTTCACGGTCTATCTCATCATTTTGGCCAGGTGGACAGTAGTATACTCCTATTGCTATACTCTTCCTCAAGACACAAATATTTCTACCCATAAAGTTTCAATTGTGCATTTGGTTTCTTGCAGGATCTTTATCCTGTTGATCTCTTTGCCATCCCGGACATAAAGCACCACCCTGCCACCAAGTTGCTCCTCTCTGTGATTGCGATATAATTTGTACCCTGGTATAGCACTAGCCCATTGGTTATCTTCTTTCCACCATGTCTCTGAGATGCTAATTGTGTCTGTCATCATTCACTGCTATACACTCTTAACATTCCCATCTTACTACTTAGACTTCGGATATTGGCATACAAACATTTCAAAGTGTCTTTTTTTTTGTTTGTTGTATTAACATTCTGCTTTTTAGTTGACGGGGATAAATTGGAATCTTTTAGTTGACGAGCCTTTATTATAGGCACATGGCCTACTTTTCTTATGGTAGGGCATTCCAACAGAGAAGTTCCAAACTCTAATGCTGCATTAGTATCCTTCGAAGATACCTCCCTCCGAACCATTCGCTGATGAGCAACTGTCTGCCTTCCCCTTTGTTCTAGTTTAAAAGCTGCTTTATCTCCTTTTTAAAGGTTAGCGCCAGCAGCCTGGTTCCACCCTGGTTAAGGTGGAGCCTGTCACTTCAGAAAAGACTCCCCCCCCCCCCCCCTTCCCTAAAAGGTTCCTCTGTTCCTTACAAAACTTAATCCCTCTTTCTTGCACCATCATCATATCCACGCATTGAAACTCCGGAGCTCTGTCTGCCTCTGGGGACCTGCGTGTGGAGCAGGGAGCATTTCAGAGAATACTACCCTGGAGGTTCTGGATTTCAGCTTTCTGGATTTCAGCTTAAATTTGGCTTCTAGAACCTCCCTCCCCCATTTTCCTAGGTTGTTGGTTCCCACATGTACGATGACAGCTGGCTCCTCCCTAGCACTGTCTAAAATCCTATCTAGGTGAACCATGGTGTCCACCACCTTTGCACCAGGTAGGCATGTTACCAGGTGATCCTCACGCCCACCAGGCACCAAGCTGTCTACATTCCTAATAAATGAATCACCAACTATGACGGCAGACCTAACCCACCCCTCCTGGGCAGTATTTCTGGGAGAATCATCCTTTGTGCGAGAGGACAATGCATCATCTGGAGAGCAGGTACTTACTACAGGATCCTGCTGCATCAGGTTGATGTTTTCCAACCAGGAGATCTTCCTCCAAGGCAGCACCAGGGCTCCCACACTGGGGTTGGGACTTGGCTACTATTTCTCTAAAGGTCTCATCTATGAACCTCTTTGTCTGCCTCAGCTCCTCCAGGTCTGTCACTCTAGCCGCCAGAGCTCGGTCTTGTTCTCTGAGTGACAGGAGCTCTTTGCACTGGGTGCACAAATACACCCTCTCAGAGGCTGGTATAAAAATCATAATTGTGACGCTTGATACAAAAGACTGGAAGGCTCACCTGTTGCTGCTGGACTGCTGACTTAATCTTAATTTTGTTCGGTTCCTAGTTAAGTTTAGGTTGGTATGGTAGAAGGAATGCATACAATTAGGGTCCTTTAAATGCATTAGTATAGTCACTATTTATCTGGTAGTGACCTACAAGGGAATGATTAAACTCTTCATGAGGCCTAGGGAAATCCTGAGTTTGTTAAAAGGCTGATTGTTTTATTTTATATATTTTTTAATATTTATTTATTTTATTTGCTTTTATATACCGATATTCAGCAATGCCATCACGTCGGTTTACATATAACAATTTTAACTAAAAAATGGATACAATGTAATATAACAAATGAGGGGAAAAATGGGATATGTATTACAAAATATAATTATCAAATGTGTTAAAAATCAATGAAAGATTGGGGGTTGAGAAGAGGGAGAAACAAGAGAGGGATGGGAAAGAGTGTAGTGATTGATAAAATAGAAGGAAGGGGGGTGAAAAAAGGGGAGTAAAGGGGAAGGTATAATATGAAAGTTTCACCTGCCTATAAATCAAAGGATGAGCTAGGGGTGGGTGGGTAGGAGGGAAAGACAAACACACAAACTCCTGGTTTTTGCCTGCCTTCTGACTAGCTATCTAATACAAAATACACAAACTCCTGCAGGCCCATGATCTATCTTGCGCTGAGCCTAGTGCACAGTCTAATAAGCTCTTGAACTTGTGTTTTGAATACGCTAACACCTGGTGCAATAAGGAGATTAGTGCGTCCAAAACATGCATCCAAACCAGTGCATAGCTAATAGAGCTCATCACGTGCAAATGCATGTAGATGAGGCTATTACCCCGATGCAAAAAAAAATCACCATGTGCCCGATTTAAAATGGAAAACAATGCCAGCCTCACTCCACACTCCAAGCTATCTAACCCCTCCCCCCCACCACCAAAGCCACAAAAAAAGCCAAAATACTGATTTTTCTATGGTTCCTTCTACTACTTATCGTATAGATACTAAGTAGGAGGAAGCACAGGAAGCTGCATGAAAAAAAAATTGCACCAGTGGTCAGGTTAGGGAAATGGACACCCATTAATTGTGCATCTGTTTTCCTAACCGGTGCACAGCTGCTACTTCTGCGCGCCCGACTAGCAGGGTTGCACAATTTATCCTTAGCACATCCCTTTTTAGCGTGACCCCTCCACTTAAATAATGCATTGCGCACCCAGGAGAGGTGGCTGAGCATGTGTTAGGAGAGTAGGCGCTCAACAATGAGTTCCCATTTTACGCAAGCCAATATTGCATCAGCCTGCTGGTTTTTGCCTGCCTTCTGACTAAAGAATATGCCCCAATAGTTGACTTCTCCCCAAAACTTTAAGTTCTAAAATTTCCCCGAGTAGTACTTGGCAATTCTCTTCAGCCACCAGCAATGTGCTCCTCTCCTCTGTGCTCCCACAGGATATCAGGCCTCTGCTGCAATTCTTTATTGTATGTCACAAATGACTATCATCGGTACTTGCTGCACTTATCACATTTCTGTCCCCAGGGCTGATGGGAAGGGCTCCGAGTGAGGCTCTCCTCCCATTTAAAGAGAGGGGTTAGGTGATGGGATTCTCCCTGAGATTAAAGAGAAAGCAGGTGCGGTTATCCAGCATTATCTGCTGCTGTATCCCTATCTCACTGTAGGATATCGTAAGAAGTGATATCGGAGTGCTGGGGCAGGGACTCAAAGCCCCCCCATCCCTCTAATATTGCACCCCCTTAAGAGGATGAAATCAGTGTAACTGCGCTGGGACCCATGTCGTTTTCAAGGGGGGGGGGGCATCTTAAAACCAGCCGAGTCATGTTGGGATTTTGTTTGCAGATCAGGAGCAGCGGACAGAATCTCCTCCATCCTCAACCGAAATGCCAGATTATTTCCTGTAAGTATGCATCACCTTGCAGTGGCGAGGGGAATACTGTGAGATCTCACCTATTTGTTTCTTAGCTCAGCGTCTGATGCTAGCCGCTCTCATTCCTGCTTGTGCATGTTCCAGGGAAGGCGTAGTTGACTTGCACTGTCTACAGACGACCTCATGAACCTTTCTTAGCCCTTCTATAATTTTGGCTGCCTTATTTACTTACCGTTACTAATTTTGGCATCAAGGTTACCATCCCAGCAGCCAGTCTGCCTCCGTCCACTCCAGAAGGGAGTGCAAAGTTTATGCTGAAGCTCTCAGGGAGGATAGGATGGGAAAGACGCCCACGGGCAGCTTCAATATGTACAAGAACTACAGCAGGCTTCAGCAGTCTGTGTGGCTTTTTGTATTTTTTTTTTCTGGTTCTTAAAACTGCATAAAGGTAGATTTGAAAAGCCTTGTGCGTGCAAAAAATGGCCACATACGCGTGCAAGTGTTCCGTGCGGGCACCACGAGAATTTATAAATAGCTGGGAAGGGTGCGCCTAAAGTGAGGTACGTGGTCCCAGATAAAGTAGGCAGAAAATGGGCAGGCCCTGGCATATTCCAGAGGTGGGGCCAGCACTGACAGGTGAAACTCCCAAGTCATCCTCAGCCGGCACTCTTGCCACTTTGCTGCAGCTCCTCGTGAAAATGAGAGGGAGCGAGAGCACCTCATTATAGGGCTCAGTCTGATACACTCTATATGGACCAGTGTAAGGGGGACACTGATTCGGGGTGAGTTTTTGGAAAGGGGTGGTGGTTTAACAGACACATGCATAGATATTCATTGTAAAATTGACATCATTAAAGAATTTTTTACCTTTAGTAAGAGATGAAAAGGAGTTGATTTGTAAAATGCAGCTAGCAGAGGCTGTGGGTGTACAAATCAACTCCTCTTTTTAGAATTTCACTTATAAGGTCAACAGTTCTTTAATGATGTCAATTTTATAATGGATGGCCCCTGAATGTGTCTGACACCACCCCCAATCCACCTCCCAAAAACTCACCCCAAATCAGTGTCCCCTTACGATGGTCCACATATAGAATCAGACAGAGCCCTATAAAGTATCTCATGTTCGCTGGGACTCCTGTGCCCAATAAGCAGCTGATATCTTACGTGACGCACGTAAGATACGTGCAGACCTATAGGCGGAGGCTATAAAATAGCGTACATTTTTGTGCACAGCCAGCTACACATGTTTATATGGGTGCACATGTGGCCCTCTTAAAACCTACCCTCTAGTGCTGGTTTCTCTCAATTACACGCTTCAGGCTTGTGAGATTTCAGCAGATTTCCTGGTCATAGATTTTTTTTTTTTTTTTTTTTGCAGGTTCCACTTTAAGCAGAACTTGAAAACAATGTTAGCCCCTACCTTCACTTGGTCCCAATGCATGCTGTCCCCCGTGTCCCTCCCCACCAGAACTGGTGCTGAGGGAGCAGTTTGTGCAAGGTATTTGTGTGCCTGGTATTCCCTTGGTACTTCACACCATACCAGCTGCTGCCTCCAGTGAGCTGAATATTTGGAGTCTTTGCAAATGAGATCATGTGAGAGGACCAGCTCCAGCTGCCACAGCAGTGCTGCTAAGCCATACTCCATCTAGTGCCTTTCTATAACATGTTTCTCTTGTCTTTTATCAGGAAATATAGTCCAATTTCTTCAGTGGAGCAGCAGCAAGCATATGAAGACGACTTTAGTGCGGATTACACAGAATACCGAAACCTTCATGCCAAGATTGGCAAAATAACAGAGAGATTCATGCAGCTGGGATCTAAGCTAAAGAAGCTGAAGCCAGGGAGCATGGAACACAAGGTGGGGGAAAAGGTGGCAGGGCAGCGGGAGGGCCGGCGTTGGGGTAATGCCCGATGGGCATTCTTCATGCAGGTCACCATCCCAACTTTCATTGCAAGTTTAATCGGAGGGCCGTAGACCCAGGGAGCTGCGGGAAGCCTCTCACTTTTGTGCCTGCCATTGAATTACTTCTGATTGTGTGACTTGCATTTTAGGTGATTGAAGACAAAATATTAACAGAGTACAAGAAATTCAAAAAGGTAAACACTCCTCCTTGCTGTACATATGAATTGCTGTAGCCAGTTGTCAATCTTCCCCACCCTAAGCATCAGCAGCAGCTTTAGCAAGCCATGAGCAATGTAGTCCTTAAACCCCCATCATCATCCTGCCTGACACAGAGATGGTTTGTCCCTCAATTCGCCCATTATCATATCCATTCAGTGACTGTTTTATTTTCACTTACAGACATATCCTGGCTACAGAGAAGAAAAGAGACGCTGTGAATACCTCCATCACAAGTTATCACATATTAAACATTTAATTGTCATGTATGAAGAAAAGAACATGCCTCTGTAAGGGAGCCTTGGCAGAAATGGAATGAGCCTGTTTACATTTTGCTTTACTAGTCAGTAGCACTACCCATGACCCTAGGGGGACGTAAGGCCTTCTGAAAACCACGTTGTGAACTTTTTGGAAAGTGTCTAAGCTCCTACCATAGGCTAAGGTTATCTTCCTTTTCATAGACGTAACAATCATACTGAAATCATGGATTCTGGGGACCATGGTTCCTACCTACAAGCACCCTTGCTTGTGAATTTTTGCCTTAATTCTGGTACCATGACCTATGAAAGCAGTGTGTGTGCCATTGTGGCTTGGACATTCTTCAGCCTAAGAAGCCACCTAGTGAAAGGGACTGAGCAATAATGAATGGGACCAGGATGCCACAAGCACTGAATGCAATCCTTCCCATCCTCTGCTTGCTTTAGTGGCATGACAACTTTACCGGTGATGCCAAAGTACGATGCAGCAGCAGCATGAGAGGTTACTCGAAAGGCAGTTGCCTTACAATCACAGTTGATACCAGTATCTAGGACTCTCTAATAGGTAGCAACAGCCACATGTCAGACTGAGCCAAAACTCACTGGCTGTTTAAACCTGGGCCATAGCACCACCCTAGCGTGAGGAGGAAAATGTTTTAGATTAGAAAACAGAAGTTACAGTAGGGAAAAATACACTGAGGGGAAAATCAGCCGTTGAGCACTATGCTCAGAAGTGACCAGACTTCTGACATAAAAGTGACTTTAGGCTCAGCTTTCTTAATAATATAAATGCTATAGACAAATCAGGCTCAAGCTTAGCAAAACAAGTACTAGAGCCTTTTGTAATTAAACCAGCCCAGATGCAGCACACTGTGTCTGAAGCTCCCTCAGTGCAGTGCAGTCAACAAGAGAGCATAGGCAAAAATAACACTAAGCCATACCACATTTAAACTTTGGTTTATTTTATGGCTTTTTTTGTAGTTAGACATACACTGTTGTATGTAATAAGGGCCAAATCATTTGCTTATAGGATCTTGGTCCAATCTGTTAGCTTAACTACTCCAATCAACTGACCCTTCTATGATTTTTGCACACTGTTTACCAGCTTGCTTGTCCCAGTGTCTGCACTGTTGCACATTGATGTTACTTCCCTCCTTTTGCCATGCCAACTGTTGGAGCAGTTTAGAAAACCAATAGCAGTGACATCTAAGGGTAGTTTTTCTGTTCCTACAGTGACAATGTACAGTAGTTTGATCTAGTACACATACCTTATTCTCTTGTATAAAGCAAGCATTACAACCTTGTCCTTTAAACAAACCAATTGTAAATTAAAGATTTTTCAAAACAATCTTAACTTTAGATTTGTAAGGAAGGAGTGTTTTTATATATTTTATTTTTACTATAAAAAAAAATTAGTAATGTTAAACATTTCTACATCCATCCTTTTCCCTCAGTTCCATGCTATTTTTTCCACTTTAAACAATAAATTTTGGTTGGCATTTGCCAGTGTTAGCTGAAATTCTTTGCAATAACCTTATCCAACAGCTATAATTGCTATGGGAAACAGTGGATAGAGCCCACAATCCTGTGTCCAACAGTAACTAGTCCAGCACATGTGGAAGTATCCAGTACATCTCACTAGGGAGAAATTAATTGCCAGAAAGTTTGTGGGTCCAGCCAGACCAGTCCAGCTGAATGGGTTATGTCTCCCAAACAGCAAATGAAGTCAGATTAAGAGATTTACTGATGTCACCCCCTTATAGGCTCCTGTACTGAAATATTTAAATACAATACACTTTTCCCTTCACCCCCTAAACAAAAACCAGTGTTAAGCACAACCTATGCTTATATCCAGGGATCGAAGAACTTAGATTTTGTAGAAAATATAATTTTTATTGATCAGTATAAGTATTCTTGGGAGATACTGGATGCCCTTTCTCTGACAAACTGACCAGCATCTCCTTGTAGACAGGAATTAATCCTTCTGTTATAGGTAACATACAGTATAATACTAGGTTAGAAGTTCTAAGAGTGCATGACTACCGAGCGAATAATTTACATTGGTAGTCATGTCAACAGCATGATTTGATTATCCCTAAACGACCCTGATTATTTCTCCAAGATGGGGCCCATTTACCATCAATCTTTAGATAATCCTTTGTTCTGTTAGAATCTTGCTGGTCAGGGCAATTATATCTTTAGGTTGTATTTACAGATGCCCCTGGAAATGGTGCCTCTTATTGTGACAGTATAGGCTGAAGTTTCCATCCATTGCCGCCTCCTTTTGTGAACCTATAATTAGGCATCACAATGTGGCACCAGCTTCAACTGCTGTCCAGGTGCCCTCGGAATTCCTGCAGGTCAGGCTCAGCAAGTCACTGAGTTCACATAGGCTAAGATAGCAAAGGATTTTGGGTCAGTCACCTTCTCCATGTTGGTTTCCAGCTCAGGCATACATCACCAGAGGGCTTCCAAGGGAGAAAAAACAAGAAATAGACATATCTAGCACAGTTATCCTGAAAAAAATTGAGAATACAGTTGGCTGCACTCAAGGAAAGGAAATTCAGAAAGCTAAATTTCTCCTTCCTGTTCAGCCAGAAGAGTCCAGACACATAGGAAGCACTTGAGCTATGCCTCTAGTGGGTGGGACATTGGCAAGGTTGCTAGGACTTCCAAAAGCCAAAAAGCCTCTATCCTAGCTTGAAGGTCAGGATATATACAAGAATATATTACACCAATTCTCATCTCCTTAAACTGGCTCCCAATAAAATAGAGAATAGACTACAAAGTTTTATCAATCCTCCACAAAATAATCACAGGACAACAAAACTACTGGCAAACCAAACACATTGAACTACATGCACCAAAAAGAAACCTTTGCTCAATGAATAAAGGCCTCCTCAAAAATTCCTCATGCAAAAACCATGCATCTATCATCAACCCGAGAGAGTGCTATATCCATTGCCAGCCCCTCTCTATGGAACTCTTTACCCCACAATCTAAGAATTCAATTTGACACAAACATTAAAAAAAAAAAAAAAAAAAAAGTTAAAAACTTGGCTTTTTACCAGAGCCTTTTCAGATGTACTTAATCATCAACACTCTCCCACCCAGACAACACCAAGAAAACAGAGATTCCACCCATGAAATCTCAACACAACCACGAAACCTACAATAGTCATTCAAGAACGTTTTCCTATATATAACTAACCCTACTATTATGTCCACCAATGTTACCTAACTTTTTCAACTATGATACTCTGTTAAAATAAATATACAAGGTGGACCATGTCACCAATCTCCATGGTGACACCAGATGCAATTCTGCATCCTAGAAGAGCAGGTCCTTAATTTCTTGTGAAATGACAATCCATTAGATATGAAAGCCTAACATCACTTCCTTACCTCAACAAGCTATTAACCTCTTTTATGGCTCTAAAAGGATCAGAACAGCATCAAACTGAATAAACATTTCTCCAAGGTTCTGAAACTATTACTAATCCTTAATTGCATAAATAACTTTCCCCAACCTTTAATGGATGAAAATGAGTGTACTCCCATTTGAAAAGGGAGTTAAATCTGGATAAGACAAAAAAAAATGCAAAGCCATTTTAGGAAGTAACAAGAAACCATGTGAACCCACAACACCTTGGTCCAACGAACCTGAAGAGATCTCTGTACCATAGAACCTGTCACTCGGAAATTGGCAGAACAGAATGCTACAGAAAAACACTGCTTTAAGAATAATCAGCTTAAGAGATACCTCATGCAAAGGCTCAAATGCTTCTTTAAGTGAAGTACAAGACACCTCTAAATAAGATGATCAAGGTTTGCCCACTAAGACCTCCATAGTAGGAGGTATGTGGCACATGCATCTATAGGGAGAAAAGGCTCAAGTCTGAACCAACCTCCTGCAAAACTCTTCCTTTAGTCAAGCTCTTCCTAACCAAGCCCCAAGCCTAAAAAAAACTTTCAGACTCGCATATGCTAAGGATGTGGAAACTTTCTTGGACCACAAAAGGGAATTTACAATTGTCTGAGAATCTGACCGATGAGCCTTCACAAGGGCCAAGCTGAAAGAAAATAGACAATAACTACTGGCCCCTGAATAGTATGCTCCTATCCTGCCACAGCCATGATGGATCCTGTGCAACATCCTCATATAAAAAAGTCTGCATGACAACATCTTGGCCAATTGAGAGCTAACAATACTATTAGTTCTCTATGCTTAAGAATTGTCTGCAAGATTCTACCCACCAAAGGACACAAAGGGAACCTAAGGAAAACTTGAACCAGCCAGACTTGAATCAGAACATCAACACATAAGAGGTCCATCCAATGTGGACACTGACCACCAATAAATCCATCACTAGTTCTTCCCATTTTAACAATCTGGAGAACACCTCTTTCAACAACAGACTGTATCCTCCAAAACTGAGCCTGGGGCAACTAAGGAAGTCCACTTGTACAATCTCTATTCCTACTAAGAGTGGTGTAGAGTTCTTTACATGCTTCTCTGCCCAGACTAATTACAGACTTACTAGTTCTGCCATATGCCATCTCCTGATCCTTTCTCAGGGAATATATGCTACAGCTGGGATAAAGGTAAACAAGATCCCGACAGCCTGATCCTAAAGAACAGAAGCTAACAATGGAGTGCCTTCCCTATCACTCTGGTTTCTGATGGACCACTTTGCTTCTACCAGATTCCAAGTTTCTTGAGCCACACTACATCTCTTCAGTGAGCACCCCAGAGAGGACACTAGCATTGAAAAGGATATTTAAGATTTGAGATCCACTTCCATTATCAGATACTTGTGGACTAGCTATCAAAGCAAAACTGTGGCTTATATAGTCAGATTGAGTCATGAAATAAAGCTGGGATTGACTGCAAGCCCGTTTGGTACAGAAAACTGCCTCTCAATCCTCTGAGTGAGGATCTCACTGGAACAGCAAGGCTTTTGGGCAAGGGACCACATCCAAAGTTGTCACCATAAAACCCAAGAATTGCAGATAACTCAGAGTGCTTCTCAATGTTCAATAATGCCTTGTTGCATCTAAATCCCCTGTAACAATAGACAGACACAGCCCTCCTTGTCAAAACAAGCTCTCGGATACTTTAGGAACTGAGTAGACTGCAATCTGCTCTACATAAAATTCACTACCTTGGTGGGTGCTGTCTCACTTACCTGGGGCAATTTTTGCATAAATTAGCCAATAATTCAGATAATGATTAACCAAAATCCCTTTGGGAAAGGGCCATCACCACTTCTCTGACCTTGGAAAAAGTCCTTGTGCCAGTGGACAACCCAGAAGGAATGGCCCCCAAAACTTGACATCCCCCCCCCGTATTGCAAATTAAGATACCTATGATGACTTTCTTGGATGGCGATGTGTAGATACCTTTCCCACAGAACTAGAAATGTTAGGAATTCTTTTTGCCTCACCATTACCATGACACATCTCAAGGTTCTTACCTTGAAGTGAAGGACTATTAAGATCTGTTTTGATCAGATTAGGTCTAGAATAGGTCAAAAAAGATTCTTCCTTCTTGAGGACCACAAATTGACTGCACGGAGGAACTGGAACCTGTATTACTGCCTCATGTCTATCTGATGATGGTTTAAAAAAAATTGTTTTCTATCTCCTTCTAAGCAGAATTAATCTGAGAAAACCATAAATGTGTCTAAAATGAGGTGGAAAGACTCTCAGACATAACTGTCTCAAACTAAATCCAAGCTTCATTGGTCTGAAATGATTTGGACCCCATGTCTGGTAAAGATCTGATACTCTCCCGGTATCAGAAACTGGAGCCAAACACCTGCATTGGAAGTTGTAGGAGGCTCCTGTGATCCTAACTGCCTCTTATGGAGCTACAAAAGGAAGATCAATCACTGAAGGGTTTAGATCTCTGGTCCACAAGACTTGCCTGGATTACTTTGATTAGAGGTTCCAAACCAATTTCTGGACTTGAGTTGATGTGAATATCCATTAAGCTTCAGAAGTGTAGAGACCTTGGACTGTCTTAGCCACTAAATAAAAGTTTCCCTATCAAGGGAAGCTTAACTAGATTAGTTGGATGTGATCTACAGAATCAATCTAAGGCCACAATAAAGACATAGTTACCACTGGAACTGCCATGTTTCCTGCCAGCATGCAAACCAATAGGGATGTGCAGGAGCAAAAGAAAAGTTTTTGTTTTGTGGAGCCCCCCCCAAATGTCAGTGTATAGCTTGTGTGATTTGTTTAATTCGTGAGACAAAAATATCAAACCAATTAAGAAGCCCCCCCCCCCCCCAAAAAAAAACACAAAATGAAAAGAAGGCCTCTTCCCTGAAAAAAATGCCACTAGCCCCCATTTACCCAGTCTGGAGCAGATCTACTGCGGTCTCAACGAGACCCAGAGGCTGGTTCCCAATACCAGGGCCTCAGCCTAACCCAGAGATCAGAGCCTGACACCACGACTTAGAGAACCCACAGCAAAAGAGAACAGGAAGGGGGCAAACAGACTCGGAACATGGAAGCCCTCTAGTCTTTACCCATGCTCAGCCGAGGGAGGGAGTACAAAACTTTCACTCCGGGCACTGCTCTGTCTAAATTGGTTTGCCAGTCTTCATCTGGCCTAATCAGGCCTCAGCTGCCAGCACAGATGCTTGCTTACCATCTGCTGAGGCCAGTATGGGAGCCTGCAAGGGGCGGTATCAGCAAACCTGTTAATCTGTCTCCCTCTGCTGGGTGGAGGGCATAACCCACATCTGGATTCATCTGGCTGGATGCAGAAGATGAAAGTTTGATTGCTTTCCAAAGAGTAAGCAGAGAAAGCACCTGATTAATAGTTTATGGACCCTGTTTGCCAAAGAACTTGCCCAAATCTCTCTTTTATATTACTCGACCACAGTTTCTAGTCACAATTCCATAACACCCTAAGTTTTGTTCTATTTTTAGATTTTGTATGTTCAAGTAACCCACCATGCACTGTGGATATAAGTGTAATAAATTGTTTAACATAGCTAGCCTCATTGCACAGTAACTAAACTCAAACATTTGTTTTATAGCAGGGAGTGCTCACTAGTCCTAGTTGATTAATCATTTACATTTGTTTCTATCGTTTTGCCTGCCACTGTCAGGCTTACTGGTCTGTTTCCTGAATCATGCTGAAGCCCTTTTAATAGCTTGGTTATTACATTAGCTACCCTTTCATCTTCAGGTACAGTCTAATTTCATATTTGAGCAGAACTCAATTGATGATCAGGTCCTGATAATTTGTTGCAATTTAGCTTATCACTATGATTTAATACATTGCCCCACTTTAAATCATCACCTTTAAAGAACAGTTCTGGTGCTAGTATATCCCCCACTATCCTCTTCAGTAAAGACCAAAGCAAAAAAAAAATTTTGCCTCTAGGCAAGTTTGTTCCTTGCCTGTGTGTATGCTCTCTATTTTCTTTCAAACTTGCTTACCAAGTTTTTAAAATATTTTAATAGCCTCTTTCATAGCATCATTTAACCCTGGTGGCAGTAGTTTGGTTTTCCTTCACTCTCTAAAGGTATGGAATATATTTACACTAAGAACAGCTGTTTGTAGGAAAAATGAATTTTTGTAAGAACAGTAAAAGTAAGGAGACTGCAAGGGAGGCAGCTGGACCCCTAGATCACCTTTTTTTTACTCTTTACGGAGCTGGGATTCCCAGAGGGTACTTGTTAAAACATGCTCTGTGCTTTGTGCTGATTTTTCACTCTTGCATCTGCCACACAATCTTTTTGACTCTTATCAGTCTTTTTTTTTTTTACACTGGATGCTCCCGCAGTTACAACATTCATCCAGTGGTTATGATCACTAGTGCCAAGCAATCCCACTGCTGCATCAGGTCCTGAATCCTCCAAGGCGCAAGTGAAGGAGTTGCTGCTCCACGAAGCAGTCATAGGATATCAAAAGTTAATCGCGCGTGCATGTTTTGATGGAACATTTACCCAATCAATATTGAGGGCAACAAATCACCAGTATTTGTACTGGCCAAATGTAGCTTAATCGCGTTAGCATTTCAGGAACAGGAAACTGTTATACTCTCACACGTCACAGATGGAATTTCTATCCTTAGATTCAAAAGGGCAGTTTTCCTGTTTAGTTTATCTTTCTCTGTTCTGTGTTACTGTTGACATACAGTGTCATCCCAACCCACTTTGATTTGGCCTGTTGTGTTTTGTACCCATTGGTTATCATCTGTCCACTAGGTCTGAGATACCTACCTATCCCTTAACTTAGTGCTATACATTCTAATTCTCCAGTTTTAGTTTGTCTTCAGCCATTTGCATACAGACAAGTGAATAGGTTCATCCCTTACCACAGCCTGCTACTTGGTAGTTGATTCAGGTAATTTTGAAGTTATTTAAATGCACCTGCACTACCTCAACTTGTACTGCTTCCTCTAGTGGGAAATTCTGCCTCTGTCTGCATTCTGGCAGGGTGAGCCCCATGAGTGGGTTGTGCACCTCTGCCAGCAGATGGAGATGGTGCAAAAGCTGACACTTCAGAAATACAGTCCCACCCCATCAGACTACCAGTAATTCTCCATCTCCAGCAGCTGATGGACATGCATTTCCCTTCAGGGGCTTGCCTGTGAGGGAAAAAAAAAGCATCAGAAAACATTTAGAGCAGTTTGGTGATAGCGTGCAGTCCCCTCTCTCACTAGAGAGCCTTCAGTCTGGTAACCTTGGGTAGCATGGACTTGGAAAATTAGTGGTTTCAGGTTGAGAGAGGCTCTGCAGCGAAGCCTTTAGCCCTCTCTTGCACTCCTGCTCTCAGCCAGGGAGAGCTGAGCTCAAATACATTTATTTTATATGGGGGGGGGGGGGGGGGGGGTTAAGCAGGAACAAGAAGGAACTCACTAGTGCATTTTCTAACTGGGGCTGTTTCCCTCAGCATTTGGCCTTCTCACTCACATCTCTGCAGAGTTCTGTGAGGGGTGGAGGTAGTACAGGGACCACAGGTTGAGCAGCCTTTTGGCTAGGCCCTGCTCTTCCGATTCTCATTTTTGGCATTATGGTAGGCTGTAGCGGTTAGTTTGCATGTTTTCATTGTGTTTCAGTGCATGCCTACCCAGCTTATTGTGCACCTACTGCTACAGCTCCATTTTGGGTACATGGATGACAGGATGGCTCCTTAGAAGCACATCCTGTGAGTCCAGGTTTGGCATCTTTCTAGCTATGCACCATAGTGGCTCTGGGGTTCACTGCCCTGAGTCATCCACCTCCTGAGAGAGAAGGCACAAACATGCCAGCAGGTCACAACAAGAAGCAATCTGTAAGGTCATTGCTACTATAGCAAAGGCTTGTTTAGGGATATACTCCAGAAACTCTCCTTTGCAAACCACTACAATCATAGACCGTTAAGGTTTCCATTTAAAAACAAGGAAGCTTTAGTGCTACATTCATTCTTTAAATCTAAAATCAGGCAGAAAGTCCCCTCCATTGGGACTACAAAGTAAATGGAATATCCTCCCTTGTGAACCTCTTCGCAGGGAACTGCAGTCACCACCCCCAGGCAACGTAGCTGCTCCAGCATCTCTCAACATGCTTGTTTGTTGAAGGAGCCACACAGGGAAACTAGAAACAAATTGGATAAAGCTTCACCATGGCCCTTCCCACCTTTAACCCAGAATCAGGAGCACCCCTTTCTACTTCCAGCAGCTTCTTTACTGACCTATGATATGGGAAGGCCAACGGGGGACCCTGCATCCCATCCAGGACAGGATCTGCCCCTTCCAAATCAGAGTCCTCCTGGGAGGGATTTTAACCCCCACAACCTGAAAAGCCAGAGGTAGGAAGGCATCAAGCTCTTCTGAGGATGACCCAAAGGTAGTACAACTTTTTAGGAGACTGGAACTAGCAGATCATTCCTTTACCCACACCTTCAGCCCCTGGATCTACTGGAACATCCAGGTCAGGAGCCTCCTCTGCCCCCATGGGAGCCTTGACTCATCCTCCCTGGGCTAGAACCCAAGGGGGAACCAGCAGCTTCTGGACCAGGGAAACCTGTTTCCCTGAGCAAATTTGTTTTGGCCCTGCCCTATGGCCCAGTTGGCTGGGCCTGGCAGGACAGTGAATACCTAGCCACACAAGCTGGTTGGCCATGTAAGCCTCATGCAGCAGCACAAAACCTGTAGAAGACCTTACTGCTCCAGATCCCACAGGGAAAGAGCCAGAAACTGGCAAGGGGCCCCCTGATCATGACCAGAAACTGAACAGGCTGGAGCTAAGCATTGGGGGGAGGGGGGGGGGGGGGGGGGAGTACCCCCTCCCCCCAGTAGCACAGAAACATCTGAAAGCAAATCCAAGACAGCCACCATTCCCATGCTGATCAAGAAAGGATCAGCACCTTGACCACAGCCCCAGAGCAAAGCCAAAGCAGAAGTAGGGGTCTTCCACTGTTGCGCAACTGCAGGGTGATCAGACAAGCCCTCCTTGCCCTCAGAACTGCACAGCTTGAGCTGACTAAGCTATGACCAAAAGGATATCTGGAGCCTGCACTGCCTAAGCAGCCTCATGAAGGGGAGGGATTTGGATAGGAAAATTGGTTCTTACCTGCTAATTTTCATTCCTGTAGAACCACGGATCAGTCCAGACAGTGGGTTGAGCCTCCTGCCCAGCAGAGAAAAACTGAAAAGGTATCCTATATCAGGACAGAGTCTACCCTGCATCCCTTCAGTACAAACGTTATCAAAGCAGACAAAATAGATGAACCAGTATAAGACCAAGCAAGTAAAAAAACTCAAATTGAAATAGGAAATTCAAACATGTAGGAAAACGCTCTTACATAGCTATCAATATAGCAGATAGTATATGAGCTATGAGGCACAGGAAGTAAGGAGACATTTCCAAAAATCTGTCAATGAAAACTTCAAGCGGACATATGAAAAGTAGTAGACAGGGCAGGAATCTAGACTGATCTGTGGTACTACAGGAACGAAAATTAGCAGCTAAGAACCAATTTTCCTTTCCCCCTGTACATAACCGGATCAGTCCAGACAGTGGGATGTACCAAAGCTTCCCTAAGAAGGGTAGGACAGACAGTCCCGCTCAAAGCACCTGCCTTCCAAAGAAGCCAAACACTATCACCTCAATGTACAGGTTGCCAATGATGAGCAAAAGTATACAGAGACTTCCAAGTAGCCACCCTACATATTTCTTGCAGGGAGACAGATTGGCTCTGCCCAAGAAGTAGCCTGTGAATGCAAAGAATGGACCTTTAAGCCCTCTGAAACCAGCTGGCCCCAACAGATATACGCTGACACAATCACCTTTAGCCAACGAGCAATTGTAGCCTTAGAAGCCTTGTTTCCCCTATTGGGGCTGCTCCATAAGACAAAAAGATGAGACTCAAAATTCATTTGTAACCTGTAAATATTGCAGTAGCACTCTCTGCGTCCAGGTGCTGTAGGTCACTGCCAGGCGTGCTCGCAATGTCTTCTGGAGAAAAAGCAAGAAGCTCCACTGCCTGATTGACATGGAAGGAGGACTCAACCTTTGGCAAAAAGGATAAGGTTTTAAAGGAAACTCTGGAATCAGAGAAGTGAAGAAAAGGCTCCCTACAATACAAGGCTTGGAGCTCGGACACTCTCCTGGCTGAGCAAATAGAGACTAGAAATACTGTCTTAAGGGTTAGGTCCTTAAGAGTGGCCCGAAGGGGTTCGAAGAGTGCCTTGCAAAGAACTCAAAGCACCAAATTAAGGCTCCACGAAGGACAAGTAGCCTGGACAGGCGGGTTCAAATGCTTGGCCCCTTTGAGGAATTTAACCACATCCAGATGGGCCACCACCACGTAACCATCGTACTCCCTAAGAGGAACAGAGCAGAAATCTGTACCTGCAAGGAATTGAAAGAAACCTTTCAAGAGGCCATTCTGTAGGAAGGGGAGGACCTGGACACCAGAGCCTTATGCACAGATACTCGAGCGCAGTACACACATTCTCAAACACTCTCCATACCAGACGTGAGCAAGAGTAGAAGTCTTACGGGCCCACAACAGAGTGGATATAACCTCCTCCTTATACCCCTTCTTCCTCAGATGCCACTAGACAAAAGCGATCTGCCTCATCGAAAAATACTGGGAGGTGACAGAGGCGAAGAGGACAGTCCGTTGTGAGGTTCACCAGATCCATGTACCACGGTCTCAGAGGCCACTCTGGCGTGACGAGTATGACCGGGCCCCTGTGGAGTTCTATCCTTCTGAGTACCTTTCCCACCAGAGGCCAAGATGGGAACACGTAGAGAAGAATGTCATGAGGCCAGGGAAGAACCACCTCTTCCGAGCAGTGCTCCCTTCTGCGGCTGAAGAATCTGGGACCCTTTGCGTTGTTCAGAGTAGCTATTAGATTAAGTGAGGGATCCCCCACTTTTGCACAATCAGATCCATCGTCCCAGACAATTCCCACTCTCCAGGATCTAGACATTGACGACTGAGGAAGTCAGCTTGAACGTTCTCCTTCCTTGCAAGGAGAGAGGCTACCAGCCGATCCAGGTAATGCTCCACCCAGGAGAGCAGCTTGCTGGCTTCCAGGGCCAGCTGACGACTTCTGGTGCCCCCCTGTTGATTGATAAAGGCTACCGTGGTGGCATTGTCTGAGAGGACTCGCACTGTCTTCGACGGATCAAAGGCAGAAAAGCCTTGAGTGCCAAACAGACTGCTCAGGCCTCCAGACGATTGATGTGTCACTGGGATTGAACTGGGGACCATCGTCCCTGTGTAGACCGAGTGACACACCACTCCCCAGCCAGAAAGGCTGGCATATGTCATTACAATAATCCACTGAGGTGTTTGCAGGGGCATCCCCTACAATAGGTGAGCGAGAGAGTGCCACCACTGCATGCTGGCGATAGTAACTGAGCGCGGCAGGGGTGTTTGAAACGCCTCAGAGACTGGCTTCCAGCAGGACAGCAAAGCTTTCCTGCTGGAAGCAAAAGCCCAAGGAACCAAATCTATAGTTGAAGCCATAGAACCCAGAACCTGGAAATAGTCCCAGGCCGTGGGAACAGAGAGATAACAGATGTTTAACTTGATCCATGAGCTTGAGCACACGAGCCTCAGGTAACACTTTGCCCATGTGGGTGTTGAAGCGCGCTCCTACGAATTTGAGGACCTGAGAGGGCTTGAGGTTGCTCTTTGAAAAATTGACTATCCACCCGAGGGAGGTGAGGACCAACAAGACTCGGTTGACCGCTGTCACGCACAGGTCCTCCGATTTTGCCTGAATGAGCCAATCGTCCAGGTATGGGTGGACAAGGACTCCCTCCTGCCGGAAGGTCGCCACTACCACCATGACCTTGGTAAATGTGTGTGGAGCTGTGACAAGACCATACAGGAGCGCCTGAAACTGATAGTGGCGTCCCAGAATGTTGAAACAAAGAAACTTTTAGTGTTACTAGCAGATTGGGATGTGAAGGTAGGCGTCCGTCAAATTGAGAGAGGAGAGGAATTCGCCTGGGCGAACCACCGCTATGACCGCCCTCAGGGTCTCCATGCGAAAGTGGGGAACCTTGAGCACCTCTGACTGAGGTCCAGGATTGGATGAAAGGAGCCATCCTTTGGGGACGAAGTAGATGGAATACTGGCCGGACCCCTGTTCCTGTGGGGGGACCAGGATTATGGCTCAGTGCTTGAAGCCGGTCGAGAGTCTGGCACACTGCTGGTTGCTTCCAAGTTCTGCAGGGAGAGATTAGAGGTCCGGGAGATCCCGAGCAAATTCTAAAGCGTAGCCTCTTTCGATCACCTAGAGGACCCACTGATCTGAAGTAATTTTGATCCATTCTTCGAGAAATAGGGACAGCTGACCACCTAAGGCTGGAATGGAGGAATGGGCCAGCCATATCTCATAGCAAAGACTGTGGCGGAGCTTTGGTGGGTGCCATCTCGGAAGGGTTGTCATCCCCAAAAGGAATGAGACCATGCTTGAGATCTAGTGGAGGTGTTTTGTTGGAAAGCTCCTCTTGGCTTGTTGTACCCTACACTGCCCCCTGCAGTGAGAGTGTGACAGAAAAAATGACCTGGACTGTTTAGGGCAGTCCTCAGGCAGCTTATGAACCTTGTCGTCACCCAGGGATTTGATAAGCTGTTCCAGGTCCTTGCCAAAAAGCAACTTACCCTTGAAGGGGAGAGTGCCCAACAGATTTAGAAGAGGAGTCTGCAGCCCAATTCCTCAGCCAGAGAAGACATCTGGCAGACACAGAGACCATAGCTCTGACCTGCACCCTGAGAAGATCGTAGAGTGTCATCCCCACAAGCCACAGCTGCTTCCAGCCATTTCACCTCTGCAGACGGGAGGTCTTAGGTGCTGAGTAATTGTTGAACCTACCTGAGGCTTGCGTGCTGCATGAGACTGCTACAGTGTTGCCCGAACTCCCAGAGCCTCAAAGATCCTCTTGAGATGAAGCTCCAACTTACGATCCTGAAGATCTTTCAATGCAGTCGCCCCTACCACCGGGATGGTGATGCGTTCGGTGACCGCAGAAACAGAGGCATCTACCTTAGGTACCTTAAGCATCTCTAGACATTGATCTGGCAGAGGGTAAAGCTTATCCATTGCCCTTCCAACCCGGAGGCCTGCTTCCGGGGAGTCCCACTCCCAAAGCAGGAGCTGCATCAGCATAGGGTGGAATGGGAAGGTACGTGGCGGAGCCCTCAGTCCCGCAGGACTGGGTCCAGTGTGTGAAGTAGAGACAGTGACCTCTATATCAAGTTCATCCAAGACAAACGGAATGAGTGGATCAAGTTCTTCCCTTTGGAATAGTTGTAGGACCCGCAGGTCGTCCCAGTCAACCGGCTGGTTCAAAAGCGACAAATCTGTGTCCAGGTCTGGATCTGGCAAAGGAGAGGGCGGAGGAGGGGTGCCTGGTAAATCTGGGACTCTAGGGCCCTGCCTGGTGGTGACCCAAGGGATTTTTGCCTGGGGGGGGGGGGGGGGGGGGGGGGGAATTCACTCTGCTTCTCCAGACTAGCCAAAAAAGATCTGTGCACTTTCCCAGGCAAAGGAGGGGTCAGGGGCTGCAACCGGGGAATTCACGGGACTCAGACAGCGAAGGGTTAAAAACTGGCTCTTTATCCCCCTCAGGTCCTGGATTCACAGGGAGATCAGAGGTCAAAATGGCCACCATTCCTGCAGTTTTTCGTGAGGGAGTCTGCCTTGTGACCCACTTCACAGCCCGATCTTGGACTGCCGATCGTGCCACTGCTGTGGAGGGTCTCTCCCCACTGGGCAGACAAAAGGATGGCTCCCCGCAGGCAAAACAAGCCACTGAATGCAGTGCAGGGAGGAAAAAAAAAATCACGCTGTAAGAAAAATGGAGCCAAATCAGCTATGCCTGGCTGAAAACGAGCAATAGGAAGGGAACAAACCCTGCAATGCTCCTTCCCCCAGTGCCAGTCAAGTGCAAAACACATAGTAAGAGGCTTCAGACTTTTTTTTTTTTTTTAAACTGAACAAGAGCAGAGGAAAGACGTCTCTGCTAAGGGACCAGAGGCAAAAGCATCTCAGGGGTCACACTAGGAAGAAAAGGGGGAGTGACTGGACCACTAGTATCACCCCTTTAAGCTAGGCAGACGGTCACCAGGAAAGGGGTCCCAGGCTGAACCACTCAAGAGGAAAATTCCCCCCCGGGACCCAGTAAGAGCTATGAGACAGCACTGTCTCACCTGTTCAGAAAAGTGACTTTTTTTAAATCATATAAGTAGTACTTGCTTGATCCTAGAAATAACCCAGAGGGAAGAAAAGAGAAAATCACCAGAGGGAAAACAGATAATTCTAGGGAACTGCAGGTTCAACTGCCTTCATCTGCTGGAGAAATACTGAAGGGATGCAGGGTTAGCACTGTCCCGATATGGGATACACCCTTTCAGTTTTTTGTCTCCATCTGCTGGACAGGAGACTCAACCCACCTTCTGGACTGATCTGGGTATGTACAGGAGCACCAGATTTACACCCCACAGGCACATACAAGGGTCACCAACGCCCAGCCCTTCCACCTCAAGCAGACAGGGAAGAATCCACCAGGTTTAAAAAAAAAAAAAGTTGCCCAAACTGCAGAACCACAGGTTTTGCACCCATCTTCCACCTGCTGGAGACTGAGAAATACTGAGGAAGTGAAGGTAGCATGTGGTTAAGTAGCAGACTCAGTAAAACTGTCTCCATCTGCTGGAAGGGAGGCAAAACCCAGGAGTCTGGACTGATCTGGGAATGAGCAGTTCAAAACTCTTGGGGGACAGCCTACACACTCCCAGACTAGCTGGGTCTGGGTATGCTGAAGAGGTAGCTTGTATAGCTTCTGGGGGAAGGGAGTTCATTGAGCAACAACTATTAGCTGGATTTAGGCTCATGACTGCAGGGTTCCAGAAGGAGCATTGATGTATGGCCCCCTCCGGCTGAGGACTCACTGTGGTAAGTGGACTAAGTTGGGAAGGAATATAAAATAGTGGAACAATCCAAATGTAGCTGCAAATGAGGGTGCATGGTGCCAGATCCCAGTCTTAACTGAGCTGGAAGCAGAGGTAACAGGAGGAAACTGCTTGGCCCAAAGAAAGTTGTGTGCTCGGTTTCATAAAAACCAGATTATAAAACAGTCTAATGTGGCAATGACCACTGTACTTTAACGCATGAACATTGACTTCAATTAAACTTAAGTCTGCCTCACTGAATTGTCAATGTCGTATTGACAGATTGCCATGCCTGTTTCATTAACAAGGAAACTCCGCTGTGTGGAGATAAGTATTCATATGAAGGAGCGGGAACGCTGAATAAGCTCAGGTTGACCGCCAGGGGAGGACACTTACTTAAAATGAGAAAGATAGATACGGTTCATTGTTGAACAAGAAGTACATGGTTACATTATATAAATACAAATAAAATAAAGAAAAGAAAAATAGAAATAAAAATTTGAAGAATAAAGCCGGTAGCTATTAAGAGGGAATCAAAGTGTTCCCTCAGATATAGCAACTGCACAATACCACGCATCGGGGAGTTTCCTTGATGGTTGGTTGTTGATGTTGACAGTTGAAGGAAACAGGTTGGGTTGGTGATTGCCTGTTTCACTAGCAAAGTTTTAGAATTACCAATATCTGCCCTTAAATTCCCAAGGAAAACAAATTGTTTCACTGAACATTTCCTCAGCAGCACCTTTTCCAAACCCCTAAATACAATAGGGAACAAGTTACAGCACTCCCTGCCTGCACCAGTGGCAAAATATCAACTGGCTTTAGGCAGGGGAAAGATATTAAGTTGGAAAAATACAATCATTGACATCAATTCAGTAACTTCTCCTTCTGATCCTGTGCCAAATTTCAGCAACATGTGCTCAGTAGTTTCTGACTTCCATCATGCAATGGACAAGACACTCATTACATGTACTTATTCCAGCAAAAGCAGCATAGAAACGCCAGCGACAGGACCCTGAAATGCAACACTAGTCCTTGTGCTATAAGTAAATGCCATTTTTCTAACTTTCCTTACATAGAGTGATGCCTCTGCTTAATTGGTTATTTAAAATCTTGTCAGATTGCTTTAACACAAAACCAAAACATCTCCATCTCCCTCAGCATGCTGCAAAATAGGAAGCAAATTTCCATCTCATTGTACTGCAGCATGGGACACTGTAGTCTCCAGCCTGCACAGCATGCACCTCGAGCTGTTCCAGAGAAAGGTTAATACTCCAACTCTATTACAAAGGCAGGGAAGAACTGCAACAAACTAGTTTCACAGAGAAATTGTTCAACATTGCAAGTGTGAGAGTTCAGCAGAAATGAAGTAGCACAAGAGACTCAAAAGGCGCTGGTTGCACTTCACTTAGGTTCCAGGTACTATCCATGACTGCTGTAAGCCTACCACCAGCTGATTTAAAATGCAAGTGACTGGACAGTGTCTCATGCTGCTCACTCTTTCCCATGATGATCACAATCACATCACTTCCCTAATATGGGGAGGCACAGTCCTGAGGAAACGAATGGAAGAATGTAAAAAAGTCAGGCA
Organism: Rhinatrema bivittatum; assembly: GCF_901001135.1. Lineage (NCBI taxonomy): Eukaryota > Metazoa > Chordata > Amphibia > Gymnophiona > Rhinatrematidae > Rhinatrema > Rhinatrema bivittatum. The sequence continues at coordinate 64,967,353 of NC_042627.1, read as the reverse complement.
TACAAAAAGCTTTGCTCTAATAGGATAGTACCCATAGACAATAATTCACTAATTTCAGCACATGAACAAACTTGGGTTTAAAGGGGATTTATTTTAATTGTTCCAAATGTACAAAAACAAAAATAGAAAATAACCTCCCACCCAGCTCCCTGATGGAAAAAGTGATTCCCCCAAAACCACAAAAACTGGTCCTTGGATGTTGCCAACTAAGAATTTCATACACAGAAAGTAAACGAGATGAATATCTAAAAACATTGGATGTATCTCTTGCTGAAAGTCTCATTTTAAGATGGTCTGTTCTTGATGCCTCTCCATTCCTACCTAGTTCTTGCCCTCATAGCCTATATATTGTAGTTACTCCCAAAGTGCTCTCATTCAATTTCTGGCTCTTACAAAAAAAAACTTGGTGCTTTTGGTTGCTTGCTAGGATTTATAACTCCTGTTTTCTCTTCTTCTTGGATTTTTCTTCCTCCTTGATGTTGAGAGGGACTGTGGATTCTTTCTTCAAGTAGCTGATGAAGTCACTGATCTCACGACCACCCTTAAGTAAAATGCCAAAAAAGTTCAGTGAATATCCAGATTGGTCATTCCCCCTTAGTAAATTGTGCACTATGAGCAGAGCTCAACATTTATGGTTGAACTGGATGTGAGAAGCTTTGGGACAGATTTCATATTCAAACTGGAGAAGTCTGGTGAGGAGAAAAGCTAACAGCAGCAAGAAAAGCAGAGATGTCCCTAGTAATGGCATTCGACTAAGTCAAAGTATATTATGGATTAGCCATCCTAAAACAACCCTAGTCTCAAATAAATATTCTTTGAATCAAAGCTACTCAAAGAAAACATGGACCTAATCAAAGCACACAATGACATGCAAGTCTAGAGTCTATCTAGATTTGTACCAGGTGCCATTAACAGGTTAATTCTCATTAAACAGCTGAAAATCTACTAAACCCTGCTTTTTTACAGCCTACCCAAATTCTAGTTCATTCAATTTTCCTACCTCATATTTCTTTGGATCCTTTTTGCTACCTGCTGGAGCAAAGTAAATTGTGGGGAACCTGCAATAGAATATATTTATTATTTTTTTTAAACTATAGTTGAAATGCAAGTCAGTACAAGTGTGTATGGACATTAGCCGTGTTGCTTAAGGCAGGATTGTCATCTAGCATAAACATTTAACATTATACTATATGGTCCATATGTCTCCATCACATTATGGAACAAACCACATAAAAATATCCAAACTAATAACCAAATCCTAATAAAGACAGAAGGCTGCTCAATAAACAGAACATAAGAACTGAGCACTCTGGCCAACACACAGGGTGCTTACAATAGTAATATTTCAGTTCAAGTACAATTCTATTTGGGCAGAAACAATATTCATTTGGCCCAATAGTTTAAGTTAAAAGCACTTCAGTACTTTATATGAAAAAAAACAAGCTCATCTAATCTTAATATCTGCTTACCCTCGGACTTCATAGGGAGAAGGCACATCATTGGCTGTGGCATCCATCTTGGCAATAACAATGTTTGTATCTGAAGCAACCTGTTGGTGTATAATGCAGATCTTCAGACCAATTTACTGCAGCTGTTAAATGCTTTCCATTTCTTGGTTACTGGATGGGCTAGGTCTGCCAGGAAAAAGCTTTAGTATCTCCCCAGATTCTCCAAGTTAGATGTACTATGCTTTGTGGGGTTTTTTGTTTTTAAATATCAAATATGGAATATATAAAAATGTGCTCAACAAGGACCAGCTTTTTTCATATGCACCCTTTTCTAGCTTTTATTTGAAACTGATAATTCATTTTCCGAACTTATTGTACAGGGCTATTTTGCTAACCAAATGTTTGCATTGTTTCCTGAAAAGTGCTATGCTCAATTATGAGGGAGGAACACACTGGCAAATCAAGTCTTGTACAGAGGTTAACTGGGAAGTAGCAAGGGGGTATGGGATCTGTTGGAGATACTGACTGCTCTGGTTTCTTGGTTGAATTCACATACTAACCATGTCCAATATTAAGTTTACAAAAAAGGCTCAGAAATACTCGTCTACATGACTTTCCTATTGGAAGGTACTATAATTTTAGTCTGAAAGGTAAAATCTTTTTGGACAAGCATATTCAAGATTAAGAAGTCTTATAGTGCTTAAAAGCAGTTTTCAGAGACTTTTCAGATACAGCTTGTTAGCTGAATGAGATGATTCATAGTTTAGCTGATGTTTGCTAAACAGGAAGTCTACAGTGTTTTTGTATGAGTCACTATAGGAAAGCAGAACTTTTCGTTTTTCAAGTCAATACTTCAGCACACTTCCCAAGTAAACCCAGTCTACATCTGCCCAGAATTAGTACTAAGCAGCATTTAAGTTCTAGACCACCAATATATCCAAGACTTATTTCAGGAATACATGTTTTAAGTGGGTTGAAAGGTTCTGCAGCATGGACCTTTCCTTGAGATGAGCTTTAAGTCTAAAGTCCATTCTTATGCAGAATTGAAGCAATTATTTACATTTAATATCAGAGCAGCCATTATTGCATAGCAGAGGATTAGTGAATTTAGGACAGAAAAAGAGGGGAAAATCAGGAAAAACGGCAAACCAAGGAAAATCACTAAGCAGAATGCAATAAAAAACTGGCATGTGATACATACCTTCTCTGCTAGCTCTTTATATTTGGGTTCTAGATTCTTGCAGTGGCCGCACCAAGGAGCATAGAACTCTATCAGGACATCTTTGCTCTCATCATTGACAATGTCCTCAAAATTCTCAGCTACAATAACCTAAACATAAAAATGTGTTAGTACTAGATCAAATGAATTTTAACCTCATTTATCCTGTCCACCTACTACAGGACAGGAATTTGAGAGTTACAGTATTGGCCTACCTAGTTACCCAGCTGAAGTTCCTCCTCTGGTTTGGTACTATTGGTGAGATGTGCATTCAAATTCCCATATGTAAACACCAGCTCTCCCCCCACCCCAACTCCTTTCCCACCATATCTGTCCTAAGCATGTCCAAAATCTGCCAGTGCTGGCCTCTACCTCCATTGATATGCCATTTCAAGCCGCACCACAGTTTTTATTCTTAGACCAATACTCATGTCACCTTATGTCTTTCTACAATGTTTTAGAATTCATCCAGTCACCAAATCAGTGAAGCTGGTGTACAGACATCGGAGCTCACCATGGCAAAATTTAGTCTTACCTGCTAATTTCCTTTTAAGTTCTTCCAGACTAGTACAGAGAAGTAGGTTTGCCTCTATTTGTTGGTAGAGAAGCATGAGAGCAACTGATTTGACATCACCCTATATTGCAAGGGTGGACAATTCAGTCCTTGAGGGGTCACCAACTGGTCAGGTTTTCAGATATCCCTAATGAACATGCATGAGACATCTGCATACAACTGAAGTAGTATGCATGCAACTCGTGCATATTTTTGTTAGGGATATCCTGAAAACCTGACTGGCTGGTGGCCCTCAAGGACCAGAATAGCCCACTACAGCTAACCACAACCCCTTTCCCCTTCCTTTAAGGAGAGGGCCTTGCAGAGAAAGAAACAAGCATTGATATTGGGGGAATCAGCTGGCCAGAAGCCTAAGGCAGCCTCTCAACTGTGAGCTATAAACAAATATTTTCAGTCATACTATACTATGCTGAGATACTTACAAAGGAATATTACACAACAGGGCAACCACCAGCAGTCTGGACAGGACTCAAGGAAAGGAATTTAGCAGGTAAGATCAGTCCAAACAAGTGCCTCAGCCTTGGTGGGATACTGCTAAGCCTGCTTAAGACACTGAGGCAAAAGCAGCATTCCCTCTGGTTCACACATCCAAAGGGTAATGCTTTGTGAGTGAATGCAAGGATGCCAAATAGTTGTTCCAATGGCAAAACTAGACAAAGCTCTGCCAGTGACTCTTGAAGCAGATTTTTAGAAATGTATGCTGAGCCGATAGTTTGATCTATAGAGAAGCTGACGCTTTAGATGCTGCCTCGCTTTTTTCGCCCAACCAAAAAGGAAGAGATCTGATCTAAAACAGATTCGTCATCTTCAAGTAATGCTACACAATCCTGACATCCAATCTTCAAACCCTCAAGTCCATCTTGAAAGCAGGAAGAGACCACCTAAGTTGACATGAAACTAAGGAACCATATTAGCCAAAAAGAAAAGAATCTCAGAAAAAAAATTCTACAGTGAAGAGCCTGTAGTTCCAAAATCCACTTTGCTGAGCATATTACCACTAGAAAAAGTAGTCTTCAAAGTCAGATCTTTAAAAGGCACACAATTCATGAGGGACTCTAGGTACCGACCAAAGCTGTTGAACATCAAATTCAGATTCAAACACTCCTGGCAGGTCAAATATATTTTGCCTCTTTCAAAGGGCATGAAGTATTTAGCAGGTGAGCTGCTAAAGACAAACCTTGAAGATGACCCCCCTGTAGTGGGCAATAGCTGCCACTTGCACCTTGAGTTTCCTTAGGCCCTCTGTAAAGAAGCTAAAACCATTCCCCTTGTAAGGTACCTTTGGCTATCTGCACACCAAAAACCCTCCACACTAACGTAAGACAGAAGAGGATCTTTTGCAGGCTTGTAAGAGATGGAAACTTTGTCATAACTCAAATGTGTTCTCTCAATAGCCAAGCCATAAGACAACCAGAGCTGGATCCTTGCACAAGACCCCTGGATCTGTGGAAACCTGAAGGTTTCTCCCTCAATTCTCAAAAGATCCACAAACCAGGGACATCTTGCCAATCCAGAACTGCTACAGTAGTCAAAATTTGAATGCTTATCTGTTAGAACTGTGCAAACAAGGAGTACACAATATTCCCACAATTTAAAAGCCAAGTGGGTAGATACATTTTTCAAAATACTCAAACACAAATACATTAAATGTAAAACTTAAGGCATCAAAAAGTGCAAAAAGCGGAATATAAATCTAAATAAATCAAACATGGAACTTCAGGTCACATTTCATTCTTGAATCACAAATGACACTGAGCTGTTAACTAATTATATGTTATGAACCAGTTCCATGTTTGATGCCTTTGCAATTGAAGAACCTGTTGACCTTAAACTATTGTTTCCAAATCCATAATCTGACTTCCTCCTCCTGCCCACAATTGGGGCAAAGGAACAGAATTCCCACTCTCCTAGATCCAGGATGTGATGACAAGAAATCCACTTGAACATTCTCCATCCCTGCCATATGAGCACCTACAGCATCCTCAAGTGCTCTTCTGCCCAGATAATGTAAGATACTTCCTTGGCGACCTGAAACTTCTGCCCTGGTGACTGACATGCATTAATGCATTGTCTACAGGGAACATGAACAACTTGCCTTTGATCAATCACTCCATGAACCTGCTGGTTGACAGCGAGCTCCCCAGAGGCATGTGTCATAATACAGGCTAAGATCTTTAGAAATACCCTCTGTTTTGATTCCTCATTTCCAACCACCAATGCAAGCTGGTCCTGACATCCCCTGAAAGTGAGAGCCTCCTGGAGTATAACTGAGGTGACAAGATTGGAGAGACTTCTGCAAGGACCACATATGCACCTTGCCTAGGTTACATATCCAGGGCTGACTTGTAGATAGATTGGGGTTCGGACCCAAACTGAACTTGACAATTTTTTTCCATGGTCAAAATGCACTTACCTGTTCTTCATATCAAAGCAGATGGCCAGGTACTCCAAAGACTAATAGGTCCCAGCAAGCTCTTTGCTAAAATTTCCAATACCCATCCCAGCTACAAGTGTATTAACCTGATGGAAGTCAGACTGCCCAATGTCTTTGCTGGATTAGCCAACTGCTCAGATATGGATATCCCAAACTGCCCTTTTGGCAGAAGGCTGCCTCATCATGGACTATCACCTTTGAGAAAAGGGTCAGGGTTGTATCTAGACTGAAAAAGGCTTAAAATGGGAGGTACCACTTCATTGTGAAATACAGAAATTTTCCCATAAGACAGGGAGATCAGAATGTGAAGACAGGCATCCAGACAGGGACAAGTGAGGAAGTAGACTGCGCCTGTTCAAAGGCCTGTAGTCCCTGGAAAAACTCCCAAGAGGCGGCCATCTGGTCAATTGTCTAGCCCAAGGGGAACTGGGGTGGGCCCAGCAAGTTTCCCTCTCCCATGGAAGACCCAAGCCAAGGGGTTACTCAGATCCAGAGTACTTCCAGTTAAGGCTGCCAATCCGTCACCTGAATGGGAGGAGCCGGGCTCAGCAAAGTCCAGGGAGGCCAAATCTCCTTGAGCCGATACAAACTGGAACCCAGGTCAGGCTGAGAAGCCCTAATATGACAAGCAGCACAGAGAGCAAGGCGCTTATGTTTCTTGGCTGCCAGCGCCACTGGCGGTGGGAACTGTGCGTTCAATCAGCTCACGCTTAAAAATTTGTGCGCACAAATTCTGAGCAACTAGGCGCATGTACAGCCCTTGTGCCCAGCTTTTCCTGTATCCTGTGCTTACTTTGTGTGTGTAAGTACACGTATGACGTTATGCACGTGGCATGTGCGCAGAGCCAATGCACAGCATGTGCAGACATCCTATGGTGGGCAGTATGAGATGCACAAAGATACACATGCAAGATAGCGCCACCGGCCTACCACCCAGGGGCCACTCAACCCATTTGTAAGCCCACTTCCCTATGCCCCAACAGGAATGACTTCGGTATAGCGCACCAAGCAAGAAGACTTGAGGAAATCTTACCAAAATCCCTCTTCTCTGAAGGTAGTCTTCCTTTTTTTTTTTTTTTTTTTTAAAGCTTACCTGGGCTCAGTTTCTAATTAGTCTATCACCAAGGGGCCCTCTCCCAGGTTTAAGAGCCTCCTATGCAGGACACTATCAAAAGCTGTGCTGGAATCCCAAGTATACAATGTCCAGTTGACACCCTTAATCCAAGTCTATAGCTAACAAAAATTGATAGGATTGTATCTTGTAAGCTGTTGCCAATAGTTTTGTTACTGAATAGTTTGAGCTTTCAAAAAACTTAATATTTACAAAAATCGTTATTCTTTTGTTACCCATCAATTAATTTTTCATTCAGACCTGGATGCAAGCTCCAGGCACATAGCCTGTCTACACTGATAGCTTAGTGCTTTTTTTTTTTTTTTTTTAGTTTGATGGGAAAATTCACTGTTCTCTGAAGACAGCCGTCATCTTACCTTGACTGGCCCATCATTGTTCTCTGGGATAGGCTCAGATTTCAGGTACCTCTTCAACTCTTTATCAAAATAGCTTTGGACAAATCTCTCCAAAGCCTTCCCATCACGGCTGCAAAGCCAAATAAGCACAATTAAACTGGATCAGCAGCAAAATCCACAAATTCAAAAGCAGAATCCCAAAACACTTTGTTTACCTGGTAGATTAATAACTTGAAGAATCTGCAATTAATTACTCTGAGCAACTTATTCAATTCACACAATGTATACAGATTACCTGGTCTAAATATGCTATAAATTGTTGCTGTGAACATCAGGAAATGTGCTTAAAATTTAACATTTTCTGATAAATGACAAAAAAAATAATCAGTGGCAAGACCTAGTGATCAGATTTAGAATCCATGATTGCAAGGCTCCAGGAAGCCCTGGTACATGGCCCCCAGTCAAGGTACCCACAGTATCTGAATATAATCTGCTTTGAAGTGGCTGAAAGATGAAATACAAATCTAAATAAAAATGTCACAATGACTGGATTAAATTGAGGGAATAAATCCCTGGGAAGCCGTGAAGGTTTATGGTGCCAGATCCCAGCCTTAGTTCCGACTGAGCTGGAGGCCCAAAACAGGAACCGACGACTCAAATCAAACCATACTAAACCCTAGCCTCATCAATATGACTGCCAGGACAAAGTTAAGTTATTTTGATAATCTTCTATAGGTTTTTATGACAATGTTAAGTTATTATGCCAGACCTCAACCTTGAGTATACCTGACATTTCCTTTGAGAGCAACTAAATCAAAAGCCAGAGAAGTGAGCAACTATATAACAGCCAAGGCTACAAGGTCTATCTGATATGCCCATTTTCATGTGCTGTTGCAATACTGCAGATCTTACTGTCTTTATCCTCTCGTCCCCTGCCATGCCCGCACTGCCTCCTAGGCTCATGGAACTCCCCAGAGACATGAGCAGGCTGCTAGCCTAGGATTGGCTTTTTTTTTTTTTATAAGAAAAGTGTTCCTCTGAGCTCAGCCCTCCATGGCTGAGAACAGAACCTGGCTACAGTGCAGTTAAGTCCTCACCACCAAGCCTCTCTGCCTGCAACTGCTAATTGCATATTACAGCCAGGTCCTAAAGGCTACCAAAGTCTTTACTAAGGGAGACCACACAGTATCCCTCAGGAGGCATGCGGTGCTATATAGCTGTGTTGTCCCAAAAAAGACTAAGTTGGGTGCGCCGATGGCCTGCAGCAGAAAAGAGGTGCAAAATCATCTTGCGGCCTATCACACAGTAAAAGAAAATGCCTGGGAAGCGGGGCCTAGTCTAACAGCTGTGCCTGTACTACATCACCTCACTGAACTCCCCAGAGATTTGAGCGTGACATGTGAATGCAGAGGTAACTTGTTTTCCTCTGCTGTATTTTTCTTTTTATATATAGCTAAATATTTACCCGAGCTTAGCCCTACTGGGCTGAGCAGAAACTGGTTCCGTCTACTGGGGGAGAGGGCTAAAGCTTTCACCGGCAAGCCTCTCCCGGCTTGCAACTGCTATTGCAATTTCTGGTCTACGGCAAGTCAAGGCTACCGGACTGAGGGTACTCAGAGGATCTGAACGGTATCACCTCAGGAGGCAAGTGGTGCTGGTCTTTCCATTATCTTTCAATTGCTTTTTTTTTATACTCACAGGCACTTCCCTGAAGGGAATTCCATGTCCATCTACTGAAGATGGAGAATACTGGCAGGCTGTCAGGGGGGACTATATGGCTGTGATGTCTGCATCTCCTTGCAGAGGTACATAACCCACTCGTTAGCATTTGGGTAGGTCAACCCTAAGTATTTTTTTTTTTACTCGCTAAATGCTGTCTGAGGCACTGTTGAACAAAGCTTCCTAAAATGAAAGACTGACCTATGTAAATCTTGCTATTTTTACTTTATGAAAATTAAAAAGGCAGAGGGAGAATCAGAAGCCATTTTTTTTTAGGTGGTCCACTTGGGGGCAGTGCGGAGGATGAAATGAGGAAATAGGGCCACAAAAGGAAATCTGGAGCTCAAACCAATCCCTTGGATGCTCCCTGGTCTAAGACCATGCTCAGCTAGGGGACGGAGCACAAGGCTTTCACTGCATCCAATTCAATCCTTTTCAAACAGCCTAACTAGGCCTCATCTCAGAGCAGCAGATAGAGCATGTCCTGTGGAGAGAGAATACTGGCAGGCTAAGGGAAGAACAGGACATCAGCAAGCTTGCTAATCTCTGCCTCCATCTGCTGTTTGGTTAACATTACCCAGAGGTTTGGACTGGTCTTAATGGTTGAAGAGGAAATTGTTACTCCTGAGCCTATCCACCTTTCAGCTTCATCATGACCCCTTTTTCTAGAACTTTTTCCCACTAAAACTGCTTGAATAAGTCTGGATATCTCCAATCATGGCATGAGGGAGGGGACCTGCACTTTTACTCTAGACCTCTACTCAGCAATCAGTGCAGGTGAGGGTGTTCAGAGACCCTGCCCCCTTCCCTCCTGCACAGGCTTCCTACTAAAATCAGAAACCTGTGGAGAATGCCAAGGGCTGTGAGTATGTAACTACTGCTACTGTGGGTGAATGGGGAAGAGTGAGGGAGATGAAATCTAGGAAACTGGGCATCTGTGTGAATTTAAGTGTTAAATGGGGGTCAATACTGGATAAAGCACTGATGTAGGTTAGTTTTGGTCCCTTGTTCCCAGCTAGAGTAAGCAGTAGAAACATCACTAACTACTAGTGTCACTCTTTACAACAAAACAATGCACAGAAAAAGGTTCAGACTCACGAGAATTCTTCCTGCATGACAAACTTTTCTCCGTTAGTAGTCCGGATTGCAACGACAGGAAGTTCACCAGTATTCCCATCCAAACCAAAGTCTGAAAGCTCATGACCAAATGTTTTGCGGCTAGTAACAGCAAAGTTAAGCTTCTGTCCAGCATCAATAAACTTCTTTGCCACCATCATCACCCTGCCAAAGATAAGAGATTTAAGAACATTTAAAGACAGATATAGAACAGCAGACTGTGAGAAGGTGGGGGGGAGGTCATACCTCACAAATTACTTTAGTCAACCAAGGTCCTATCAGAGCAACTAATGGGCTCAACTTTCAAAAGGAAGCTTTACAAAAATGTGTCATTTGATTTTGTGATCTTGACCATCTGCAAGTGCATGCTTCAGTACATAAACATCTACTTGAACTTTCTGAAATGATGAAATGCACTTGTGTGTTCCATGTACTTTTTCTAGCTACTTAGGCATATGTTTTGCTCACTTTGAAAGTGAAGGCTAAGTTTACAGTTCTGTTGACAGTGCTCAAAATTCACCTGATTTTGTCATATTACCATAAAGCTTATTTTCTTAAGCAAAAATTTAGATTTATAAAATCAAGCCTTGCCATCACATTCTGACCTGTAGCAAAAAAATAAAAATCACACACCTGATTACATTTGTGAAAAGTCCCTTTGATTCTGCAGTACATTTGACAGTTAATGCAACAGTTCAACTTGCATAATAAACTTGTGCAACCAAATACAACATGATTAAGCCATTAGGGCAAATGTAACCTTTGGTTTAGTAAGTGTTTACATTTAATTCTGAGCAAGCACTGCCAGTCGAGTGACCTGTGGAAAGCAGATATGAAGAGACCTAACCTGCTCAGTATCCTTTAAACCTATGCAGAAAAAGGAAAATTGGTTCTTACCTGCTAATGTTTGTTCCTGTGGTACCTCAGATCAGTCCAGACTCCTGGGTTTTGCCTCCCATCCAGCAGATGAAGGTAGAGAATGTTTTACTGACACTGTCACTTAAATACTGAGGGACTGCAGGTGGCACCTCATGTTATCTGTACCCAAGCCAGAAATGAAAGAAGCAAAATCAACACCTTGAATAACTGACCTCCCCTGAACAAGCAGTGGGAAGAGGAAACCTTGAACTGAAAACCACCCCCACACAATACTCTGAAGAATGGCACAGGGTTATCACAAAAAAACAGACTGAGTGGACTCTCCAATATTCCCTTTCCTCCAGTGGGCAGGACTCTGGACTGATCTGTGGTACTACAGGAATGAACATTAGCAGGTAGGAACCAATTTTCCTCTCCCTGTATGTACCCAGATCAGTTTGGACTCCTGGGATGTACCAAAGCTTTCTTAAACAGGGTGGGACTGATTCCCACTCAAAGCAGAATTGGCCTCCAATTGTTGCAGGCGCTAGAGTGTCCCGCACCGCCACATGCTTGACGGGCAAGGTGCATCGGGACACCATGAAGGCATCTGAGGGGCCAATAAAATTATAACGCGTAGCCGTTCTCTTCTTACTTCCAGTACCTACTGATCCGAAGTAATCCTGGTCCACTCCTTGTAGAAGCAGGATAATCTTCCTCAGACCGCCACGATGGAGTGGACCAACTTGCCTTCATTGAGAGGGCTTAGCAGCTCCTGACCCCTGTCCAGAACCTTCTCTGGATGGCCTGTGGGTTCCCCCGAAAGGACTGCTGCCATCCTGATACTTGCTTTTGTGAGGAAGCAGACTAGGTTCTGTTGGCATGAAACCTCTCATGGAAGCGAGACCATGGCAGAAAGTTTAGTGCCCCTTATCCTCCAGCAACCTAGTTCCCTTAGAGTCTGCTAGATGCTTCATCAGTTTCTCCAGGTCTTCAAACAGTAACTGGCCCTTAAAGAGGAGATTAGCCAGCTGCGCCTTTGACCAATCATCCACTGACCATAAAAGCGTAGCCATAAAAGCAGTCTTGCAGTTACTGCAGAGACCATATTCCTAGCAGAAGTGCGGAGGATATCAGAGAGCATCTGCCATATAAGCCATGCCTGCCTCCAAGCAAGCATCCTGATCCGCTGTCGGGACAGCGCTGGCCATGTCCTGTGCCTTCTGCACCCAGCACAGACAAGCTCTCTACCTAAGGGTAGCACAGATTGCAGCTCTAAGGCTCAGAGTAGAAACTTCAAAAAGCCTTAACAGGATCTCCAACTTCCAATCCTGAACATCCTTCAAAGCTGCCAACCCTGCCTCCGGAACAGTAGTAGTCTTGGTGCCTGCACATTGCTGCGTCCACCTTTGGCACTTTCCACCGCTCCAAAATATTCTTGGACAGTGGGTACAATCTGGCCATAGCCCTGGCCACCAGCAAGCCAGCCTCCAGGGAATCCCACTCCTGTCAACCAACTTCTGCATCTGCTTCGGCAAGGGGAAAGTCCTTTGTGGTCCATGCAGCCCATCCAGAGGGTTTACCCCCTCCAGATCAGAGACTTCTGGGGCCACTGATCCCTAGCTCTTCCAGAACATGAGGGGGCCGCAATTCATCCTTGCGAAATAACCTGACCATCCTAGGGACATCTCCTTCAGCTAGAGGAGCCTCATCCACATCCTGGTCCCTGGACAGATCCTGTGGGTCATGAGTTGTTGGATCCATGCCCTCAATCTGAAGAGGCATCACCACCCCCAGGCATGTTCCAGCCCCAAAAGGCTCAAAATGCCTCCTTTCCACAGAGGCGCCATAGCCCAAGGCTTCATAAATCTACTTTGGGCCGGCTGGGAGGCTGGCCACTTCGCTGCCAGGTCCAATCTGGAGAGATAGGCCTCATGCATAAACAAAACAAAACCCGCAGAAAAACCACCATGGTCTGCCAGCTCCATGGGTGCTGAACTACCTTCTGTGCCCATTGGCACTCCCACACCCACCCACCCTGATGCCCACAGTGCAAGAGAAAGCAGGGGAGGTGAGTCCCTGCCTTCCCCATCCAAGATAGTGCTCTTGCCACGTGGAGCTAAAATGGCTGCCAACTCCTTGCACCGCCCCCCCCGCCCCCTTGGGGCCTCTAAACCAGGGCCTGCAGCACAAGTGCAAGGCTTGCTCCTGTTTGCCTTGAGGAGATTCTCACATTGAGGCGAGAGCACCTCTCCCTGCAGGATTTCCCATGTGCGCAGTGGGTTTCAGCATGGCACCCGTAGTGCAGTTCTGAGCTAAAAATAAGCTGGAGAAAAACAACCCGGCGCAGCTGTGTTGCTGTCTGGGTTCTGGGTACTGAACGGACAGCATGAGCCACACAAGCCAGCACAGCTGTCGGTAGGGGACAAAAAAAAAAAAGGGAACTCGAAGGCCCTGTCTCAGCCTCCACCGCCCCCAAAGGACACAGAAAAGGATATTTTCTGCTTCTGCAGCAGGCCAGTCAAGGAGGAAAGCCCTCAGGGGGAGCAAGGGAATCATGGACCCCTGGAATCAAGGGGCGAGCCTAGCTGGTGATATCCACCCCCCACTCGTCCTGCTCAAAGGGATGGCTCACTAAGGTGCCTAACACCTCTTCAGTTCGCTTAACTTACAGGAGCCCTGCGGGGTCACCAACCCCAGCTCCTCAAACCTGCTACCAGGGGGGGGGGGATGGTCCCACCAGGACCTGCCTACCCCCTGGAAGGTTATTCTTTGTTCTACTTGATTTTTTTTTTTTTTTTTAAAGAGGATGCCTTAACCCCAAGATCAGGGCAAGACTGCAGGGTCTGCACCACCTCCAACTGCTGGAGACAAATACTGAAGGGATGCAGGAGGCACACCAGGTTATGTGAGGGTGCCCTTCAAGTTTCTCTTTGTCTATCTGCTGGAAGGGAGGCATAACCCACAGTCTGGACTGATCCAGCTATGTACAGAACTGCTGGAGGCAGAGAAATACTGAGGGACTGCAGGTGGCACTCTGTTAAGTAGCAGTGCCTCAAAGTTTTATTCGCCTCAATCTGCTGTTAGGGATGCATAAACCCATTTGTCTGGATTGATCTGGGGTATGAACAGGATTGTGCATTTCTATACATTTTTGTATTTTGCTCTCTTCAGTATTCCACTATTCAGAGTCTAATTTCTCAGGCTATTTTGGTTCTAATCTGCAGTCTTATTTCTCTATTAGGTAAGGGTCAGCCTCCATTTGCCTGTGTATGTGACTGAAGTGCAGCATTTCTGCTAGCGTGTAGTTTCTCTATAGCAGTCCAGCTTGTTCTGTTACTCCAGTAGGTGATGTATTAATGTTCTAGGGCCTGGTGTAGTATTTGCTTTGCTGCTTTTTCATAAGGTTATTTGAATCCTGAACGTCAGTGCTGTGACTGTATGGTAAGTTTCTAGACATTCTTTACAGGAGTTTGTTTTACTTTACAAAATAGCAGTGGAGCGATATTTTTGCTGAGGTGACATCAGAATTTGAATATTTTTTTATGTTAGTTGTAATGTGAATTGTCCTAGCTCTGCCCTGCACATGTTCTGATGATTAATATTTTATTGCAGTTATGATTTCTGGTTTTCTGCAAAGAGGATTCATTTAAAGAATACATTAATTTTTGTTTTATTACATGATTGGATCAGATTGTTTTCTTTGCTTTTTACCTTATATACTTGTGCATTTATAAACTGCAATAAATATAAAATACAGATTAATAAGGAATTTCTAATGCTAAGTGTTTGAAATAATTGAGGTAAAATTTTAAAAAGTTTCATGCATGATGACGGATGCAAACCTCTTAGAAAGCCATTGCAGGGTGCAGTAAATGGCATTTATCAATAAAAATACAACTAGTAGGTCTAAGACCCGCATGCCTACAGTCCACCCCAAAAAAACCCCAAACAAACTAGTTCTGGCTATGCCAATGGTATACACATTACTGTGTGCACAACTCCTTCCTGCACTGGCAGTATATTTACATGTATAAAATGTGCACAAACTGTGGGTAAACCTTTGCACTCTGCCTAGCACACTGGCCCCAGAAGCTTCAGAGCATGGCAGGAGTTAGATTGCCACCTGCCTGTTAGTTCAAGGATTGCAAGGAAAAGGTGGCCTTACTGTGAAACAAAGATCTTCGTGCAAAATCTTAACAGGCACAAAGATCCTCATTTCACCACATATTCCTTTCTCATCTTAAAAAAAAAAAAAAAAAAAGGGGTCCTGGAAGGAGAGATTAAGCTTTAGTATGCAACTTATGTAAAACACAAACTATATTTTAAGGACTGGCAACCCAACATGTGTCATGTGGCAAATCAAAACATTTCTAAAAGTAACCCAAGGAAAGCTGCTAGGGCTGGACTAAATGAGGAACAGGAGGGGAAGATACCGCTTCCCCTCCCAAATTCTATAGTGGAAGGGTGCCATTCAAAGATAAGGCACACAGGAAGCACACATCAAAAAAAATGCAGACTCTGCTTTTGTCCAGGTGAAAGCCTAAAATTAGTCCTACCGGCACACAATTTATTCTACAAATGGGAACAAAGTAGCCCAACTGGATATCAAATAGCTCAATTTGGCAACACAGCTGATGGCAGTGAGTAAATAGGGAGACTGAATTATTGTGTTACCCATCTCCTGTAAGGATGCCAGAATGGGGAGCACTCATTACTTTAGTTCCCATTCTCAGTCCACCTGATAATGCCAAAACCAGCCTCAGTTTCTCTTGGCCTGCTTCAGGAGAGATATAGTAAAGAGAGGGGATATGCCTGATCAGCCGCTGGGGAAGTTGGACTTGGCCATTGCATACTCTGACATTCCATCCCTCCACCACCTCATCTTCATATGCAAGTGGGAAGCATGGCCAATGTCAGGCTGAGTATGGACCTGCTCAGTTCCCTCCCAAACAGCCTGCTGGAGGCCCAGGACTGACCCCTAACTCCTCTACTTTCAGAACAATGAAGGTGAGGAAAGGTCTCTAGGTATGCCAACAGCTTACAAATAGATATCAATGTTTTGGCACTGCCCAGCAACAACACCTTGCTATTTTTATCTTTGTGTAGAGGTTCCTTTCCAAGGTGAACCTCAAAAAAAAAAAAAAAAAAGAAGATTGTGATACTTTCAAACATCAGGACACTGCAGGCTAGCAAACACAAGTATATTTAAAATATACCCCTTCCATTCCCCCTCCTCCCCAAAATATATTAATGCATAGGTGACCAAGGAGTTTAGGTTTCCATCCTAACACATTGGGCTCACCTGTTTCGCCAGTAGTTAGACCCTTTGGCATTCTTCTCATAGTCCACATCATAGTAAGCCACAAGGAGGTCCTTCCCTTGGATCAAATCTTTATTATCCTCTGTTAGATGAGGGCATATCCCAAAACTAGAACAAATATTGAATGAATCCAAATTGTTACCAGTGAGCTGGAGAATGCAAGTGCCGATTTCCTTACATGCTGTAAAATATTGATTTTTGCTCATGATTGTGCTTGAGAGAAATTAGGTTTCCTAGATTTACCAAGAGCAGCATTGTGGTTTCCCTGTTAGTGTACATGAATATATAGAAATAAGTCAATTTTTTTAATTAAACTAATACATCCAACTTGTTTGAGATCTCTGCTTCCTTCAACTCACTCCCTCCTTCACTGGAGGATTTCTCAAATCAAAAGCAACATATCTAGCTGTAACCTCTCAACCATGATATATTAGGCCGTATCATACTTCATTTTCTTTAAAAAAATAATCATTAAAGAGTCAAAGTCAAGTGGCAATTGAGATTTTTGGAAGCCATCTAAATAAGAATGAACTACATATGGGGGCAGATTTTAAAAGGGTAACGTGCACCGAGCCTATTTTGCATAGGCCCAGCGACGCGCGCAAAGCCTCAGGGTGCGCGTATGTCCCGGGGCGGGACAGAGGCTTCCGGCACAGCGGCTGTGCCGGGGGATAGCGCACCGGCAGCTGGCCGGCGTGTGCAAGTTACACCTGCCAGAGGCTCCCCTAGGGCTCGGCTCGCGCAAGGTACACTATTGTGCACGCCGACCCCGGATTTTATAACATGCGTGCGGCTGGAGAAGAGAAAAAGTAGACAGTTCTGTAGATACAGAGGACCATAGTTACCAAGTGTAATCCATTGTACTGTTAAAAGTAATTGATATATTGGGCTGGGCAATAGACTCAATGACAGTGATGCATACTGCCACACAGGGGACCTAGGTTTGATTTCTAGGCCAACCAGGTTTGGGGTTGCTGTGGAGGCTGCCTTCATAGCCTTTGAGGATATGGAAAAATTCAGTTATCAAACTAGAAGCCAAAAACTTTGGGTTAGGTAAGTTCTAGAAGGGAGGTGCAGTTTGTGTCCTCTGGCCAAGGACTGTCACTGCATTTGTGTTTGTAGCAAAAAGTCAGTGAGATTTGTAAGCACTTGGCATATACATTGTATTTTGAGTTAACACTGTTTTAGATCGTGAGATACACATTTCATATTAATGTAAAAACCACAATTAACTTGTGTAATTACAATGATGGTGAAGTAGTATTTTAGTGAAGGATGCAGACTGCATGTATTTTATACCTTGAAAATTTTTTTTGGAGTTGTGCATTCATACCAGAGAGTCTCATTTTAGAGACATCAGCAATGAGTAGTTGGAACACTATACAATTCTCCCTGAAGATGATTTTCTAAACAGTCCCGTGTCAGGGAAGTAAAAGGGAAGATTATTGAAGTTTTTGTACTGGATTTAAATGCATAAAAGAAAATGTGAAAAAAGCACTCATTACAATTGTATGAGACACAGATATAGGGCTCAAAGGAAGGTTTGATTTTTCAACTTGAAATGCCCAGTATGATAATTTTAAAAATCGTTTAACATTTTGATGTTAACTGAGAAGACAGAGTGATATAAAAGGAGGATTTGATTAAATTCAACTTTGATATTTCAAACCATAGTACATACATCTCAGAAAATGGTGCTGCTGTTAGATCATGGTTGCATAGGCAGGTAAGGGAAAAAACCATTTAAGGAGGAAATTAACTCCATTATGGAAGCAGGCAACAGTGATGAGGCTGGTGTTCCTGTTTGCTCTCAGGCCAATAATACTTGGAAGCACTAGAGGCATGCCACCAGAGAATACTGGGGGGGGCAACTATTGCTGAAGGGAAGCATGCTTCATATCAAGGAGCAGCGTAGATGGGTTCAGTCTGGGAAAGCACTTCCTATCCGAGTGCATGTTGTAAGAAAAACCAGAGAGGGGGGCCACAGAAACCACCAAGTGCAGCTGAACGGGAACATTCAAATATGTCCAGTATCTCAGATTCTGAAATGTGAATGTAGAATAAAATTCGCCTACCAAAGAACCAAAATTACTTATATTCTCTATTAAACTAATCTGTACAACTCAGGAAGCTTACTGCATTTCTAATTTCTGGTATATTTTCACTTATCTAATGACCCAGCGAAGAGATACTCACATGTTCTCTTGAATGAAACTCTTAATCTTGTTATTGCTCATTTTGCCATCACTATACGAGACAGTGCTTTCTTCAAATTTGTTAGTCAGATGCGAGGGACGGAACAAAGTGATGCCCCTGCAGAAAGTAAAGAGACATTAGATACTGAATGAATGTAAATGTTACATGGCAGATGAGTACTCCATGCTTTAGCATTCAAGAAAACAAATACCAATTTTTTTTACTTGTGTTTCTGGACTGAGCGTACATGATTAGAGAGTAAATTCCCTGGAAATTTCATTAACCTGGAACAGAAGTGATGAAAGAACTTCAAAAGGAATCTTAATCTTCTCAGGTACAGTTTCCCTGCCAGAAAAACCTAGCCCCAATCACCCCAACCCCCTCATATCAGATACATAAGGTAAGAGACCCAGAGCTGTAACAAAACATTACACCAATTCTGAAAAAGATCCCAAATAGCAATAAAATGGCAGTTAACTTGCTTAGGTAATATGGCCCCCAAATCCATTGATGAAAGGAACTCGTAGTAGGCAAAAATGTACTTTTCCAACAGTTTCAAATTGTGTGACTACAAGAAGAGTTTCATTGTTTAAAAAAAAAAAAATAAAAAAATATACCTACAATCTGGAATACCCAAATGGAATGTTTTAAGAGTCCTTTACCAGTTTAACCCTAATTGCAGAAATTACTTACCTGATCATTCAGTTTTCCTTAGTGTAGACAGATGGACTTAGGACCAATGGGTTTATGCTCCCCTGGCCAGCAGATTGAGACGAGTCAGGTTTCAAAGCTGACATCACCCTAGATACATCCCTGCGGTGACCTCAGCCCTTCAGTATTCTCTTCAAAAGTCACTGGACATACTATTGAAAAGACTTGATTAAAAGATGGATAACTGCATTCAACCAAACATTAAACACTAAACCCCTTGTAAGATTATAGGTACCCTGAATGACAGTTTACCCGTAATCTCTTGAGTAGATATCCACTCCACGGGTGAATCCTTGGAACCGTTCTTGGGCAGCCATGGGTGGGATGCTGAGTCCATCTGTCTAAACTAAGGAAAACGATGTTCAGGTAAGTAATTTCTCCATTTTCTGTGTAGCCAGATGGACTCAGGACCAATGGGATGTACAAAAGCTACTAATGATCAGGGCAGGAGGCTGCTTCCTCCCGGGCCTCAAAGTCCAGGCAATAGAACCCGGAGGTGGTGTGCAACGAGGATAATGTCACCGCTCGGCAGATGTCGACAGGAGACTGAGCCCTGAAGGGGTAATGGCTTTCCTGCCTCCACACAGGCTTCTGTGATCACCTCCTTAATCCAGTAAGCTATAGCAGCCTGCAAAGCTGATTCACCCTGCTTCCTTCCACAGTGAAGGGGATCTGTTCTGAAACTTCCAGATACTGCACCAAAAGCGGTATTCTTCCAAGTTCTTGTGCTTATTTAGGGATGGCAATGAAATGGACTGATTCAAATCAAACTCAGACTACCTTGGACAAGAAGGATGGAATAGTACAAAGCTATAACACTTCAACACAACGTCTGTGGTTCAGAGATGCAACGTGCCAAGCACATAGCCATCAAGGTTAATAAATGCAAGGAGAGATTGTACAGTGGCTGAAAGGAAAGCCCTGCCAAAGTCTCCAATATTAGATTAAGATTCCACAAGGGAACCAGCCACTGTAGGGGCAGCTGGAAGTGCTTCACCCCTTTCAGAAAAACAGGCCATGTTCGAATGAGCTGACAGGCAGGTTCCATTCACCTCACCCCTAAAACAGGAGAGAGCTGCTACCTGGACCTTCAAGGAGATAGGGGTGAAACCTTTAGTCAAGCTATCTTACAAAAATTCCAGAATTAGTGGGATTTTGACCATCCGAGGGTAACACCGCATTCCTTGCACCAGGCCTCAAATACTCTCCAGACCCACACATATGATAGGGATGTAGAGAACTTCTGCGCATGGAGTAAGGTGGCAATTACTGCTGCCGAATACCCTCGCTTCAACAGGTGAGACCTCAAGGGAAAGACTGTATACAGAATCAAGTTGGATCCTTGTAAAGGACTGGCCCTGCTGTAGCAGGTCCCTGTGTGGTGGGAGGCACGGGGGGGGGGGGGGTCTCCACATGTCCACATACCCCTGACACCTGGGTCAATCTGGAGTTACTAGTAGGACTAATCACCTATGGAGCTTGATTCTGCGAATGGCCCTGTCCAGCAGGGGTCACTGAGGGAAGGTGTAAAGCAACTCTTCTTCTGGCCAGGACTGAACGACAGCATCGATCCCCAGGGACCACTGATCTCTTATGCGAAGTATCGGGGAACCTTGATATTGAGAGATGCGGCCAGCAGATCGATGGACAAGACACCCCAGTGATCTATCAGCTGAAAGGCTTTGGTCGAAACACCCACTCTCCTGGATCCAGACTCTCCCTTAGGGAATCTGCTATGATGTCTTTTCCTGCAATGTGGGAGGCTGAGATCTGTAGATGTATTTCCGCCCATTCCCTAAGGAGGTCTCTTGTGACACTTGCTGGCTTTTGGTTCCACCCTGGCGGTTGATGTAGGCTACCATTACCAGGACTGCTTGTCCATGGAGTCTGTGGCTGAATTATAGATGCCAATCTGACTGCCCGGGCTTCCAGGAAGTTGATGTTCCAAACGGCCTCTTGCTTAGTCCAGTGTCCCTGGGTCACCAGTTCCTGACAGTGAGCTCCCCAGTCCCGGAGGTTTGCATCTGGTTGTGAGGACCAGCCAGTTCGGAGAGGACAGGGGTACACCCCAGCTCCGATGAGCTTCCTGCATACACCAGAGCAGAGAGCATACTCCCATTGGTAAGTAGAGGCGAATCGAATAGTCTTGAGACTATGGGTTCCAATGTAACAATAGTAAGTGTTGAAGTGATCACATGTGTGCCCTCTCCCACAGTCCTTCCTCCAGGGTTGCTGCCAAACCAAGAACTTGAAGATAGCTCCACACCGTCGGGCGTATCGTGCTCAGATGACACTTGGGACATCAACTTCCTTATTCATGTGGTCAGAAGGAAGACTTTGCCCTGCTTGGTGTCAAACTGGACTCCCAGATATTCTAAGGACTGGGAGGGCTTGAGACTGCTTTTGTCCCTGTTTACGACCCAACCGAGTTCCTGAACCAAGGAGGTCACCTTGTTGGTCACCCAGAGACTCTCTTCCAAGGACTTGACCAGGATCAACCTGTTGTCCAAGTACGGGTGCACCAGGATTCTCTTCTCAATGCTGCGCTATGACCTCCATAATCTTGGAAAGTGTTCTAGGGTGGTGGCTAGGCCAAAGGGCAGAGCCCAGAAATGATAATGGTGACCCAGTACCATAAAGCATAGAAAAAGCTTTGCTGTTCTTGAAGGACTGGAATATGTAGGTAGGCCTTGGATAGATCCAGGAAGGTTAAGAACTCAATTATACAGCCATTATCAGAGTGTAAGTTTTCCATGCAGAAATGGATTTGTAGATGTCAGCTGACATGAGGTCCAGGATGGGGCAAAAGGAACCCTCCTTCTTGGGTATGATGAAATAGATGGAATGCCTCATTTTCCTAGAGTGCAGGTACTGGATTATAGCCCTCATCCTGAGGAGCCTCAAGAGTAGTTTCTACTGCCTGCTTTTTGTGCTGGGGAGTGGCAAGAGACATGAATACATTCTGAGGAGTGCTGTAAAATTCCAGCAATATCCTTCTCCTATGACTTCCAGTACCCTTTTGTCCGAAGTGATCTTGACCCATCTCTGGTAGAAGAGGGACAACTGACCCCCTATTTCCTCACTCCGAGGATGGGTCGGCAAGTTTTCATTGGGGGTTTGGACGAACCAGAACTTGCCCCTCTCTTGGGTTGTCAATGACGAAAGGCCCGAGACCTCTTAAAGGGCCAAGGTATCTGGAATGTCAAGTTTCTGTAGGGACAAAAGCATTGGGAGCCCCTGGATCAACCCCTTATATGTGACGGAAACTCTTATCTTTTGATAGCCAGGCGACTGGAGATTTGCCCCATTTACTGGCCTGCTTTTCCAATTCGCTTCCGAAAAGGAGTGATCTCTTAAAGGGCATCTTTGTAAGATTTGTCGTGGAGGTTGCATCTACTGACCAATTCCACAGCCGTCTTCTGGCCGCCAACACTGAGGCCACTCCTCTGGCCGAAGTAGACTAGATCAGAGCCCGCGGTGATTGGTTCCATAACTGTTCTGGAATTCACCCCCGAGTCATCCACCTCCTGAGAGAGGAGTAAATAAGAACGAGCTACCGGGGTACAACAAGAAGCAATCTAAGGTCATTGCGACAGCAAAGGCCTGTTTAAGGATGGACTCTATCGTGTTCATCCTTTAAGGCCGCTCCTCCCACTACTAGGATAGTTCGCTTAAGAGATGGGGCACACCCAACGCATCTACATTAGAGAAACAATGCTCTCTCACTGCTGGATCCAGTGGGTACAGAATTTAATTCTTGTCCCCCTTTAAAACTTGCTTCTGGGGCATCCCATTCCAGGTCAATCAACTCCTGGATGGCTTCCAATACTGGAAAGTAGCAAGAGGCTTTCCATAGGGCAATCAGAATGAAGTTCCTCTTTGGTTCTGTCAGAGTCTGCCCCAGGAACTTCCAGCATCTTCAGGGTCTGGGATGCCAGGGCAGACAATTCATCTCTATGGAAAAAATGTAGCATGGTCCAATACCATTCTAAACCAGGGGGAATTTCCCCATCTTCCAAGGAATCTGTATTCTCCATGTTGTCCTGGTCCCTCCAGGGATACCCTTGCTGAGGCAAAGCATGCCTCAAAGGCTGCTGATAGGACAGAGAGGGAGGGCTTACCGGCTGACATTCTGTCCGGAAAGGGGTGAGGTAGCAGACTGCGCCTGTACGAAGGTTTGAAGGCCCTGGAAAAATTTCATCCAAGAGAAGGCAGTCGGGTCCATGCCTAACCCAGGAGGTACTGGGGTAGGTGCTGCTGAATTTCCCTCTCCCACAGATGACCTAGTCCTGGGGTACTCAGATCCAGGGTACTTCCAGTTAAAGCTGTGGCTATCCCATCTGAATGGGAGGAGCTGGGCTTAGCAAAGTCCGAGGAAGCCAACTCTCCTTGGGCTTCCTTACAGTGCTGACAGGTTGGAATTCAGATCAGGCTGTGAAACCTTAATAAGACAAGCAGTGCAAAGAGCAAGGTGCTTAGGTTTCTTGGTTGCTGGCACCACTGGCGGTGGTAACTGTGCATTCCAGTTGGCTCACACGTAAATTATATGCACATAAATTTAGAGCGCCTAGATGGGACCCAGTGAAGCACACGCTCAGTCCATGTGCTAGCTTTTCCTGTATGCGCTTACGATGTGCATGAAAGTATGCGCTATTACATGCACAGTACATGTGCATAGCAGACGCACCTCATGTACCGACATCCTACGTAGGGCCGTACTGCACTCACAGAAACGTGCGCAAGATGGTGCCCATGAAGCAGATCATGCAGTGGGCCTAAAGTGGGGCCTAGCCTACTGGGTCCTGTTCAATCCACTCAGAAGCCCAATTCCTCTTACCCCCACTGAAGCAGAACGACATGCCGAGCACGGAGACCAGAGGAAACCTACCAGAAATACCTCCAATCTCTGGATTGGTGAATTTTCTTTTTTTTTTAAAATCTCTGGGCTCAGAGCTTAACGACTGAGTACAGAGAGTCTCTCCAGCTGCAGGGGAAGGCGGCTTTGGCTGTCACAGCTGTGCTCTGCTTCCTGCACCCGTTGCCTTTCTGCTCCTCAAGCAGCAGAGTCCATGCTGGGAACTAGCTACCAGACCAAGTCACACCTCTGAGGGATCTCACAAATTGCCTCAGGAATTCTCAAATGGGGGAGGGACCTTTAGGTATCACCGCAGGAGGACAGGCCTCAATCTTTTCTCCAATTTAAAAAGTAGAATTTTCTTCCGAAAAGGTACAGCAATCCCCATTGGGAAAGCAAGTCCGCATCTGATGGAGACAAATACTGAAGGACTGAGGTCACCGCAGGGGTGTATGTAGGGTGACGTTAGCTTTGAAACCTGATTCAGTCTCCATCTGCTGGCAGGGGATCATAAACCCAATGGTCCTAAGTCCCATCTGGCTACATGCTAGGTTAAATGTCGTAAACCAAGACATTAATTTGCCAATATCTTGCTCCGCTATCAAGGAACAAGTAGGGTAGGGCGAACTATAACTTCTGGTTCAGATTGCTCAAGAAAATTAGCTAAGTTCTGCATATCCAAGGGAACTTCATTAGAGTTCAAAGGAAGTTGCCTTTCACACGAAGCAAGAGGCAGAAAAACTACTGATAGGAATCTCAGCTTGAGGTAAATACTTTCAAAAGATATCTGCATAAAGTTAACATAGGGTGTTCCCCCATTATTCTAGGAAAATCAACCAGTCTAATATTTAGACAATGCCAACTTTCCAAAAGCTCAACCCTTCTGGACAATGCAGTTCTATCTTTGATAGTTGCCTCTCTGAACTTTTGCATTTCTTATATGTCTCCTTCCAATTTCCAGACTGAAGATTGTAAATTTTTTCATGAATTCCTCATGGGCGTTAATCTTAGAGTCCAAGGAGTTAGTAGGCAGATCAATTTTTGTATTACAGCTTTTTTTAGATTTTTTTTTGTACATATTACAGCTTTTTATAGCCTGTACGAGCCCAGCAATTAGCCCCCATAAGGTATGAAGTGTTACCACTGCTGGTTTGATGGGAGAGAAGTTCACTGGGTATCTGCATTTCTCCTTCCTTGGGACTGTAGAGGTGAAAGAACAGCTTCCTCCCTCTGTGCTCCTTCCTGTGGCACCAAAACACTGACGTTGCTCAGAGACACCGAAAGTGCACTTTGAGCAGGGTCCATCTGAGCTGATGGCATTCTAGTATATATGGGGGGGGGGGGGGGGGGTGTTTGACAGAAACCTCATCCTCTGGTGAAATGACTCCTTCATGATTCTCAACATGAATTTTGCCCTTAAGCCTTCTCCAGGTCTTGCATGACCATTGAGACTGCAGATACATGCCTAAAAGCCATTGATAGCCTTTTTCCTAGGCTCTTCTCCTGACAGTCCACCTTAAAAAAAAAAAAAAGTTTCTAGTGGATACCAGACCATAGCACTTCATTGAAGACTGCAACAGAGGTCACAGCGCACCTTTGAACCTACCAACTTCTTTAGAGCCATGTATTTAAGATGACAGCTTGCTGGAAAAGAGCAAGATTTGGCTGTCAGACGTCTCCAACTTCAGCCCAGAGAACACAGCAGCCAGTGAGTCAGCTTGCCAAGGCAGCGATGAAAAATTAAGATCTGCAACAAGGCAGATAAAAGATACAAAAATAGAGGGTCACACATCTGCATGAGCTTGGACAAAGACTGAAATGTTTAAGGCAGCATGCACAGGAGAGCCATCACATGCTCAGTAAAACTTACTGAGCTTTGAGAAGTGAAGACACCTGTGTCATGGCTATATCAGTCCTGCTTGGAGAAAGCATGAGAAAAATAAAATACCTCAGACAAGTATCTACAATCACCTCAATCTTAACCTAAAAACCTGCATCTATCTACCCATTTCCATTATAAAAGCCATCAAAATTCGTGATCAGTGGAATTTATTCTACATGAGTTGAAAGTCTAACATTATGAAAGATGAATGCCTCCTACAGAATGTTTCCCAATGCTTAGATCTTGGCTCTTAGCACATTGCATGTGATGCCCATCTCTTTCCCTACTCAGGTTTCTGCTCAAACAGAACATTTTCTGGTAAAACCAGTTAAACCACCAGCCAAAAGCTGAAACAGACTATACAAGCTAAGGTAATTTTTGGCTACCAAAAAAAGTAGAAGGCACTACAGAATGGATGACACCACAGCTGATTTGGCCAAAATACTGAAATATAATAGGACTAGGGGGCATTTCATGAAGTTAGCAAGTAGCACATTTAGGACTAATTTCATCTTCGCTCCAATCTTCTGTTCCTTTGAGAACCCCCTAGTTCTCCCCTCTCCCTGTTCCATGTAATTTCCTATGTTTCATGTAAACAGATATGTTTTCTACAAATACCAATATATAAAAGCTGTTAAATAATCGTAGAAAATTCTCACTCAACACACAATTAAGCTCTGGAATTTGTTGCCAGAGGATGTGGTTAGTGCAGTTAGTGTAGCTGGGTTCCAAAAAGGTTTGGATAAGTTCTTGGAGAAGTCCATTAACAGATATTAATCAAGTTTACTTAGGGAATAGCCACCTCTATTAATTGCATCAGTGGCATGGGATCTTCTTAGTGTTTGGGTAATTGCCAGGTTCTTGTGGCCTGGTTTGTTTCTGTTGGAAACAGGATGCTGGGCTTGATGACCCTTGGTCTGACCCAGCATGGCAATTTCTTATGTTCTTATGCTGCTTGAAACTAAAGAGCTTGCTATTTGAAGTAAAAGGTCTCATATCCGTTTGGAAACCCACTACAGAGATCCTTTACAGCTTGTCAACACAAGGAATCTTCCAGAGAATCAAGTTTAGGCTAATAAATGGATTTGTACTACAGGTTTCTTTTAGAAGAATACTTTTCCAGAAGGGTCTGTAGCTCAGGATTTAAAAAAAAAAAAAAAAAAAAGAGCCCACTATGGTTAGCTAGATGAGTCCAATATTTTAAATTTATCCTTACTCCATAAAATAAAACCTTGCTCAAATGAGAAATAGCTGACAAAACAGCTCTGCTCTATGCTCAGAACTTGTGCTACAAAACAGGTCTATACCCATGTTACTTACTCTCCATCTGGTTCGTATTTCTGCAGCAGTGATGCCTCACTGGTGTGTGCGAAACGGTACTTCTCTCTGAAACTGTCAGCTGCTTTCAAGAACTCTGTGTGAGCAGGGCCATACAAATCCCGGAAGAAGCCTATAAGGAACAGAGGGGTTGGTCTCAAGTATCTTCTTTGCATTATCAGGTTTAATATACCCAACATCTCTGCCAATCACTGAATTTATAAATTCTCATCTATGAATTTAACAAGAGGACAATCCTACACAAATGGTATTTATGATGCCCCTGGAATACACCCTCACATTCACTTACACAATTAGGTTCATAAACAAGAATAACTAGACAATGGTAAAAACAGCTGAGGTGTTAGATTCTCTCGCCAGAGGATCTGGGTTTATTCCTGAGTCAGATATTCCACTCCCTATTATACTATCGTTAAATGAGATAGGATATTTACTAAAATATGATTTCATCACTTTGTTTAAATCTAATAGATTCATAAAAGAAACCAGCAGTATACCCCTATCTATTTGTACTTTCTAGGAAATTTGTGAGGTTCCCTTGAAAGGGAGTCTCCTCAATGTTCAAATTAGGGTTTCTCTTAGGAAGAAAATAATATCTAATTGCTGGCAAATCTCTTTCAGCAAAAGACAATACTTCGAGGAACCTATGTAAAGTTTCAATTGGAACTTCACCTACTACTCTAGGAAAATTTAACAATCGCAAATTCAATCGTTTCGTATTGTTCTCAAACATTTCAATTCGCCTGGACAAAAAATCCCTGTCTAACAGCAACCTGAAATTCTACATTTTTCTTCCCCATTTCCTCTAATGATTTAATTCTATCTTCTGTATTATGTAGAGCACTCTGTATCTCAATTTCCTGATTATTTTTCCCAGCAATGACATCCATTTTTCTCTCTAACCCTTTCAAATTAGATGCCATCATGTCCCACAATAACTCCAATGTAACCACTGTGGGGCATGTCATTTATCTCATTTAACGATAGTATAATAAAGATTTTTCCTGATCTTTCAACACTTACACAGTTAAAGAGAAAGAACTTCTTGGCCTTTCGCCAAGAAGCTATTGCTATGGGATATTCGTTTATATTGCGATATCCATGTAAGTGTGTAATTAAAAAACAGCAAGATACTTTCATTTTTTGTGCCTGATCACTTGAAAATTTTTATTGAACAAAGAAAATCAGCCATAGTGTCCCCTATACCCAGTGAATAAATTAAATAAATGCAGGAAGTACAATGCAGAATTTTGCTTAGAATTTGATTGTAATAATCTCCCTTTAGTTATTATGCCTCTGGTTTCCTTTTAGATGTTTGCAAAATTCTATTGATTATATCATAAATTAGATTGAATAGAGTTGAAATTGTTATCTAGTAATTACACTATGGAATATGTATTTACTTCTGTATACATTTGAAAAATCAATAAATATATAATTGAAAAAAAGAAAAAAAAAAAGATATTCCACTCCCTGCATTGGCTGAGGATGCTATGCAAGCAACATTCACAGCCCCTGCTGGAAGACAATCTCCAATTGTCCAAATAAGGATGTACACCAGGACTCCTTTCCTCAGTGCTGCTGCCACTACCACCACTGCAATTTTGGTGCAGGTTCTGGGAGCGGTAGCTAGTCCAAAGGGTTGCGCTCGGAATTGATAGCCCAGTATGGCAAAGCGCAGGTTGTCCTGATGGACTGGGAAGTGAAGGTAGGCTTCGGATAGGTCCAGGGAGGTTAAGCATTCTCCCGGTTGTACCGCCATTATAAGAGAGCGTAGGTTTTCCATGCGGAAGTGTGGTACCTTCAGGTATCGTTTGACAGACTTGAGGTCCAGGATGGGCCGAAATGTTTTCTTGGGAACGATAAAATAGATGGAATAGTGGCCAGTATTGTTGAAGCGAGGGTACCAGGGCTATTGCCTTCAGGTTGAGTAGTCTTGCTAGTGTGGTTTCCACTGCCAGTCTCTTGGAGTGGCAAGGTGATCTCAAATTTGTCTGGGGGGGGGGGGGGGGGGGAGCTTTGGAATTCCAGAGAGTACCCCTCTCGAATGATAGTTAAGACCCACTTGTCAGATGTTCGACCCATCTTTGGTAGAAGAGGGCAAGTCTGCCCCCTATGTCTTCTTCCTGTGGATGGGTCTGCGTCTTCATTGTGGGCTATGGCCTGAGCCTGCCCCTCTCTTAATGTGCTTGTTCTGAAAGGAATGAGACCTTCCTGAAGGGAGAGATGCTTGGGACTGTGCGTTCCTGTAAGGTTTAACACACTGATCCTCTACCCTTGGTTCTTCTGGGGGAGGAGCGCTATGTTCTTTTGTTCCTGTCTTCAGGTAATCAGGGTACTGGGATAACGACCCATTTGTTGGCTAAATTCTCCAGCTCGCTCCTGAACAGGAAAAATCCTTTAAAAGACATTTTTGTGAGGTTCGTTTTGGAAGTTGCGTCAGTTGACAAATTACGGAGCCATAATTGTCTTCTGGCCACCACTGAGGCAGCGACACCCCTGGCTGAGGTGCGCAAGAAGTCTGCGGTAGCATCGGTGAGGAAGAAAACCGCAGGTTCCATCGCTTCTCCGGGCGTGGTTGCATCTCTGGAGAGGATCAAACAGGAACGTGCCACCAAAGTGCAGCAGGAAGCAATTTGTAGCGTCATTGCTGATACAAAGGACTGCTTAAGGATGGCTTTCAGCCTTCTGTCCTGGGTGTCCTTCAGTGCCACTCCTCCCTCCACCGGTATCGTAGTGCATTTTGAGACTGCACAGATCATAGCATCCACTTTAGAGAAACGCATGAGTTCCTTAGCCGTGGGTTCCAGCGAGTATAGGGCTTCCAGGGCCCACCCCCCTTTGAAACTGGCCTCTGGAACATTCCATTCCAGATCAATCAGTTCCTTGATGGGCTCCAACATAGGAAAGTAGCAGGACGACTTACAGAGGTACACCAACATGGGGTTCTTCTTTGGTTCCAATATAGGCTCGGTGCCTGGAAGACCCAATGTCTTTATAGTCTGGGACACTAGGGCTGGTAATTCATCCTTGTGGAAGGATCAGAGCATAGTCTGGTATGGTTCCATCCCTGGGGGAATTTCTCCTTCCAGGGAGTCACTTTCCTCATCTGAGGTGTCTGGATCCTCATCAGGGACACACTTTTTTTTAAGAGGCATGTCTCGAGGAACTCTGGAGGGGCCGGGAAGGGCTTGAGCTTCCGGTAGGGTTTGAGTTAGGTGGGTAGCAGGGGCTGGTTGTGCCTGGACAAAGGTTTGCAGCCCTTTTAAAAATTCCACCCAGGCTAAGGTTCCTGGGTCCATGTTGATCCCAGGAGGGATTGTAGTGGGAGCCCTGGAGGTACTTTCCTGTGGGGGGCGCAGAGTTGGAAATACTTAGGTCCGGGGTGCCATCCTCAGTGGTTCCAGATCCCTCTCCTGGCTGTAGGTCTTGTTTTGGTCTTCCTTGGGTCTGCTCACACTGTAGGCACATGAGAGATTCCAATTCAGGCCATGCGGCTCTTAAGTGGCAGGCCGGGTAAAGGAAGGGTCCCTTGGCTTTCTTGGAAGGTAGTGCCATTGTTTGTGAGCATGTAGGGCTTAAAACTCATCCGTGCGTGGAGTTATGCGCGCGGATGTGCAGAAGATACATGTACGATGTGCGCACGTTGTACATGCGGGCAACGGATTTTGTGTGCACGGCAGTTATGTGCACAACCTAGATGTGTGCGCAGTTAAGCGTGTGCCCTTACTGGCACGCTCAAGTTAGGCATCTCGGGCCTCCAGCCTGCCTCGCGCATACCGGTCAAAGGGGGAAATGGTACAGACGACCCAGATGGCAAGATGGTGACCCCCGAAGGGTCTCCACGTGTGTAGACCCTCACACCGAATTGGGGCCTAGCCAAAGAAGGGCTGCTCAACCTGATTTTAAACCTCGTCAGAAGATCGGTATGGCTAGTCGAGCCTTGGGAGACCAGAGACTTAAAAGTAAAGGTTTCTACCTTACCGGTCTCTGCGCTTACCGGTACATGCCGGGCGGTCTCCAGCTGCGGGGGAGGGGGTGGGGGTGGGGAGAGGGGAATACCTTCACTGCCAAGCTCAAATCTGCACCCACTGCCTTTCAGCCACCCTGGGGGCTAAGTCCATGCCGGAAATCGGCAGTTGGACCAAGGCTCACCTCTGAGGGATATCTGAGTCACCTCAGGAAAGTCTCAACTGTGGGAGGGACAGTTAGGTTTCACCGCAGGAGAAGCAGGGCTCTTAACAGGTAAATTTTCTCATCTTTGTAAAAGTTACACTATTCTTTTTTGGATAATGCCCACATCTGCTATGGAGACTGAGTCATACTGAAGAGCTAAGCATGCTGCACGGGTATATGTAGGCTGACGTCAGCTTTGAAATCTGACTCAGTCTCCCATCTGCTATCAGGAGAGCAAAATACCTATTGGTCCTGAGTCCATGTGGCTACATGCTAGGAAACTACACCATGATGCTTACAGCTCTGCAAAATGAAAGACTGAAGGACCCTGCATGGACGTGTGATATAGGGCATGCTCAGTGTGCCTAGTCAAAGTTCTAGAAGCTGACAAATTTTCCACATTGGGGCTCCACTGATGTCACCCATGTGAGAGAACTACCATCCTGCTTGTCTTCAGAGAACTAAAGCTTGCTCTTTAGAAAATGTATCATCTACCCCAGGATCCTGAAGGAACTGAATAACCCTGATTACTTTTGTCCTACGACTTCACTCGAATCAGCCAATCGAGATATGGATGAACCACTGCCTCCTTTCAGAGTACCACCATTATCTTGGAAAAGGTTCTGGGGCCATTGCCAGCCCAAATGGCAATGTCTGAAAGGAAAATTAGTTCTTACCTGTTAATGTTCGTTCCTGTAGTACCACGGATCAGTCCAGACCATGTGTTGAGCCTCCTTTCCAGCAGGTGGAGACAGACCAAAACTGAAAGGGTATCCTATATGAGGACAGAGCCTACCCTGCAGCCCCCTTCAGTATAACCATTGTCAAAGCAGAAAACAAAACAAGAGTAGGATCAAGCAAGTAACCAAAAAGCTCAATTGAGCAACTCCAGAACAATATAAAACACATGGTATGCCTAAGCGCTCTTTGCATATTCTTGGTGCTCGAACAACCAAGGCTTCCGGTGTAATTGCTCAGTGTTCTGTCAAGAATGAAGTATCAAGGTCAGCGAATCTGCAATTAACAAGCTTCGAGTGGACAGTAAGAAAAAGACAAACCGGGAAGGGCATCTGAACTGATCCGTGGTACTACAGGAACGAACATTAACAGGTAAGAACTAATTTTCCTTTACCTGTACGTACCCAGATCAGTCTAGACCGTGGGATGTACCAAAGCTTCCCTATCCCGGGTGGGACCGAGAGTTCTGCTCGAAGCACTTGCCGCCCAAAAGAACCAAAAACCGGTGCATTCACATCCAGACGGTAGTGGCAAGCAAAAATATGCAGGGATGTCCATGTGGCGGCCCTGCAAATCTCTTGCAGAGAAACAGATTGACTTTCTGCCCAGGAAGTAGCTTGAGAATGTAATGAATGAGCCTTTAGGTCCCCCGGAACCACCCGACCTTGGCAAAGATAGGCAGAGGAAATCGCCTCCTTCAACCACCGCGCAATAGGTGGTCTTAGAAGCCGGTTTGCCCTGATTGGGACCACTCCAAAAGGGTAGTCCGAGACCTGAAAGTCATTGGGGACCTGGAGATAGGAGACAGAAACAAGAAAAACTGTCTTGAGCGTGAGGTCTTTTACCGTAGTCCAACGGAGATGTTCGAATGGGGCAGCACAGAGGGCCTGAGGACAAGATTAAGTCTCCATGACGGGCAAGTAATGCGAGCGGGCGGACGCAGGTCCTTGACTCCCTTCAGGAACTGAACTAAGTCCGGATGGCCTGCTAGGTGATGACCCCCGACCCGTCCAAGGAGTGTGCAGAGAGTGGAAACTTGCACGCGCAAGGAACTGAAGGAAAGGCCCTTGGCGAGACCCTTCTGTAGAAAAGAAAGAACCAACGAGACCGGGGCGGAACGTGCCGAGACACCCGACTCCTCACACAGTCTCAAAGTCCTTCCAAATATGCACGTAAGCTAGAGAAGTCGACTGCTTCCGGGCTCGCAGCAAAGTGGAGATAACCTCCTCCTTATAGCCCTTATGCCTCAGGCGTCTGTTCAAAAGCCAGGCCGCTAGACAAAAGCGATTGGCCTGGTCGAAAAACACAGGTCCCTGCCAAAGCAGACAAGGAAGATGGCCTAGCCGGAGAGGTCAGTCCGTCGCCAGGTTGACGAGATCTGCGAACCACAGCTGCAAGGCCATTTGGGTGCTACCAGAACCACTGGCCCTCGGTGGAGTTCAATTCTTCGGAGAACCTTTCCCAGAGGCCACTGAGGAACACCTACAGAAGGACGTCCATGGGCCAAGGGAGAGCCACAGCATGCACTCCTTCAGAGCCGTGCTCTTTCCAACGGCTGAAGAACCGATTGGCCTTGGCATTGCGCAAGGTCGCCATAAGGTCCAGGTGAGGGGGACCCCCACCTGCCGACGATCAGATCCATGGCTTCTTCCAAGAGTTCCCACTCTCCCAGATCGAGAGACTGACTGAGGAAATCGGCCTGAACATTCTCCTTGCCCACTATGTGAGAGGCCGCCAAGCAATCCAGATGCTGCTCTACCCAGTCGAAGAGAAGGCTGACTTCTAGGGCCACCAGGCGTCTGCCTCCCTGACTGTTGATGTAAGCCACGGTGGTGGAGTTGTCGGAAAGAACCCTCACTGCTTTGCCACGTATCAGGGGCAGAAACTCCTGCAGAGCCAGACGTACCGCCCGGGACTCCAACCGATTGATTTGCTAACGAGCTTGCGACCAGATCCCCTGAGTGGACTGGGACTGGCAGCTGCTCCCCAGCCCTAGAGACTAACATCTGTGGTTACTATCGTCTACTGTGGAGATTGGAGAGGCATTTCCCCAGAGAAGAAGAGGAAGTGAAAGACACCACTCCAAGGCGGTGACGGTAGAGGCCGAAAGTGGGAGATCTACTTGGAACTGTTCCGACCCCGGCTGCCAACAGGATAGCAAAGCTCTCTGTAATGGTCGCATATGAGCAAATGCCCAGGGGACGAGGTCGATGGTGGAAGCCATCAAACCCAAGACCTGAAGGTAGTCCCAGGCCGTCGGAAGAGGAAGTGAGAGCAGATTCAGAACCTGGTCGATCAACTTGAGGGCCTGCGCACGAGAGAGGAACACCTTGCCTGAGTGTCAAAGTGGGCTCCCAGGAACTCTAACACCTGGGAAGGCTGTAGCTTGCTTTTGGGAAAATTCACTTTCCAGCCGAGAGATGCGAAGAGAGCTAGGACCCGATCCACCACCTGTCTGCAGAGAGACTCAGACTTGGCCCTTACAAGCCAGTCGTCCAGATAGGGGTGGACTAGGACTCCTTCCCGGCGGAGGGCTGCTGCCACCACCACCACGACCTTGGTGACTGTGCGTGGTGTGGTCGCAAGGCCGAAAGGCAGTGCCCAAAACTGGAAATCCCGGTTGACGATGTGGAAGCAAAGATATGGAAGCAAAGATATTTCTGGTGATCACGGTGAATCGGAATATGGAAGTATGCCTGTCAAATTGAGCGAGGCGAGTCAATTTGGGGTATAATATGAGCATTATAGGATGCAGTAAAAGTTCAGGAAATTGTTAAGTGAGCAACTGTATGATGGTGATGTATCCTATGTTTGGATAACTTACTGTATCAATACCCTTAAAAATGTTAATTAAAAAAAAAAAGAATGTGCAGATACACCTCAGACTGCAGGTGGCACAGTCATTTATAAGGTGGCATCCATCTGTTGGTAGGGAGAAAACCCCATGTGTTTGGACTGGTCTGGTAAGGACAATAAGTACATCAGTTATCGGAACATGCTCAATTCCATGGACTTTCACTGCCTTTAGCATCAGACTCAGATTCTATTTATGATCATGTTACTTTCCACTCACCTATGACACTTGGATCTTTGTCACTGATGAATTGGTTAAACTCTTCAACAGATCTGAGTGTCACAGAGGCAGGACCTGCTTGCTTCTTCAGCTGACTCACAATGCCATCTTTTGGGGGGGGGGAAAAAAAAAAAACAAAAAACCAGACATTGTTGATTAAATAAAATCACATTATAAAGCCAAGGGCACACTGGCAACATTTTCAGTAGATTCTGTAATCACCTGCACACAGGAGCAAATGAGGATGACATTTATAGAGACTCCCTGTCAAAAGCCAGTCAAAGGGAGTACAAGAGCATGGTTATTACATGTATACATTAATTCAAACCAAAACATGCTTTAGATGCAAAGTACATATAGCAAAGTTTGCATGCAAATAAAAAACCCAAAATATGAAACACTCCTGCATTTCACCTCCTGACCCTTTTCTCCCCCATGGTCAAACACCACACCCATTTTTGGCCACTGAAAGGAGAAGTCTCAGCCTGGGGTATTTACTCAGGCAACTACTTAGTAACCTGGGCAAGGAGAAATTACTACTTACCCGATAATTTCCTATCCTCTAAGGGCAAGTCTATCTCCACCAGTAGGTTATGCACCTCTGCCAGCAGATGGAGATGGTGCAAAAGCCAATGTCACAGCTATATAGTCCCAACCCTCATCAGCCCGCCAGTATTCTCTGGAAAAGCCAAACTGAGGACAAACTGTTAATAATCGAATATAATCAATTGCCCTCATGCTTCCAACCCCACAGGAAGACTAGGCTCAGACAAAAGTAGAAATATGCATTAAACTAAAGGCTAGAAAAACCACTTACTAGTCTTCATCGAAGAGCAGGAATCACATGGTTTGCCCTGAAAAGGGACAACCATAAATACGTCAGCAACCTACGGCAGGTGTGGGATTGACCTGCCCTCTGCGGAAAGGAAGTTAAGTAAATTTCTCCTTCCTTTACATTCTGGCAAGTCAATCCCTGCCAATAGGATGTTCCAAAGCTAATCCTTAAACGGGTGGGAGGCTGCAAGCAGTCCAGTTAAACCCACCCATGCAAATGCAGCATCCTGCCTAGCCCGAACATCCAAGCAGTACTGCTTGAAATAGGTGTGCAAAAATGACGTCGCCACCCGGCAAACCTCAGCAGGCGATAAACTAAATTCTACCCATGATACCACCTGAGCCCTCATGGAATGTGGTCTAACCTGTTTCAGCAAGGCAACCTCAGCAACCACATAGACAGCAGTAATGACTAACCCAACAGGCTATCATTGCCTGCATCACCTCAACAAGCAATCAGATTTCTGAACACATTTGGTTATCTCCAAGAACCGTAGCAAATGGCACTTGACAACAAAGGAACAAAGAATGTACACTCATCTCTGTCCAAGGAGGGCAGGGAAATGGACAGTTTCAAATGAAAAGCCAAAAAAAAAAACCTTGTTAAAAAGAAAAGGGGGCAAAATCCCAATCTTTATCAGAAAAGGATCCTGGCAAGAAAGAGCCTGGAATACAGAGACCCAACATGCCAAGCAGACTGCTATCAGAAAAATTGTCTTCAAGTTAAGCAGTCACAAGGAAAGCATACAGCGGCTGAAAGATCAGACCTGCCAAGAAATCCTGGACCAAATTAAGGTCCCATACAGGTAACGAAAGCCACAAGGGGGGGGGGGCGCGCGCAAATATGCTTAACTTCGTTCAAGAATCTGGACACATTGGGATGGAAAGACAAAGGCCCTCCACTGACTCTCCTGCTAAAAACAAGCAAGAGCTGCAATTTGATCTTTCAAGGTGTTAAGGGCCAAGCCCTTCTGCATATCAAGAATGGGCAGAAAGGTCCCCTCTTTCTTTGGCACCACAAAGTACACAGAATACCTGCCCTCTCCTGAGGTGGCACCGGAACAATGGCGTGCAGATGTAAGCAATGTAGCGTGTCCCGCACCACCTCTTGCACTGGGAGACCACATTCATTGTCCAACCTTACTTCTGCTCACCCCTTGGGAGCCACCGTCCTTGGAATCTGCACCAATCCCAAAAGGGCTACTGTCTACCTGAACTGTTTCTACCATGCTGGCGCAAGGGCTCTGCTCACCCGAAATCTCTAGCCTCTCACAAATGGGTTCGCAGCAGAAAGGACTTCCTAGGACCCTTCCTGTCCTCAGGTAATTTATTGCCTTTTGACTCTCCCAACCGCTTCACAAGCTCTCCAAGTCCTCCCCCCAAAGAGGAGCTTCCCCTTGAAGGGGAGGTTTGACAGCTGGACTTTAGACCACATGTCTGCTGACAATTTTGCAGCCACAGAAATCAGGGAAGCAAACCAATTTGGCAGTGCAATAATAATGGGAGATTTCAATTACCCCAATATTGACTGGGTAAATGTAACATCAGGACTTGCTAGAGACAAAGTTCCTGGATGTAATAATTGATTGCTTCATGGAGCAATTGGTTCAGGAACCAACAAGAGAGGAGCTATTTTAGATTTAATTCTTAGTGGAACGCAAGATTTGGTGAAAGTAGTAACGGTGGTGGGGCCACTTGGCAACAGTGATCATAACATGATCAAATTTAAGCTAATAACTGGAAGGGGGACAATAAGTAAACCTGCAGCTCTAACACTAAACTTTCAAAAGGGAAACTTTGATAAAATGAGGAAAATAGAAAAAAACTAAAAGGTGCAGCTGCAAAGGTTAAAAGTGTTCAGGCTTGGACATTGTTTAAAAATACAATCCTAGAGGCGCAGTCCATATGTATTCCACACATTAAGAAAGGTGGAAGGAAGGCAAAATGATTACCGTCATGGTTAAAAGGTGAGGTGAAAGAGGCTATTTTAGCCAAAAAAAAATCCTTCAAAAATTGGAAGGATCCATCTGAAGAAAATAGGATAAAACATAAGCATTGTCAAGGTAAGTGTAAAACATTGATAAGACAGGCGAAGAGAGAATTTGAAATGAAGTTGGCCATAGAAGCAAAAACTCATAAGAAAAAGTTTAATATATCCAAAGCAAGAAACCAGTGAGGAAGTTGGTTAGACCATTAGATGACAGAAGGGTTAAAGGGGCTCTTAGGGAAGATAAGGCCATTGCAGAAAGACTAAATGAATTCTTTGCCTCCGTGTTTACTAATGAGGATGTTGGGGAGATACCATTTCCGGAGATGGTTTTCAGGGGTGATGAGTCAGACGAACTGAACGAAATCACTGTGAACCTGGAAGATGTAGTAGGCCAGATTGACTAACTAAAGAGTAGCAAATCACCTAGACCATAAGAACATAAGAAAATGCCATACTGGGTCAGACCAAGGGTCCATCAAGCCCAGCATCCTGTTTCCAACAGTGGCCAATTCAGGCCATAAGAACCTGGCAAGTACCCAAAAACTAAGTCTATTCCATGTAACCATGTAACCCTAGGATGGCATGCATCCTAGGGTTCTGAAGGAACTCAAAAATGAAATTTCTGATCTATTAGTTAAAATTTGTAACCTATCATTAAAATCATTCATTGTACCTGAAGACTAGAGGGTGGCCAATGTAACCCCAATATTTAAAAAAGGCTCCAGGGCGATCCGGATAACTATAGACCAGTGAGCCTGACTTCAGTGCCGGGAAAAATAGTGGAAACTATTCTCAAGATCAAAATCGTAGAGCATATAGAAAGACATGATTTAATGGGACACAGTCAACATGGATGTACCCCAAGGGAAGTCTTGCCTAACAAATTTGCTTCATTTTTTTTGAAGGAGTTAAACATGTGGATAAAGGTGAACCGGTAGATGTAGTGTATTTGGATTTTCAGAAGGCGCTTGACAAAGTCCTTTATAAGAGGCTTCTACGAAAACTAAAAAGTCATGGGATAGGAGGCTATGTCCTTTCGTGGATTACAAACTGGTTAAAAGACAGGAAACAGTAGGATTAAATGGTCAATTTTCTCAGTGGAAAAGGGTAAACAGTGGAGTGCCTCAGGGATCTGTACTTAAACCAGTGCTTTTCAATATATATATATAAATATATATATAAATAATCTGGAAAGGAATAAGACGAGTGAGGTTATCAAATTTGCAGATGATACAAAATTAAAATTATTCAGAGTAGTTAACTCACAAGCAGACTGCGATACATTACAGGAAGACCTTGCAAGACTGGAAGATTGGGCATCCAAATGGCAGATGAAATTTAATGTGGACAAGTGCAAGGTGTTGCATATAGGGAAAAATAACCCTTGCTGTAGTTACACGATGTTAGGTTCCATATTAGGAGCTACCACCCAGGAAAAAGATCTAGGCATCATAGTGGATAATACTTTAAAATAGTCGGCTCAGTGTGCTGCAGCAGTCAAAAAAGCAAATAGAATGTTAAGAATTATTAGGAAGGGAATGGTTAATAGAACAGAAAATGTGATGCCTCTGTATCGCTCCATGGTGAGACCGCACCTTGAATACGGTGTACAATTCTGGTCGCCGCATCTCAAAAAAGATATAATTGCGATGGAGAAGGGCAACCAAAATGATAAAGGGGATGGATCAGCTCCCCTATGAGGAAAGGCTGAATAGGTTAGGGCTGTTCAACTTGGAGAAGAGACGGCCGAGAGGGGATATGATAGAGGTCTTTAAGATCATGAGAGGTCTTGAACGAGTAGATGTGAATTGGTTATTTACACTTTTGAATAATAGAAGGACTAGTGGGCATTCCATGAAGTTAGCAAGTAGCACATTTAAGACTAATCGGAGAAAATTCTTTCACTCAGCGCACAATAAAGCTCTGGAATTTGTTGCCAGAGGATGTGGTTAGTGCAGCTGGGTTCAAAAAAGGTTTGGATAAGTTCTTGGAGGAGAAGTCCATTAATGGCTATTAATCAATTTTACTTAGGGAAGAGCCACTGCTATTAATTGCATCAGTAGCATGGGATCTTCTTAGTGTTTGGGTAATTGCCAGGTTCTTGTGGCCTGGTTTTGGCCTCTGTTGGAAACAGGATGCTGGGCTTGATGGACCCTTGGTCTGACCCAGCATGGCAATTTCTTATGTTCTTCATGCCGCCACTACCAAGACCATACTCCTGGCAGAAGTCTGGACCATGTCATACAAGCATTGGCCTCAAAGGCTATCCCCACCTCTAGACTGCTTGCGCTGCTTCAGATGCCATTCCTGAATGCTTGGCATGTGTGCCTTCTGCACCCAGGACAAATGGGCTCGCTGCATCAGAATTCTGCACACAGCTGTCCAAAGGGTCAAAGCTGAGACTTCAAAGAGCCACTTGAGTAGGCTTCTACAGCTTCTTATTTTGGACATCGAGAACCACTGCACCCATTACCAGGATGATAGTCTTTAGTAACAGACATGGCTGTATCCACCTTGGAAGTTCTCTGATTCCAAGGTCTGTTCTGGCAAGGGATATAGCTTCCCCATAGCCCTAGCATCCTTCAGGCCTGCCTCAGGAGATTCCCATTCCCAATCCACCAACTTCTTTACCTGCTTCAGCAACAGGAAAGTGGTAGGTGATACCTGCAGCCCCTCCAGGAGCAGGCTCACCCCTTCCTTGTCCAAGTCTTCCTGGGCGGCTTTGATCCCGAGCTCCTCCAGAACCTGGGGGTGGGGGGGGGGGGGGGGGAGAGAAGATCAATGGACCCAGTTCCTCCCTCCCGAATAGCTGAACCATTCAGGTCATCTCCTTCTTTGACTGGAACAGCACCTGGCTCCTGAGCGTCTGGATCCTGCATGGGGTCTCCCAAAGTCTCCAATGGATCCGGGTCCTGTCCCGGATCTCCCAGGGCACCAACAGGGTCCTTGTCCGGTCCCATCAAACCCCCTTGAAGCTGTTCAGTATCATCCAGGCAGACAAATCTTCCTCCTTCGGGGCATATCTGAGTCCAAGCATATGCAGGATCCTTCCTGACTCCACAGGCCCTCTGGACTTCCTAGGCAAGGGTCTCTGCCTCAGCTCCTCCCTGGATAAATAAGCCTTATGAAAGAAGTACAAACCCTGTGGATAAAGCCTCCAGGACAGAGGAGCAAGATTCCTGATTGGTTTCTTCAAGATCCCCTCCCCTGCTTCCAGCAGAGTCCTTTCCCACAGGCAAAAGTGTGAAGGAAAGAATCCCAGGGCTCAGAAATGGCAGCCTGCACTTCAGCATGTGCTGCCAAAATGGCTGCCGGCTCCTCTGAATCCCCCCAGAGCTGTCCCAGCTGTCTGCACCTTCACGCCATTCTCCAGGGACCCCGCCGAGGCACATTCGTAGCAAAATGAGGCTGCATCAAGGCAAGCTTGCCTCAAACCGCAGCCGTGGCAAAGTTTGCTGCGCTGCATGGGAACTGGCTTGTCGGGGCAGTCGGGCCTAAAAATAAACAGCCTCCGCGATCGACACACCACTGTCCCAGTGCTGAAATTCAGCACTCAACCGAGTGAGAAGGCAGGAAATTCAACCCACTCCTTCTGGCCCAGCAGGAAAAGATACTTACCTGCTTCCCAACCCTGCACAGAGCCTCCACTGCTGCTGATCTCCCTGCTTCCAGTTTTTTTTTTTTTTTAAACTAAATTAGACAAGCCATAACTAAAAGTGGAAAATGAACTATTCCCCTGCTTCGGGAGATAGGAGGCTGTGGAGATTGGGCCCTTTCTCCCTCAGTGGGCCTGGGGGGGGGGGGGGGAAACCAGGATCCCTGGCTATCTAACCCCCCCCTACCCCACCATCAAGAAGGGCTGAGTTTGCACA
The DNA here is from genome assembly GCF_901001135.1 of Rhinatrema bivittatum. NCBI lineage: Eukaryota > Metazoa > Chordata > Amphibia > Gymnophiona > Rhinatrematidae > Rhinatrema > Rhinatrema bivittatum. The sequence goes on along the minus strand of NC_042627.1, from coordinate 64,925,530 downwards.
GGAATTACCAAGCCCCTGCTTGCCATGCTCCACCCAAGGGATGGTCCACAAAGGAACCTAACACCTCAGGGAGCCAATCTTTTTTCCTTCAAACTACAGACTGCAGGTTTGCACCTCTACCATCTCTGGAGAAAATACCGAAGGACTGCAAGTGGCACACTCAGTTATGTAGCAGTGCTTCAATTTTGTTCTCTGCCTCCATCTGCTGGATAAACCCACTCGTCTGGACTGATCCAGGGTATGAAGAGGAACTGGGTTTGAAACTGGTTGAGTGGGAGGCAACAAAAGGGTAGTGGTAAATTGAGGGCATGAGGGGGGGGGGGCATCACTAATGATGTGCTGCTGGGATCAGCTCTTTGACAACTTGCAGTCAGGTGGAATATAAGCTTTTATATTTTTGTGGACAACACTGTGGAAGAATAATCAGGAAGCATTTGCCTTTTGCCAATGAAACCAAAACCTACAACGGGTAGACAAGGAAGGTTTGGAAAATATGAGATGTTAAGGAATGGAGATATCCATTTAAGCTGCAAAAAAACATGGGTTAGATACAATATAGGGGGTGAAATTCTAAGCATGAAAGTGTAGGATTTGGAGGGGTGATCATATCCGTAACCTGGGAAAGGAAAATTGGTTCATACCTGCTAATTTGCATTCCTGTAGTACCACGGATCAGTCCAAACTGTGGGTTGAGCCTCCTGTCCAGCAGATGGAGACAGACCAAAACTGAGAGGGCAAAGCCTACCCTGCAGCCCTTCAGTATAACTATTGTCAAAGCAGATAACCAGTAAAAGATCAAGCAAGTAACAAGAGAACTCAGAAAACTGAAATTAAAACATTGAATGGACTCTGGATATCTATGCAAGAGCGATCATATACATTGTCAAAGAGATGCTTCCGATGCCTTTAACTAATCACAGATGAAAAACATCCAGCATCCTGTGAAAGGAGAAAAAGCTTCGAGCGGACAGAAGGAATGTACAAGGAAGGGTGTCTGGATTGATCCGTGGTACTACAGGAATGAAAATTAGCAGGTAAGAACCAAATTTTTCCCTGTACGTACCTGGATCAGTCCAGACCGTGGGATGTACCAAAGCTTCCCTACGTAGGGTGGGACCAAAACAGTCGCGCTCAAAGCACCTGCCGACCGAAGGAACCAAACACTGGCACCTGTACAAGGCAGTAATGGCTAGCAAATGTATGCAGGGATTTCCACGTAGCTGCCTTGCATATTTCCTGCAGAGAGACCGATTGACTCCACCCAAGAAGTAGCCTGAGAACGCAGGGAATGAGCCTTTAGGCCCTCCGGAACCACTCGGCCTTGATACAGGCCGAAGAAATAGTCTCCTTCAACCACAGAGCGATCATAGGCTTAGAAGCCTTGCTATTTGGGCAACACCACAGGACAAAAAGTTAATCTTAAGATAACGCATTAAGACGGCGAAGATCACCCCCAACCGCACTCGCTATATCGTCAGGAGAGAACATGGGAAGTTCCACCAACTGATTGACATGAAAAGAAGAGACAACCTTAGGAAAGAAAGAAGGTACAGTCTTGAGGGAAACTTATGGATCTTGTTCTCACCCAAAGATTTAATAAGCTGTTCCAGGTCCTCACCAAAGAGCAACTTACACTTGAAAGGAAGTGTGCTCAACTGAGACTTGGAAGAAGAATCCGTTGACCAATTGCACAGCCAGAGGAGACGCCTGGCCGACTCTGCTGAGACCACTGCTTTGGCCTGTACGTGGAATAAGTCGTAGAGAGCATCCGCTCCATACGCCACAGCGCCCTCCAGTCGTTCAGTCTGCTCCGCCTCTGCAGATGGGAGGTCCTGGGTGCTGAGCAATTGTTGGACCCACGTAAGACTTGCCCACTGCATGAGACTGCTGCAGATCGTCGCTCGGACTCCTAAGGCCAAGACTTCGAAGATACGCTTGAGATAAAATTCAAGTTTGCGGTCCTAGACATTGTTCAAAGCTGTGGCTCCCACCACCGGAATAGCGGTGTGCTTGGTGACAGCATACGGAAGAATCCACCTTGAATTTTAAGCATTTCCAGACAGTCCTTAGGAAGAGGATAGAGCTTGTCCATAGCTCTACCTACTCGTAGTCACGTCTCAGGAGCTTCCCATTCCCAAAGAGCAGCTTTTGCATGGGATGAAACAGAAAGTGCATGGAGGTGCCCTGAGTCCCACCAGGACCGGGTCCACGTGAGCTGGCATCGCGGCCGTAACCGTATCCTCCAGAGGGACTTCAAACCCCAGCTCCTGTAGGATGAAGGGAAGGAGCGGCTCCAGCTCCTCCCTTTGAAAGCGGAGCACTCGGGGGTCATCCCCCCTCTAGAAGGGGGGCTGGCAATGACAAACCCGCATCCGGATCCTGGTCTGGAGCCGGAGGTGGCTGAGGCGGTTCCGGGGGACCCCGGCACTACCCTAACTGAGCCTTAAGCATCCAGCGCTGCAGGAGCGAGCGGGGTGGGCGTCTCCTCCTCTTGCAGGCTAGCCAAAGAAGATTTGTGCAGTAACAGCACAAAGTCCAATGAAAGACTTGGCCTGGATTTTCCGGAGGGGGGAGGGGGCACAGGGCTTAAATTGGGAGGAGAAATGTGAAAACCTGGTTCTTCTCCCTCCTGCAGCCGCGAATTGGGAGCTGCACTGATACCTAAGATGGCTACCGTTCCCGTGGTTTGCCGAGTTGGGAACGGCCTGGCCATGCAGCAAGAGGACCACCCCCGGGTCGCTGGCTGAATCTGTGCCGGAGGGACCCTCCCCACCCGGAACAAAGCCCACTGCGGGAGAGCCGCGAGGCAGGCTCCCTGCAGGCTAAACAAAGATGAGAACGCGGCATGACTGACAGGGAGAATCACTGCGAGGCAGGGGAAACAGCTGAGCAGTGCTGCCCTGAGGAGTGAGTGCAGGTGAACGCACCCTGCACACTCCCTTCTCTGACTCAGAGGTAAAAAGCAAGCTGCCGATTTATATTATCTTTCCTTTTGAAGTTATTTATTTTTTTTAATGCAAGGGAATGAACTCCCCTGTTAGTACAGCCGGGGAATTAAACGTCCTGGGGGCCAAGTTAGCTATATAAGGGGAGTGACTGGATCACCAGTATCGCCCCAAATACACAGGTCACTGGGAAGGAAGCCTAGGCTGAGTAACTCAAGGTGCAAGCCCCCCCTAGGCTCCCCAAGAGCGAAGAGACCACTCTGGCTCCTAAAATGACAGAGCTTCTTCAAACTTTTTTTTTTTTTAATTTACAAAGAATACTTACTTGATCTTGTCAAATAGAAAGAAAAACCCCACAGGGGTTGAGGTAACGTAATAAGGAAAGGGAACCACAGGGTGAGCTGCCTACATCTGCTGGAGACAGCAAATACTGAAGGGCTGCAGGGTAGGCTCTGTCCTGATACAGGATACCCTTCCAGTTTTGGTCTGTCTCCATCTGCTGGACAGGAGGCTCAACCCACAGTCTGGACTGATCTGGGTACACACAGGGAACTTTTTATTTTCTGTCACTCATGCATTCACTTTTACACACACACCCAAACACATTCACTTCTCACCCTCTTCCACACATACATGCACTCAATCTCTTCTCACCTTGATCCTCATTTCCCTAGACCCATGGGACAAGCACTCCACATCCTACAGCTTCGGGCTCACTCTGCCCTTGTTTCACTTTCCATGCACGGCCCGACACTGCTGCTATTCCTGCATCTGCATTTCCTTGGTTCCCCGTGGAGGAGGAGCTACACTCCTGCTCATCTTGCTCCTGTTGCACGCCCCACGCTTCTCCTTGTCCTCCTGCAGCATGGCTGCTGACACTCCTCCAGCCATTTTTTCTTCTGGTTTTCTGCAGCAAGGTACCTGGAGTTTTCAGGTGTTGGCCTGGAGACCCAGCAATTCATTCAGAATTAGAGTCTCCAGGCGAAATCTGGAGCGTTCCCAGGTATGATCATATCTGATGATAAGGTGGCCACAGGTGGATAAGGGGATGAAAAAAGCCAGGATGCTTGGCTGTACAGAAAAAGGTGGCAATACTACCCCTGTATAGGTTCCTAGAGAGACCCCATTTGGAATACAGCTTACAGTGCAACTTCACAAGAATATAAACCAAATGTAGTCAGTCCAGAGGGTGGCTACTAAAATAAGTGCTCTTCGTTCTAAAGCATAAGGTGACAGATCTAAACTTGTACATTCTAGAGGAAAGGTGAGAGATTAAAATACCTACTTTTCCATGCATAGGAGGCAGGCCTCTCAACCAAAAGGAGGCTCTAGAACAGTGGTTCTCAACCCTGTCCTGGGGACCCCCCCAGCCAGTCGGGTTTTCAGGATATCCACAATGAATATGCATGAGAGAAAATTTGCATGTTATGGAGGCAGTGTATGCAAATTTTCTCTCATGCATATTCATTGTGGATATCCTGAAAACCCGACTGGCTGGGGGGGTCCCCAGGACAGGGTTGAGAACCACTGCTCTAGAATGAAGGTTCATGGATGAGTGTGAAAAGGGTAGACTGAGGAGTAATTTAAGAAAATTTCTTTACAGAAAGGTTAGTGGATGCATGGAACAACCTCTCCATGGAGTTGGAAACAAGAACAGTATCAAGTCAAGAACACACAGGGGATCTGAGAGTAGGGATTATATTGCTGAATTAGTTTGTGTGGACAGCATACTAGATAGAAACATGATGGCAGAAAGACATGGTCTATGTTACTGCAGTTTGCTTCCTTAACTCTCTAAATCATTTCCCCAGTTCTGCCTCTCCCAGCTTTCTTTTTGCATCACCTAATCTTAAACATACAGTGAAGTCTGTTTCAACTATTACCCCATTTTTCTCCTGTTCTCTCTATATACACAGTACAAATTCTTTACCCTTTCTCCTCTCTGCTTCCTTTAGCTCCCTCTACTTTTTATTAGGAGCCAGCATGTCTCATTACCAGAAGGCAGCACCACAAGAACACAAATGTGACAACAGGAAGAAAGGGTAGTGTGTATTTTTCTAGTTTCTCTATGGAACTGATGATCTTGCATTATGCAGGAAGGTGACTGCAAGAACTGTGGTCTGAACTGTTCAGGTCAGTTTAAGGATACTTTGAAACAGAGCTAGCGAAGTATATCTGGAATGGACACCAGGGTCCATGAGTGGTTACTATCTGAAGTACACCAAATTTTTAACCTCCTCATTTGAACAATAAAGCACTTTAAAGCAGAGCTATTGTATCTTCTGCCAATTTTCATTCTTGAATTCAAAACCAATGAAATAGCAATCATAATTCCAGAAGCTCCTACAAGCCACTCAATCTGGCTGTGAAGCACTGCAGGCGCAAGCATTATATACAGAACGATCAAACAGGAAAGTCAGCTTGGTAGCTAAAAGGCATATTAGAAGCACAGACAGTTATGATGAAATAAGCCTCAGCTGCTGGATCAGCCAACATCCTTATTATGCTGGCAATTAGAGGGCAAATGAAACCTGGTTAAGAACACTTTCTAGGCTCCTTACCTGCTGTCCTTGGCCCATCATAAGCACCTGACTCCTCACCATCTCGGAAAATTTTCAAAGTAGGATAGCCACTAACTCCATATTTGGTACATGTGTTTGAATTTGCTGTACAATCAACCTGGGAAAGTAAAAATCATTCATCAGTAGTCTTATTCAGATGGAACTATCAGATGAACATTACTATCCTATCTGAGAAAGGTTCTGTATTTGTTCTCCTTCCTAGTCAGAAAAGCTTCATATTACATCAGTGCTTGTCTAAACTATTTGTATTTCTGGGCAGCAAAATTCTCTTAATCTTTCCTCCATGGCACTGCTTTGAGCAGTTTTTATTGTCTCCATTTTGGCTAAAGCTTCTTTTTAGCCCTAGGGCATGGCTAATTTTATTGGCAGGCAAAATCAGTCACTTGTTACCAGGATGCCCAAAGTACTATTACAGTATTTCACAGGTCCACCACACCCTCTCAGGAGACAGCTATAGTCATCTAGTTCCCAGCTTTCAATCTAATATTAAGTACACCACAAAAAGTAGCATAATGCATTTTCCCCACATTCAAACATACTTTTCAACTCCGTGCAGAGTTACATCACCAGTAACTCAACTGAGAAATCAGAGGCTTTTGAAACAGCTAGCTACACTCCTTTCTCCATTTCAGGGCTTTCAAAATGTCAATGGAAGCTGTAAAATTATCAAAATGCCTGAAACCAAATGCAAAGGGTAATGACTTATAGTCTGGTTTCTTTAAGTACATTTGCAGACTGGACTGTTGCAGGCTGCAAAGTAACAGCTTCCTGTTGCTACAAGAAATACTTGACAAGTCTGTCCAAATTTCAAATGACTTAAATAGCTGAATAGCTTCCTAGCTAAAATTGTGTACTTTAAATTTAAAATGCCCAGTGTAAATGAGTAGAAAGTGCACAGGCATATTTAAATCCATTCTCATTGATAGTTAAATCTGGCATTTCAGAAAATTGTTTAGTCACCTGAAATCACTTGTGTTAACTAGGAGACACTGTTTAAAAGAACCAATTTCCATTCACTAGAAACAGAGCTAGACTGAAAAGTGCAGGAAGCTTCAAGAACACTTAGGTAACTGGGATTGTTAAAGCATCTATGTATGAGTAGATATTACTGGTAATTTCATATTAAAATGAGTTTACCTTAAGAGTGCAATTTCCAAATAAGAGACTGGCAATCAAAAAAAAAAAATAGATGGCGATAGCTGGATTTTATAAGGGTAATCATGAGAATGAGGTTTGAGATTATTTCACCCTCACCTTTGCAAGTGACACTGTTCCTTTCAGCCTCGTGGCAGCAGACTCATACTCAGGTGCGAGCCGCTTGCAATGTCCACACCTAGAACAGAGAACACACTGAAATTTCCATTCACCTGTTATACACTATTAGACAATGTGTGTACAATACAGTAACCTAAGATATAATATATTTAGCCATTTAAAACATTCAAGTAGATAAATCAAACAAATTTTAGACAAATTACTTTAACATGAAACCTTAATTCTCAACATCTATTGGTAAGTTGCATCAATCTTCAGTTACGTTACAAGTTTGTTGGCCTGTTTCAGGAAGCACTGTTTCTCAAAAGATGTGATTAAAAAATGGAACAGTCTCAAAAATAAGATCACAGAAAGCAATGGGGCAGGTGTGGAAAAGTTTTAGGAAAACCTGAGTGCCAGCGCAAATGTTTAGGGTAAATAAATGAATTATTGCAAAGAAAATTAAAAGCAATTGTCTGCATGCTCAGTTTACTTTTTCCCCCTTCAACTTTCAAGCTCCTTCTCTTTTGTGGTTAGCCTATGCCTTGCAAGTTGTAGAGTAGCTGCCAGGCAGTTCTTTACTAGCCTAGACCCAGCTCCCATATCTGCTGGCCCAGACCAAACTCCCTCTCAAAGTGCAGCTCTTTGACCAACTCCTTTCCTGCACACTGGTGACATGTTTTAGGTGCCTAGGTAATATGGTACTCAGGATTTTTCCAGCCTTGCAGTAAATCCAAGAAAACTGCCACACATTTTGAAGAAACTAATCAGTATTGATACTTTCTTTAATTCTCTGCTGAAAGAACATTAATAAAAGTTGGACAGTTTGCAAAATATGGTAGCTTCAAAGTTCATATTAGCATACCCCACAGTTTGTAATAGTAATAGATATCCTTTTCCAGCAGCCAAAGATTCCTACAAAGTTCACAAAAAAAAAAGCCACCTATCAAAGAACAGTTACAAAATGTAAACAGCAAAACCTTTTGAGACTTTTCTGCAATTATACAATAAAAATTCTCAGTTCTGATGAGAATAGAGCCCAGCTCAATACAGAAGTTTGGTTGTCTTTTAAAAGCACAGTATTAACATTCGATATTTAACCACCAGCTGAAATTATGATCATTTATAACCTGAGGTATACTTTTAAGGATAGAAAGTGCTTAAAGACTTTGAAAACCCCATCCTACTTATCCAAACTATTAAACTATCTCCCTCCCTATACCAAATAAAAGTGTTACTATGATGTAAATCCTGATCAAAATCCTAAGTAGCCACAGCAAAAGTATGTATAAATTATGTTTAAGAAACATGCATGGCCATGTCAAAGAACTAGGATGAATAGGAAATGCAATCAAGTACTAACAATCTAAAGAAGCCTAGTATTATATAAGAGTGTGCCAATATTTTTTTGTGTTATGTAGAAAACATCTTCTCTTTAGTATTTGTGTTTAGCACCATATAAAACAATTTAGTATAACATTTTATGGAAAACACATACATATCTGAAAACTAAGCAGGGAATATGCTACACATCGATGAAAGTTCAGTGCTACGATACTGAACAAAGTTTACTAATAAAAATCAAGCTAGCAAACTTTCAATCTTCAAAAGGCTATTTACTCAAATAGTGATTTGCTTTAGCATAGGGATGTGGATGACAATTCTCACCTACAAACTAAAGAACAGCGAGGAGTTAAAATGGTATCATGAATGCAGACTGCTAGATCTGGAGAAAGATACATTTCTAATAAATGTTTTATAAAAGCTATAATCAGTTGAACTAAGATCTTTATTACAAGTATGTAAATGCATCAACTACCAGATCTGCAAGTTTTAAAGCAGCTGATTTTCAAGGAATAAACTTCCATATTCAAAAGCTTGAACTGGGATCAGAAAAAAAAAGTATAAACACAGCAAGTGCTTGGTTGTCTGATACACAACTCAAGTCTAATACATTCTTATGAGGGCCTGGCTAGAATCTTAGAAATAGTCTGCTGTAATGTTAATAAAGCAATAAAGCCAGGGGGTACAATGTATTTAGGTTTTATAAAAATACTGGGTATGCTTCTGCTTTTGTAATTTTAGTTGCAGAAATGTAACTGTGTGGGATGACCTTATTTGTAAACAAACTGAAAAGTTCATGGCCCCATCATGCTGATAAAGGAAGTTGAACACAAATGCCAAATAAAAAATCCTGCTTGCACAACTACACATACAGGAAAACTTAACCTTTCCTCCTTTTCATATCAACCAATAAGAGGACGACACAAAACATTCTACAGCCAACTAGAAGCAGACACCACAACAAGGATCCACCCAAGACCTCTTCAAAGAGTCCTTCGTAGTATGAGGTATTATGGGAACTGTAGTGCATGAGTCGACATAACACTGCAGAGTCAGGGTTAAAAAGCAATGCGTCAAAACTACAAATCCCAATCAAGCGAATAAACAGTCGCTGCTCTATTGTGATAAGAATACATCGAATCTCACAGAACCACTGACCTTGCTTTTAAGATTTTCAATGCTATTAGGTACATGATGCTCTTGCAATTAGTTTGGTGTGCTTTTTCTCTTTAAGGTTGCCACTCAGCACTTGTTGAAAAAAATGCTTTTTTTCAAGAAGAGTTACTAAGATCAGAAAAATATTATCGCAACAGATAGATTTAATTAGCTCGCAGTACATAAGAACATCCCTATAAACTTCCCGTTCTACTAATGGAGACTACAAAAAAAATGTCATATCGACACTAGCTAAAGAAATCAGAAAATCAAATATAAAATGTATCCATTTCTATGAAGATATTGGACAGTATAACAAACGCTGGATGGCCAATTATTCGCTTGCTTGACATTAGCAAAACAAAATCAGTAACGAACATGAACGCGTCAGAAGGGAAACTGATTCTCAGATTACCTAAACACAATCCACAGGATTTACTCTCATTAATACTCTTTATCATCAAAATTAAATCTTGGCGCGTGCAATCTCGGCAGAGGAGTTACTCCGTGTAAGAATCAAATCTTCACATATGGAATCGCCTAAACAGTTCTTGTAAAGTCACTAAAAAGGAATTAAATGTAATTATCTGTGCGCACAAATCCGCTGCGAAAAAAAAAGCGAAATCACAACCCAAGCACCAAAGCAAGCGAAAGTAAAGTCTGCCGGCAGCCACATCCTAAGAGAGGTAACCGGCCCCCAAACCCTGGCAGCTTGTTACCATGGAGTCTGACCCGCAGCCAATCTGAGCGAGAATCAAGGGTCGTCGGTCAACGACCACCATTAACCCCCTCCCCACCCTAGCACCTCTAAAGCAGTTCTCATGGCAACTCCTCCTCAGAGAGGCGGGAGAGACGCCCATCAGCAGGAACCGGGAGTAGATTCCCGAGTACAGTTAGATCCCCTGACAAAAGCCTTCACCCAACCTCTCGTGCCCCGCGCCCTCTCCCACACTCACCAGGGAGCGAAAAACTCCACAAGCAGAAGGCTGTACTGCTTGGTGACGGACTCGAAGTCGTCGTCGGTTAGGTCCAGCACGTCGGAGGCGAAGGCCGAGCTGACTGCCAGGAGGAGCAGGGTGCAGAGGAGTTGGGTCTGGTAGGCCATGGCGAGGTGGGGGGGGAGGAGGAGGTCACACCGCTTGACGAGAGGCAAGTAGGTGGTCGCGCGCCGGTGCGGCTCCTTCCGCCAACGCGAGCGTTCAGATGCCTGCTCGCGACGCACTGCAGAAAGAGGAAAAAAAAAAAAGCGCTCTCAGCCACGCCGGAAGTAACCACGGAAAGACCCGAACCCGCAGTGTGGCAGGCAGTCATTGGCCCTCTTCAGCTTTACGTCACGCCGGGAACGGTTGGTGAGGGGGAAGCAGCAGCCAATGGTAATAAAGCAAAGGACGTGGGGGGGAGATGGCTGTGAACCGAGGGCGGGCTGGTTAGGTGAGCGGTAGACGAGCAAGCACCAATGCTTAGGCGCGGAGGCAAACGTTCTTTAAGGGGATTGGCTGGGGGGGCGAGGTTACCCAGCGGGCCGGAACAGATTACCTCGGTGCCGGGCTAGCGGGGCATGGGAGTCTTGCTGGTTCCTGCAACCGGGGACGGAATTCCCGTACAGTTTCTTTTATTAGAGCTTCCCAAACGTTTAAGGAGAAGGGCCACATAGGACGATTCAAATCACCGAGCCTTTATGCATAAGGGAACTTTACCCTCCCCTGCATCATTTTTGTCAGCCTTTTCTTTATTGAGATGAGGCAACCACCCTCCAATTGTCCTCGCGCTACAGGTTCTCCGTTTTGCTCTCTATTCCTTCCCAACTAATTTCTAACAAGTGTTTCTTTTTTTTTTTTTACCACCGCTGCACACTGAACCGAAGGTTTCACGGCATTGGCCACAAGAACTCCAAGGTCTTTGTCCTGGGTGGTGACTCCTAACAGAACACGGCATTGTGTACCTGTAATAGAGATTAATTTTTCCCCCATGTGCATTTCTTTGCACTTGTCCACAGTAAATTGCATCTGCCATATAGATGCCCAGTCTCAGGAAGTCCTGCAGTTCCTCACAATCGGCTGCTGTTAACGATTCAAAACTGTTTTGTGTTAGCTGCTAATTTGGTCACCTCAATCGCTCTTCCCTTTTCCCCGATCATTTATGAATATGCTAAATAGCACAGGTACCAGTACAAATCCCTGTGGCACTTCACTAACACTCTTTATCCATTTGAAAAAAATTACCATTTCGTTATACAATTAGTCAAAACTAATTGTCTCCTCACCTGCCTTATCTGCTGTAAAAAAAAAGCATATATATATATATATATATATATATATATATATATATATATATATGTCTCATAACTTGCCATAACTGAAGGGGTCTGAACGCTTCAACCTGACTTCATGACGGGTTTACTTACAGTCTGCAATACAGCTGTAATTAGGACATTGAGAAACTTTCTGTCAGCACATTGCACATTTTCATTTTTTTTGGCTTCGCTGTTCTTATTCTCTGATAAGCTTTCACTGCTGTAACCTAGATTAGAACAATGGATGTATTATGTGATGGGCTGTACTACTGCAGACTCGCGAATTCCTTTCCAGAACTGCAAGTCCCAGCAGCCTCTCCTGCAGAACATGGGAGAAGTTTCACGAAAGTTCCAGGGTGTCTAGGGAGGGGGTCAGTAGCCCCTTCAGCCGGAATATGCTTGCTCAGCAATGCTTAGAACGCATGTGTAAAAGATAAGAACTGTAAAGTGCATAAGAGTCTGCTCCTGGAGGGGAGGGGCATGCAGTTGTACTAAGCCTTTGTCTTAGCTGCATCTTGCTGGCAATAAAAGTCTATCTTTACGGATCAGTTGTCTGGACCTCCTTACTGACTAAAAAAGAGACGGTTACATTTGGCGAGCCAGCCAGGAGGTACCGGGGACGCTATTTTAGCCCCCCAGTTGGTCCAGGGGATTTTGTGGCGGAGTGATCCCCCAGACTTGCCTGGTGAGTGGCCACCGCTGAGTTCAGTGATCAGGTATCTGAGGGGGTCATTCCACGGAGATCCTCTGAGACCTTTGGGCTGGTGATCTGGGAAGAAGGCTTTCATGACGTTCGGAAGAACCCTGCAGGCGAGTATTATGGGAATGATGGGAAAAGTGAAGAATAGCTAAAAGAGTAGCAAATAACCGGTCCATCCGTGAGGGGACCGAGGGGGCTTTGATCACACCCCAAGCGGTGGTTTGGTAGGAATTGCATTCCGAAAGCCACGCGCATAAAAAGAGGAAAAAGAAGTAACGCATACGATAGTGGGAATAGGTTTCTTGTTGTGTGAAAGTGACCCTTTTGTGTCTGACGGATACGGACCCCTTACCTATCCGTCTTCCCTTCCCTCCTTTGTCTGTGATTCTATCCTAATGGGAGGGGGCGGTTCTACTCCATTAAAAGTCAATACGGAACACTATAGGGAAGTGTTCGATAGACATAAATGTACTAAACCCGGAATGATTCAACGATGCACCCATAGGTGGCCCGGTTTGTGTGTAAATTGGCCTCCGGAAGGAACTTTCAATTTCCAAACGGCCACAAGGGTCCTGAAAATAGTTAGTGAAGAAGGGAATCCGGGTTGCCCTGAGGATTAACCGTACATAACTGCTTGGATTGCAGTTATTGAGAATCCTCCGTCGTGGGCAAAGAAGTTAGTGGAGGGAGCCGCCCTCGTAATGGTGGCTCAGGCGCACAAAATGGGGAACTGGAAGTCCCCATTATTAATTAAGGATTGTAATGTATGTAACTGTTATCTGTGAATTGCAAGCACATGTACCAGGGATTTTTTGTTTTTAATTGTTTTAAACCCTAATAAGAAGAGATTTTGGTTTACAGATGCTGCACAAGACTACTATACAACAAATTAATGTACAGTGTTAAGTTAAAATACTGATTTGATTACTGGAGAATGCATTTACTGGTGTTGAAGTTTAGAACTTGATGGCAGTTAAGGGTTAACGGCAGAGATAATTACAGGAGAGAGGAGGGAATCGAGCCAGAGGAAAAAAAAAAAAAAAAAGACGTTGAGCCAGTGCGTAGTGCATTCAACATGGCTGTGCGTTTCAATGCTTGTCTCATATATATTATCTGTTATTTAAAAGTTACATTGGAACGCATGATAAAGTATGAACTCTCTTTTGCTGACGCAGTTTATTTTGAAGCTGTCTCTGGGAAATTTAGAGAAATGATTAAGAATGGGTTCTTTGTTAAAGTTTTTCTTGTTGCTTCTTTGGCTAGCAGTAGTTAAATATGCAGAGCTACTCCCTGTTTTAAGGAACTGGCAAGATAAGACAGCCAAGCATGTGCAGCGCTGACTGTGAGAATTACAGGATGCCGTTTGTAAAAAAAAAAAAAAAAAAACCGGAGAAAACAAAGACTTAATATTAAAAAATTTTGATTCAGTGGCAGGCGCAAGATAAGGATTATTGGAAGTTGTGGGCAAGAGAAAGGGCCACTATGCAAGATTAGGAACAAGAGCAAATATGAGTCGGCCCAAATGATAAAGTAGTAGCCCCCCCACACACACATATATATATATATATATATTGCAATTATGTTCTTTTACCACTGGTGGGGGCTGGGCTCTGGCTATTACCATATGTTCTTAGTGTTTGCAATGTAATTGATACAAGGCTTCCAAGGGTTTGATCATCACTCCTGCACACCTAAAGCGCCCCCCCCTGGATCCTTGCCTGCAGATCCAGGTTGACTTTATTGAATTAACCCAATGCCAAACTTACAAGTATGAAGGAAGCAATGTTTTGCAGCTTCTGGCCCTGCCACTTGGGCTGAAGATGGTTCTTATGGATATAGAACTCCAATCTATATGTTAAATCGTATTATCCGACTACAAGCAGTGTTGGAACTTCTCACTAATGACTCATCGTATTTTGAGATGTATGGGAACAGGGATCAGGAAGAGAAGAAAAGGGCCCGTCCCTGCAACCAGGAACTTAATAATAGAGACCCGACATCCGAAAGAAGCTGCAGAAGGCCGAAGGCTTTGAGGGCATGAGCCTCAGCCAGTTAAAAGCTATAGCAGACCAGGTATGTGGAAATAGAGAAGTGGAAGAGAAAAGAGAGAAGCAAGTAGAGACATGAAGGAGAAAGTGACTGTTAGCCGCCGCTCTCGAGGACACGCGGACGGGAAGGAGCCAAGACAATGGCAGACCGCGAAGAGGAGGGGGAACAAGACCCCCCCCCCCTTTGGGAAAGAATCAGTGTGCGTACTGCAAAAATGAAGGCCATTGGAAGAGAGACTGTGAAGAATGGCAAAAGAAATACGGGAGCCCTGCAGTGAATACTAACGACAAAAATGGACCTGCACCGACACAAAAGGGCCGAGGAGGAAGGAGATCGGACAACCCCCACTGGCAGATGGCGGGGGAGGCGACAAGGAGCATACAGCCTGAAGAGACCGGGAGGGAAGAATCCCCACTGACCCTCTGGTGGAGATCCACGAGGTAACACAACAAAAATCAGGGGCCTGTTGGACTCAGAGGCCAACGATCTGTCATGACTGCACCAATCGGCCCCCCCGACGAAAGAGACTGTTTCTATAGTGGGTGCCTCAGGTCAGGTACTCACTGCCCCTCTGCAGAAAGAATGAACTATACAAGTAGGCGGGACCATGGTATCCCTTATCGGATGGAACCTGCTGTGTAAGCCTCAGACCACATTGAGATTTCAACCAACAGGGGTAGTTAAAGCCTCCTTCGGGGACCATCCAGTGATACTCATCTGTCCCCTCCAAGAAGAATGGAGACTACATCTTCCCATAGTCGAACGAACCATCGAACATCGATATGAAAACAACACCCCCCTCAACAAAAACGAAGACAACTGATGGATAGTTTACCCCAAGTATGGTTCGAACAGAACCCGGGAGGAATAGCTATCGACGCTACCCCCATATGGATAGAGATGAAACAGAATGCACAGGTGATAAATCAACCTCAATACCCCATTCCATATATGGCCAGGCAAGGAATCCAGATACATCTGCAGAGACTGTACGACTTGGGCATTCTCCGGCGAATCCGATCTGCTTGGAACACCCCTTTGTTGCCAGTAAAGAAGCCTGGATCTAATGACTATCGACCAGTACAAGACTTAAGAAAAGTGAATAGTCAAGTAGAAGATCTAGTAGCCCTCGTGCCAAATTCATATTCAATCTTGGCTCAAGTCTCTCCTGCATCAAAGTGGTACAGTGTCATTGATCTCAAAGATGCCTTCTTCTCCGTCCCGGTGGCGGAGGAATGTCAGAAGATTTTTGCTTTCACATGGGAAGATGCAGATACTGGAGTAAAGCAGCAGTACACATGGACTCGGTTGCCTAAAGGGTTTAGGCACTCACCTACGCTGTTCGGTGAGCAACTGGCAAAAGATTTAAAGATGTATCAAGTAAAGTATGGGCCAGTCATACAATACGTGGATGACCTTCTGTTGTTTCGAGAGACGTACCTCGAATGTGCGGTATCCACTCTTCAGCTGCTAAAGACGTTGTACTCAAAAGGGTATCGTGCAAGTAAAAAGAAAGCGCAAATCTGTGAATTGGAAGTAGAGTATTTAGGCTTCCAAATACGTGGAGGAACCCGATGTCTGGGGATTTCTCGCACCAGTTCTATAAGAGATCAACCTGTACCCACTTGCAAGAAAGAGCTCCGGGTGTTCCTTGGAGCTGCAGGATACTGTAGGCTGTGGATTGCTAACTATGCAGTTATGGCCCAACCCCTGTACGACAAGTTGCGGGGTAAAGAGGCAGAATCTCAACCCTTCCAATGGGAAGGAAACGAACTGGCAAGCTTACGTCAACTAAAAGAAGCCTTAATTGAACCACCTGCTTTAGGATTGCCAGATGTAATGAAACCATTCCATCTATTCGTCGATGAAAAGAAAGGAATGGCCATTGGGGTATTGACTCAAACTCTAGAATCATAGGAACGACCTGTTGCATATCTGTCAAAAGGAATGGACAATGTTGCAAAAGGATGGCCAGGTTGTCTTCGAAGCATTGCGGCTGCATGCTTACTAATTCCAGAAGCAGTCAAATTAACTTTTGGACAAACCTTGAACGTAACAACTCCTCATACTATCCAAGGACTACTAGAAACTCATGGGCCAAAATGGATGACTAATTCACGTCTTGTAAAGTATCAAGCTCTGTTATGTGAAACTCCTGAAATTCAAATACAAGACAGCAAAAACTTGAACCCGGCCACTCTTATGCCGGCACCTGAACCAGTTGCCCATGATTGTGAAGAAGTCATGACTACAATACATTCCAGTAGACCAGACCTGAGGGATCAACCCTGGCAAGGAGCTTGGACTTTATTAACTGATGGGAGCAGCCAAATCATTCATGAGATACGTTCTGCTGGATATGCTGTTGTATCCGAAGATGAAATCGTTGAGGCTCAACCTCTTCCCCCAGGAACGTCTGCACAAAAAGCTGAACTAATTGCCCTTACTCGAGCTCTGCAGTTGGCAGAAGGAAAACTGTAAATATCTATACAGACTCTAAATATGCCTTTCTTACAATTCAAGTGCATGGAGCATTATAGAGGGAAAACAACTGAACAATGCATCAGAAGTACGTGAATTACTAGACGCAGTTTGGCTACCTCGCAAGGTGGCTGTAATGCATTGCAAAGCACACACCAGGAAATCAAACCCTATTGTCAAGAAAATCAGAGAGCAGATGAAGCAGCAAAAAGGGGCAACTCGGGAACCCTTCCAAGCAGTATTAATTGCATCGAATCATCAGGCTTCAGGCAGTCCTGGAGCTCATCACCAACGACTGCTTTCGCTCTTAAACTCTGGGCAAAACAAAATACCAAAATTATGACTGCAGTGTACCAGAATAGATTGGTTTTAGATTATCCTCTGGCCCAGGAAGGAGGGTTTGTGGAACATTTAACCTCTCCAATTGTTGTTTACAGGTAGATGACCAAAACAAGGTTATCCAAGACATCACTGATCGCATGGTCAAGATGGCACACGTCCCTGTCCAGCAATGGAATAGTGCTTGGGACTGGACCAATGGATTCCGTGGTTGGTTTTCCATGATCGGTGGATTTAAGAGCTTGTTTGTTATCCCAGCCAGTTTAATTCTGTTTTGTTTTTTAGGACCCTGAATTATTCCTTTCTTGCTCAAACCGCCTTCGTCAGGTGATGAAGGACATTGCTGAATGCAAAACCGCCACGCAGCTTCTGTCACTGTACATGTATTCCTCTGAGCCTATAGAACCTGTTTAACCATCCTCATGTTTTATCCTGGGCCATCTTCCCATACATGACAAGTTCGGGCTACAAAGGGGGGTGGAGCCAATAGGGCCCATCCGTCTCAAACCCGTGAAGAAACCATCGGACTGTTTGGGAAATTAGGGCCCCCTGAGAACTCAAATTGCTAATTTTTCTTGTTTCTGTTTCTTTCAGCTCCACAGTTGCGTTGTGATGGTGTGATACTTTTCATAAAGAATGATAAGTATCAAAGGGGGGAATGAAGGGGTCTGAACGCTTCAACCTGACAAAGGACTTCATGTACCAGAATTCCCTGCTTCATGACGGGTTTACTTACAGTCTGCAATACAGCTGTAATTAGGACATTGAGAAACTTTCTGTCAGCACATTTTCATTTTTTTTGGCTTCGCTGTTCTTATTCTCTGATAAGCTTTCACTGCTGTAACCTAGATTAGAACAATGGATGTATTATGTGATGGGCTGTACTACTGCAGACTCGCGAATTCCTTTCCAGAACTGCAAGTCCCAGCAGCCTCTCCTGCAGAACATGGGAGAAGTTTCACGAAAGTTCCAGGGTGTCTAGGGAGGGGGTCAGTAGCCCCTTCAGCCGGAATATGCTTGCTCAGCAATGCTTAGAACGCATGTGTAAAAGATAAGAACTGTAAAGTGCATAAGAGTCTGCTCCTGGAGGGGAGGGGCATGCAGTTGTACTAAGCCTTTGTCTTAGCTGCATCTTGCTGGCAATAAAAGTCTATCTTTACGGATCAGTTGTCTGGACCTCCTTACTGACTAAAAAAGAGACGGTTACATAACTACCGTAAATAAGCCTCCACAGATATACTCCATGCAATCCATATTTCCTCATTATCCGCTGTAACTTTGTGACAATGTCCGCTGTAACTTTGTGACAATGTCTTAACCCTCATTTTATTGCCTCATGTAAATAATGTTACGTTCCTTTTAACTTCCCAGCTGCTATCTTCTTCCTCCTTTACTTTCTCCCCCCTCCCCCCCCCCCCTTTTTTCTCAAACCTGCCCCATCCCCCTCTCCCTGTTTATTGTAATTTCCTCCTTTCGCAAGTTTATTGTAAACCCGCGTGATGTGCCCGCACGAACACCGGTATATTAAAAGCTGTTAAATAAATAAAATAAATAAAACCTCTATTTTCTGTCTTTTATTCAGTTACCAATCTATATAGGACACTGCCTTCTATCCTGTGAACTCCCAGTTTTCCTGAGGAGTTTCTCATGAGGAACTTTGTGAAATGCCTTGTGCAAATACATTATACTGGCTCACCTTTATCAACATGTTTGTTTATATGTTCAAAAACTATAGTAAACTGGTAAGACATGTGATTATTAATGCTGTATATAAGAAACTGTCATGTTTACTTCATTAATAACAGCACTCAGAACCTAGAAGATAATTTCCCCCACCAGGGGATCATAGATTAACATCAGAAGAAAGTTAAGCATTTTAAACCCATAACTTGAGGTGTGGTCTCTGGGATTCTGTGATGGGACACTAGGCCAGGGGTTATATATATGAATGCGTGGATTTTTAGTTGAACATTAGAGGGTGAGGAGTGTGTTATGTGAGTTCCAAATTTTTGCTTAAGAAGGAATCTTAGCCCACATATTGTGGCCTGAACTAGGGGAAGAACTCAGACTTTCTCTTTTTTTAAGGAGGAAAGAGCTGGAGTATTTTGTATTTTACTTTGAAGGAGGTTTTTCTACACAGCCTTCCACTATGAGAACTGGAAGTGATTGCAACTTGATTTCCCAATTCTTGCCCAATGAGAGATACAGAATTTGATTAACCAACTCAGGGAATAGAATTCACACATTGGGAGTTACAGTTGGATTAGTCACCCTGTCAGAAAAGAACTCCCATGAAGGAATTTTAACTATCACCAGAGCAGAGGGAGCTGTTTGAAAACTTATTATGGAAGATAATCTAGAGTCACAGACTTACCACAAGTAACTTTGTTTTATAGAGCATGAGAAAGGAAAGATACTTGTATGAATTACTATATTGTACTTCTAAAGAAACCTTTCAGTAAAGTTATGCTGGAACACCCTTCTGTTTCCAGCTTGATTATTAATAAATACTGCAGAGCACGAGAGAAGGCCTGTAGACTGTGAGAAAACATCTAGGGACCAGGAGGTTATTCCCCCCCCCCCCCCCCCATTACAGGAGAATCCTATTGGCCTGGGCTATTTAAATGATATGGGATGTGAAGAGAATAATTAATCTTACATCCTATAAAGACCACACTTCGTTCATCTCAAGGGGATCTTTTATCTATTCCATCTTTACAGGAAGCTCACTTAAAATTCAATAGTAATTGAGCTTTTGTTGTATTGGTTCTGAGTGCAGGACCATGGAGGAAGTTCCCAGAGAGAAATGGGATGGGAGCAGGGATGGCCAGAGTCAGCCGACAGACATGCGAGACCTAAGCTTGGGTGAGTCTCTGAGTCGCCTTTTTCTTGTTTATTTGGGTTGAGGATGGTGTGCAAGTTGTTAATCCTCATTGTTCCCTTCGTGAGGGCACTTCCCCAGTCATATTAGAGACTTTGAAGAATGCTATCAAACGATTGAAGAAATCTTTGTCTGTCAAAATAGACATAATAAAGATCTACAAGGGCAAATTGAGTCACATAAAGAGACTCTTCAGACTCATACTGATAAAATTGAATCTGTATGTGGCTGAAGAGTCTCTTATGTGAATCAATGTGATGTAACAAAGACTTGAGAATTTTGAAAATCCTGTTAGAAGGATGAATTTGCCTATTCTAAATTTTCCCAAAGCTGCTATGGTTACCCCCTCAGGATATGCTTAGGAAGTTCTATATTGATGTATTAAAAATTTAAGAACATAAGAAAATGCCATACTGGGTCAGACCAAGGTTCCATCAAGTCCAGCATCCTGTTTCCAACAGTGGCCAATCCAGGCCATAAGAACCTGGCAAGTACCCAAAACCTAAGTCTATTCCATGTTACCACTGCTAATGGCAGTGGCTATTCTCTAAGTGAACTTAATAGCAGGTAATGGGCTTCTCATCCAAGAACTTATCCAATCCTTTTTTAAACACAGCTATACTAACTGCACTAACCACATCCTCTGGCAACAAATTCCAGAGTTTAATTGTGCGTTGAGTAAAAAAAGAACTTTCTCCGATTAGTTTTAAATGTGCCCCATGCTAACTTCATGGAGTGTCCCCTAGTCCTTCTATTATCTGAAAGAGTAAATAACCGATTCACATTTTTTTCAATTTCCTCTGAATCAATTCCCTAGATTAAGGTTTTTTACCTTTCTACCAGGGGGAATAAAGATCAAGCAACTAGTACCCCCTAGGAGCAGGAGTGGGCAAACATTATTGTGCTGGGGCCACACTGCAAGTTATCGAGCGCAATGAGGGCTGGAGGATGGGGTAGGGTGGGGAGGGGCTGGACCCCGAGACAGCAATCAAATCTCCACCACTTGCTGCAGGCATTTCAGCATCCAGTAGGCTTAAGCGCCATCATTTTTAGCACCCAAGGGACCACTTCTATCATAGATCCCAGCGTCTAACAAAACCAGAAAAACCTTCAGCCCAGGAGGTAGAAGGCATTTTCTCAGCTAGCAGACTACCTCACCTCAGTCACAAATGCAGGCCATAAAGTATAAATAGCAGACATAAAAAGTGGACTGGAAACCACCTCAAGCCAGACTCTTATGCAGTGCAATAAATCAAAAACAGAAATATCACCATTCCTCATAAAACAAAGTTAAGAAATAAAAAAAACAACAATGAGGAAACCATACTAATAAAAACATTTCAAAACAGATGACAAATAGAACACCATCTAATAATTAAGAATAAGGATAAAAAAAAAAACTTTAAACATTTCCCCAAAATCAATCAGATATTTCAAAACAGCAGAATATCAAACACCCAATAATTAAAACTAATAAGGAAAAAAAAAAATCCCACCCCCTCTCCATACCTGGAAACTTTTCATTTCCAGTCACCCTGAGACTGTAGTCTTGGATTAGTAGGGGGAAGGAGAGGAGAGACACAGACTTCCTCCTTTCTCATATACACGCATGCTCATTCACACTTCTACCCTCTCTTCTTCTGCTTCCTTCCTCCCTTTTCCCATCCCCTTCCCTGTCACTAAACCCCTTCACCCTCTTCCTTTCCCTATCACTCCCTCCCTCACTTCCACTCACCCTTTCCCCTTGCTTCATTCTACTTCCCTCTGTAATTCACACCTCCCATTCCTCCCCTTCCCTCTGTCACTCACTCGTACTCCCATTCACTCCCCTCTGTCATGCACCCTCCCACTCAATCTCCTTTCCTCTGTCACTCACCCCCTCACTCCTACTCACCCTCTTCTGTTTCTCATTTTCACCCTTTCCCACTCAGTCACTAGCCCCTCTCTCTCACCTACCCACTCATCCCCTTCTCTGACACATTGCCTCCCTCTGTCACTCACCTTCTTCCCACTTATTCATGTCCCTTTTATTTCACTTACTCAGCATCCTCACCACTTTCCCTTCCTTTCCTCTTTGTCCCTTCCCATGCCTTCCTCTCTGTCCCTTCCCTTACTCCCCTACTACTCTTCACAGCAGCGTGGGGCCTCTCCTCACTGGCTGGGAACCTCACCAGCACAAATGAATGGGATCTTTCCTCACTGGTGGCAGTGGGAACCCTGCCAGCGCCAAAGAACGGGGTCTCTTCTCGCTGGCCGGAGGGAGGGAATCTCGCCTGCGCACCAATAAACGGGGCCTCTACTTACTGGTGGGGGGGTGGGAACCCCATCAACGCAGCATTAAAATGCACCGATGCTCCTACCTCCCTTCTCAAGCGTTGAACGTCATCAAGGGCGATAACTTGGCCTTTGACAATGATGTCAGGTAGGCAGATCGGTGGACCACACATCCTGGAGAGTGTCCAAGTGATAGGCGGGCCAGAATAAAAAACCTTTAAGAGCCTACCACTGCCCTAGAGTGCTGTACCTTCTTTTTCTGAGGATCTTTCTGAGCTCTCTCAGGTGTCCCAGATAATTGTGGTTTATTTTCTTTCTTTTCAGAAAAATTGATAAGGTCTAGCCAATGAAAATTATTTTCTAATTTAAAAATAATTTATTTCTAGGTGGTTGGATTTTCTTATTTCCAGATGGTACCAGAGTGACTCAGTTGAAACGAAAATCTTTCCTAAGGAAAAGCACAGACAGTAATTCCTCTAGGAGCATCTTCTTTTTTTCTTCAGTATCCATGTGAGTACCAGGTCAGTCTCCATGATTAGATATTTTTTTGTGTTTTTGATCCTAAATCAATTAGAAGGCTTTCTTTAGAATAGGGAACAGTTAGCTGATCCCTCCCCTTTGATAGCTGAGGTTAGTTAAAACATCACTTGAATACTTTTATGTTAGATTTACTTGTACTGTAATTCTATTCCTAGTGTTATATTTTTCTCTTATTCTATCGTATTTGGTCTAAGCATATGATGTGACTTTTTTTCTACGTTACGTTTCTTTTCCTTCTTTTATAGTTTTGTCAATCACATCTACGGTGTAAATCAAGGTTCCTTGATTTGTTTGTATCAGTATAAATTGATTCATGAGACAGTGTAAGGGAACTCCCATGCATGTTCAGTAAAGATTTACGGAACCTTTGAAAGATGGGTCTGTGTTGGTGCCATCAGATAATGCCACCAGGCCTGGATTTTCCAATAGGCCTAGAGTAGTACAATTTGGGAAAGTGGGGAATAGGGGCAGCAAATTTCCTGCCCCGTGGACCTCTAATCTTGCTACCATTCCTCCTATCACCTTGAGACCAAATCCATTCCAACCCGATTTCTGCCTGAACCTTTTCTTCCCACCACCACTTTACAGACTCCAGCTGAATTCTTAGAAAAAGGCAATGAGCACAGGGATTGAGCCATGTGCTCAAGTCCTGCTCCCTGCATGGAAGCCCAGAGGAGAATTGTAAGTCTACAAGCAGCAGAAGACTTGGAGGTCCACCAGTGGGAAATTGGAGGTCTATTGAGGGGGAGGGGGTAGAAGAGAGGCAGAGGTCAGGTATGTGTGTGGGGGGGGGGGCAGCCTAGGTCAAAATCCATCCCTAGACATCACCCACACATAACGGCTACTTCATGTCTCTCAACAGAGAACATTTTATTATGATGGATACAATATCCATAAATTCACCATCATGGTCTGATCATTCTCGAGTTGATTTTATAGTGGATACTCACATGGAATATCACCAGTTGAAAGAGGATAAAAGGAGTAAAAGGAATCTTTTGTATAAGGTAGCAGCCTATTTGAATCCATTTCCTGCACTTATCCTAGTTAATGGAGATTTTGGAATGCCAATTTGCATGCTATAGTAGATGTGGTTGCTCCATCTAGGCTACTGTTAATAAATTACACCATGGGGCTTATCTGGTAGAATTTGTCTGCATTTACTTCAACAGCAGGTTTGCCATTTTGAGAGGTAACTGAGGAGCATCAATAGGATTGTAAGACCCATATATATATAAATATAAGGATGCTCTTAAAGCTGACAAAAATCCCCCCTGCCACCCTGAACAACTTTGCTCAGCAGAAAATCATTGGAGATAGTTGTAGCGACAAGTAGTGAGTAGAATCTATGATAGGAAGGAAAACGAGACAAACAGGAATATTCAGGGCTTGTCTGATGACATTTTTTGCAAACTTGTTTGACACTAAGAGACTAGAAACTTAATTTGAATGTAAGTTACTTTATGACTCAGGGACTGTGTATATTAGGAAAAATGTATGTAACAGAGCAAGAAAATCCAAAAATGGAATTTAATACATTTCATAGAATGACAGTAGTGGGGCAGGGGAAACTGCTTGAGGTTAGATTCTGAACCTATCCTTTAGATTCCCTTCAAAGCTGGTGAAAAAGAATGAACTATGGTTAGGACCATATTTAGCTAAATTGATGAACTCTAATTTGGAGCAGGGACTATTGCCAGCTTCCTTAAAGGAAGCATTGGTGTGTCCAGTATTTTTAAAAAAAAAGATGCAAGTCACTATTGACCTGTGCCGACTTTACCATATCTAAGATAATAGCAATTTACCATCAAATTTAAGATTCTCTAGCAATGGTTAAAGCTTTCCATTTTAGACAGTCTAGATTTTGGAAAGGTCACAGCACTGAATCTGTTCTTCTTGCTATGATCAACAAAATACAAATGGAGGCACACGAGGGGAGAGATGCACTCCTCATATTTTTAGATTGGTCGGTAGCCTTCTATTCTGTTGATCATGACCTACCTTGTTTAGGATTTGCTGGTACAGTATTACAATAGTTGAAATAATTTTTATCAGGTCTTACCTATAGTGCGAGATGGCATTCAAGCTACTCAACAAAATTGTTTTTGGGTCCTACAGAAGTCCATTCTTGCTCCAAGTCTATTTAGCATTTATTTGGTACCATTAGCAACATTAATACTGCAATATGGAGTAGAATGCCACTTTTTTGTGGATGATGTAGAGCTAGTGACACATGTAGAATCAATGCAGCCAAAAAAGTTTGGAAAACATAATGCCTACTTTAACACTGTTGTGTCTTGGCTTTCCCTGTGGAAACTTAAGTTAAATCCCTCTAAATCAGAGGCTTTGTGGATAAGAAGAATACTTATAACTCTTCCAGCTATAGCTGGTATCACTTTAACCCCAAAAGATATGGGCTCTAGTGTGGAGGTTAAATTAGATTAACAATTTACCACGGAAGCCCAAGTGTCAGCAATAATTTGTATTATTTTCTACCATCTGCATCAAATTCACCAAAGACAGTCAGTTTTCAATAAGAAAGATCTGGCCATTCTTTGACACTGGGTTGCTTATTTTAATATCCTATACGTTGTGTCTCTGGACAAGCGAGGGTCGGTAGCAGGCGGGCGAGAGTGGAAGTCCAAGCAAGGGTCAAAACCAGGGCTAAATAAGCAGAAAGGAAAACAGGCTGCTGTCTGCCAGGCTGGGCAGACAGCAGGAACCCGCTGGCAGTGTGCACTACCAGGGGTAGCTGGTCCTGTTGCTGAGGCACCACAGGGGCATCTGAGGCAGCCTTATATTGGGAAGGGTGCTGTGGGGGTTTTCCCGCCCCAGACCCATTAAATGTCTCGAGTTTGGCACGCGCGCTAAGAGAGGCCAGCAGCGTCCTGCCACGAAGAGGAAGGCAGCATCAGGTGCGCCAACACTGTAGCAGGGTATTACAAATGTGTCTGTGTGGCGATTACAGATGTTCCCAAAACACAGCCACAAGATTGTCAACAGGAGCAAAACGATGGGCCAGTGTTAAACAAATTCTGGCTCCTTTGCATTCACAGTAAAGTTTAAAATATTGATTATGGTTTATCACTGTTTCAAATTAGGGTGGCCGACGCATCTGACAGAATTGCTCTTGCGCTACGAACCTTGTGCTCCTTGTGATCGCAACAGGTGAATTTGCTGGCAGTCCCTTTTTCTCCAGCGATTCACTTGGAGGCGACGTGTTGCTTTAACCTTTAGCTCTGGCTTCAATCCTGTGGAATACACTTCCCTGTGATGTTCAGACAGAGAAAAGTTTTCTCTGGTGTTGGAAAAGAGTCAAGTCGTGGCTCTATAAACAGGTCTTTGAATCCTGAGCATTATGAAATAGGTCATAAGACTGGATGTGTGGGGGGGGATGGGATGGGTTACATTTTTTAAACTGTATATTGTGAACATTTGTATTTCTTTTTTAAACTGAATTAGCAAAAGGCAGATAATCAAGTAAAACTAAATAAAATAAGTACGTGCTATGATTTAATGAAGTGTCTTAACTATCACATTATTCTAGATATCGAGTTCCATTCTCTCTTCCCTGGTGCTGTTCCTGTGCTGGTCCATGTGACACGAAGATGACCACATGATGTGCACTGATAATAGTTCTGCCATCTTGTTGTGTCTTATTGCATTGTTATTTCAGTATTTTGCTGGAAAATGTTATTGTAAAGTATATTACATAAGACTTGTTATACTGAGTCAGACCACAGTTCCATCAAGCCCAGTATCCTGTTTCCAACAGTGGCCAATCCATGTCACAAGTACCTGGCAGGATCCCAAGAGTAGAGAGTTTCCAAGCTGTTTATCCCAGGAATAAGAAGTGGATTTCTGCAACTCTACCTTAATAATGGTTTATGGACTATTCCTCCAGGAATTTGTCCAAACCTGCCTCAAATGCAGATACACTAGTAGCTTTCACCACATCCTCTGGCAACAAATTCCAGAGCTTAATTATACGTTGAGTAAAAAAAATATTTTCTCTTATTAGTAACTTCATTGTGTGTTCCCTGGTCTTCGTGCTTTTCACACAGTAAACTAATTAACATTTACTCATTTCATTCCACTCATTATTTTATAGACCTCTATCATATCTCCCTTCAGCTGTCTCTTCTCCAAGCTGAACAGCCCTAACCTCTTTAGCCTTTCTTCATAGGGAAATTGTTCCATCCCCTTTATTATTTTGGTCACCCTTCTCTGTACCTTTTCTAATTCTGCTATATCCTATTTGAGATGTGGTGACCAGAACTGCACACAAGATGAGGTCGCACCATGGAGCAATACAAAGGCATTATGATATTCTTTGTTTTATTCTCTATTCCTTTCCTAATCTCTAGCATTGTATTTGCTTTCTTGGCTGCTGCTGTACACTGAGCAGAACATTTCAATGTATTTTCAAACGATAACATCTAGATCCTTTTCCTAAGTGGTGACTCCTAATGTGGAACCTTGCATTGTGTAGGTATAAGTTGGGTTACTTGTCCATATTAAATTTCATTTGCATGCCCAATCTCCCAATTTTGCAAGGTCCTCTTGCAATTCCTCACATGCCTCTTGGGATTTAACAACTTTGAATAATTTTGAGTCATTGGCAAATTTGATCACCTCACTTGTTGTTCCCATTTCCAGCTCATTTATAAATATATTAAAAAGCAGTGGTCCTAGAGCAGATTCCTCTATTCACCTTTCTCCAATGAGAAAATTTACCATTTAGCCCTACTCTGTTTTCTTTTAACCAGTTGGCAATCCACAATAGGACATTGCCCCCATCCCATGACTTTTTAATTTTCTAAGAAGTAGCTCGTGAGAGACTGTGTCAAATGCTTTCTGGAAATCCAGCTACACTATATCAACTGGCTCATCTTTATCCACATGGTTATTTACGCCCTCAAAAAAATGTAGCAAATGGTGAGGCAAGACTTCCCTTAGTTAAATCCATGTTGGCGTTGTCCCATTAAACTCTGCCTATCTATACTTTCAACAATTTTGTTCTTTATGATAGTCTCTACCATTTTGCCTGGCATAGACATCAGACTCTGTTTACGGTTTTTTTTCCTCACGCTGTGGAGAATGCACAGCCTATCAGAGAAAGTTTCAGACAAAACAGCTGTAAGAGTTAAATAGCTTACATTCCACCTGTTTACAGCAAATATCCTCTCGTCTAGACCACAGCTGGTAAATATAGTGAAATTTATTTTAATCATTTTCATTGTACAAAAGTTTGAAAAATGTAGGTTAATGTGTAAAAAAAAAAAAAAGTATAGTATCACTCACGCCAGTTATTCATGCTATGGTAAAAAGTATAGGGCAGATATGGAAAGGGCCACCAAGTGGCCAAGATATAGCCAGCTATCTTTAGGATACATTTCACCCATAACCAACCTGGCTAGGCTGTGGCTGAAAGCAGTCTTAAATCTGATCGGCTCAACTTGTCTAGCTAGATTTCAGCCAGCTAGCCCTAAAAATTGAGTGGTAGCCGAGTAAAACAGGTAGGGAGTCTTGAGTTTGGGGAAGGCTATTACAAACAGCAGATGGCGCCGCCACACAATGCTCAGCAGCAGCACAGCTGCTTCAGTGCCCATAACACTCTGTCATGTTACTGCCAATGTGCGGCCTCCTCCGCCCAGCAATCTACAGCCCTGAAAACGGTGTGGCAGCCACTCCCCCCACACAGCCCCCAGCCTGCGCAGAGCCGCAGCTCCATTTTCCACCAGCAAAATGCAGTTCCAGAGACTCTCTCACTACCCCACTCCCCCATTCTGTCATCCCTCTAAAACATCCCTTTCCTCAGCCCCCTTGCTCTCAACTGCAGCCCCCACATCCACAATGCTTTTTCCACTCCCTTCTCGCCCCTCTTCCACCCGCCCCCCTCAAGGCTAGATCCCTTTGAATATTGATCCTATTGTAACATGCTGCTGATCCCAGGCTGCTACACCCTGGATAGTGTCTCTTCCCCTTGTGCCACCGTGTCCCAGCAGGGTTGCCAGCATCCTGCTTTGGGGCTACTTTCGGTGGCCTAAACCAAGACTAAGCAGCACTCACCAGTTTTATAGGCCCAGCCTCCAGGACGTCTTGCACTGCAGACTGTTGCCATCACTGCTACACTGAAATAAAAGGGAGCTCAGTTCCCTTGGTGAGTGTCTGAGCAATAGGTCCTGATCCTTAATCCTGTGTAGTTTCTGATTCTGCTCATCGGTGATGTTCCAGCCCTGCCTCGCTGTCACATCAGTGGTCCAGTTTATCCTTGGTGTTCCGGCCTTGTTCCTACCCCCCTTTCCTGCATGCAGTCGGGCAGAATCTTGCCTGCTGAAATTCTGGACCAGCCCCTTCCCACCGGTCAGCTGCTGCCTATTGGAGCTTAACTAGTACTGTGCGCCAGTTGGGCTGCATCAATCCAATATCAGCCTCAAGGGTCCAGTCACCCCGAGTTGTGACAGCGCTAGAATTATTTTTGTTATTACAGAAGGGAAATTCAGTTTTAAAAAGTGCTTGCCCCTGTGAGCAAAATGGAAACCATCCGGCACTTTCTGTGACTTAGCTCGAACCATATTTTTCTGTCCCATACTAAAGCAGAATTGCTTACCTGTAACAGGTGTTCGAGGACAGCAGGATGTCTGTCCTTGCACATGGGTGACATTCGATGGAGCCTAGCATGGAAAAATGTCAAAAGTTTCTAGAACTTAGACTGAGCTTTTGTGAGCATGCCATTATACCACATGTCCATGGGGGGGGGGGGGGGGGGGGTCCCTTTAGTCTCTTAACGTTTCTTCATTGCTAAATTATTTATTTTTTTGGGAAACTAGTTCCACAGGGAGGTGGGTAGGTTTCATGAAGATGGAAATCTTGTTGTCCTCAGAGAACACCTGTTACAGGTAAGCAACTCTGCTCTGTCCAAGGACAAGCAAGATGACAGTCCTCACACTTGGGGCAGCCTCTAATGAAAAAAGGGAAAACAAACAACAATGCCAACACTCTTGTTGGCAAGAAGCCTTTTTTTCGCTAACCTATGACAGGCAGCCTGGAACAGCAAGAACGGGCCCTTGGGAGGCCCAGTGAGACTGGCTGTGCAAACCGTGCAATTGCACAGGGTGGCACTCCTGGGGGGGGGGGGGGGGGGCCTCAGGAGCAAGGAGAGGCCCATGCTACAGCCAGTGGACCCAATCCCACTGGTGACAGCAGAATCAGAAAGCCCGTGCAGGCCCCAGCAGGCTCCATTCCACCAGTGGTGGAAGAAGACCATTCTGCAGCTCCTCAAGTAATTCAACACTCATCCCGCGGTGAAAATACAGGAAGTGCTGGCACTGCAAGTGTTGAATTATCACGGGGCCAGCATGCAGGAGGAGGTGCTCTCCCCAAGGAAGATTTCAGGCTGACGGCAGCAGTGGAGGAATGACAAGTGTGAGTGTGTGTGTCCCAACCTGCCAGCAGATGAAAGGAAGATGAGGGCCTGGCGCTGCTGGTAGATCCCAAAAAAAGAAGAGCTAGAGATGCCTGCGGGTTTTTCTGAGAGACTTGTGTGTGTGCAAATATAGGAAAGTACTGATACAATTCACTGAGGCTTTGACTCTGGAACATCTTATGTATCCATCTTTCATGATCTAGCTGATGCATTTGATACCGTCAACCATGAAATTCTGCTTTCTCGCCTCAAGAATATTGGTTTCTCTGGATCAGTCATGTCATGGCTTTCATCCTACCTGGATAATCTAATTCAGCAAGTACATTTAAACTCTGCTACCTCTTGGTTTCCTCTCCACACTGGCATACCTCAAGGTTCAGCCCTTTCTGCTGCTTTATTTAATATCTACATCACCCCTATTTGCCAGCTACTTTCCACTTTAGGGGTCTCATCGTATGTATATGCCAAATTCTCTTTCCCTACCTGGAAATCATGGCATTTCACATCCCAGTTTATCACCTTGTTCTCATTACTTCATAACAAACTCTCCTTGAATCTCTCAAAACAGAAATCTTAATACTCTGCAGCCCCTCATTTGATATCCCTAGCTACATATCTGTTAATAATATACCCATCAAGATTTCCTTCACTGCCCGCTACCTTGGCATTCTTCTTGATTCCAAACTTGACATGAGAGCTCATGTCAAATCAGTAGTCAAATCAACCTTTTATAAACTATGTCTTCTCAGGCACATTAAGCCTTTCTTTGAACCAACTGCCTTTCGAACAACATTGCAATCTCTAAATCTCGGCCTTCCGCTTACCTCAATTAAACCTCTTCAGCTTTCTCGAAATGCAGCAGCACGTCTCCTAACACCAGCCTTCATGATCATTTTTCCCCTGTCCTGCTAAAACTACCCTGGTTACTGATTTCCTGGAGGATCAAGTACAAAATTCTAATCATCCTCCTACACAATCTCATTCACAACAATAATAGCCCCTGGCTCTCCACAATTCTTCACCCCTTCACGATCCCAAAACCATTCCCTCCTTCAGATCCCCAAAGCAACGAGACTCAACATAACAAGAGAGCAGGCTCTCTCCATTGCTGACCCCATTTTATGGAACTCCATACCCAACTCTATAAGAATTCTAAATAACAAGCAAGATTTTAAGAAAGTTTTAAAACATCACCTATTTAAACAAGCTTTCAAAGACCTTTTTTAATCTTATCTGTCTATATTTGCTGACATGACTTTCCACCTCAATCTGTCTGTATTTCCCCATTACCCTGTTGATGTCTACTCATTTTGATTGTATGTTAATGTAACTATTTTACATGTATATAATGTTCTATAAACTAAATTTATTATGCTTGTTTTATTGTAAACCGCCCCAAACCTTGGAGGATGCGATCAACAAATCTTTTTAAATAAACAAAACAAACAAACAAACAAACAAATAAATAAATGAGGAGAAAATTTGTGCACCTCACTCCCACTAATCCATGACAATCTCAGGGTGGCTAGAAATCGAAAGCTCCCAGGTATGGAAGAGTGTGAATTCTTAAAATCCTTTTTAGTTTTATTTTCTGGGTTGAATTTGATGTTTCTGCTGTTTTGAAAGATTTATTTGGCGTTTGGGACATTTAAAAAAAATGTATGTAAGTTTTTAAGTATTTGATCTTTTATTTGTCATCTGTTTTTGGATTATTACTATTATGATTATGTATTTATTTTATTTCTTGATTTTATTGTTTGATCTTTGAGGAATGGTGATGGTTCTGGTTTTTATTGTTCCACTCCATAGAGAGTCTGGCTTCTTGGTGTTTCTAGTTCAGGTTTTGTCACATTTATATTTCTACTTTATGGTTGCTTTAGTCTGTATTTGGTGAGGGTCTATTTATGTTCTGCACGTGTGATTGAGGTGAGGTTTTCTCCTAATAGGAAGTGTAGTAGTGTTTTAGGGTTTTTGGATGATCAAGCTCATGCACAACACACGTTACAACTGGCCTAATACCATATGGGTTCCAAGTGTCTTTTTTGCAGGGATTTCTGGTTGGCATCACAGCAGTGCATGTAAATATAATGTAAGTGATATTTTTACCTTAGAATAAGGTACTGCAGGGGTACATGTACTAGGGCTGACGTCAGATTGAAATCTGATCCGTCTCCTGCTATCAAGAGTACACTATACCCATTGGTTCTGAGTCCATCTGCTACACGCTAGGAAAATTACCTTGCACATTCAGCAACTTAATGCTTCTTACTTACTTTCATGTTGCAGACCTCAGTGAGTTTTTTCTTTTTGTACCTTTCCCACAAACATTCATAACCAACCAGTGCCTTACTGAATCTCTGCATCAGTTTTCTGTGGTTGAATGAGAAATGATCTAGAAAAAGCTGAAGAAGTGGTCAAAGGTTTGACAATTGAGATTCAATGCCAAGAAGTGCAGAGTCAAGCATTTGGGACCTGGCGATCTGAAGGAGCCACGTGTTTTGGGAGGCAAAAGACTGACAAACCCGGACTGGGAGAGAGACCTTGGGGTGATAGTGTGATGATGTGAAAGTAGAGAAGCAATATGATAAGGTGGTGGCTAAGGCCGATGGGTTGCTAGGCTGCATAGAGAGAAGTACAACTAGCAGAAAAAAAAAAAAAAGGAGGTAATATGCTCCTGTACAGATCATTGGTGAGGCCTGACCTAGAGTACTGCATTCAGTTCTGCAGACCTCATCTCAAAAAAAGGATAAAGGACTGAATGGAAGCAGTCCAGAGAGAGGCAACCAAAATGGTGTGGGATCCGCCCGCAACGCATTATGAGATGAGACTGAAGGATCTTAATATGGAAATCTTGGAAGAAAGGAGATACACCACAGACTTTCAAATGCCTAAAAGGAATTAATGATGCACAAAAAAAAACATCTCTTCAGATGAAAAGGGAGCTGTAAAACTAGAGGTCACGATAAGAAACTCCAAGGGGAAAGGCTCAGGAACAATGTCAGGTATTTCTGCATGGAAAGGTTGGTGGATACATGGATTGCCCTCCTGGAAGAAGAAGTGGCGAAGAAAAGAACGGTACTGGAATTCAAAACGGCATGGGACCAACAAACAAACAGAGTCCTGCTGCCCTGAGAATGGAAATAAAGAATTGAGGTAACTTTTCTGCTACACATATAAGGCCGGATTTTAATACCTACACCTGATTTTATAACATGCGTGTGCAGCCGTGCGCATGTTATAAAATCCGGGGTCGGCGTGTGCAAGGGGGTGCGCGCTAGCGCACCTTGCGCGCGCCGAGCCCTAGGGGAGCCCCGATGGCTTTCCCCGTTCCCTCCGAGATCGAAAGCAGAGCGGCCTCTGAGGGAACTTTCCTTCGGCCCCCCCACCTCTGGTAAGCGTAACTTGCGTGCACCGGCCAGCTGCCGGTGCACAATCCCCCGGCTTTGCTGCTGTGCCGGAGGCCTCAGTCCCGCCCTGCCCCTTTTTTCAAGCCCCGGGACATACGCACATCCCGGGGCTTTGCGCGCGTCGCTGGGCCTATGCAAAATAGGCTCGGCGCGCGTGGGGCTTTTAAAATCTGCCCCATAGTTTACATATAGGCTTGGGAGTGGTCTGCACGGAGTGGTAGTTGCTGCTATCCTTAACAGAAGGCAACTTTGCTCTCCGTGACAGCAGGGAGAGTGTGTTTGTAGGGGGGGGGGATTGAATTCAGAGACTACCAACGCTGGGCCCCAACTTTTACGGTCAGGGTTACTGATACACAGACACGGCACATACTCTCTTGTCTCTTATTATTATTCTCATTAGACATTACCAGTTGTAGCAAATTCTGAGCTGTTGCGTGTGTGTGCGCTGAAAGATTAAGAGCTCCATCTAGTGGCCATTCCACAAAGCCAATTCTCTTGAGTGAGATTAGTTACTCCCAGGTGAATGTGGAATATGCATGCACTCTGCTCTTTTAGTGTAAACAGAAAAACAGCAGTGAATGTGCATTCACTATTGGAATGGGGGTGGGAGGAGATGCATCTGTAATATTAGTCTGAAAAACCAGTGCAGGGATCCGAACCAATCATTTAAATACCACTAGTGTTAGTACATTTCATATTGTTGTGCATAAAACCTTGCAAAAAAATGCTCAGTTTTCATGGGTTAGCAGAGAGTATTTTTCAAGCCTTGCTATGTACAGTTTTCCAAAAAGACCTGGTAGGTACACAGTCGATTACTTTTTGAAAATAAAAATGTGATACCTGGAAAATGGGATTGCCCACGGAAAGCAAATTCGCCAGTACCATCCCCGTACAAATGCAGATGTGCTTTTTGGGGAAATGTGTTACAAACATGCAACAGTAATCCCTTCACTTGAAATTACAGTTTTGTCTGCGAATGGCAGAGGAATGCCTACAAGAACGAGAAGAGAAGCGGAGACAGGCAGGCAAGTGGAACGGGGACGAACAGTCCCAAGGGGCAGAGAGAGAGACCAGGAGGAAACAAAGAAGAAGAGAAATGAAATCGGAGGCTTGCAGAGAGGCCATCGTCTCTGAAAATCTGGCTATTTACCAAAGTTTTTGGCCTTTGAATGGAGGGACTGCTGGCTCTGCCTTCCTAAATCCTTAGCCATCTGCCTCCCCTCATTTGAGCCCCTTCTTCCTTCTACGACCCTGGATCCCTCCGTTAACTTTAGCCCCCTTCAGACCACCTCGCCTTCCCTTCACCTTATGCATTTCTTTCTTGTATGATATGATCTTGACTGCTGTTATCTATGATGCCTGCTTGTTTCACCACATCCACGCCCTGGCCTTAGTTTTGTTGGAAGGTCTCTGTTGTACAACACGCCGTGAAGTCACTGGCTGGAAAAGCATGAAATAAAATCAGTATTTATGATTATAATGACCCAGTGCTCAAAGGGAGCCTGAAGGCACAGTCCCTAGGTCAGGTTAGCAGGACCTTAGTTCCAGTACAGGAGCAACTATTGTTATTTTATGTTCTTGTTCTTACGCTCACCTCATTGTATTTATTTTCTGCATTGTTCTTTCTGGTTCTGAATCCTACACCCACAGTCTTCCATCAAATCATTGCCATCACTTTTTTAAAATTCTTATTCTAATCACTGAATGTTCAAAAAAGACAGGCAGCAAGATTTGCTAGCTAATCAAACTAAAAAAAAAAAAACGTGCAGCAGAAAGTGTCAGAATAAAGAGAATGCGAGCCTCGCTGCACAGCTCTACGTGGATATCTCGCCACATTTCTTTAAAAGAGTGAAGCCATATGAATACCAAACACTGTTGCAACAGATAAA
Source organism: Rhinatrema bivittatum (assembly GCF_901001135.1). Lineage (NCBI taxonomy): Eukaryota > Metazoa > Chordata > Amphibia > Gymnophiona > Rhinatrematidae > Rhinatrema > Rhinatrema bivittatum. Next base: position 64,889,968 of record NC_042627.1, on the reverse strand, counting down.
TTGCGAGGACACAGATTAATTACTTTTCAGACATTTGTAATGTAACACATAGTAACATTCAGTAATTAGCTGTAAAAATTCAGTGCAGAAACGTTGCATGGAGTATATATATAGCAGTAATACTTATGTACATTTTGAGAGGGTTCAACTGAAACTAGCTGCCAGTTAAGAAATATTGCAAGATCCCATTATGACCTGGAGCTTAAAACTCTTCATACCAGGTGCGAAAACGTGGAGCTTTCACTTTTGCAAGTTATAGATGAAAGGAAAATGTGTACTTTTCACACATTCTAAAATGGCCAGCTGCTGGTCTTATTTTCACAAAATTCCACAACTCATTTTGCCTTACCATGGCAAGGTTTTATGGAAGGTGTTGCCATTAAATGTGACAGCAAAAGTTTTTCCAAAACTTAGTGAAAGTCTCACAAAAGTATTTTTCACTCTCTTGCTAATTATTTTAGAATTCTTGGTATTCTGTGATCTTAACTCTTCCAGAACAATTACACAAGCATTTCCCAGGCCACAAATAAAATACCTGAGTATGCCCTGCGAGATATTAATAGAAGGTTGGGTTAGTTGTTACAACTTGTGATTTCACATTTAAAATATATTTTATACAATTTCTTGACTTTTTTTTTGGGGGGGGTGGGGGGGAAATATTTTTCTTTTTAGATTGTTAATTATGCAGTATGTTGGAGATCAATAAGACAGGGCTGGAAAAATCCCAGTAATCAGGTCACTTGTGTGCTTAAAATTCAGAAAAATAAAAAATGAGCAAAAATATTAGAAAAAAAGAACAAAACAAAATAAGCAAAATAGCAACAATGACAAAGAAAAGAAAAACCTCTCTCTGGCTCTTAAAAATTCTTGAATGGTGCCTAAATTTACTAAATATATATTTCCAGCCCTGCGCTAAGATACAGGGTGGCCCATGGAAAAGTAGCCTGCCCCCAATACCAGTGCCACACAGGCAGGCTACTTTTCCATGGCCCACCCTGTATTTATATACAGCCTTTGAGTTGGTTGGGCATAGGGTTCTGGAGCTCCACTTTTTGTTGGTGGCATAGATGCACCCATGCGTTGAGATTGTGGTTGATAAACTATAAATTCAGCATCCCGAAGCAAAAATTAACTTTTAGGAGAGTTTACACGTTAAAATAAGAAAAATCTTTTTTGTCTTGACTTTTAAGTGTTGCTTTTATGCTTCATTAAACCAAGCTCCACAACAGCTGTTCCTGTGATGAACACCAAATAAAGTACAATGCAGTGGCCAAACAATTTTTTGACTATATTAAATACAAAAATGTATTAAAACTGAGGTATGTTCAGATAAAGTTTAAAAACTACACAAAAATTAAAAACAGAAGATGATGTCAGGCCCGTGATTTAGCTGGGTCGCTGCAACGTGGGAGACTCAGGATGGCGCTCCCTTCCATCGGGCCTTGTCTCTGTTGTGGAGGTGCTGAACACTGGCTCTGGATGGGAGAAACGACAACAACCCGCCACCATCAAAGTAACCCCATACTGATGGTGGTGGGGGTTTCACTCCTCGATGAGACTTCCACACCAGCCTTTGGCCATGAGAAAAATAAGTCTCCCGTGTTAGGCATCTTTGGAACAGAGAAAAATACTTAAAAAAAAAAAAACCAAGGAAGGTTAGAAGAGTTGACAACGGAGTTTCATCTGCTCACCTCAGCCACTTTTTAAAAAAAAAATATCAAAAATTGTCTCTTTAGCTGGCCGTTTAATTCCGGTTCTGTCAAAATCAAGTGTTCTCTTCAAGTAACAGGGTGAACTGAGCTTCATTAACAGCTCCAGCAGGTACATCTGGATTTGGAGATGGCAGGTGAGAAATTTTCTCCAAAGAAACTTCTAGATAATTTTAAAAAAGGGACAACACCCCTCTCCCCATGGCCCAAATTCCCTCCTCATCACATTCCTTCCTTTTAGCTCTTCAAAAACATCCAGCACCAGAGGAAGGCTTATTCAATTTGTTTTTCTCAAATTAAGGACCAGAACCTTCCAATCTACATGGCCAATGGATTGCTGCAGCCCACTGCCTCAAAGGCTCCCATGGCTTCAGTGCTGAGGATATCAGAACTCCAATATGGCGGTGAAAGCTGGAAGGATGCATGCGATTTTCCTTGCCCTAGCGGAAAGCCCATGTGCAAGCCTCCAGATCAGTGAACGGTCAGGAAACAGTTTTTGACGTAAGGTTCATTTCCTTAAAATGGAAAACAGAAGTAGGGTAGACCTTTTAGTCATGTAAACTAAAAAAAAGACAGCATTCATGGAAGCGATGTTAGAGGGGGTACAGATCACTAAGCAGCTGATCATTTCTGTTCCTCATTTCTTCTGTTGGTGAAGAGGTAACAAGCCAAGAGTTCACCAGCTGGAACCAACTGCTCATTCCAAAAACTGCAACATAGCCATAGCGGAGAAACCCAGCAGTATGAAGATGACTTTAGGCAAACGCCACTTAGGGGAGTTTAATTCATGTGGCAAAATCTCCAGGAAGGTGATGTAGACAAAAGTGCCAGCTGCAATCCCCTCCAAAACACTCTGCACCATGCCATTCCATTCACTCTGATTCTGCATCACGGCAATTCCCAGCCCGACACCCAAGGGAGACATAGCAGCAAACATGACCATGGAGAGCACAAACCAGCGCCTTTGCACTCTGCTCTCCAGCAGCAGGAGGGAAAGACTGAATGCAATAATGCTCTTGTGTACAATGATTGCACTGGTGATCTTCAGCACTTCCGAGTTCGTGTCCTGCAGGCCAATGGCCAGCCCTTCAAAGACGGAGTGTAGCGAGAGTGAGAGGATCAGGACGAAGGACCGGAAAGCTGAGTGAGCCTGAAAATCCACATGAAAATGGTGCCTCATACCTTCTACATCCTGCTCATTGATGGGGGGGTGGGAGCGGTGGTTAGGGTGTCCATTGGATGAAAGGAGCGGGGTGGCTTCATCCGACCTGTTTTTATTACAGTCCAAGATGATCTGTTCAGCAATCAAAACCAGAAGGAACCCAGCAGCCAAGATGAATTCAGGAAGTGGAAAGTTAACCTAAAATAAATTAAAATGTAACATCCTAAATTACTGCTTATGTAGCAAAGAAAAATAAATATAAAATCTCAACATATTTCAGTTTAACTAGTCAGCTCAAACATTTGAAGCAGAAGTGTCTCACTTCCAAGAATTCAGCTAATAAGGAGCAGTTAGATAGTGTGAGAAAGAATCTGCATCTTCTGTTCATTAAAGGTCTTTATAGTCTATCCATGTTTTCAAGTCAAAAATCTAGCAAATTACTAGCTAGACTCATTAAAAATACTCAGCCCAGATGCTGTACTACAAGCATGAAAGATGTTCGTGGTCATGAGTTTAGAGAGCAAGAAAATATCACAAGAATTTATTTAGATTACTATACTCAACTACACTCCAAACAAGAAGCATCAGATGTGCTTTATAGCAGATTTGTATCTGAGCTTCAAACAGAGTTCTTGACGCTCTAGTTTCTATATTAGAGAAATTACTTACCTGATAATTTTGTTTTCCTTAGTGTAGACAGATGGACTCAGGACCAATGGATTATGTGCTCCTCTGCCAGCAGATGGAGACAGAGTCAGGTTTCAAAGCTGACATCACCTTAGATACATCCCTGCAGTGACCTCAGTATTCTCTTCAAAAGCCACTGTGGACATACTATTGAAAAAACGATTTAAAATCTGATTAAAAACAGATAACCGTAACTGTACTCAACCAATGAAATACTGAACCCCAGTAAGATTATAGATGCTCTGATCTAGAGATTGGATGATGGCTTAACCGTAATCTCTTGGACTCTATATCCACTCCACGGGCGAATCTTTGGCACCGTTCTTGGGCAGCCATGGGCAGGATACCAATTCCATCTGTCTACACTAAGGAAAACAAAATTATCAGGTAAGTAATTTCTCAGTTTCCTAGTGTGTAGCCAGATGGATTCAGGATCAATGGGATGTACAAAAGCTACTCCTGATCGGGGAGGGAGGCTGCCCACGGTCCGGTTAACACCGCCCTTACAAAGGCTGCGTCCTCCTGGGCTTGAACGTCCAGGTGATAGAATCTGGAGAAGGTGTGCAAGGAGGACCAAGTCACCGCTCGGCAGATGTTGACAGGAGACAGCAGTCTAATGTCCGCCCATGAGACCACCTGAGGCCTAGTGGAATGAGCTTTAACCTAAAGGGGGTAATGGCTTTCCTGCCTCCACATAGGCTCCTGTGACCACCTCCTTAATCCAGCGAACTATGGTAGCCCACGAAGCTGGTTCGCCCCACTTCCTTCACCGTGAAGGACAAACAGGATGTCAGTCTTTCGGATCGGTTCTGAAACTTTCAGATACCACACCAAAAGCCTACTGATATTCAAATGGCAGAGGCGGTATTCTTCCATGTTCTTGTGCTTACCTAGGGATGGCAATGAAAAGGACTGATTCAAATAAGACTCTGAGACTAGACTACCTTGGGCAAGAAGGATGGAATGGTACAAAGCTGTAATGCTCCTGGAGTCATCCGGAGAAACGGTTCCCGACACGACAATGCCCGTAATTCAGAGATGTGACGTGCTGAGCATATAACCTCCAGGAACACCATTTTCAGGGTTAATAAATGCAAGGAAAGACTGCACAGAGGCCGAAAGGAGGGCCCTGCCAAAAACTCCAATACTAGATTAAGATTCCACAAGGGAATCGGCCACCATAGGGGTGGCTGAAGGTGTTTCACCCCTTTCAAAAAACAGGCCATGTCCAGCCATGCCCCTTAAACAGGAGAGAGCTGCTAGCTGGACCTTCAAGGAGTTAAAGGTCAAACCTTTATTTAAGCTGTCCTGCAAAAATTCCAGAATTAGTGGGATTTTGATGGCCTGAGGGGAAACACCATATTCCTTGCACCAGGCCTCAAATACTCTCCAGACCCGCACATATGCTAAGGCCAGACCCGCACTCTCCAGACCCGCACATATGCAAGGGCCAGACCGTAAGACAAAATAGAGTTGGATCCTCGTGAAGGACTGGTCCCTGCTGTAGCAAGTCCCTGTGTGGTAGGAGGCACAGGGGGGTTTCCACCAGGAGTCTCTGCATGTCCACATACCATGGATGCCTGGGCCAATCTGGAGCTATTAGTAGGACTAATCACCTATGGCACTCAATTCTGTGAAGGACTCTGCCCAGGACGGGCCACTGAGGGAAGGTGTATAGCAGCTTCTCTTCCGGCCATGTCTGAACGAGAGCCTCGCTCCCCAAGGTCAACTGATCTGTTCTGCAACTGAAGAATTTGGGAGCCTTCGCATTGTGAAATGTGGCCAGAGGTCGATGGACAGGAGACCCCAGCGATCTACTACCAGCTGAAAGTCTTTGGCCAACGGTGCCCACTCTCCTGGATCCAGATTCTCCCTGCTTAGAAAGTCTGCTCTGATGTTGTCTTTTCCTGTGATGTGGGAGGCTGAGATCATCTGCATATGTATTTCCACCCACTCCATAAGGAGATCTATCTTCTGTGACACTTGCTGGCTTTTGGTTCCACACTGGCGGTTGATGTAGGCTACCATTGTTATGTTGTCCGACATTACGTGGACAGCTTGACTCTGGAGCATGTGGCTGAATTGTAGAGATTGTAGATTGTGGCCCAATTGCACACAATTGGGCCACAAATTTACAGACCTGCGCTGGTCGATTTTAGAACAGGCACACAAGGGTACCCGTGGTGGTGACATTCAGATTTATCTCAATCGACGTGAACATTTTTTGATTCATCGGGCCTCAACGAGAAGATAAATTGGTACTCGCTTATTTGAGTCCCATTTTGACTAGTATGTTACACTATTTGCTTCTGACAAAATTTATCTGTGCCATGTGATAAATATTCATTGATTTGGTTACTCTCAATAATTGCTGTAGGGTTACCCCCCCCCCCCGCCCCCTTTTTAATACACGACCTGATGGTGGACTTATGTTTGCCGTTCCTGCATATCAGCTGACGACCGAATGGAGGACTTGCCCTGCCGTAGTTTCACTTCCGGCGTGTATATATTTAAACCGGAGGATCCGCCATGTTGTTTATTAAATTGCGGTCAAGAACACTGACCGCTGGTAAAAGGAATTTAAATCAAATGGAACCGTGAAAGAATTGTTTTGGAGACCCTTTCTCTGGATGTGCCGTTGCCCCTGAAGCAGGACCCGGTATGGTCCAAAACACGATCGTGTCGGGACATTTATAACAGATGAGTACTTTTCGTTACATCAGTTTCAAATATAAGGAGTCCACTATTTTCTAAGTAACAAAATTGTTGCAGAGTGTTTTGCGCTCATTGTTTCCGGTTTTGTTCCGTACATGGAGATATTAATTTGAGCATTTTATTGGCAATTATTTGTTTGGGTCTAAAAAAACTGTCTACAAGGTTCTGGAATTCATATTGGTGATAAAATTAGTACCAGTCACTCCCTTGTTTTTTGATGTGAATTGTAGATAAGCCAATCTAATTGCCCAGGCTTCCAGGTGGTTTATGTTCCAGAGGGCCTCTTCCTTGGTCCAATGCCCCTGGGTCATCAGTTCCTGACAGTGAGCTCCTCAGCCGCGGAGGCTCGCATCTGTCATAATGACCAGCCAGATCAGAGGGGAAGGGGGTACACCCTTGCCCAGATAAGCTTCCTGCAGCCACTGGAGCAGAGAGCATACTTCCATCGGTAAGGAGGCGAATCTAATAGTCTTGAGATAGTGGGTCCCAACATGACAGCAGGGAGCATTGAAGTGGTTGCATGTATGCCCTCGCCCATGGCACTACTTCAAGGGTTATCACCATCAAACCGAGGACTTGAAGATAGCTCCACACAGTCAGGCGTATCGTGTTCATCAACAGACGCACTTAGGACATCAACTTCCTTATCCGCATGGTCGGGAGGAAGACAATTCCCTGCTTGGTGTTGAACTAGACTCCTAGATATTCCAAGGACTGGGAGGGTTTGAGACTGCTTTTGTCCAGGTTTATGACCCAACTGAGTTCATGAAGCAAGGAGGTCACCCTATTGGTCTCCCAGAGACTCTCAACGAACTTCACACATTATTTTATTAAGATATCTTTTATTCCTACTTGTTAAATTTTATCTTCTATTATTATTGTTTGTAATTTTCTTTTATTGTATTTTTGCTATGTTAACCACTGTGAAGGCTACGCCGAGACAACAGTATATAAACACAAATAAACCTTAAACTTTGCCCGGATCAACCAGTCAACCAAGTACAGATGCACCAGTATTCCCTCTTTTCTCAACACTGCTGTTACGACCACCATAATCTTGGAAAATTTTCTGGGGGCGTTAGCCAGGCCAAAGGGCAATGCCCAGAACTGATAATGGCGACCCAGTACTGCAAAGTGTAGGAAATGTTGATATTTTTGCCAGATTGGAATATATAGGTAGGCCTCAGATAGGTCCAGGAAGGTTAAGAACTCTTCTGATTGTAAGGCCATTATCATGGAACATAGGGTTTCCATGTGGAAATGAATCACTCAGATGTCGGTTGATGCTCTTGAGATCCAGGATGGAGCGAAAGGAACTCTCCTTCTTGGGTACGATTAAATAGATGGATCACCAACCCTGGAGTGCAGTTACTGGGATTATAGCTCTCATCTTAAGGATCCTTAATAGGGTAGTCTCCACTGCTTGCTTCTTGTGCTAGGAGTGGCAAGGAGATATCATGAATATGTCCCGAGGAGTGCTGCAAAATTCCAATGCATATCCTTTTCATACGACCTCCAGTACCCATTTGTCCAAAGTGATCTTGACCCACCGTTGGTGGAAGAAGGATAGTCGACCATCTATTTCCTCGTTCCTCGGGTGGGTCAGCAAAACTTCATTGGGCGGTTCAGGACAAACCTGAACCCAAGCCTGACCCTCTCTTGGGCTGCCGACTCCGAAAGGACTTAGACCTCTGAAATGTCGAGTTTCTGTAGTGGCGAAAACATTGGGAATCCCTGGATCAACCTCTCATGGGCGAGAGGTGCTGTAGGAGGAGATTGTAAATTACCTTTTAAAGGCAAAGGTATGATTGCATTGCCAAGTCTGCTGCCCATCTGCACAGCCATAGAAAGCCTTCTGGCCTCTAACTCCTGAGGCCAGAGCCCTAGAGCAGTGTTTCCCAACCAGTGTGCCTTCAGAGCTGATCAGGTGTGCGACGGAAGAGGCACCACTGCCTGAGTCTCAGATCCAGACCAGCACCTGGGGGGGCTCTGCTCTCAGTACCTCACAGCAACAAGAGACACCAGCAATGGTTCTTAAACATGTAGAAACTTCTTTCTTAGAAATGTATAGTCACATATGCCTCCCCTTCCTAGCTTCAGCATGAGCACCGTGTACGGAAATTAATAAGCACCATGCACAGCATGGATAGCTGAGCCCCACTATGTTCGGAACACATATCTTCCCCCTTCTGAGCTTTCTTCTTTGAGTCCTTTCAGCCTCTGTCTTATCCCTAGGCTTAATGAGACAGGCAGAACATGTGCTGAGCCGTGGATGTGTCTTATTCTGAGTGCTGGGAGCAGCAGCAGTGGAAGAGCTCTGGCAGCCACATATGGCAGACTAGGTAACTCAGTGAGCCGGCTGCCTGTGCCACACCGACTTCTCCTTTCTCTTGCATTTTTATGTAGAGAGAACTGGTCCTTGCGGATGGGATCATGTGTGTCTTGGCCCCCTCCACCCATCTTTATTTTAAAATTTAAGAGAGGCTGGCAGGTCTTTCAGTGCTCCCTTAACTCTTCTTCTTGCCATATGAATCCTCTCCATTTCTGCACTGCCTGCACCCTGAAGGTTAGTGTGCTACACAAAATTTTTGTTAAAGTAGGGGTGCCTTGGGCTTGAAAAGATTGGGAACCACCACCCTAGAGGTCATTCTCATTAGGGTCATACATATTAGCCAAAAATGCTATGGCTGATTCCAGGTGGGCTAATTCTGAGCCGACTGGGTGCTGCTGGATCCAACGTAGAGAGGTTTGGGCCACATAGCCCCTCACAAATGGAGACCTGCAGGGCCACTGCATTTGTTGTAAAGGCTTGTTTCCTATCTTGGAGATTCTTCAGCCCTGACTCCCCTTCTACAGGCGTAGTCGTCTTCCATGTGTCTGCTGCCACTAATGCATCGATGCAAGGGATTTTCAGGAGGCTGTTCTTTTCTTCCTGTGGCAGGGGGTAAGACTTATTCAAAGTCCTTCCCCCTTTTAATCCTCTGTGTGGGGTGTTTCATTCCGTAAGAACCATATGCCACAGCTTTAAATTCTCAGCATTCTCACTGAAAGAATGTTCCCAGCCATAGGCTTCCTTCCCCAAGCAACAAATGGCACAGCCACTACTCTCCACCTCCAGGGATGCCTCTGCTGGCTGCTTACGCCATCCCATCTTCCTCCCACTTCTGCTCATTGAGCTAGCTTGGGTGTTTTGGTTTTTTTTGAGAGCCTCCACCAAGCAGAAAAAGGAGGGGTAGGAGGAAGAGAACGGAAAAAAGAGAGAGTGCAGACCTGCTGGCCTTTTTTTTCTTAATCTAAGGGCTTCAAGGTTTTTCAAGATCCAGGAACTGTTCTCTAGGGACTCCACAGACCTCCTAGGGATAATGGATAATCATCCAGAGCTCAATTAGGGAAGGCCCTGGGAGAAATGCTCCCACTGGGAAAATCAAGCCCTAGAGGTTATTATCCCAGGAGCAACTAGGATTCAACCAGGCAGGGCCTCACCTAGGCTCTGGGAGCAATTGTTCTCACCTGTCCACAGTTGCTGGAGACAGATATCACTGGGATCTGACCAGGACCACACCTCCCTTGTAGCTCAGATTCATAAAAGAGGCATGTCCTCTGTTTCCATAAACTGTGGAAGAGTGAAATCCTATACGTGATGACTGGTTTAGCAGGAAGCATTGCTTATTGTGTTTAGTTATTGATATGTTGCTATATGCGTCTTTGCTGCATTCTCTAAATAAAAATTTCAAAAACTATGAAGGTTATTTTAAAGTAATTTATCTTGAAAGCACCAAAAGCTGAAGCCCACAAGGGCTTATAAAATTAAATATACATTTTCTTTTTTAAAAAATTCATTGAAAGGGACTACTCTGCAGGGTTCTGTTTGCCTAGGCACACGGGACATTCCACAGGTTAGGGATGGAAGCCCTAAGTGTTCAAGTACTGAGGAAACTATTTTTTTTTTTGCACAAACATCTGATCATCGAAAGAAGACCAAACAGAATCAGTCTTTACCCAATCAAATGTAATCACAAAGATGTGCTGTTCTGAAAGTCTATTCCCATTTCAGTGGCAAGGCTTTTCCATCGAGGGATCATGGGAGTTTCAACTGAGTGCAGATTTGAGAGGAGATAAAACGTGCCACCTACCGTTATCTGCTGTCTCTGCAGTTCCTCGCTTATGTCAGACAAAAAATCAGGGATGATATCAAGCAGGCAGGCAGCGAGGAACACCCCCCCGGCAAGGCAGCTGATGAGGCTCACCCACATCCGATGGGCTTCTGTTCCAGGGAGCAGAATAAACAGATAACAAAGACAGAGAGATGGTGGATGCCTGGATTCTTATACCTCAGCCCATCGCTGTTTCTTTTCATTATCTCCCTGCCACTAAATGTCACTTTCTGAACACCTGACCCAAAGGTTCTGTGTACGCCGCTGCTCAGTTCAGTAGTTCCAATCAGTTTACGTTCTCTCCATTACTGCCCAGGGTAAAGGGACTGACCATGTGCCGGTCATTGTCCAGTCACATCATGAGTCGTAAAGACATAGCCTGAGCAGAACCATTCATTTTCAATGAGCAGTAACGGAGCGGGTACAAGCGATTTGAACTAGATAACTAAGAAGATAGGATTGGAAGCTTATAAAATAGTTGCTTGCATGGCACCTGAGAATCTCTTTGACACAAAGTGACAGTTAATAGTGTGGAAGTACTTTGGGGGTCGATGCAATTATGTGTGCTGAAAACTGACTTTTCAGCGCCCGCTTTTTAAAAACACACGCATGGCGTCCACAAGGGGAGGCGAGCTAGGAAGGAAGCGTTAGGGTCGCTTGCACAAACTTAGCGCCTCCTTCCTAACGTGACCCGGTTATGAAGACCGACGCCGGTATACTCGGCCTTCATAACTCGGCGTCTGAGATGCACATTTATTTTTTTTGCATGCGGAATGAATAAGTAATAGGCTCACTCACATGCATTTGCATGTGATGAGCGCTATCTCATTCACTCCGCGTGGGACGCGCATTAAATAGGCGCTGATCCCCCTTATTGCATTAGGGGGTGGATTAGCGCCTATTTATCCCGCGTCCGACTGCGGGTTATACAGTGCGCTCGGCCCCTTTATGAATTACTTCCAGGTTTGGGAGATTCCAGAGTGTCTGAGGTTCAAGGCTAGCATTCAAGGCTAGATCTGCTGCAGTTAGCTTTGATTTTACAAAATCAAAGCTAACTGCAGCAGAGAATCTTCCTTTGTAATCAACCTCAGATGCATTTTAATCTACTTCCTGTGAGCAGCTCCAATTTTTTTTTTTAAAGATCTCCCTGTGCAGGAATCCTCCAATTAACCACAGTGGCCTTTGCATTTTAAAGAGAGATATTGCATAGTCTTTGGTGCATTTCTTCAGTGTTGTCAACCCAGTCTTCAGATAAGTTTTGTCTGGTCAGGTTTTCAGTTACCCGTGATAAATATTCATGATATAGATTTGCATACATTGGAGGCAGTGCCTATAAAGATATCTCATGCATATTTATCACGGGTATCTGAAAACCTGGCTTTCCAGGAAGTACCCAAGAAACAGGCTGAAAAATGCTGCATTATTAATATTATGATTTGCATGACATACATAGTGCTTTACAGAGACACATAATGGACAGGCCCTACTCCTTGGAGCTTACAATCTAGTCAAGACAGATACCATACCTGTTCCAGTCAGAGAAGGGGAGAGACAAGAGAGTACGGAGGGCATAATCCAAAGCCTGTCTTAGAAGGCAATTTTCAGGCTAGGTATGGTCCGGTCCCTTGGGTAAGAGAAGCACACAAATCACTCTCCATACAACCTAGCGGCACACCATGAAGGCAATATGATTTTGGAGGAATATTGAAGGGTACACGTAGTACACTAGACAAGATGGGTGTGGCTGAAGGATCACAGTAGAAAGAAGTCCAGTGAACATTGCCTTATTTTGGTGGAATCCACTTTTCTCCTACAGCTCAGTGAGTGAAGTCCTGGCCAATCTGACTGTTAGTGAACCAAAGCTGCCCAACAAGATCGGACATTCTCAAGGTGTACAATGTCTTTCTATACTCAGAATTTTATTGAACAATTGAATGGGGTCTATAGAAGATTGTAACTCTGTAGAAATATAATCAGGAAAAGGGAATCTAATCACTAATTGCAATTTTCTCTCATTACACAAAAGTCATTTTTGTGACTGTTATTGAGGGGCACAGGTGATGGGGCAAATGGTGTAGATAAGCAGAAGATGTTTACTACAGATGAGCAGCAGTGTGGGAGGTGGAAGAGGAGGAACAGGTTCAAAGGAACCATGAGGGTAGAGCCATGACAGGGAGGAGGAAATGAAGTTGGGGATATTCACAAAAGGGCAATGAGAAGAAGTGCAGAGGAGTAATAGGAGAAAGATGTGGAGGAATGGTAGTAGGGGTTGGGAGGGGGGAGATCATGATATGAAGGAAGGGGTGGGACACAGACAGTCAACTTTTATTACCCTGTCACACAGGGCCTGGGCACACTGCCACTTATCTCCCCCACGGTAGCCATCATCCTTCTGTGCCTCTTCCCTCTGCCTGCCAACTCTCTCTTCCCCATCACTTCCCACATCTTTCCCTGCTCCCACCACTTACCTACACTTTTCTGTTGCTATAATTCTCACTCCTTCAGGTTTCTGTACTTGTCCCAGTCCTCAGGCAGCTGTTCCTCTCCACCTCTTCTGGCTACCACTCCTCTATACCTTAACCCAAACACCTGCTGTTCCTCCCCCCAGGCCACTGCAAGCAAAATAGTCCCATAACAGCAACTCTCCCTACTGTACTTTCCTTGCCACTCCTCTAAACCCGAATCTCCCCACTCATCTCCTCCTCTGTATTTCTCACTCCCTACCACTGCTGCTATTCTCCATTTCCCACTGCAACCAGGCCTGGATTTAGGTAGGTGGCTAAATTTTTGTCCCTCTGCCCCCCTCCAAATTCTGTTCAGACTACTGAATTTGATTCCACTGGTCCCTCCTCCTGGACCCTATCCCTTCAAGGTCCATCCTTTTACCCCCTGCAGCTCTTCAGCAATCTCATGAACATGAGGGCTCTAAGCATGCTGTAAACCAAAGGTAGTTAGATGGACCCTGACTCAGCCTGCTCACGTCCCACCCCCAGCCCCTTGGGGGGGGGGGGGGGGGAAATGAAGGCCAGATTTATGAGAATGGTGCCATGTGCTGACTCAGTCCCTGTACTGATTGTATTCTCTTTATAATATGGACAAAGCCCTCATGTTCATGGGGTTGCTGGGAAGGGAGTCAGGTGTTAGAGGGCCACTGGGGAGAGAGGAGGGATGGACATCAGAGGTCTTCAGTGGACATTGGAGGGAGGCTGGAGGGCCACAGGGGGAAGGAGAGCATGAACTCCTGTGTGAGGAGAGGAGGATGGATATCAGAGAGGGAGATGGAATCAGGGGACTGGCAGCTGGAGGTGTGATGAAGGAGAATAGAGGAATAGGGATCAGCTTCCAGGGAAGGGCCAGCACACTACAGCTAATGACTAGAGGTGGCATGAACCAAAATATTCATTTTTCAACTGCTACTTCTTCCTCCTTCCCTCCCTCCCTCCCTGGTTGAAGTTGCCAGCCACCTCTTCACCCTTTATGATATCAAACTGTCAGTCATTTATTGTGGTGATAAACCTGTCATGCACCCCGACACCTCGTCAAGGTATTTGGATCTAAAGTGCAGGCCTGTGTGGAGGGTAACACAGCACCGGATTCTGAGCTCTCGAGATAATATTGCAAAGAGCATGGTCACTCTAATCCAGATGTGGTAGTGGTGGTCTGGACTGATACATCTCTTTCACCAAGTCTCCGTAAAACGCAGTTTTAAGAAATTATCTTAAGAAAGCAAAAGATTTACCTGTCCCGGCAGAGTCCTGGAACCATTTCACCTTGGATGGTCCTAAGCCACAAATAAGAGTCAGGAGAAGCAGTCCACACATGCATCCTACTTTGACCTGCAGTAAGTACTCCATTAGGTTACACAGGACAGACCGTGCAACTGGTTCCGAGTTCTTCCAGGCAGGCTCTCGGGCGCTGACAGATAAACTCGTCTGAACTCCGCTTGCTGTTAAGAAAGCAGGTATTCTGCAGCGATTTCCCGTCCTGCTTTCTTACTGCCCTTCCACTCGAGACATCTGGAATACACATAAGGAGATTTGGGAGGTTTGACAACGCCAGTCCAGACTGCTTAAGCCTTCTGTAATTAGCCTAAGACACAATCAGGCTCTCTGTGGCTTTTATGGTTTGATAACTTTCTCTAGCTGTGATTGCCCACCGGAACCAGACCAGATTTTCTTTCTTTATCACATGTCGCCTGCTATTTGCACAGCCACCCCCGCTGTCCAGCTCTCCACTGCGATTGGCTGCTAGGAGCAACAGGGTGGAGACTGAGAAGGAGGGCTTTCTTCAGGCCGGGCAGTGGGCGTGGCCAGGATACAGCTGGGGATTATTCTATTCAATTCCGAAAACTTTATTATCTTGCCAAGTAAGGTAAATAGCTGCAAAGAGAGAAAAACAATTCCAGGGCGCTGGCGGTGTTGAGTGTCATGACTAGTCAGGTTATAGATCTAGTATCTGATTCACTAAGGTTTTTTTTCCCGTAGACCCAAAATGGGAGAAAAGCCTTAATGAATCTGGCCCCTAGTTTGGTGGCAGAATGCGATAGATTTTGCCACGACAACTGCTAGTATTCCTGTGCTCTTGAAGATTATACAGGTTTTCTCTGCTCATCCTTTACTGAGAAGTTCATTTTCTCAGTTTTGGGAAATGTGCATCTCTCATGTATTTCTATTTCGAGCAGTACAGGAGGAAATGCACTCTTTGCTGTTTCCCCACTGTTGCATTTCATGCCGAGTCAGGCCTGTTGGGGTTGTCTGCACTTTTTATTTTTTATAATTTGTGTTCACTTATTCTGTTTTTGGTGAGAGAGTGTCAGTGTTTCTCTGCATGACTGAGATGACATAGTCCTACTGTAGAATGGAATTTCTGTGCAGTGCATGTGACTGTGAGACAAACTGGGAGTAGGGGAGGGCTAGTCTCCAGCGTCCTGTTCCCACTCTGAACCTTTCCCTCTGTTTTGTACTCCTCACCTCTTCTTATTTCCCCTGTTGCAATTCTTCTGCACTTCTCTTTACCCTCTGCCATAGCTTTTCTGCACTTCTGCTGTTGCTGCTATGCATAGGGTGGACACTGACTTATCCCCAGAATACAGGACATGCCCTTGGCCAAAGCCGTGTCAGACATTACCAGGTTTAAAATGTCAACCTTCTTCCATCTCCCCTCCTGCCTGTTAATCAGATCAACAGCCATGACAGTAAGGTGGCAGCCTGTTGACACAGTACTTGCATAGTCACGGTCTCTGCAGCTTTTCCTGCTTCTCATCTTACCTATCCTGCTTGCAAAGCAAGCGTGATCATGGGAGAAGAGCGTCTAAGAAGGCAGGGAGCACATGCTACAGTATCCCCACTCTGAGGCTTGCCACTACTCTGCCCATAATACGGTGTCCTGAGAAACATGAAGGAGAGGAGGGAAATATAAGGAAGAATCTAGCGATGAGGTGAGGAAAAGGGAGATGGAATTAAATCTACTTTTTGGGATCTGCCAGGTTCTTCATGGACATTTGTATTGGCCACTGTTGGGAGGCAGGCTGCTGGGTTCGATGGATCTGTGGTCTGACTCAACACAGCTCATTTTTATAAAGCTATGGAATGGGAGCGATGGAGAAGAACCCAAGAGAAAAGAGGGGAGAGAATGAGAAGAATCCAAAAGTAGGTGGAGATGCAGAGGACCTTGGTGGGGGAGGATGAGATGGAGAGGAATGTTACGTATGCATGTAAGGAGGAGATGGAAAGGAATGTTGGGCAGGAGATGGAAAAGAAGAGATGGGTAGGAATTTAAGGGGAAGATGGAGGTAGAATGAAAGGTGCATAGGAGTTAGCAGAGTAAAAAAGGGTGCAGGACCTGGTGGGGGAAGGAGATAGAGACACATGGGAGGGAATAGCTGAAGAAGAACCAGTGGGGCAGAGGAGCTGGAGAGGAATCTGAAAGGATGAGAAAGGGAGACGAGAGAGAAGGGAAGGGTGAATGAGCAGGGGGATGATGCACCACACCAACTGCACCCCCCTTCATCAGCTCTTGTGTGTAATGTAAGAAACTCAGTCACATTTCTTTTTCTGTGTATGCCAGACTGGAAAAGAGTTCATCATGTTCTTGCTTAAGCAGGGCATAGAGACCGCTTTTTTTGATTAAAAAAAAAAAGCTTTAAACAATTTATGAGACCAATGATTATATGTGTTGAGCGTTTTTAACACCGTGTATTCCAAAAATATATTCAGAACAGCATTAAGCGAGTGTATATAGCCCAGTGTTACCAAGGTCTCATGAAGCGTGCAATGTCTGTGACTTCACATAGCTGTGGTTCTTATCACTGGTGTTTTGGTTTATTTTATGTAAGCAGGACATAGGGGAATGATAAAAAACAGGACTGCCCAACTTCTGCATTATTTTCCCCCGCACTCCCACACTCTTTCCACTTCCCATCCCAGTGCTCCACTACCCCTTTTCCTACCAGACCATTGCCACTCCAAGTCTAGTGCTTGCTCCCTGGCTGCTGCTGCTGCTGCTCCTTCACACCCCTCCAGGTTTCCCCAGTTGCTGGTGCTCTGCACTTCTCCACATCTCTGCTCTTGTTACTCTGTATTCACCCCCCCCCCCCCCAAAAAAAAAAAACCAAAACACCTCTCTACTTTTTCCCATTTTCCAGCTGGCTCCTTGCATTTCCCATCCCAGTGTTACTCTCAGCTCAACTCTCACCCCTTGGCTGCTGCTCCAGTTGGCTTCTCTGCTCTCAAACCAACCTTCTCCTCCGAGGCTATTGGTCCTTCAGCTTTCAGGGCTGCAATAAACCTTGTACAGCCCTGGGGAAGAGATTTAGGGAATGAAGTGAACATCAGTTGTACAGAACTGGAAATGAAAAGACAGACAGACCCTCTCCTGAATCTCCTAGGTATGATTGGTGTTTGCTAGTGAACTCCTCCTCCAGTAAGGTCCTCTCTAGTCTCAGCTTGTAGGCTGCTGTCTGGAAGGCTTCACTTTCCTTTAGCAGCCCTTTGTGGATAGATGACATTTGTATTGACTGAAGGAAAACCAGGTCTTGCCTATCCAAAGCTTGCTGAGCGTCGTTTCTGTTTGTAACGAGTGGACTGGGGCCAAGTTTTCTCCTGTTCCTTTGGGCTTCCACGTTAGTCAGAACTTAATCTTATGGGGACCATAAGCCTTCATTCACGCCTACCTGAGATTTCCCTTGTTTTTGGTCCATTTTTTTAAACATTGTTCCATGCTCTGCTACTCCAACTACAACCTTTGCCAAAGATGACAGACCGTGCCTGAGTCTGGCCAGTAGGTGTCACTGTTGTGTAATCACTGGGAACACCTCCTGTGTCTATAGCAAGGGTCCCTTAAACCCTATAAGTGAAGGGCCACATGTGACATTTCTAATTGCCGAGAGGGCTGGCAGGCTTGGTGGGGAATGCCCTTTGAAGTTTTGATGAGCTCTGTGTGGTGTGTTGGGGTGGTTCTCCTTGGAGTCCGGCCCTTTCGATGAATTGAAATACTGAAAAAGTTGGGAGACAGGGGGCAATATGGCAGATAGGATGTCAGTAAAAATATTTCTAGGAATCTGACAATCCTGTCACACCCCGGGAAACTTTACCACCTGCCTTCCCCCTTCCCCTGCATCTGCCCCCAGGTGGTGTGTGTTTGGGTATGTGGGGCATTCTCTTCCACTCATACCCCTCCCCAATTACTCTCTACTTCCCTCCTCTTTCCTTCACCCCCTTAGGCCCTTTCCCTGTTTTCTTCTTACTCCTCTCTCATCCCCTCCCCCCTCCCCTGTCCTCTCATCCCCTCCCCCCTCCCCCACACTCTCTTCCTTTCCTTCCTCCATCTTACCCAGGCATCTTCCTCTTATGCTGGTGGGGGTTGGGAAACTTGCCAGCACTTCTGCAGGGTCCTCTTCTGCCGGGGGGGGGGGGGGGGGGGGGGTTAGGACTCTTGCTGCTACTGCAGCATTCACCACGCTGCTGCCCCGCCACATGTGAGCTAAAAAAAAGAAATCTGTAAACCTTGCTTGGGGCTGATCCAGCCATGGGCATGAAAAGTTTGGCAGGCCCAGCAAGACCTGCTTGGTGGGCCATAGTTTGAGGACCCCTAGTCAGATAAAGGAAAGCCAAATTCTTGCCCTGGATCTGTTAGACTAGCTCTAATGAATTTACAATGAAATCAATGGCTCTTAATCTGGAAGGCGTGATCCTGTGGGAAGGGGGAGGGGAGGATAGGACACCAACACATCAGAAGCAGAGCAAAGGACAACCAGCACTGCCCTGGCCCCAGCACAGCGGGAAGCAGCCCCCCCCCCCCACTATCTGCCAGGCCTCCTCCTCTCCACCCAATGAAGGAAGGAAACCTAGGGGACAAGCAGAGCTGTCTGCACCCTCCCTGCCTGCCTGCTGAAGCAGTGAAGCATCTGGAAGGATTAGGGCCATCTACCTTTCCATGAAGTAGAGGGGCCAGTAGGGCCACCTGCCCCACCCCTACCAGAGAGGAGAGGAGAGGAGTCGGAGAAGTTTTCTGCATTTATATAGGCTGTATTCCTTTTGGTGGGTAAGATTGGTTAATTCAGGTAATCAAAATAATTTAATTATTCAGTTTTGGAAAACAAAGCATGGGACGGGTACGGAGAGGGAAGTAGGGGCCTGCAACAAAAGGAAAGTACTAGGATGGGGAGAGGAGGCGGATGTGCTCAAGACGAGTTTTCTCAGCTGCAGTTTGCTTTATTAAGGATTAGCCAATTAGCTCGTACCAGGGCCTAAAATTCCACATCCTCTCTTTGTCTGCATTCGACATACACAGACTTGGGGTCTGGATTATATCATTATTAAGATCAAGTATAACATTGGATTAACATTTTTTGCTACTTTATTTGTCCTTAGTTAAAAAAAGAACGGCGCTTTGGAGGTTGTGGTATCTATTACTGGTCAAGAAAAGCCATTTTTGTACTTCTCCACTGTCCAACCATCATAGGTCTTCTCTGAAGGAGACTCGAGAAGAAACCCACGAAACTCACGTACAATAACATTATTAGTGCACGTTGTTATGAAAGGCCAATAAAAAGTAAAACAGTGATGAGTCCAATTTTTTTGCTTTACATTTGCATTTTTTTAATGGGTATTATTTTTATTTTTAGTTTACCTAAATGTGATCTGAGCCATGGGCAGCCTGGACAGTAACAGAGAAATGTGAAGGCAGAAAAAGACCATTCGGCTATCAAGCCTGCCCATCCACAATGCCGACCACTCCCTCAGTGGCTCAGTGTGTGATGGCAGGGAAAAATCTGCGGCACATTTTAAAGGGAAAATACAGGTATAATTTTGTACCTGCTGTTTGGGGTGAGAGGAAGGGGTCGGGATTTCCATCTTATTTGCCTGACATATTATTGCATGTTTTGAAAATAATGTTTTAACATCTGATGCTCAGCCTTGATTTGTTTTATTGTTTGTTGTATATTTATTTATGTGTTATTTTATGTTTGTTTTTTTATTGTACTTCACCTCAGACTTTTTGTAGAGGCAAGTAATAAATAACTAAACTAAACCATGGAAAATAAGACATGCAGATTTGAAAATACAATCTGTGCGCCTGTTTTCCAATCCTGCCCAAAACACGGCCCCTGCCCCAGAACACCTCCCCCAAAGGTGGATAAAAGTGCACTTTTTGTAGAATCTCATGTGTGGACTTTTAGGCAGATAGAAGGGGGGGGGGGGGGACATTTTTTGACAGCTGGTTTTCATGAGTGAATTGTTATTTACCCGTGTGATTTTGTAAATGACTCCATCAGTTGTCCTCGGTATGGTTTAAAACGGAGATCATGGCAGCAGTTTGTTAGAACTCTTGTGAGCACACTTGGGAACTCTCCAGCTTTCATGAGACTCCGGGATTTTATTTAAATTACTGAGTCTCCGGAGATTTGCTGCAAATCTCTGGGTGCTCCATGGCACTGGAAGGAGGTGACATATAGTAACATGGTAAGGATGGCAGAAAAAGACCAAATGATCTATCCAGCCTGCCTAGCAAGTTTCTTATGGTAGCATCTTCCATGCTGTGCAAGTTTCCCCCATGTTTCTCTTTTACTGGATGATGAGCCTTCTTGAAATTTCACAGTGCTGCTTGATGTACTTTGTTTATGGACTTGGCTGTAGAAGCAGCCCTGTGCTTTTTCCCTTGTGTCTGTGTATCAGTAATCCCATGACTTCCGTTAAAGGTAGACACTGCTGCTCCGTGCAGGTTACCCCCATGCTTATCAGTTCCTCAGACCGTAAACGTTGGGGCCCTTGGTTTTTGTCTGAATAAAATTCCCCTTCCCCCCCCCCCCTACCATTGAAGCGGAGAGCAATGTTGCAATTGCATCAAAAGCATCAAAGCTTATTAGTTAAGGGGAGTAATCCCCATGCCTTCTTTTAAGAGTAATAACCGCTGCACCAGCAAGTTACCCCCATGCAAGTTTTTCCTCATTTCCGTCCTCTGGCCTTTAGAGATCCACAATGTTTATCCCGTGTCCCTTTGAATTCTTTGACTGTTTTCATCTTCACCACCTCCTCCGGAAGGGCATTCCAGGCATCCACCACCCTCTCCGTGAAGAAATATTTCCTGGTGTTGGTTCTGAGTCGTCCTCCCTGGAGTTTCATTTCATGACCCCTAGTTCTACTGATTTCTTTCCAACAAAAAAGGTTTGAAGTTCGTGCATCATTAAAACCTTCCAGGAATCTGAAGGTCTGTATCATATCTGCCCTGCACTTCTCTCATCCGGCAGCCATTATGGACCAGAAGAAGATGGCAGCTGAACTGACCCATGTGGACTAGAAGAAGAAGAAGGTGGCAAGGGCCAGAGGCAGGAAGAAGTGGCAGTGGCTGAAAAGGCCCACAGCAGCCTCAGCGTCAGAGGCAAGAGGGTTAAAGGCAGGTGGGACAGGCCTGGATTTTGGCATGGGCAATGTAGGTAAATTTCGAAGGACCCATATTGCCATCTGGTCCTGCAGCTGTGACTTTCAGCTGGGGCTGGCAACAGCAGCAACCCATGCAAGGCACGGGGCCACTCTTAGCTGGAGTGGCCCCGTGCCTTGCATGGGTTTCCTTGGTAGCAGGAAGCTCACGCGGGAGTACTGGGGGGTGGGCCTGCCACAGGGCCTGTGAGCACGCATCGTTTCACAAGCTCTGGGTGGATTTTCTGTTGCTGCTGCTGCTGCGGGTGTTAGTTGGAAATCTCATTCAAGTGAGGGAGGACTCGGGATGAGGCCATGAGGAAAGGGTAGGATCCAGGCAGGGACATTCCCTCCTCCCCTTCCTGCTCCATGTTCTCCATGGAGGGGGGGGGTTACCCTTTCCACAATGCCTGAGTGCTCACATTTTAAATCCAGCCTTGGATAGAGAGAGAGAGAGAGAGAGAGAGAGAGGTGGGGGTCGGACCTGGGGCTAGGAAGGGGGAGGGTGCTGAGGTTGTCCTTGGAGGGAGTTGGGAATAGAGAAAGAGGGTGTGTGCATGAGAGAGTTTTGCCAGGGTGGGGATGAACAGAAACAAAGTCCACGCCCATCCCTGTCCCTCAGGGTGTGCTTGTGAGTTTTGCTTCTCAGCTTTCCTCACTATTGTTTTTTCTCCGCATACAGCACCTAGACATTTACTGCCAAGCTTTTCCATTCATCTGTATTAATTATTGCATCAAAACAGTGACACAACTCTCTCAGATTGTACTTGATAACTTCCTCGATTGCCCAGCTCACTGACATCATCAACCGCAGTGCATCATGGGTATCAGTCTGAAGACAGGTGGAGCCTCCTGTCTGCTCCTTTTTGATCTCTAAAGTGTGAGGTGTGGGCTGAAGACAGCCAGAGTATCAGAATGGCGCTCTCTGTTTATGCTTTGAAGACTGTCATCGCAGGGGCACATGATGAAAGAGAGTTTTTTGGGGGGCGGTGTAATTATGTTTTCTGTTTGCTGACATAAGGATAATTGGAAAGACTTAAATAAAAATAATTATCGGTCCATAGCCTCAATAACTCTCAAAAGAAGGGAGGGAAATTCCCCAAATTTAGCCTACGGGAAGACTGCCTCAGTCAAGTTAGAAAACCAGAAACAGTGGGTCTGTATTCTCAGAGAAATGAGCCTCTACCTCCAAAAAAGAAATCCCCATTGCTCTGCATTCCCAAAGCCCTGCCTCTCCCTGCTCTTCCTCCTTGTTTGAGGTGAGAAATATGCAGAACTGCAGCTCAGAAGAGGAGGTAAGTGCAAAGTGTAATTTGAGGGGAGATTATTTATAACCTTGATTTTTTTTTTTTTTTTACTGCAGTTCAAAGTACAAAATAGCAAAGACTGAGGGAATCATTGAGACAACGCTGCTGCCAAACAGCAAATGTTTGATTATTAAGTTGGGGGAAAAACCTGAATCCTGTCTTTCAGATTTATATTTCACTCTTGATGTGTTAGTAGGTTTGACATCTGACTTCATTTTTTTTTTTAAGGACAGGGCGATCCAGTCCAGCTTTTACCTCCTAGAGGGAGGCTGTGTGCTGTTACGGTTGTAGACTCCTGGGCCGGCTAGAAGGTGGTGATACCCACAGCGGAGCCGTAGCCGGGAGGCGGACTTGAGCCGAAATTCCAAGAAAGTCTTCAACACTGGAAACTCGAGGTCCCCCCGGGAGGAGCCCTTGGGAACCCGAGCCGCTTGGACTTAGGTGCGGATTTCGGGGATGAAGGTACGAAGAGAGTCCTGGAGGTAGAAAGTCCGAAGAAGAAGTCGGAGCCAGGAGACCAACAGGGACTTCACCACTGGAAACTCAAGGTCCCCGGGGAGGAGCCCGCGAGGACCCGAGCCGCTTGGATTTAGGTGCGGTCTCCGGAGGGCGAGGGTCCTGAAGCGAAATCCAAATTAAGGCGAACCAGCAGAGAGGCAAGACGAGGAGGCAAACCAAGAGTCAGGGCAGGCGGCAGACAGCAGAGACCGAAGAGAAGCCAGAAGTCGGGACGGGCAGCGAAGCAGGAAAACCGTAGAACAAGCCGAGGTCAGGAGCCAGGAAGACAATCCAGGGGGACACTGGAACAGGAGCAGGCAAGGGCAGGCTGGAACAGGAGCAAGGCTGGAGTAGGACTCAGGAACGCGCTGGGACAGGAACGAAGGCAGCAGCTCTCAAACTCAAAGAGCGAACCTCGTTGCAAGGCAAAGAAAGGGAGTTTAAGCAGGGTTTAAATACCCGGGAGGCGTCTGACGTCATCACATCAGTGAGATGGGGGTTTTCCCGCGCTGGTCCCTTTAAAAGATCAGCCCCAGAGAGCGCGCGCCTAGGGGGCGGGGCCAGGAGCAAGGAAGACGTGCAGGAGCTCGGCGGCGTCTCCCCTGTGGAGACGCCGCCGCGGAGAGGCCCTGGTTGAGGCCTGTAACGAGCGGAGGGCCGTCGGGGAACACCCCGGAGCTGGACTGGAGGGAGGGAGGAGCCCGGCCGTGGCGTCCCGCGGCCGGGAATCATAAAACAGTGTGCAGCTCGTGCTCTGACAGCAGAGATTTCAAAACCTTTATTTTCATTTACTTAGCCTTCTAATTTTGATATATTTTAGTTAAGTTTGTGGCGAGGAAACCTCTCCTCACTTTTAGTTAGAGTTTATTTTATTTACTTAGACTTTGATTTGTTCGAGGGGAAGGCAGCTCCTCTGTCATCCCCTGTATTACCTACTGCAGCCTCCCTTCCCTTCCCCCATTCACTTACGCACACGCACACCACCCGTGACTTTCTGTCTGGCACCCAAAACGCTGCAGCAAGAACCCCAGCCGCAGCTAATAATGTCACCTCTGCTGCCGCTGGGCACAATTCTCCTGTCCCGGCACTGTCATCAGCTGGGGCACAGAACTCCTCTTTTGTGGGACTTCGCCAGCCACTGCAAACACCATTTCTGCCTCAGTTCCATCCAACGCTGAGGCAGCAACTCTGGCCGGTGGGACACTCCCCCCCCCCCCCCCTCCTTCCGCCTCGCAGGTGGCCGCAGAGGCACCTCAGGCAGCAGCAGGGCACCATAAGGACAAAGCTCAGAGCCCAAGTTCCTCCCCTGCCATCGTATCCAACTCTGCTGCGGTCAAACCGCTGCAAATAAGATCCTGTCTGGGGGTGGTTTCAGACGCAGCAGCTGGTGGCTTTGCCGGGGAGAACGGAGGGCGAACACAACAGCCAGGATCAGGCAGTAGGGCCCCAAACCCAATAAGAGATATCACCTACCCCTTCCAGGGGCTAACCCCGGAGGCATGGGGTCAGGTGCTCAGCAATGAGAGGTGCAACTATCGAGGACCCACATTATGGCACTGACCGATGCGGTGGGTCATGCAGCCATTGTGGTGGCTGGCAGGATGTACGGAAAAATAGTATTTTTTCTTTGTACGTTGGCCGCCAAACATATGGCAATTGTAAAGGTCATAGTGATGGAGGGGGTCTTCGTACCAGTTGAGCCTCTGGAGGGGGTGGTACGTAGGCTCGGCGCGCGCAGGGGGAGATTGGGGCAGGTTTTCGGGGGGTATGCGTGTATCTTATGCGCGTACCCCTTTGAAAATCTGCCCCATAGCTTTGTAACTATCTGCATCGACGCTGATGATTGAACTTGTTGTTTAAAACATAGTTGACGAGTACTTAAGCTCAATACACGCTGATGAATAAATCGCTGAGGAGGAAGTCCACGGAAGCGCTTTAGCCCAACATGGCCAGGTTTCGAAGCAAATTCTTCTTCAGGGGAAACCGCTTATCCCAAAACCCATCCCAGCTCACGATATTATGTACCAACTTCATCTAAAACATCTTGGCTCTTTCGTTTCCCCGCTCGCTCGTGAAACGCTGCATACATCCTCTTACAAAATGGCGAACCTAAGTTCCCATTCACGGCGTCCTCTTATTTAAAGGGACCAAATCATGTGACCTTCTACTGACGTCAATGGAACCAACCTTCGCTCTCAAAACGCATAACCAATCATAACATCACAACAATGATAACCAGTCAACCTGATCATTCAATCCTGCCGGAGATTCAGTTTTCAATTTATGGATCCAAAGCTGTTCCCCGTAGTTAAGTAAAGCTGCTGTGTCAGAAAAAGGAGCTGTACTTGGATAAGAATGAGGTAGCCCCCCCTGCAAAATCCACCTCGAAGGGTCCTGCCTCCTATGAGATTGTGGCAGTCACTTCTGCGAACTCTAACTTGCAGGGCTTGAGAATGAGGCAGTCACCCCTGCAAAATCCTCTTTGCAGGGGAATGATGGGAACGTGGCAGCCACCCCTGTGAATTCCATCTTGCAGAGGACTGCATCTAATGTGGCTGCCACCCCAGCGCTGCCACCATCAGCAGAAGTCTCTACTGCCCCTCCCCAATTTCAGCAGAGGGGGTGAGGACAGCCTCTGGATATTCGGCCGTTGCCAAAGAGATAATGAAACAGTTTAAGGAAGGAGAGCAACTGCCTTCCCTGTCATGGTAGTGTTTTCTTTAATCATCTCACCGCTACATCGTGTGGGGTAATGACACTGCAGAGACCTTTCAGCCTGAGGAACTTTATGTGAAGGCCGACATGCCAGGAAGACTGCTGCACGTCAGGGTCCAGCTCGAGTGTGATAGGCAGCAGTTCTTCAGCCAGATGTTAACTTATCTTGACAGCTTGGAGGTCAACAAAGCTATGGGCCTTGGGGGAGATTTTAACTGTACCCTCGAGCCCTGGACAAGAACAGCCAAGAGCCGCATCAGGGCTCGTTGGCTGACCTGAGGGAGTTGGTCTGCTGCTTCTCTCTAGTTGACGTCTGGTGAGAACACCACCCCAAGTCATTTGATACCTTCACTTTTGTCAGGGTGAGAGAGGGTGTGGTGTCCCATCCCAAATTGACCATCTCTATATATCTAGCCACCTGATGTCACAAGCCCAATCCAGTGCCATTAGACTGGCACCGTTCACAGTTCACAATGCAGTGACTGTAATGGTAGGGCTGGAATGAGCTGAACCCCAAGCAGCTGATTGCCATCTTAACAACTCCTTACTGGAGGACCTTGGCTTTGTGACATCAGTTTGGGAATTTTGAAATGACTGGCATGGCTACAAGGTGGATTTCTCCTCACTGAGTCAGTGGTGGGATGAGGGGAAGGTTTCATCTCAAGATCCTCTGTCAGGAGTTTGCCAGAAGTGTGAGCAGGAGGCGCGATGCTGGGATCAAGCAGCTAGAGGGGGAAATGCTCGATCTTGAGAAGCACTTGTCTGTGCTCAGGGACCAAGGTCTGCAGAGCCTGTAAATCGGGAAGAAGTAAATTGATTCTGATGCCGGACCTAGTCAAGCATCAGAATCGGGGGGCTTACATCACGTCACGTATCCAAATCCTTCAGGAGATGGATCGTGGCTCGCTCTTCTTCTATGGGTTGGAGAAGAGAAGGGGGACCAAGAAGCAGATAGCATGCCTGCTGTCTGCAGACAGGTTTCTCCTTAATGATCCGGAGAGTATTCGATCCAGAGCTAGAAAAATTCTACTCAACGCTCTTATTTCCAGATCCCACTGATCCAGATGCCATGTTGGGTTTTATGGGAGGGGCTTCCCGCGGTCAGTCAGGTTGACAGGACCTCTCTACAATAGGTCTCCAGGCATCGACGGGCTGACCGTGGAGTTCTGTCATCACTTCTGGAATGAGCTAGGGCCAGATCTCCTGTGAGTCCTAGAAGAAGCCCTTAAGACCGGGCAGTTACCGCTGTCATGCCGTTGCTCAGTGTTAAAGGGCCTGTAAAGATGAGAAATCTTGTGCTTGCAGCATTGAAGACATGAGTCCTTAAAAGTTTAGGAAAGAGAGTCACAAGGGATGGGATTGCTGACTGAGACAGTAGGCTCTGACAATAGATCTTTACATGAGTTTGTTTTTCCAAGAAGGCTTCTTGTCAGATGTTATTCCTCTGACAGGAAGAGATGAACTGTGGTCTCTTCCCAGCGCACTCTGTCCTCAGTCTGTGGCATTTTATGGAAGAAGATCTGCTAATGGCACAGTTTCTTGAACTGCCAGTCCAGCCTGGATTTTTTAACAGCATCAGCTTGCAACAAAGCTTGTGTCCAACATTGTTCATGAACCCTCTGGGTTTCTTTTTGGGGGCAGAGCCTGGATTGGAACCCCTGAGGTCTGGGGGGAGAGTAAGATTTGGAACCCTTTATGGGGTGTGGCGGGGGGGGGGTTGTAATACTGACATTGACAGTGCCTAATCCTAAATCTGTCATTGAGCCTAAATTCTTGTCAGGCCAGCCAGATATCTGGAATTTCTGTGAGGGCAGTGTTAACATCCTTGTGGGGTACAGGGTGTCTCAGCTATCGAACAACAGTGACACCTAGTGGCCTGGCTTGGATGCCCTTGTACCAAATTCCAGAAGGAACGTCTGACTGGGGTGGGGTGGGGGTCAGTGGAATGACTGGACGGGCCTTAAAAAAGAGTTAAATCCCCCAGGTCATTGTTAGTGTAGGCTCATAGTATCATAGCCCAGTAGAGGGCTGCTTCTGCTAGACAGAGAAGTCCAAAGGAGCAGGAGGAAACTGCTGGGCCGAAAAAAAAAACCTAAGGGGGAAAGTCAGCAACAATTGTAGAAAGAAAAGACTCACGAGCTCTAGCCAGAGCTCTTTATCAAGTAAGTGAGCAATTTGTCAACTCTTTCCTTGAGCTTCCATGACACATCTGTCACATTCACATTGCGAGACAGACAGACACTCACGTGCACGGATCCTGCACAAGTTCTGAATCAATGCTTCCTTATCACAGGCTTTCCTTGAGCGGCACATGGAGTGCTGCAGCCTGCACGGATCCTCTTTGTGCTGTGCTCAAGGAAAGAATTACTTCAGGGTGAATGTGTTAAATCTTGGTGTGAGCTAGTAGTCGCCCTTATATCTGAATACTAAACCAGAACATTTATTTATCAAAGAAGCAAGTCTGTTGGGGAAATGCCAAGAACTTTTTTTTTTTATGCTGTTTGCAACAAAGAATGCAAATATTCCTTGCGAAATAAGTGAAATACTTTCCCCAAATTATTTAACCAGGTGTTCTATGTGGTGTAAAAGTTTATTATTGAGTGTCTTGACTTTCTTCTATAACTTGGGTCCAGTGACTACAGACTTCAGTACTGCCAGTATCTACATTCTGTCATTTGTTTCATCTGATGAAGTTTACCATGAAATATCCTTTTCTCCCTCTTGTATTTCTATCCCAATCTTCTTTAAGGAACTCAATAGCTTACAACAGTGTAACAATAAAATACACATTTTAAAAGGCAATAGAGTATAAAGCATATTACAATATAGTAGGGATGTGCAGAAGGAAAACATTTGTTTCATTTCCATTTCCGTTTCGCTGGGACCCAAATTCGTTTTATTAGTTTCATAGGGGGAAACACCAATTTGTTCATTAGTTTCATTTGTTTTGCCATTAAAGTCAATGGGGAAGTATTTGTAGCCTATTTTTGGCTGTAGAATTTGGGTTTTCTTATCAATTCTGATGAAACTTCTGGGCAAAGTGGCACCAAAGTGGCATGAATACCACAAATATTACATCAGAATCTAAAATATCAATACACCCTCCTATCAGGAAAACAGGACAGGCCAAGCTACTACAGATCCCTACAAAGAAACCACATATTAAAAGAATGCTTCATCTCAGTCTTTGCATGCAGAACACAAACCCTCACCAAATACAGAATAAAACCACATAAAGTATAAATAGAAATGTGCAGACAAAAACTGAACTGTAAAACGCATCACGCCAGACTCTATACAGTGCAACAATGGAAAAACAAAAATTTTACCATTCCTCATGAAACAATCAATAAAATCAAGATATATAAATCATTAATCATAATAGTAAAATCATACTAATAAAATAATTTCAAAACAGCTGATGAATAGAATATCCAATAATTAAGACTCATGCAAATTTTGAAAGCTTTACCAAACACTAATAAATATTTCAAACAGCAGACACCTCACATACTACCCAATAATTAAAATGGTAGTCAATCCAGATAAAATGAACTTAAAATGCCACCTTTACTTATCCTCTCCAGCAGTTCTCCTACTTCTTTCCCTTGCTGGTCACACCAGAAGCAGCAGTAGCTGCTGAAGCTGTCCTCACGGTCCTCTTCCTTAGGGACTACAACCAGTCTCTTCTGTCTCTCACACACACACACCAGTCACACCCTCAGGACCAGTTTCTGTCTCTCACACACCAATCATCTCCCCAACCAGTCTCTCTCTTTCTCTCTCTCACATACACACACCAGTCATCTCCCTGATCAGTCTTTCTCACACATACACATCACTTCTCTGGCCAGTCTCTCTCAATCACACAATGCTCTCACTCTCTCTTACACACAGGCTTTCAATCACACACATGCTCTCTCTATTTCACTTACACACAAGCTCTCAATCACACACATGTTCTATCTCACTTACAAACAGACTCAATCACACACATGCCCTCTCTCACAGCCACAAGCCAGCCAAAAACATGCTCCATCTCTCTCGCACACACACATTGACACATACAAGCACCCTCCCTGATTCACATATACACCACACACATACAGAAGCACCCTCCCTATCTCACATACATGAAGCACCTTCCCTGTCTCACACACAGAAGCACCATTCCTTTCTCACATACAAACCACATACACGCACACACAGAAGCACCATTCCTTTCTTACATACACATACACAGAAGCACCCTTCCGATCTCAAATATATATACACAAAGGCCCCCAGCTGAACAGCTCGTCTCCAGCGGTGGCTAGCAGCTCCGATCTTCTTTCTTCAGCCCCGCCGGCCTGCTCTCCGCCGGCGGCTGGCTGCGCCGGTCTTCATTTCTCCAGCGGCATCTGGTAGCGCCCATATTCCTTTCTTTGGCTCTGCCGGCCTGATCTCGGGCGGCGGCTGACTGCGCCGATCTTCTTTTCTTCAGCCTTGTCGGCCTGCTCTCCGGTGGCAGCTGGCTGCGGTCTTCATTTCTCCACCGGCGGCTGGCTGCGCCGGTCTTCTTTTCTTCAGCCCGGTGCCCTCAAATGTGAGCAGGAGCAGAAGAGGCCACGTGACCAGCTAGCCCGATCCCCCGATAGGCCAATCTGCCCCTGGTGGATACTCTCACATGGCCTTCTATTTCAAACGGCCACTAAAACACCGGGAACCAAAAGAATGAAACTAATGATATGTTGCATTCGTGGGGGTTCGCCATGTGTTTCGTGGACCCACGAATGCAACATCCCTACAATATAGGGCCCAAGCCGAATTGAGATCATTGTGCCGACTTTTCGTGCCTTACAATGGCATGAGGCTAGATACTAATATAACAAATTAAGACGTTTTGCTCCAAATCAGCAACCAAGATCAGGCCAGAGGGCTCTGCTGTCTGTTCCCGGTTTTAAGGAAATAAAGCTAATTCAATCCCAGGCTGGAGCATTTGTCATGGGCTAGGGGGTAGAGTCGCAGCAGCTGACAATCAGGGACGGAGGCTGAGCATGATCAGACAGGCAGGGTCCAGGCAGGTAGAGTTTGTGCAACATCAGGAGGCAGGCCAAGTCAAGGGCAGGTAGAGTTCAGCCAGGGATAAGAGGCAAGTGACAGGTCATGCAAATGTCAAGGCAAGCAAGGGTGAGGCCAGCAGCAAGCAAGACAAAGTCAGGAATCAAGTTGAGTCACCGGTGAGAGGCAGCAAAAGACCACCAACCATCAGGAACACACAGAACCACATTTTTGCTCAGGCATTAGCTCTAAGGATTGAGCTTCCTTTTATAGGAGAGTAGTGATTATGTCATCAGGGCCCTCCCACAGGAAATCCTGTGCACTGAGCCTAAAAAACTACTGAGTTGGTGAGGGCCCTAGGCAGAGCTGCAGGATGCATCAGAGGATCAGGATGCTGGGGCCATACTGGACTCAGGAACTTGAAGTATGGGATGCTGACTGCTGTGTAGCACCCCATGGGCAGCAGCATGTTACAGCATTTTCTAGTGTAGTGCCAACTCTCTGCAATGTGTTACCTGTAGACATTAGGCTGGAGACAAATTATCTTACATTTTGTGAAAAAGTAAAGACCTGGCTTTTTTCCAAATGATTAGTTGTAACAAATTGAATACATATGGTACTAGATTAATTTACATCTTTTCTTTGATGTAGGAATGGGCAGTTTTTTAAAGTTTTAAAAATTTTAATTTGAAAACCAATCTTTAAGTTGGTGTAGGTTGGAAAAACTTATAACATCTCTCCTTGAGATATATAATATTTCAGTTTTATGTTTGGAAGGTGTTTTAATGATTTGTTTTATTTTATGTGATTTATGCAAATTGTACACTGCTTTGGACAGCTCTTTTCAGCATTGTGAAATGGTTAATAAGGAATTTTAAATAAATAAAATAAATAAATATACTCCACAATTACAAATAATTGAGTACTACCAATTAGATTAGGAGATTAGGCTGGATTCAATTGTACTATATGTTGATTTATTGCTATGTTCATTGACCTCATTTGATATATGCTTGTTCTTTCTAAATTGATTGTAAACCTATAAATAAATAAATAAATACATACCATAAAACCAACCCCAACCTAACGTAAACTCCATCTCTCATGGAGGGACCAGAACATTACTAAAATCCTTCTCCCTCCACCCAATCCATAATCAACCAGGACAACATTATCCAGGTCCCAAAATACAGGATTAAAGAGGTCACAAGCTATTAACCTCTACTACTACCACTTTTCCATTACTGTAAAAAGCAGGATCTTCCCAGGACTACAAGATGATCTTCCTTTGTCCTCCTCACTCCTGAAGGGACTCACAGAAAGTTTGCCCCTTCGGTGGGTGTCCTGCCAGCCACGCCAGGCCTTTTCTTCCTGTCCTTCGGCTCTCAAAGATGATGTTAGTGGTGGTGGGACTGCAAAATACTGGGTCTTCTGAAGGCAGTGGAGAGGTGGCAGAGACAGTAAGGCTGCAGTGAAGTTGCAGATGGTACAGGCACAATCCTGCCTCCACTGTGCTTGCTCTAAAAGGATAGTTGTGGTTTGTTTGTATGATATTGTTATCTGTTTTATTGGGAATGTGCTCGGCATGACAGAGTCACTCTAAGCGGAATACAAATGTTTTAAATAAATCATAAAATATTTGGTCTGTTTAGCGAGTGTCATTCTGCTACTTAAAACACACAATTCAAACCAACTTGTGAGTTTCTTGAGTATTGGAACGGTGAAGTGGAGGTGAAGAAAGTAACTTGTCTTGCTTCTTTGATTTAATATAGATCTACAAGTAATGCTATGAGATAAGAACTTTGATTTACAGTGCCTGCTTTATTGTTCTAGTATTCTTGTTTTGGGATCTATCTTTTGTGGAATTAATTCAGTTTTGACTTTTGCAAATAGTATAATTCAAAGTGTGGGACAACCGGGGCCATTTGGAACGATTTGCTAGGACATGTATGACTTATTTTACTAATGTGAAACTTTTGCAACATAAGCTGAAGAGTGATCAGTAAAGAGATTTTATTTTCATTTTATTCTTGGAGTAGTTCTTGCTGAACTAGAGAGCAGCAATTATGACAATGTATTTGCTTATTTCAATGTCTCCAAGTAAAGGAAGAAGCGTGGGAAACAGTCGACCTGTGACTTTCAGTACCCCTTTTGCTTCAGACTGTAATCATGTGAGAATCACGTACAGAAAGTGAAATAAAGAGAAGTAGAATAACTTTCTTTACCATATCAATCCCGCTACTCAAACCATCCAATGCACAATAGGCATGCCACATTATGATGCAGAAACTTCTCCTCGTAGCTTCTCTTTTCCTTCCTGGCACTTGTCTACACAACTTTCTATAACAAAATCAGAGCCAAATAAAAGGCAATAGCAGTGGGAGACAGTCAAATGGAGACCTTATAGAAAATGCAGAGATAACTCAGCAGGGATGCATTAATACTATCAGGTCTCCATTACTGTAATTCATTGTACTTAGGACTCCCTGCCTCCTTAGCTTATTCAAAATTCAGTTGCTCACATAATATGTAACAAAGCCCTACAATTCTTACACTGGCTTCCCTTATCTTACCACATACAATAATGTAACATACCCCGTAAAGAACACATTACTCCATCCCTACAATTCTTACCCTGACTTCCCTTATCTTACCACATACAATACCAAGAACTTGTCATTATTGACAATCTAATACATAATCCATCGGCAGTCTGGCTATGTACAATGTTAAGGCTTTACCAACCATCCCGTCAACTAAGATCCATGGACAAATGAGTTCTTGAAATTCCTGCTATAAAGATGGCAAGACTAGAGTTATCTCGCAAACGTGCATTCTCAGTCGCTGGTCCAATTTTGTGGAACTCACTTCCAGAACACATCCATCTTATATCAAACACCAAAGAATTAAAAAAAAAGTTCTCAAAACACATTTTTGCACCCTCACTTACAATATTTCTTAACAAATCTATTTATTTCATCAACTGCTTTGCTTTGCATTGTAACATATGCATTTAACTTTAGCTAAAATATATTCTAATCAATCGCTGTTCCTTAGCAGAAAACATACCATTTAATAAGATAACAGATTTAGAAATTGCATAATATTGGTTTAAGTTACGATTTATTTAGAAACCAATTCCCTCGTATATTCATACCTCAGGTGAGAAGAGATAGTGCTAGGATTTCTTCCACAAATGCAAGAATAAAGGGAATATTTTACTTCACAGTAACAATATAATTAGAAGTCTTCTGTTCTATACAGCATCAGGCTATACAGGCCGTGTGCCTTCAGCATCCAAGAAGTGCATCAAAATCCTACAGTACCCACAATGTAACATGTTAGTTCACTTACTGACATGTTGTTAGCAGTTTTATTGGATAGCACAATGAATTGGCATAGGGCTAAAGAACCTTTTTACCCCCGTTCAGATCTAGCCCAGGCTGGTAGTCACCAAAAGCCATTACAATCAGAAATCTGTTTGGTGGCCTATATCAAAGGAGGGTACTGGTCTTAATCCAGATTATAGTGAATAGACATCCATGGCACTACAAAAACATCATCACAGTTTGTCAGTAATTGACACTTTTGTTGGCAGTCTCAGAATAGAGCCAATGATGATTGAATTACTCTTTCACCTATCAATCCAACACCTTTTGTGAATGTAATGTAACAGGTCACACTTACCCTAGATGCAGCTGACCCTCCATGACACTGCCTAGACCTCTTCGCGGCAGGAACACCAACATCACTGGCTCTCCTAGCCACGCCACGTTGATCCCTAAAGCACATGCATGCACGACAGCCCAGATCTCATAGGCCCTGCAGTGGGAAACTGGCAGTGACGCAGGAAATGACATCAGCACAGGCTGGGGATTTAAACCCTAGCCGTGTTCCTAAACACTGCCTCAGAAATAGGTCCTCCTGCATTGCAATGTTTGTTGCTACCTCTCTGTGCCTTTCTCTTTGTTGTCCTGTCTTGCCTTGTCTTGTTTCTGCCTAGCCTTGTTGTCTCCCTGCCTTACCCTGCCTGCCTGTTACCTTGCCCTGTCCACCTCCCTGTGTCATGATCCTTGATGTCTTGTCTTAACCAACTGTCTCTGCTTGATTACTGGTTTTAACCTCTGCTACAGATACCAACTTCTAGACTGCCACCTGCCCTGACCCCAGCTTGGACCTCAACCTGCCTTCTTGCCGTCTGTCCTGCCCTTGGCTTGGACCCAGATACCGATTGTTTGTTGCCTGCCCCAACTTTCACCTGGACCCAGATACTGATTGCTCACTGCCAGCTCTGACTACTGCTCCTGTCTTGACTCCATCTGACAAGTACTTGCAGGACTCTTGCATAAGCCCTGCCAGTCCCTGGAACCAAAGGCTCAACCTGCATGGAATGAGACTGGTATAATTAAAGCCCCAGCTCCAGTCCTAGCAAGAGCGAGTCCACCAGCCATCAACGTGGGCCTAGTAGGTTCACCTGCTAGGCTGTGTCAACCATGCCACAGTCGAAGTGATCACATTTGTGAAAGTTTGCTGAGGTCATGAGCTCATGGACTCATCCCCGGCTCAGACTATCTCAGGGTTGGCCCTCCATCTATGCAAGTTCATGCCCCTGTACCTGTACTGGCACCTCCTCCAGCTGCTCCTGCTTGGCAACTGGGACCTATGCTGTATCTCCTGCCACCATCCAGGTATGAGGGAGATCCCAAGGGTCCCAAGGTTTTATCAACCAGTGCAGAATGTACTTTGAATTGCAGGCTGTCAGCTTTGCCTTGGATCGAACTTAGGTGATCTTTATACTGTCTCTACTAGCCAGCCCCACCCTAGCCTAGGCAATCACCATTCTGGGGACAGAACGAACCCTCTGGTGGAAAATTTGATCAACTTCCTCTAATAATTTCAGCAAGTCTTTGATGAACATGGTTAGGCCTCATCCCCAGCTACAGAGCTGCTCCGCATCAGATAGGGCAGTCACACCATGGATGACTATGCCATCCAATTTTGCCTCTTGGCCTTGGATCTCCATTGGGGTGAAGATAGCCTGAATCACCAACTTTTGATAGGACTTGGTGGAGCACAACAAAAGATGAGTTAGCAGGTTTGGGACCTGCTGCCCACATTGGAGGATCTCTTTTGCCTTGGCCATATGAGTGGATCTCTGCTTCCAAGAATGAGCCTGAGAGACAAAGGCATCCCGCCAGCACTTCAGACTGGTGCCCAGGGTTCAGCGACTTCTGGACACCACAAAAGATGCCTCTCCTTCTTCTTCTCAAGAAGAGCCCATGCAACTTGGCAGATCCCACCCTCACCAAGGAAGAGAAACAGAGGCATTGGCGACTTAATCTTTGCCTCTATTGCACAGTTTAGGAGCACTTCGGCAGCCATTGCCTTGAAAAGTTGGAAACCTCCAAACCTAAGATTGGTCAGAGAGACAAACATAGGCCAGCCTTCCCCCTTCCTCAGTTGCTCGTGCCAGTTCGCCTCTTCTCTCTAGAGACTGAGATACAAACCGAGGTGTTCTTGGATTTAGGAGCTGGAGATAACTTTAATAGATAGGCCTTGTTCCACTAGTACCAACTCCCTACAGTGACCCTGGATAAGTTGGTTACTATATCATCAGAATATGGTAATGCCTTGCCCAGTCACCTGTCCTTAGCCATCCTAACTTTCATGTTCCAAATGAGGCTTCTGCACAAGGAAAGTATCTCTATCTATGTTTTATTAAAGGTCATCAATCCCATCATTCATATCTTACTTTGGCTTATGCTCCATAATCCATCCAAAGACTGGGAAGCTCTGCAGATTGTCCCTAGGGACCATCCTGCCAGCAAACAATGTCTCTCCCAGGTTGTTCCACCCAGTAACCCTAGCTCAGACGCAGATACCAGATCTCCTGGGTCTTCCTTCTATGCAGCATTTGTTGATGTTTTTAGTATAAAGCAAGTGGAGATACTGCCATCCCACAGGTCTTATGACTTTCCAGTTGACTTGCTGTCAGGTAAGATGCCTCCTAGGGGTAAGGTCTACCCACTATCAGCCATCAAAAACAGTCGCTATGTCCAGTTATAGCTAAGAAATCCTGGAGGGGGGTTTTATCCGCCCTTCGTCATCTGAGGGCAGGATTCTTCTTTGTGGGCAAAAAGGAAGGTTTTCTTAGGTCAATGCATTGATTATAGTGTTATAGTTAGTGAGGTTTGAGTGGACCCTTGGACACTGTGGCCAAGCTGACCACGCCCATGGGGGGAAGTCCGTGAGGGGCCACAGGTCAGGCTCAGCTTGGACACACAAACACAGATAGTTCTTTATTTAGACAGTTTGAGAAGCCACCAGAGGTGGCAGTAGTGAGTAAATGTTGTAGCCCGGCTGGGCTAGTATTCCCCAGGGCGCTAGAACAGCAGTTTCTCCGGTAGCAGTGCTATAGTGGAGAGAACTGAGAAAGTGAGTACAATAGAACATTCACAGAGTCCCAAATATGGAGAAGCCCCGAGATAGGGGAGAGCTGGCCCTTGAGGAGCGAGTACCCTGGAGGTAGAGGGTACCCTGGAGATAGAGAGACTTGTTGTCAAAGTACTCACACAGCAGTTCCATGTAAGAGATGGCACTGGTGCTGGAATGAAGGCAGGCCCTCGAGGAGCAAGTACCTGCTTACAGGGAGACAGCTCTGAGAAGTAGATGATAATAGTACTCACTGATGGTGTCTGTAGCGAATTCTTCCAGCTAGTCAGGGAACATGGGCCCTCGAGGAGTGAGTACCGGTTATCTGATAGTGACCTGAAAGAAATAATGAGGCCTCCGAAGAGCGGGGACCCCGTTAGCAGAAAGAGGTCCCAATAGGAGTTGGAAGGCAGAGTAGCTGGGTACGGAGAGCGAATCCCATCTGTAAGAATTCCCCTTGCTAATTCAAGGCTAGCAATAAACAGTAGGCTTAAATATCCGGGCAGCATGACGTCATCACAAGGGGATGCCCCTGAGGAACGCGCCAATGAGAAAATAAGAATGAGGGTCGTGTGGCGCGCGCGCCCTAAGGTACCTGAAGAGCATGGCGGGAGGCAGCGCCCAAGCTGGCCCAGGGACGCCAGATAGGACGGCAGACGGACGCCGTGGCAGTCAAGCGTCCATGAGGAGCAGGAGGAGTCACAAGAAAGGAAAGGTAGGCAGAGTGAAGCCGTCGGGCAGCGATGGTTGCAACATATAGGGGCCTCAATGCTATAACCCACAAGAACAGATATCCTCTGCCCCTGATTACAAAACAGTTTAACTGCCTGCATGGGGCATGAATCTTTACAAAACTAGATCTCAGGGGAGCCTACAATCTCGTCCAGATACAGGAAGGGGAGGAATGGAAGATGGCATTCAATACCCATGATGGCCAATATAAATATCTGATCACAACACACCATTTGGCTTTTGCAGTGTCCCTACTGTCTTCCAACATATGGTCAACAAGATCTTCAGGGACCTCCTGTACTCTCATATACTGATATCATCCTCATCTTTTCGCACTCCCTGACATAGCATCATGAGCTTGTGAAACAAGTACTACAGAGACTCCGAGAGAATCGGTTATATGCCAAACTCAAAAAGTGCACATTCAAGTGGGATGAATTACCATTCCTGGGCTACATTATCTCTCAGTGTGTTTCTGCACATGGACCAGAGCAAGGTGAAGGCCATTCAAGACCGGCGCCATCCCATCGAGCTCAAGGCCTTGCAACAATTTCTTGGCTTTTTTACCAGCAATTTGTGCATGGGTACTTCTCTCTGACCACCCCTCTGACCTCTGCTATGGGTACTGACTACTCTTCTGGATAACTGCCTGGCCTGACCCCAGTTTGGCCTTCAACCTGCCTTCTTGCCGCCTGCCCCAACCTTGGCCTTGACCCGGTTACCAATTTCTCACTGCCTTCCCTGACCTTGGCCTGGACCCAGATACTAATTGCTCGCTGCCTGCCCTGACTGCTGCCCCGTTTTGACTCCAGCTGACCACCTCTTGCACGGACGTCCCGCCTAAGCCCTGCTGGCCTCTGGAACCCAAAGGCTCAACCTGTGGGGAACGGGGCTGGTATAGCACCAGTCCTAGCAAGAATGAGTCTGCCAGCTGTTGGTTTGGGCCTAGTCCAAGAGTTCACATCTGAGA
The DNA here is from genome assembly GCF_901001135.1 of Rhinatrema bivittatum. NCBI lineage: Eukaryota > Metazoa > Chordata > Amphibia > Gymnophiona > Rhinatrematidae > Rhinatrema > Rhinatrema bivittatum. The sequence goes on along the minus strand of NC_042627.1, from coordinate 64,850,931 downwards.
CAGCGAACACTAAAAAATCATTAGAAAAAAATGTAAGACACGGGACACATTTCAAAGCATGGTAGATTGAAGAGCCTGGATGCTCCATTTTCATTAGGCTTTTTCTAGGGAAATATTACTTCTTTATCCTTAGAACAATGCATTGTCTTTCGATAAATTTGTCTTTTTGTTTTCCCAGTTGCTGTTTCGGTTTCTACGGGGAAGGGGGCACTTGCTGCCGCCTCAAGTCATCCTGGCGCTTGTAGTCCGTTGTTGTACGATTCTTTGTATGTGAGCTTTCAGGACCCGCTAAGGCCCCTCTTCAGACCTATGCCTATCTAACATCATATACCATGCTATCTTTGGCTAAAAGTTTTCTCCAGCAAATGTCATCACACCCTACAAAAAAAAAAAACAAAAACAAAACAGTTTTCTCCAAGACCTGTATGATTCCTAAGACTTTGTACTTCTCAGATGTACTTTAGACAGGAATTAAAATCGCGCAGGTGATTTGGGTTCGGTTTGCAGGCCAGAGGGGCATTATTTATTATGTGCAATGGGTAATTAGGCTGGATAATCATTTCTGGTGACTTTTACCTGGCCGGTGTATCCAGCAGAATGACTGCAAATTCCTGGCTCCGGCAGATCTTTCTGAGTAATCTCCTGAATACAATAAGAACCCCCTTTTGAATCATAAGTAGAAGGCCTCTTAAAAAGCCAAACGTAATGTACAATCATCAGCCCTATTGTATTTTTAAAGAAACACATGCACAAACTCTTTCGCTATCCTTTTCTCTTCTCTTAGCCTCTTTTATTTCATCAGTTATTTGTTATAATTGTAACTTTTTTCTTCCGATTTCTCTTCCTCTTCTTCCCTTTCGTTTTATGTAGACCGATGTGATGTCCATACGAACTTCGGTATATAAAAGCGTTTAAATAAATAAATAAATAATAAATAAACTATGTTACAAAGAATAAAAACAGAAACAAGAAAAAAAATGACAAAGCAAGAAAATAGAATGGTCTAAAATTCCGGCACGGCCATGTTTCAGCAAACGCAATGGACTGCTTCAAGGAGACATTTTAATACTGAAAATTGTGTCGCATTGAACCTTATGCGACACAGAGAAAAGGAGAGAAAGTAGCTCCCAGTGTCCTTATTCTTTTTCTTACTGATGGAAATTAGTCAGACGCAGATAGATGGACAGATACCTGTAACTGGATGCTGACTTATTTTTCTCTGCCTGCCCTCCACCCTTCCTTCATATGATTTAGTCCTATGTATTTAACTGTTGTTTATTTTAGTTATCCTCACCCCTGCTTACCCCCTCCCCTCCTCTTGTGGGATACAGGCAGTGGGCAGGCCGCATTGGTCTGTGTGGGCTATATGAGGCACTCCCACCCACTTAGACCATGAGCCTTGTGGTTATATTATGGTTAAGCGGTGTATGGGTGGATCCTTGGGTACTGTGGGAGATGACCACACCCAAGGGGAGGAGCCCCGTGAGGAGCCACAGTACTGGGCTAGACTCAGAACGCACAAACACAGTTAGTTCTTTATTATACAGCTTGAAGAGTCCACCAGAGGTGGCAGTAGTGAGGCAGTCTGGTAGTAGCAGTCTCAGGGGCCTTGGCAGAGGGAGCCCTTCTCACCCCATTGGTATTGGGAGGTTCCGGATCAGGTTTCCCAGCAAGGTAGTACTGTGGATGAGATAGACTGAGAGCTAGAGTACTCACTAGATGTTTGCTGTAGGTATGCGATTCCACCAGGTTGTAGAAGAAAGTGCAGGCCCTGAGGCAGGGAGAGCAGGCCCTCGAGGAGCGAGTACCTGTTCCCTGTAAAGCACCTGAAATAAAGCAGAGGGCCCCTGAGGAGCGGGTACCCAGGTTAGCAGTTACCCCGAAAGGCAGAGAGAGAGCTTCCAGCTTCAGCACGGAAGCGGCAGAGTAGCGTAGACAGGAACAGATTTGAGTCCTTGCTAACTCAACGAGCTAGCAAATTAGAATAGGTTATATACCTGGATGGCGTGACATCAGCAAGGGGGGGAGGCTCCCGAGGTTCGCGCCAAGGTTGGAATAAAGACGTGGGGGGCACGCGCGCGCGCACCCTAATAGGTACCTGGGAGGAGCATGGCGGGAGGCTGCACCACAGCTGTTTTGGGGAAGCCGGAGAGGTCGGCTTGTAGACGCGGCGGTAGCCATCTTTCCTAGGTAAGCGGGAGGAGCCGTGAACAAGGTGAGGCAAACGGGGTGAAGCCGTCTAGCACCGACAGACACAATAGGTTGCACCTTGGGCAAGTGAGAATAAACCCAAAGCCCCCTGTGCCAGGGTTACAGCATCCCCTTTCCCCTTTTCCCTCCCTATACCCTTCCTCTGCCGTCCTGCTGTTGCAGGAGGCTCCCAGGAGAACTCCGACATCCAAACAGAAGCCTCCACAGGTAGGCAGATAAATATTGACTGTCTTTTATTTAGGCCATGAGAAACTTTCTTTGGACACCCCTGTAAAAACGAGGTGTCTTGTTGTTGTTTTATACCAGTGTGCTTAGTACAGATTTGTTAGTTTCTTTAATCCCCCTTTAAAGAGCAGGTGGCCTGGGGATGCGGCCTAAATAGGTCAGTTGCCAAAGCTTGGTCATACCTCCTGGTTCTTGTTATCTTGTTTCTTCTTTATCTCCAGTTTCTACCGTCAGTATTCCTGCCTGATCTTCCTGTTCCTGGATTCCTGATGTGTCTCGTTCCTCTCTCTGATTCCAAACTTCGTATTGCATGTTTGTGCTAGAGGCTACCCCTGTTTCTCATGCCTTGCTGGCTACCAGCACCTGAGGGCTCAACCTGAGGGGAAGATGGTTGGCAGAGACGGAGGACTTATCATCAGCTGCCTGGATTTGCCTCTCCAGACATTAGGCTGCTAGTTCTTGGGCAACCCACAGTTGACTATCTTCACACTTGGAGGGTAACCTTCCCCCTTACAAAAAATCCACTAGAAGGGGCTTAAGGAGGGCGGATGATTTGAGACTGTATAGAGTTTGTCTATCCCGACTCGTAGTGACCTATCCAGAAATTGGTTGAATGGTTGAACATGCCGATAGGACCAGTTGTGCCACTTATAATTACTCTGCACCAAAATAAATCAAAGAACTGAAGAGGTCTCGCATTCTCGTGTATTGTTCGGAAAGCCAGTGAAGTCAAGCCAATGAGCAAAGTCACTTCTTAAATGATCAATAATGCAACAGGACTGCCTTTGTTCCCTGGGTAAAGGAGCCTCGCTACGTCTGCGGATGGCAGAAAGCTGGAAAGGCACAATGCCTCGGGTTACAGGGTGAGAGAGCGGGCCTGGCAAGGCTCAGAGGCTGAAATGATTCCCTCTGACAAGGAAAAAAGAATAGCGGGGGTGCTCTGCTGTGTCTATGGGCTCCAGCGCCGCACTGATCAGCTTACAGCGCTCTGTGCTAGGGAAGGGGAGCAGTGGAACAGGGAATGGCAACGGAGCTTTTTGAACCATTCTACTTCTTATGTTCTAAAAACCAAATATGCATAAAACCCACTCAGAGTCAGCTTTGAATGGGTGGTATAAAAATGCAAGAAATAGATACAAATAAAAGGAATCGGAATATACAAGGCTTCAAAAGGCAGTACAACACTATTTTTTTTATATTCAAAATCTTTTTATTACATTTTTCATGCAATTATTTGATAGCAGATGGTTCCTGTCTGCTGTCAAGCTCAGCAGGACAATGTGGTGGCTTTTCACATGTTACACAGAGAAATCCTGACTACAAATTGAAGAATAACAATTATTAATGGGACATTTATAAGGGGTTTGGGATAGGAACCATGTAAAATTGCTTCAATAGTTACATTGACTGTTGTATACATATTAAGTAATCATTTATATTAAATAGCATAAACCCGTTGTATCAATGTATGGCTCCTAATATATTTAATTCTACTGCTGGTGAACATTTTTCCAATATTCCAGTGTGCATCTTTTATACAGAAAGGCTTGGGTAGTGAAAACAGCAGTACAATAGGAGAGACTATGTTTTCTTTGACAGTAGACTAAGCATACAGAAATATTAAATATTATTTATTTAATTTAACATTTCTTTTATACCGATATCCGTTCGCACATCGTATCGGTTCACAGTGAACAAAAAACCATTGGGCAGTGCCCGTACATATAACAGATAACATAATATAATATGATGAACTAGGCAACATATAAATAATTTTTGGGAGGAGCCCTTACATATAACAGGCATCAATGGGTAGATGCTATGGAGTATAACTATAACTATATACATGATAGTGCAAAGTACAAAATCAGCAGACATAAGGGCGTTCATACCAAGATATCAGAATAAATGTTTCAGAGTTACAATTTGCCTGCTTTTGGCTGCATTGCTGCCTCTTTTGCGTTCATTCTCAGACCTTGTCCAGTTTGTTTGTTTATTGTATGGCCTCACATATGAGTCCAGTGAATGGGTGCATCTCTCCCTCTCCTCTTACAGGCATGCCTGATCTACTAGAGGTTTCTGACTGTCTCTCTTTCTCTGTGTCTTTATATTCAAAGATCATTGCCAGCATGGCAGATGTACATTTCAGTAAAATCCATCTCACAGTATTTTGCACTTCTAAAAGCAGCCTGAGCCATTTACATTGATCTCTTTAGTGATTAATTTTGATGTGACATTGATGCTCAGAAAAAAATATACTCCATATAGATTAACCACATATTACAGAAATGGTTCCAGAATGGAATATCAATCAACCCTATTCTTTCAAATGGAAAAAACATTGTATAATGGCTTTTTTTTTTCATTCTGTGCCTTTTACTTTATTTGAAGTCTATCTGCTACCCTTGTCCTGTAAATACAGGATTATTGTAACCTTCCAGTTTTTTACTGACCAGTAACATAGAAACATAGAAGTGATGGCAGAAAAGGGCCAAATGGTCCATCCAGTCTACCCAGCAAGCTTATGGTAGTATCTGCCGTGCCCTGCAGGATACCCCCATGTTTATCAATTTCCCAAACAGTAAAAGTCAGGGGCCTCTGGTTACTGTCTGAATCCAATTCCCTGTTAACCCTTGCCATTGAAGAGAACAATGATGGAGTTGCATTAACAGTATCAAGGCTTATTGGTTAAAGGTGGGAACTGCTGCAACAGCAAGTTACCCCCAGTTACCCCCATGCGCTCTTTTCTTCATGTCCATCCTCTAGTTTTTTAGGGATCCAGAGTTTATCCTATGCCCCTTTGAATTCTTTCACTGTTTTCGCATAAACCACCTCCTCTGGAAGGGAATTCCAGGCATCTACCATCCGCTCTATGAAGAAATATTTCCTGACGTTGGTTCTGAGTTGTCCTTCCTGAAGTTTCATTTCATGACCCCTAGTTCTACTGATTTCTTTCTAACGGAAAAGTTTTGACGATTGTGCATCATTAAAATCTTTCAGGTATCCGAAGGTCTGTATCATATCTCCCCTGCACCTCCTCTCCTCCAGGGTATACATATTCAGATCCTTCAGCCTCTCCTCATAAGTCTTCCAATGCTGACCTCTCACCATTTTGGTTGCGTTTCTTTGGACTGCCTCCATCCTGTCTTTATTCTTTTTGAGATACGGGCACCAGTACTGAACACAGTCCTGCAGGTGAGGTCTCACCAAGGGGATTATCACCTCCTTTTTCTTACTGGTTATTCCTCTCTCTATGCTGCCCAGTATTCTTCTTGCTTTAGCTATCGCCTTGTCACATTGCTTCGCCACCTTCAGATCATCAGACACTATCACCCCAAGGTCCCTCTCCCAGTCTTTCATCCCCCATCACATTCAGCTTTTTTGCATTGCCGCACTCCAGATGGACTCTGTACTTCTTGGCATTGAATCGCAGCTGCCAAATCCTTGACCACATTCAAGCTTTCTTAAATCACTTTTCATTCTCTCTACTCCTTCAGGAGTGTTCACTCTATTGCAGATCTTAGTATCATCCACAAACAGGCAAATTTTACCTTCTATCTCTTCTGCCAGGTCCCTCATAAAAATATTGAACAGAACCGGTCCCAACACCGATCCCTCTGGCACTCCACTTGTTTTATTCACAAGCCTTCTATGTGGGACCTTATCAAAAGCTTTGCTGAAATATAAGAGGATCACATCTAGCACTCTTCCTTGATGCAAATCTCTAGTCACCCAATCAAAAAAATCAATCAGATTTGTCTGACAGGACCTTCCCCTGGTGAATTCATGCTGCCTCGGGTCCAGCAACCTACCGAATTGTAGATAGTTTCACTATCCTTTCCGTCAGCAGAGTCTCCATTAACTTTCCCACCACCGAGGTGATGTTAACCGGCCTACAGTTCCCAGCCTCCTCTCTGCTGCCACTCTTGTGAAGCGGGACCATCACCGCTCTTCTCCAGGCACGCGGCACCTCTCCCATTTCCAGGGATCTATTGAACAGATCCTTAAGCAAAGCCACCAGCACATCTCTGAGCTCTCTCAGTAGCCTGTATGTCCTTGTTCAATTCTCTGAGTCACTGAATTACAGAAAAACACAAGCACGTCTAACAGAAGATGGATTACATGATTTGCGCTTTTATTGGTTATTTGCAATGCAGTCTGTAAGCTGTACAAGATTCTCACGTTAATGTCTGAAAGAGCAGCAAACCTCATACGTGTACCAATTCTTCAAGCATTCAGCACTAGAAATGAATCCTTTGCACAGCCTCTCCCTCATAAACTATTAAACAGCTGCCTTAGCCAGTATTCAAATTGCAGGGAACTGGGGGAAGAATTTTCTTTCTTATTGTAATCAGCAACCAGACAAACTGCTTGGTAAACATCCTCCATTTTACTGAAAACAATAAAAAAAAAAGAGCAAACAACAGCAAAGTACATTCAAAGCTGCAGAATGGGCAAAAGATTAATTGGATAATTCAATTGGCAGTTAAAGTCAAGACAAATAATCAAGATCCACTTGTTTTCATTTTACTTTCATTCATTCATTCATTCATTCATTCATTTATTTATTTATTTATTTATTTATTTAAATGACTTGTTTTCCACCTATAACAATCCAGCAGTGCTAAGCAGACTACAATATAATCAAACAAAAACAGTAAAATTCAATCAAATAAACAGGAAATAAAACATAACACCCCTTGAACAGAAATCAGATCTGTCTGAAGAACTGAACTCCTTGTGCATAAATCAAACAACCTGAAAAATTTAACTAGGCCCAAAAGCTTCCTGGTATAATAAAGTCTTATAAAATTGTGAAAGATTGTCCAAACTTCATAAAGATGCTGGCAAGCTATTCCATAATGATGGTCCTAGAATAGAAAAAGCTTGTTTTCTTGTATCAGTTAGACATCCAAATGTAACTGAAGGGATAGATAGTAATCCCTTTCCATGAGAACAAAGAACCCAAGGAGGATTAGAGATAGTAAGCAATTCGGACAAATGAGAGGGATCACCCAATTTCATGGCTTTAAATTCCAAGGAAAGCTACAGCGCAAATCACTTCACACCATTTGTTCATTTTGTATTCCAAATAAACAGATTTAAGGTAAGCACCTTAAATTTGACTTGTTGTTTGAGTGGGAGCCAGGGCAGTTGTTGCTGCAAAGGGATTACTTGTTCCCAAGGTCTGCCCCTTAAAACAAGTTGGGCGTCCAAGATCTGATGAACTTGCATGGCTGTTAAACTTGACAAAGGGAGACCAGCGTATATTACTACAGTAATCTAGTGTTGTGAGAACAAAAACCTGAACAAGAGTACAGAAATCTTTGGGGTCTAAAATATATCGCAAATGGTGCAACAACTGGAACTTACAATAACTCGACTGAAGAAATAATTGAATTTGCAACTCAAATGTTAAACAAGAGTCAAATTGAAAGCCTAGATTTCAGACCATGTCTTTATCTTGAATCACATTCCCATCAGTGGACAAAGAAAAAGGACCAGGACTAGGTTGGTGACCCTAATAAAGAACTTCACTTTTTGATAGGCTTAGAAGTAGAGTATTAACCCTCATTGCTGAGAAGACCTGCTATCACTTCTAAAGATGGATAATGGATTGGAATAGTACCCCTCGCACTGCTCAAGAGCAGAAAACACAAGGAAAAATGAATGGAAGGGCCCAGCTACCAACTCATCCGGACAGTCTTCTGCCTAGCATCCCATGGAGCACTGAAGCGGGAAAGAGTATGGAACATTACAGTGCTTCAAGGGACGTCAGGCGGAAGAGTGTCTGGATCAATTGGTAGCTGGGGCCTTCCATCCAAAAGTGCAAAGAGCATCAGGAACTGTGGGACACAAATATGAGCAGCCCCTACTGATTATTCCAGTGCCAGATCTTTGAAAGAGCTGTGAAGGTGCTGAGCTGACTGTACATCATGAAAGTTAACAGCAGTGAAAGATGCATGCACAGCAACACATAGCAGCTTAGAGGTAGCATTTCTAGAGTTTGTTAAACTGTTTCCTTCTGGGAACTGGGAACTTGTCTGTAAGTGGGAAGGAAAGCCATGGTGGGGATCCAAGATTTTCACAAGCATATCCTCCTAGCAAGTCTAAGGAAAAGATGAACCACAGACAGAGTTGTACAGTAGGATACTGTACCATGGTACATTGAGATCTAATACAATACAATCCATCTTTATTTATAAACTGCTAATCCAACAAGAACCCAAAGCGGTATGCAGGCATGACATAGGGCCTTATTTTCTAAGGCTAGAAAGCTTAGCACAGACCTGCGCTAGCTACATTGGGGCGGAGTCAGCCCCGGAAGAGGAGGAGTCGGGACGTCACCGGGGCCGACTCTGCGAAGACGGTGCCGACAGTGAAAAGGTAAGGGGCCTTATCGCTGCCTATTTTGTGTCGAATAACTACACCTTTTATGGTGTAGCGCAGGACCACCCCCCACTTCGCCCCCCCCGCCCCCCGTTAGCGGCGGGATTCACTAAGCCTCGCAGCATTAGTGAATCCAGGCCATAATCAACATAACATACAATATAACATCACTTAACAATAATTTACTGTTTAATCTTTTTATTGAACTTAATAATAATTTAAAAACAAACATACATTATATTGTCAAATAAACAATAACTAAAAAATAGCCCAAGATAAATAAATGAAAAGTTGAACAAAACTAACGCCACTCCATTATACAACAAAAATAAAATATTCAATTACAATCATAATTATGGTATAACATTTTTAAAACATGGTCAAATAGCTAGGCCTTACCTTGTTTTCTAAACTCCTGGAGATCAGAGATGCTGCGAAAGGTTTAAAGAAGATTATGCTATAAGGAGGTTGCTACACTAACATAACATAGTAACATACTAATGACGGCAGAAAAAGACCAAATGGTCCATCCAGTCTGCCCAGTAACCAACAAGAGCCCTGACCTTGGTGGACTGAGTAACTGATAAGTATGGGAAATTGGTAACTATGGGAGCTTGCTGGGCAGACTGGATAGGCCATAAGATCCTTTTCTGCCGTCACTTCTATGTTTCTATATTTCACAGAATGACATAGAAAAAAATAGTAAACAACAATCGAGGTACTCTAGTAAGATAAAGAGGTATAGTATATGCTATTATGCCCTAAAAACTGGCAGGATCAAAGGATATGAAGGAAGACACGGAGCACAGATACAATGGTTTAACCAAATAATGCAGCTCGATAAACCAGAGTATTGTAATTCATCAGTTGTTGTTATACAGCAATATAGTGTTACATTATAATAGCAGTTAGTATGAGTTGTACAGTATTCTGTTACCCAGTGATTGGTAGGCAATACGATAGGGTTACATTGTGATGTTGACACTGATTGGTATATAAAGTAAAGTGATAGAGTATTTCACAGCATAAGAACAAAAGAAGTGCCATGCTGGGTCAGCCCAAGGTCCATGGAGCCCAACATCCTGGCTCCTACAGTGGCCAATCCAGGTGGCAGGTACCTGGCAGATCCCATAAAGTAGATCTAACTCTCCCAGGGATAGCGAGTGGCCTTCTTTAGTCTTCCTGGCTAAGAATGTGTCATGGACTTTGTCTCCAGGAACTTGCCCCAACTTCTTTTAATCCCTGCTATGATGGTAGCCTTGACCACGCCCTCTGGCAACAGATTGATAGTGCGCGGAGTGAAAAAGTACTTGGTTGGTGCAAGGGTGTTGGGTGTCCTAGGCGAACCTTCTGCCTTGTGCTCGCCCCCTCCCTCCCCCTCCTGGTCGCCTCGGCTCCAACCTCATTCACCGAGACGCCGCTCGTGGCCCGCCGAGTGTCTGTTTTTCTCAGCTGCGAGCAGGCTGGGCACTGCTCAGAGCCAGCCGATTCTGCGTTTCTCTGGGCCGCGAGTAGGGGGATAGGGTCTGCTCGCGACCCCACATGGCTGCTCTTCGCCACGTCCTAATGGTTGGCGCCCTAGGTGATGGCCTAGTTTGCCTAACGGGACGCACCGGCCCTGTCTAAAAGTGTAAATAACCATCCTATATTTACTTGTTCCGGCCCACTCATGGGCGCTTTATAAACCTCTGTCATGTCCCGTCTCAGCCATCTCTTTTCCTAGCTGAAGAGCCCTAGCCTGTCCGAGTGACTGGTACACAGTGAGAGGATACAATGGTGACACCCAGGGAGGGAATCCGGGTCTTATTAAACAGGGGTTGGCAAGCCGGAAGACCCTGTCACGTTTCGGGAGTGGTTGGTGGTATTACACAGTTGCATAGTGAAAGGAAGTAGATTATCTTAAAACAGGCTGTTGCCGTGTAACCAGGGCCAACAATTTCCTTCAGTTTTGCGACTGTGGCAGTGACGGCAGGATCTTGCCGCAGAGTCTGGGCCTTGCCACGGAGTCACCTGAAATAGCCCCCAAATCCCATCTGCGTCCTGCTTTACCCCGGCAGTGCCTCCTCTCACCTCGCTGCTGCTTACTGCATGGAGTGCCCCTCTCTAAGCCAGAGTTCTGGCAAAGAGCGGAAAGCGAATTACGGCCAGCGCCGCAGCACTCCTCCGGAAAATACAGAGCGGAGTGGCGCAGGCACAGTCAGGGGGGGGGTGGGGGACGAACAAGGAGCCAAGCAAGGGGAATGGATGGGAGGAAGAGAAGGGAGGACACAGTGAGCAGAAAGCTGATGAGAGGGAGGGTGAGAGCACAGAAATGATGAGGCTGGGGGGGGGGGGGGGGGGAGGGGAAGCGAATACAGAATGTGAAGGAAGGAGAAAGAGAATGAAGAGGTGGGGACGGGAGAGACCTGATGTGAGGGAGCACATGTGGTAGAGGAAAAAGAGGTTAAAGAGAAGAGGAGGACACTTTTATTTTCAGTTTAATGGGAAAAAAATGCCATTTTTTCCCTCCATTATGAGCAGGATCCATAACTTTTCTCTGAACATTTTATTTTGGTTTCTAACTTTTAAACATGGATTACCCTGAAACTGTAATTGCTGTAGGAGAAATGGTTCAGGAGATAATGTGTACAGGGACAGACAAAGCTTAGCAAACACAGAGAACAGCAAAGAAAGAAAAGAGCGGGGAGTTTATAGAAAGGCTCAGGATGTGTCCCCAGCTCTTCAGAGATCTGGGCTGGGAAAAGCAGGGGAGAATGTGCTGCTGTCTTGCTATCCTTTTGAGGCTTGGAAATTTGATCAGAGCTGGAATCAATTGCTTTTCTGTTGGGGCACTAAAGAGAGAGAGAGAGAGAGGACAGGAGCAGGAGAAAGGAATAAGAGGAGTCTATAGCAATAAAGATAATTGATAGGAAAGGGGAGACCATGTTTGCAGGCGCTGACTGAAAGTGACCAGGGTTCGGGGTCCTGCCTCCCCTCCGTCCCCCCTCACCACCAGCTTCCAGGGCTGAAGGTGGGAAAGCCGCCGAATGCTGAGGAGAACTGCAGGAGACGTATCCAGGACAGGTACAACAGAGACTTTGGTGCTGCCTCACAAATGCTTTTCAAGCAGCTAGGAATGAGAGCAGAGACTTTGTGGTAATACAGTGTGATGAGCATGGAGGCAGAGCTTATCAGTAATGCCAAGGTATTTTAAGACCATTGCATTAGAGCCCGCAGAGCCATAACGGGTGGCCAGAGCACCTTGCTGGACATCAGATGTTAGGAAAGAGGTTCTCAGGTTGATTCAGGAAAAAGCAGAGTGGCCAAAATGCAAGGACCGAAATAATTGCCGTCCAGTTGTACCGGGGGTAACCGTCCCAGAAGCTGGCCTTGCAGGGTACGACTGCGCCTGGCAACAGAGCTGCCGGGGAAGCTTTTGGCCAAGCACTAGCAGGGCCAGTCAGAGCAGAGCAGAGCGTGCAAGGCTTGCTGTGATATCGGCAGTGTGCACCGGTGGAGGCCACTGCCACAGGAAATAACAGGTCTTGCCATGTCCTGGTGCCAAGCAGCAGCAGCAGGAATTATCGAGGTAAGTGCCAGGGAGTAGCAGGGGAGTAAGAGCAGTGCTAGGGAATACTACGGAGTGGCAGAGTTTCTGGTGTCGGGGCACAGTGGGAAGCACTGGATAAATGCACCCTTTCCTTAGCACTGCATTTCATATACTGCATCTGACTGACGAGGAAAACCCAAGACTTTTGTGCAGATTAGACAAAGTTTTATTTTCTATATTTTTAATCCCTCCACTAATGCAGGAGACAGTATTAATCTTCATGTTTACTTAACAGTAAGGAGTCTGGGGTTGCTGTCAGACAGTTCCTGTCTTCCGAGCCTTATTCCAAAAGGACTGTGCCCGTGGAGAACCCTCTCTTGTGTAAAACCCAGAGTGCCAAATGACCTATGTGTTTAAACCCTTTGAGTACATCTGTCCCGTAGTGTCTTCCCAGCACTGGCAGAGTAAGTGACCACTTGGCTCTCAGTTTCTGGCACTGTGTAGTGTGCATGGACATTTGTTGAATGCCAATGAAATGAAAAATCCCAAATCCTGGCATTCTCTGCTGCTTTCCCATGTCAGTCTTCTCTCGTTATATATTAGAATCTGCCGTCCCTTTCTGCATCACAATCTATTCTGACTAGAAGGTCTTCCGCCTTCCTCTACCACATATCTGCATGAGGCTTTCCTGACCCAGACCGTCTGGAACCAGGGTCCGCAGGTGGCGGTGATGCATCGATAGCAGGTAAATTAGTTTATCAGTGGGCTAAAAAGCTTGTCTGTTGGTTCAGCTTGGAGAAGAGATGGCTGAGGGGGGATATCATAGAGGTCTTTAAGATCATGAGAGGTCTTGAAGATGTGACTCGGTTATTTACACTTTCGAATAATAGAAGGACTAGGGGGCATTCCATGAAGTTAGCAAGTAGCACATTTAAGACTAATTGGAGAAAATTCTTTTTCACTCAACGCACAATAAATCTCTGGAATTTGTTGCCAGAGGATGTGGTTAGTGCAGTTAGTGTAGCTGGGTTCAAAAAAGGTTTGGATAAGTTCTTGGAAGAGAAGTCCATTAATGACTATTAATCAAGTTTACTTAGGGGCGGATTTTAAAAGGCGCGCGAATAGCCTACTTTTGTTTGCGCTCCAGGCGCAAACAAAGGTACGCTGGATTTTAGCAGATATGCGCGGAGCCGCGCGTATCTGCTAAAAACCTGGATCGGCGCGCGCAAGGCTATGGATTTTGTATAGCCGGCGCGCGCCGAGCCGCGCAACCTACCCCCGTTCCCTCCAAGGCCGCCCCGAAATCGGAGCGGCCTCGGAGGGAATCCTCTAACGCCCTCCCCTCACCTTCCCCTCCCTTCCTCTACCTAACCCACCCGCCCGGCCCTGTCTATACCCCCCCTTACCTTTGTTGGGGGATTTACGCCTCCCAGAGGGAGGCGTAAATCCCCGTGCGCCAGCAGGCCTCCTGCGCGCCGGGCCGCGACCTGGGGGCGGGTACGGAGGGCGCGGCCACGCCCCCGGACCGCCCCGGGCCGTAGCCACGCCCCGTACCCGCCCCCAAAACGCTGCCGACACGCCCCGAAAACGCCGCGACGACCGGGACCGCCCCCCGACACGCCCCCCCCCGACACGCCCCCTCCGAAAACCCCGGGACTTACGCGAGTCCCGGGGCTCTGCGCGCGCCGGTAGGCCTATGTAAAATAGGCTTACCGGCGCGCAGGGCCCTGCTCGCGTAAATCCGCCCGGTTTTGGGCGGATTTACGCGAGCAGGGCTCTGAAAATCCGCCCCTTAGGGAATAGCCACTGCTATTAATTGCATCAGTGCATCAGTAGCATGGGATCTTCTAGGTGTTTGGGTAATTGCCAGGTTCTTGTGGCCTGGTTTGGCCTCTGTTGGAAACAGGATGCTGGGCTTGATGGACCCTTGGTCTGACCCAGCATGGCAATTTCTTATGTTCTTATGGCTGTGGATTCAGGTTTCATGATGGCAAGATCTCCAGAGACTTCACAGGCAGAGTTGCCCAATCTGACTTGACAGACTTAGTTCATATGTGGTAGCTGCTTTCTGTAATTCCAGGAGGATACAGATGCTTGTTTGTTTGTTATAGAACTCACAATGACATTTTAGTTTGATAAAGCATAATTTATTAAAAAAAAAACCCCACAATGAACAAACTTATGAATAAGCAATACATCAGCACGATGAATGGCTTGCATTCTGATGATATAAGATTTGCGTATGGACTATGTGTAATGACATCAAATAATGAGAAAGACAGTTTGAGCATTTGGACATTGCAGTGGTGGCACTCACACTGAACTGGAAATCAACCAAAAGAAACATCAGCTTTCGACTTATCAGAACGAGTGGCTGTTCTTTACTGAACGGCTTCATCCATGCTCCATCTACAGAGAGATGTTCGTTTGAAAACATAGAAACATAGAAATGACGGCAGAAGAAGACCAAACGGCCCATCCAGTCTGCCCAGCAAGCTTCACATTTTTTTCTCATACTTATCTGTTTCTCTTAGCTCTTTGGTTCTATTTCTCTTCCACCCCCACCATTAATGTAGAGAGCAGTGATGGAGCTGCAACCAAATGAAATATCAAGCTTGATTAGTTAGGGGTAGTAGGGGTAGTAACCGCCGCAATAAGCAAGCTACACCCATGTTTATTTGTTTTACCCAGACTGTGTTATTCAGCCCTTATTGGTTGTTTTTCTTCTCCCCTGCCGTTGAAGCAGGGAGCTATGCTGGATATGCTTGTAGTATCAGTTTTTCTTCTCCCCTGCCGTTGAAGCAGAGAGCTATGCTGGATATGCGTGAAGTATCAGTTTTTCTTCTCCCCTGCGGTTGAAGCAGGATATGCATTGAAAGTGAAGTATCAGGCTTATTTGGTTTGGGGTAGTAACCGCCGTAACAAGCCAGCTACTCCCCGCTTTGTGAGTGCGAATCCTTTTTTCTTCTCCCCTGCCGTTGAAGCAGAGAGCTATGCTGGATATGCGTGAAGTATCAGTTTTTCTTCTCCCCTGCCGTTGAAGCAGAGAGCTATGCTGGATATGCGTGAAGTATCAGTTTTTCTTCTCCCCTGCCGTTGAAGCAGAGAGCTATGCTGGATATGCATTGAAAGTGAAGTATCAGGCTTATTTGGTTTGGGGTAGTAACCGCCGTAACAAGCCAGCTACTCCCCACTTTGTGAGTGCGAATCCTTTTTTCCACATTTCCTCTTGCTGTTGTAGCTTAGAGCGATGTTGGAGTCACAGTAACCATGTGTATGTTTATTGAATAAGGGTATTATCTCCAGGCAGTAGCCGTCATTCTGGCGAGCCACCCACTCTTTATTGACGGCCTCTTGATTTTATGGATCCACAGTGTTTATCCCACGCCCCTTTGAAGTCCTTCACAGTTCTGGTCTTCACCACTTCCTTCGGAAGGGCATTCCAGGCATCCACCACCCTCTCCGTGAAGAAATACTTCCTGACATTGGTTCTGAATCTTCCTCCCTGGAGCTTCAAATTGTGACCCCTGGTTCTGCTGATTTTTTTCCTATGGAAAAGGTTTGTCGTTGTCTTTTGATCATTAAAACCTTTCAAGTATCTGAAAGTCTGTCTTGCCAGAGACAGAAAGTCTGTCTCTGGCAAGGGCGGCTCAAGGCCATCTGCTGCCTGAGGCCAGGGACGAAATGGCGCCCCCTCCCCCATGGTGCAGTGCAGATGAAATCAGCGAGGGCCAGGGCAGGGGGAAGGCAATGGAGGGTGAAGTGACTTGCCCAAGGTCACAAGGAATGGCAGTGGGATTTGAACCCTGGCTTCCCTTGTTTGCGGCCCCACTGCTCTAACCACTGTTTTTGGGCCTATTTTCTTGTCCTCAGTCTTCGCCATCTCCACTAGGGGGCGCCAGAGAAATGTTTAATGAGGTGAACCTTTGGCCACCCCACTCTCCTAGGCCTAGAAACAGGACTCCTCCATTCCCTATTGCCTGCCTCCCACCCAGGGGCGGATTCTGGGTAAAGATCGGCCCGGGGACTTTCCCCAAAACCGGCCCAGAAGATACCCCGCGGTCTGCCGAGCGAGGCTCTGTCGCGGCCGTGCTCGGCAGACCACGTGACCAGAGCAACTGGCCCTGCTCCCACCCTCCTCCAGGATCTGCCCCCTGGGGGTGTGAGAGGTTGGTGAATGCTGGGAGTCTGTGTGTGAGACACATTCTCTCTTAGAACTGATACAAGGGTATTAGACGCCCTAGATAAACCTCACAGCCTTTCATACCCCCTTCTCTCCCCTCCCCACACAATTAAAACTTATGCACTCTTTTCCATTTTAAAGTTTATTCACCACTTCCCCAACCTAAAAAGGCAGATTGCATATGGAAAATAAACATTCAAAGTACAATCTTCTGAAGTAAAAATATCACTTATAGCAACATCTATATTATATTTGCATACCCTGCACAAAAAGACATTTTCAATAATAATAGTTTAATAGAGTTAATAAACTACCTTTCTCATAGTAATCAAGGCAGGTTACTGGATCCCATAAGGTATTAGGCCTATGGTAAAGTGCACCGGGTGTGGTCTTGGCCACAGAAAGCCAAGAAAAAAACTGAACTACAATTCCAATATAGTAAGCCTTCCATATCATAACTGTCAGCACTCAACCTATGAAAAAGCCATACTGCAAATATTACATCAGGCCCTAAACACCAATACACCTCCTATTAGGAAAACAGATTAAAGCCAGGTTGTTGTAAATCCCTACACAGAGACTACATGCTAGCAGAATAACTAAAGCCTCAGTCACACAAGCAGAACACAGATAGCCTCTCCCCAAATACAGAATAAAGAGACCATAAAATATAAATTGAAACGTGCAGACAAAAACTGAACTGGAAATCACAAAAAGCCAAACTCTGTAAGCAATGCAAACACAATCAAGCAATATAAAACATTAAACATACCAATAAAAGAATGTCAAATCTGCTGATAAATTCAGCCAATTAAAAACACGTATAAAAATATTTAAAATATTACCAAACGCTAATAAAATATTTCAAAATAGCAGATACATCACATCCAATAATTAAAACTAACAAAGATTAAAAAAAAAAAAATCTCCCACTCTCCATACCTGGGAACTTTAGATTTCCAGTCCTCCTGAGACTGCTGTAGATTGGAGGAGGGTGCACAAACTTTAACCTCTCTCACACATGTATGTACAGGTACTCTCACATACGCATATGTGTGTGCAAGAATGCTCTCTCATAGACAAACACATACAGAGGTAGTCACACACACGTATGCACACACGCATACCCTCTCATATGTACACATATGTACATACCCCACACACCCCACCACCCTATCATACACCACATATAACCACCCACTCATACACACACTCACCCTCACCCACCTACCCTCTCATACACATACACACACACACACACCCTCTCATACATACACACACCCCCTCTCATACACATACACACACACACACATCCTCTCATACATACACCCCCTCTCATACAGACAACCACCCATACCTACCCTCCCTCTCATACACACACACATACACATACCCCCTCTCATACAGACCACCACCCACACCTACCCTCCCTCTCATACACACACACATACACACCCCCATCCGCTCATATGCCTACACACAAATCTTCTCATACACACTCACAAAGTCTCTCTCACACACAGTCACTCACTCTCACTGGACCAGTCTCTTTCACTCACACATTTTGGACCTTTTCTCTGGCAGCACCGCAGGCCCTTTTCTGCTGCCGGCTGTGGAGGAAACGCTGGCGGCATTGCAAGCCCTCTTCTGCCGCCGACTGCAGGGAAAACGCTGGAGGCACTGCATTCCCTTTTCTGCTGCCGGCTGTGGAGGAAACGCCAATGGCACTGCAGTGACTCTTCTTCAGCTGCTGGATCATCCTTTTGCTGGTGGGGAGGGGGAATCCTGCCAGCATGTCACAGTTCTGTGCTGCCGCAGGCCCTTTCTTCTTCTAGTGGGGAGTAGAAACCCTGCCAGCACGTCACTGCTCCACACTGCCAGCACTGCAGGTTTTCCTGCTGGTAGAATTGTTTGCCTGAATGAAGGCGGCTGTATCAGGAAGGTTTCAGGGGGGCAATTTTGCTGTCTCTACATCTTGCCGCCTGAGGCTGCTGCCTCACCCTGCCTCACTATAGAACCACCCCTGGTCTCTGGTATTCTTAGATTCAGATCTGATTTAAAGGCAATAAAGGTACTGAAGTTTCTAAAGCTGATCACCGCTCCTTCCGGTGTTTGTAGACTGCTGCCTGACCGCGTCGCAAGAAGGCAGCGTGTGGGCCCAGAAGCTCATGTGGTACAACAACTTTCTTTGTTGCTTCTACAAAGTGTCCACTGATCACAGAAAGAAATGTTCAATGGTGTTTCATAGTCAGCGATGGAGTCTGCTTTTGCCACAGAATATATGGACAGAAGGAGCCCTAGGAACAGGAAATAGATGGTCTGCAATTAAAGTTGTTAAAAAAAAAATAAAAAAGAAGAAAAAAATGGTATTCCTGGGGCCCAGTTCAGGAAGAGGGAGAGACAGAGCTCAGAGGGCTAGAAAAGGAGAAAACTCAAACTAAAAGAAGAGGTAGCTGAGGAAAAGTATCCTTGATAAGTGCCTTCAGGCAAGAGAGAAACTAATATCGCAGAGGCTCGGGGAGACTGTCCTAGAAAAGGAGACTAGAAACCACAGCCCTGATGATGCTCCGTCAGTCTGATAGCATCTTAGAGTAGATGAGAAATAGAGAATTATCTATTTATTTAAGATTTTTATATTCCGCTTTTCACACTTTTTTAAGCCCTTCAAAGTGGATTACATTCAGGAAGAGAAAGAGAAGCAATACTCAATGGAAAATGGACACATTGGGTATAACCTTTTGAACTTACGCTCCAAAATGTAGTCAAAAGCGAGGAGTTTGGACGGAGTTTATGAAAATGAGGGGTGTTTAACGTGGAGTGTGATAGCATAACGCATGCTATCTCATGATTTAACGCCTAAAATAACTACACCTGTTTTCCAGGCCTTATGCCCGAAAAGGGATTTGTGATAAAAATCACAAATTCCATTTTGAGAGAGAGAGAGAGAGCGCACCAGCCTCTGGGGAGGTGCACATATTAGGCAACTTTTTAAACCACTGTAAGAGGGGCCATTCTGAACTCAGGGTGAGGTTTTCCTGGTGGCCTAGGTTTTGGCAGGGGGGGCAGTTTTACACGCACAGTCTGAGGTATGAACAGCACAGTAGACATCAGTGAAGATTTTCTGTGACTTGGAGTGCGGAAAGGTACAAAAAGATGAGATCTATACATTGTACTCTCGACCTAGCTTGATAGCAGCTAGGTAGAGAGTGCTGTGCGTACCTCTGACTGTGGGTGTAAAACTGCCCCCCCAAAACCTAGGCCACCAGCAAAACCTCACCCTGAGTCATTAGTTGCCCCTCTTACAGAGGTATAAATAGTTTACTTATACGAGAGCCCCCCTCTCTCTCTCATCACAGGTGTGATAAATGTGCATGTTGCAGTACCTGGAAAATGACTCTAACCATGCCCTCCTTAGATAAAAAAATGTGCAGCACTGAGCACATCCGTTTTCTCTCTGATTTGGAAAGTACTGTGTAGGTGAGATATTGTAATCCTTTTCCTCCCCAGCAGTGGCCCCTCTTTATAAAGCTTAAATTCGATTCCCTGGCCCTTTGTGTGCTCCTGGGTTTTGAAAGCACAGGTTGGGGGCAGAGAGAGACATTTCCTTTTCGGCGTATCAGAGAGGCTTTTCGAAAGGCCTTTGCTGTTACTGCCCAGGTTAATGGAAAGTGTAATGCGAACCTATTGATGATGTCCTGCTTGTAAATAATGATCGCAGCTGGAGAAATGGAGCAGCTGAGGAGGGGAGGCTTGGCGCTCAGGTGACAGGCTTGTCATGTCTCGGTAGGAAAGACAAGACAGCGCCGAGGACCGCAGTGATCCTGCCCCGGACCTGGAGGGCCCGAAGGAGGACCATGAGGCTTCCCGCCAGCTGAGTGATGGCCCTAAGGGGCTCTTCTCCGAGACGTGCAGACCCCAGCAAGATGGCCGCCTTCCTCCTCCTCTTTTGGACTGCACTGCTGGTGAAGCCCCTTTCAAACACGGGTAAGAGACACCGGCAGTGCTCTGTTGCATGAGGAGGGGGGAAAGCACCCTGTCAAGGAGAGAGCGAGGCAGCGAGGAATTTACCCCCTGAAAAAGAATCTTTTAAAAATTGGTTTGGGGAGAATATATTTATGGCTGGGTAGCACAAAATCAGACCACCCCCCCCCCCCACAAACCACTGAGAAATGTAACTCTGCAGGAGAGGCATAGAAACGACTGAAAGGTGCTCACCGCAGCACCGACTGCATGGATCACATAAATCATTTACTCTTGCAAAGTTCGGTGTCCTTGGACATCTCCTTGTGCGCACAGAAAGCGTCCCCCTATCCTGTTTGTTGAATGATAATATTGCTTTTTTTTTTTTTATTCTGTCTGTAAGGAAGTGTCAGAAACTCCTACATCGTTTACCTGCAACAGCATTAAGATGCTTATTAGTAGTACACGTTAAAGCCTTTCCTCTTTCTGTACAGAAGGGGCTTGGGGGCAGTAGGCTCTCGTCAACCCCTGCACTTAGGTTCTGGCCTGAGATTGCTGACATCATCCGCATGCACCTTTACACTCACGTGACATTTCTTGGTCCCCCTCCAGGCCACAGCACTAAAGGGAACCCGTACCAGTTTCAAGAGCTTGCTTCTCTCTGGAGATCCAGACTTGGCGGGAACAGCAGTGCCCCTGCGGCATCCAAGGCTAAAGGGATCTGGAAGCGGCAGGAGGATATACAAACCGGGCTGAGGAACGTGATGGCTGGACTGGAGTCCCTGGGGATCCTGACCAGAGAGAGACCCGCAGTTCCTGCGGTTCGAAAGGGTAAACTGAGCCAGAGCCGGCTCTCTGAATTTCTCTACAACATTTCCACGTATTTACAGAGCCAGGAATCCCGAGAGCAGGGAGGGTTGTCCTGGGAGAACTTCCTCAACCGATTTTTCCCAGCCCCAGCAGAAAACTCTCCATCCAACCCAGTTGTGAGAGTCCAGGACTTCTTAGTGTCTCTGCGGGGCAGCCAGGATTGGGACACCACTCTTGCCTTCATTCGCCGCCTCCTAAAACTCGTCAGCCAGGAGCAGGGTGCACTGCGCTTCCTGAGGCAGAACGGGGAGATCTTCAGCAGTGTGCTGGACGTGCTCTTTCAAGCTTTCCTGAGCGAGACCCTTGGCCAAGCCAGTACCGCCCTGCAAGGTCTCCTTTGCTCCTTGATGGGTCGTAATAACTGCAGCTTAAATGCAGACTGGCTGCAGCGGCTGATGACGCTCTTTGAAGGCAGCAGCTGGAAGCCAGTGGTGGACGTGCAATCTGGACGCTCCCCCGCGGCACAGGAGAGGCTCAGGCCCTTCAGTGAGCTGCCAGCTGTCCTCCGGGACAAACGCACCAATTTCACACACCCGAGTGTGGGGCAAAGCCCCACTGAAACGCAGAGCCTTCTCCAGCTCCTCTATCGGTCGACAGAGGGAGGAAAGGGCCTGGGTGCTGAGGATTCAGGGCATAGTTCAGAAGATGCGGTCTGGGAGGCTTTGGATGAACTGCAGCACCGCTTTCTGAGGCGGGTGGGAAGATCCGTCTATGCCAGCTTCAACAGGAAGGTTTCACACATGAAAGGCTCACTGGCCAACAAAGTCTCCTCCCTCATTGGCATGCCTCATTTTGACCAGGATGGAACATGTTCTGCAGGTAAGGTCTTCTTACTTTATGGAGCAATTGCACGGGTAGCAGCCTTTCATTCACATTGCATTATGAGCGCTCTTTGGTAGGGTTTCCTGTGCTATAACCTACATGTGGAGTTTGCATTGGTAATGGTAAGACCTTTTCCCTCAAAAGGGTCAAAGCTAAGCAAACATTTGTTTAATGAAACCCCGAATCAGTTATCATCCTTCTTTTCTGCTTTTTTCAGGTAACCTCCAGCAGTTATTGTTATGGTAAGTTACAAGAACCAAAGATCAAGCACCAGTGGGCAGTTGTTTGCATATTTTAAACTGCATTTTATATGGCCAGCGAATTTCACTCACTAAACAGAAAGCAAGGGCAGCAGCCAGAGTCCCCCAAATATCTGCTCCCTTGATTTTTTTTGGCTCTTTTGCATCCTCTTTATCTGATTCCTGTTTCATTTCTTTTTGTTGTAATATATTTTTATTTTGCGTGTGTTTATACTTTATTGGAATAAAAGGCGCCCAAGGCTTTGGTCATGGTCACTTCTCTGGGTTTGTTTGTTTTTGAATCTTTCCCCTGATTTCACTCTTTGGCTTTTCAGGCTGTGTTGATGTTTTACATTCTCAGTGTGCTGCCTACATGTGATTCTGATGGTCATCAGCACGGTAGCTCCCCGATTTTCTTAGATTCATAATTGTGGGAGCGACTACGTAGAAGGAGCTTTCAGTCATCTTCCTAGGTATGAACTCTAAATCCAGGGCCGGTGCCAGCATGAACCCTAAAGGGAGTGACCCGTCCTCTCTCCTTCCCACCCTGCAGCTCAGTCTCCAAAGGAGTCCAATCTCTCTCCCTGATCCCCCTCCAGCTTCATGTCCCTTTTTTTCCCCCCACTCACTTCGTGCATCCAACCTATCCCGATTCTCCCAGGGGCGGCAGGTTGGGCAGTGGTGCCCTAGTGCCTGCGATCTCGGAAAGCGCAGGCGCTTGCCTATTAGCTCATAAGCCTGATCGTGCAGGGTGATAGGGGAGCAAGGGACGGAGGGGGGAGGGGCAGTGCACGCACGCACGCACGCACACATTCTTCGTGCCCACTCCTTCCCGCACGAGCCGCCTCTGTTACGTCACAGTGACGTTTCTGCTCCTGCATGAGCCTACGTAAATGTTTCGAAAGCAAATCTGGGTCCATGGCACCAGCACCAAGTGCAGAGGGCGAACGGTTTATAAGAGACCTGGGGATGAAAGGTTTTACCAGCTAGCCTTGTTCGTACAGCGCTGCGTATGTGGTGTGGCGCTACACGAGTGTTAAGTAAAAGTAATCTTAAGCTATGTAATGTTCTGATACATAAAAGATTCTTTACGAGGTCAGTGCTCAAAGCGTTTGGCTCGGCAATGGTTTGAGTTTCTCGGGCAAAAGCCAAGATTTAAACATTCCCCCCACTCCCCTCCCCCCTCGTTCTGCAGGTAACTCATTACCCAGACAACATTTATCCAGATAAATCTGTTTGCAAAGGCGCACATTTAACAAAAGTAGTAATTTCATTTTTGTACGTTTAGTGCACATAAAACCAATAAATCCCCAAAGTCTATTTTGCCATTTGTTTTGATTTGATTGCAAGCTCTACGGAGCAGATATTGTTTATCTATTGTATATGTTTTTGTACAGTGCTGTGTACGTCAAGCAGCGCCACAGAAGTGATAAGTAGTAGTAGCAGGAGCTGGGGGCACAATAAAAAAACTGAAGGGAGGAGTGCAATGCCTTTTATTGCCTGCTCATGGCTCAGGGTCTGTTTAAATCATAACCATAGAGAGAGATGTTTTTTTCTCTTTTTCACATATAGGTTGCTAGTTAAAGTTTGACTTGGAAGCAGCCAAAAGTTATTACCAAGTGTTTAAGTAGCCATGTGACACATCAATAAATACACTGTCCCAGCATGGACTAATTGTCATCTCTATTGACAGGCACAGCAGGGAGGGCAATGACTGACCAGGACACAAAACCTCACCCCTAAGTCCTTCCAGATACTCTGGCAGACCCCCATGGGAAAACTTTATACCTCTTTTTTGTAGATCAGTTGCAGACTTTGGTTTCCATTGTAGCAACCCAGCCTCTTCCATAAAAAATAAACTTACTAGAACCCATCCCTCACACCATAATCTGAATGAGTGTTTTTATTAAAATATCAAACTGAACCATGAAATTAAAATTGCTTTATCTCTTTTTTTTTTTTTTTTTTCCAATTCAGGGGGATAAAACACAACATCAGATGGAATGTCCAGACTTTGGGCTTTCACACCAGGAGCTTCCCATCTACCCCTCCAATCCTGACCTGTCAGACGTCCAACGGTGACTTTAACAGAACTGAGGAGAAGGCTCATAGCATTACCAAGCGATCAGATGCAGAGATCTGGGACGACCCTTGGTTCTCAGCTGAAGTTTTGGAGGCTGCATGCAATGACACTATTCCAGGTTTGCCCGGAGTCTCCAATTTTACAGTCTACCTGTACTGTAACCTCTTCAACAGAACAGACTACACTAACCAGACAGCTCCTGATCTCAAGGTTACCTGCTCTGATGCTGCTTGGTACCTGTCATCAGTTGAAGAGGACTCCCTCTGGGTGCGAGTCTGCAGTGAGTATTTTCCTGCAGAATTTAATGTCGCTGTGTGCAGAAACTTATCATTCCTAGGCAGAGACAGCCACAACCAGCTCTTGATGGAAGAACTCTGCAACGACCTGTCTAACAGCACTGATGACGAGTACAAGCATTCTAAGACCAGTAGCACTTGCCTGGAGTCATTTCATGGGGAACACCTCAGCCAGGATAACTTCTGGAGCTGCTTTCTTGAAAATAGAACACTCTGGACTGAAAGGCTGTGCAGCAATAAGACCCTCATGAGATTCCCAAACGAGAGCAAAACTTGGTTTTCAAAATTGTGTCAACGCCATGACCTCAATAGCCATGCACTTAATTCATCCACTCTCAGGACTGCTGCCTCTTGCAATTACAAGGCATGGAGCCCTCAGGCATTTAGAAATAGCAGCATGCTTGAGCAGTGCCGTGGAATAGACGACAGGGGCTTGAAGGATGCCTTATGTCAGAACATTTCTCTCTATAAGACCTTGATGCCTTCCCACCCATGGATAATGGACTTCTGTTCAAACTCATCAGAAGATGGAAGCTGCATCCTTCGGAGATTTGTAGACATGCTTCCAGTGTCGGCCAGCTTTGACTCATCCCAGCTGTGCAGAAATCCCATCTCTTACCTGATGAGTGTGATCTCCCAGATCACTCAGTGTGATCATGAGCCCCCTAGCTGGCTCCTGAATGTGAACTACCTTCTGAAGTTGATGGACTTTGTCCTTACCTTTTCCAGCTTGGATGATGTAGGAAAAGATACCAGGGAGCAGCTGGCTGACGCCATACTCATTTCCAGTCTCATGGATAACTCCTCCTTTTGGGCATCGCTCCAGGGGAATTCATCCCGGAGCATCCTTCAGACGGTGGGGTGGTACTTGGAGCGGGAACATAACAATTCTCTGAAGAAGGACCTGCTCAGCTGTTTCAGTGTAAGTTTTCTTTCTTGCTTATATAAGTGCTATATCATCATTTCCCAAAGGGATAATTTTCCTTCGGTTGGTATTTTTTTTATGTTGCCCAGGCTAGTCTTGGCCATGTGCCCTTCACTATCAGTTTGCACTGAGATTTACTTATTTATTTATCCATTCATTCATTCTTCTGTTCTGCAATTTCCAAGCAATTGTTTAGTGTCGACTAAAAAATACATTCATAAAATCCAAATAAAAACCTACATAATAGTCTACAGTGACCTGACCACAGATTCCCTGTCAGTGGGAAGTGTCTTTCTGAGTTTTTAGAAAAAACAAATGTGCATTTCATTCTCAAAGCTGGATTCAGCCAATGAAAACCCGAGGGTGGTTGTACGAAGCCTGCTAACTGGGCTTCCACTGCTTCCTCCTTTGATTTAACTATGTATAGACAGCTACACGAACCCGAATGATGATCTGTATATTCGACTTACCAGGGCTCACTGTAGACATGAGACCTTTTTCCACACTTTTTTGGGGAAGAAAAATCACTTCTGATCCAGGAAGGAACCAAATAAGTCTTTCCAGAGCATGAACCTCCGACGATGTGCAGCACAGGAGTGAAGCCTTAAAATCAAAGACAGCTGGGTAATGATAAATTCATTGGGATAAGCAAACAGGGGCTGGGTAACCCCCTCCCCTGAGGAAACCGAGGAAACAATGACTAAGGTACAAGATAGTTTGAGATATGGAGAAGATTAGCACTTTGGGTTGGAGGAACACTCCGGAAGGCCAGGCTCAGGTAGCACGGACTTCAGTCAGGGTTCAGCAACTTAAAACATCACAGCTTGCCTTCTACAGCATAAATGAGCTTGGATGTCAGAGAGGAACCGGTGTGCCGGTCCATGGCAGAAGCTGCTCCATTTTCTCTCCCCAGTCAAATGACAACAACCTAGGAGTCAGACTGCATTATCTCAAGGATTTTACCTTCCTGTACTAAGTGCAGAGACTCCTGCAGGGCAGTTTGCACTCGACAAACCTCTTCTGGTCCTATGCAGTAAAAACCTGCAGTAAAAACATTTTACTGTGCACCTTGGGAAGTGATGCGGTCTGCCTTTCGGACCATTTGTCCCATGGAAGACATGATCGTGTTAGATGTAAAGGTTTCTGCATTCGCAACTGATCCTCCTGTTTCTCATCTGTATTTGTTTGCGTCTTTCATTACTTAGGGCAATGTTTGCTGCCATAGTGCGCGTGGAAGAGGTAACTTGTAAATAATGGTTTCCTACTGCATCCTATAAAATAGTGAGATGAGAAACAAGTTCAATGTATGCAGATGTATAATTCTCTTTGTAGAGGGCGTGATTAGCTGCTATCCCAAAGTACACTCCACATGGCTGTAGGATATATGTAGGGTCCATTGTTTTCGGTTTAAACTGATTTTCGTCCTAATTTTAAGAACATAACAGCAAGCCTGTAATGCTTTCCAGCATCTCCTCCCTTAGAAGACCGACAGTGGGGCATGCACAGGAGCTGTGCATGCAGCAATAAAAGTGTGGGAGCGGTATGCACATGCATGCTACAGCCATGGGAGGAAGGGGACCGGATCCATCACCAAACCTCGAGCCCTCACTGGAGTTGCATCGGAAGAGGGAGGTCAGAGCTGCTGCCGCCACAGCTGCTGGAGAAGAAGGTCACTGGAGCTTCACTGGAGGGAGTTCCCAGAGTTGGCGTTGAGAAGGAAGGCCAAAGCTAGCCCTGGAGACATTGCTAAGCAGGACTGCACCGGGAAACCTGTCCTTCTGGGAAGAGGAGAGAGAAGGGGGGCACTGGGAGGGGGTGATGAAAAAAGGAGATGCTGGGCTGAGAGGGAAGAAAGAGGTAAGACACCGGGGAGGAGGAAGGAGAGAGGGGAGATGCTGAGGAGAAAGGAGAGACATTGAGGGGAAGGACTGAGAGGAGGGATTGGGCGAGAAGGGAAGAGGGCAGGAGAGATGCTGGAAGAAGAAGTCTTAAAAATGTCCATTTAGCTCAGTCAACAATTTTGAAAGTTATAGGACCCTCTTCCTAAAATGCCTGCTCTAGGATCCTATCTTCTTAATATCTTTTTTTTTTTTGTTTACTGACCTGGCTTCTGTTCACCTGAATAAATGCTGATATTTAGCCAGAAAAATGATGCCATTTGTTTCCACTGATTTTCTACTACCGTTATTGTTCTTGTAATAAACACTGATATGTTCCTGGGAAAAATAAGAGAATTAAGACCAAGAACGCAGGTCCCTAGTGATATGTTAGGAAGGGCAGAATAGAGGCCGAAGCCTCAGGGCTGCAGAACGCGGAGATGCGAATTTGTGAAGAGAACGGTCCTTGATTTGCAGTGAAGCTGCTAAGGGAAGGAGGGGTGGAAGGAAAAGAGTGCAATTTGCATGAGATCCCTTGCTTTTTTCAGGCTTCAACATAAATGTTACACTTCTGAAGCTCTTGTATAACATTTTGTTGCTTTCTATTTTATCTAAAGGTTTGGGCTCTAGTCGTGAAAAATTACAATTTATTTTGCCTTATTCTCCCCCACTGAATCCTCTTGAGTTGGGGCCATATAAGTGACCTTGAGCATATCTAAATGGGACATTGGCGTATGGGCATGTGTTTTTGGCTTCTTGCCCTTAGGTCAAGCTGACATCACAATGGGAGCGTGCCCGGTGAGCTTTCTCTGCTCTCTTCTAGATAGCGCTGATGTCAGCAGAGCCAAGGACTAACGAGGCACAATTCATATTGCGATGAAGCTGATTAATGTACAATGTGACACTGAGCGGGGCCAGCCTGAAAGGTTTTCCTAAGACACAGAGGACCTCCAAGTGCTGTTTCTGAACATAGGATCTGATTACTTTTATTGCCAAAATCTCAGTGAATATCTTTGTGCTGGAAATGTTTCAAAGTTCTGAATGTGGGTGAGATGAGCTCAAACTCAGTAGACTGGAGCTTGAAAGGTAACACAGCTGAGTATACACAGCGAGGTTGATAGTCGTAGGCCTTTGTGCGGGGAAACGTTTGGATTACCTGCACAAAAAAAAAAAGCAAGATTTGAATATCTCCCTGGGGTAACTGGAGTGATGGCGGCTTGGACTCAGCCAGAGGAAAGGAGGCAGACTTGGCTGTTCCATAGGTGCTCTTTATTTACAGTGAAAAAAGGCATCTCAAAACCAACACAATGCAGTCAGCTTAGCTTAGCTTCAGGTGACACAGTTCTGAAAAGCCAAGACAAACAAACAAGGTGGCTCACCTTAGCTTCAGAAAATACATAGTCCTTAGGCCTAACAAATCTTATCTCTCTGCCTACTCCCCAAGGCTTCCCTAATCTCTCTGGGCCCTGCTAACTTATTGTAGGCTGAAGGGATCCTCCTTGGGCCCAGAATCCTTTGTGGGGATGATCCTTAAGGAAGACCTCGCTAAGTCTCTGTGGCTGGTCCCTTAAAGTAGTTTGAGGTAGTTCCTGGTGTACCCCCTCATACTCCCCCCTCTGCCCACCACATCAATTTTATGCATAAAGCTCATAGATAAGGGGCAGTTGGACTATTAAATGCTTTGGAAATGCATACACCAATATCACCCTGTCTTTTTTCTACTTTCTGTTGTAGCCTGTGCTCTGGGATCTCATCCAGAAAGAAGAGAATGCCACAGTTCTGGAAATTCTTCTCCAGGTACGTCTGACCAGGCCCGGCGCGACCGAGTGTGCAAATGCATGGCATGCACGGGGCGGCACACCCGGGGAGGGCGGTGGGCCGGCAGTAGCAGGAGAGGTCGCGGGGCCACCGGTGGAGTTCAACCCGTTGGCAGCTAAGGAAGGAGAGAGGCCGCCAGAGGGATGAGCTCTGCCGGCGGCCTCTCTCCTTCTTCAGCCACTGCCAGTCTGCGCCCTCTCTTTTCTTCCTCACCGCCGGTGGGTATCCCTGAATGGCCAAATCTCTGCCGTTATCAGATTTTATTTTTAATGGAGTCTAAGGCCAGTGGAAGCGGTAGGCAACCGCCTAGAGGGGCAGCGACGGCATGGCCGCGCCTCCTTTTCGCTGACGTGACCGGAAGTGCTAGGTCCGTGCGGCGGGAAGAAGCAGCAGAAAGAGTGGCGCGCGCCCCGCCGGGCCATCACAGGCAATGGTAGCCTCGGCTCTGCCTGTGCAGCGTTTGAGCGTAGGAGGAGGAGCAGCAGCAATGGCAGCCCCCTCTGGCGCAGGAAGCAGAGCAGCAGCAGCCCCCGAGGCCTCAATAAAGAGGAAGAGTCCCAACTGCCAAGGGAGCTGAAGGAGGAGGCTGCCGCTGTGCTTCTGAGTGAGAGCATGCGCCTGTGTGTATCTGAGAGCATGCCTGTATGTTTGTGTCTAGGTGTTGGAGCATGTCTGTGAGCATGTCTCTGTGTGTCTGTGAAAGCATGTATGTGTGTGTGTCAATGGAAGAGCATATCTGTCTGTGTGTGTGTGTGTGTCAATATGAGAGAGAGCATGTCTTTGTGTGTGTGTCAATGGAAGAGCATATCTGTCTGTGTGTGTCAATGTGTGAGAGAGCATGTCTGTGTGTGTGTATATTGCCGGCAGCAAGGAAGGAGAGAGGCCGCAGGCTGCTGGCGGCTGAAGAAAAAGAGAGGCCTCTGGCGACTGAAGGAGAGGCCCATGTTTTTGTGTGCATGTGCTCATGCACAACTTCTGCTCCCTCCCCCCCCCCCCCCAAGTAGGAAGGCCATTGGGACATGGTGGAGCTCATTCCACAATGGCTCGATGACAATAGAAGGCCCTGCATGTATATGTGTGAGCTTGTATGTGTGTGTGAGTGAGATCCTGTGTGTGTCTGTGACAGCATGTATGTATGTGTCTGTGTGAGAGCACCTGTGTGTGTCTGTGTGGGAGCCTATGAATATGTTTGTGTGTGTTTGTGTGAGCACATATGTGTATGTGTGAGCCTATGTGTGTGTTTGTGTGAAAGCCTATGTATCTATGTGAGCACATATGTATGTGTGAGAGCCTATGGGTGTGTCTGTGTGTGTCTGTATGAGAGTCTATGTGTGTGTGTGTGTGTGTCTGTGTGACAGCTTATATGCCTGTGAGAGCCTGTGTGCTTGTGTGTCAGGCACACACATACATAATGTATCTGTGAAGGAGAAGCAGCCTGTGCATGTGAGAGAGAGATTGTGTGAGAAAATGAATGTGTTATTGTGCGTGTGTGTGAGAGAGAAGTCATTTGTACAGCCCTCCCTCCCCCAATCCATCGAAAGATCCCAGGTATGGAGAGCAGGAGACTTTTAAATCCTTATTAGTTTTAATTATTGGGTGTAATAAGGAATGAATGATCTGAAGTGTATTGTTAGTAGAACTGGAACTTGTATTTACTGTTAGGTTGACAAAAAAAAAAAAGTATGAATTAGATTATATAGTAGATAGTGTGATATCCTAAAATATTTATGATTATGAACTAGAATATGTATATGCTGTGGTGTTGAAGTAGAAGGTAAATATTGACACCAGTATGTGATCATTGACCATGAATATGAATGTGGATATTGTAAACCATTGTGATGTTTTTTTGGAATGACAGTATATAAAGCGCCTAAATAAATAAATAAATAAATAATTTGATGCTTCTGCTCTTTTGAAATATTTAATTTGGGGGGGGGGGGGGAACAGAACATTTTTTTTAATTATTGGATTTTTTATTCATCAGATATACTGAAATTTTGTATTGGTGTTTGGGAAATTTTGGATACTCTTATTCATTAACTGGTTTGAAATATTTATTCTTTTTATGAATATGATTTTACTATTATGATTGATGTTTTATTATTTAAGGTTTTATGAAGAACACTAATGTTCCTGTTTTGCCACTGTTGCTCTGCATGTAGAGAGGCTGGCTTGTTGTGGGTTCCCCCTCTTGGATACTGGATTACTCTTCAGAAGATGGGAACTACATCCTTCAGATATTTGTGGATATGCTTTCAGTTTCAGCCAGCTTTGATTCATCCCAAAATGACATTTGATTACCGGTTACAGAACTGCATTTGATCACTGTCACATTGGGAAAATGTACTAAAGGTTTTCTCCTATTTTTTTTTTCTCTGCGAGAAAAATGCTTAGTACATTGGGCCCTGTGTGGTAATTCTGGAGGGAAGGAGGGAGCAGATGGGATTATTGAAAAATAGATGTAACACAGCAAATGACAACAGAAAAAGACCAAATGTCCCCTCCAGTCTGCCTGGTTATGTCTGTGCACATTGCTAAGAATATTTTCCAGCTGCCAGCCGTACAGGGTGACGCGAATGCCAGCAGTGTGCTAAACTAGCTCTCGCCTTTCTCCCCAGGAGTATCTGCAGATGCCTGCGGAGAGCTTCCGGAAGCTCCTGATGTCTGCTGAGAACGAGGCGGTGAAGCAGTTCCTCTCACTGACGCATCGCGCCTGGCACCGTCTCGAGGTTCGTGGTGCAAGGCCTGGAAAGAAGCTATTTTAGAGCAGGTCTAGAGCAGCTGAGCCTGAAGGGAGCAGCAGAATCTGGCTTACAGTACAAGCAGGGATTGAAACATTTGTCCCAGGCTTAACTCCCCAGGAAAGAAATGGATTTATCAAGGCCTTCCTCCACCCCTCTTCCTCTCTCACACCACCAATCTGTACGGACTTCCTGGCTTCTTCCTCTCTTGCTGTTGTTGCTTGTTGATAGTTTTCTCTCAGTCTGCAGTGAAGGAAACCTGAGAGACTTATCTGCCGACTCTCAACTCCCTAATAGTGTTTGCTCTTCATTGGAGACTGCAGGCTCCGCTCTCTCCTTGCTGGAAGCCTGTCAGGGAGAAAGCGAGCAAGAATTTATATTTATCTATTTATTTATTTATTTGTTTAACAGCTTTTCTATACCGATATTAGTAGACACATCATATCGGTTTACATCAACAAAAAGAATGGAGATTACATTTAACAGGGGCGGGACAAGGAGATAGGCAGAAGGAGCAAATAGCATCAGAAGTGCTGTAATTAAAAAGGAGGCTGTAAGGGAAGCCTGAAGAATGAAAGCTAAGAGAATGGACAACTAAAGGTTGTAAAATAATGTAACATCAAGAATAATAAGGAACATATTGTACAAATTATACTTATTATACAAATTCTTGAGTGGGGGAACATGTTATACAATTAAACAAATTATCTATGATCACTGGAATTGAAACATTGCGTTGGGGGGGTATCAGAACATGGATCTAGTCTGGAAATGCCTGGTGGAAGAGCCCTGTTTTTAGCTTTTGGGAACTGATCCGCACTGCTCTGAAAGTGCTCTCTGCCTGGAAGTTGATGCTTCAAGGACTGGAATAGCAGGGATGGCACTGCTGTGATCCATAGCATCAGCTTTCCCTTTCTCTTCGCTTCCAATTACTCCTCCTCTGTTCTCGGGTTATTCCTTCTTCTTTCTCCTCTTCTGTGTCCTCTGATTTGTCCTTTTTTTTTTTTTTTTTTTTTTACTTTCTCTCATTTTCTTGTTCCTCCCACTCATTCTTTGCTTCCCATATCCTCTTCTGTTTTCCCTGCTTTCAGCCTCTCTATCTTGAGTCTTGCTTTTGACACTCGTCCTCTCTATTCTGCTATTTTCAGCTTTTTTTTCCTCTGGTATTCCTCCTTTCCTTTTTCAGCTCAGTCTGTTCTCCTTCCTCTCTCTTTTTCCTCCTATCCTTGTCTCCGCCTTCCTAGTTGCCCTTCCCCTTCATCATCCTTTTTCTGCAGAGCCCTGATGTTGCCTTGTGCCTGGATAAGCTTCATCATCTCTATGTGAAGTGGATTTCCGATCTCTCCTCTATCAGCGTACCCCCTGACCCCCCTCTCCCATGCTATTTCTTATTGAGAGAGAAGGAAGGGGGGTTCCCCATGATGCGCTATTTCCTGTCAGGAGGTTAGGGGTAGATCTCTGCAGCCTTCTACTCTGTGCTAGTGCCTATTGGAGGGATGGTTCCTTGTGGCATACTATTTCCTGTTTGGAGAGGCGGGTAGTGCCAATTTTTTTTGCCTTCTCCTATCTGGGTGGTTCTCACCAGCAGTGGAAAATCAACTTGTTCGAGGAGAACAGGTGAGTGTATTTTTCAAGCCTTGGATACAGAAGCTCTCTAGAACCAGTTGCAGGTAAGAAAGGCACAGCAGAGAGGAAGACGGCAAATGAAGAAAGAGAAGCGGTGTATCAGAGTTGGGTTCCATGAACAGAAACGGGCTGGATCGAGCTACGCGTGCTGATGAGCATTTCTGGCTGACGATTCCTTTTGACTTAAGATCTGTAGATGATCTTAAGAAATTTAAAACAGATTATAAAGATTTTCTTCTTACCCGTGCTTTTGAGATCTAGCTATGAAGTGATTACCATCTAACTGATTTAGATTTTTTTCTCATCTGTATTCTTGAGACATAAGTAGTGAAGTTAATAACATCTAACTGATTGAGTATTATTTACCAGATTTAAGATGTATTGTAATGAAGTATTGCCATCTTACTTCTTATACAAATTGTGACAATGTTTTATTTGATGTTAATTTAAATGTAAATTGTTTATTTTAGTCTTTGTTAAATGTTTATTGTAATTTTGTGTATGTTACTATGTACATCGCTTAGGCCAGTTGTGTTAAGCGATTAATACATTTTTTAAAAACAAACAAAAAACAAAACGACGGGATCAGAATTACTTTGGGTTGAGAGTCAGAAGATTAGGAATGGATCAGACGCTCATGATGTCAAGAAATTAGGTTTGCACCCTTGGGTGTTCTAACCCTTTGACACCACCTGGGACAGGAGTTTTCTGACGAAACTTAGCGTGGTCTCTTGTTACCTCTGCAGGCTGCTCAGTCAGATGAACGAGCGCTGGAGACTTTAACCTCGCTGCTGATCCAGAAGTTTCCCCATCTAACTCCACAGCTGTTTGTTGACCTTTCCCAGTTCATCCCATTCATGTCCATCTCTGACATTGTTCGCTTTCCGCCTTCACTCCTGGCCAACGAGAGCGTGTGAGTACTGAAAGCCCTCCTCTGAGGTGGTGAAACCAAGGGATGAGACATCCTTCCTTGCTTCTGGGGTCTTTGCTTCTACTCCAGAATATGTGAAATAAAAGGGAAATGAATCTTTAGTGGGTCACAAAGAATGTTGGCATATTTTGAGGTGCAAGCATCACTTCATTGCCTCAGTACAGTGGAAGATAATGAAACTTACTGAATGCGTAAACACTTCAGTTTACAGCACAGTTGTATCCCATGATAGTGAGGCAGGCCCACAACAGGAGTGGTCAATCCCTGGGTAGAGAATCATGGTGAATAGTGTTCCAGAAATGCTTGACACAATTTCGCTTTGACAGTATTATCTTCAAATTTTCTAGAGAAGTTGCTGTGTGGTGCTGATTACAAGTACCAGATGGAAAGTAATTCATAGCTGAAATTCTCCATATGTTCCCAATTGCAGCATGAGCTTCCCACACTACTCTGTACCTCCATTGCTGTTCTGGAGAAGCCGCTTCTAAGGGTGGGAGGATATTTCAGTTTCTCTGCCCACCATCCTTGATCTCTGTGCTGACTGAGACTGTTAGTTGGTGCCGGTTGAGAAGGTGTGGACACCTCTCCACTGCATATTGGACTGGGTCCATCGACTCATTTTACAAACGTTTCTGAACAGCTTTCAGATGGTAATGACTTTTGATTATGACTGACCTGAAGCCAGACTTGAAAATATAACTCATTAAGTTAATCTGGCCCCCTTAGTGACAGTTTTTATATATGTTTTTTTCTGGTCCCCTTGGTGACAGTTTTTATATATGTTTTTTTCTGTCCTAGTTTGGCTGCAATCAGGAGCCAGAGTCCAGAAATGAAGTTCACGCAAAAGCGAGCCTTTGCAAAGCGCCTCCTGCTGGCAGACACATTTGGGGATGTTCCTTCATGGCCACCGTATTTCCTGAAGGCTACACAGCCTCTGCTGCCACATCTCCCACTCTGCCACTTCATGCAGCTCACGCCAGAGCAGGTTTGCACATGGATTATTAAAGGTTCCCATTGACGGATAGATCTTCGGAAAAGTAATATGAATCAAGAGGGAGAGTGCTAGTGAAATTTTATTTTAGAATATGAAAGAATTTCAATGATATATCTATATCTCTCTCTATATAAAAACTGCTATCATATGGGAATACCAGAAAGCAAATGGAAAATTATAATATATATATATATATATATATAAGGATCATATGAGACTATTTGCAGTACATATATAAAAGTGGAGAAAAAAGCCAGATCATAACTTACCGCCGACAAAGTAGCAAGCAGTCTTGTAAGGCTATCACAACATGTGCCAATAGGCCTTAAAGAGATTCAGTCATTTCTGGCAAAAAACCCTCGATGTTAATCAAATAAAGTCTCATATGCTGCCACCCAAATCCTAGTGTGCAAAAAAACTTATATGAACAGGGAGATGTATTTCAAAAATGCTTCGCTACAACTCAGCCTGGGGTATTAAGAACATGATAAATGCTGTTTGACTCAAAAGCTTAAGTGTGCTTAGCTGCAGACCAGCGTAGTGGAACCCATATAGATCAGCCCAAGTGAAGATCCTCGTTTCGCCAACAAGAGGTGGCTTCCTCAGGGGAGTAAAGGGTTTAACGTTGGCTCTTGAGAAACGAAGCATATGTATGTATTAGTTCACCCTTTAAGCATCCAGAGTCGATTTAGAAGAGTTAAATCGCCGAATGAAGCTACCGCTTGGAGAGGTGGGAAAGCACAATAATTGTTCTCCCAGGGCAGCAAAAAAATGCCAGCAAAACGAGAAAACATTTTTCCCTTTTCTTGAAACCCTTAAACAGAAAGTCAAATCCAGCGCTCTTACGGCAGCTTGCAGGCTTTGACTTGATGGCTCTTGCATTTTTCCACACTAGTTGCACACCTTTTCCAATATATCTAGGTGCCAGCCTATCCCCGCATGCCGCTTGCCACTGCTCTGTCCTTTCATGAAATACTTCCCTGATACTGCAGCACTGGACTACTCCCCTCCCCCAGCTCTGCCACTGAACTTCATGTCTTATCTACTCAGCAGAACCTCTCTCATTCTAGTGCTTGCCTTCTGTTGAAAACACATTTCTAATAATGTCAAACCATTTTTTTTGGGGGGGGGGGGAGGGAGGGGAGAAGAGGGCGGGGCATGGGAGAGTGGTGCGGACAACTGGGAGTACGACTCCAGGTTTCCCAGCTCCATAACAGGTGAGTCCACAAAATCTGCTCTAGTAGTGATGGACAATAAGCTAGAACGTATTATATGAACTTGCAGTGAGCTTCATGCTTATTACTGATGACTTTTTATTGTGAATCAGGTAAGACTGCTGGCAGAAGGATGGAAAGACGTTCACCTAGGACTGGACCAAGGACGTCACATAGCACGAAGCCTCATGAACCAGAGCAGTGATATCACTGAAGAGCAGATTCACAGGTAAGGAGAATTCTAGCCTATTTATCTGGATGAGAAACTCTTCCCTGCCTAGTCCGAAAGCTTGGTTCAGTATGTGGGGTCAGCATACCAGAAAATACAGTTTCGTGACACTGGGTAGTCGCCTTGTTTTGTATCTGTGAATATATCTCTTCAGTATTTTTTTTTTAGTTTACCTGAAGCTAAGGTATCATAAGGTTCGATGCCTATCACCATGATCATAGGACATGGAATGAGGGACACATTAACAGTGCCATAGAAAAAGACCGGGGATCAGAGAATTAAAGGGAAGTTTTGTACTCTTCTACCATAGCCATCAAAGCCACTCTCAATGTCTCCTCTATGGTGGAGGGATGCTAAATTATTTATTAGACGTATATTCCACTTTCTGGCACTTGAAATTACTACTTGAAGGCTATTTTTCAAAATCTGCCTAGGCTTGGGAGTCTAACCTGCTTTCTGAGTCATGAAGACCTGCGGAGTCTGCTTCCGCTGCGTGACCCTTCTGGGGTGCTGGAGAAGAAGCTCTTAGAATGCATTGCAGATGGAACCTTGAATCCACATGGACGAGTGAGTTAAAACCTCTCTGAATTTCAGAACGCAAACCTGGCTTTGGATAGGAGAGATGTCTCTTCACGTCTGTTGTGCATGCTCTGTTCATGCTCACTTTTCTCTTTCACCTCTGCTGATGGTCAGAACAGGGATCTGCTAGGTTATCTCTAGCGATGGGCTGGATGCCATTTTTTTTTTTTTTAATTTTCTTGCAAAAGTGCAGTCCGTTTTCATTTTTTCTTTCAGCCAATGAGTTTGGAAATTGGTTGCAAACTCATCTTTCATGGTAAGAAACTTAAATGAGAAATCTCCTGCGGATTTCCTCTAGAAAGGTGGGAGGTTAGGGGAAGTGGCATCTCTTGCTATGGGGCTTGTTGAGTTCAGCAGAGTCCCTCTATAGAAAAAGGAAAGGAGCCACAGGCAAGAGAATGAGATGAATGAGACCAGTATCATCCTCACCAGGTCCCTCTGGGAGGTGTTCAGACTATCTTGGTATTTCTTGCTGTTCTGCTTTGATTCCAGCTGGCTTATTCGTTAGTGGATTTGCTACAAACCATGAACCTTACTGCCTTTGGCTCCAGGGAGCTCAGTGCCTGGAGGAGGCTCCTTCCTGAGCTGGGCGTGAAGTTCCTTCAGAGATTGTCAGATACTCAGGTGAGAGGGATCCTTTCCGAGCTGCAGCCTGCTGACCTAACACCTGCCCAGGTGAGTACGTAGCCATGACACTTGACTTAACCCCAAGTTTATAAGAACATGAGCTAAGAAACGAGGGTCCTCCATGAATAAAGTATACCAACAATGACTACAAGTATAATAGGAAATCAGAAGAAAGAGAAAGTTAAATCATTTTTTGGGAGTCACATTATACAAAAAAAAAAACTATACAAATGGAAAAAAAATGACCCAGCATCCTTCTTAAAAATGTTTCTTCCAAATATGCCTCAACTTACTGGTACTGACATTGATTGTAATTGAAGTATTCCAATTTGAAACCAGGCAAAGTCCCTAGATTCTATTGCTCCAAAAAAACTTTGTACTGTTCCATCTAGATCTAGTGCTCCCTGGCTTTCCCCTTCATTAAGAAAACTGAAATCTGAACTCAGATGTCTTGAACGATGTTGGTGAAAAAACCCCACACCTGAACGTAAAAATGCTTTCTTGTTTGAAAAAATATAAAAAACAGATTCATTCTGTAAAAAATTCCTTCTATGCAACCAAAATCCAGGGAGCCAATGGCAATCCCAGTACTCTTTTCAATATTGTCAAATCACTGACTACTTTAAAGACTGAATCTTCTGACCATATTAATAATACTTTCTGTAACAACATTGCACAATACTTTAAAGATAAGGTAACGAATATATATGCCGAATTCTCCCACCTACCTATCCCCTAAACCAGTCAATTGCTCCTGGTCCACTTAGGCTGATATCAAACCCTCCACAACAGTCTGTACTCTTTCTAAAATGAAGGTTTCAATCTATACAACCCTGCTCAGGTCATCTCCTAAAAAACATTCATGAACATGTCTCATTTTCTCTGGCCCAGTCAGTTACCTTTCTCTTAGTTCAGGTATATTTCTCGACATGCTAAAACAGACTTCTATACTCTCCATCCCCAAGAAGAACACCATGGACCTTACTGTTATCAGTAACTTTCACCCTATTGCATCTTTAACCTCATTAGCCAAGATTATAGAATCCCTAGTACTTCACCAGTTAACAGATTACATCAATGAAAATGACATTTTTCATCCTAATCAACACGGTTTTAGAACAGGCCGTTGTACTGAAAGGCTGCACCTTTCCTCCTTTGACACCATCATCCTTCGATTTGACTCCAGCACAGATGACATTTTAGTTTTCCTTGACATTTCAGCTGCCTTTGAAACTCTGGATTACGACATTCTCCTTGCCAGTTTGCAACCCATCGGTATCAAAGATACCATTCTTAAATGGTTCACTGTCTTTTCTGTTCAAACGTTTTCAGCAAATCAGTATTGGTATACATCACTCTGACTGGCACCCCATTCTTTCCGGTGTACCACAAGGTTTTTCACTCTCTGCTATTCTGTTCAATATTGACCTACTTCCACTCTGTCTCCTTCTAGCTGGTCTAGGCATAGATTTCAAAATCTATGCTGATGACATTCAATTCTTCGTACCATATAACTCATCTTGGTCCAACACTTTATCCCTTGTCAGTTTGTATATGAAATCCATCAATACTTGGCTATCTCACAATCGACTAAAACTTAACGCCTCAAAAACAGAAATACTACACTTATCAACCATTCCACATTCCTCCTGCCATCCTCTGCCTCATCTAATCTTTGACAATTTTTCCATTCCCATAACAACTCATGCCCGTAAC
This sequence comes from Rhinatrema bivittatum, assembly GCF_901001135.1. Lineage (NCBI taxonomy): Eukaryota > Metazoa > Chordata > Amphibia > Gymnophiona > Rhinatrematidae > Rhinatrema > Rhinatrema bivittatum. The sequence continues at coordinate 64,810,843 of NC_042627.1, read as the reverse complement.
TTGGGAGTTGCTTTAGATGCAGATTTGTCCCTGTCCTCTCAAATCTCTTCGGTCATAAAACGTTTTTTCTACAAAATTCACTTACTAAAACAACTAAAACCGTTACTGTATCCTGAAGAATTTTGTACTGTTCTACAAGCACGAATTCTCAGCAGACTAGATTACTGTAATGGGTTGTATCTAGTGCTTTCTGACACTGCTTTTTGTCCACTCCAGTTAATACAAAACGCTGCTGCCCGCCTCCTTATTAACACAAAAATCAGAGATTGTATCCTCCAATTCTTAGTATGCTGCATTGGCTTACTGTATGGCTGCGAATCCAATATAAAATTCTGTGAATCATCCATAAATCTCTACACAAAACATCCAGTGATTGGCTGTTCTCAACCCTACGAATATACCAATGACACATCATCTTCATTTTATAAATAAAAACCTTTTACAAGTTCCCACAATTAAAACTGCAAGGCTGGATCTCACCAGAAGGTTTGCTTTTTCAATTGCTGGCCAAGTATTCTGGAACTCGATTCCAGATTCACCTAGGCTTTTATCTAGTCCTAAGGAGTTCAGGAAAACATTGAAAACACACTTATGTTCGGTCGCATTTGGCAAGTTGCAAGTAGATTAACTCCATTCCTTCCCCTCTCCTCGTCCCCCCTTTAAAGAAGCTTATAGTCTATTGATCTTTCATCTATGTTTTGACCTGAATTTTTATTGCTTGTATGACTTGTTTATTTTATGTTTTTAATTAAATGTGAATGTTTCATTTTTGTAAACCGCTTACATCCACTACCATTGTATAGGCGGTTTATACAAGATTGTAAATAAATAAATACTGAATGCAAATCCCACCCCCTCCAAAAAAAACCCAAAGTACAAATGTGTAAACAGTTTATCAATAGGTAGGGGAGTTATTTCTTTAGTTCAGTGTCTGAGTCCCAGATTTTGAGTTAGGAGATTTGATTCAAATCAAATTTGAAAAAAAAAAAAAAAGCTGTAGCACTACAAGGTGCTGTAGTGTTTTCCTCTTTTCTCCCTCATCCTTTTGCTGGCGTTCATGACTATTCCACTCACTTGATACGTTTGTTTAAAGTCAGGTCTGAGCTTATAATGAATCATTAAGATATGGACAATTTTATTTGCATAAAACATTTTTCAAAAAATATAAAAGCAGACCTTATAATTTTCAGCATGCTGTTGGTGTATTAACTGAAAGAGTGGTGGTCCTACAAACCTAAATAATTCTTTTCTCTAGATGTTCAAGAAGAAGTTGAATTAAATGACTAGGGACATTGCTTTGTTGTCTTCTAGATGCTTCTCACCTCACAGCTACCTCCAATGTTTCTTGTCCGGTTTCTAAAAGTGCTACAAGAGCTATGAGACTGAGTCTCCCTCCTAGGGTTGTGCTTAGTTTACTAATTGGTGTTGAATGTGAACGCGATATATTTCCACCACGTTTCAGTATGACAAAACTCATGGAAGTTTCCACATCTCGTCTCCCTCCACTAAGGTCTGTCCAAGCTTCTTCAGCAACACTGCCAATCCTAGTCAGGTCAAAAATCAGGAGAATTCTGATATATGTAGCCCTTTTCAAGGAAAATAAAGATTACAAATCTCACAATGCAATGAGATAACTCACCTGCACCTGATGGTCTGGAGCTATTTTGTAATCCAAGCAGGGGTGGATGGTAGCCTTTTGATTTTATCTTGACAGATAAGGGATAAGGATTTCTTCTAAATACCCAATACTCTTCCATCTTTGTGTACAGGCCTTTCTGATGCTGAGACGGATTGCCTCATTGCAAGATGTAAGTATTATCCCAACCGCCTGACTTTCTAGCCTTCTCAGCATCCCTTCCTTCCCAGACCCCTTAACCTCATGGTTGTGATGGAGTATTCTTATCATTGTTTGTGAGATTAAAACAGTAAGATGAACACTTTTAAAGTCTGTGTTCTTGGCTTGCCTCTGGCAATCATACTGAGGTTAATATGTAAAGCGGTTTTCTGGCTAAGCTCAGGCTTAGCTGGAAAGACAGCAGGAATTAAAAATCTCGTTGCTTTGACTGCCCCTGACATAGCTGGATAGCTGGCAAAAAAAACCTATTCAGCTCTGTTACGGTTGCTCTGGGTGTGCTCTGGAGTGGAGAGGCATTATCCAGCTAACTTTTAGATAGCCAGGGATACCCATGCTGCTGAATATCCAGGCTAAGTTAACTGGATACGTTTATTCGGCTAACTTTGCTAGCTGTCTAGCAGCTGAAAATGGAAAAAAACAAACAAACCCATATCTATTGCACAGACTATGCTAAAATAAACCTTGGTAAGTGGGGGACAGTTTGGCTCTAGATAAATGGAAGGTCATTGTTAAAGTTTCTACATTTAGCATGCCTCCATTGCAGATTTGTCCAGAGGTGGTGGCAGGCACTGATCCGAGCTTCTTTTCTCCTGCACACATCTGATGTTTCCGTTACAGGTCACGGAGATGGTGATCTGCAGCTTTCACAGCCTGCTGCCTGCCCTCAGCCCTGCAGTCCTACAGTCACTTCCTCCGTCTGCCCTGAGCAAAGTCTGCCAGTGCTTGGCCCCGGCTCTGCCTCTCCTCTCCTCTGCGCAGAAGGCCGCAATACTGTGGTCACTTAGGGTAGGACGCATTGTTTTCAGGAAGCTTTCCTGTCTTAGCTTGGATTCTTTACTCAGACAGATGTTGGTTCCTGTGCAGAAGTGATTTTTTTTCCCCCCAATCCTCTTTCGTTAACAGCGCACTTCGCATTTTCGCTCAGTTTTCCCGCGTCTTTTTCTGTTTTCTGTATCAGACTCGGAAGCTCATCAAAGAGCAAGGTTCCTGGCCCGCTCAGCTGAGCTGTATTTTTCCGTTCGTGCCCCTAAAACTCCTGACCCTGGATGCACAGAACGTGCTGGTGAATGTCAGCCACTACAAAGAGCTTCCATGGGCACCGCAGCAGGTAGACGATCTCATTCCTTCTTCACAGCTGGAATTCCAATTTTAATGCCTGCTTTCCTGATGCTTAATCATGTGGTTAACTTGCAGAAGTTGCCTGGCAGGAGGCAAAGTGGCCTTAACAACATCATATTATTTGCATTGATTTTCCTCTGTTTTCTCCACCATCCTGCTTCCTCTCCTCTGTCCACAGGCCCAGTTCCTCTGGCAGAAGATTCAAGCTGATAGCAATGTCACTAAGGACATGGTTGTGTAAGTTGATTTCTCTGAACATCATCTCCCTGAAAGAGGGTTGTAGTGATGTGTGCTTGGGGAAAGCCTCTGGAAAGCCTGTAGGTTTGTGGACAGGCCGTCTTCAAAGTGGTTGGTCCAAATGCTGCAACTCTCACACTTTCGCAAGATGCTGGCCGTGTTTGTTTGCATCTAGCAGTCCCTTCATGTAGAGCTTTAAGCTTCTTGCTATCTTTTGAACAGGGAGCTGGGGACCCTTGCAGAAGGACTGGGCTGTGACACCTTACGGCAGCTGACTTCACTTTCAGATTTTCTCAAAGTTGTCAAGCATCTCTATGGGCTACCAAAGAATTTGCGAAGAAGTCTGGTAAGGAGCCTGCTAGTGATCAGAAACTCTTCCTACCTACATGCTAATGAAACACCAAGGAGCAGATTTGTAAACTGTGATGGCACGTTCCAGGTCTCAGTTAATGGTCCTCTGCATCAGCATTCCTTTACGGTTTTTAACAGTGCACATCTTGAACTCGATAACCCATGCAGCCCAGGTTAGAGTGCCTTTCATCTGTAGGTCACTGATTCAAATCCATAAGAACTTAGAAAGGTGGCCCTGACTGTGCTGGGAGCTCAGAATCGAAGCCATGTGCTGCCGTGTGGAAGATCTAGGTTTGATTCCCGGTCTGGCTTTCACTCTCTGGCTGGAGTAGGTGGTGGTGGTTATAAAATAGGGGGGAAAGCCCAGTGTAGATGTGAACAAAGGCTTATGGAGCCATAGATGGTTCTGATTGAGCTGGAAGCCCAAAGGAGAAGGAGAAATCTACCAGGCCCCCCCCAAAAATAAATAAAGGGAGCTTATGTGATGTATGCTGGTGATCTCTTTCCAGTTCCAAGTGGACAGTGATCTATATCAGTACAATCACAATGTGAACAGTAGGGAGGCCAAAGACACTACGTGCATGATGACTGAAATACCCTCTGACCCTTAGAGGAGGTCCCTTCTAGTGCAGGGTTGAAACACACGGGCAGCACCTGTTCTGAGGATTCAGGAAGACTTTGGTTTTTAGAGGCGTCAATTTGGTCATCTTGCATGACCAAACATAAAACGCCACCCTGGCACATCCTATTAAAGGCCTAAAGCCAGGGGCTCACAAAGAACTCGCTTATAAGTAGGAACCTTGGTTTTCAGTATTTATTTTATTTTTCCTGGGGAACAAAAGAAAAAAGCAGTGGAAAAATGACTTCTCCATTGAGTTGCATCTTGTGTGTTTTCATAAAATCAGTTTTCCACAGATATTCTTTTGGCCCTAACAGTGAAATTCCCAGGAAAAATAAAATAAAAACTGAAAACAAAGGTCCCTATCGTAAATGTATGTGCAGCAAACATCATCTCCAGATTTGTTTTCAATTTTTAGTTTCTTTTTTTTTCATAGTCTACTTGTGAGAGTGCTATGTGTGTGTGTGTGCGCACACGCGCGTTCCCTAATAACTTTCCTAACCGCACCAAATAATTCAGAGGAACATGAGGAATCCATGCATATCTGAGGACCGGGGACATATGCACGCGCATCCCGGAAAGTAGGCTCCTTTAGTTGTGGGTGGCATTTTTTTGTCCGAATATTTCACAGACCGCCGTTATATTGCAGAGTCTCGCTTATTTAATATTATTATTGTTATCATTAATGAGATTGATTGATTTTCGAAAAAAACGATGACCTTCTGTTCCTCAGAGGAAATGTATCCTGGAAGACATCCAGCGAAGATCTGGGCTACTGGGGGAGGACCTAACTTGGCTTGGACCAGAATTTGTCACTGACTTACCGTACGTGGGATGCAGTTATTCTAGTGATCAACAAAAGGGGGTGGGGGTGGGGGAGTACTTTTCAGGAGCCCGCATTACTTTTGTAGCTGTGGGGACCTTGTAGCTCTTTTTTCAAGGGAGAACAATATGAGTAGTTTCTCTTTGAAAACTGTCTACGAGGTACGCAACCGCAAAAGTACCTGGGTACTGCGCCCCAGCAGTTCCTGCTGGTGGTGGAACGGAGGCACACAATGTATTGTTTACGCCCCAAGACACAGACGCCCCCGGGAACACCTCTTTTTAATATGTCCAATTAGTCCCTGCGTTGTGCAAGTTCACATGAACTGTTACCCATTCTGAGTGCGACATTTCTCACTCAGGACTATTTAGCTGGGCACTTCAGCTAAATCCAGTTGAAAATTGTCCAGATCTAAGAGTGATACGGTTGCTGATCATTTGTTATCAGGCGATAAGGAGCAAAAGGGCCTCATTGATTATAGCCCTTTATTCCCATCCTGCGTCCTTGTGAAAAAGAAGCTTAACGAATTTGGCCCCGAGGCTACTGTTTTGCTAGAAATGCTGCTATTTGATCACACCACTTTTTTTTTTTCTATGCCCTTGTTGGGAAGCAGTTCGTTTTGTTAATGTTTTTCTCCTTGCTGTTCATGTGACCTTAATAGCTCCGGGATTCCACTTCACATTTCATTTATTGTTTCAGCATATCTTGTTTTTAACTGCTTAAGGGTGAAGCTTATTAAGAGACTTTCCAATGACTCGATAAAGCTGTTTCTGGAGCACGTGAGCAGACACCCCAGGAGCTTCCTGGAGCTGCAGTACCCCAAACAGGCTGCTCTGGCTCGCACTGCTCTGCTTGCCCTGGTAAGGGAATACATGTTTCCTGACTTTTTCTTTGATTCCCCTCAGTGGTAACAGTGGGTAGGGAGGGATGCGGTGGAAAAACTTTCATTTCATGTATTTTTTTTTGTTTCGTTTTCTGTTTTACTTTGTTTCGTTTCATTTCGTTTCTGTTGTTTTATCACATGCCAGAATGGCAGTGAGATGGGAGATGACACAAAACATTTATAATGAATGATAAAGGGGCTGGAAAAGCTGCCCTTATAGAGAGAAGCTAAACAGATCAGGGCTCTTCAGTTTAGAGAAGAGATGACAGAAGGGATATGATTGAGATTTATAAAATCATGAGTGGGGTGGAATAGGTAAATAGGGAACGGTTATTTACTCTTTCAAAGAAAACTAGGATTAGGGGACACGCCATGAAGCTAGCAACCAGCAGATTTAAAACAATCACAGTACAATCAAGTTATGCAATCTGTTGTCTGAGGATATGGTCAAGAAAACTAATGTACTGGGGTTCAAAAGATGGTTAGACAAGTTCCTGAAGTAAACCTCCATAAACAGTTATTAGCCAGGTAGCCCTGGGAAAGCCAGCGCTTAACCCTAGGAGTGACAGACAAGAAATAAATCAGGTTTTAGGGATCTGTCGGCTACTTGTGATCTATCAGAACATGCACTTGAGCCACACATTAAGCAGAATTTGTTAAAAAAAAAAAAAAAAAAAAGCTCATTTTTGTGTTGTCAGAGATCTCCGGCAACTGCTGAGATAACAGGAGAGATTCTGGATGTGCTGGGGCCTTTGGTTGGGTTCCTAGAGGAGGAAAGTGTATCCCAGCTCAATAAGGAGAGCCTGTCGCTACGCCTGGAGGACCTGAAGATGTTGTGTCTTCCAGAAGAGTTCGCTCAGCAGCTTGGGAGGCTGCTGACAGAGGAGAGCGTGCTGGGGTAGAGTACTCTTGCTTTTGCCGTTTCCTGTATTGAGTTAAATGAAAATTATTCATGGGAGCAATCAGTGGCCAGTGAAGTGAAGAGCTGGGTAGCCCGCATCCCGCTCTGGTCCTGGGCACATGGGGAGGGTACACGCACCCCGCAAGGCCCCTTGAGCTCCCGGGGGCGTCCTGTGCAGGGGGAGAAGCAGTCTCTCTTTTCATGGCCCTTAGGAAGAGCAGGGTTCTCTTCCTGCTCGCCAGCGAGGCCCTCCGAAATTGGCCACGTTCACGCCAGGGCTGTAATCAAAATAAACATCTTTCCTGTCCGATTGCAGGGAAATCAAAGTCCAAACAAGATGCGCTCCTGAATAGCGCGCCAACAGTAACGCCAAGCCCAGAGAGTCACAGAATAAACCCGGTCTCGCTTCACCCCAAAACAGATCCGCTTTTCGGGAGGGGTAACCCCTTCCTCTCTGGACCATCCCAGCCCCGGTTTGGTAGCCGTCCTCTTCTCCTTTATTCTCTCTCTGGTGTCGCAGGCTGCCCTTCCTCTGGCACTTCCCACACTCTGTCCGGGGAAATCCTCTTCTCCGTAGGGCTCCCAACTCTGGCAGACTCTCTCAGGCAGGCTGTCCTCCTTGTTCACCAATCCTCTGGATCGTCTGGGGCATGAGCCCATCCTGCTCATGCCCCAGAGAGGTACACACTCGGCGGGCACGAATGAGGTAGGAGTCGGGGCTGAAACCAAGGGTGTTGGGGGGGGGGGGGGGGGTGTGTGACCAGGGCGGGTGGGAGCAAGGCAGAAGGTTCACCTCGGGCGCCTAATAACCTTGCACCGGCCCTGGCTCAGCCACATATGTCAGTTGTGGGGTTTTGGCAGCTAGGACTGTATTTTTCCCGACCAGAACTAGTCGAATATAACTTTACCCGGGTAGCACCGATATTCAGCACTAGCTGGATAAACTTTAAACACGCCCCACCGCCTCCCCGAATGCCCCACCAGCCATGTAAGTTGCTTACATGGCTAAAACGTAGCTGTTCAGCGGGGAGGGAAATCACAACTGTGGGGTTTGTCTGGCTAAATCCTGAACTTAGCAGAGTAAACCCCTTTGAATATTGGCACCCAGGAGCCTAAATTTAGGCACTCAGCCCTAATTTTCAAAAAAGTTCTGAAAATTAGGCACCTGCACCTTTTGAAAATTTAGCCTTCAGCTTTTTTTTTTATATCATCCCCCGTGGTGGTGGCTTAGGGTAAACATCATGTGGAATCCGTGATGTTCTTGCCGCCTGTCAGCCTATGTTCCGTCGAGCTGGGGTTTCTTTGGAGGCAGGGGTAGGGGGTAGGAGAGGGAGAGGGGTGGTTATTGCTTTTCTTAACGGATACCTGTGGCAAATGCAAGCTCTTTTCACAGGAATCCAGCACACTGGAGCCGGAAAGATTTGGAGCAGGCCGGGAGGCTGGTTTTCTCTCTAACAACACAGATTCTTTACTCTTTGCCGAAGGTGAGTGCGTGCTCGCAGTTTTCCTCCAGCGGGAGGGATTACAGAGCTGAGCTGTTGTGTTGGTGGGCAGTGGCCACAGGTCAGATGCTCTTTTTCTGCTTTCGGGTTTCTGTGTTGCCTGGTGCCACAGACCCTTATGCTCCAATTTAATTTGAATTTTTTGTCTTAACATAACTGAGGAGGGTTCAGATCCCTAATATCGTCAAGACTGCAGTTGAAACATCGCATAGAGTCCACTGGCTGCAAAGTGTAATCTGAGCCGGAAAAGCAATATTTTTCAGTTTCAGAATTAATTACCCTTCTGTTAGTGCAGAATCCCTCAAACTGCCAGCAATCATTTGCCCATAGATGGGAAATTCCTTTGGTGTGATGATCGCCAGAGTGCCTTTGTAATCTAATCTCTGAAAAATTACCCTCCCTTTCTTCTGTGCTTAGAAGAGGCGTTCCGCATGCACGTCAGATCTACGTGCGGACGTTTCCAGCAAACCTGTGCAAAAGCAGGCGCAAGTGACCCTGCGGATGTTGTATCTGCCGCAATTTTCAAAGAGAAAGTACACAGGTGCACACAAACCTCCACTTTGAAAATTGCTGCAAAGCCCCCCCCCCCCCCCCGCTGGGTGAAAATTCCGTGCAAACTTTGCACCGCTATGGGCTGTTTAAAAAATCGCCTCCGTTATGCATCTCTTAAGGAAGAAAAAAAGAAATACGACATAAACTACCTGTGCCAGGTTAAAAAACTCATTGAATTATGTGCCCTAGGAAAATGTTGCCGCACACACCCCGATTTCAATTTCTATGTCATTTAACACAGAGTCTCCTTCACGTTAATGTGCGACAGAAAAATGGCACCAAAAATCCATCAGGGAGTTGTAGCTGCACTGTTTGTAAACAGCGCATCTCTGCGTTTCCCATTAAAGAAGACAGCTTAGACCTGGCCTTGACTGACTGAGGAAGTCTGGGGGACTCAGCCCCGACCCCCCGGACACAGACTGTTCGGAAACCTGGCCTTTCCTTGGCACAAGGATTATTTTTTTCCCGAAGCTCAGCCCAAGCATGCCTCGCACCACTGACTCTGCAGGCCCTCTAGTGATCTCTCCTTAAACAAACCTCAACTGGTAAAGGATCGCTTTTCTTTTTTTTTTTTCAACTTGGCAATATGAGAGCTGACTGACAGATGCCTTAAAGTTCAGAGCAGGCAATACGATATACCCTCCTGTGCTTGCGAAAGTGTTTTGGCTCTTGCTGAGGATCTTATTCGATTGCTTGGCTGCTGGGCTGCCTTCTGAAGCTGGCAGGACAGCAGAGAGCAGACAAATATCCTTTAATGATCACAAGCCTGCAGATTTCACCCATTTATCAGGTTTGCCTTCTTGATGAAAATGTGTAATAGTAATGATCCAGGGTTAATCCGAGGCACACACTCTTGCATCTAGGCAGGGCTTGGGCAAGAGTGTAGGTGAAACTTCAGTCATGAATTCCCCAGGAGGGGAAGGAGGTGGGAGGGCACACAGAAGGAGGAGGAAGAGAGCAGTGGAAAGGATTGGCAGGAGGGAGGAGAGTAGGAGGGCGGAGGTGGAAGAGGAATAGTAGGAGGAGGGATAGAGAAGAGAAGGGGCTGTGGGGAATGAAAAGAGCCCAGAGAGAAGCATGCAGCCCTTTCAGCTGACCCAAAGATCACAAATGCCAGGCCAGCCTACAGATCACCAGACTCTCCCCTTCCTTGCTGGGTGCAGAGTGCAGAAAGTGCTTCCCTGATGAGGAGAGGGACGTTCCCTATCAACCAGAAGGTCCAGTGCAGCAAAGCAAATAGTCTGGAGAGCCAAGGTTGCCAGTTTTGGTGTCCTGCCTCGCTTCGTGGAGCACATAAACCATTCTTTCAGGGATGCCAAATGCAAGCCTTGCCTCACACGGTCACGTGTAATGGATCACCAGGAGGGACAGGCCTGCACTTAAACATATGAGCAGAGCAGGGCAGCGCCTTATCTTGGCACAAACTGGAGCAGTTCCCGCGGTTAAAAGTATGCACGTCCCTTAACACAGCACTACGTGTCCATGTCCCACATAGAGATCTGAGATCGGCGAATAAAGCACTCCTGACAGTTCCATCAGTCAAGACAGCGTGTCTTACACAGGTCAGAGGACGAGCATTGTCCTTAGCGGGACCCAGCCTGTGGAATTCGATGCCTCTTGAAATAGGATTACAGCAAAATTTTAAAATATTTAAAGGAATTTTAAAAACATGGCTTTTTAAACAGGCATTTTACAAAGAGAACGGAGAAAGCAAATAAAGGCAGCATCATAAACTCAGCACGCAGCTGTGCGTGCTTCGTTATTAGTTATTATTTTTTATCCAACATCCCACTGATAACTTTATATAGAATATGAATTACAAGAGAGACCTACATGTGAGGTAAACCTTAACACAGGTAGCAAAAGGCAAGTCAAACAAATGCATCATATATTTGTATATTTGAATACACATTGTTACCGAACCATTTTTTGGCACTTTTTAGAACATTTTATCTGGTTTAAATACCTTTTTTTATTATACGTGCCTTCCTGTACACTGTTGTGATGGTAAATAACTTAACGACGGTATATAAAAGATTTTAAATAAATAAATAGTGATTCCCAGTACCTCACAGAAACATCTGGAGCGGGTGGGTTGCCCCTTTTCTGCCAACTATGGCCACAGTGCTTTGAAAAGACCCGGAGGCCAGAAAATTTAAAGAGCTCGGTGGTTTGACCAGGCCAAGAATGACATGAGACTTGCCGGTCAGAGGATCAATGTCACACCTCAGCGTCTCATACAACTCCCTAATAGCTACCGACCTCAACCAGGACCTGCAAATTACTTCTCCCTCTTGGGGACCCTGTAAGGTGCTCCGTGGTGTGAGGATCCTTGGGTGCGGGTGCCTGAGGGCTCTTTTCAGCTCAGCTGTCCTATGTCTCCTTTCTCTCTACCTTGGCCTCTTCCTCCAGGATCCAGGAGAATTCCGTGGCATGCTGGGCAAAACAAGGTGCCCGTGTCAGGCAGTGTTTCTAAGAGAACGTGCCTTCCCCCCTCTAATGTGTGCGCTCAAGGTGGAGCACAGTTATGGGAGCAAAGGCACCTGAATGAGTGTTTGCCTGATTTAGTGAATGGGGCGCATGTGTTTATAATCAATCACTCGTTTGCGTGTGTAGGTACTGAGCCCTTTTCTGCTCATGCATCACCCAGTGTTTACGTGCCACGTAAAGGCTTTCCTGAAACTTTCCCCAGGTGGAAATGGATGTGCTCGCAAAGCTTAGTGACTCGTCCCCTAAACCTTTAGAAATTGGTGCATTTAGAAGTAGAACCAAAGGAATTATATCCTCCCCTGAACAACAGAGAAGCACGTCCATTCCCTTCTGCGGGCTCTGGCTGCACCGCATGGCAGGGCTGTAGATTCTTTCTTGTCCTGGGACTGGTGGAATCGTGCAGTCCATGCTTGACTGTAACAGGACACTCCTTTCGTTGCAATAAAGGGCCTGCTATGATTGTAACCCTTCAGCAATCCTGCTTAGTGCCAGCTGAGGGACCCCTGGTCCATCCTGTGGTTATTAGTACAAAGCAGGAAACAGATTTGTGGGACGTTTTTGTGGGTCCCTTGTCAAGTCATGGCCAGGTCAGTGAACCATACATCCATGTGCATTAACTCTTAGCTCTGTACTGCGTTGTAAAAGGGTAAGAAGGAAGCTATGGGATGCAGGCTTTCTGATGCAACATGGGGCTGAATCTTCCTGTGCATGTAAAATGCCCGGTTATCATCATCATCGTCAACGTTTCTTTCCTGTTTTTCCAACAAGTAGCTCAAGGCATGATACAGCAGATCAACATTATGACATCTCATGAAATAAAATGAAAGACAAAGAAGTGTTACAGGAGCTCAGCATTAACCATTTTAACATCTCAACTAAATAAAAAGACACAAAAATCATCAGTATGTCAAAGTACTCCAAACACAAAGAGGCAGGTCTGGATTTGCCAGTAGGCAAACTAGGGCTGTGCCTAGGGTGGCAGAAATCTGGGGGCAGCAGGCCAGCTGAAGATTTGCTGCCTCCCAACTGTGCTGAAGCTCATTCACCAGAGAACAGCCCTCTGTTCCTGCTCCAGCCTCCTCCCCTCTCAGTGCAGAGAACAGAAAGCATTGGGTGAGCCTGGAAGGGGCAGAGCAAAGAAAAGCTGCTCTGTTCTTCTCTATTCCAGCCCTTCCAGGGAACCAAAAGAGAGAGGTGAGGCCAGAGCACACAGCAGGGAGCAAAGAAAAGCCACTCTGCTCCCTAATCCAGCCCCTCGCCTCCTTCTTTCAGGGACATGAAAGGAGGGGGTGAGGCTGGAGCAGAGAGAGCACAGCAAAGAAGGCTGCGGATGTCCATTGTCTGGAAGGGGAGGGGGATGAGAACACCAGCAGTGCCTAGGGGTGGCAAAACCCTAAATCCCTCACTATAAATAGAACATGAGGCAGGTAAGGCACATTAGGAAGGTACCAAGGCAATGCAAGATAGAACAAAAGAAATTAGGCATTTGTGAGGTAGAGCAATGCAGGAAAACACATGGATACAGTTTTAGTATAACAGAACGATTGGTTTATGTGTGTGCAGTGAGCTCTCAAGGGTCCAAAATCTCACCGTTATGAAAGAAGACAACTTTTGCATGAACCTGAAGTCTGTGTTGTGTTTCATGCAGTGCAACACATTTTTTTTTCATAAAATAATTTAGCGAGTGGGCTGCCGACTCAATGGGAGCCAGACATGAATTGACTCATGATGGAGAAAGCGACACCAAGCGCCATTGTGCTTTTTCTGAGTCCAGGCTTCTGTTGCTTTTTTTTTTTTTTTAATTCATTTCTAGATTTCTAAAAGTTAGAAATAAAGATCTCCGCTTCTTAGTCTCTCCCCAAGATCCATTGTAGCACAGCCGGTTTTATCAGCTTCGCTCTAGCTAAGGTTGCTCTATTGCTTGTTCCCCCCCCCCCCAAAGGATGTGCTGAGCCGGGACTCACTGGAACGACTGCTGGAGAGTCAAAGATCTTGGGAGGAGAGTGAGATGGGTCGGATCTGTGGACAGCGGAGGAACAGTGGTCAGGAGAGGATGAGGATGAAGAAGGGAATCCTGGTGGCTCCAGTAGTAAAAAGCAGTTTCAGGGGGAATCGAGGTGAGTAGACGTCCAACAAGGGCAGGAATGGTCAACAAATGGACAATGAGGGGAGAAAATGATCATTAGATCTTCATTCATTTTATCTACATCCTAAAAGGATAGGGCTGGACACCAGTGTTGCTTTATGAAACCGGAGGAGAGTAACCTTGGTAGGATTTCTTTTTTTTTCTTTGAGTTTAGATTTAATTGTTCACGTTTTCCAAATCCGAGCTGAAGGATAATACTTCAGGTACTGTAGTTATTTCCCTGCCCAAGAGGCCTTATAAGCCAGGTTATATCTGAGGCAATGGAGGGTAAAGAGATTTACCCAAAGTCATGAGGGGCATCGGTGGGAGAAGCAGTATTTAAACCTTTTGCTTCACTCTGGGTCTCAGCCTGCTGCTCTAACCACTAGGCGACTCCTCTCGCCCAGTCCTACAGCTGCCAGTGCTTGAGGCTGTGGCTATGAGAAGCCCTTTCGTAAGGGAATATTACCATTTATCTTTTAAGAATTCCCTCTGTCCCAGACTGAGGGGGGTCTCTGCATGTGTACTGCTTCATCTCTCCCATCTCCCCTCAGACCACGAGCTGATGCTTATCCCTTCTCTCTGCAGAGCTCATTCCCAGCTGTGCAGATATTAGAGTCACCTTCCCAGCTGCCTGGAGTGCCACTCAGATTACTGGAATGTCACTGCCAGATTTTGAGGACTGCCTGCTTTTAATAAGTCAAGGCAAGGATTTGTCCTCTGAGCAGATGAAAGCTGCTTTGACAAAAGCCAAACGGGTGAGTAAAGCGTATACATAGCTGTGTGCCGGTCAGCTGCGAGAGAAGGAGAGAGCTGTGGGGGAGGTTACAGCGCCTCGTTCTGTTTTACCCGCCTGTCTCCTCTTGCTGCTTTGGGCTTCCAGGTTCATTTGGAAAACAACCTGCACTGTGACTCTATCGCCGCGAACCTTCATCCGCAACTACCTTGGGCTTCCCCTCCCCTCCTCTCCCCATATTTTTGACCTTCCTCCTGTTTAGCCCAGTCATTGCAGTGATAATCCTCGGGCAGGGACCATGGACTGTGGCTTCTTGCTGGATCCTGGTTCACATGCAACCAGAGTCTGCCCACCAGGTGTCAAGACTGAGCAATGGCTTGGATTCTCATCCTCGGCTGTGAAGCATCTCCAGCCCTAACTGTCCCTTAGAAGCCAGGCTCAAGAATGAACTCTGAACCTCCTCCTACATGGCAGCACACAAGATTTGCCACTGAGCCATCAGGCTGGTACACTGCAAGAGTTTTTAATGACACTGAAGAAGCTCTCGCTATTAGAATTCTGTAGGGCACAAATATGAGGGATCTTTTGCCAATAGAGCATCAGATGATATTGACGGAGTATTGTGATCAGGAATAATAATAATAATAATAATAATAATAAAATGCTCCTTGACCATTTTATCCAAGGTACACTAATATCTCATTATAAAGAGAGAATGATTTACGCATGCTGCTATAAGGATGAGATGTCTTAACAAACTCTGTTGTTTCTCTGTGCTGTGCAGTTGTTTGGGCCGGTCAAAACCATGAATATTGTTCAGATTCTGCAGCTGGGCCACCTAGTGAGTCAGCTAAGTGAAAAGGAGCTACAGGAACTGCACTTCTTGGACTGGGGGGTCATTTCCACCCTGGGCAGCATGGAAGAATGGACTCCCAAACAGGTGAGGCTTTTTTTCAGATTCAGCCCCCTGTGTGCAGGAAGAGTTCCTAACATGGCTGAGGGTGGATATAAGAACATAACATAAGAAGTGCCGTGCCTTCAGAATCCATTCCACAATCTTAGCTGAGAGGCTGAAGAGCTTTGGGGTGCGCAGAACACATCGACCATTCATTAAAGAGTAGAGATATGAGGCTAGGGACAGGGGATAGGATTTAGGAGAGAGGAAAGGGGAAATTGGGAGGAAAACAGAAGGGAAATAAAGAAGAAAGAGAGAGAAAGTTTGTGGAAACTGGAGAGGGAAATAAGTGCAAAGAGGGTGTGGGAATGGGATGCATGCTCTCATTTATCAGGAAGGAGAAGGTTTATTTCCTTGCCTTTTGTCACAAATTCAGTATCTCATCTTAACTGCTTCAGCCTTCCAGCCGAAATCAAGCATAAACCCTTGCTGGCAGGTACAAACACACAAGATAGGGCTGGGACAGAGAAGCTGATGGGATGTGGTCTTTCTGTAGGAGACTGAAACCAGGCCAGTTTTCTCTTTAGTACCAAGTAAACCATTTGGGGGAAACTCCCCAGGAGAGAGAGAGAGAAACCTTTCACACACTGCAGTGCGCATCTGTTTGGTTTGTCATCTAGCCAGCTCCACCATCAAGAGGGACTTCTTCATTTTCTTGATTTTTTCCACACAGTTTTGTGATTGAGACAGAGTGCACCCTTTACAAACTGGTGACATTGGGGTAGATGTGTCTCTCCCCCCCCCCCCCCTCAATATTTGAGTACTCAGGGGTAAAGACAATTTTTGAATGTTGTGTCCTTCACTGCCTTTCCATCCCCTTTCTCTTTACTGTTCCCTATTTTATTTTACTCTCCATATAAGCCTGTTGGTTGCCCTGGCTAACAGGCCATACCCAGTGTTATTTTTGTATTGCTTGATTTAAAATAAGAAAACTGCAAGTTTATATTATACTTCACTACTGTACTTTTCCCATTTAATGTTCTGGTTGGATTTACTGTCTACTTACACTATAGTAGTAAAAGGGTTAATTACTGTTTATTCTGGTGTGATGATTTTAGCTGATTTGTGGTTTCACAAGTGAGAAGTTGTTTGGGAAGGGCACAGAATTGTGGTATTGGGATGACTGGGACCCTGTCTGATTCCCCATATTCGGGCTATGAACCCGAAGATAAGTCATATTAGTAAATATAATTTCTCATGTGGTACTCCCCACCCCAAGCATAGGGGTAATTCATAGTCCAGACCAAGGGATGCAGGTTCCACATTGCATTCAGTGCATTTGCACTCAAGTCTGCCCCGTTACCTACTTTTCCTGTCTCTAATTATTGGTACAACATTGGCTTTCCTATTAACTGTGCTTTTTGCCAATTCTATTTTCTCATGATATGCACTGTGGCCAATAAATAAAAACACTGGGGAGGGAAGTGACTGTTTTTATGCATCAGTATTACTCGGTGTTTTGCATCCACACCGTTTCTTCAGATGAGGACTGTGGTTACGAGTATTCTTCGGCAGAACCAGAAAGGAACACCCGAATTGGACCTTGTGGATTTGACAGCACTTGGGCACTTTCTGTGTGGTTTCCGGGCCGAAGAGATACAGAGGATAAACAAACAGGAGTTCAGGTTGGCAACTGTGACTGTTGTGTCTGGTCCTGGAAGAGAGAGTTAACCTTGGGGGTGGGTGGGAGGACAATGAATTGAGTGTAATAGGACAATAAGAGTATCTGAATTTAAGGCTTAACAGTTAAGAGATGAGGGGTAGAGGGTGCATGGGAGGTAACAGATACCAATGTAATGACACATTATTTGGGGAAAAGTATTCTTACAGGAATGTACAGTAATACAGAATTTTGAGAAAATCATAATTTTATGTTTCCGGGCATTGGACATATTTCTGCAGTTTCCAGGTGATACCTTTAAAGTAATTTGTCCGTGACAGCTGAGTAGGATTTCCTCATAGAAAGCATTATGTGCTGTAGGTTTTTACTACCATCATGGTGTCTGATTTATTTCCCACATAGCCAGGCTGCAGTCTTTCTGGGTTCTCTAAAGCTCAGATGCACCGAGGCACAGATGGAAACTCTAGCCAACCTATTGACCTCTAGCTTGGCATTTGGTGATGTTAGTGACTGGGGCCCAGAAATCTTCACTGAGGTTGGAACCCTGGCAGGTAACCTTTGCTCCATGTTTAATGTAGCCATTCCATTTCGTGTGCCACTGAAACGAACAATGACCAAGACTCATTATAGAAAGAAATATGGTTGGCAGGTCCAGTGCAAAGCCTGTCACCCACCACAACTCTGCTAACATACTGAACTTAGCATCAGTTCAGAACTTTCTGTTGGGGTGCTTCACTACTGACTTAACAAATCTCTGGATATTCGTTGGTTAGCAGAGACCCTTATGAGGCTGATGTTAAATGGATCAAAGTCCACTATGAATTATGCTGAGAACAGTAAATCCTTTATACTTATTCAGCTTAAGTTTCAACCTGAACAAATAAAACTGAAAAGCTAGAAAACCCATTGAATCGCTTAGGACTTGAAGTGTCACAAATAAACTAATCTTAGTAGAACAAAATGAGGAGCTTTGGATTTGTCTGCCTTAAGGAGTACCTCAACTTCTGAAACGAGAAGGGAGAGCAGGAGGAGAAGAGCAGCTTTGTCATTGGGCTGCATTGGTACAGACTTGGAAGAAGGGTCACTATTAGTCCAGGTTTCTTAACGGAATGCAGTCATCTGTTGAAGGCGGAGATCCCTGAATCCCCAATCTCCACTGGATTAGTTTGAGAGTTCAGGAAGATAGAAATAAACTGGCAATGGTGGTGAGCAAGGGACCTGGAGAGCAAACACGCATATTTCAGTATAGACAGCAATGCCACTGGCTTCCTGATCAAGAGACGTTCAAAGCCCTAGAGTTCAGAAAGTTAATCTTGTTGCACAGGAGCAGGTGCATTCTGCTAGATGATGTTGAGTTGCAAGAAATGTCCCTGGAAAAGGGACAGAGGAATCTGTCATGGATTCCCATTTCAGTTCACTCTGGCAATTGTAGTTCTGCTTTTCCTGTAAAGAAATGCAGACGTGATAGCACCAGAAGGCAATTGAATGAGGGGACAAGAGCATTCATAAGCCCTAAGGAGATATTTCAAAGTTATCAGAAAGTAGCGCATCACTGTGCACTTGCACAAGGAGAGAGAGAGGTGGTTTTTCCTGCAGTTATGTCACTATTACAACTCTACGTCCAGTGGCGCTATAGTATTTATTTATTTATTTATTTAAGGTTTTTCTATACCGGCATTCATGATAAGATCATATCATGCCGGTTTACATATAACAGGGGGTGCAAAAACTGTTCTTTTAACAAGTGCAACGGAAGCAAAAGTTACAATAAAACAAGGTTGTAGAACTGGGAGAGGAAGGAAATAAGGATAGTAGCGTAAAAATTTACAGAGGTAACTTATTTACATTGTGCAGTGATGTCTCTTTATGGATATTAACATTGTGCAGTGAGGTCTCTCAATGGATATTTGACTCCGGAAAGGCTTGCCTGAATAGCCAAGTCTTAAGTTTTTTTTTGAATGTTGGTAAGCAGGGTTCAAGTCTAAGGTCCGGTGGTAAGGTATTCCAAAGAGAGGGGCCCGCTGTAGAAAAGGCCCGGTCTCTGAGTGCCTTATGGAGTGTAGATTTAGTTGGAGGAACGGTCAGGGAGCCTTTGTAGGCGTCTCTGATAGGTCTGGATGATGAGTGCATTCTGAGGGGGATTTGGAGGTTGAGAGGGGCCTGTGAGTGGATGGATTTGTGGATGATGGTGATGGACTTGTGTAGGATTCTGTAGTGTATTGGCAGCCAGTGAAGATTAGATAGAATTGGCGAGATGTGGTCTCTTCTTCTGGAATTTGTCAGAATTCTGGCTGCCGCGTTCTGTAGCATCTGAAGTGGTTTTATGTATGAGGCTGGGAGACCTAGCAATATTGAATTGCAGTAGTCCATCTTGGAGAAAATTACTGATTGCAAGACTGTTCTGAAGTCATGAAAGTGTAGTAGTGGTTTCATTCTCTTGATTACCTGCAGCTTGTAGAAGCAGTTCCTGGTTGTATTGTTTATAAATGCTTTTAGGTTCAGGTGTTTGTCTATTACTACCCCTAGGTCTCTTGCATGTGTAGCAATGGTGTTAACTGTTGCAGAGTGTGGGGAGTTGCTATTTTCAGGGGAGATGAGGAGGAGTTCTGTTTTGGCCGAGTTTAGAATCAGGTTTAGGTTAGCGAGGAGTTGGTTGATCTCTTGTAGGCAGTTTTCCCAGTATTTGAGGGTTTTAGAGATGGTTTCTTTGATGGGTATCAAGATTTGTACGTCGTCGGCGTATAAGAAATGTTTTAGTTGTAGGTTGGTTAACAGTTGGCATAGAGGAAGAAGGTATATGTTGAAAAGGGTTGGGGATAGTGAGGAGCCTTGAGGAACTCCTTGTGAGGAATTGTAGCGGGGAGATTCTTTATTATTGATTTTAACTTTGTAGCCTCTGTTACAGAGGAAAGACTTGAACCAAGTGTAAGCAGAGCCTGTAATTCCAATGTCTGAAAGGCGGTTGAGGAGGGTGGCATGATTGACCGTATTGAAGGCTGCCGACAAGTCCAGTAGAATTAGTAGGAACGATTGTCCTTTGTCCAAGCCTGATAAGTAGTAGTGATAAGTAGAGTGATAGTAGTGATAAGTAGAGTGATAAGTAGAGTGATAAGTAGTAGTGATAAGTAGAGTGATAAGTAGAGTGATAGTAGTGATAAGTAGAGTGAAGATATGTTGTATCTGCCTGACTGCAACTGTCTCTGCTTCTGAACTCACAGCTGGCCTTCAGGACATTGTCTTATCTTCACTGGTACCAGCTCAGATTCAGGGACTGACTCCAGAGGCCATCTCCCTTATCCCAGCACCAAAATTTGCAGTGAGTAAGCAGAGGCCTTGGCTTTCTCTCTTTGGAGGCGCTTTTGTAAAACGGAAAGTTCGTGTGCGCATATCCACAGCCACACAGCAGTGCTCTAACTACTGTGCGTTTTGACAGTCCGCATAAATTTGAAGTCAAATGCACGCACAAGTTGCACCAATTTCCAAAGGAAGCTTTTCCCTTTGAAAATGATCACACCACAACTACCCGCACACAACTGCATCTGCTATTTTGTGCGCACAGATATTTTGAGAAAATTTACCTGCTTACTTTCGAAAATGCCAAAGATTATGCACGTCAGTGCAAACCTTTCTCCCAGCCTCTGCTCACTGGAGTAAACTTATGTGCACGGCAGGCCTCTTCCCTGGGTACATTTTTAAAGGCAGGCCCGCAGATAAGATAGTGCTTTGGCCATGGAAACGGCCTGTTATATTGTGCCTGCTAGGGGGATAAATGTGCATGCATTCCCGGGGACAGGCGTGGAGAAGGAGCTTAATGCGCGTACTTTGCCCGTGCAGGGAAACATAGGAACCCAGGTGTGGCTGTCTTCTGCTCTTATCTAATCTGCCCATTTTCAAAAGTACATGTGTGTTTTCTTGAAAAAAAAATGGTGTGAGTGTGCACTATGTGTGCGGGCAGCTTTGGTGAAATAACTTTCAAAGGGACGTTATGTGCGTACTTTTCCTTTGAAAATTGGTTTATGCGTGTATTTAATGAAAAATGTATGTGGGTTATTACCAAATTACCTCCTAATGCTGTCTGCCTTACGTACCCTAAAAATATAAATCCTACAGAAATCAACCTTTTGGGTTTGTTTCTCAATTAGCAGAGCATGTGAACAATAGGAAGGTGTGCCAGAACCAGTCCTCAGCTGGTGTTGCACCTCTAGCGTAGCCAAGTTTCTTCCCTGGCTAGGAAGAATCCCGAAAGGCCCTGGGACAGGATAGGGATCTAAGTTTAATCTCCAGCTAACTTCATGGGTTGACTCGCCAGAGGGAGGCAAAGGAATATTGACCGGTAGCTCTAACATATTCAGCAAAGGAAAGCAGCTGTAATGTTCCCTTCCCTTTTGTCTTTGTCCCAGGTTGTATTTACCCCTGCTCAGTTGGTCGCCCTAACCACTGACCAGGCTGCCGCAGTGACCCCTGAGCAGTACGAGCGCCTCAGCCCCGAGCAGCAGCAAGCGGTCTCTAGTGCGCGGTATGAGGGAGAGGTGGGCCAGCATCTGAGAGGTGAACAAATAGTCTCTGCTTTATTATTTGTTCTCGCGCAAGCACAAAAATACAACCACTTTTATGAAGGCCCAAAGCCGCCATTTTTAGCAGTTTGCCTGGGACTCTGTGGTTATCTGCTTTACCTCAACGACCCTCTTCCCCAGTCTTGGGCTGCGATATTGATGCAGGAAGCTGTTCCAGGTTATTGGCGGCGGTTTGTTCAACACCACACTCACAAAGTAGCCCCCTGCTGAGAAGGAGTTACAGTTCAGCTGCTCCAAGACGGGAACGGTAGTGCCTCAGCCTGCACAGCCTCCCATGATGCCATGCTGGGATGTCAGTGTCCAGGTTATGAATGGCAGGACTCTTAAGCTTAATGCCTTGCTGCACTGTTTGAAACTTGTGCATGCTTAAGGCATCCAGAGGCCTATGCACTAATCGGTGTTAAAAGGGACATAGCAATGTGTGTTACCTCCTGGATTTAGTGCGATGGTGCATTGGGCTTTAACGCCTGATTTACCTAACGAACAAGGCATAGAATGTGGTAACATTACTAAGGCCGTGTTAAAGATATCACAGCCATGCTGACACTGCTGCATTTCCCCATGCGAACTGTCCCAAAGTGCAGAGAATTTCCCACATTCCCTCAGACTCAAAAATAAGGCCTTCATGACCTTCTTGACCTGCTCTTACTCCCCTTCCCCACAAAAGTACAATTGGATATCCTTGGCCTGCAAATATCCTTAGCCTTCCAGACAGATAAGGGCCTTCAGTGGCCAGAAGACCCTGCCCTCTAGGCATAGTGCCTCTCTGGGCCCACAACCCCAGCTAGTTAAAGGTCACCAGGGCTACTTCCAGCCAGATAAGGGTCCATCTCTGCAGATAGATAAGAATTTCCCCAGCCCAGAAACCCCTACACTCCACCCTCTTCAGGCAGATAAGAGCGAACCTACCTTTCCAAAGACCAAAGTCTAAAATCTTTGTTATCAGGAGGGAACCAGTTTTCTTCCTGCCAGCTGCAGCAGTGAAATCAAAATGGTTGGGCTGACACACTGACTGCATGTTTTTGACTCTCTGACTCATGATTTTGATACCATGACTAGAAGGATGAGAACCAGCTTCCTCCTCCCACCAAACATTTTGAAGACTTTCTAGGGGTGAGTTTGGTCTGGGGGGGGCACTGGATGAGCATTTGCTGAGCCTGGAGGTCCTTATTTGCCTAGGGGAACAGGAGGACCCAGCAGCCCAGTTGAGTCCGTAAGGGAATGAGCCCAGAAGATCTTGTCTGCATATGTGTGGGGTATCAGATGGCTGAGGAAGCCATTGTCTGTGGTCAGGGCAGGGTGGTGGATGTAGGGTTTTTGAGCCTGGGGACCCTGAGTTAACACAGCCTACTAAGACAGTTCAGAAGCATTAAGCCTCTTATTTCTGCAGGATAGTGCATCCAATATTAATACCTAATGAGTTAATTTAAAAAAAAAAACTTTAAAAAGTTGGGTTATTTGCATGCACATTAGCAGGAACCAGCAGTAATGATAACGCCCATGTAAATAGCATTAACGCTAACGCCCAATAGTACAATGGACTATTCCCATGAATAAGGCATTTTTATGCCTGCAATAACCCCGTCTTTGTTCTTCTGTTCCTGCAGGTGAGAATGATGCAGGGGCACAGATTCTCCTGACACCCTTTGCCTATAGTTTGATGGTGCTCATGTGCCTGGTTTATTGCCTGATCTGATCTGCATCTGCTGTTCTTCCTTTGCTGGCTGGTTCATTGGCTTTTTAAATGGTTTTATAAACCACTGACTTGGGTTCCCAATGTATATTTATAATAAAAACTCTACAGTATTAGCAAATTGTGTGCTTTTCCTCTTAGGGCAAAAATAACTCCGTCATCTGAGTCACCTTACAGTCTGAGGCTGTTGATGATGGAACAGGGAGATAATCATTCATGTGATAACGAGGTTCTGGAAAGCTAATTAAGATAACTCTTCATTCATATTTGTAATGAAATACTACAGGACTTTATTTTCTTATGAGCGGTCTGGGAGAGTCCCTACTGAAATGTTTAGAGCCTGATTTATCAAGATCTCAGTCCCATAAACAGAAAAGGGGGGAGGGGGGAAGCCTTAGTGAATTGGCTCCTTACAGTCGGAGCAGCCTAGGGCCAAGACGTTTTGATGGGAATATACAACAAACATGCAGCGAGTGGAACAGTTAGCCTTCATTCTTTTGGATTTGTGTATTTCTGTTTTCATGTTATTATTTTTATTATTTATTGTATACCTATTACAATCCACTCTGCATATAGTATGGATGTTGCAGAAAATACATTAAAAAAAAAAAATGAATATGATAGGAGATCCAGCTGCTAGACAACAGGCAATGTCATTCTTCTGAGGAGAAACAGTTCTTCCTGAAAGCTTCTTAACCCTGAATGGTAGCCTTGAGCTGAAACGTGAGATGAGCTTATATTGCTCATGTTCAATAGTGCGACACTGCACACCGAGCAACTGAAAAGCTATGTTAAATAACACCGGAAGTCTGCAAAATGCACTGCTTCACTGTAGATCCTAATATAATGCATATCTACTATTTCATTGGGGTTACAGTATGAGCAAATACACTCTTATACTGTACATTTTCAGTGCCCAGCAATACTACCTACTTAATGGCATTATCCCTTTGCCATGTATTCTGCCACCAGTTAAAAATACCTCTAAGAAATACACAGTCAGTGGTGATTTTCTGCCAGGTCATGCCAGGTTGCTAACATGGAACCTTCTGTCATCAGCCGGCAATCTTTTAAAACTTCCTTCCTTTTCCCTATTTATTTATCTATTTAGATCATTTATATTTCACTAATGTCTTTCTCTTGGCAGATTGCAAGGTCAATATAAAATAAAATCATAGCAATACATAAAAATTCCAAAATAGTAAAAACTTTGAACTCACAAGTTCACACAAACATCAATTACCACATCATAACTCAACAGCCCATTTCATCATATCATCCATAGTTTGATAATAAGGCGATCAAACAAAATACATCAAGTGCCATACTTGACACAAAGAATACTCAGGCAGAGAGACCCTGACCAAATGCAGAATAAGGAGGACCAGGAAGTATAAGTAGAAACGTGCTGAGAAGAATTGAACTGGAAACCACAACAAGCCAGCCTCTATAAGCAGAGCAACAATGGAAAAACAGAAACATTAGTATTCTTCATAAAATATTAAATAATACAATTAAGAAATCATCAATCATAATAGTAAAATCATAGTCATAAAAAGAATAAATATTTCAAACCAGTTAACAAATAGAATATCCAAAATTGCCCAAACACCAATAAAATATTTCAAAACATCTGATGAATAAAAAAATCCAATAATTAAAATGTTCCAATATTTCCCAAAAAAACCCCAATAAAATATTTCAAAACCATAGAAACATCAAATTGCACCCAATAATTAAAACTAATAAAGATTTTAAAAATGTCCTGTTCTCCATACCTGGGATCTTTTGATGTCCAGTCACCTTGAGATTGTCGTGGATTGGGAAGGTAGGGCCACACAAACTTTATCTTCACACACACACACACGCACATACACACACACATGCATACATACATATACACACACATTCATTCGCTCACACACTCCATCTCTTATACACATGCCTATACTCTCACACACACTTGCTCTCTCTCCCTCACAGACACATTATGGGGTAGATTTTAAAACAAGTGTGTGCATGTTTTAAATTAAGGAGCGGACTGAGAGAGAACTTTCCTATACTCCTACCTACCCTTCCTCCCTTTTCCCCTCTCCTCCCTGACCCCTAAACCCACCCTATCCTCATTTTTCTTGTTTAGGAACTTACCTGCACCTCCAAGCAGGAGTAAATTCCACACGCCGGGTGGCCACTGTCCTGGTTGGCCCCCGTCCCACCCTGCCCAAACCCCTCCCCCCAGCCCGTCCCTTTCAAGGAGCCCGGTACTTCCGTGCATACTGGGGGATATGTGCGTGGCCGGGCTGTTTTAAAAATGCGCTCAGCGCGTGCACGGCCCAGCCACACCCGTATCCCCTAGTGTTTACACACACCGGGCTTTTGGCAGTAAGTGTGTGTGTAAGCATGCCTGTGAGAACCTAAATGTGACACACAGGCTCTCAAGGGACATGCACACACATACATGCACACAGGTACTTGCACACAGGCTCTCATACAGACACACACACAACCACACAAGTTCTCACACAGACACAAGCTCTCACACAGACACACAGACACAAACACATGATCACAAGCTCTGACACAGACACACAGACACAGACTTTCACACAGACCACACACACACAAACACATGATCACAACCTCTGACACAATCATACACTCAAGCTCTCTCACAGACACATACACATGAACACAAGTTATGACACATATACACACTCAAGCTCTGACAGACACACACATGCACACAAGCTCTGACACAGACACACACACATGAACACAAGCTCAGACACACCCACTCAAGGTTTGACACAGACACATAAACACAACCTCTGACACAGACACACACACAAGCTCTGACACGGACATGCACACAAGCTCTCACATACACATGCACACAAGCTCTGACTCAGACACATACACACAGGTTTTTACACACACACACATGGCTTCCTTTCTCCAGACCACAGTGGGATGAGCTCCACCATGACCCCATGGGCTACTCTTTCCTTCAGCCCCACCGACCTTTCTCTGAAGGGGGGGGGGGGGAGGAGGGCGGGAGCCGGAAAGCTGTGAGTGCACGCATGCAACTAAAAGGGGAAACTGCTGTGGCCTTTCCTCATTTTTGGCCACCAGCGGGTTGAGCTTCACCGGCGGCCCTCCTCTCCATGAACTTTTCTCATTTTTGGCTGCTGTCAAGTTGAGCTCCGCTGGTGGCCCCGCAGCCTCTCCTGCTGACGCCCTCCCCCCCACCCAGGTGTGCTTCCCTGTGCAAATGCATGGTGTGCACACCCAGTTACACCAGGCCTGATTAAAAGTAGAGTGAACCTTTGTAATTTTCTCTACATAAATCCTACCTACATCTTTACAGATAAGGGAGTTGTCAGAAGTCCCCTGGGCAAGGTTACCATAAGCTCTTTAGTTAAAGAAAAATGCACAATATTGATTGCATTTTGGATTTTTAAAGCACCTTTTTTTTTTTTTTTTTTTTTTAGCAAAATCAATATGGTTCCTATTATATTTCAGTAACATAGATAAACCTTTTTATCTGATGGCAAAAGTGACTTTCTCCATCTGCATTCAGATTTTTTAAAGCACCTTTTGACTCAAGCAATTTTAGAAGAAAACCAAGAGTTCATATTTCTCCTAGGATGGGTAAAGCCTTTCACAGGACCAGTAGAGTCTAGAATGTCATACGTTGTCTGATGAACATAAGGTATGCCATACTGGGTCAGCCCAAGGGTCCGTCAAGCCCAGTATCCTATCTCCAACAGTGGCCAATCCAGGCCATAAGAACCTGGCACGTACCCAAACATTAAACGGATCCCATGCTACTGATGCTGGCAACAAGCAGTGGCTATTCCCTATTGATTGATAGCAGTTTATGGGCTAATCCTCCAGGAACTCGTCCAAACCTTTTTTAAACCAGGACTCACCCACCCTTGGAGGAGAGTTGCAATCCAGTTTAGCTGCTAGCGCAGAACAACTATATATCCAAACTGTGTCAGATCAATCGTTCTCTGGTTAGTTACTCAGTCAGGATGATGAGGTAAAAATCGGACTCTTTATCATTTTAAAACTACAACAAATTAAAAAGTAATGAGCTGGAGTTGAAGGTGGAGGCTATTGCTGGTTCCAATCTGGTACCTTTTTTTTTTTTAATTTTCTAGAGAATTACCACTGTAGATGTAATTCTACCAATTACATCTACCAATGTAGAGTAATTCCTACATACAATATCTCATAAACACCCAGGTGGAAGGGCAGCTAATGCATATGCTTCTAATGTATTAAAGTCTTTCCCTTACAGATGTCAGTCTGATCTCATTTACAATTGCTTGCTTCCTCCTTTATTTTCCTTCTGCTTTTCTCTCTGGCTTTGTATCCGTCTGTCTGTTCTGTTTGGCGCTCTCTTTCTGCTCAGCACATATCCTTCCCTTTTCTCTCTGACCTAGGGCTTCATCCTCAGGAAACCGAACGCAGCCTTGTTATCTCGCTTGGAGACTGTATGGACCTCTCCCGGGTTTCCATGGCGACTTCCTTCAAACCAAATGCTTGTTTGTGTGTTTCAATGGATCTGTTCTTTTTTTTTTTTTTTTAGTTTTTCTAAAGAATGGCTCTTTTCCTGGAGTCCTCCACAGTCACAAATGCTCATTAAGAGCCAGACTGGCTGCTAACCTTTTGTTGGTGGTCAGATCAATGCTGTGCTTCCCTCGAGATCAGGTCATAGAGACGTGCTGAAAGTTTTGTTGGCTGTGGTCTGTCTTCCTCCAATGGAGAAAGGTAGTTGGTGGACTCGTGACACCGCAGGCTTTGCTTTCCCCAGGATGGATTTGGCACAGGAGTGGGGAATGTTTCAGTCTGCAGTCAGTGAGAAGTTCCAGTGGGTTCAGTAGGGACCTGCACAGTGGACCTGGATTTGATTCACAGTTAGTAGATCACTGGATCAAATAGGTTTGGTAGGACAAGGGACTTAGGCCCATAGAATAACTATGCAAGTCGCAAGATATGGAAAGTAATCTCCGAATCTCTAGTGCGAGCTCATGGCTTGCTTTAAACATATCAAAGTTTGCAAAAGGTTCTTTTTCAGAACAGGTGCGGGAGGTATTCCCAGGTAGTCCTGAAGATTATTACTCTGATAAAAGAAAACAGATAGGCGAGACGGCGTGAGTTTACAACAGCACCGTTTTTATTTAAGCTGTTGCAGTGTTTTCAGTTTAACAGAGGATGGTATGCCATGCTAGGCCGACTGCATGAATGGCACACACACACGGTAGGCTACAGGAATGATGTTATACTTTTGGAGCAGGCCTCTGGGCCTTCCTTAAACTTTGAATTGTTGAACTGGTGGAGGGATCTTGATTTCCTGTCCCTTCTCCAGCCGCTTTTCACTGTCAATGAGATAGTTCACTCCATCGATGACCAATTGTACCAGTTCCACCTGGAATAACACAAAATAATAAAAATGAATAGTAAAATAATAATAAAAATAAATACATAAATAAAAACACCAACTGAAAGAAGGAATTCAAAAAAGAATCTAAAAACCTATCTTTTTGAAGCAGCATTTACCAGAAACAATCAGCTGGTAATACCTACTCTGTAGAGCCTACGGAGCCTGGATGCCTGGAACGCCCTTCTGGAGGAAGTGGTGAAGACTAAAACTGTGAAGGATTTCAAAGGGGCATGGGATAAACACTGTGGATCCGTACAAGGCTAGAGGATGGGAATAAATAAAGCTAAACCGGCACAGAGCGGCAGTTACTACCCTTAAGAGAAACATGGGGGAAACCTGCACGGAGCAGCAGTGACTGCCTTGGGAAGCTTGCTGGGCAGACTGGATGGACCATTTTGGGTTTTTTTCTGCCGTCATTACTATGTTACTATGACCTTCTTCCCCACCCCCCTTCGCCCCTTTGCCACCCAACCAATCCTCACAACCCTGGTACAACTTAGCTTACTGTTTTCTGATTTACTTTTTAAATTTATTTAAATTTATTTCTATTTCTTTTAATATTTATCTCTGATGTTTTTATTCTGTTAGTTATATTCTGTCAAACTGTCCACGTAATGTTCTTATTATTATTATGTATGTACTGGTTGTTAACCGTTTTGACTACCCCCCCCTCCCCCCGGTAAAAAAAAAGGGTATATAAAAACTGTCTAAATAAATAAATTAAAGATTACTAATGATTTCTGTACATCGGATCACCTTTTTGTTCTATTTAGTGATCCAAGGAAAGGAGGAAAGGCTTCAAAGGCTACAATCACAAGGTGGCTGAAGGAGGCGATCAGGTGGACATATTTCTAAGGGTCAGACTGTGCCTGCAGGTTTACGAGCTCACTCGACTTGTTCTCAGTCGACCTCTTGGGCTGAGACTCAGCAGGTGTCTCCGCAGGAGATTTGCAGGGTGGCTACATGGAAGTCACTGCACACTTTCACCAGGCATTATCGTTTGGATGTTGGTGAAAATGTTCTGCGAGCAGGACTCTTCAGGTCCCACTCAGTTTAGGGGAACTTAAGTACATACCAGAAGTCTGGTCTGATCCGGGTATGTACAGGGAAAGGAAAGTCGGTTCTTACCTGCTAATTTTCATTCCTGTAGTACCACGGATCAGTCCAGAGACCCGCCCATTTACTGGAGGGGAGAGTCTGCCACTCGCACTGTTGTTTGGTACTGTGTTGTACATAGTGCAGAGTTTTGGAGGTTTCCAATGTTGTTCACTTACTTTACTTTTGGGAAACGAGGTTTCCTTTGTTTGGGTCACTTCACCTTCCTCCTGCTTGTGAGGGGAGGGAGTTTGCTTACAAAGTCGTTAATGCTACTATCATCTTGGCTTGGGTACAGGTCAGTACTGAGGGACTGCAGGTGGCACTCTGGGTTATGCAGCAGTGTCGGTGAAACTTTCTCTGTCTCCATCTGCTGGCAGGGAGGCAAAACCCAGGATTCTGGACTGATCTGTGATACTGCAGGAACGAAAATTAGCAGGTACGAACCAATTTTCCTATAGCGAGCAATCTCTACCTGTCCATCCTCACTGCACTCATGTATCAGTGGATAGGATTTTCACTGCAAATTTCTTTCATTCATTCCCCTTTAGTAGAGGTTTAGGTTTTTTCAATTGCTTCATTTGCAGTAGTTAAGTTAAAACGGGGAGTAAAGAAAGCACTCCTCAATTACGGAGGGTGATGTTCACTAAGCTGCCTAGCATCGAAGTACATGGGTACTTTTGTACCCTCAAATGTGTTCCCAGTTTTCAATGAGAAAGCTATTTAGGTAGTTTCTCTTTGAAACTTTGCTAACACCCGGGTAGAAATGGAGCCACATGTGCTCCCCCTGCTATACCTGTAGTTAGGATTAGGTGGGGGAAATGCCTGGAATATTCGATAGACTTGCATCGTTGTCTTCCCGGAACACCTATATTTAGGACCTGATTTATGAGGCTTTCCTCCCATTCTGTGTCTACAAGATAAGAGCCTAGTGCATCGAGTCCTTAAAGCTGCTAAATCCAGCCACCGAGTGATATTTAGCTGCTCCTCCTTGTGCAGTTTTCCAACAAGGGATCTAGTTGCCTAACTCCATAGTTAGGTGGTTTGATCCCTTTAGAAAGTCATCTTCCAGAATGTTAAAACATGCACTTTCAAGAAGCAGAAATAGGGAAAGGACATCTAGCGGTCGATATTCAAAAGCCATTTATTCGGACAACTGAAAAATTATCCATCTAAATGACAAAACTGGCATAGAGACTTATCTGGATAAATTCTAGCCTGATAGCTACTAATCTGGCTAGAATTTAGCTGGACAAGATGGGAGGAGCGGAGCTAGTCGGATAAGTTAATTAGCTAACTCCGATAGTCAAAGTTAGCCAGTTAACTTATCCGGCTAACTCCGATCGTGCTACTGACATCTCCTAGAGTTAGCCACATAAACATATCCGGCAAACTTTAAGATAGCCGGGTATATTCAGTGTTGAGACTTTGCCCCGGAATATACCCTGCTAATTAGCTGGAAGCGTTTATCCGGCTGACTGACTGAATATAGCCCCCTACAAAGATAGTATGAATAGTGCAATAGTGTCTCTGCTACACCTAACGTTCAGAAATACACAGAGAAAACAGTGAGATAATGAGACCTTTTACATCAGACCTTGGCAGGGTTGTGCCTGTGTTACTGATTTTCATGATAAGACATAACTATCACACATATGTGTTCTTCATTCTGTGGTCCTGTACAGGCTGCAGTACTGTTGTCTCATTCTACCTTTGCCGTACACAACAGTGAGCGCGGGAATTACCTCAGATTTTCCCAGGCGGTCCAGATTTGAGATGTCAAAGGTGCTACCGACCGCGGCAGTGTCCACCCCTCCAGTTCCTCTCATCTGCAGCCGGAGGTTCTCTAGGATTTTTGGGAAGCGTGCATCCTGAAAAAGAAAAGTAGACTCCGTGGTGATTTTGTGCTGGGTCATGCCAGGTCACCGATATGGAACCTTCTGGAATTTAGTGGCCTGGGCATGACAAAGGGAGGGGAAGAAAGGGTGCCAGTGGCCTGTGTGGCACCAAGGGAGGAAGAAGAATAAGGCACTGTGGAGAGCAGCAAAGGCAGGATGGATAGGGAGAGAAGGCAATGCCCTCCTGTTTTAAAAAGAAGATACAGGCATCTGTGATTTTGTTTATGTGCCGGAGGAAGAATGGAGAGGAGGGAATGGGAGGCGTAAAAGGTACTCATGACTTGACTCACGGTTGACAATTACCCCAGGAATGCCATTTTTGGCAGCCGCAGCTTCAGTGGAGGGTGGGCATCAGATGCTAAGTAGCCTCTATGTCATACAAAGCCCTGGATGTCTGCCCAGTGCGTCTGCTCGCCCTTAGTTTGGATTTCACAGAGCCAGGTAAACACGCTCACCAGACCCAGGCCCTACCGAACAATTTTAGCCTTTCCATACTTTGAGAGGGAGGCAATCGCAGCCCACAGAATCTTAAAAAAGTCATTGCACAAGGAAAAAGTGACACACGGCCATGCAAAGCCCAACAGCAGCTGAAGGCAGCCGGTTGATTTATCCTGTGCTGGTGCTGAGGAATGAATGCTTCTGGTGTCTGGAGTGCCGGTGGGCGCATTCTGCCACATCCCACGTTCAGCACCCACGCAGGCCTCATGTCTTGTGGCTGCAGGAAGACCTTTTCAGCAGTGAAATTCTGACCTTCCATCTTGATTTATTGCCAAAGGCTATCACAAAGGCCCCATCTCCGCACACTGGTGTCTGAGTGGAGGCCGTCTCTTGCTTTTTCTTTCTTTTTTCCTGCTACCCAGCCTTGCCCTCTGTGCTGCCTTTGGCCGTTCGGACATCACAGACCTATCCCTTTCAGCATTCACCTTGCTCAGCTTTGGTAAGTTGATGTGGACTCCGGCCCTCAGGCCAGTGCCCAGGTTGGAAGGGCAGGTCAAGACGTAGCCCAGCCTCTCGTTCCACATAAACTCCCAGCCTCTCTCCTGGATTAAGCGCTCCACCTAGAAGAGAAACAGAAATAGAGTAAACCCCCTTTTTTTTTTCTGCTTCACGGCTGCTGCTGCGCCTCCTCCAGTCGCCTGCTTTTTGTGAGGACGTGCAATTTCTCTTTTCACATTTCCTGTTGCCATAAGTAATAAACAAACAGGCTGCAGTAAGAGGCATTAGAATTTAACTAAAAGCCTCAGTAAGGCAAATCCTCCTTTTTTTCCTTGCTCAATAGATTACAATACTCTTATGTTCTATTTGTGTGTCTAACTGTAACTCTCCTACTTCCTGTAAATATAGATTGCTGACTGTTTATTCGATATTGGAGTTAAGATTGTATTTGTCTGAATGAGGGATAAAAGCTGCTCATATTACTTGTAAGCCACCACTGCAGTGTTTTAAATCCCTGGTGAGCTGCCATTTCCTTCTGTCCAGGATTTAAACAATGGATTTTTTCTGATGTCTAAAAAGAGCCCATATAAGATGATCTTGATGCCTGTATGCATTGTACAATCATGTGAAAATATCATTAGATTTATTGAGCTCACGTTTAGGGCTGAAGCTCACATACACTTTGTACGTGCAAACCTCAGCCCGAAATTTCAAAGGAACAAAAAGAAGTGACCACATAACGCCCATATTGACCTCACTTCACTGGCTCCCTATTACTGCACGTATTGCCTACAAATCAATGACCATAATCCACCAAATTCTAAACAATGATCATCAAGGTCTTAACACCCTAAACATAATTCCTCAAAATCCTCCAAGAAACCTACGCTCTAATAACTCAAGTTACCTAAACATCCCCACCATCAAAGATGCGCATCTGGCAACCACAAGAGAAAGGGCCTTTTCCATTGCCTCCCCTAAACTTTGGAACACCCTACCTAAATTCCTGAGAACCCAACACGACCTAAAAGCATTCAAAAAAGACCTAAAAACACTAATATTCCGCAAATTCTACAAGGACCTTCAGATGTCTCATCATCCCAACTCTCAACTGAACTCTCAGCTATAAACCCCTTAATACCTTCTCTCCATCCTGAACCTGCATACCCTCCTCATCCAACCTAATAATGCTTTCTGGACTTGATATGTTTATTTCTGAAAATGTTCACATTGTTTTACTGTTGCACAACTGCTAAGAAAAATGCATTCTTTGTAAACCATTATGATGGCTCTACCGAATGACGGTGTATAAAACTCAACAAATAAATAAATAAATACATAAACTGGGCAAACTGGTGGCCTAATTGGTAAAAGTGGTCATTTCCTTCACACATGCATGTTACAAAATTTGAAATTTTACTCACGTAACAGCCCAGCAAGTACTAAGGAAAATACACAAGTTACTTCTCCACGGCAAAATGATTAAAATTAGGAGCGCAAATACTCGCATATAGGAGATTTGCACCACTTATCCAGATACATTTTTACTTCTCTGGATAAATGGCAGCTTTGCTGTCACTTAATCACATAAACCGCTACTTATCCAGCTATGTTGAAAATACATGCTGCGTATGTTTTAGACACACGAGCGTGTTGGGTAGATTTAGGCGCATTTTACATAGCGTGCACATATTCATGTGCACAATCTATAATACATGAGCCTGAGCGCGCACACCACTCTACATGCGTATATGGGCTGCATGCGCTCATGTTTTTTATTGTCTTCATTTAATATGTGCCTGGCTATTTTAGAGTTTACACAAGTACTGGGTGCCCAAGCAGTGCTGCTCCAGAGTTCTTTAAAAATCTATTGACAATCGCAAAGTGCTGGTGTTGCGGACCATCATTTCTTTACCCAGGAGGCTGGAAAAACGTTTTCTGTCCTTAAAATGTGATCTGGACAAACAAGTGGTGAGGCCGGCCACTGTTCAGTCAGCCATCTAACTCTTCAGAGAATGACTACTATATCTAGCTGGGGAGTTTTCTGGAGTCACCCTGAGGACAGGGCAGGTTACTGATGCTGCTGGAGAGAATTACCTCCTTTAGGCCTCTGCAAAACCTCTCAAAGACCCGCTTCATGTTTCCTCCTTTCTCCATGGATATGATGCGGGAATGGTCTTCTTCGTTCACCCAGATGAGGAAGGTTTTCTCATTATTATGCCTTGAGAATACGACAAAAGAAAAAAAAAAGAGTGTAGGAGTGTATAGGGACAAGGTAGGAGCAGGTAGATATGGAGATCCAACATCAATCATTCTTTCTAATGCCGAAAAAGCTTGGGAGTCTTGCAGGAGAAGGCTGGTGTGTAGATGCCCTGTTTATCTAAGCCCTGCTACTGTGCTGTTCTTGCAGAGGGTGTCTGTGCTTTGGGACACAGATTCATGAAGGTGTAATACAGCATGTGTGCCCATATTGTGTCATAAATTAGGCAGATGCGTTTGTGTGTCAATCAGTGTGTACATGAGCATGAATATTTATTTGTATTTGCTTGGCTTGGCTTGTAAATGTGTGTGGAAGTGCGTCTGCATGCAAGAGTGTAAGCCAGGACATCTTATTCATATACACAAAGAGTAAATATCACAAATGTCAAAAGAATGAAAAAAAATCAGAGTAAGAAGACTACGTCATTAAATATGGCTATGATTCACATAAAACCACACCAAGCCAAAATATCCAAATATGAATTCCAAAATGGTCCCTATATTAGATTATATTGCT
Source organism: Rhinatrema bivittatum (assembly GCF_901001135.1). Taxonomy (NCBI): domain Eukaryota; kingdom Metazoa; phylum Chordata; class Amphibia; order Gymnophiona; family Rhinatrematidae; genus Rhinatrema; species Rhinatrema bivittatum. The sequence continues at coordinate 64,775,650 of NC_042627.1, read as the reverse complement.
TAACCTTACTCTTCAAGATATAAGTAAGTCCTTCAGGGCTAGCCAGTTTGAACCCTAAAATGTCCCCATATGCTGATATTGGGATTAACCTTCCATGATGTGGCTGTCAATAGCCAATCTGGTTGCATGTGTAATGTGGTTAATCAATTTCACAGCCTTCTGTGATAGCAGCCAGAACATGTCTGATGAGTGGGAGAGGGGAAAATGAATACAAACCTGGGGAGGGAGGGTGACCTGGGGATAAAATGTAGCGGGAAGTGAAGTGCTTGGATTCTGAATAAGTTATGCTTCTACTCTTCACTTCAAATGTCCTACAGCAGGTTGATGAAACCCACCTCATTTCAGTTAATTGACTGGAGCTAAGATTTGGTTACCATTTGGTTGCCATGAGAGACCTTCATAGAGCACTTGTGCTGTCCACTAAGAGGCCATGTTGGCTGTACTAATGGGCTGCCATGAAGTTTCCAACTGATCAACCCACCAGCCACCCCACCCCCATCTCATAGCCCACATAGGACAAGAGAACTAAGAGGTTTCTCTCATTTTATTGTCTATGGGCAAGAGGTTTAGAAACATCTGACCATGAAAACAAACGTCACCATAAGAGACAGCTGAAAACAAGAGTTAGAAAGTATTCTATCACTCAACATACCAGATTCCACGAGCATCAGGCCAATCGCGAGCCATCCCTGCAGCTGTCAGCAAGGGGGACACAGGCTTATCAAACAGGAAATGATCCTTAGAAAAGAAGGAGAGAAATCCTTGAACCAGGAAGAACTAACCCCGTAGCAAGCAATCAAAAGTCCCAGAAGACACTCCAAGGGCCCAGATGGTCATTCAGGACGCAAGCATATTTTGTCTTTTCACATATACAGCATTGTGTTAAAGTGCATTCATCCCAAGCCTTCACTGCTTTCTCTTCTTCACTCCTCCCTCCTTCTTCGAAAGACTTACAATATCTAATCATTTGCTTGTTATCCCAGAGAACTATTACCTGTGAAGTTTCAATGATGCAAACACTGATACGGAAAATAAAACGGCAGAGAAAATGACTGGGAAAGAATCATTAAACTGAACACCCCCCCCCCCCCTCTCTAAAGGGTTTAAGAAGTTACAAAAAGTCAGACTAATTTAATGACCATGTCCAGACAGATAGTGTAATCCACTTAGAATATAAGAAATCTCAATTAAATAAGAAAATAAACAAACAAATAAATAAAGTGAAATGTTGGTGCTGGTTCCACAATGTCAGGACTGCAATTTTCCCCCAAACCCCTTATTTACTGCTTCCCTTAGGCAAACTAGGCGGTTGCTTAGAGCGCCAAGATTTGTGGGGCGGCTAAATCCCAGAGCCAATAACATCAAAGAAGGGAAATGTGTGCTGGAGCCACTGCCGCTGGTGGGAGGGAGCGCTGTGCTGGAGGTGAGTGCACCAGACACTCTTGCACCGGCTCTGCCATTTACTGTAGCGCTCTGCTGTCGTCCTGCCTAAGCAGTGACACTGGTCTGCTGCACTGAGACCGTGAGAGGCAATGGAAAGAGTGGCATGAGAGAGAGAGAAAGAGAGAGACGTCCTGTTAGATAAAGCAAGAAGCGATTGAAAAGGGAATGCATCAAAGAAACAGAAAGAAAGTAGGAAGCAGAGACCCCTGCATAGGAAAGCACAGTAAGAAACTGTTCTGGAAGGCAGAGACATTTTTCAGAGGGAAATACAGATAACGATATTAAGAAGATACAGCAAATAGGCACGGTTGCATCCTATCACATGTTTGCAACGTCCTAGAGTTTTCTTACATCAATCAGCTGCTGCTGCTCTTTTTCCGTCATCTCGCTGAGTCGATAGTACCGGCCGGTTAGGTCTCCCTTCAGCCCATTCAGCGCGTCCATTTGCACCTTCTCCACCTCTCGCCTTTCAGCGCGGGAACAAGCAGGGGGCAGGCTGAGTCCTCGGATGCTCCTCCCAGTGCGGACGCGGGAGGACAGGACGTAGCGCTCGTCAAAGAAGCCAGACTTAATCTTAGAATAACAGGAACAGAAATGTCAGAAAAGGCACTGCGGACCTCGCTGGCCTGGGGCTCGGAGACACACGGATCTTTTTTTTTTTTTTAATGAGCAAGCAATAGCTTGGATGGCAAGAGGTGAGCATGGCGTCTGTGCCTGTCTGCATGTCCATAGACATTGTATGTAGGAGAGCCTGTGCAAGAATTCAAGTCCTAGATGGTCAGCACGGAGCATTGAGTTTTGGATGACGTGAGATGGCGTTATGGAAGAATTCTGAAGATTTGTTGGATGCACATAATCTCAAATGGAAGGGTTCTTGAGATGGTGGGAGATGGGAGATCGCTGGTAGAAGACCTGACCAAAATGGCACTGAACGATGATGATAAGATGGAGAGATGAGGGCGGTGGATGTCTGCAATTTTGGAAGATAATAAATGGGGATAATGATGGGGGACCAACAGACTGAAGTGAAAAGGTTTGAAGGAATGGATTCCTTACTGGTAAAACAGGGAGATGGTCTGGCATTCCCAAATGATGCCAATAATGATAATAATTAGCATTTAGATGGTGATTTTTGTCCTGAAGCTCTTTACAGCTCTAGTTTTTCAGAAACCACCTCGAGGGTGGAATACTTAGCTATCGGTTTTAGTGGCTTATCTTCACGATAACTTCCAAAGAGCTGAGGGCAGAAGAAACCATAAGGAAAGGTGCCCTGCTATTAATAGCACTTGAGGGGGTGCCTGGGGGTGCGTTAGGAAAGCGGGCGCGGAGGGTTCACCGCCTGCTTTCAGCGCATTTTAATTTCATTGGTCCCAAAATGTTTAAATTGTACCCCAGTTCTGGAGGATGCCTGCAGAATAAAATATATCTAAAGAGCTTCATTTTCAGGTTTTATTTTATTTTACCTGGGAGCTGCAATGTTGGAAGAAATCAGTGGAAAATGACTTTTTCCACGGGTTTTCCTCTTGTGTATTATGTCAGTCTTCCACTGAATTTTTTGTGCTCAAACATTGAAATTCTCAGGCAAAATAAAATAAAACCTGAAAACAAAGGTCCCTAATATATCTATTGTCATTGAAATAATAAATAAAACCATTGTGCATGGAAGGAAGTTCATTTTTTTCTACTAATTACTGTAGATAACCACGATATTACACCTTTTTAACTATTTGCTGTCTAGATAATCATTGGTTCTCACTGGTTTTCTGAATACTATCCCTGTTTTAGTTGGCAGGAGATGGGGGAAGCTTTTCTTAAAATTTTAGTTGAATATAAATTTCCGATGAAGGCTGTCTTGGCCTATCCAAAATCATTTATTGCCAAAAAAAGAACAAAAAAATCACCCTAAAATGTTGATCTTCCTTCTACTCTGTCTATTGTTTTCTTAAAAAAAAAAAAATCACAACTTGTGTTGCGTTCTGACAGTGAGGGCCATCATGTTTAGGCAATTTAGGCATAAAATCAGCCCACAAATATACTCCTCGGACCTGCCCATTTCTCCCTTATGATTACTCATTAATCGTGCTTGTGCTCATGCTTTTGCTTTTCCTGGCCTGTGTTTCCTTATGCTGGACCTATCGGAGCCACAAGAATTTAAACAGACCCTGACCTTCCAAATGCTATTCTTTTTTTTTTTTTTCAGTTTATCAGTGGGGGTATTTTATTATTTTGACTTAAAGACATAAGAACATTTCCAAATCTGGCTTCTAGTAATAGGAAGAATCTTTAGCTCTTGCATAGGTCTGCTGAGTCAATCTGTGTAACACACGTGGAAGAATGTTTTACAAACCGATTGTTAAAAAAAGCACTTTTTAGTAATGTTGAGTTACTGGTGGCTTTTGTTTGCTTTTATGAATCTTAGGCAGTGACCCCCCCCCGAAGGAAAGACTTACGAAATGAATAGGAAAGCGGGTGAAAGTTAGTCCCTGGACCATTCAAAAAGAAAAGGAATTGGGAGCAGTCAGTTCTCAGGTAGGGCGAGCTGGGGAGGGAAGCAGGAGATACAGTCATGAATTTTACATGTCGGCAGATGGATAAACATGGAGGTAGATGAACCTTAATCACCGGATTATTAGAGGAAGAAGGGCGTGGTCATTTCCCAGACGGTTAGAGACCTGCTGGGACGCAGCAGGTGTTACATTGGGTAGTGGTGTGAGTAGCACAGTCATTTTCTAGGTGTTCTGCACAGAAACTGCTGTCCCGTGGCTCTCCAGTGGCTTTACCTCAATGGTGAGATGTTGGGCATTTACACACCTTGCTGGCATCCAAGTCAGTGGGATGTTTCATGGTTCGTGGGTTGTAGCCATTGTGTCTCTCCTGAATAACAGGGTCAAAGATTTCCGCAAACACCTGAAATATTGAAAGGCAATAATTAGACACCTTTGGTTATGGTCTTGACAGCAGAAATTATACTCAAAGAGGTTTCGGTTTACCCAAGGAAAAGATAAGTATCAGCTCTAGATGGGATGGTGATGCTGTTTTTCCCAGGGTTTAATTTGTAGACAAAATGGGTGACCAAAATGATAAAGGGGATGGAACAGCTCCCCTATGAGGAAAGACTGAAGAGGTTAGGGCTGTTCAGCTTGGAGAAGAGACGGCTGAGGGGGGATATGATAGAGGTCTTTAAAATCATGAGAGGACTTGTTGCGTCCGTCGGTGCTAGACGGCTTCGCCCCGTTTGCCTCACCTTGTTCACGGCTTCATCTGCAAGCCGACCTCTCTGGCATCCCCAGAACGGCTATGGTGCTGCCTCCCGCCATGCTCTTCCCAAGGGCCTACTAGGGTGTGCGCGCGCACGCCACCCACATCTTTATTCCAGCATTGGCGCGAACCTCGGGGGCGTTCCCCTCTACTGACGTCACGCCATCCGGGTATATAGCCTGTACTAAGTTGCTAGCTCGTTGAGTTAGCAAAGGATTGGTCTCAGCCGGTCTAAGCTACTCTGCCGCTTCCGTGCTGCCGCTGGAAGCTTTCTCTCTGCCCTTCGGGGTATTTCTAACCTGGGTACCCGCTCCTCGGGGGCCCTCTGCGTTATTTCAGGTGCCTTACAGGGATCAGGTACTCGCTCCTCGAGGGCCTGCTCTCCCTGCCTCGGTGCCACTACCAACTTCTTCAACCTGGTGGAATCGCATACCCACAGCAACCATGTGCGTAATCTCTCAGTCTATCTCATCCACAGTGCTACCTTGCTGGGAAACCTACACCGGAATTCCCCTATACCAACGGGGTGAGAAGGGTCCCCTCTGCCGAGGGTCCTGAGACTGCTACTTACAGACTACCTCACTACTGCCACCTCTGGTGGTATTTATTTTATTTATTTGAAAACTTTTATATACCGGTATTAGTATGCAAACATCATACCGGTTCACATTGTAACTAAAGGCAGAAATTACAATCAACAGGGAGGGGAAAACAAGGAGGATTATACATAGAGCAGGGGGCATAGAAAGTTAAAGCATTAAAACTGTAACGAGCTATTTAGAGGAATATATACAAGTTTAGGCAGATTATTTACAAGAGTTGAGGCTGTAACGTGCTATTTACAGGAAAGAATACAAATTTAAGTGGGTTACTTATAGGAAAGTATAGGAGAGGGTTCAGGAGGGCGGGGGTTGGTAGGGGAGGGGGAGGAGCAATAATTTAGGGTCAAGGGGGGGGAGGGGGAGGTTAGTCAGGGTAGGCTATACCTCAAGCTGCACAATAAAAGAACTAACTCTATGTTTGTGCGTCTGCTTTTAGCCCAGTACTGTGGCGCCTCACGGGGCTCCTCCCCGTGGGCGTGGTCATCTGCCTCAGTACCTAAGAATCCACCCAAACACTGCTTAACCATAACAGGACTAGAACGGGTAAATGTGAATCGGTTATTTACTCTTTCGGGTAATACAAGGACTAGGCGGGCACTCCTTGAAGTTAGCAAGTAGCACATTTAAAACTAATCAGAAAATTCTTTTTCACTCAACACACAGTTAAGCTCTGGAATTTGTTGCCAGAGGATGTGGTTAGTGCAGTTAGTGAGCTGGGTTTAAAAAAGGTTTGAATAAGTTCTTGGAGGAGAAAAGTCCATTAACTGCTATTAATCAAGTTGACTTAGGGAATAGCCACTGCTGTTACTGCCAACATAAGAACATAAGAAAATGCCATACTGGGTCAGACCAAGGGTCCATCAAGCCCAGCATCCTGTTTCCAACAGTGGCCAATCCAGGCCATAAGAACCTGGCAAGTACCCAAAAACTAAGTCTATTCCATGTTACCATTGCTAATGGCAGTGGCTATTCTCTAAGTGAACTTAATAGCAGGTAATGGACTTCTCCAAGAACTTATCCAATCCTTTTTTAAACACAGCTATACTAACTGCACTAACCACATCCTCTGGTAACAAATTCCAGAGTTTAATTGTGCGTTGAGTAAAAAAGAACGTTCTCCGATTAGTTTTAAATGTGCCCCATGCTAACTTCATGGAGTGCCCCCTAGTCTTTCTACTATCCGAAAGAGTAAATAACCGATTCACATCTACCCGTTCTAGACCTCTCATGATTTTAAACACCTCTATCATATCCCCCCCTCAGTCGTCTCTTCTCCAAGCTGAAAAGTCCTAACCTCTTTAGTCTTTCCTCATAGGGGAGTTGTTCCATTCCCCTTATCATTTTGGTAGCCCTTCTCTGTACCTTCTCCATCGCAATTATATCTTTTTTGAGATGCGGCAACCAGAATTGTACACAGTATTCAAGGTGCGGTCTCACCATGGAGCGATACAGAGGCATTATGACATTTTCCGTTTTATTCACCATTCCCTTTCTAATAATTCCCAAAATTCTGTTTGCTTTTTTGACTGCCGCAGCACACTGAACCGACGATTTCAATGTGTTATCCATTGGATCTACTTAGCATTTGGGTACCTGCTAGGTACTTGTAGTCTGGTTTGGCCACTGTTGGAAACAGGATGCTGGGCTTGATGGACCCTTGGTCTGATCCAGCAAGGCAATTTTTTATGTTCTTATATTTTTATCTACCTGGCTAGTACCCAAACATTAAATAAATCCCATACTGCTAATGCCAGTAATAAGCAGTGGCTAAGCCAGCTTGGTTAATAGCAGTTTAGGACTTCTCTAGAAGCTATAGAATCTTTTTGAAACCCAGCCATGCTAACTGCCTGTTTTAAATGTGCTACTTGCTAACTTCATGGAGTGCCCCCTAGTCTTTGAATTATCTGAAAGAATAAATAACCTATTCACATTTATCCATTCTAGTCATCTCATGATTTTATATACTTCTATCATATCCCTGCTCAGTCATCTAGTCTCCAAGCCCTAACCTCTTCAGCCTTTCCTCATAGGGGAGCTGTTCCATCCCCTTTATCATTTTGGTTGCCCTTCTCTGCACTTTCTCCAGTGCAACTATATCTTTTTTGAGATGCAGCGACCAGAATTGCACACAGAACTCAAGGTGCGGTCTCACCATGGAGCGATACAGAGGCATTATGACATTTTCCTTTCTATTAACCATTCCCTTCCTAATAATTCCTAACATTCTGTTTGCTTTTTTGACTGCTGCAGCACACTGAGCTTATAATTTCATTGTATTGTCCACTATGATACCCAGATCTTTTTCCTGGGTGGTAGCTCCTAATATGGAACTAAACATTGTGTAATAACAGTGTGGGTTATTTTTCCCTATTTGCAACACCTTGCACTTGTCCACATTACATTTCATCTACCATATGGACGCTCAATCTTCCAGTCTTCCAAGGTCCTCCTGTAATGTATCACAGTCTGCTTATGATTTAACACTCTGAATAATTTTGTATCATCTGCAAATTTGATCACTTCACACATTGTTCCCGTTTCCAGATCATTTAAAAAGCACCGGTCCAAGTACAGATCCCTGAGGCTTCCACTAGTCACCTTTCTCCACTAAGAAAATTGACCATTTAATCCTATTCTCTGTTTCCTGTCTTTTAACCAGTTTGTAATCCACAAAAGGTCATTACCTCTTATCCCATCACTTTTTAATTTTCTTAGGAGTCTCTCACGGGGTAATTTGCCAAATGCCTGCTAAAAATCCAAATACACTACAACCCCGGTTCACCTTTATCCACATGTTTATTAACCCCTTCAAAAAATGTAGCAGATTTGTGAGGCAAGACTTCCCTTGGGTAAATCCCTGCTGGCTGTGTCCCATCAAACTATGTCTATCTATATGTTCTGTGATTTTATTCTTTATAACAGTTTCCATGATTTTTCCCGGCACTGGAGTCAGGCTCACCAGTCTATAGTTTCCCAGATCACCCCTGCAGCCCTTTTTAAATATTGGGTTTACATTAGTCACCCTCCAATCTACAGATACAATGGATGATTTTAATGTTAGGTTACAAATTACTAGTAATAGATCTGAAATTTCATTTTTTAGTTCTTTCAGAGCCCTGGGGTGAATGCCACCTGGTCCGGATGATTTGCTACTCTTCAGTTTGTCAGTGTGGCCTACTAAATCTTCTAGGTTCTCTGTGATTTGGTTCAATTCATCTGATTCATCACCATTGAAAAATGTTACCAGTCCAGGCACCTTTACAATCTCCTCATTAGTAAACAACGAAGCAAAAAAATTAATTTAGTCTTTCAGAAATGGCCTTATCATCCCTAAATTGCCCTTTAACCTTTTGATCATCTAACAGTCCAACTGATTCCCTCGCAGGCTTCCTACTTTGGATATATTTTAAAAGTTTTTATTATGAGTTTTTGCCTCTATTGCCAGTTTCTTTTCAAATTCTCTCTTAGCCTGATTTAACTTGCCAATGATTATGATTTTTCCTATTTTCTTTAGGTGGATCCTTCTTCCAATTTTCGAAGGATGTTCTTTTGGCTAATAGCCTCCTCTCACCTTGCCTTAATTGCCTAATCTAAGTGAATCTAGTGCAGACCTAAATTTAGGAAAACATTCTGTCTAAAACCTAGGTATTTGGGCTGAAAATATTCCCAAGTTTAGCAACCCCAGTGAAGCACTGAGCATTTTCTAAAATTGACCTCCCTCCCCATGACTTACTCCCAGTCTTACATACTTCCACCCTAGTCTTCCTGTGGATTTATCCCCCATTTTCCCACCATTCCATCCTAGACTTCCTGTGAATGAGGCCTCTCCTTGGACTGAGGTTAGGGATATTTCCTAAAGAGGCCTACAGTAATGTTGATTCTTACTTAGGAACTTCTTTTTATTTGATGTGTGGTTTCTCTGTCAATATAATTTTTTTTTTAAATGCATTTTGTTCAAGTTAATGTTCACGCAGCAGGAAATACTGCAGCACTCTACAGATCTTTTGAAATTCACCTTGGGAAAAAAACCCCCTTTAAAACAAGGATGGATTTGTTTTCTGCATTGGGGCTTGAGAGTTGAGGTTGGGTGATCCGGCTAAAGAAATACCTTGCTCTCACCTCATAAGTTTCCTCATCCCCTGCCACCATGCCTACTGTCTTGATAAACGGATGTCCTGGGTTATCTACTCCAGTCTGGATGCATTGATCGAGGGTCCAACCATTGGGAGTAGCCTTATCACAGAGACTGGAATAGATCGCAGGAGTCAAGTTACTGGCCATACAGTTGTTGTGTTTTCGGAGGTCGGGGTACTCTGCACTGTAGGATATAGGAAGGAAAACAAGAGCTAGAAATGCTTTCCACAATTTGCTTAGGTCACATGACAGGGGTAGAAGATCAGAGCAAGAATAGGACCTTCACATTTTCCCATGATTTTTAGCATATAGACTCTGTGTCATTGGCCCTTCATTCATTTTGTCAGGACCAAACAATTCTTTCATGAGGGGCTTGGTTCTCTGACAAGAGATGAGAAGCTGTTCTAAGATATCTGTACCTTTTTGTTGCCTCAAGGACTTCTAATCACTGAAATAAGGAAATGGTGATTGCATGAAGAATCCTACTGTCCATGAGCTTATTGGTACACAGCAACCCCTTAATCAAACATAATAAGTCCATTCTTGACAAAAAGTTAATATGTTAGGGTTGGGAGAAAATCGAAAGTTAGTCATTATTCAAAAACTTTGTGTGTCATACTACAATTCCATATTTGTTCATCTCATAAAACCATTTTGTCCAATTGAGGATTGCAGACAATAGGAAAACAATACACATGTAAGGGTCAGAAATTACATTTATAGGCAGAACTATTTGAATTTTTGAGCACTGGAATATTAGATGTGTGCTGTCATATCGTATATGCATTTATTCTAATTAAAATTGGAGTCTGACTAGAGCTGTTGGCACTAGAGCAGCACTGAGTAGAGTTTATTGAATTAAGGAATATTCTCCTCCTCTAATCTTCTTACACCCAGGCCAGGTCTCATGACCTCATTACTGGCTAAGGGGGTTATTTTCTAAGGCTATCGCACGCGAAAAAGGACTTTTCACGAGCGATAGCTTGCAGGGGGCGGGGTCGGGGCAGAGTCGGGGTGGCGAGGAGACAGACGCAGTGCTATCTTTGCTGGCAGCGATAAGGTAAGACACGTTATCGCCGCCAGTAGCATGCCCAATAGCACCACCTTTCACGGTGGCGCTATTGAGTGCGAAAGCCGGCAGCGATTACACTGCGGTGGTGTGATCGCTGCCGTCTTTCGCAGCCCCGTTCCCTCCCCCCGTTACTGCCGGGATTCACCATTCTCTGCGAGAATGGAAAATCCCAGCCTAAGTTAGCTCTTGTACTTTTTATGCAGCATGTGTGGGATATGATCTCTCAGCTGAGTCCTCCTACCTGAAAATAAAATGTCTAATATTAATATCTTGTTAATGGCCTCTCAAGCACTGGGCAGCAAAAGTATAACTTGTTTTCATAGGTCATTTTCATTTTTCTATATACAGTGAGTATAAAAAAGTATTTTAACTACAAAACTGTTTGGTTTATCTGATGCATCTGTTTAAATGTAGATACACTCAGATAACTGCAATTATTCAGGCAGGTGGATTAAGCAGGGCTATCTGAAGTGGTGATGATAACTGGTAATTTTATACTAGGCATGCTATAAACATTTAGAGGTAGATATTCAAAAGCCATTTAGAAAGTTATCCATCTAAATGGCCTAGCCATGATATTTGGTGACTTATCCAGCTAGAATTTATCTAGATATGTTGGGGGCATTCCTGTGGTGGGCGGTAGGTGTTCTGGGAAGGAGCAGAGTTAGCCAATGAACCCAACCAGCTAACTCTGGCTTTGCTATAGCAGGTCTACTTTTTAAGATAGCGGGATATATTCAGTGGCACTCCTGCGCTGCTGAATATCCTGGTTAAGTTAACCAGATAGCCATATCTGACTAACTTATCTAGTTGCTCAGCAAGTGAATATGGACTCCTTCGTTTTTTATGGTGGAGGGAGGGGGAAAAAAGGGAGGCCAGAGGTCACACAGCCATGCTCCAGAATTTGACATGTCCAATATGAGCCCAACATTATTTCATGTTAATTAATATCCTTAATTTAATGCCACCTATAGCCGCCTCCTTTAATTCTTCTCAGTCATGGCCTTGCTGTCTTAGCTCAAAGCCTCTTATTTGTTTTTATGTCATGTGTCCTGTCTGGCTGTCTTGTCTAGATTGTAAGCTCCATGTAGGGACGGTTCACATTATGTGTCCCTTTACAGTTCCATGTGGTATGTGCTATACAGATGATGATGATGATAATAATCGCACATTTTTGTTGAAAAAATAATTCACACCCTTCATTTCAATGAATAGATATTTGATAACTTATTTTCTAAGCTCAAGGTCTTCATTACTGTTATTGAGAAGTTTTGTTTTGTTTGGTTTAGAATTTTTTTTCTTTCTTCCTCACTGCTCATTAATATAAAATGATATCCCAGATTGTTTTGGGTTTTTTTTGGGTTTGTTTTTTTTAATAACAACGGCTAGGCACATTTACTCTCAGCGTGATCCTTTCTACACCCACCCAAATATGAAATGAATGTGAGCTGCACGCCGGTCTCTGAGTATGAATCTTGGGTTCGCTCACTGTCTGCAGAGTTGTACAAGATTACACGGATCAGATCTATTCCTTCCTTCCCAACACCCTAGAATTATTTTTAGAAGCTAACTCCTATATATTGGGCACGGGGAAGAGAATCCTTGAAAAAACAAAGCCCTATTTTTTTTCCACTAATTAAGTCTATTTAAAGGAAGACGAGGGGGAGCCTGCGTGAGAACTGTCGATTTAAGCAGGGTGGAGATTTGCCCTGCTGGATGTTTGAAAACGAGGCCTGTTTCACCAGGGGTTCTCCTCCATTCCATGTCTATTGGGAAGAAACCTTGATGAAACAGGCCCAAGAACATTATTAACAAATAAGTCGATTGCAAGAAATTCCTCATCGGCCATGCAGCTTCCCTGAGATCTCATGCCACTGAAATGTCATTATTTAGGTGATTTGTTGTGGTTTTTGTACAGGGGTTTTCTCATTTAGGTTTATTATGAATGAAGGGTCCTGAATCGATTCCTTTCCTGAAGGCACTATATGTCTTTCCATCTGCATCTGTTTATGCATTCCACTAATCAAATCTCCTTCTACGAAGTAATTTTGCAGGCTATATCCTCTGCTAAATGGTCCAGTCTCATCTGCATTACTGCCATTCTAATCCAGATTAACGGGTTATTTTCGTTAACCGGGAGAGTCCATTTTCGATTGTCCCATAAAATTGTTTTAAGTGATTTATGATCCCGAGCACCCAAATAGACAAAAGGTAACTCGGACCTCCATAGCAAATGTAAATTAAAAAAAAAAAACAACAGACAAGGAGAAATGAAATCCTGATTTAATATTGTGTGTGTTAATAAATACCCAGTAAGACAAGCAGCAGTAGTGAAGCTTGTGTTGCGATCCCCCCTGCTGCTGCGCTGCAGGAGGTCTCTTACCTTCCTCTGGAGGCCGCTCTGAAGCCAGGGCCTCGCCTGCGCATCATCCAGGACTTGCTCCAGGGCCTGAGAGGCCTAGCTGCTCCTGAGGCATGCCTGTGGCTTGCAAGCCTCAGCGTTTGGACTTCCTGTTACCAGCCACGCCCGTTTCCCTAGGGGCTGGCCCGCAGCTCTCTACCCTAGTTATAGGACCAGCGGTGGGCGGTCCTGGCAAGCTCCTCCCAGGGAGTTGCCTTCTACCTCCAGTACTTAAGGACTGTCTGTTCACTTGCACCGGGCCTTCGGATTGTGCATTACAGTTGTCTGTAACCTTGCCGATCCAGGTCCTCCATGTTTCCTGATGTCTGATCCTGAAGCTGCCTGATCCTGATCCAGTTCTGCTTGTTCTGTCCTACGTCCTGTCTGGCTCCTGAGCCTTCTGGCCTGTTGGGCCCTGGAGTGGCCAACAGGAGGGATTCGTCCCCCGGGCTCTGGAGCTTCCCTGCCTGCCAGCCGTAAGGACTTCGGATGTGAGTATCCCAGTATCGGAGTTCCTGTTCGCCTGGAGTTTCCCTGCACCCTCCTTCTCAGCGTGGTCCGCGACCAGCCTTCCTGGGCTGTGTAGGGCGCGTCTGGGACAGGGTGGTCCGCGACTCAGTCCCACGGGTGGGCTGAGTAGGGCGCCCTGATGGACAGTGCCATGTTCCCGTCCAGCCTTGTCTACAGTGTCTGCTTCAGCCCTTGCCTGGATGTCTTCCTCTGCCAGCCGAGGGGGCTTCGGATGTGAGTATCCCAGCATCGGAGTTCCCGCTCGCCTGGACCTTTCCTGTGTCTCGCTTCAGCCCTTGTCCTGATGTCTCCGTCTTGCCTCAGCCTGCTTCTGCCCCGTCTGATGTCTTCTGTTTAAGGACTCTGTCTGCCCTCGCCTCTGTCCGGCCTGCTGCCCATTGCCGTTCCCTGCGGCAGGTCCGAAAGGGCCGGGAACAGTCGGAGGACCGTTCATTAGTCAACTTCCCCGTGTTGGCTACCATGGGCATGCAGGTCCGGCTGAGGGTCGGACTCCCTGCTTCTGTTCCTGCCTGCCTGGCTCACCATGCCTGCTCGGCTCACCTCCCACGGTGTGGCTTGGGGCTCCTCCTTGAGTCCTGCCGTGGCCCAAGGGCTCACCACCACCCGCTTACGACGACCGCGCCCGCGCGCGCTCGTAACAGCTTGTACAAGAAAAGGATGACCTGCTGTGAGGAATTATTCAGGGATGTTTCAGCGTGCACTGTGCTGATGGTTGCAGAGCTGCTTTCTGCCTTAATGAAGTAAGGGCCCTATTAATCATAATCAGCTAGCAGGTCTTGCCACTTCTAATCTGGTTTGCTGTACTCTACCGTTCTGTTTGGGGGGGAAAACGCAAGATGAATGGATCGCTGTATGATGAGGAACTATATTAAACAGTCCAAAGCCAAGGAATATCCTTAGTATGGAGGAATCCCCCTCTCCTCCACACCTCCTCTCTCTTCTCTCCACCCCTTTCTTCCAACGGAAGAGATGCTAGCACAGGGAGGTATTGTTCAGCATAGCAGACTGTGGCATGCTTAAGTTGTTGTTTTGGTTTGGGTTTTTTTTTTTTTTTTTTTAAGATGGGCAGACATAGTAACATACAGGAGTGGCGGGGGGGGATTCAGAAGGAAATTATAGAAAGAAAAAAAAAATAAAAAGCGAACCAAGAAAATCATATTATTTTTATCTTGTAGTTTTATGCACAGCAATTTAAATATACGCTCCATGCCATGTGATTCATTTGCTATGGATAAAAATAAACTGAGAACCTAACAAATACCATGCAAGGCTTTCAGCCTTCAGAGTGTTATATCTGTACTTCTATCAGTGCTGCAATGGAGATCTCCAGTGCAGTCTGCCCTGACGTCTCCGTTCCTCTCTGCCCTTGGCTGTCGCTTTTTTTCAAATGCTGCATTATCCCCTGCTTCAGGACCACTCTGAGCAATTTCTTAAATAAACGAGTGCCCTTCCACCACCTAGAAAAGGGGGAGGGGTGTGTACATTAATTGCCCCTCCCCCGGGAATGATAGCACTTGCGGTTACTGCAGTGCAGTCCTGCCTCGCAGCATATTAGGGAGGTAATGTATTTAAATAGGGCGTTAAAAATCATTAACAGACTAATGACGTTTGTTGGTAAATGCGTTTTTAGAATAAAATAGGGCAGGTGCGAAAGCCCAGTCAGTGAATGTGCTGGGCCGGATGAATGTACAATAAACTCTCGAGAAATTTCAGGAGGGGGGTCTGTTCTCACCATGTACGTCCATTTTTTGCTAATTAGATCTTGATGCTGCCTGATTCTGAGTAAATAAATGCCATGGAAGTATCCCATTTACCTGGGTGGGTAGAGTCTTCTCCTTCTTTCTGTGTCGGCACGGATTTTGTCCTTGGTCAGCAGGTATCCCGTGGCTGCCGTCCCAACTCCTACCATGGCCAAGAGTCCGGTGGATTTCCTGGTGAAGAGGACCCTGGAAAAGGTGCTGGCCATCTTCGCTGGGAATCAGGATCCAAAATAAAAAATGCCCGAAGGCGTAAAAGGGAGACAGAGGGAGGGTGGAAAATCCAGGGGATCTGCAACGACACCAAAGAGAAGACAGGCAGAGTTGGAGGCTGTGTGTGTGTGAGGGAGGGGAAAAAACATCAGCGACTGAAAGGGAGGACGTGATGCGAATAGAAAACTACTCTACAAACAGAGGAGAGATTACAACGCCACGCAATAAGGTCAACTCCGCATTAGCAAGTAACCAGCCCCCCTTGTCCCTCCAGTGAGGTCCGAAAGCACTAAGCATCCCCCCCTTCTCGCTCTCTCCGAGCTGATGACAGGACAAAGAATAGCACTTTATCTATTTTCCCCAAACAGATTAGATTAAGGTGCAGAGAGGCTGCTTTTCTCCTAAAAATACTCCAGACATTCACATTGCAGTGTAGACGGAGAACAGCGTGGATTTAGACGGTTTACCACCTCTAGCATCATCACCTTAGTTATAGCCTTCGTTCTCTATTTGTATCTTGTGTGTATGTGTTGGGGGGGGGGGGGGGTCACATTTATTTTTTCCTAAATACAATATAATATAAAATACAGGGTAAATCCAGTACAGTAGTCTGTGCTGCTCTTACTGACAGCGCAATCCCATTTTTTTTCCTCTCCAGTGGGGCTTGGTGCTTTATTTACCTGTGTAATCCTGGCTGTGGGATGAGCCTGAACTAGGAAAGCGGAGATAAACTGAGCCTGGACCCCAGGACCCAAAGCCATAAGAGAAGGGGAGAGAGGAAGATGAGGGAAGGGGACAGAGTTAGTGCAAGAAGACGGAAGAGCAGAAGACCAAGGACCAAGATGAAGCACAGTTCGACTCTCCCTTGGAGACCCGGAAATACAGGTAAAAGCAGTGACAGCTCTTTCAAAGGGGGCTGAGATGTACCATCCAAGTGAATAGTTAGGAAATAAAGTATTTTATAGCAACCGAGATCAGTTAGGGTAGAGAATAAGGACAGGATCGGATGCAGGATTACTGTATGGGACTGATAAGGGTAAATGTGAAATCTCAGCAACAGGAGGAAAAGGTCAGCAGTAATGGAGACAGAGGCAGAAGTGGAATGGGACAAGACAAGGGCACACAGAGGAGCAAGAACGGACAAGAGAAAAAGGAATTGAAGGGATTAAGGGAGGAAGGAAGAAGAACAACGTGCAGGGGGGGGGGGGGGGGGGGGAAACAACTCTCCGGTCTTTTAGTTACTTCAAAATAGGAGGCCAGGGGTCGGCCAGTTACTCATTTTGCGTTTCAGCACCTCCCTTCCTGGACAGCGACCGCTGACAGCCTGGAGCGCGGGGACTACCGGGGCCTGAGAAGTCCAGGAAGTCAGGAATCGAGGCTGCAAGTTTTGTTACTTTCACTTAGTACATTCACATTCATTATTATGGATTGAACACTAAAGGTAGCTAGCTATATGCTAATTTAACTGTCTAATAATTGCTTGATTTATGGTCAAAATGCAGTAATTATCTGAAAATACTTAGCTATGGCAGATAACTCTAAATTATTTTTGTTTTAGATAGAAGCCCGTTTTTAAACTAGAAACATTTTGGGCTCTAACTTATCAAAAAGTGTTAACACTAATGCAGGCATTAACACACGTTAGACCTATATTACTTAACACATAGATGCCTAACGTGCATTAAATTGATGCAAATGTGCTTTCCTTAATGGTAAGGTGCTTTTGTAAACATTCACATAGACTAACCTGTTAAAAAAATGTAAACAAATGGATGAAAAGCAACAATATGCAAACCAGTGCATTAACTGATGCATCTGCAGTAATGCCGGCATTAACTGCAAAATCTTAACTCATCTTGAGTTCGGGCCTGGATAGGGGGAGTAATTAAATATAAATCCAAATGAACTACACTGAGGGGTAGTTAGGTGTTTGTCTTAACAGATTCGTAAGTTAACGCAAAATGCCACTTTCATAAGTCCACACCTCACTAAAAAATTTTTTGCTCTTTAGTAAATTTTGTGCTATAAGTTCTGCTAATGCATGTATTAAAATAATGCATTAATGTGTGATTTGAACATGCTTTAATAAATAGATCTCTTTCCTCTCATCTATACATCCTAGTTCCAATTGCTTCATGTGACAGCAGGTTCCAAAACTTGAACAAACTTAATACTGATTGGTTAAATCAGGGTCTATTAATTTCCAGAAATAAGATCAACTATGAATTGTTTGCATGCTAATCACACCATTAAATAAACTTTCTTTAATCAGAAAATATGGACAGTTGCAACAGCCAATCAACATTCAACAGCCAGCCTAAGCCAGGCTTATACTCAGCCATTAACATTAGCAAAAAAAAAAATCCCTTTTGGGACCGCCCGGAATGCAGGAGCCCACCAATGTTCCCAAACTATGTGGAAGAATGCATGCACAATTTCTTTTTGGCAAATTTTATAAGCCAAGTTCAAATTTGTGCACTACGAGCCGGTATAATGCAAATAATATCACAATTTCTTGTGCTATATTTTGCTGTGTGCACAGGGTTCACGACCTGTGTGTGCACGCGCATGTACACGCAGCTTAGAGGGAAAGTGGGGGCCACTTTTTCCCAAGTTCCTCTTTTCTCACACCAGCAGTCCAATTGCCCTATGATGCTAGGGTTCTTTCCAGGAGGGAGCAGGTTTCAACAGTCTGGCGCCCTAGGCTCCAGGGCTTGGCTTTCCCGGCTGTGCTCACTCTTATGATGCTCTTGTTTTAGGACACCTCCGACTCTTAAAGAAGATGCTGGACACTCTGGCGGGGGTTCCAGAAATACATTTACTGAAACCAAAAATACTTCATGTCCACTTAGCAACAACATTTCTCTGGTTGATCTTCTCACAAAACATTAAACAGTCCAAAAGTGTCTCTTTTTTTCTCAGTTCTATCAGCTGCATCAGTGTCCCTTACATGGCAAGCACTAGGCAATACCTTTACCCTTTAGTGGTAGAGTGTGGGCTCTTATGGGCCGATACAGTACAGTGCGCTCCGAAGGAGTGCACTGTTAACCCGCGATTGGACATGCGTTTTCGATGCGCTAGTGTTACCCCTTATTCAGTAAGGTTTCGAAAAAACGTGTTCAACCCCCCAGAACCTAATAGCGCCCGCAACATGCAAATGCATGTTGATGGCCCTATTAGTTATTCCCGCGCGATTCAGAAAGAAAAATGTGCAGCCAAGCCGCACATTTTACTTTCAGAAATTAGCGCCTACCCAAAGGTAGTCGCTAATTTCTTCGGGCACCGGGAAAGTGCACAGAAAAGCAGTAAAAACTGCTTTTCTGTGCACCCTTCGACTTAATATCATGGCGATATTAAGTCGGAGGTCCCGAAAGTTACCAAAAGTAAAAAAAAAAATAAAAAATTTGAAGTCGGCCTGCGGCTTGTGGGTCGAAAACCGGACGCTCAATTTTGCCGGTGTCCGGTTTTCGAACCCGTGGCTGTCAGCGGGCTCGAGAACCGACACCGGCAAAATTGAGCGTCGGCTGTCAAACCCGCTGACAGCCGCTGCTCTGGTCCAAAAAGAGGCGCTAGGGACGCGCTAGTGTCCCTAGCGCCTCTTTTTACCTATTTTTTACCGGCGGGCCTAATTTGCATACTGAATCGCGTGCACAGGATAGCGGGTGTTCGCCCGCTGTCCCGCAGATTTTACTGTATCGGCCCGTTAGTGAGGCCAGGGATCTCCTTTTCTCTCTCGCTCTCTCTCTTAACACTGGATCCCTAGTGATAGAAAGTACCATAAAATTGCAAAAACCAGGGACTGGAGGCAAAAACAAAATCCCTTCCAAAGCCACAGGAATAAAAATTTCTCAAAACTCAGAACTGTCCACTGATTCTTCTTCTCTGCCAGGTCACTACTGCCCCTCCTTAGTCAGACAGAAGGAATCACAGCACCTTACCCTGACCTCCCCCAGGATGATAATCCAGTTTAGTGGCTTGTTATATTACATGCAAAAGGGCTTCAGGAGGTCTATCAAACTGCTGTAGGATTATAATTTTTCAAAACTGCTGCCTGTCACAGTCATTTAAAGTTAAATATTAAAAATATCCATGTTCCTAGGCCTTTCAAAGTAGCTGCTGGTCGCATGGGCCAATGTGACAGCAGCCACATTTTTCAAAATGGATGCCATCACCTGACCTTTGGTGTCAGATGCTGGGGCCAATAGGATGGAACTTCCCGAGCTTCACTGCACACATGTGGCTTCAGTTTTAAATGATCAGTCTCTTTATATACTCATTGTTAATCTATTCACCTCTATTCAAGCTCTTGAGGTCTGGAGCCCCATTAAAATTACAGGATAGCAAACAAAATAAAACCTTTTCGCTTTGGCCTCCTTGCTGGTAATCTAAATAAGCGAATCAAACTTTGAATGAGTTATCTCGGATAGATTTGTGTGCATAGAGTAATAACTTGTATTCTTAATAACAACACTGTGCAGAAGGCCATCAATAGCCCTGACCAGCTGTAAAAGATGAAACAGAAATGTTAGATTCATTTAAATAAGCCACATGACTACAACATCGGCCACAGAGCAAGGCTAGGGTCAGAAGGCCCGAGGGCCACAAGCTAAGGCAAAGCAAGGAAAAGGTCAGAAGGCCCGAAGGCCACAAGGTAAGGCAAGGCTGCGGTCAGAAGGCCCGAAGGCCAAAAGGCAAGACAAGACAAGCCTGAGGTGAGAAGGCCTGGAGGCCAAGAGGCAAGACAAGGCAAAGCTGAGGTCAGAAAGTCCAGAGGCCATGAGGATAGGCCTGGATAGGCTGCAAGGCAAAGGTGGCTAAGGCAGGCAGTCAAGGGAGACTCGATGCAGATGTCTTGGGACTGACAAGACAGGGTTAAATAGTGGTGGAGTCTGGGTGTGGTGCAGGCAGGAGGGAGGAGCTTGGCCAGCCTGGAGGATATGTTCTTCAGGGTCCCCCTAGTGGAAGGGAGGCTGCATAGCAACTGAAACCATAACACATTCTAATTACCAAGCAGGTTGATGGACTACATATATCTGTGTTCTGTAAATCGACTGAGCAGCGAGGCTGGAGCAAGGCTTGGGCAGTCTGGCAATTCTGGAGCAAGGCCTGGACAGCTTGGCACAGCTGAAGCAAGACTTGGACATGTTGGTAAGGCTGGTGAAAGCCTTGAACTGGAACAGAGCGTAGGCAAGGCTGAAACCACGGCTTGGACTGGAACAGAATGCAGGTAAAACTGGAACCGAGGCTTAGACAAAAACAGCGTGCAGGTGAGGCTGGAACTGAGGCTTGGACAGGAACAGCGTTCAAGTAAGACTGAAACTGAGGCTTGGACAGGAACAGTGTGCAGGTAAGCCTGGGACTGACTAAGGCAAGACAGGACAGGTGAGACAAGGACAACAAAGGACATGGAACATAAAGCCTGAAGGCAGAGAGACAGGCCCTGTGGGAAGAAGATCTCAGCCGATTAAAATTAGGATTCATGAACATCAAAGCCAGCATAAAGGAAAATGCATGTACAGTCAAACATTTCTTGACACTTCATCATAAATTCGAGGACCTGGTTTGGTCAGTTATTGAGCCCATAATTATATTCAGTTGAGGAGGGGATATATCAGAGTAGCATAATTTTAAGGAACTGCAATGCATATTTCGATTGGCTACCATCTCTCCAAAAGGGCAGAATGAAGACATTGATTGGTTCACTCTAGTTTGAGTCCTGTTGATTGGCTCATGACTCTTTTCTTCTTTTCCTTTGGTCATTTTTGTTTTGAAGATCTGATTGGTCCTTTAGTATTCTAATACTGTAAAGTTTGATAACGCAATTGTTTACCATCAGCACGAATATGGATAAGAAGCTGCAGAGCACTATGTCATGTTTTGTTTTCTAATTTGGAGAAATTTCTTTGTAAGTAGCTCATTTTTTGCTGCTTTTTCTTATGTTTCAATGAGAGATTAACCCCTGCTTTCTTTATAACATCTATAGTGATTCTCCCGACAAATCTAAACAAGAACCAAAACACGTCAGCGAGTCGGGTTCGTTCATTTTATACACATTTGATGTGATGAGAAAGTATTTGGATTCATACTTATTGAACATATGCTAGAGAAGATTTGTGGCATATTTTTGGACAAGAACTTTGATATTTTCAGGACAAGAAATTCTGACAAGATAAGTACCATGCTCTTTTACTGCTTATATTTCACTTACTTCACTTATCTCTGTTATGGAGTCTCAATTTAGTGGACCCTTGGGCCGACCTGCAGGAGACTGGGATAGGTGTTCAATGTCTCTAGTATGTGGCAGGCTGGGAGGCAGATGTTCAGGCAGGACGTAGATGCTCTTCACCCTGGAAGCTGGTGCTCCCCTGGGAGAAGCCCGTAGGAGCCCAGCCGCTGGGACTTAGGTGAGTTGATGATCAGGACTGAGAACTGGAACCAGACTAGATCAGTAGACAGGTACTGGAACAGGGCTCGGGTACTGGAACCAGGCAGGAACTGTAGCAGGACTTGGGTACTGGAACCAGGCAGGCGGGAACTGTAGCAAGACTCGGGTACTGGAACCAGGCAGGTACTGTAGCAGGCAAGCAGGAACGGAGTGAGTACCAAGGCAACTCACTCCGGGGCACAAAGCAACAGGGAACCAGGAGGTAAACCTGTTGCAAGGCAAAGACTGAGTGTCCGCGGCCGGCTTATCAAGGCCGCGGCGTCTGACGTCAGGAACTGGGCGGAGTCACCACTGGCTGGAAACGGCCTAGAAAAGCGCCCAAGTGGCACGCGCGCGGGCCTAGAAGCAGGGCATCCATGGGAGGCTTCCCGGTGGCGCGGCCCCCGGGGGGACGCCACCAAACAGGCCGCAAACCAGGCCTCCAGAAGCGGGAACAGGTCCAGGAGCCTGGAGGTAAGGGTCTGGTCGCGGCGCTCGTGGCCAGCACCGTAACAATCAGTGCACAATTTAAAAGAGAGCACATTTAAAAAAAAACAGTTAAAAATGAGACCTATGATTATATATATGCTGAGCATTTCTAAATGCTTTGCGTTCTAAAAAATTGTGTATGAAACAGCATTAAGCGAACGCTTTAAGCTCAAAGTAATGAGGATCTCATTTACCAGCGTTATGTACAATATTAATTTACCTTGGTTCCATTAAAGAAAAGCACAAATCTTCACAGACACAAGCTAACACATTACCGAGAAGGGCAGGGTGGCACGCTCTTGTCGGAGAACGTTTTTTCCAGGAGAGACCACAGCATCAATAACCCTTATGAGCAAAATACTAACAGGAAATTTCAAAAAGAAATTCTAAATTAAAATGACCAAACATTTTGAAACAAACGCAAAAGGACTTAATAGGAACAGGTTTTGTCACCCACTACCAGACATGGTCCAATAGCTGCAAATTCTTCTGTTTGTTAGTCCGATACAAAGGCATCACCACCTCCTCCCCCAACATATTTCTTAACGTGTATTTCTATGGCATGGATTTTCTGTTTAGCCAGAAAATTTCAAAATTTAGCCAGTTAAACCTCCAATGTTAAAAATGGCATTTCGTGAGTTATTGCACACTTAGCAATAGTTACTCAATAAAGAAACTAATAGAGTTCAACACATCAGCTTGATTTCTACTCTGCAAGATTTGGAGAAGGGCAAAACATTATGCAGTGGATTAAATCTTCATAAACCAGAGTCAAATGTTCCCCAATTTAGGCTGTTTTTGAAGCACTGGAGAAAACGTCATGGGCCAACCTCTCTTGCTTGTCAGCCATTCAAGTGACTCAGAAATTTTGTATAGTTGAGGCCATGGTAACTATTTTTTTTTTATTTTCACAGCACTGGCTGGAACTCAGAACAAAGTCCAAAAACCATATCAGCCAGGGGACAAGTCATTGGACACACACCTAGAAAACTAACATTCTTTCGTTCAGAAGCCAAAGGAGAAAAAAAAGATCATGCTACACAAGCACTCGTACAGCCAGCCTGCTGTTTCACTGAGGGTAGGAATCTGATGTTGAGCTCACTGGCAGTGCCCGCTGGTCAGCCGGTGGGTGAAGAAGGGTTTTGTTGCGCATTTTTCAGTAGAGATTTCAACCACTATCAATAGAGGGGACCATGAGACTGCACTCTTTATATCTAGGGTGTGTCATTGTTCTGAGGAAATACTGCTTGCTGACAAGTCATAGTTAATAGTTAACTTGACTGTGGGCTGTGTTCGCAGGTGCCTGAATAGTGAGTCCAACCGAAGCACGACAGGTTCTTTTGTTCTAGTGTTAAGGAGGCACAGCCAACTATTGTAATGATTGATGGGAAAACAGCGATGCAATCAGTTTCCCGTGAAAAGTATTTTTCTTGCCCAGCAAGGTTAATGCGGTGTTTCCATACTTAAACAGGTCCTTTGTATAAAGTTATTTACTATTAAAGCAATGGAAGAAATAATCCCTGAAATAAATAAATATATACAAGTGTTACTGCCTCTGGAATTAATGTTTCCTAGAATTATTCCACCAATGTAATTTCTGGCTTTAGAGGTGACTTTGGGATAAATAGTTCACAAAGATTTATGCCCTCTACACGCCCATTAGAAACAAAGTTCATCAACACTGAAGGACAAGTTTCTGACTACAAGAAAAGGAACGTGTAGTTTTGGAACAAGTTTGGAGGCCTGATATAAAATAATGCTCTGAATGGAAGGTTTGTACGCAACAACCCCCCGCCCCGCCCCATCCCATCCTCTAATCCATGACAATCTCAGGGCATCTGAACATCAAAAGTTCCCAGGTATGGAGAGTAGTTTATTTTATATCCTTGTTAGTTTTAATCATTGGGTGTTATTTGATGTGAGTGCTGTTTTTCAATATTTTTTTTTTTTGAGTTGGAACATTTTTTTTTATTTTTAAGAGTTTTTAATTATTGGATGTCGTTCTATTTGTTAGCTATTTTGAAATATTATTTTTAATAGTATGCTTTTACTATTATTGATGTTTTATATTTCTTAATTTTATTGTTTGATATTTTATGAAGAATGGCAGTGTTTCAGTTTTCCCAATTTTGCGCTGCATACAGAGCCTAGTGTTGCAGTTTCCAATTCAGTTTTTGTCTGCACATTTTTAATTTTTACTTTATGATCTCTTTATTCTGTATTTGGTGAGGGTTTGTCTGTGATATATAGGCATGACTGAACTTGAAGTATTCTGTTAGTGTGTAGGGTTCTATTTCTGTTTTCTAATAGGAGGTGTATTGGTGGTTTAGAACCTGGTGTAATATTTACAGCATTGCCTTTTCATAGGTAGGGCTGTTATTGTTTGAGTGCTGCAGTTAGTACTGTTTTGGTATGGGAAGTTTACTATATTCTAATTGTAATTTACTTTACTCATGACTTTGAGTGTCAAGCCTACACCCAACACGTGATACAACTGGCCTAATACCATTATGGATTCCCAGTGTCTTTTTTGCTTTTTAGCTTGGTTTTCTAGTTGCATATTATATTTATATGCACTGCTGTAAGTGACATCTTTATCTCACAAAACTGTACTTTGAATGCCCCTTTTCATGTAAAATCTATTATAAATGTAAAATATTTACTTGTGTGGGTGGGCAGAGGTCAGGGCTAGGGCTGGGACTGGAGCTTGGGGGACGCAAGGCAGAGGTTCATCTAGGGCGCCTAATACCCTTACACCAACCCTGCTCCCTCAGGAAGGCGTTGACCAAGTAATTAACAAATCAAGATTGAATTCTAATCCCAGATGACCCCCAGTTGAGTATAATGTGATAAATTAATTTGTGCAAATGAAGTTGGGGCCATGCGCTTCCCCAAACTTGAAGGGTCTCTGGATTTTTAGGGACTGTACCAGGGCTGGGGGGAGGTGGGGGAGAAAATTTGGGAGGTGGGGAGATGGGCTGTAGGATAGAAGAGGGAGGCCCAGTGGGGCTGGCTAGACAGGATTGTGATAATCCATGATAGATAACTGGAAATTCAATTTAAAGATCCATGCTCATGGATTATAGAGACCATCAGAAAACAAATAAAACCCAAATCAATAATAAAACTTAACCCCTCCCCCCATAATAAAATACACAAGTGATACCCATGTGAGCATTCAATTAAGTGGGACTCAGAATTGTATAAAGTACCTTCTTTTAGTACACTAAGGGGGTCATTTTCCAACGGTATTGCACGCGAAAAGGGACCTTTCACGGTGGTGCTATTGGGTGCGAAAGCTGGCAGTGATAACACCGCGGTGGTGCGATCGCTGCTGGCTTTCGCAGGCCCGCTTCACCCCCTCACCCCCCGGTACCGTGCGATTCACTAAGGCCTGCGATTTTAGAAAATCCAGGCCTAAGGGGCCTAATTCACTAAAATTCATACTAACAGTAGTTTAGCATATATGCTGGAAAAATGTAATGTGCATGCTAAAACACCTTTTAGCAGGCAATGCACAAAATGTTTGAATGCATATGGTAAAAATGAATTATAATAACACATGAACACTATACCCTTAAGAGCCAGCCGTACATGCACTAATAGAATGCGGTCTTCACATACTAAACGGAGCATGCTTAGTTCTCTTTTCCACTCAGGTAACCTCCTTCCTTCAAAACTGTCTGGCATATGGTATTGCTTGTTGGTGCACTGCTGAGTGGGTTGCAGAAGAGGCATTGGATCATAAGAGAGGAGATTACAGATAAAGAGAAGAACAACCCAACCTAACAGATGCATTAAGAGCATGAGGAAGAGAGAAAGGTGGAAGAGGAGAAGAAGGAGGAAAATGAGGCAGAAAAAGAGGCTACAGAAGAGCAAAAGCATGCTGGGTCAGACAAAGGTGCATTGAGCCCAGCATCCTGTCTCCAGCAGTGGTCAATCTGCAGATCCCCAAGGCTAGATCCATTCAGAAATCAGTGTTGCTTACTCCCAGGTCCACCTGGCTAATGATTGTCTATGGACTTTTCCTCCAGGAACCTGTCCAAACCCCCTTTAAACCCTGCTATGCCAGATACCTTGAGCACATCCTCCGGCAACAAATTCCACAGCCTGATTATGTGTTGAGTGAAAAAATACTTTCTGCAATTTTGTTAGTTTCATAGAGTGTTCCCTATTTGGAAAGGTAACTAACTGTTCCCTGTTTACGTGTTCCAACCCATTCGAGGTTTTATAAACCTCTATCAGTCATTTCTTCTCTAAGCTGAAGATCCCTAATGTGCTCAGCCTTTCTCCATCCTCTTTATCATTTTTGTTGCCCTCCTCTGTATCCTCTCTAGTTCTGCTAAGTCTTTTCATAAGACGGGGCAAGCAGAACTGCACATGATATTGAAGGTGCAGTTGTACCAGAGATTCATGGACAGGCAGTGTGATGCTCTCCTTTTTACTCTCCATTCCTTCCCATATTATTTCTAACATTCAATTTGCACATTGAGCTGAGGATTTCAACATATTGTCTACAACAACTCCAAATATGGAACCTACAGTTAGGACTTTTCCCTGCATCTGTCCATATTAAATTTCTTCTGCCATCTAGAAGCTCATTTCTGCAGTCTGGCAAGGTTCTTCTGCAGCTCCCCGTACGTCCCCCGGACATGGTGCCGGGTTTGGTGAGTCCTGCATCAGGGGGGAGAGTTAGTCCTTAGCTCTGTGGTCACACATCTATTGGAAAGAAAAGCCCTGCCACAGTCCTCTTGCAATGGTCCTTCTGACAAATTTAAAAGTATGGGATCAACATCATGCACATTTAAGATAAGTTGATTCGACCTTTTTGTGACATTTAATTTGGTTTGAGTTTGGAGTATTCTTCACACTTCTGAGAATCACTGGTCATTTGATTTTAGTTGCAAAATGAAAAATAAAAGTAAATAAATAAATAATAACACTAGTGATGTAAAATATTAATATGGACCATTAAGGTTGTTTCAGCCTTCAAGATGACACATTGAGGCTGGTTTATACCTGGTTTATGCATTCAAAGCGCAACAAATCAAAGGAAAAAAAATGGAAAGCTAGGACTACAAATGCTCGTAGTTTGGGCAATAAAATCCCAGACCTGCAGGCCCTAATGGTGGAGGCAGGCTTGGACAGTGTTGCTGTTATGGAGATATGGTTCACGGATTCTCATGATTGGGATACAGTCATACTGGGCTATAACTTGTTAAGGTAGGACAGAGAGGCCAGAAAAGGGGGAGGAGTAGCTCTCTATGTCAAAAACAATATCCATGCAACTGAATTGCAAGGAATGTGGGGTAGAGAAGAAGCCTTATGGGTCATCCTGAAAAAAAGATGATGGTGCATCCATTTTTACTGGAGTGGTTTATAAGCCTCCAACTCAAATGGAAGAACTGGACAGGGATCTGATTGAAGACATCCAAAATGTGGGAAGGAAAGGAAAAGTGCTGATTGATGGATACTTTAATATGCTGGACGTAGACTGGAGAATCCCTTCTGCAGAATCTACCAGAAGCAGAGCAATAGTAGATGCCCTGCAAGGGGCTCTCTTCAAACAAATGGTACTGGAACCTATGAGGGAGGGAGTTATACTGGACCTAGTGCTTACTAACGGTGAGAATGTCTCTAATATCTGGGTGGGTTCCCACCTCAGCACCAGTGATCGTCAAATGGTATGGTTGGATATTGCAAATAAGACATGGAGAAGTCACACAAAGACCCGAGCTTTGCATTTCAAAAATACTGACTTTGTTGATATGGGGTGAAGAGCAGTTGTGCACGGAGCAAGAAAGGGACCTTGGGGTGATAGATCTAGTGATCTGAAGATGGTGACGCAATGTGACAAGGCAATAGCTAAAGCCAGAAGAATGCTGGGCTGCATAGAGAGAGGAATAACCAGTAAGAAAAAGGCGGCGTTAATGCCCTTGTACAGGACATTGGTGATGCCTCACCTGGAGTACGGTGTTCAGTTCTGGAGACCGTATCTCAAAAGGGACAAAGACAGGAAGGAGGCGGTCCAGAGAAGAGCAAGAAAAATGGTGGGGGGACTCCATCAAATGACTTATGAGGAGAGGTTAAAGGAACTAAATATGTACACCCTGGAGGAGAGGAGGTGCAGGGGAGATATGATACAGACCTTCAGATACCTGAAAGGTCTTAATGACGCACAATCGACAAATCTTCTCTGTTGGAAAGAAATCAGTAGAACTAGGGGTCATGAAATGAAACTCCAGGGAGGACGACTCAGAACCAATGTCAGGAAATATTTCTTCACAGAGAGAATGGTGGATGCCTGGAATGCCCTTCTGGAGGAGGTGGTGAAGACTAAATCAGTGAAATATTTCAAAGGGGCATGGGATATACACTGCGGATCCCTAAAGATTAGAGGATGGAAATGAAGAAAAGAGTGCATGGGGGTAACTTGCTGGTGTGGCGGTTGCTACCCTTATCCAATAAGCCTTCATACTGTTGATGCAACTCCATCATTCTCTCTGCTTCAACAGCAAGAGG
Source organism: Rhinatrema bivittatum (assembly GCF_901001135.1). Classification (NCBI taxonomy): domain Eukaryota; kingdom Metazoa; phylum Chordata; class Amphibia; order Gymnophiona; family Rhinatrematidae; genus Rhinatrema; species Rhinatrema bivittatum. Next base: position 64,746,804 of record NC_042627.1, on the reverse strand, counting down.
TGACAGGAATTGGACTCAGACAGCAACCAACAAGGCCCCTGGCTTGATGGTCTGGGAGGCTGTTAGGTATGGGGTGAATTGTATGGTGTGGCAGATGCTGCCATGAGCTTGCTGGGCAGACTGGATGGACCGTTTGGTCCTTTTCTGCCGTCACATCTATGTATGTTTCTATGTTTACGTAGTGGTCTGACATATATACATATATACTGAGTACTTTTGTCACTTGATACTAGTTTTAAAATTAATGACCGGGAGTACTGTATTTCTTTGGTTAATTATAGTGCATTTGCTGGTTGTCTGGAGTTATACAGGGTGTTTTTTGAGTACTTTGATTCATCCTAAATGACACGGAGTATGGATTTCAGTCAAGGTGCCTCCCTTTGGTGACTGTCCCAAGGACTTGGCTGGACAGGTGGTACAATAAGGTCTACGTGCTCACTTGCTCCATAATAGAATGGACATTTGGAATGGTAAAAATATTGCTTCCGATGTTTGGATCACGCGGGTGGCGCCCTTGCAATACTCCCTAGAGTAAATGGTTAGGATTATGATTGCTTGTTGCATTCGTCAGATACTGATTAGAAAATTACATTATTCCCTCCGTCTCCTGCCAGATTGCTGCTGCTTCCCACCAGATGTCAGGACAGCTCCATGAGGGGGAGTCAGACTAGAAGCAATCATTGCAGATCACTCTTCTTGTACGTGGTGCCAGTGGCAAAAAAAAATGTGCTGACTCAGCTAACTCCGTGTTCCTTTCTGTTTTTCCCTCTGCAGATTATGACTGTCACCAAAGACCTTCTTCTGCAGATTCCTTCAGGTATACTCAGAGAGGAGAGGTAAGACTCTCCAATTTTAGCCAAAGAAAAGAAATGCTTTAGGAGTGAAACCAAAAGGCTGCAGAAGGCTTTGAGCATAGCATAGGCCTTTTCTATGACACTACAGGCCCCTATAGGAAAAACCTGACAGGGCCTGACACAGTGTATGCCAGGTGCTTGTGCTTGCTGACCCCCTAACTTCTTCAAATTTACATCTAATACAAGAAAAAAAAAAGCTGCAAAAATCTAAAAAAAATAGCTTGCATCATAAAAATAGTATGAAGATTAATAGAGGAGGTCTAAATCCTTTTTCTCATTTTTTTTTTTTAGAAATCCTTTTTCCCTGTAAACCAACTCTGAGGACCTTCTGATATTTAGAGCAGAGACCACAAAAAGGGGCCAATGCAATTCAGTGCACTCAGCCAAGCACACTGTATAATAAGGCTTTTTCCTGTTGGCTTTAAATGAATAAACTGGGGGATACGTGTATTGAACAGTTATAATTATTTTGTGTACCGCACACCTCTTTGTCTCGATAAGATAAGAAGTGCCAAAATGAGTCAGACCAAGGGTCCCTGAGGCCCAGTTTCCTGTTTCCAGCAGAGGCTTTTGCTTCTCTGTCGAACAGTAAGGAAATGTTTCTCAGGAGATCACAGTATAAATTAAAGGCTGGGAGTCGCAGAGGTTCATGGACTGGTGTTATAACTACAGTGCCCGAAACATCTCTCGGGGCTGCAGGTTTCTTTAAATCTCGTCCCCTCCCCCCAACTCTAACCCTTAACATTAAAAGTATCTTAACATTATGGGGGCAATTTTCAGATAAACCCGCAGGGTGGCAAACTGCGAGGGTGTTTTTTGTTTTCATTCCTACTTGAAGCAAATTTTCAAAGAGAACCGATGGGCACTGTTTCCATCTGAAGATGAACAAGTACAAATGCACCCACTCAAGGCATCTGGTGCTCTGTAGTTTTGAAAATCTAAAATGCCCGCGTGCTAGGTTCCTGCCTCCAGCCTAAGCACTCCCACTAATATCCCTCTTTTTTTAGCTTGCGCTGTAGAAGCCTCGTCTGTACTTTTGACCTCTTTGAGGAAGGAAATCCTCAGCCAGGTCATTTTCACCCGGGTAGACTGCTGTGCACCGCATAAATGTCTTTGAAAATTACCCTCTCTTTGTTGTGCCAGAGGCGTGGGATAATCCTAGAGGGGTGAAGAGAAGTGGCTTGGGCAGACTGAATGGAGCGTACGGTCACTATCTGCCCTCATACTCAGGCCCCAGTGAACTTGTGTAACGACAGGAGCCGGATGTTTCCAGGGACAACTCCAGATCTTCCATTCAGTCCGTCCCAGGGAAAAAAACAAAACCCCTTTCACGGCACCTTTTCTTACAAACTGTCGCTGAAAGGTTTAGGCCCGAAGGATCAATGTTTTATAGCTATTCGGTAACAACGTACAAGCAAAGGCGCACAGCGAAATTTGTTTTCGGGAGGGGGTGAGGGGGCGGAGGGCATAACGAAAAAACCCACCCCAGGGATATAAATATGAAAGCATAGGAATGGTTACACATAGTCATTCAAATCTTGGGGTGGAGCGGGGGACAGAAAGATCCTCCTTGCTCCCACCCCCACCCCCGTCCACGGGCAGCCAGGTGTACAAGACAGGTGTGATACATACAGGAAATGTGCAACCAGATCCTGCTAAAGCCAGACTGGGATTGCAGCCTTTTCTTGGGTACGGGGAAGATGGAATACGCAGCTGAGATGTGTGCCCTTACTTTGCTAATCCCAGCTCTACAAATCACAACCAACTTCCTTACCTGCAAGTAGAGATTAGCAAAAATGGGCTTATGCACTTCGGTGAGCCACATAACCTTGCACAGATCACAAACCTCCCAGCTTTTCTAGGCAGAACCTTGTTTGTAAGTGCTCAGCTCCCCGGTCACACTCTGCCCCAATCTCTTCCAAGGAAACATGAATTTCAAACGGACAAAATTTGGGTTTAATGCGAAGGGAGCAAAACATGGCAAGGCTGGTCCGTGTTCATTTCTCTCATTCTCAGTCTGCAGCTTATTCAGAGCAGAGCCTCCGCAGAGGAAAATTCCTCCCCCTTCACTGCTTTTGTCATTCCTCCAAAAAAACCTGACAATGTTTCCAGAGGAATCTTTTGAAAAAGAAAGAGTAAAGGGTTTGGGGAGATCTGGGCTCCCAGGCCAGAAGGGATACGCCTTCCCCTCCGTACCTTTGCAATAATTTCCATTACATTCAACCATTTTATGTCTGTCAATAGAGCATTCGTGTGCTCTATCTACTATATTCAGTATAGATATCGCCCAGGTAAAAGTGCATCGCATATACAGCATTCAGGTGGGATTTAACATAAGGGTGTCAACGCAAACTGCAGGCTCAGTCCTCGCTGTCCAGTAAAAAAAAAAAAATCCCTGAAATGCCAGAGCTGTAGATTCAGAAAGAGAACAGCTACCAACCACCCTGCTCCCTCCCCGCCAACCTGACATCTTCCGAAAGCCAAATGTCAAGATAACACAGCACAACCAAAAAATGTGAAAGAATAGCAGCTGATAAAAAAACAACAACCACAACAACAACAAAACATAACCACAAATGAGATTTGAGTTTACTGTGTCTTGAAATGCGGCAGAAAAGAGGGGAGGTGGAAGGAAGGTACAGTACCTGGCGGTTAGGTCGTGGGTGCCTCGGCACTGCAAAGGCGGATTCCTTGGATTTCTCTGTGCCAGTAATAAACTTGACTTAATTCCCTCCTCTGTTGTCTGATTGAGCGCAGTGCCAGAAGCTGGAAAGAGGCCTCTAACTACAGCGCTGGAGGATTTCCAGCATAATCTAAACTATGATTCTGATCCCTCCCATAAGGGGAAACAGCAAATTCTTATCTTCATGGTCATTTACTACAAATATCAGTCTGAACTTTTGACTTTTGATCTTGAATCCTTCAGACAGCAAACAAACGACAGCACCTGACTATCAATGCTGTAACTTCTTCCTTGGGCTTCCTTTGCTGTGCTGAAATGAAATTGAGATAACAAAGAATTTGAGGACCCTGTGTAGTAGACATGCTCACTTTTGCTGTGCTTCTATTTGCATATACGGAAGAAGTTCGGATAAGCCTAGGCCAGATGTGATAACCACAAATAGGTGATGCTCTCCACAGCGTGAAAAGCTTTAAACTATACGTTTGAGAATGTAAAATGACCTTCTTTGTTCTTCTTTGGTTTTTTAAGTTTTGTTGTTTTTTTTTCAAGTACATTTGATTATTTAGATATGATTAAGTACATGTGACATTTAAGATGGGGATTTTTATTTAAAAGCATATGGATAGTTGGCTCTTAAAAGGGCAATATTTAGAGCTTGAATATTGCCCTTCCTCTTACATCACAGGTACTTTTTATCAGCAGTGAAAAAAAGTGGAGGGGTTAGGTGGAGGGAGGGAAAATGTACATGGGGCTTGCATTTTCAAAACTCCATGGGTATTTTCTACAGGTGTGTTAGTGCCTTCTTCAAAGCAAGTGCAAATATATACGTCGAGGTTTAGGCCCCATTCCTGCTTCTAGCTGCATTTTCAAAGAGAAAACCTGCATGGGGTTTCCCTTTGAAAATGAGCTACGGAACTACAGCCTCCCTACAGGATCTGATTATCCCCTAAATACATTAACTTTAGTATAATTGTATGTTTTATCTTTCTTAATAGATTATTCCACTGAAATTCTTAGCCAGACAGATCATTTAGATTTTCATACGCAGGTTAAGGCAGTCCTGTTTCGTCAGGCTTTTGGTTAGGGTGGGATGTAAGTTTGATTGCAGCATTAGTAGTTTGCGAAGTGCATTGTATTTTGCTTTTATGTTATGTTCTTATTATTTTTATTCTGTATGCTTTTATTTTGTTTTATGTATGCTTGTTTTATTTTTGGGCATGCTCTATTGCACTCTGCATTGAATGAACTGTGGAATTGCAGAATAGAAGATGTATAAATAAATACATAGGATCAATATCAATAATAAATGTTGATAATATTCATAAAATCTCCCACTCACTCCCCTTTTGCTCTCACCTTTTTGCCTTTAACTAGATCTTTGTACAGTCCATCAACCTGTGTCAGAAGCACATACCAGCTCTGCACAACCAGAGATAGTGCAAAGATAATAGTGTCATCTCCCCTTTCCAAAATAACCATCAGTGCCTATTCCCTTCCCCACGTCTCCTGCATTTTAGTTGCCTTGATGTTGACTTTTACATAAAAAACGAACCCCTCCCTCTCTTTCTGCTGTCCCTATGTTTCCTGAAGAGATTATAGCCTGGTATGACCATATCTCCATTCATGTGATTCATTAAAACATTTTTCCATTTTAAAAACGGTATCTGCTGTAGGTCTACCATTAGGACTAGCAGGTATGGAATTACTTTTGCTTAGGCCTCCCAGCTCCTTCGCTTTGACTTACCCACACTCCATACAGCCTCAGATCTGCTTTGCTTTCCCTTTGTACCCTATTGAGCAAGGGTAGCATTCTGAGATCCTCAATATTGTAATGTTTTCGCCATCTTAATTTTCTCATTGGGTTGATAGCTCAAGTCAACTGGCTTCCCTGTATCAGCCCCCTCATCTAGTTTAAACAGCTGTCAGTGTATGATCCAAATGTCTCATCTAAGATCCTTTTTCTTCTCACAGATAGATGATGTCTAGTGCAACAATATAGCCTTCTATTATTCCATGTACTGCCCCAGCCCCCAGATTTTGAGTCATGTATTAAAACTGGTGATCCAGTACAGCCTCTCCTTTCTCTTACCATAAACATGTAATACCTCAGAAAATGTAGTAGTCTTTGCACGTCCGATGTACTACACTGACTCTTTTTCTAGCCAGGTCATTTGATTCCCAAGTGGACTATGACATCAACATCAGAATCCTTTCTTTCTTCTAGAATACTGTCTTGTATTCTAGATAGCTGCTACCTAGAGGTTAGACTATCTCTGGACTTCACTGCTGCAGCTGTGTAGCTCTCAATATACAAAATAAGTGCAATTGACTTCTAATTTAGAGTTCTGGCCAGCAATATTCCAAGATAATATAGATGCAGGCCAGAAACCTTTATGCACATCTCTAGCCAGTCACGGAGTAAAATCATGGATTAATTTGTCAATTCAGTTGAAAGTGAATCATGACATATTGCACCATTTTCCAACACTCTCTGAGATCTCAGTTCTCACCCTGGAAATTTATGAAAAAGGAAGCAGTACTATTTATGGACAAAGGAAAGTAGAGAAGTAATTTATCCAACATCTCACAAATATGTCTATATCCATATCCATATCCTACCATCTGTAGCCAATGGAGGGGCCAACTGGGGCACTGTCTTACAACGGGCAGATCCTAGAAGCTAACACCACCGCTCAGCACAGAAATGAATCACCTTGCTAATTTCCATATTATAATTAGTGATGCACTCCCGGTCTTTTGTTAAGCTTTTCCTCCAGGGACTTATCTAAACCCTTTTTAAACCCAGCTATACTAACTGCTTTCACCACCAAATTCAGCAAAAAAAATCTCGTGCTCTCACGCATCAGCTGAGGATGGAAAACTGAATTGTCTGAGCAGAAATCTGAATTGGATTAAAAAAAAAGTCCTTTCCCATGCTGGTTCAACATCTGGAAGTCAACTTAAAAAATAAGAAATGTTCTACCCTTAGTAGGCTACAAATCAGCAGTAAATTAATATTTAGAAGACGTAAGTTCATTTAATTAGAAAATTAATTGAAATAAGGTATGATTAGAAAAATTGGAAACAGATCAATAAGAAAAAAATAACAATAGCGTGTAAAACATCTTGTGAATTGGGTACGGTTAACCTCTGTTGGGAGGCAGATTAGCATCCATTTGTAGAAACAGGATTTATGGGTGCTGTCGAATTACGGTAACTTATTTTTATGAAAGATGCAGTGGGGTTCAGGGCTTAAAAGGAAGTTTACCAGTCTCAGCAGGTTATTACATTTGAAAAACACTGCATGTTTAGATGTTGTTAGAGAAGGTGATTAATCAGCGAGGCGTGCAACACATAGACTTCTCAAATAAAGGGTGTAAATGTGTGTGGGAAGGAAGCTGTTGAATCAGATCACGCGGGGTTGTCCTTCTGTTCGTTTCATTTTTTTAGCCACCATTGATTTGGATTCCCAGAAGAGATTTCCAAAATTTCAGAAGAAAGGGCTATCCGGTGCAGCCAGCATGGTGGGTTAAGGATAAGTATATTTTTTAAGAGTTTCCTGGAAAACCCTCACAGAGCCTGGTTATCAGGGGAAGATTGTAGGCGTCACAGAAAGGGGATTCTGCAGGCTTGCTCCCTGCTGACAGGTCTTCTGGAAGCTGAATGTGGACGAGACTCAGGCCAGGAGAGGTGAAGTTCTCTGGTTCCCAACAGGTGTATCGGGACACACTGGTGTGTTGCGAGCTCCTGGGAGGTGCATCCAGCAGGAGGCAGCCATTTCCTCATCAGCCCGGGTGGGTGACCTCTCCTTTATCAGGCCTGACAGGAGGCTACTCTCAATTTCCTTTCCTCTTTCTAGCCCAGTAGGAGGCTGTTTCCTCCTTCACCCAGACTGGAGTGAGACATCGCCAACACCTGCTCTTCTGGGCCCAGCGGGACACCGGCTTCCCTCACTGAGCCTGAAAGTGACACCATCTTCACTTTATGGGGGGGGGGAGGGGGGGAGGGAAAGGAGTTGGGGATGCTGGGCTGGGAGAGGTGGAAGAGAGAGGGAGCATAGGGACTCCTGAGAAGAAAGGGGTGGGAAACAGGGGGTCAAGGTAGCTGGGGAGAGGTGAAAAAGGGAGCAGGCACAGCCAAAGCAAGGGAGAGAGAGGGAGCACAGGGAAGCAATGGTGGGGTGGGGGGTTGGATGTGGAATGTGAGTATGAGGGGATGATTGAAAGGGAGTCATTGGGAGAAGCGAGGGATGATGGGGGCATGGTGGGGGAAGTGATGGGGTGCAAAGCCATAATATCTCAGTTTGGGGAATGTGCATTTCTTCTATCTGTGTGCTTTGCTTAGTGTAGGAGGAAATATATTTTTGTTTCTAGTTCTCCAGTTTTACACTGCATCAGCAGGGCTTCTTGGGGTTTCCATTCCAGTTTTTGTCTCCATATTTGTAATTTGTGTTTTTTTTATTCTGAATTTGGAGAAGGTCATCTATCCATCTGTGTGACTGAGGTGATGTATTGTACTAGCATGTTGGAGGGATTTGTATCAATCTTATTTATTGTGTTTTCTCCTTAGGACATGCATTGGTGGTGTGCTTCTGCCTTTTCATAGGTAGGGCTATTGCTGTCTGTGTCTCAGTTAGTGTTGCTATGGTATGGCAGGTTTGCTTCCAATGTGCTGAGTGGGGTTTGTTTTTTTTCAGGTTTTGTATTTTGCAATGTGCCTGGTAGTAGAGGGAGTTTGTGTTGCTGTCACTGGGATGACACTGGAATCAGAATCTTTTTTTTTAGTATGTTGAGTTGCATGGGGAAATATATCAAATCTCCTCTGCACCCATAATTGGGGGTTAGGAGGTTTCTGTGGATGCAGAATATGTTTACTTTAAGCCCTGTGACAGTCATGTGTCATGCATGTGACCGTCATCTGTCAGGTGTGTCCCAACAGAAAAAAGGCTGAGAACCACTGGTCTGTGTACCCAGTTGACCCTGAGGAAGTGGAGCAGAGTAATGCTGTGACTGTCTGACTAAGATCAGGTGTAGTGTCAAACAAGGGGCTCTTCATTTATTTATATTTCACTTTCTGGCACTTTGAAGTGGATTACATTCAGGTACTTTCTTGTCTAGTTATTTGTCTGATGTTTGTTCCATCCAATGTTTTATGCTTTTGATTTTATGAATGTCAATCTGTACCCTGCCTTGAACTGCGGGTAACAGGTCTTTTAAATAAATGCATAAATGAGTTGAGGATGGTCCCTTCTCAGCCTTTTTGGCTGAGCTTGAATGCCTTCGAATATGGGGTTAATGCCCTGCCCCCCGCCCCCCCTTGCAGATTTGCTGATGTAACAACCATCGGCAACGCAGGTGGATTAAACCTCCTGAAAAACATTTTTAAAAGTCCTTAATAGGGCTATGAAAGAGAGGAGGGAAGGATGAAGGGCTGAGGCAGTAGGAAGGAGCATATATAGAGTCCAGTGCTGCGGGAACCAATCAAGAAACCTGATACAGAAGGGGACAATAAAAGGGAAGAGAAGAAACTGGACAAGGAGGGAAGGGATAGCACACAAATCTAAGAAAGGGGAATGAAGGTCATGAAATACAGGGAGGTGGAGCCCCGGCAATGCTATTTCTCATAGGCACAAATGGATGAGACCCTGGCATGAATCAGGCTTTAGCAAGCTCATGAAAACTGCACCCATGTCCTTTGTTGCCAGAGGATGTGGTTAGTGCAGTTAGTATAGCTGTGTTTAAAAAAGGATTGGATAAGTTCTTGGAGGAGAAGTCCATTACCTGTTATTAAGTTCACTTAGAAAATAGCCACTGCCATTAGCAATGGTTACATGGAATAGACTTAGTTTTTGGGTACTTGCCAGGTTCTTATGGCCTGGATTGGCCACTGTTGGAAACAGGATGCTGGGCTTGATGGACCCTTGGTCTGACCCAGTATGGCATTTTCTTATGTTCTTCCTCATTTGGGATAGAGGAAAGCAAAAGAGAGAAGATATCTTTGCTGTAGGCTTCGAGTGGGGGTTAGAGCAGCAGGCTGTGAAGCCAGGGTTCAGATCGCACTCCTGCTCCTTGTGGCTTTAGGCAAGTGACTTCAGCTGCTTTGCCAGGCATTTTTAGACAGAGCATGGGAGTCAAGCAGGCCCTTAGATTATGAGCCCCTGGAGACAGGGAAATACCTGCTGAAACTGAATGTAGTCACAAAACAAGTTCCTTCTATATCATATGGTTTACTTGGTAGAGTCACAGCCAATAGGAAGTGGAGGCGATGAGCGGTACACACTAGTGGTGAATAACCATATATGGAGGTAGTATAGTGCTAAAGAGTTCAAGGATCCTTGTGGTGAATTGATCAAGAAAAATGAACCCTTGGATCAGGCGTTTTCACCTTTTATTCATAAATCCTTTCCCAAAGGTTTCGGTCCCCCGACACGGTGATATGTGTGCCTGAGCTGGAGACCAACATGGAGAAGGCAACTGACCCAGAAACCTCTGCTATCCTAGACTTCCTGGCTATGTGAACTTCAATTGCCTTATTGAGCCTGACCTGGAGGAATTCCAAGGACACCTGGACAGCAGTTGAAGTTGGCGACACTTTGTGATGCCTACTTATAGGGTCACAAAAGCAGAAGGAAATGGTTGGAACTTCAGGCTAGACTGTCACTACAGGGGCACCATTAAAAGAGGCATCTGTAAACACAGCCTAAGATGTGTTAATTGCCCTGACTAGCAAGATTTTAACAGAACAAAAGACTATCTAAAGAGTGATGGTAAATGGGCCCCACGTTGGAGAAATACTCAGGATAGCTTAGGGATAATCAATCATGCTGTTGACATGACAATCAATGTAAATTATTCTCTGGAAAGTCACGCACTCTTAGAATTTCTAACCTAGCACTATATTGTATTTTACCTATAAAAGAAGGATCAGTTCATGTATACAAGGAGATGCTAGTGGTCAGTTTGTCAGAGAAAGGGCATCTAGCATCTCCCAAGAATACTTTGATTGATCAATAAAAAATTATACTTTCTACAAAATCTAAGTGTTCTTGTATCCTTGGATAAGCGTCATAAAGCATAGGTTGGCGCTTAACAACAGACTGAGTTTCGCCACATGGACCAAATCTGGAGGGACAGAGGCCCGGAAAAACTGTTAAAAAGACCAAAACATAAAGCAGAGATATATAATCAAGGATCCACAATACATAACACAAGAAAACATGAAAAGGACACCAACCAGCAGACACTACTTGTTAGTGTTTGTGGTAGTTGTGGGTGGAACCTTGGGCCGGTGGTAGATGACCATGCCCCCGGGGGAAGATCCCGAGAGGGACCACCGGTCAGGCTCAGAGTATGGAGACAGACACACACTAGTTCTTTTATTAAACAGTATATTGAACCACCAGAGGTGGCAGTAGTGAGATGGAAGTGCCCGGCTGGGCTGTAGTCCCTCAGATACTGGAACAGTGATCCTGGATAGCTGAGCTGTAGAGAAACTGAATATAGTGAGTGGGCAGTGTATGCAGAGTTCAGGAACAGAACCCTTGATGGTTACACTCACACAATAGTCTCTTAGAAGCAGCCCAGGAGCTGGAATGAAGTAGGCCCTCGAGGAGCGAGTACCTGGTTCCAGGGAAAGCTCTGAGAGAGAGATGGTAACTCACTGATGTTGTAGGCAGTGGTGACTTCCTGGCAGAAGTTATATTCAGTAGCAGGTCCGGGAACGTGGGCCTTCGAGGAGCGAGTACCGGTTCCAGACTGCGATCTGAAAAGCAAAAGAGAAAGCAAGGCCCCCGAGGAGTGGGTACCCCTGGTAAGTCCGAGGAGGCAGAATAGCAAGGTATGCGGAGAGCGAATCCCATCCACTGATACCTGGAGGAAAGCCCTTGCTAACTCGATTCGTTAGCGATTTCAGAGACCTTAAATATCCGGTGAGGATGACGTCACCTCAGGGGAACGCCCCTGAGGTTCGCGCCACTGCTGGTACTTGAGTCGGGGCTGCGCCACGCGTGCACCCTTAGGCTGCTGGGAAACATGGCGGAGTGCAGCGTCTAGCTGGTCCGGGAATGGCAAGATGACGCCGCGGCAGCCAAACTTCCAACAGGCAAAGAGGGAGTCGCCAAAGAGGTAAGGTGGGCGTAGTGGAGACGTCGGGCAGCGACGGTCGCAACACTACTGCTTACCTATGCAAAAATTAAAGTACAAAAAGCATAAAATACAAAAAAACATAAAGTATAAAAAATATATAAATGGGACAGAACATGTTAAATAACACGTGTATAAACCATATAAATGTACTGAACTTATAAACATAAATAAAAACATATAAATGTGAACGATGTCAATCATTTATGATGAAAACGGGGGGCGGGGAGGGAAGGAAGAAAGGGGAAAAGGAAAAAAGGAGGGAGGAAAGTAGGATGGAAGGAAGGGAGGAAAGGGGAAAGCTAGGGACAGGAGCAGATAGGAAAGGGGAAGGGGAGTGGGAGGGAAAGGAGGGGAAGAGAAGGACAGCAGGAAAAGAGAGTGGGGGAGGAAAGGGAAGGGAAGGGAGGGGCAAAAAAACAATACTGAGAAACTTCACATAAAGAAAATACTGACAGCGGGAAGAAGGAATCAGATAACTCAGTCTGTGTGTGGATGTAAGGGAATAGGGGCCAAGAGAAGAAAAAGGGGGGGAGGGAAAAGAAGGAGGAAAAGAAAAGCAACTCAGACAAAGAAAGTCATAAAAGAGCCACCTACTGCAAGTGTCAGCAATGATTAACGCGGGAGCAGGTAAACACGTCCAGGTGTTGTAAAAAAAAAAAAAAAAGCAAAGGACGTGCAGAAGGCAAACTGGGTGGAGAAAAAGGGGAAGAAAAGAGCTTGAAAGCCACAGAACCTGTGCTGAAGGAGCAGTACCTGGCAGGAGAAAGCACCAGAGCATTGCGCAGAGCTGTGCAAGAGGAGGAAACCGAAAAAAGAAAAAAACCCATAGGGAAACGGTTCTGTAAAAAATAATAAGAAAGTGAGATAACAAGAGGAAAAGAGACGAGATACGGAGAGGTCCCGCCAAAGGCAGGGCCCGAATACATGAAAACATCCCTTTCCAACGCCGTAAAATGGCGTGCGCACAAGTTCCCAAACAGTTTTAAAATAGAAACGGCTTGAGGGCCAAAAGGAATTTACATTATAGAAGGGAAGTCCGAAGAACGAAGACAACTGTGAAACAAGGAAGAGAACGTTTATTACAAAGACAGAGCTGCCAAGAAGGAGCAGCAAGATAAGATAAAACTTGCGTAAACCAGTGGTGTCCCCGCAGGGCCGTCCCAGCGGCGTTTTGCCGGCGTTTACATAAGGGGTGGGGAATATTGGCTCGCGCGAGATTCAGAAGCCCGGAATGAAAAAATGGGCAGAGTGAGAACTATTGATCGCTTAAAACCAAAACAGCATTTAAAAGAAGAAAAGGGATCTAAAAAAACAATTCAAAGGAAGGTTATCTACATTAAAAAAATTATCAAAAGGGAGAAAAAAAAAAAAAGGGGAACGTGAGTGAGGAGACCCTAAGACAGAACATGGAGGGGACGGAAGAAGAAAGGGTGAACAATGGGGGGGGGGGGGGGGGGGGGGGGGGAGGGGGCGAGGAGGGAGGGAAAGGAAAGGAGTAGGAGTGTTGCGATCGTCGCTGCCCGATGTCTCCACTACGCCCACCTTACCGCACTGGCGATTCCCTATTTGCCTGTTGGACGTTTGGCTGCCGCGGCGTCCTCTTGCCATCCTCCTCCAGCGTCCCCGGACAGGCTCGACGCTGCTCACCGCCATGTTTCCCCAGAGCCTAAGGGCGCGCGCGTGGCGCGGCCCCGACTGAAGTACCAGCAGTGGCGCGAACCTCAGGGGCGTCCCCCTGAGATGACATCATCCGCACCAGATATTTAAGGTCTCTGCAATCACTAATGAATCGAGTTAGCACGGGTCACTCTACCTAAGCTATTCTGCCTCCTCGGACTTACCAGGGGTACCTACTCCTCGGGGACCTTGCTTTCTCTTTTGCTTTGCAGATCAGTCTGGAACCGGTACTCGCTCCTCGAGGGCCCTCGTTCTCGGACTTGCTACTGAATACCACTTCTGCCAGGAAGTCATCGCTGCCTACAACATCAGTGAGTTACCTTCTCTCTCTGAGCGTTCCCTGGAACCAGGTACTCGCTCCTCGAGGGCCTACTCTTTCCAGCTCCTGGGCTACTTCCAAGGAACTATTGTGTGAGTGTTACCATCAAGAGTTCTGTTCCTGAACTCTGCATACCCTGCCCACTCACTATGTCCAGTTTCTCTACAGCTCAGCTATCCAGGATCGCTGTTCCAGTATCTGAGGGACTACAGCCCAGCCGGGCACTTCAGCTCACTACTGCGACCTCTGGTGGTTCAATATACTGCTTAATAAAAGAACTAGTGTGTGTCTGTCTCCATACTCTGAGCCTGACCGGTGGTCCCTCTCGGGATCTTACCCGGGGGCGTGGTCATCTGCTACCGGCCCAATTATCCACCCACAACTACCACAAACACTAACAAGGAGGGAGAGAAAAAGGATGGAGGCAAAGAAGAGGGAGGGGAGGGCAAGGGATGGGAGGGGAGGGGGGAAGGGGTAGGGGAGAAGAAAAGGGGGAAGGGGGAGGGGAAGCGGGAAAAGAGGGGACTGAAGTGAACTAGAAGGGAATCTGGAGGGAACTAAAAGAGCACAGACCCCTGAATATCACGGTTAAGACTAGCGGGATGAGACGTGTTGAGATTAAAAATCCACCACTGTTCACGTTTCAATAGCCACGCATTGAGGCCACCTCCCCAGGTGCGTGGGGAAGGGACCTCAATTGCAAAGAAACGCAGATCTTCAAGCTGATGATGAGAATAAGACCAGTGTGAAACCAGCGGGGCTTCCTTGCGAAGATTGTGAATACAGCTCATATGCTGAAAAACTCGGGTCTTCAGGGCACGCATAGTCTTCCCAACATATAACAATGGGCAGGGACATAATATAATGCACACTACACCAGTAGTGTTGCAGTTAGAAGAATGTCGGATCGGAAGGAGTTGGCCAGAAACTGGATGAACAAACTACTGGATATTTGGAGAGAAAGGACAAGCAGCACAGGACCCACACGGGACACGGCCCAAAAAATTGGCAACTACAGACTGTGTAACTCAGAGGAAATAAGTATATCTTTAAGATTACGGCCACGAGCAAATGAAAAACGGAGGGGGAGGGGTCATGGAACAACAGGTGTGGTGAAAGGATGTGCCAAATAGAGTAAAAATTATACAAATCCATGCAAATAATATGCTTCACTGCAGTCTATGAGGAAAGGCTGAAGAGGTTAGGGCTGTTCAGCTTGGAGAAGAGACGGCTGAGGGGGGATATGATAGAGGTCTTTAAGATCATGAGAGGTCTTGAACAAGTAGATGTGAATCGGTTATTTACACTTTTGAATAATAGAAGGACTAGGGGGCATTCCATGAAGTTAGCAAGTAGCACATTTAAGACTAATCGGAGAAAATTCTTTTTCACTCAGCGCACAATAAAGCTCTGGAATTTGTTGCCAGAGGATGTGGTTAGTGCAGGTAGTGTAGCTGGGTTTAAAAAAGGTTTGGATAAGTTCTTGGAGAAGTCCATTAACGGCTATTAATCAAGTTTAATTAGGGAATAGCCACTGCTATTAATTGCATATGGGATCTTCTTAGTTTTGGGGTAATTGCCAGATTCTTGTGGCCTGGTTTGGCCTCTGTTGGAAACAGGATGCTGGGCTTGATGGACCCTTGGTGTGACCCAGCATGGCAATTTCTTATTTCTTATGTATTTTTTTATTGTATTTTTTTAGGTATGAATGTCCAAAAAGATCCTTTGAAGGGAAGAATTTTGTTTAAGGCTATGATTAAAGTCAATATTTTTTTTGTGGTACGAAGGCAGTCTCAGATAGAAGCCTGCCAGGTGTGACCTGCTAGCTGACCTTTACTGACAGGGTTATGCATTGAACTTGGCGTTCTAGATCAGTGGGGTAGCAAGTGATTAACAGGAGATAAATATATGGGGAACTTCCCTACAGACGTGTAGAGCGCACTCTTCACCGAAGCTTCCCAATTAAAGGTGTAATCTTCCAACCCTGTTACACGCATGCAGCGGGGAGGCATTCCAGGGGTGGAGCTGGGACTTACACGTCTACTTTTCGATTTTATAAAGTATGCGCGTTGCTATCCAGCGTAAGTTACACCCTCCGTAGAGCACTTTATGCATACGCTTGAGGATTTTCAAAGTGAATGTAATCTGGCTTTCAACATACTCGGTAAAAGTCTGCATGCACAATGTACAGGTAGACTTCACTGCTATGTGGACTGCTGTAACATTACCCTCTACGAGACTCGTGCGGTAGGGACCAAAAAAAAAAGCTTTTTGCTATTAAATCACTGCTTTATTACAATGGCGGAGTTTAAAACTTTGCAGGATGGGGACTGATGGAGAATGAGTAGGGAAGAGGGGAGAGACGAATACTATTACTCATTCTGAGATCACAGCTATTAATCCCCAAGATTAGTTCTATTTTTTTATATTTCCCTGCACAATTTTTATTAATCAAAAGGCTATTTTGAGTCGTACTTTGATGTAACTTTTCATCAATATTTAAGTTACCTATTCTTCCTCTTCCCAGGCATTTGTGAGTCTCTGCATGTAGACGCGTCTCCTCACGTAACTTTCTTGACCTTTGCTACTGCTGCGTGGCGAGGTGCTTAAAGCTATCGGTGGTTACTAAGGTGATGGAAGGAGGGGCAAAGATATTCAGAGATCTGAACATTCATCCAGGATTTACTCGCCATGTACTGCCTCCATCCACCCCTAAACATTTTTAATGGGGGGGAGGGGACCATGGTGACTGCATTTCTTCCTTAATAAGTGTAGACCCCTCCTACACCAGTGCAGCCCGTTCTCCTCTCTCCACCTGGTGGAATTCTCTCTCTCCTGTCCCACTCCCTTCTTCCTTCCCCCACCCAATGCTGGTGCAGTCCCCTCTCCTCCCCCAGTGATGCCCCCCATCCCACAGCCATTTTTTTCCTCTCTTTCCTTCTCCACGCCTTCTTCCTCTCTTTCCACCCAGGTGCAGACCTCTTCTCCATTCCGTTCACTTGGCCTTCTCACTTTCTTCCCTTTCCTCCATTCCCTACTCCCCCCAGCCCTACTAGAGCGTTCTCTCTCCTCCTGCTACTATTTCCCAGGCCTTGATGGGAGCTGAAGAAGCTTTCCATTCACCCTTCCCCGTCAGACCCCTGCCCTAACTGGAGCCAAAGAAAACATTGTCGCTAGTTCTTGGGTCCTGATAGAGAGCTGAAGATAACACTGCAGGCTCCTGGGCCCTGATCATGGGCTGAAGACGCTGCGCTTCCTGCTTCCAGGGCTTTCTTGCCAGCTGCAAAACTTCACTTGCCCTAGCTGAAACTATGATGATATCGAGGGGACCTTCATTTTCAGTTTTTATTTTGTTAAATTTTCCTGGGAATTTATCAGGATTTATTATGACAAGAAGAAAACTCAGAGAAAATCAGTGAAAAATGTGACTCATTATTTTTGTGGGTAAATATCAGAGTTTATTGTAGTGGACGGAAAGCCTGGACAATAAAAGAATATTGAGCAGATTTTCCCACTCACCCATATCCCTATCTCTCCCCCCGTCCCCTGCCTAGCATGTCCCTTTCTCTCCCCACAGCATTCCTCCTTGCTCGTGGTGGCTCCTGGCTTCTCCTCTCTCCTTCAGCAGCAGCTCTGCAGCTCTGCACTTCTGCTTTTGTGCGGGGCCAGGGCGCCCGCCAGGAAATGCTTCTGTTGTGCACAGCCTGCTTCAAATGCTGCACCGGCAGCACCAAGCAGCGGGCACCTTGGCTGCCTGGGACGGTGAGGGGAAGGCGGGACTTGAAATGCCGCATCAGCGGCACTGGTGGGCGAGCACTGTTGCTGGGGGGGGGGGGGGGGGGGTTTGAAATGCCGCAGGTGCAATGGCCTAAAATTAGGGTGAAAATTTATTTAAACTGATTGTCACATTTGGAAAAATTCTGGAATTTATGGGTGAAAATCAGTTTAAACTGAAAACAAATGACCATAAAGATATCCTAGTGAATGAACTCAAAAAGGTCATGGATTTTCTGGAAAGCTGGGCTGGGGCCTGGCTGTGGGAGGAGGAGAGGTAGAGAAGGATGGGGGGTGGGTAGAATGCAAAGGATACTGACGAGGCTGAAATATGGCTGATCACTATAGCTCAGCTTTGCAAAGAACAAGGCAAAGCGTGCTGGTGCTGCACTTGAAGATAAAGACTTTTCCTTGCCTAATAAAAAGTATGGATATACCCATTGGGGTAATTTTAAAAGGTTGCGCGCGGGCTACCCGGCGCACATGTATCCTGGACTGGCCACTGTTGGAAACAGGATGCTGGGCTTGATGGACCCTTGGTCTGACCCAGTATGGCATGTTCTTATGTTCTAAATCACCTGGACCAGATGATATACACCCAAGGGTTCTGAAAGAATTCAAAAATCATCCGAGTACCTTAAGACTGGAAGGTGGCCAACATAACACAGATATATAAAAAGGGCTCCAGAGGAGATGCGAGAAACTAGAGATCAGTGAGTCTGACTTCAGTGCCAGGAAAATAGTGGAAACTATTATAAAGACTAAAATCACAGAACATACAGATAGACATGATTTAATGGGACACAGCCAGCATGGACTTTCCCAAGGGAAGTCTTTCCTCACAAATTTGCTACATTAGTTAGTGTAGCTAAAGGTGAACCAGCAGACATGGTGTATTTGGCTTTTCAGAAGGCATTCGACAAAGTCCCTCATGAGAGGCTTCTAAGAAAACTAAAAAGTCATGGGATAGAGGTGATGTCTTTTTGTGGATTGCAAACTGGTTAAAAGACAGGAAATAGACAGAAGGATTAAATGATCTGTACTTGGACCAGTGCTTTTTAATATATTTATAAATGATCTGGAATGGGGCACGATGAATGAGATGATCAGATTTGCAGATGACAAAATTATTCAATCACAAGTGGATTGTGATAAATTGTAGGATGAGCTTGCGAGACTGAAAGACTGGGCGTCAAAAAAGCAAACAGTATGTTAGGAATTATTAGGAAGAGAATGGCAAATAAAATGCCTCTCTATTGCTCCATGAAGAGACTGCATCTTGAATACTGTTTGCTATTCTGGTTGCCGCATCTCAAAAAAGATATAATTGAACCATAGAAGGGTGACCAAAATGATAAAGGGCATGGAACAGCTAACAGCTAAAGAGGTTAGGGCTGTTCAGCTTGGAGAAAAGACGGCTGAGGGGGAATATGATAGAGGTCTATCTTGAACAGATAAATGTGAAACAGTTATTTACTCTTTCGGATAATACAAGGACAAAAGGTTACTCCATGAAGTTAGCAAGTAGCACATTTAAAAATCGGAGAAAATTCTTTTTCACTCAAAGCACAATTAAGCTTCCAGAGGATGTGGTTAAAGCAGTTAGAGTAGCTGAGTTTAAAAAAGGTTTGGATAGTTCCTGGAGAAGTCCATAAACTGCTATTAATCAATAGGGAATAGCCATTGCTTGTTCCTGGCATTAATAGCATGGGATCTATTTATTTATTTATTTATTTAACAGTTTTATATACCGAAATTCTTGTAAGGGTTTACAAATCAGTTCGGTTTACATTGAACAGAAACAGTGCTTCAGTAAATGAAAGCAATTACATTGAACATTGACAGAGCTTCAAATGTGGAACAATTACAAAGAACTAAAATAAAATATCTTATTAACCAAAAACAAGCAGAATAACATTTAACATTTGTACAGAAAACAATGTCTCATAGAGCATAAATATAATACATATGTGATCGCAGAGGCTTAGGTCTTGGACTGAGCAACAGAAAACTAGGGGTTGACGCTAAGGTATAGCACCAAACTGAAATCTTGGAACAGAGGGGCATAAGGGTGTCACTGTACAAATATAATAAACGGCTATATATATATACTATATAATATATATATATATAATATAATATATTATATATAATATATTATATTATATTATAATATAATATAATATATATAATATATATATATATATAATATATATATTATATTATAATATATATAATATATTATATATAATATAATATAATAAACTGTACAAATATAATAAACGGCTAGTGGAGTGAGGATTAGGTATGTGTTAGGTATGTGTTAGGTATGTGTTAGGTATTAGGATTAAATATATTAGGTATATTTAATGTTTGGGTACTTGCCAGGTACTTATGACCTGGCATGGCCACGGTTGGAAGCAGGATACTGCGCTTAATGGACCCTTGGTCTGACCCAGAATGGCATATTCTATGTTCTTATGTTATGTAAGGCTTTTTTCTCAATTTGTCTATATTGGAAAAATGCTTAGTACATACGTTTGTTTGTTTGTTTGTTATGTTCTTATGTTATGTAAGGCTTTTTTCTCAATTTGTCTATATTGGAAAAATGCTTAGTACATGTTTGTTTGTTTGTTTGTTATGTTCTTATGTTATGTAAGGCTTTTTTCTCAATTTGTCTATATTGGAAAAATGCTTAGTACATACGTTTGTTTGTTTGTTTGTTTTTTCAGATTATTGTCTCCAGATAGGTTTGTTTTGCACACAGCATAATAGTAACAAACCTTATTCTTAAGCCAGGGTACAATGTCAGTCTCTCAAACTTACTACTACTGCTGCTCTTAATACTTGCATTCGGCTAATAAGTAAGACAGCTTCATTGTGGATCCCATAGGGTGTAACATTTCATTTCTTCAAATCTATAAACTACTTAATTTTGTCCATAACATCCAAAGCAGTACACATCAAATAAAATAAAACATACATAAAATCATAACACGGTTTCTGTAATACGTACACAAAACCTATCAAGAAACACATGTAAGTTCTTTTTAATCAGGCTGGTGGCGCCTGTTTCCTTCTGCTTGGTCTCAGATTGCATCTCTAGGCACTTGATCCTTCTGGCTCGCCTTGGGTAGTGCAGAACAGTCAGTTGGTACTGACACTTCTCTCAGCAATGCCATTCTCGTGCAAGGTAAGCCTTGACTTACTTTATAAAACGGATCTTATTATATTTTACAAAAGAAGAGGATGCGAGGGGGGGGGGGGGAAGGAATGTGAAGCTCCCTGAGACCGAGGTATGGTAATTAAATATCACGAAATGACAAACTTCAGCATAGCTTCCTTTTCATATGTGATGCTGCACTTTTCTTATCTTCCGGGTTAAAATGCAATCTTAAAAGCAAGCGAGGAGAGGAATAGCGAGAGGTGTTTTTATGACTTGACTTGTTGCTGCGGAAATCGGGCCGTTCCCCTTTAAGAGCGGGCCTGGAGCACGTTACTCATTTTTGGGCGTCGCGAGGTGGCGGCAGGCCGGGGGGGGGCTGAGCTGCGTGTCCTGGGGGCCGGCGCCGGGGAGCGTTAGAGGCGGCGTATTTTCGCCGCCACATCCGCAGCCTCCCGACGGCGAGAGTGCGGCAGCAGGACCGGCAGCGCTGCGGTGAGCGACGGAGAGCGCACCGAGGTAAAAGGAGAAGGAATACGCGCGCCGTGGGCCCGAGGTGATGGGGGAAGCTGCGCTATCGCTTTCCTTGCTTGGGGAAGAAGCGCATTAAGACCCCGAGGCTGCGGCGCGAGTGCAGGCCTCATCGGGCGGCTGACGTCACAGGTCACGGAAGTGACAGAGGCAGCCATATTTGTAGTCCTTTAAAGGACTACAAAAGTCCGAGGCCCACGACTTAATCTGGAATAGGAGAGAGTCACGAGGCGGGAGCGGGCTCATTTTAAAGGGTTTAACGAGATTTTTTTGTTTATGTCGGTTGTGAGATACTCGAGCGGGATAGATATTAGGTTTGGTCTCCCGTTAAAAACATTCCTTATAGATCTGCATTGAAATGGTGAAAAGTAGTTACAGATCTCGTTTAAGTTACGTTTTCTCGGGAAAGACAATTATTTAATTCAGTGATTCCAAACCTTTTGTGTGTGGTGGCAAACCCAGTACAGGGTTCACTTCCTCATGACACACCACCATCTTCACCATCATCATCTGCTCTTCCCTCTCCTTCCACCTCTAGCATCATCACCTTCCCTTTCCTGCTGCCCCCTGGTATCATCACGCCCCTTTTCCTTTCCACCCCTGAAACCCTCACCTTCCATCTTTCTCCAATCCCAGGACATCATTATTACCTTATCGTTCCTTTCCTCTTCCCCACCCTCTGACTGCTCCCCCTCTACCATCACCTTCTTTTCCTTTTTGCAGGCATCATCACTTTCTCTTCTCTTGCAGCCACCCTGGCATCATCAAAACTTTACTCTCCCTCCACCCTTCTGGCATCATCACCACCTACTCATCACTCTCCCTCCACCTTTTGGCATCATCACCATCTTCTCTTCCCGCTCCCTTTCCCTACAACCTTCTAGCATTATCACCATCTTTTCTTGCCCTTCACCCATATGGCATCGTAAGCATCTTCTCTTCCCTCTCCCTCCACCCTTCTTTCCTCTCCCTCTCCTTCCAGTCTTCTGGCATCCTCATCACCTTCTCTTCCCTCTCCCTTTCCCTCCACCCTTTTGGCATCATTACCATATTCTCTTTCTTCTCTCCCGACATCATCACCTTCTTTTCTTCCTTCTTGCTCAACCCTTCTGGAATAATCACTACCTTCCTTCTCCCTCCACTCTTCTGGCATCGTCACCACCTTCTCTTTCCTCTCCCATCACCCTTCTGGCATTATCATCACCTTCTCTTCCCTCTCACTTGACATCATTATAGTAATAATAGGGAGCTCTAAATATAAGCATATTACTCCAATCTTAAAGGCTCTGCATTGACTTCCTCTTGTCTTCCGTATCAAGTATAGGATCTTAACAATTATTCTTCATGCCTTAAAAGTGATATGCCTTTTTTTGATTAATTTACTTCTAAATCTCTGTTGTCCGGTTAGAAATTTGAGATCCGAAGGGTGGTGCCTTCTAGACATACACAGTCATAAGGACATTGATCTATCTGAATCCAGGGAGCAGATGCTCTCGGTTGTAGATGCGCACTTATGGAATCAACTGCCCTTTGAAAGCAAGAATGCAATAAAATGTTTAAAAAGCAATTAAAGGACCATCTAATTAGTTCACCTTTTAATTAGGAGCATTATATGAGGGATTGCTGATTATGTTTTAAGTGTTTTGTTTTTTATTTTTGTATAAAATGTATGCGATTTTATTAATATGAATTTTGGAAGCTGCAAAGAATATTGGATTGCGCAGCCTACCAGACTATTAAATGAGTAAAAATGTAAACAAATGACCATCTTCCCTCACTGCAACTCCTGTCCCTCTACCCCCCTGGCATCATCACCACTTCCTCTCTCCACCCACCCCCACCCCCCTGCATCATCATCATTTTCTCTTTCTTTCCCTCTCCCTCCACCCTTCCAGCATCATCATCACCTCCTTCTCTTCCCTCTCTCCTGGCATCATCCCTTTCTTCCCATCCCTCTCCCTCCACCCCTCAAGGCACCATCATCATCTTAATCCTCCCTCTCCCACTACCCCCTTGGTACATCATCACCTTCTTTGTCCCTCCGCCCAGCTCCTCCAACACTTGTCATCTTCACCTTCCCTCTTTCCCACCCCCCTGGCTACATTACCTTCCCTCTCCTCACCTCCCTGGCATCATCACCTTCTCCCCCCATGGCATATTCAGCTGTTGCTTCTTTCTCTAACCCCCCACCTCTCCACCGGAGCCGGCAGAAGTCTGAGCAGCACCTACCCTGGTGCTGCTTTCTCCTCCGCTGCCAGTTTCCCCTCTGCAGTGGGTAACAGCGCGAGGCTCGCAGGCCGGCAAGAGAGCACTAGCAGCGAGGGAAGCAGCACCAGCAGGAGCAGATAGGTGTCGCTGTCTGCCCCCCCCCCCCCTGCTGGCAGGAGGACATCCTGCAGGCCGGGAAGCAAAGAAACAAGGAAGGCCGCCCGCGCCTCCACTTTCCATATGTGGCTCTTCTTGCTGCTCCTCGGTTGGGAAACCTCTGCGTGAGACGTGGAAATTTTAGGGAGCACGATTAAGGGGCCTGTTTATTACAAACTCCCGTTAGAGCAGAGCGATTAAGGTAGTAGCAGTTATTAAGTGTTATGAAGCCTTTAGTAAACAGTAATGTGATGCGTTAGTGTTTTGGACTGTGGTGAACATCCCCAGTGGAAGTTTAAACACCCCTTTCCCCCCTTGAGAATTGCCAGAGCACTCCGTGCTCCTGTGTCACCGTGTCCCTGTCCACAAGGGATGCCAAGGGCTTCATACCCTGGTCAGGGCTGTGTTTAGGGGGGACAGACAGGCCAATTGCCCATTGCCCATTGTCCTAGCTTTGCAAGAAGCCTCCTTTGGTGAAGTATTGATGTCACTGAGACAGAGCTTCAGGACCCCTGGCAGTGACAAATTTAACTTTCTGGCTGTCCCTGTGCCTTCTCCCTACCCCCCCAAAAAATCCACGTTCAGATAGGCCACTGGGGCCAGAGACCTTTTGCCCCACACAGTGGGGGTAATTTTCAAAAGGATTTTCGTGCATCAGGTAGCGTATATTGTAGCAATTTTCAGAAGCCCAGCTACGTGTTTTAAAGTGCACTTTCATGCATAAAACCTATTGACAATTCAGTAGCTTAAATCAGCAACTTTCAAAAAGCTCATTTATGCGCATAACGTCCAGTTTTAAGCGTGCAAGTCTTTTTGGAAATTAGCCCCAGAATCAGCAGCTTGGGGAGCAGGGGCAGCTGTTAGTTAGTTTGGCTCCTCTAACCAAACAGATGTTCCCCTCTGAGTCATGAGCCGGCTGCAGGGCAGTCACCGCTGGAGCTTCTTCTGGGACCTTGATTGCTTACCCTGCCTATTGGGAAGTCAGCCCTTGGCACTGGTTGTACTGGCTCTCCACCCCCGACGCCCGCCTTCTGCACGTTCTCCAGGCTGGTGACCTGACGTTGTCCTTGCTCACGTGGGCATAGATCCCCTTGCTAGCTTTTGGGACACCTTAGTGTATGGTTTGCCTTTAAGCCATGTGAAAGTTTAAGTTTTATTTTTTTTTTTTGGGGTTGGCAGGATTACATGTGAATCTATCTATGGGAGATAGTAAAATAATGTATCTCTAGGAGACTTTTATGTGATGCTTTTTCAAATACGGAAAGCTTTCTTTTGAACCTCCCACCAGAGCTCAGACAAGAACCTTGCCTGCTGACTTTCAGAAAAAGGCTCAAGACCTGGTTGTTTAAACAGGCCCTTTCCGTAAACCACAGAGCCCCCTCAGCAGCTACAATCGATTACTCAACAATTTGTAAATATTTGATACAGTTATCCTGTTACTGCCCGCTACATCTTCCTCTTCCCAGTTACGACACCCCTGTTCATTGCAACTTCTGTCTTCTCTATACCATGTTAATAGTTAGGTTTCAACCCTGTTATTTGTAAACCGACATGATATGATATCTATCATGAATGCCGGTATAAAAAAAGCACTAAATAAACAAAATAAATAAATAAACATTTTTGTCATAAAAAATCTCAGTACAAAATAAGTTTTATAGAGATAAAATTAATAGGTAAAAAATGAATCCAATTGAATATCTGAGAGGCTGAGTGTTGGAAGGTCTGGGGATTACAGTGAGCCTCTCAGTAACATTTGTGAAATCTGAACTGAAATTATGAGAATGCCTGCATTAAACGGCTGAGGAGACGTTGAAAACTAGGACTGCAGCAGCCAGAGCGAACGTGTCGCTCTGCATGTGAGGTCAGACAGAGGGGAAAAAAACAGAGTCGGAATCCCAGCAGGCAACCTGCTAGGATCTCTTTGAGAAGGAAATCATTTCTCTTCTATTTTTTTTTTTTGTGCCCGGAATTTTTCTCCTGCGCCTCTGGGCTTCCAGGTTAGTTGGAACCGGTGCTGGGATCAGTGCTGCAAACCTGCCTGTGCAACTCTTTCTGGGATTTTCTTTTCTCCTTATTTTATATTGCCTGCTGACTCGTTCTGGAAGCCTGCATCTGTGGGCCCAGAATCCATTGATTGGGACTCCTTTCTCTGCAGCATCCCCAGCCAGCCCGATGATTGCAAGACCTGACTCAAGAATTGAGACTGGCCACCAGGCTGGCTGAAGATGTAAATCACTTCATCCAGTCCCTATGACTGATGCAGTTCCGAAGGGTAGAAAGGGAGAGGATCTAGGGTACTCTGTACTTAC
This sequence comes from Rhinatrema bivittatum, assembly GCF_901001135.1. Lineage (NCBI taxonomy): Eukaryota > Metazoa > Chordata > Amphibia > Gymnophiona > Rhinatrematidae > Rhinatrema > Rhinatrema bivittatum. Next base: position 64,720,983 of record NC_042627.1, on the reverse strand, counting down.
GTTCCTTATAGTGCTATATTTCATTTTAATTAGGCCTTGTTGCTCCTCGTAAGTTCTCTGCAAGTTCCTTATTGTCCAAGTTCTTTTTTATCATTTTGTTTTCATTGTAAGCTGCCCAAGAGGCTGTCCAAGTTCTTTATTGTTAGTTTTGTTTCATTGTAAGTTGCCCAAGAGGCGTCAGTTTTAGTTCCCTGTAAACCGGTGCGATATGTATACAGGACCATCGGTATATAAAAATAAATAAATAAATAGGGGAGAGCTACTGGCTGTGTGTATGTAAGCAGCAGCTCCGGTATCTTCTAAACTGAGTGGAGGTATAGCCTAGTGGTTAGAGCAGCGGCCTGCAAGCCAGGGTTCAAATCGCACTGCTGCTCCTTGTGACCTTGGGCAAGTCTCTGCATTCACCATTGCCTCAGGTGCAAACTTTTATCGTTGAGCCCTCTGGGGACAGGGGTTTACCTACCGTATCTGACTGCAACTCACCTTGAGCTCCAAATGAAAAGTCATGAGCTAAATCTAAACAAATAAATGGGTTTTATGTGCGAGCCAGGTGGGTTTTCAGTGTGGGCGATCATTTATAGGGAAGCAGAGGCTTCGACAATAAATGCAATGCTTATAATAGTAAGTGTAAGTAGTAATAGCTCAGTTTATTTTATTTTTTTTGATTTTAATTAAATATTCAAACTAAAATGTGGAACCATGAAGGAAACATGGAGGGTTTGTGTGGGTTTAGATAGTGGTTGGTTTTTTTTTTTTTTTTACTGCTTTTGTAGCACCCCCAAGGGACAGGAGCTCACTCCCAGTGACTTGGGATACTCTGATACTTGCTGCTAATAATACGACCCTCTGCTGACCTCTGGACCCCCTCTGAAAAGGGGGGCTGCCTCCCCTGCAATCCCATTCCTCACCCCTATAATTAGAACTGGGAGAACTCGCAGAGGCAGCTGCTCTTCCCGAGGTTGGGAGGAGAGGCTGAGCTGGAAATAGGACTGGATACATGGATTCAGGTAGGTGGACCTTGGATGTGGTGGCTTGATTAGCAGTTTCTTAAAAGCTGCAGAAGGAATTCCCAGCTGAAGAGAACAAATGCTTTTTATTTTCTTGCAGGAACCCTTCCTGTCCATCTGGAAGAACTTAGCCTCGCAGGTAAACGCAGTTTGCAGCAGCAGGAACAATGTTCCCAATGAAACCTACATCCTTATAACAGATTTTTCTCTGTTCCTTATCAGAATCTGCTCTAACGAGAGTGAACCCCGCGGTGAGCTGGGACGAATCCCCTCAGAACCGTTTTAGTAATCCTTACACAGCCTTTTCTTTCTATCCATGATTTTCCTTTTCTACACAGATGCAGCCTGCCCCGGGGGTAAAGGAACCGAGGTTGGTAAACCAGTGTGAATATTCTGTGAGTGTTCACGTTTATTGCACCCACTCACTGATTTCATATTTCTTTATCCTTACGTTCAAAAGCAATGATCTAATTCCAGCAACTGATACGGGCGCTTATCAGCAGCAAACGTGAACTCCAGAACCGTGAGTCGCTTTTGCCAGTGTAGTCCCAAGTTATTGGCGCCTGTAAATTCTGACCAGGCTTGCTTTCCGCCGCAGGTTGCGCTCGCAGGTTGGTCGGGCCTCTGGAGGGTCTCACAAAGTACGGGAGAATGACGAGGCAGCTGGAGACTTCTCGAGGCTGTGAGGATGTTCCAGGAGGTTTAGCTGTCCGCCAGCCCTCTTGCCTCTCAATAAAATAAAACTCCTCTCTAGGGCCTGCCACGGTGCGAACATTAATGTTACATTATTAACTGTAGCCTCACTGAAAAATAAAGAATAAAATACAAGCTCCCTTACTACCACTTGAGATGCATTTCCGTTGTCTTTCTCTTTATGTACTCTTTTTAATAAAGGCTAACTTCCTGAGAACTCCCAGCAGTCCATGCTTTAGACTCTGATCCAGGCTTCCAGTTTGAAGCCTGGAGTTACAGGTCCTGTGCTAAGGCAGAGTCTCACTTTATTTCTCCTCCTAGGTTTTCTGAGGTAAAAGGACACTTATAAAACATCAGAAGAGTTCTCCTTTTCTCCTAGTGCTATGTACTACAAGAGTCTCTAATACCAGCAGTCTTCCACGCTATGGGGTGTATTTACTGAGATGCATTAATTGCTATGACACTCTGCATTATTGCCCTGTGTTTCATGCGCTATTCACTAAAGTGGGTCTTCCCAAACCTGTCCTGGGGACCTCCCCCAGCCAGTTGATTTTTCAGGCTAGCCTCAATGAATCTGCACGAGATTAATTTGCATAAACAGCCTCCAGTGCCTGCACGTTTCTCTCATGCATCTGTGCTGTGGCTACCCTGAGATCCTGACTGGCTGTGAGGTTGCCCAGCACAGCCTTGGAAAGCCCCTGCACTAAGGGCTTTATACCCGTCAGAGAGCAGTGCGTTGAAGCACAGCAAGAACGTGCATTACTGCTCGCATTTAAGGCAAAAACTTGACACTGCTAGAGGTGTATTTAAAGGTTTGCCTAGTGTTTCCATTAATATGGATTTTTGCATTCATGTGATTTGCATTACATTTAAATGAGCTGATTTGCTTAATTGTGTATATTAACCAGCTCATTTAAGTTTTAATGCAGAAATCCACTTTAATTAAAAAAACATGCATTGACGCTGTTCTAATGTTTAAGTGTGAAGCACAGGTATTTAATGTGTATTAATGCAGTTTAGTAATTAGGCCCCCATATGCAGAATAATCTCATTATTTGAACCTGGCACTATGATTCAGGCTTTGGACAAATACTGCCAGGCTCTCCTGACCAGTGACGGGCTTTAATAGTCCCTTTGCTCTCAGCAATATGCTTTTCTCAAGCTGCAAACAGAAATCACTCAAAAACAGTGGTTTCTGCTTCTTACTGCAATCTCACTCATCTCTTCTGTTCCACCGTGCTGCACAGCTTTCTACTCTCCTAAGATTCAGAAAATGGCTTTTTATAGTAATTACCAGCTGGAAAACTATGCCCGATGAGTCAGAAGAAGTTAGGCTGCTGAAAACTCACTCTTAAGTGCTTAAAAATCTCCAAATTCTGCAGGTGTGGTAAGCAGTGGGACAAACTGCTAACCAACAGAAGGCGCTGCTACTGTGGAGAGCAGATCTGTTCACATCTCTCCCTCCGTCAATAGAAAACATTCTTTTCTACCTAATTCAATTACCGAAACACAAAATCAATTCGAAAACTACAAATCCAGAACACTAATGTCGGCGACATGAACACATCACACCAGCGCTCATGTTCCTTCATTGACTTCCGGTATCCCACAGAATAACTTTCAAAGTTCTCTCACTCATCCACAAATCAATCCACAACCGAGAGATGCAATGGTTTTCTGGTCAGTTCACATTTCGCACATCCAACAGACCAATTAGAAATATTCACCAAGCTAAATTAGCCGCTCATCCTCTAAAACACATCAAACACGTTTCCACTAGAGACAGATCATTCTCCATAGCTGGTATTAATATCTGGAACAATATGCCTTTGGACCTACGTCTGGAATCCTGCCACAAAACTTTCAAACAAAACCTGAAAACATGGTTGTTTGAACAAGCCTTCTCACAATGATCAACTTCTGAACTGAAATCCTACCACCCTGTATTATTATTATTACTTATCTGCTCCATTACGTATTATAGATTTAAACCATCCAGTATTATTATTATCACTTTTCTGCTCCATGTGTCTCGTCTTACCATATGTGCTCCATGTGTCTACATGTTGTTCTCCATGTGTCTCTTCTCCATTATTGCCACTTATTGACTTTAATGGGACTTTAGATTTTTCCCTTTGACAGTTAAATGTTCCTGCGTAATTTTTAAAATGACTATACTATGGTTATTATACTCTATGAAGTTAGCAAGTTATCCTTGAAACACGTTATATTTATAAAGCCTGTAGCCGTTTAATGTTCTACTGTTTAACCTGTTATATGTAAAGCCTGTTGCTAATTTATTGTTTCACTGTGAACCGAGGTGATGTATGATTACACGTACCACGGTATATAAGAACCTATAAATAAATAAAATAAAAAATAATAAAGTAACCTCCTCAATCCCAAGTGCCTGAAGGTAGTTTCATTTTAATTATATCATTCAAAAATTAAAACTTCTCAATTATAAGAATTTCTTTTGCAAGATAACTTCTAAAGTGAAAAATGACTCAAAGTTGTTAAAACAGTAGCCGATTGAGAGGTAGTGCAGAGGCAGCGGGTGAGACTAGCAGACTGGGTGTCGGAATGGCAGGTGAAATTTAATGTAGAGAAGTGCAAAAGGATACACACAGGGAAAAATATTGTCAACTCCCACTTAGGAGTCACCATCCAGGAAAAGGACCTTGGAGTCCTTGGGGACAGTTCGGTGAGAGCCTCAGCTCGGTGTGCGGCAGAGCTCAGATTGTTAGGAATGATCCCAAAAGAAAAGAAAAATAAAATTTATTTATTTATTTATTTAAGGATTTATATACCGGAGGTTCCTGTATAATATACATATCACCCCGGTTTACAATGAACAGTAACTATCGTACATATCGTGTTGCCTCTGTATCGATCCATGGGGTGACCACACCTTGAGTTTTCTGTGCATCCTGAAAAAGACAGCAGAAGTCGAAAAGGTGCAGAGGAGGGTGACAAACATGAAGAAAAGGACGGCTCGGCCCTCCAATGATGAGAGCCTAAGCAAGTTAGGAAAAGGCTGGCTGAGAGGGGACGTGCTAGAAGTTTAGTTACCTGTTCATGATTTTATAAAGACGGCTATTCGCCCTTTCACCTAATATTAAAACAAGGTGGCACGCCCTGAATCTAACAAGCAGCAGATTTAAAACGAATCATAGAAAGTGCTTTGTCACTCTGAGCAACACCAAGCTATGAAATCTGCTGGCAGCGAGGGCTTTAAAAGAGGTTTGGAGGAAAAGTCCACCGTTTTTATTTACTTATCTTCTGCTTTTCAGTACTTCAGAGCAAATAACATTCAGGTACTGCAGGTTTACCCTCTCCCCACAGGTCTTACAAGCTAAGGGCCGGATTTACTGAGGCTTTGCGCCCGTTCTGTGTCTATGGGAAAAATGCTTCCTAAACGAGGTCCCAAGTTTGTAATTGAAACACAGTAACTCCTCAAAGTTAACAAAGTTCAAGTCACAAACCCAAGATGCTTCTTGCCACTCGCAAGCCAGCCAAAAACCCAAGTTTTATATCTGGAAATTAAAGTTTTAAGGGCTTTCCCTAAGTTCTGCAGTCTAATAGACTAAAGTGGATCAGTTCCTAAGGAACCTCTGACTGCTTAAAATGATACTTTCAGCGTCCACGGGAGGAAAACTGGTGGACAGCCTCGCTTGGACCCTCAAAATCTTTTGCTCTTCTTTCTGTGAGCTTCTGGAGCCAAGGGCACTGGACAATGTAATACCGTCGTAACCCAGCCTTCTTGAAAAGGCTGCACTTTAAATCGGACGCTGCCAGTCTCCCGTGTCTGGTAGGTGATGGAGATTGAGCCAACCTTACTATCCTTCTTTCCAGATCTAGCAAACAGTTAAAAAGTGTTTAAACTTTAGTCTCAGTTAGTGAGAATTGTTACGTTAACATTTGATGAGCAACAAGAGGCACAGAGGAGGAAGGCGTGCTTCGTGGAACAAGGTCCAGCTCAGTTCACTATGGTCAGACCCACACCTCATTCAGTCTTCAGCATCATCATCTTCTCTTTAATAAGGGACAAGCGAGCTCATGGCATTAAAATAAAAAAGGAAAGTTCTATTTCTGATTAGAGTTAACTGGACAAAATTCAGAGTTAGCTATGTGAAAGGAACCTGTAGAAACTTTATAAAATATATCATAGCTTGGCTTCTGTTCTGAAGGAGAAGACCTGCAAGGTGTGAAAAGTAATGTTGGAGTTTGATTATGGCTGATTTAGAGGCTGATGTATTAATATGTGGTATTTTCCACTTGTTAGAGCGACTATTTTGCATGCAATGTTGCTAAGCTGGTAGTGAGCATCCATAGCTAATCCTTTTGTGCATTGTGATGACCAGGACCTTCAAGTGTTCTCAGCCGGGGCCCAGTGTGAACAGGTGTATGCAGGCAAAAGGGCCTTGCACCCCATGTGAGCTCTCTCTCCCCCCCAAAATGGATGCCGATGGCCTAATGTTCGAGTACCTTCCTATGAAGTCATTTTTTCACTCCTGTTTTTGCGAAATCTCACAATCATGAACTGCTTTGCATGATCTTGTTGTTGCGAGATCAACAATCTGTGCGTAGCAGACTTTGCAAAAAGATTACTAATACAAAAGTCAAGTTTTAAGAAAAAATTTTGCAGACGGGGTTTTCATGTAAAACACATGGAGGACGTCTGTTGTTTAGTGCTTTTGTGCATTTCAGGGAGTTTTGTGCAACCATGCTTGTAAAAAAAAGCTGGTAGTTTAGTACATCAGCCTCTTCGTATGTAAAGCTTCCTTACCATGGGTCTGGTACAGATATACTTTAAAGATTAAAATACTTAGGGCCTGATTTACCAAGGTTTTCTGTGTTTATGGGAAAAATGCTTAATAAATGTGGCCCTTAGTTGGGATACTTATCTAACTTAGGCCTGGATTTTCCATTCTCACAGAGAATGGTAAATCCAGAGGTAACGGAGGGCGGGGGCGGGCCTGCGAAAGCCGGCAGCGATCGCACCACCGTGGTATTATCGCTGCCGGCTTTCGCACCCAATAGCACCACTGTGAAAGGTGGTGCTATTGGGCGCGCTACTGGCGACCATAACGTAACTTACCTTATCGCCGCCAGCGAAGATACCGTCGCGTCTGCCTCCTCTCCGCCCCGACCCCTCCCCGACTCCGCCCTGACTCTGCCCCCTGCAAGCTATCACACGCAAGAAGTCCCTTTTCGCATGCGATAGGCTTAGAAAATGACCCCCTTAATCTTTTAGCTGAAGGTTCTAGAAATGTTCCTGTATAAATAAAATACTTTAAAGTCAGCTGTTGATTGCATCTTAGAATTAAGTTATAAGTACATTTATTTATATTGTAAATATGGGTTCAGCTTCCTTGGTGCTATAACTTTTTAAATGTATCCTCTCCAGCCTTTTTGCTCAACCTCTGGTGAAACCATTGGTTGTAAGGGCTATCCCATCAATTAGATGACAGCAGACAGGTGGGTTTGTGAGGTGCTAGCCCCTCCTCCCCACCTTGTATGTGGGCTGTTGTAACTTACAAAGAATGGCCACAAGCAGTTAAGATCTTATCATCTGAAGCACCCATAAGAACACCTGAGCTGCATTCACCCTTCTTTGACTTGCAGCCAGTTTACAATGGTAAAATGCATTTAGATAAATATCTGATATCCAATTCTATAATTAGAGATAAAAGCATGAAAGTGCCTAAGCAATTATTACTATCTAGGCAGTCATTGTGCCACTGATTGGCCAGGATCCTCATTGTACTTCCTCTGTTTGGCCATCAAGGGGATGGCTCCTCCCACTTCTATCCTGGCCAATGCAGTGTACTCTCTTCTTGGACTTGTCTATGCAGCTCTCCATTGGCTCGTTTTTTCCTGCGGTCATTTGCTATTGGTATATTCAGATGTCTCTTAGAGGGCTGGGCTGGCTGCGTGCTGGAACATAGGCAGAGCAGTGAAAAAGTAAATGATCACCGTAAGGAAAATCAGAAGATAATAATCATCATATTTATTTATTATTTACAATTGCACTTCTAAGCAAATTGTTCAGTAATGTGTGTCAAAATATTCGTACAATAATATATCATGAAACCACTAACAGCAAAACAGAATCAAGGCTATATATCAGCCACACAGTAAAAACGAACACACAAAACAATGAGATCATGAAACAAACTGAAAAAAGCCAACAAATATAAAAAAAACATTTAAAAAACCCCTTATTCCTCTGTGGCAGTAAGTATCAATTAATCTTATAGCACACAAGCAAATATAAATCATGAGAACCACAAAACCTTATAAAAAAAGATTTTTTTGAGACCATCATAAATAGAGAAAGCGTTTAATTTCTCACCTAACAGTGGTTACAAACTCTTGTTGACCACCCAAATTGTGTACCATTCAAAAATCTTTCATCATAGGTCTCTCTAAATTAAAAAAAAAAAATGTATGCATATAAAAGAGATTCTAAAATAAGAGACACATGTATATGTGTAGTCAATTGGAATTTTTTTTTGTCAAGAACGCCGACAACACATATAGATAAGTGCCACTCATTTTAGAATCTTTCTTAAAAAAAAAAAAAACTTAGCGAGACCCATGATTAAAGATTTTTGAGTGTATACCATTTGGGAGGTCATCAAGAGTTTGTAACCACTGTTAGGTGAGAAATTATACGCTCTGTCTATTTATGATGGTCTCAAAAAAAATCTTTTTCTATAAAGTTTTCTAGTTCTAATTATTTATAGTTACTTGTATTCAACAATAAATATAGACATCAAACAAATAACCAAAATGAGAACAACGAAATGACTAAAACCACAAAACATCATAACATTTCATAAATCTCCATCTAAAATGACCTGTTATTTATATTTATCAACATAAAATCCCATCCCTAAAGCATCCTTAGCCATGACAAAGTACTGATGCTATCTGGTTAAGACAATCGAAAACAATAAACTTAAACTATGCCAGATTAAAAGCCTTCTGAAATAGCTATGTTTTCAGAGGAAATTCTTTTTTACTCAATACACAATTAAGCTCTGGAATTCATTGCCAGAGGATGTGGTTAAGGCATTTAGGGATACATTTTAAAAAGCTACGTGTGGGCGACAGTGGCCCAGCGCGCGCACATGGATGCCCAATTTTATAACATGCGCGCGCAGGTGTGCGCATGTTATAAAATTGGGGGTCGGCGCGCGCAAGGGGGTGCACAATTGTGCACCCTGCGCGTGCCGACGCCCTCGGCCTTCACCCATTCCCTCCCAGGCCGCTCCGATTTCGAAGCAGCCTGGGAGGGAACTTTCTAACCCCTTAACCTAACCTCCCTTCCCCATCCCCTAACCCTCCCACCCCCCTCAGCCTATCCTAAACCCCTCCCCGACCTTTATTTTACCTCTTGCGCCTGCTTTTGGGCAGGCGCAAGTTGCGGGCGCCGGCAGCCTGTCGTCACGCGATCCTCCAACACAGCGGCAAATGGCCCCTGTGCCGGAGGCCTCTGGCCCCGCCCCTTTCCCGAAACCATGGGCCTTTTTAAAATAGGCCTGGCGCACGTAACCCCACCTACGCGCGTAAATCCGGGCCTCAGGGTTTAAAAAAGGTTTGGATAAGTTCCTGGAGGAGAAGCCCATACGCTGCTGTTAATCAATAGGGAATAGCCACGTTATTGCCAGCATCAGTAGCATGAGATGTATTTAATATTTGGGTACTTGCAGATACTTGAGACTTGGATTGGCCACTGTCGGAGATAGGATACTGGGCTTGATGGACCCCTGATCTGACCCAGTATGCATATCGCATGTTCATATGTACTTATATAAAGGTAATTCAAAACCAATGTGTGTGAGCTGTGTGCTCCAAGGCAGCGTAGGTCCCATGAAACTCTCTGCGGGTTAAGTGGCCCATGCTGGTCCATACAGATGCATCATAACCCACCACTGATATTTGTAAGGCTGCACTGGGTTCCCCCCTATACCCTCTGCATGTATATCCTGTGTATTGCTCATTGCTGCTGTATATAGAGACCCTCGGTTGCCTTAGGCATTTTGGCCCCTGTTGGCATTCTACTAGCGAATATTGGTTAGTCCATATTGGTGTCTATGGGTATTTTATGTAGGCTGATGGTCAATACAAAGTGCCTTTTACTGCTTCCTGCTGACATGTTCTGTGTTCTTATGATTACTGGTCTATACTGGAGCACACTGGAGTGGCCAGCTGTGATTACTAGCCCATACCAGCAGTATAAGGACCATGCAGGTATTCAGTGATCTAAACTGCTGTGGAGTCATTGTTTCATGGCTAACATACGGCATATATTTTTTTTGTTTCATGGTGTTCTTCACTATTGTGAATTATATTGGTAATCTTTTGCGTGCACTGTAATGGTCAGTGTGTTCTGAGCGTGAAAAGCATTTGTAGGTCTGAAAAAAAAACACCCTCCAGTCTTTACTGAGCAGTGAGGAAGATTAATCTGGATTGTAATGGACATCTGCGGCAGATTATAGGCCGATAGGCAAGGCTATAGTCCTGTGAGGAAATGGGATACTTAAAGACATACAAGAAACAGGGCAGTTTTACACCTTGCCAGTAGGGAGCGCTGTAGGGCATATAGAAAATACCATAGTTGATATCCCAGCAAGGTGTTTACACAGGAGAACGTTTCTTAATAGTAAGTGTTCACTTTGTATCAAGAACTAACCTTTAATTAGTGTGGTTTCTTAATTAGGCTTTCCCTTCATAATGTACGCATTATATTTTTATTTGAGACACACAATGTCTTTGTTCAATCCTCGAAAGGGCAGTTTTTAAAAATGTGTAAACAAATCAGTACTGGCAAATTCACACGCAGGCTGAAACAGGCCCAAGGGCAGGTGTTAATTTCTGAGCGCAAAATGTGCGGGTCTGGCCGATACAGTAAAATCGGCGGGAGAGCCGGCGCTCCGAGGCGAGTGCCCGCTCTCCCAACGCGTGCCCAGGCCACTCTTCTGGGCGCGCGATCCAGTATTTAAATGAGGGCTCGCAGTAAAAAGAGGCGCTAGGGACACTAGCGCGTCCCTAGCACCTCCTTTTTGACAGGAGCGGCGGCTGTCAGCGGGTTTGACAGCCGACGCTCAATTTTGCCGGCGTCGGTTCTCAAACCCGCTGACAGCCACGGGTTCGGAAAACGGACGCGCACTGTACTGTATCGGCCCGATTGTTTTTTTACATTGTCTGGGGCGAATGACTAATAGCCTCATCAATATGCATTTGCATGTGATGAGCGCTATTAGTTTCGGGGGTGGGAGGTGGGATTTGGACGCACATTATGGACACTCTAAACTCCTTATTGTGTAAGGGGGTTGCGGACACGCATCCAACCCGGGTTAAACAGTGCACTCAGCTGAACGCGCTTTACTGTGTCGGTCTGACTGTGAGCTCAGTCCTGCTAGGTGGAGCTCTGGGATATTTGGGTGACGAGAAAAGAATGAAATTACATTCCGAGTTGGAAAAAGGTGTTGCATGTCTCAGCTGAAGCGTGCAGCCGAGGTTGAGATGAGAGCGGGACTGGCCATGCTTGCAGGAGGTGGACCACCCACTTCCCTTTCCTCTGCTGGGGTGGGGATGGGGAGAGAGATACTAGGGCTCACGGTCTGAAATCTGAACTTCTGTGGGTAGAACTGGGCCGGCCTGCACGCGCCTTTCTTTATCTTCAGCTTTTGGATGAGATGCTACCCAGAACGCCATACAGAGAAATGAAGCAGGGAACGAAGGTTTCGGATAAGCCACATAACAAAGGCAGAGCCTAGAACAAAAGATAGGGCGGGAAGTGAAGTCTTGGCCATGTGAAGGTAGCTTGTCCCAGAGGGAGGGTGCAATTAAAAAAAAAAATAATAGAGAGGCATGAAGGCCAGAGGTTGCTTGTTTTGTACAGGGGGTGCAGAGATTGTGTGGATGAACCCGGCAGAAAAAATCAGAGAGCTAGTGAGGAGTGCCTGTGTTGTATGCACTTATGGATAAGAAGTGCGACTTGCGTGTGAAGTCTGGCCTGTAGCCCATGCAGAGAGTGGAGTGACCCAGAAGTGATGGGCAGTATCACGCGATCTGTAAAGTGGCCAAGCTCTGCTATGATTTCCCTGGCTCCAGAGGAGGCTTCCTCTTTGCCGCTGCCATTCACTCCAGAGGAGAAGCTCATGGGGGATTTCTGAACTGCACCTTGTGCCCTCCGAGGAAGACTAAAGATAGAGTCTTAGACTGATGACTCCTCTTTTTTTTCTCGCTTACTCACCGGGCTCATTCCACAATCTTCCCTTTTACTCAGACACCACAGATAAATTGCTGGCTTTTGCTTACTCATAAACAGCTGCCTGGTGTATCTACATACAGCTCAAGCGCCTTAGGTTTGAAAAAGCCTTGTAGTTCAGCTTCGGCAAGTGTTCACTTAAAATTTCAGCTCCTTTGCTCTGGTCACACACGGGTCAAGCCGGTAAATATATAAAGAAAGCGCTGTGCGGGGTGTGCCGTAGCCTGTTCAAATGCTAGAGAGAGAGCTTGTCCCCTTCTGAAGGTTAAACGCAAGGAGATATGAAAAAAGTCACTCGCGTGTAATATGCATCCTGTTTCTCGTCCGACTATGAAACTTTAATCACTAAGAGTGTTCTTGTGTGAATGCAGTGCTCTTTCATAGCACCACGACAGTCTTTTCTTATCTCAACCAGGAGGTATATTTTTCTCTTTTTCCAAGGCATTGTGGCTCTTAAAAGCATGCAAAATGTTTTTGCTAGGTGGTGGGACCTTCTTGCTGTCTATATTAAACTAGAAATGAAGCACAAAATTGCAATCTGAGATGGCGAGCCAAACTCCCAGGCATAATTCAATGGATCGTGATCTGAAATTGGATACAAATGGTCAGACAAAACTGATGTGGCAGAACCCGAGCTTGCATAGGACAAACACATAAGGCTTGCTTTAAAATTTTCATTAAAAAAAACAACCCCAATGTATACATCAAAAACTTGAAAAAAAAAGAGGATACAAACTTAAAAGAGTATCAGAGGGAGAAAAACCTCATGCATCAACCTACAGGATAAATCTATGCATCCTGCACTATGCCACAAAAAAGGGAGACCCGATTAAACTGGTGAGGAGCACCTTACAAAGAAACAGATTCTATATCAGGACATCAGTCCTCTTTACGTTCAGTGGGAAGTATCATCAGGTATTTGTCTAAGCCCTTCATTAGCTACAAATCAAGATGAAGACTCACCTTGGCCCTTAGAACGCAGCTCTTATGGCTCAGAGAAAATATAACGCATGTTACTCACAATAAGCAAACCTTTGCTCTGAAAGTACATGCACACGTTAGCGCCTAAGGAGCTAGCCTCCCTTCCAAGACATTTCCTCCTGCAATTATCCAGAGTTTTTAACCACGGAATGACTGTCACTTCTGAAAAAACAGATTAGAGACGCTGTCTTGGGAGGACACAAAGGTCACTAGTAAAGTGGCTTCTCTTGTCTCCCTCTCCACTGCGGCCTTCTAAAATGCCAGATAGGGCAGACCTTTGCCTGGATAGTTTAGATCTATCCTGCTTTTTCTTCCTTTTCCTTGAAAACCCCGAGTAGAAACTATAATATCAATTCAAACACGCTCAAATAGCAAAAACATATCATCAGGATAATGATAAAGATATTTAATATGTATATGAAGAGTGGCTTCAAGCAAACGTGGGACCCTGGCTCAGTTTCCTATCCAAGGCAACCACCGTACCGATAATCATTTGCCAGCCCAAACCGTTTTAGAAACTCAAAATGCAAAAACATTCCACACAAGCGTTCAATAAAAATTCAAAAACGATGATGCCCAGCAGTGAGGACCTGTCAAAAATATCAGTACATCATCCTCATAGAGAGAGATTGTGCCTGTGCCCACCTAGCCGAATACCCTTGAGCCCAGGATCAGATCTGATAGCCACGGGGGAGAGGGGGCAACCCTGCCGAGACCCTCTGGCAGCTGGAACGAAGGGTGAGAGAGTGCCCTTGATAATAAGACACACTCTAGAGACCTTTGTACATAGCCGCGGCCCAGCCTGTGCACCCGTCGGAGAGGCCAGCCTGCCCAGGTCCCTCAGAAGGAAAGGCCGTCGAAGGCTTTTTCGGCACCGAGGCCCGAAAACGCCCTTCCTCTTAGACAGATGCAGACATTTTGACAGCTTTTCAGTCGTTTTCATGTTGCTGCGTGGCTGCATCGGGCGGGAGTGACGGGGGAGCTCGTACATTGTCACGCTCATTCATCTTCTGGGTGGAAGATTAGGTTGCAGATTTGTTTTGGTTTCTCAGAGGCAGGCCAGCCTAGGCACGAAGCCCCCTTTCTCCATATTTAACTGTAATAATGTCATATTGCAAGCATAGGATATTTTATTGTCCTTGGATGCTTTGCTTATTTTACTGTCTAACGTCTGAAGAGAAGGCCCGCCAGGCCTCAAAAGCTCATGCATTGCAATATCTTTTATGTCGGTCCTTTTAAAGCACCTTGACCTACCTGATCTGCATACTCTTTTGTTTGAATTGTTACTGTTATTGGCAGCTTTTGTTTGACCTGTTTTGCCTTCCTAATGAGTGTGGAGCAGAGGTGACACAGCAGCAAACATGGATGGGAACAGCAGCAGATGAACAACATGTAAATGATCGCTAGTGGTGAAATAAAATTCTGGGTCTTGGAGGCAGGTTTATAAGTGCACCCTGACATGGCAGGAGCTTACAAGGTCCTGAGAGCCACCACTGCAGATTTCTTGCTGGAATCTAGTGAGAAGGAGCTAGACCCCTCTCCCGCCAGAGTTTTCGGCATCCCAGTCTCTCCTGTGAGCAGATTGATATTTGAAAAGGCCGTCTGTCCTCCAGTGCTGAGCCAGCTGTCTTGGGTGGGGGAAGGTTTGGCAAGGGGCTTGGAGCTGCTTTATCAGCAGGAGATCTCCTGCGTTTCTCTCTCCTTGTGCCTGGCTCTGTTTACACAGGAGCTCTGTGTGCTGCAGTAGTGCTCTGGGTGGCCCTCGTGCTGCTCTTTTCTGTATATTTTGCCTTCAAAAACCCCTTCCTGTCGGAGGGGCCGGTGATCTCCGGTACCAGAAATAAGCAGAGGCCGGTGCCTCCACGTAGACTTAGTGGATTTATTGAGGCCTAAGCTTTCGAGGACAAGAGTCTGCGTTGCCTCAATAAAATCTGTTGGTGCCTTGGCTTTCGGGTTGTCTTTGCTGCTCCGACTAAGCACAGCTACCCCTCTGGAGGTCCTCGGCACCATGGAAGCCTCGAGTGGCAATAGATGGGAATGTGAAGCAAGAGAGCTTTAGTGGTGACGAGGAGGGCTCCTTCTTTGGCTGGTGAGAAAGGAACTCTCATCTTGTTTTTTTCTGTCCTGATTGAGGGAGTGTAGATCCCAAAACCTAGTCAAGACTAGTTTAAAGTTAGTCCAATAAAAAAGTATCAGCTTATATATTTTTTGCTTAAAAGTCCAGTCTTGTACCATTGAGAGTGCAGGTAAACCTGGCTGTGCACTGAATCTTAGGGAATATCCCGAGCACTTCAGAACAGTGCATTTCAGGAATGGCTTTGGAGAATTCTTCCATGTTAGGCCTTTAAATGACTAAAGCTCTCTCTCTCTCTGTTTCTTGCCGTGTGAAATCATTATCGTGACACTGGATTCTCGACTAACGCATCTTTGCAGATATTCTGTTTTCATCACCACCCTGTTTCTCTCCATCTCCCCTCGCATTTCGGCGCTTCACTCGCTATTATTCTCGCTTTTCTGTTTCGCCTGGGAAAAGATTAACTCCCCGTGCAGTAAATGCTAATATTTTCTGCGCGTAACCCTTTGAAAATTTACTCACAAGTTAAAATGTGTGCTCAGTCTATTGCATGGGCTGAGTGCAACATCTGTGGCCTCACCTGCCTTGTCCTCCACCCCTACTGCCTGATCTGCCCAGCAGCTCTAGTGGGAGTGACTGGCGAAGCTGCACCCACCTGCCGGAAGCAAGGAACCGCCCAGGGCTAAACCAACCCTGCCTGGCTGCCCCACCCAGCTCGTCAGCCTTCCCCAGGCAAAGCTCCCATCTGCATTTCACTGCCATTGCTCACAGGTTAAAACGGGGGCCATGACAGCCAGTCGGCCACAGGGACATGTTAAAAGTATTTTATGGGGAAGGAAAGGAAGATTATTAAGCAAAAAAGCACCTTTTGTGCACATAAATGTGGAGTACCAAGTTCCCAGTACCACAGCACAGGAAAGTTTACTCCACCATTGACCAGAACTAAAATTTACAGTGTTAAGAAAACAGGAGTTAAGCCTACGCACCTCTCTGCATTGCAGGGGTAATATCTAATGCCTTCCTTAGCCCAGGATTTACATGAAAGGGCACTAATCTGTATGCGTGCTGTTGTATGCAAATGTCTTGTGCACAAAATTCCTTGCTGCAATGGGAGTCAAATTTGTGCTCAGCTGAGGATTAAACTGTGCACTCTGCTGAACGCACCTTATTACATCTTAGTAATATAATATTGCAGGCAGAAAAAGACCAAATGGTCCATCCAGTCTGACCAGCAAGCTTCCCAAGGTAACAACTGCCGCTCCGTGCAGGTTACCCCCATGTGTCTGTTAAGGATGGTAACTGCTGCTCTGTGCATGTTGCCCCCGTGCACCCTTTTCTTCGTTTCCAACCTCAAGCCTTTAGGGATCCACAGTGTTTATCCCATGCCCTTTGGAATTTATTTACTGTTTTCATCTTCTTCACCTCTTCTGGAAGGGCATTCCTGGCATCCACCACCCTCTCTGTGAAAAAATATTTCCTTATGTTGGATCTTTCCCCCTAAATTCATGACTAGAGGTCATGAATTTTCATTTCATGACCTCTAGTTCTACTGTTTCCTTTCCAACAGAAAAAGTTCAGAGTTTGTGCATCATTAAAAACCTTTCAGGTATCCGAAGGTCTGTATCATATCTCCCCTGCACCCCCTCTCTTCCAGGGTATACGTATTCAGATCCTTCAGCCTCTCCTCATAGGTCTTCCGATACAGACCCCACACCATTTTGGTCACCCTTCTCTGGACCGCCTCCATTCTGTTTCTATCTTTTTTGAGATACGGTCTCCAGAACTGAACACAATACTCCACATGAGGTCTCCACCAAGGACCTGTACAAGGGCATTATCACTTCCTTTTTCTTTCTGGTTATTCCTCTCTCTCTCTGTGCAGCCCAGCATTCTTCTGGCTTTAGCTATTGCCTTGTCACATTGCTTTGCCATCTTCAGATCGCCAGACATTATCACCCCAAGGTCCCTCTCTTGTTCCGTGTACAGCAGCCCTTCACTCCCCATCTCATACAGCTCTTTTGGATTGCCGCACCCCAAATGCATGACCCTGCACTTCTTGGCATCGAGTCCCAGCTGCCAAATCCTCAACCACTTTTCAAGTTTTCTTAAATCTATTTTCATTCTCTCTACTCCTTCCGGCATGTCCACTCTGTTCCAGCTCTTAGTATCATCCGCAAATAGACAAACTTTCCCTTCTATCCCTTCCGCAATGTCGCTCACAAAGATGTTGAACAGGACTGGTCCCAACACCGATCCCATCAGCCTGAGAGTGAGGAGGAAGCAGTCATTGCAGCCTGCAACGTCTCTGCAGCTCTTCTGCATTACTGTAAACAAGAGGCGTAGCCTTCATGATGGCGCTAGTATGCTCACAAGTTTCAAATCTGTGCTACGGCAGCTTTTCTTTGGCATGTTACTGCAGATGGAGAAATTCCCATATGCATGCCTTTCTGTTGAAAGAGCATGCGATTCCTGGGGCCCCTGCTCTTGTATGCGAATGGAAAACTGTGTATGAGTGGTGGAAGTAAGGTGGGGGGGAAGAGAGCTTCACTGTGATGCCCGAGGCTTTGTGCATGCAAGAGAAGAAAGGCAAGAAGAAAAAAATGATGCCTACTGTCGGTTGTCATCAGACTGATTTTAACAAAATATTGTTGCTATCTGCTATCACAGTCAAAGGCCTAGGTATTTATCGTGATGGACATTACAATTAAATATTTGATTGGTGAGCGTTAAAAGTAGTGTTAAGATGCATAGCTGGAAAAAATCATGAGTGCCTGTTGCGTTTGTGGACCCTTGGACTAAGGAGAGGTTACCGCTACCCACAGGGAGGCGCCCTGCAGGTCCTTACCGTTGGCTGGCGTTGCTGGCTGGAGTAGAGGCCCAACAGGAATGTCACCGATACCAACCCATATTCCCCCGCAGGTTGAGCCCTTGGGGGCTGGGGCAGGCTGGACTTAGGCACGGGCCTGTGAATGAAGGAGGATCCATCATGGAAGAAGAAGGCCAGCGAGAAGAAGACAGGTCCTTTCAGGCAGAGGCCGGGGCAGGCAGCAATCCAGCGAAGTCCTGGAGATCCGAGATCAGCCGAGAATCCAATATCAAAGAAGAAGCCAGGGTCCGAGCCGAGGTCAAAAGCCCTAGTGACAATCTGAAGGAAGGGAAGACAAGGCAGGATGTCAGGGAGCAGATGAACCGGGAATCACCAGACGAGGAGACAGGAACCAACGGAGACACAGGAACAGGAACCAAGGATCAGGAACTGGAGACAGAGCTTAGGAACTGTGTGGCAAACAGCTACTCTACAGAATTAGACCTATTGCTGAGGCATCTGAGGCAGGTCCAGGCAGGCTTAAATACCAGAGGCCCCATGACATCATCAGAGGGTGCCTCTGCAAGATTCCTGCCACTGGCCCTTTAAGAGGGCTCAGATCTTAGTAGAATATTGATAACGAGGTGAAAATGCAAAAAGGTTCTTAGTTTTATGCAATTTTGCAGACTTTGCTTTCTAGCTTGGAATCTTTCGTTCAACAGTTTCTTGTGCAAAAACATCGCAATCATGTTTCAGTGAGAAGTAGGAAAATCACTGCCAGTGGTTGCAGCTGGCATGATTTCTTCTACAGAAACAGGCAGAGTATTCTTATAGACTTTCTCAGGTGTGGCTAGAACAGATGTTAACACGGGCTGACAGACTAGCTATGATGATGCTAACAAGGTGAAGAAATCAATTTGTCTTCTACAGAAGAAATAGTGATGAAAATTACCAAAAGAGGGGACATGAAGAGGAAATATACTGTTTTAATAGAGCTTCCCAAAAGGTGAAGATTACCATAGCCTGTCCACATTCATTCAGCGTTTAGTACTCAAGAGGAGTACGTGCATTTCCATGGCTCAGTTTTAAATCCTCTAACCAACCTTACTACATCAGCACCAAAAAAGCAACCACATTTAAAGGCAATCCAATGAGGTTTGATTATTTAACCTGTAAATAGTTACAGTAAAATGCTTGTCAGTATCCAGATAACAAATATACATTTCCCTTCCATATCCAGTGATTAGTATTTGCATGCCAGTGTTTGCTGGTATTTGCTAACAGAGCAGTTTTGGCAATGAAATGTCATAATTCTGTCACAGAATCTATGCTTAAGTTACTGCAGAGTAGCTCAGTGGCACCCAGCCAGTCTCTTTTATCTCTAGGATGTCTGTTGAAATTCAGATCACTTTGGCAGTAGCCGGAGTCATCTGAGAGTTATGCGTAAACAATTGGTTTCAGTCCCGTCCCTGGTGGCGAAGAGTCTACATTGCTCTTGCTCTAGAGATGGTGGCCGTCACAACTGGCTTTTTTTCGGAACCCTCCAGTATCACTTGATAAGTTAATGATACTTACTGGAGTCTCTGGAGGTTGTGATACCTTCTCATGCACTGTAACTACAGCACCTTTTTTCTTGGTTCTTTAAAGGGTATCTTCACCTAGTATGAACCTTGTTTTGTTCAGGACCCCTACTATCAGTTTCTGCACCATGATACGCGTTGCAATTAATTCCTATTCCCCTGTAATCTGTGTTTGGCGTGCCACATAAGTGCATACATGGGCTTGGGTCAGGACTGGATTTAAGATTATAGCCCTAATAGGCAGAGGACCAGTGGCGGGGGATTTTGCCCCCAGAAATCAGATAAGCAGCAGATGGTGGTCCAGTTTTTGGGCACCTTCAGAATTTGGCCTGTTCCTAAATCTGTCCCTGCTTGGGATGCAGAGAGCGCAGTTACCAGGAGGTGTTGACTCCGGCTTGGCACTCCCAAGGCATAGAAGTGTGTGAGAAAATTCCGGGCCTCGGGGACATTTTTAGAGGGTGGAGGAGCCTTGGAGCTTCAGAGAGGTTTTCATGTTTTAATCTGTTCCTTGGCAAGTTTTTGATGTAGCGACAAATGGTAGCAGGAGGGAAAAGGCTGAGTGAGCGGGGAGAGGCCGCGACTCATCTCCAGTTTCTTACCTGATAAAAACAAATAATCCTTTTCACATGTGTGTGTAAAAAGACGTGCCCACTCCTTTTCAGGTTGGGGTAGCTCAGCAGTCTAAGTTCCTTATGTGGTAACTGTGAGATCTTTACCATGACGTATATAATAAGAGACGCTGTGGCTAGGTGAGAGGGACTTTTTAAAGACTTCAATCGGTTTCAATGGGCTTTTACCCCGTTAGTCTGTAGGCATTTGAAGATAGAAGGCTCCCGAGCAGCAAAATCTGCATATCGCACCTACAGGACTTCCGAGTCGTTAACATTGCATTCATTTGTAAGGGTGAATCGTGGGGCCTTTGCCTTTTATTTTTTATTTCACCATTACATCAATGCCTTTTTTCTAATGATACATGTGTTCAAGGATGCGGCAAAGCTTTTTTGGGTTTTTTTTTGTGTAAAATAACTTGGCTACTTCTGTTGGTCATTCTGAATACAAATATATTCAATATCAAAGAATTGGTCGTAATCTTGAGTAACTGGAGTCTTTGTGTTTCATGATATGTGTCAAAGAAGAAGAAGAGAGGGTGAGGCAAAGCAACCGCAATGCAAAAGTTGACTCTGGATGGCCTCCTGAATGAATTGTTGTTATTTGTGTACCCAGAGTTTTGCATACTTTTTGTCCAATGACCTCTGCTTTCTGTTCCTGCCCATGCATTCAAAGGGTCATCACTTAGCTTTGCCTCTCGGCTTCTTGGTTACGATCTAAGGAAAGACCGAGGCATGACGCGGACAACCCATGCTTGACCTTTGTGCTGGGTTTCAGAATTTATTTAACGGGGGGGGGGGGGGGGGGCAGGATTGCTCTGCCTCCTGAGGGGAGGGGAGGGGGAGAGGATACAAAACTGTGCCCAGGACCAAAGCAGAAAGATTAGAAGCCTCCCATTAAAAAAAACTGTGCAGTTTGTGACCAATGTTTGTTAAGTTGCCCTCAGAATAATCCAAGGTTGTTGACGTGCATGCAGATGTTAGGACATTTTGATCAGGAGTTGCTTTATGTGTTTTAGGTTATTTTGTATTGCTAAGAGTTTTGTAACATGAGGGTTTCCAGTCTGTGTAGCATTGCTTTCTTATTTATTTATTTGTGAACAAGTGATATTCTGCCTTTTCCCACAGTTGGTCTCAAGGCAGTTTACAATAGATTGAAATGAACAGAGAGGCATTAGAACAACTCACAGTCAAGTCACAATGCGCAGTTAAAGAAGCGTTAGGATCCAGTAAAGGAAATCTCATTTGTGAATAGTTTCAAAACCCAGTTGTGTCCCTGTTGTGTCTAACGCAGACCTTCATAGCGGGTCCAGGAGGTTGGGTCTTCTGTTCTGTTGGTGGCGTTCAGGTCTATTGAGACCGATTTCTTACTGAGAATGTCGATGAACTTCGTATTGACCCGTGCCTCCCTGTGTTTCCAGTATGAGGCCTCTTCAGAACTAAAAGGATTACCTATGATTTGTGTTCATGCACTTTTGCTCTCATAAATACCTGCGCAGGATTCTTGAAATGACCCCACCGAATACTGGCGTTCTCTGGGTGACGGTTCTAACGGTTTCACCTGGCCCATTTGGCCTTGTTCATCCTGTGGGGGCAAGTTTTTAAATGGTCTGCAAGGTTGCGAATTACACGGGCAGTTTTAACGTGCGCTCTCTATCTGAATTTTCAAAGGGAACCCACTTGGGGACTTTGCCTTTTGAAATCTGCATAAAGTACATGAGCTGGAATGGCCCGCGCACTTGGCATCTGATATTTTGTGCAGGTGGTCAAGAGGAGGGGAAAATAGCACGCATGCTTTTGAACACGGCATGTATGCATGCTATATTTACTTCCCCTGACCTAAATGCATTCAAGGGAACGCCTCTTTGTAATGCCACTGAAAATAAGTGGTCCGTTTTCAGACAGGCTGTTTATTTGGGTGAATTGCTATAAACCCATGTAAACAAATTTGGCAAGTGTCCTCCATAAATATGCTTAAGAAATGTGTTGACGGTGAACGCTCTTCCAGTTTCTGGATTGAGCCGCTATTTGTTTTGGAACTGAGCACTGGTGAGCGTCCCCGGGCCCCACCTGTTTGTTTGCCGTTTGAAAGCTGGATAGTCTGGCACCTCCTGTGTACATAATAGCTCCGAGGGGGTCATTTGACAAGGCTGGGCACAGCTCGAAGCATTTCTGGTGACCTTGGAGAGAAGGGAAGGGAGAAACCGACAGGGGTCAGGAGCTGAGAAAAGGAAGAGGGTGGGAGGATGGCACAAGGGGATATGAGGAATGTAAAGGGAAAAAGATTGTGAAGGATATCCACTCCAGAAGTGCGTTATCTCCTGGGTAGCGTGACCTGGGGACATGTTCTGAGGCTGGGAAATGATAAATTCTGAGATTGCAGTCCCAAGCCCGATTGGGCTGAATATTTAGCAAATGTACCAAAATCAAATTTAAAAAATGTGTTTTGTGCTCACATACCAGGACTGTGATTATGCAGGTCTCTGCATGCTGATTGGTTGATTGTATTCTGTATATATATATTTTTTTGGACCCAGAAGTTTTCCTTTAGCTCCTTTGTACTTCCAGTTGAATCATAACTGGACCTGGGATCTGGTGTTGTGAGCCTTCGTTTGCAACTAGCCGGGGATATTTACCCTCTTTTATATACCCTCCCTGCCCTTCCCGATATACCTTGTCTGCTTATCGCAGTGACGGTTCTAGGCCTGGTGCCGTGCACAAGTCTTTCCAGAACCTTCCATCATCAGCCCTGAATCTGGCCACCAGGTGTTGGCCTTAAGCAATGACCACGACACTCCCTCTGCACCATCAACCAGCCATCTGTGTTCTGTTTTAATGTGATAAAATATAATAATATTTAATCATAATAGAGATGGATTAAAGGCACATCCTAAGCTGAGGGCTGCTACTATGATTATGATAGCCCCACTAACCAAACCATGTCCACTGGTACCTGCTGAGTATCACTGAGTATCGCAGGTGAAGTTAAAGATACTTTTAGGACCCAAAAAACAAAGCGGAAGCCGATCCAATATTGCTGAGTAGCGAAAATAATAAAAAATAATAAAAGTCCCTTGATACACCAATCTTCTTTGTTTTTTCACTACCAAGATAAATTTAGGAAATGCATTAAAACATTGTTTTAACCAGGTTTTTAATTATTCGCTACTAGTGAGTGGTGGCACGGGTGTTTAGCGTGCGTCTGTTTCTTTTAATTGTTTTTATGTTCAGTTTCTGTGAGATCCTATTTCCAGATTTCTGAACTCTTTGTTTTATGTTTTTATGATGATTGATTTGCTTTGTTTACTGTTTTTGTAAAAATAAATTTTCAATAATGGTCTGTATTTGTTATGTATTTATAATGTTTTGTTGTTGTTTAATGTGTTTTCACTTGTGTTTTGATTTTGTTAATTGGTTGATTTGGATGCTTTATAGATTATTGTTCTTGGAAACCGCTTTGATTTTATGGAAAGGCGGTATAACAAATAAAGCAAATGCCATAATTTGTGCGGTAAATAGCGCAACTAACATCAAACGCTTGTGCGTTGTGCCTGGGGGGAGGGAGGGACCAATTGGAGAGAGAGAGAGTCCAATATGTAAGCAATATGTAAGTCTACTAATCATACCACTGTAAGAGGGGGCACTATTAACTCGGGGTAAGGTTTGGGGGTGGGGTAGGTTTTGGGGGGCAGTTTTACACGCACAGTCAGAGATACAAACAGCAAAATTGACATCAGTAAAGACTGTATGTCATTTGAAGCGATGAAAGGTACAATGTACTCTCTACCTGTGTACACTGTGTACGTTATGGATAGAAACAAGCTTTCTATCCATAACGACAATTCCTCTCAAACTTTCCAAATGTCCGCATCTTGTACAGTGACTACTTCATATCTAGCCAGGTCCTCTCTAGAACCTCACTCAGTCTTTAATGTATTCTCTGTTTAATGTATTCTTTGTTATTTGTTTGTTATTTATTTAATCCCCAGTTTACTTGACCCAAGTTTATTCTCCTGTACGATGTAATTGCATTGCATTCGGTCATGCCTGTTTAATGTTATAATGTAAACCGAATTGATATGTAACTTTGCTACAGGAATTTCGGTATATAAAAATGTTAAATAAATAAATACCTAGCTTGGCTTCAATCCAGGGGATCGTTTGCCTCCGATCTCATTTCTAACAGCATTGTGCTTCATAATAATGGGGCTTGATAGAATGTGCTATAAAAGGTTATGCAGTCCAGGTGTAAAGCGTACCTTATGGTCGTTCCCGAGTGTGGTTTTAAACTGAACGTGCGTTCGTAAATGTAAACATTAGTGAGCACTGGCCCCAAAGTGGTATCAACAATTTGACAGCAAGGCATTCGTGCCCTGGAGCAAAGTCATTAGGAGCTGGGAGGTGGTGGTGAAGGTTGGGACGTAGTGGAAATGAGCGGCAGTCCAATAACATGGCCACGCCCCTTTGCAGACGTTTGCTTATAGAACTGTGCCTTTGCTGTTACAACTGAAGGTAATGTCATATGTGTAATCTTTTCTTTTCTTTCTTTCTGCAGCTCTTCCCGATGGATGTGCTAATAATGTCTCTGGTGCTTTTAGAGCTCCCGCAAGCCTCTTCTGGAGTCCTCAAGTGCTGGCTGCTTTCATAATTTTAGCCTTTTCAAACCCAAAGCCGCTGGCTCCTGGCAGCTTTGCGATAATTACACGTTCTCCCTCTCAGGCCGTGTTGGCACGCTTACACATGTTGGTTACTCTCCCTCCACCCCCAGAAACACACACACACATACATACACACACACACACTCCCTCAACAAAGTATATGCTTTGCACCAAACGCGCTCACCCTCAGCTGATCCTAAGCAGACTCCTTACCTGAGGGCTTTAAAAACATTTTTTTTTTTTTCGTGGTCGTTTCTCGATGATGATTTTGGAGCGGGATGGTAGGCCTGCTTGGCTGTGATGTCATCCCTGACTCCCCCCAGCGAGGGCGACAGCTCTGCTCCCAAGTTCTTTGTCGGTGCCCGAGATGATGAGACAGACTTCCTGGAATCAAACATGAATCTGGATGAAGTGGACTTCTACGAGGATGAGGAAGACGAGGATGAAGACGAGGAGGAAGAACTGGTAGGAAATTGCTCATTGTTTTCTGTGACTTTTCTCGCTCTGGGGAAGTCATTTTCATGCTACTCGGGGAAGTTGTCTGCCATGGTTTCCTGCATGGATTCTTGTTTAGAAAGCTAAAATGTGGATTAATTGTAACCATATTGGAACTGCTTTGCTGTTTTCCTGTACATTTTGAAGGCATTAAGGCTTTCGCCCAGAAAAATATCTCCATGTACAATCAAGGGTTGAAAGGCGCTGACTGGCTTGTTCTTCTGGCCTCAGCAACATTTACTTTATTTTATTTGTGGACTTTATTTCCTTTATGTGTACGAAAAAGGGATGACTGCGATGTTTAGTATTAAATTTTTTTTTTTTTATTCTGTTTGTGAATTGATAGGAGGAGAAGGTAGAGATTTGAGAAATTTTGAATAGCAGCTTGCCTTTTTCTTAATGTTGCTTTGTATGCTTTTGGCTTCATTGCTTATCTTTACATTTGTGCTCCCCTTATTAGCTCAAAAGGTTACTCAAAGCGCCTTACAGAATCAATAAACAATGAATAAATACAATTCATAAACAAATGCAAATACATAAAATACAATCCATATACATTCAATAAATAAAATACAGAACAATATAAAACATAATTTTAAGCAAAGTTCAACCTTTTTACCTCCCTCTGTACTCTCACTAGGGAATTAAAGCCCGATAAGTCATACAGCAAGTTTATACAATTAATATTAGCAAAACAACTTAAATGTAAACAACTCATTAATAGTCAATATAAACCCCCTGCACCTTACCCCCATCCAGTTACTCCCTTTAGAGAGCGAGCCACCCAGGCAACTGGGCTGATTTTAAAGGATCCTGGGCTGGTGACATCACCCGGGAGAGGTGGGGCCACCTGAAACATCCAAGCCTGTGCCCGGCCCCAGCAAGGCATCCTCCGGCATGAGGTGGGCTCAGGTGGGTAGTGCTCCCCCTCTACCCAGCATCGGTATCACTGTTTCAGCCTCACTTAGCCGATCTCTCCCTCTGCCTCTCTATTCATCGCTCATAAATTTTACAGAAAATCAAATCAAATGGACACGATACAGTAAGATTGTACAGAATTGGGGCAATTTCCAAACTGCCCACACAGCTGCCCACGCAGTTTTAGCCGTGGGCTTTGCAGTCGTTTTCAAAGGGGAAGAGCGTGCAGACCTTTGCCTTTGAAAGCTGGCTCGGGGTAAAGGCGTCCGCGCAGATTGGCATCTGCTTTCCGTGCGGGCACTTTTTTTCTCTGGGAAAACAATGTGGGAAGTTGTGAAAATGCAGAACCACCCGCGTCGATGCCACCCTGGCTTAGCTCCGCCCCCGAGCCCACCTACTTTTTTGCCTGGATAAAAGGCGTGAGATGTTGAACCCCCCCCCCCCTCTCGCCTACTGTGACTGGGGAGCAGGCAGCCCAGCCATCCAGGTAAACGGCTTTTGCTAAGTGCTCTTTCCATTTCCACCCATTACGGACATTGCAAACAGCGCTGTTAAAACCGTGACAGAAAACGTTCTCAGTGCTGAGTGAAAGATGGAATTGAATGCTAAGCACTAGGATCTTTCCTGAGTGACGAATGCGAGTCTGAAATGATTTCATTTTT
Organism: Rhinatrema bivittatum; assembly: GCF_901001135.1. NCBI lineage: Eukaryota > Metazoa > Chordata > Amphibia > Gymnophiona > Rhinatrematidae > Rhinatrema > Rhinatrema bivittatum. The sequence continues at coordinate 64,694,216 of NC_042627.1, read as the reverse complement.
AACAAGCTCCAAGAATCCTTGGCTCTTCAAAGTTCCTGCATCCTCTTCTTTTACCCTAATTTAATTTAAAAGGCAGTTATATTTGTTATATTTTTAAAAACTTACTGGGGCTAAACTACGTGCATCTTGTGTTCTAACCAGGATTCCTGCGCTGAAAAATCTCTTTCAAGGATCCTGCGTAATTTGCTCTCACAGAGTAAAGCACAATCCGTCCGTCCACGGGACTCTGTTAGGGATCCGGACAGCAGTGCACCCAGTTTGCTTTGGTTTGTGACAATCCGAAGTCGCCTAGGCGGAGGCCTGTTCAAAATCTTTAAGCCAGGAAATAAAAGCAAAGTCTGAAAGGAGAATTTGAATGGTACTATTTGTTTTACGTTTCAGCTCGATGATCCAAAGGGATGTGATTTTATTTTGCTGGGACTGTTGTCCTAAGGGTCTGTATCTTTCCCTTTGCCTTTACAATACTGTCTAGTGTCATAAGATTTCTTTGGTCAGATTGACTTCTAAAGTTTGTATTAGTTTAATGAGGCTACCAAATCAACAGCACGAAGAAGATGCTCCAAAAAAATTGATTTAAAAAGTCCCTTTTCGCTAATGTTTGTCTAAGTAATAAAATAAAAGTGTTTAAAAATGACATGGCAAGCTGTACATTTTCTGGTCAGTTTCCAAACAATTAAGGATACAGGGTTAGCTCAGATTGCAGGGTGTTAACCCCTTATAATAAGGGCCCGTGACCACTTATTATTTAATTGTTTTAATCCTCCTGGTTTGGCCAGGGTTCAAACAGTTTCATGTTCCCAGTGGGATCAGGTGGCAGAGCACTGACCCCCCCTCTCCCCCGTGTTACGTAGCTTCTCAGCCTCAGCCAAAAACCCAAGCTGGGACCATCCTCAGCTCATGACTCAGGCTTGGTAAAATGATTTCACTCATACTTGACCTTAATCCAAAAAAAGAGGCTAAGTGGTAATTTTTTAAATAACAGGTTTTTATCCTTCTTCTTTGGCCATGGTCGTAATGTTTCTGTTTCCCCGGTGGAGTCAGGGGGGACAAGGTGTTAACCCCCCCCATGCCGTTCTCTCATTCTCAGCCGAAAGGCCCAAAGGGGCCTGCCCTCACCTCATGGCCCTCGCCTCCGTTGCGTTTGAGCTGAGTGGCCAGGAGTTGTACTGCCGTGTGCTAGTGTTGGATTCTTTCTCCTGGCTCTGCCACATCATCACCATCAAGTGCATCTTTGATAGGAAGGTTGGCAGCTGTGCTTCATCGGTTCTCTACCTGCTCCACTGGCTTCTTTATTCCACTTATGCTGCCAGGCCTTGAGCCTTTTTTGAAGTCACCACCCCATCAACTCTTGTTACCTCTAGCACACCATTCAGTACTAACGGGCCGATACAGTACAGAGCGCGCCGATGGAGGGCACTGTTAACCTGCCACTGGATGCGCGTTTTCCCTTACCGCTTATTCAGTAAGGGGCCGAAAACGCGCGACCAATCCGCCGAACCTAATAGCGCCCTCAACATGCAAATGCATATTGATGGCCCTATTTATTTATTTTATTTATTTATTTGCGTTTTTTCTATACCGGCATTCATGGTTAGAAACCACATCATTTATTTATTTATTTATTTATTTATTAACTTTTATTTACCGACATTCGTGAAGCACATCATGCCGGTTTACAGGTAACAAGGGGTGAGTACAGAAAACGGAACATAAACAAGTGCAGGGAGATCAAAAGTTACATTACAACAAGGGTTTTAAACTTGGAGGAGAGATAAGAATAAGAGAGCCGAACAGAAAGGATTACATTATTTACATTATATACATTATACTGTGGATTACTATTAGGTATTCCCGCGCGATTCAGTAAGTAAAATGTGCCCGTGCATTCAGTAAGTAAAATGCGCGATTCAGTAAGTAAAATGTGCAGCCAAGCCGCACATTTTACTTTCAGAAATTAGCGCCTACCCAAAGTTGGCCGGCGCACGATCCCCGGCACAGCAGCAAATACGGCCGCTGTGCCGGGAGCCTGACCCCGCCCTTCCCCCTCCCCACCCCCTCCCTGCCCCTTTTTGCAAGCCCCGGGACTTACACGCGTCCAGGGGCTTTCCGTGCATCGCCGGGCCTTTTTAAAATAGGCCCGGCGCGCGTAGACCCGGATTTACGCTCGTAACCCTTTTAAAATCCGGCCCATAGAGATTTTCAAAAGCCATTTACCCACAGTAAAGTGCGCTTAATGTGGGTAAAACCTATGGACAATTCAACGGCATATATTGTAGCAATTTTCAAAAGCCACTTAACACGGGTAAAGTGCATTTCCACATGTAAACCCCAGTTTTAAGCGTGTAAATGCTTTTGAAAAATCAGGCCCTTGGTGGTTTCTTGCACACTTTTACACAAGCTGGGGTGAGGCGTTCCCGGGGGGCGGCAGAGTTGAGGTGGAGTTTGAATGTAAGCACTTGCTGTTTGATTTTATAAAGTTTGTGCATAAGTTACGCCCTTCAAAGAGGAGATTAACCTTGTGCAGTTTATTCTGAGCATGTACCAAGCCAATTCCCTGCAAATTTTCAAAAATTCGAGGTAAAGTCTGAACATAAAAGGTGAGCATGGACTTTACCTGACCATACGCAGTTATAAAATGACCCTCCCTAACTCAAAGTTCCTCCTTACAATCTGCCTTACTGCCTTACAAGCCCCCAAATCACGTTTAGCTTTCCAAATGTACATTCTTATTTATAGTCCTCTCTTTCAAATTGCCCAAGTGGTAACAGCATCAAATAATATAAACAAAATTACGATAGAACATAATACAATATGATAAACAATTACTTATTATACAAATAGGTCTAAAATGCAATAAAAGATATGTTTGGGCACAATTGTAGCCTGCTAAAAGCTCAGTTAAAGATCAATGTATCACTCAGGGAAAGTGGAGTGAAATGAAGTCAATAGGATAAGCTTGTTGTCACCTGAAATGCGTTGCAGCTTTGTATTTTAGAGATTCATACTGGCCCTGATGAAGCCTTCCAGTGAAACACTGGTCACATTGGCAATTTGAGGATTAAAAGCTTTCTCGTAGAGTGCTGTCTTTGCACGCTGGATTATAGTAAAATATGGGGATCCTGTCTGAAGAATAATCATCAAGCAGCAGTGTTTAAGTTAAGTATTCGTTTTTGATTTGTTCTCACAGTTTTGGATATCAGGTGGACTAATTCAGATGAATTAAAAATTACTGTGGAAATTTTATGGCCTATGATTGATACAACTGAGCTTTTTAGTGGAGCTCACTTCCGAGATCTTTGTCTTCCACTTAACAATAAATTACAAAACATCTTTAGAGATTATCCCACAGATTAACTCATTATGTCCCAGTCTCCTATGCAGAGAATAGTTTCTTAAAAAATTTGAAACATAAAGGGTTAACTTTTTTTTGCAAATTTTTTTTTAACTCCCTAGCGCAGAAGTTACTTTTCCCCCTTTAAAGGGACCATGGTGGGAAAGATTCCTGCTGCCCCTAGAGATGATGCAATCAATGCTGCCCTGTAAAAGGGCAGACTCCCAAGACACCTCGGCAACAGGTCTTCCTACTTATAAGTAGTGCGAGTTACTCAGTGTTCTTCATCTCCTGTCCCTGTGATCCAGAGTTGTTGTTCTTCAGTTCCATTGTCTTCATTCTTCAGGTTCAGTGTCTTCAATTCTTCATCTCCTGGCTACCTGCCTGGTCTTCTCCATGTCCTCCTGTCCTATCAGTCCCTTCTTCCCTTCTACCTGGTATTGAATTTGGCCTAACTTCTGGATTCTCTTGACTATCACCTGCCACTGACTTCTGCCTGCTTCCAGATTTGCCTATCCTATGTCATCTCTGACTCGGCAACCTTGACAGATATCTCCACCTTCTGCAGTGGCCCCACCTAAGACCTGCAGGCCCCAGCACCCAAAGGCTCAACCCATGAGCTGGTAAAGGTGAAGCTCCAGTTGGGCTTCTTCCTCATCTGGGTCCACCTGCTGACAGTGGGAACCTGCAGGGCTCCTCCCTGCAGGTTGTGCCAGCTATACCTTGGTCCAAGGGTCTACGAATTCAACTTCTAGAGTATTGTAACTCGGTTTTCTTTGATTTACCAGCTTGTGCACCTAAAGTTCTACAGCTTGAACAAAATCTTGCAGTAAGAACAATATTTTGGTTTACCATGGGGAGTTCATCTTCAACCATATATGAAAGTACTTCATTGGCTGCTGCTATCATATTGGATTCAGTTTAAGATTTGTATAATGGTTCACACAGCTATTTAGATGGATTCTCATTGCTTAGCAAGGAAGCTTTCAATGTATATTCCAGTTTGTTCTTTATGATCTTCCTCTCAGCTGTGCCATATTTGCATCATTTTCAGCATCAGAGAACTAGGACTAAGGCATGGTCCATGATTGCTCCAGTTCTTGGAATATCAGAGGTTTTGAAAACATATTAAGACTGAGCTTTTTATGAAAGCTTATGCTGATAGTGTGCCCTTATATACTGTATCAGCCGGAAAGTGCTAAAGAATTTTATAATGGTGATTAAATTGTTTTAAATGTTTCATGTTTGAATGTTTTATGTGCATTTTACCATGGTTATGTACTGTATATTTTATTGTGTTTGATTTTATTATGTCTGTTTTGTATTATGAATGTCTGGTGTTATCCACACTGAACATGTTGGATTCTCAGAATATAAATTGTTGAAATAAATAGATAAATAAGTTATTAATATGAGCTTAACTAGTCTGGAACTGGACCTATTATTGTTTTATGTGTCAATACAAGAATCTTGAATCTAAATTGGGACTCAACTGGCAGCCAATAAAGGGAACACCAAATTGGAGAGATATGGTTCCTGAGGGCTGGATCCCATTAACAGTCTGGTTACCATAATTTGAATGAGTTGTGTCTAGTAGATTCAGAGGGCAGCCCTATTAGCAAGGAATTGGACTAGCCCAGTCTCGAAAAAAATGCAGGCTGTATTTACTATACTAGAGCAGTAAATGCAGCCTATTCCAAATATGAATGCAAAAGGAGAAGCCTGCATAGAGGGAAAAAGCAGGGCTTCACCGTTGCTGCAATCTGGGGTTTGATAGAGAGTTTTGAATCAAGGAATGCTCCCAGGCTACGAACCTGGTAACTGGCCGGCGGTTTCATCTCATTCAGGGCTGGACATGGCAAATCCTCCGAAGAGGACTGATTACTGAACCAGAGAACCTCTGTCTTCTGTTATATCTTTTCTATCTTGTGTAGTCTAACTACCGAAATATTTATATTCTTCGATGTGTTGCAGTTCATGTCCATCAGCAAATATTTTTATAACGTCTGAATTCTTTTTGCTGATTATCATAATTTTCATTGTCTTGCTCTTCAGGCTCATTCAGTACAGGTTCCGCATATTCTATCCTCTCTTGAGGGTCTTCTTTCTTAGAATCTAATGGAGATGGCATGCACAAGGCAAGCAAATATAGTAGAACCCACACTATCACATACTATGAACAGAAAGTATTTGTTTAAGTGACCCTGTTTTTCCTCTCTAAATCTGTGCGGGAACAGGCATTTAGCCTGGTCCACCTTAAATCCCATAGAGGGAGAGAGCTCTATAGGCAGGATCCTGCTGGGCAGGAAGAGCTCTGTGGGCAGGACCCTACTGGGACCTTAAGAATGTGAGCCCAGCTGGGATCAGGAGGCCCTGCATCTCCAGGAGCAAGGCGTTCCTGACCCTCTCTGAAGGTTGTGAGTACACTGTCCTGAGGTAAGGCAGTCTACTTTTGTGTTAAAGGGCTGTGTATGGAAATAAAAGTTTAAATTGCATTAGAAAAGGCCGTTTACTGGAGTCAGTTTGGTTTTCTGCTTCGGCCTAGGAGATTGGCTCGGACATCCTCTCAGAGAGACTGTCAAATATTACTAAGGGTCCTGTTCACAAGATAATCAAAGATCCAAGCATTTATTACCATCTGTCCTGCAATTTTTAGAAATACCATATAATGCTGTAATGAATATCAAAAATAAAAAAGTCCCATCACATAATAAATTATCCTCATTTGCATGTTATTATACAATACTGTAGTGAATGTCAAAAAATCAAAAGTCCTTTCATATAAATAAATTGTATGAAAGGACACAAGTACTTCAAAGTCAAATCCTGTCCTGTAAAATAATCCCTCTCACAGAATGTCCTTGTAAAGCTCTGAGAAAGGACCCTGCAGCAGCTGTGCTGTACAAGCGCAATATAACCAGGGGAGTGAATTAGTAACTTACCTCAGCAGACTGTTTCGTATTTGTCTGTTTGCCAGCGTCAGCTTCTGCAGAGCCAGCCTCACCGAGGACATTTAAATTCCATGCTAACACTAAAAACTAATCATATCAATAGAAGCTGTCGTATTATGTTTTGGATCTGCCAGATATTTGTGACCTGGACTGGCGCTGCATGGACCTGGTCTGGCCCAGCTCAGCATTTCTTAAGTTCTCACATTCATTTGCTTTTCAGCCTTTTGGCTAAGATCACCTTTTATGTGCAGACTTTACCTCGAATTTTTGAAAATTTGCAGGGAATTGGCTTGGTACATGCTCAGAATAAACTGCACAAGGTTGCATCTCCTCTTTGAAGGGCGTAACTTATGCACAAACTTTATAAAATCAAACAGCCAGTGCTTACATTCAAACTCCACCTCAACTCCGCCGCCCCCCGGGAACGCCTCACCCCAGCTTGTGTAAAAGTGTGCAAGAAACCACCAAGGGCCTGATTTTTCAAAAGCATTTACACGCTTAGTGTTTCTTTCTGTTCAGCAAATGAAATAAACCAAAATAAACATTAAACAAACCAGAATTTGAAAAAAAAAAACCCCTCCCCTCTGAAATGAAAAAAAAACCCAAAATTTTCTTCCCTGCACTTCCCTGTTTATCTTTGATGTACAGATCGGTGATTCTCTGAAGATTGTAGGCCACATCAAGCATCTCTCAGGAGAGAATCTGAGGTCTGAGAGGGGAGAATAAGTCTTGCTGAGTATCTTCATATGGTGACCTCATTGTACTACATCCACGCCAGAGCTCAGCAAGGTGATCACCAGCATGGAAGTACATGAAAAGTGACAAAAAGAAAATTCATACTGGCTGCACCTCAGCACTAGGACTAATGAGGGTGGTAGTGATAGGGCAGACTGCAGACAGCACCTCTGGTACAAGTTACAGGCCAGCAGGAGACCCACACATCAGCTAATGATAACATGTAGGGGGCGAAATACAGTTACCTGGACTGCTGGAGATAAAAAGCGGATAATGTGCTGCATTTCAATCAGGAAATCACAGAGAGAGCTCGCCAAAATCTGGAAGAAAAAAAGAGCGCTAGCTTTCAAGTGATTGAGATTGTAGCCAATTTTTCCTCAGTTGCTTGCTTTCTTCTGCTTGCTAGTGACCTGTGTGACTCGGGTCTGAGCCCTGCCATGATGCCCATGTATTAAAGCAAATGCCCCTACATGACCACATTGATTGTTATTCCTGGGACTGAGTTCTGCTGGGTAGTTTTGGAATGAATTGACCCTAGCGTGTAGTGTTGTGAGGGAAGTATCAAGTGAATCTCGTAAGTGATGATGTATCTTTGTTGCATGTTTATGGATGATAGCAAAAAGTGTCCAGCATTGCTTGGATATTCTGGTCTGCAACAGCTTCTGTGGGTCTGTGCCTGTGTATATTGGAGGCCTGTGCCTATGTGTGTGTGTGTATAGTGGGGGAAGGACCTGTGCCTGTGTGTATATGTGTATATGTGTGTGTGTGTGTCTGCCTGTGAGTGTGTGTTTGCCTGTGCCTGCCTATGTGTGTGTGAGCTTCTGTGCATGTGGGAGCCTATGTGTGCTTCTGTGAGCAGCTTGTGTGCACTTCTGCGTGCCTGCATGAACTTGTGGGTGCTTCTGCACACTAGCGCGGGCTTACATATATACTTGTGAGAGTTTGCATGGGTGCTTGTGTGAGCTTATGCACACTTGTGCAAGCTTATGTGTGTGCCTGTGGCTGCCTGTCCCTGTACATGGGAGCGTGAGCGATACAGCTTCGCAGACAGCATATTAGCGAACATTACCTTGTATTGCTAAGGTTATTTGGTCAATACCAGCCTGTGTGTGTGTCTGTGCTCGTGAGTATAGGCGCCTCTGCCTGTGTGTATGTGCAGGTGTGTCTGTGTGTGTGTGTGTGTGAGTGTATGTCTGTCTCTGTGTCTCTACATGTGTGTGCGTGCCTGTGCCTATGTGTGTATGCATGTGTATGTGCCTCTGTGTGTGGGTGTGTGTATATGTGTGTTTGTGACATTGCTTTGCAAACAGAGCATATTTTCTTTGTACATTGCACCTTCCACTGTTCCAGGCATCACCTGCTGATCACAGATAGACACAACAGTGTGACCAACATGACGAACTGACCAGCCAACATACCGCCTTTTATTTATATACATAGATAGATAGATAATAGGAATCCTCTGTTGCCCTGGTTATTAACTTCATTTCTGTAGCCATCTGTTGGCTCAGACAAATCCTACAGTAGTTCTCATTGGTTCACCAAAGTTTTTATTTGAGAGCATGTTTGGCCTCCTGAAAACAATTTTTGCTGTTTGGATCACACTGAATGCTTTCTACCACTGACTAGTGAAAGAGTGCAAAGTGTTTGTGGTTTGGTGTCTGCTTCACAACATGCATGTCATCAAGTGGCTGTTACGGTTATGAGGTGTTGGAGTGGATTCTTGGGTACTGCGGTGATGGCCACTCCCACGGGGAGGAGCCCTGTGAGGAACCGCAGTACTAGGCTAGACTCTATACACGCAGACACAGAGAAGTAGTATTTATTGTACAGCTCAATGGTACTGCCTGGGGAGCGGGCAACAGTGAAAGTAACCCAGTAAGTAGTCCAGAGGTCCTCAGCAGAGGAGACCAGTCTCACACTCGAGTAGGTGATAGGCAGTGCGGCGTAGCAGGGACTGGTCCCGGATGTAGACACAGAGCGCTGAAGTTGAAGGTGAGACAGACTGAAAGGGTTAGTACTCACTGAAACAGAAAGCTGTATAGTTGAAGGTCTTGGCAGGCAGAAGTTGTTCAGTGGCAGGCACCAGATTAGGGAGATCAGGCCCTCGAGGAGTGATTACCCGGTATCCCAAGATAGGTACCTGAAATAGAGCAGAAGGGACCCCGAGGAGCGGGTAACCAGGTTAGTGAAGAATTACCCCGAAGGGCAAGGAGAGCTTCCTGCGGCAGCTGGGAAGTGGCAGAGCAGCTTAGACCGGAGGCAATCCAGTCCTTGCTAACTCAGTTTGTTAGCAAACGAAGGGCAGTATAAATACCAGGATGTGATGACGTCACTCGGAGGGGACGCCCCCGAGGTTCCCGCCATGACGTGGATACGTGCGCGCACCCTAGGAGGGCCTCAGGAAAATCATGGCGAACATCGCTGTTGCCAATCTGGGGACACCGGAGAGAGCGGCATGAAGATGCGGCAGCAGCCGTCTTCCCAAGGCTTGAGGAGAGAGAAGGAAGAAAGGTGAGGCACAGAGGTCGAAGCCGTCTGAGACCGACGGATGCAACAGTGGCAGGAGGCAGGAGAGGAGATGGAGCTATCAGCTTCCATGGCAGAGAGATCAGATTATGAATCAGTACATCAGCTGGGTCCTAGAAGGTAGGCGCAACATTTTATTGATTCGATTTGATGTCCATAGCTAGCTGCTTTGAGGGTGTATCTGTGTGTGTGTGTGTGTTTGTATGTTGTATTTGTGCAGCGGGTAAAGTGCCTGTACTGTATTATTTGATTCAGGCTAGGTAGACTTGGGGAGAGCCACTTAACCCCGAGAGTGAGCGACAAGGAATTGGATTTGTTCTTTGACGTCTGCCGGGTACTTCCTAATGACTCGGGTCACTGTCAGAGATAGGATGCTGGGGCTGATGAACCTGCAGTCTAATTCAGCATGACATTTCTTAGATCAGGGAGTATAGAAGGCTATTGTTTTCTTAATTCCCCTGCCCTTCCTGTGCCAGGTTGCTCTGTATATTCAGTTCTGAATCAAAAGGGCCTGCTGTCCTAGAGGGGGTGAAGTGGTGACCGAAGCTTTAGTATTGTATAAAGCAGACATGTTTTGTTTTTGAACAGATCATATTTCCTTGCTGGGTTGTACTGATAAGACATATTAGGGTGAAGTAAAATGTACATATGGACCTTCCTTAATACCCAAACAGCATTCTGTATAGCATCTTCCTTATTTTGACAGTGATGTTTCTTTGAATACAATGGAGTTATGCTGCTTAGGTGTTTCTGAGTATATTTAAATTGAGGCAGTGTTGTGACTGAAGTGTGAGCAAGTGATTTGGGCTTCTTCCCTTTAGTTCTTTCCCTGGCAACATGCTGTGAGCATGCTCAGTATGCCTTCTTCATCCTGTTTCGTATGTCGGTGAGGTCAGGAGATGGACTGCACATCTGGAAAGGGATGATGTGGATCATGCATAATCAAGGGAGGTTACATTCCAGGAGCTTCTCCCTATAGTTTTTGGCATAGGATATCTTATTTTTATTCGCCAAGAGCAATGAATATCCGTTTGCTGAAAATGTTTTGAGATGCTGGAAATGACCTGGATCGGATTGACAGGCCCAGAGGTGGTCCTCATGCTCTGCCAAGATCCCCTCGTAAACACATCGATGAATATTCTCCCCCGTCTCAATGCAGGGAAAAGCGATGCCCATACTTTTACCCACATGAAAAAGGGGGGAAGGGACGGGTTGGAGATTTCATTTTCGAATCTCCGCGCGTGCTTTCCGGCGCATACTTTGCACCTGTGGCAACGCAGATGCGTTTGTGCCTGCGTTGTGTGCGCCAGTCGCATTTTCAGAGGGATCCTGGGAACGCGAGCTTGCAGTCTTGTACTCGCGGGACTGCAAGCTCTGTAGGGGGCCGCCCTAATCACTAACTGGGCAGTGAGTCCTTACAGAAAAGAATGCCTTGGTGTTTCTTGAGCTCATGAAGTGCATGAATGAATACTGGGGTGATAGTTCCCTGTTATTTATTTCACTCTTTCAATCCTACAGGTTTTAGAATTTGCTGTATCACTACTTTTTTTTGTTTTTTTGTTAGCATTTTTTAGAGTTCAAAATTCCTAATTCAGTGGTTAATGCTGGCATTTTACTGAAGCTATTTTTGGTGTCTTGCAAGTGGTAGAGATGTATGTTCTGTATACAAAACCATTAATTGGTAAGAGATGCTGCTTACTGTACCCGTTCTGCTGGTATGTGCTCTACCAGTTTTGCATTCAGAGCTGCTTTCTGTTAATTAACTTAGAAAGTGATAGAAAGTATTGCTAAAAGAAGGAGAAATTACCCTGCTGAGTACTTGGCTGGCATTCTGCTTTGCAGTATTGGGCTCACATTTAGTGGTGGCGAGTAGCTGTTAGAAAAGTAAAGTCACAGGTTTGCTAGTTGCTGACATAAATAATTGCTGCGTATATATTTGTTGGCGACCTCTTTAGAGCCGCATGGAGCTTGAGCTGCGCCTGTAATGGGCTAAGCCAACTCTCGGTGCTAAGGTGAGCGGCTTGCATTCCACCAAGAAGGAAAATGCTGGCGTGCCTGCGCGCGCTTCCTGATATCAGCCTGGAATTCTCCTTTGGCCTCTGATAAAGCTTTTCAAGCGAAGGGTTAATTGGGCCAAGAACATGGAAAACAAAGGGCTGAAAGGCTCATAAACTGAGGGACTTCACCCCCGCCCTCCCTGCTCAGAGTCCAAAGGGAAGGGCGGCCAGGCCGGGGGTAAGATTTCAAAGGCTTTACTGGTAAAGGCACTGTCTCTGCAGGAAGCTGAGCTGTGAAAACAAAGTGGATCCAGGCTCCCTGGGAAGAGAGGAAAAGCCAGAGCGGACACGTACACTGTTTGCTTAGTGCTGAAGATGTTCTGTTCTGCCCTGCCAGCCTTCGGGAAAAGGCTGCACCCTGGAGATAAGGTGGCCAAATTCCCCATATGAACTCTGAGGGACAATCACTTTCTCTCTTTGCCCTTGTCTGTGTCTTTCCCTCTCCCTCATGTGTCTGCCAGTTTGCTTTTCTTCTCTCCCCCCTTGGTGAATATGCACATGATAATTTACTGTAAGAGGTGAAAGTAATGACAGACCATGGCCAGGCTCATTTGGCAGGCCTGGAAGTTTGCTAGGACCCTGCTTCTGCACTGGGAGATAGCCGTTAAGTGCTGATGAGAGATGAAGTGCTTGACTTACTCATTAGAACTGCATTTAATGAGAATGTTTGACGGTGTACCTAAATATTCAGAGTCATAGGAGTGGTTGAAGCTCTCTGCTTCAACGGCAGAGAGCTATGCTGCCGCTTACCCAACTAATCAAGCTTGATATTTCACTTGGATGCAGCTCCATCACTGCTCTCTACATTAATGGTGGGGGTGAAAGGGAAATAGAACCAAGAGCTAAGAGAAACAGATAAGTCTGAGAGAAAAAAGTGTGTGAAGCTTGCTGGGCAGACTGGATGGGCCGATTGGTCTTCTTCTGCCGTCATTTCTATGTTTCTATGGTTTGTGCCTCTGTCTGATAGTTTGTCTTTATGTACACGTGACATGGCGTATGGGCCTTCTCATCGTAGGCTCTTGCAATAGAGTCTGATACATGAGAATCACTTTGCCCATAGGAAACCACAACTTTTAGTTCTACAGGATGTATAAAAGTTTTGGTTTCCCAGAGCGAAGGGAAACTTTATCCAGAGAAAGATAGTCCCGAGTCAGTTCAAAATGAAGTGCCTGCTATGTTCTTGATAAAACCGTAGAAAAATAAAGTCAATATTAACAATTCCCTCCTCAGACAAAGAATTTGACAGAAGTAAACTACTTTTAAAATGATTTTGGCCCAGTAAAGCTGTGGTGGGCCGGGCACCCTCTCTCAAGGTGTCAGAGCACCTCTCTCACATGCCAACAGCAACTGCAGCACCTGATCAACGAGTGGTGGGCGGACACTGCCAGGACCTTTGGCGTCTCCTGGTGGACGAATGCTGCCAGGACCTTCGGAGTCTCCTGGAAAATCAGCTTAAAAGCTTATAAAATAAGAGGCTGCCTCAGAAGGAAAGCAGGCAACCAGACAGTCAGCATCCATCTTCTTGATGCTGTCTTTGCATGCCTTGGGCCTTACTGCTTCCGGGAGGAATTAGAGAAGGCAAAGACCCTTTCCTTCCTAGTGACATTAGCAAGTGTCATAGTTGATATGTGCGCCACACATTTTTTTTATGTCTAGGTGTTGTCAAAAAGGCAGCGTTGTAAAATGTTTAGTGATTCCTAAACAATGATTCCTGTTTGAGGGTGGGAGTCAGGTGGACAAGAAAAGGTACTGAACTGTTCTCAGGAAAGTAAGAATGAGGCAACATCAACAGCTTGCAATAAACATTTAGATGGAGAGTATTAAATGGGACAGCTGCCGTATCCTCATTGTCTCTGTGTGTGATCTCTCGCCCAACAGCCCCCGGAGCGACAGATTGTGGTGGGAATCTGTGCCATGACTAAAAAGTCCAAATCTAAACCCATGACCCAAATTCTGGAGCGTCTCTGCAAGTTTGACTACATCACGGTGGTGATCATGTGCGAGGACGTCATCCTGAACGAGCCCGTGGAGAACTGGCCGGTCTGCGACTGTCTCATCTCCTTCCATTCCAAAGGCGAGTGGCCCCAGTCAGTGTTGCCAGTGACTTCCTCCGAGGAAAAGCACAGCTCAGTGCTGCTGAAACCTGCGGCTCACCAACATTTTCACTTTGATGTTTAAGTCCCAGACATGCAAATTTATAACACAGGCATGTGATGTTTAAAATAGTTCAGGCTGGGCACGCGATTTCCACAGGTAATCCACAAAAATTCATTTTCTCTTCGTTTTTTTTTAATGGAGAGTTGTTGCTGACTTGGGCTACAATCTCATTGGCTGTGGAAGGGGCTAAGAACACATGTGGGTAATGTAAGTAAAATAGTTTCGGTTCTGAGGATTTTAATTGGGTACAAAAGTATGCACATACTTTGCATCTGGCAGAGGTTTGACAATGAAATATCTGCGCATACTTTCCCTCCCTCAGCTTGTTCCTGCCTCTTTTTTTGTTTTCAGCAAGTTCACAAATGCACGTTGTGTTCAGTGAGTACAGTTTTATCTGCACTGGGAGGGAGGGGGATTTATTGTATTTCTTTGGATAAATATCCATTTACTACTGGAAATCCCTTGGAATATTGCCGCCTTCCCACTTTTAGACTCATCAGACCTCAAGAGAGCATTTTAATAGCTATGTCATCAACTACGCCTTGTCTGACACAGTTTAAGCCACTTTACTGGCTGGAGGTAGTTGTCAAACTGTCCGCATTGGGACAAAGACGTTGCATGCTTTACACCTGTGAGCTTTGCACCAATTCGCATAACGAAAGAACGTGCGCGCTTAAGCTTCAGAACTTGCCGCAGGCACTAACTGCGCACAGTCACTTGCACAGGCTTTTTTCCCCGGGGTAGAATTTTGCTGGAAAAGCACATGGGAGGACTTCAAATTGCCGACTACGCACATACCTTTCCTTCCATGACCTGCAGACCAATGCTGGAAGCACATTACTACCATAGCAAAGCAGAAAGCGCTGGACTCGAGTCACGGGCTCTGCTCGCTGCGATTCCAGGCAAAATGGAAAGTGCTGGGAGGATTAGGGTTGGGGTGGGAGGGGTATTTGAACACATAAGATGCAAGTTGGGGGAGAGTTGCAGTCTGGCTTCAGTCCACCTCTTGTTTATATTTTTCTAATCCCTTTAGAGGGATTTGGGGGAGCAGGGATGCTCAGTCCGATAGGGTGCCATAGCTTGGGTGGGTGGGTGGGTGAAGCTTTCATTCTGGCCACTGGACCCTTGAAGTAGATTTTAGTTTGTTCTGCAGTGCCATTCAGCCAGCTATATTCTTTTGAATATACCCAATTAAGGTTAAATTTGTATTTATTTATTTATTTATTTATTTGTTTATTTTATTTGTCGTGTTTTGTATATCATCATTTGGTTTCGCCATCAGAATGGTTTACAGAATTTGGTAAGTGTGTTAGTTAAACTAACATTACAACGTTTTGTCATAAAATCGTTTTACAAATTCGTGATAAGTTGTGGGTTAGTTGGTATAACGTGCTAATATAAGTAGGATGGGGTTACAGGATGAGGTAGTTGGGCAGGAGAGTAACTGGGATGAGTCACACAAGTCGGTTAGTAAAACAGGCTTTCAGGTTGGACATATAGTTAATATGCAGTTAAATATGCTTTTTAGGCTAGTTAGAAATGTCTTAGAATTTCGAGAGGTCGTAGATATGTCGTTGTTCATGGGATGGACTGTTGTTTCTTGTTGCTAGTATGCGTTGGTGTCTGGCAGTGCAGTTGATGGTGTGCGTTTGCGTAGGCTTTGGTAAACAGCCAGGATTTCAGTTCTTTTTTGAAGATTTTTATGTTGGGTTGCGTTTTTAATTCGGTTGGGAGTGAGTTCCATAGTGAGGGGCTGGCGATGGATATAGCTCTCTCACGGGTTGTATTTAGTAGTGTGTTTCTGGCTGGAGGGATTTTGAGGAGACCTTTATTCTTTGAGCATAAGTCTCGTTTCGGAGCATGGTGCTCAATGGTTTTGCTTAGCCATTTGGATTGTTGTCCTATGATTAGTTTATGCAGAATTGTTAGAACTTTGTAGTCTATTTGATATTTTATTGGGAGCCAGTGTAGTGATGTGAGAGTTGGCGTAATATGTTCATGTTTCTTTGTTCCAGTTAGGATTCTGGCGGCTGCGTTCTGCAGGATTTGGAGCGGGCGGATCGTTGCGAGTTGTAGGCCCAGTAGTAGGGATTTGCAGTAGTCAAGGTTGGCGAAAGATGAGTAGTTGCAGGACAGTTCTGAAGTCATCCTGTCAGAGGAAAAGTTTAAGGCATCTGATGGTAAGTAGTTTGTGGTATCCTTCCTTAATCTTGTTAGTTATGTGGAGTTTGAATGATAGGTCTTTGTCTATGGTGATTCCTAGGTTTTGAGCATGCGTGACAGGGGAGATTGATGATTTTGGGTTTTCCATTTTGAGTGGTTGCATGAGAGTGTTGTTGTTCTTTCTATCTAGTATGATTATTTCGGTTTTGTCGAGGTTTATTATGAGTTTTAGGTCGGATAAACATTGTTTGATTTCCGTAAGATAATAGGTTAGTCTTTTGTAGGTTTCTGCTAATGTATTCTGTATAGGGATTAGTATTTGTATATCGTCAGCATATAGGAAGTGAGTCAGACCAAGGCGTTCTAGTGTGTGTCAGATTGGGAGAAGGTAGATGTTGAAGAGTGTTGCTGATCGGGCAGATCCTTGGGGAACTCCAGTGTTAAGATTGACTTTGTTTGAGAGGGTGTTGTTGAATAGTACTTGGAAGCTTGGGGGGCAGTATATTAGACAGATTTGTAGTTTTGAAGAATCAAATAGGGCGATTTCGAAGGGGGAACATATTTTTGATGAGATTAGTTTCATCTGTAAGCTTTTTTTGATGATTAACATGATTCCTCTGCCTTTTTTTTTGGTCTGGGGATTGAGAAGGTATTTATGCGGCCACACGAGTTATCCTGTTTTTGAGAGTGAATCTGGGCAATTTTGGGGTTTTCCCTTATAGATCTGAAGAAGAAGACTGTCCTGACCTCACCTCAAAAACGTTTTTGCCACAGGCAAGGAACGAACTTCCGTCTGAAAACCTTTCCTTTTCCAATTTTATACTGGTAATAGCTGAATCCATTCCAGTAGAGTTGAAGATTGAAGGAGAGCTATGGGCACCCTGTTTGGCCTCCCCAAGGAGCTGGCGGCAGTGCCTGTATCAGGTTGAGTGCAGGAGGATGGCGGAAACCCCTCCCTCTGTATTCCTGTCCAGCGGCTGAAGGGTTCAACTGGCTCCGATGGCCACACCATTCTGCACTGTTGCCTGCATTTAGAGGAGGCGTTCCCAGGGCGGGGTGTTGTAAGCGGGCTCAGAAAATGACACATGTGCATGGTATTTGCAGTTCTATGTGTGCTGTTTTCCTTGTAAAATCTACTCATACAATAAGCCGATGCAGAAGGCTGCAGCTATTTTCTGCCTGCAGCAGTCTCAAAGAGAGAGAGAGAGAGTATGTGTGTCCTCTCCCTTTGAAATCTGATGCGGAATCCACGGGGTAAGAAGAATCTGTGGACTCTGCAGCCAAATGGCCAGTTTGAAAATTGCCCCCATAGCACTCAAAGGCATGACTAGGCAGCAATGTGTGATCCTTGCCCGCTAAAAAACCACCAGCATTTAAGAAAGCAAGGTTTATCAACGTATTCTGGTAGACTGACAGGTAGCAGCTTAATATATAGAAGCCTTATTCCAAAAGCACTTCTCAGTCTGTACCTGTGGAAAAATCTTTATTGACCAAGATCCATAATGTGCTTTCAGCTATGCTAGATTGGGTTCTTGTGCTGACAAACTATAATGTCTTGGCATTTTTCAGGATTTCCTCTGGATAAGGCGGTGACATACTCCAAGCTGCGGAACCCAATTTTGATCAATGACCTGAATATGCAATATTACATCCAGGACAGGTATGTCCTTTTTTTTTTTTTTTTCATTTCCCATTTTTGTTAACCCTGTCCTCTCTCGTTTGCTGCCTTCTCATCTCCTTGCCATTCCTTCTCTCCATTCCTGTTTTCCCTTACACATTCATTTTCAATTGTAATTGGCTAATAATCTATATATATATATAATGAAAGCTGATTGTCTTTTTATCTGTCATGCTTATTTGCAAGATATACAAAAATCTCTTTTTCTTCCACATTTCTCAGAATCTGGGACCGGGGGCTGGCTCAGTGCAAATGCTGCAGGACCTGGGTTTGATTCTGCTCAGATCTTCCACTCTCTGACCTGGTTAGGCCTGGGGGCGCTGCATATACTCTAAAATCTCCACAGTTGTTAACTGCTTTTTGTTTCTCCCTATGGCATATAGATTCACATATGCTTTATATATATATATATATGAATGACAGCCAAATATCTATTTTATATAGCTATACAAGTCTGGATAAGGGTGGTCCTAAACACAAAGGAACTATATATAATGTAGTGTTATTGGCCTTAGTGGAGGCTGGACTAAACACTTAATAATTATTATCTTTTTGCCACCTGTGAGTTTTTCATAGATGTGACCAGCTTGTTTCATTTCTATGTACTTCATGAAGGAAATTGTTAGCAATCTGTTAAAACAGTGTTTTGTATGTCTAGTAGCGCTAGGGAAATGATATTAGTTAAGCGTGATCTGCTGAATAGCTTTTCAGTAGAAATTACTATAATATAGAATCCCTTCAAGTTGTCATCGTCCGGCACTACTTCAACATGATCCTACAAGGTTTGATTTGTTGTAAAGCGTTACTTGCATTTTCAGGCAGAAAAGCTGTAGAAGATTTAGTGAGCATTATAATACGAGGATCAGAGGAATAGAGAACGCCCTCCCGGGAGCAGATTGTGGCTGGTCGCTATCCTCTGGTGTCATCCTGGGACTGGGCTTATTGCTATGACTGTGCTTGCAAAGCAGGGTGGCTCGGTGCAAGGTGCTTGCCCGGGACCTGCAGCTCACGGCGCCCCTGTGCCTTCTTGCAGGAGGGAGGTGTACCGGATCCTCCAGCAGGAAGGCATTGATCTGCCACGTTATGCTGTGCTGAATCGAGATCCCGACAAACCTGAAGGTAAGAGCCGTTTCGCTTAGCATAGGCGAGGAAGCAAGAAGGGCGATTGTAAACATCTGCTTAAACTAAAAGTCAAGGGAAGGCCTGCGTTGCCCAGTCCAGAAAAGAGGAACGGAAAGTTGCTGAGTCTCATGGACTGCAGCTGCACCTTGGCCCTTGACGTGACTAGGCCCGAGGAAAGGGGTGTTCTGTTGGAAGGTTTGCAAGTGGCGTTTCCGGGGTATTAGCAGGAGACCGCAGGTCGCATGGAACGTGATTAAGAGGAGCATTTCCCGTCTTAGAATTGGGTCTGCGGCTCTGTTTCTATCATGCTTGCGTTGACCTTGTTAGACGGGGGGGGGGCCTTCCCCCCTTGTCCCCTCCGCGCTTCTCTGCACTAACTGCAGCCGCTATGCTTGCCTCCTTAGAGTGTAACCTGCTGGAGGGGGAGGACCAAGTTGAGGTGAATGGAGAGATCTTCCCAAAACCGTTTGTAGAAAAGCCGGTCAGCGCAGAAGATCACAATGTGTATATTTACTACCCGACCTCGGCTGGCGGAGGCAGTCAGCGGCTCTTCAGGAAGGTAAAAAGGGGAAGAGAAAGAAGAGATAAAGCCAGCTCAGAGTCAAGCTGCTGTTGGCCTGCTCTGGGTGTTGACAGATGCGAATCTTGCACAGTGTTCTCAGATTTGGATGCCAAACAAAGTTCAGCGTATTAACCTCATTGCAGAGCTAAGCTACTCTCTGTTTTACCCCTTGAATCTAAGCTGGTTTTACGATTGCTCTGTTTGACATTTCTATAGAGCCTGACTGTTGCAAATTATTGAGCTGCATGCATCTGCAGGAACTCCTTTGTTACTGGGCTTGCCTTCTCCGTGCCTGCGCCAGTTTCAAGGCCCTAGCTCCGGCCTTTCAGTGGCTCCTTGGGCTGCTGCAGCCTTCGGCAGAGTGCTTTCTTTGTTCTTTTTCATGCATCCTCTTTTTGGGATGGTTGCTGGATTATGTTGGTGGTTTCTCAGCTATTCAGGGTGTGTTGGTGCAAGACTGGGATAGTTGCATGGCTGCAGTGGTTGTTTCTTTTGTTTAATTATGTTCTTATGTTCTGATATGTTCTTAATTTGCTATATTTTCATGTACTTAATTTTGATAGTTGTATACAGAGATGTGTATTTCTTACATTCTAGGGTACATTTTTATAGTTTAGCACAATCACCATTTCTTATTTAGAATTTCAGTATAGCAGCATTAGCATGTGTGACCTTTAGCATACTTTATTGCAAGGGGGACACTTGCACAGGTAGACCAGGTAGAATTTCAGTATAGCAACATTAGCATGTGTGACCTTTAGCATACTTTATTGCAAGGGGGACACTTGCACAGGTAGACCAGGTAGAATTTCAGTATAGCAGCATTAGCATGTGTGACCTTTAGCATACTTTATTGCAAGGGGGACACTTGCAGAGGTAGACCATCTCTCTCCTTGACCATGTCATTCACAGTCATAGTCTTCAGCAACATTATTCTGAATTGTCATGGTAAGTACTAAAAAATCACCAGAATTATCCTCATTAGTAGTTCAGCAAGTGGAGGAGGGATGTTTTAACTCTGAGCGATAAGAAGGAGATGTAGGAAGCATGTCACACTGTACTGCCAATGAAGCAGGACTGCAAAACAACACCAAGCACCTACCTTTGGCCAAGTTTTCTAGTTTGAAAAAGTATCTCTGATTGTATGAATAAGGGCTGTTTTACCCTTTGTCATCCGTTGGCATGGTTCTTGTCTGTTCCCATTCATTTCTTGGGCATTCTTTCACTACAGTCTTGATCGTTGACTCTTGCCTGTCAGTGCTGCTAATGGTTTTGATTGTATGTGGGAGTGTTTGTGGATTTTAAGTCTGCCTCTGTGTTTACACTCTTCCTTCCTCCCTGTTTCCTAGGGGTTTAACTCTTGCACACTGCTTGTTTCTGTTAAAATCTGTTCCACAATGATTCTTTAGATTTCTCCTTGGCCCTTCTTTTTAAAGTATAATGCCAGATGTGCTAGTTTTTAGATGGAAAATGCTACAACAGTACTTCAAAGTGTCTGTTCTCTCATTCTTGTGTTTATGGGAGTTGAAATATATTATAAAATAACCGTGATTGGCCTCGTCTGTTAGAAGAAAAGACTTAGAGGTCATATTAAAAGCAATCTGTCTGGCTAAGCCTTGGATTTCATTATCTGGCTAAATGGAGAGAGGGGGAGTGAGAGAGAGAGAGAGAGAGAGACTGACTAGCCATAATGCCCTCACCCTAGATAGGTATTTATATCTCTATAGGAGGCCCACCTAGTAACTTGAGGTGAGGTTTAGGTATTAGTGTAGGGGTTAGGGGCCATTTTGACATTCAAAGTGAGACGTACAAACAGAACAGTGCTCTCTTGTGAAGATTTGATGACCTTCGGAGTGAGGAAACTCACCCAAAGATGAGATTTGTGCAATGTAGAGAGTCCATCAAGCTAGGTTGAGAGAACATTGCACAAATCTCATCTTGGAGTGAGCTTCCTCACTCGAAAGGTCATCAAATCTTCACAAGAGAGCACTGTTCTGTTTGTACTTCTCACTTTGAATGTCAAAGTGGCCCTTAACCCTTACACTAATACCTAAACCTCACATCAAGTTACTAGGTGGGCCTCCCATAGAGATATAAATACCTATCTAGTGTGAGGGCATTATGGCTAGGTGTTCTTTCTCTTTCTCTCTCTCTTCCCTCCCACCCCCCTGTGGCCATAGGAGGGCCTGATAGGTAGGCTGGCTCTCCAGGAGCTTTTGCAATAAACTGCCTATTACCATAAAACACACCCCTTTTCCTATCACATGCGATATTTCATTTTGATAAATCCAGGCCTAAGTTTGCTGGCCAGCTAGTGACTGAAAATTGACCCCTTGATATTTTCCATCTTTCAGCATAATTGTGTTTCCCTGTTGGTATTTGCAGTGGTCATTCTGTCACTGGCCTTGTGTTTTCTGTGCTTGTGCGTTGTACTGGGGACTTGGGGGCTGCGTTGCAAACCTATAGGCTTTGTATTTTTTCATAGCAGAATTTGTGTATTGGGGTAATTGCTGTCCGTCTGGACATAAGCGATAAACAAATAATAAGAAATACATAAATAAACAAGAAATAACCTGTAGGTTCTAGTCTGTGCTAGACGCTGACATGGCTTGTGTCCTGTGTTTGCTGTGTGTTGTAGCCGCTCCTGTCTTTCTGCTGGCCGCGTTGGTCTCTGCTTACTATAGCATAGAGTTCTAGTAGCCATGTGGGTCCCAGAGGAGAAAACTGGAGTCTCTGTAGGTTGTCCTACCTTTTTAGGGACTCAGGTTACATCAATGATCAAAGCAGACCGGCATGCATAAGTTTGTTTCGAAACTTACCCACACAGTTAAGCCCTGCTATGTGGGGTGGATAGTTCTTACCATGAAAATTTACACCCGTATCTTATAAAATCAGAAAGTGTGCGTGTCGGTGAAAACACCGCCCCTCCCCCCCCCCCAAGAATGCCCTTCCCGCATGCAATAAAAAGTGTGGCCGGTTTTCTAAAAGAACCCTTCCGCACGGCTTCGCCCGTGGAAACTTCCTTTTAAAATTACCCTCCCTAGGGCCAACAAACAAGATGTACCACATGGGTTTCTGAAGCGGGGCAGGCCGGCTCTTCTTCAGATGCGACGCTCTGGTTATTGTGGACTTGCGGTCTGCGGTAGGGGTAACGCTGCAGCAGTTCATGCCCGTTCTCACTGAGGCATGGCATTCGTTTTGGTTGCATGGCATTCGTTTTGGAAGCGACTGCATCGGGGCCTTATTTCCATGCGTTGGGGCTGTCTGTGCCACCTGCGACTTTTGGGTTTGTGTGCTGATCCACGGTGCTGCTTCCTCTGCTGCTCCCCGGATGTGCACACTTGCACACGCCGGTTTACTCAGTCGTTGCCTAATCGCGTACTGGTTCATTGCATGTGTGCTGTGTTGGGTGATGTAATGAATTTATTTATTTATTTATTTATTTAAATTTCTTATATACCGGCATTCGCGATGGGAGTCGCATCATGCCGGTTTACAAATAACAAGGTATGACAACAGAATAAATACTTAATAACTTAAAAACATTAACATGTGATAGAAGAATAAGGTAGCAATTACAATAAAACAGGGATAAAATGCAACTTGGAATGAAGAGAAGGCAAAAGAGAGATTAACACTGAGATAACAAAAGAATGACCAAGGTAAATAAACCTGCTAACTTGCTGTTCAACATCCCCTTAGCCTTAATAACAATGTCTGTGCTCGCTTGCTCTTTTCTTGTGTGCTGCATTTCTCCATGTGCTGGTGTGAGCTGTGCTATAGTTTGGTCTCTCTGAGAAATGTTCTTGTGTCCGTTCTTCCTGCTCTGGGATTTTATTATGGTTTTGCTTTATCGTAAAGTTTGTTGTGTTTTGTGCCATTCGTGCTCTTCCGCCTGCTTCCATTATTCTGAGTTTCTTTCCGTTCGGTGCCTGAGAAGTCGCGTGCTTCTGTGATTTTTTTTTTTTTCTTTTTTTTGGTGTCATTTTTTTTTTTAGATGTTTTTCTTCTTTCCCTTCCACTTGCATTTTCTTGGCCTTGAGGATTTCTGTCCTGTTCCTTTCAGATCGGTAGCCGCAGCAGCGTCTATTCCCCTGAGAGCAGCGTGCGCAAAACCGGCTCTTACATTTACGAGGAGTTCATGCCGACGGATGGCACGGATGTCAAGGTACGGAGGGGAAGGTGCAGGCGAATGCCATCTTTGGGGCACAGGATTTACATTCTCATCGTGGCCCGGCAGTGTCCAGCTTCCTTGGGCTCCCAGCTCTAATGGTGTCTGCTGGGGCTGCAACATCATGAGCCTTCATTTGCCCCATCTTCAGACTGTAGGAAAAGCTCATGCTCCCGACCACTTGTCCATTTGCATGATGCAAATTTACCAAAAGCTTCCATGTGTAAATTGCTTGATCACAGAAGTTAAGTGGGTAATAAGGAATTTACACAGAAAAGTTTAAAAACACAAATAACAACAAAAAGAGCCAGCAGCCCCCCCTACACCCCCAGAAATACCCCCACACACTCTGGCACAATCACGTCCCTGCACCTACACCCCCAATAGTCATTCCCTGTACGTACCCGGATGGGGGTCAATATTCAGAGGGTTTCTCCAGCCAAGTTAGAGAATTAGCCGGACAGACTGCAGATGCTAAATTTCCTGCCTCTCTGACCATCTCCGACTTATTCGGCTAACTGTTTAGCCCAAATAAGTTAAGAGATGTTCCAGGGTGTTCTGGGGAAAGAGTTAGCTGGATAACTTATTCGGCTGACTCTGGTCATGCTGGAAAACAAGTCCTAAAGTTACCTAGGTGAGTCTTCCCAGCTAACTAGTACTTTTATCTGGCTCCATTGAGTGGAGTTCCCAATTGGCAGCGCTCCAGTGAATATCTGTGGCAGTGCATCCTGCTCTCTTTAGCCAGATAAACTGTTCATTTGCCATCCTGCTGAACATTTACCTCTTTGTATGCCCCATGCAGTGCAGCTTTCCAATCTTATTAAACCCTAGCTCCTTGTGACGCCGGCTTTTGCAGAGACAATCCTTGGTCAGGGGCCACAAGCCAGGGCTCCCTCTGGACCCCCTGAGTCTGACTAGTGCTTCCCATGGTTGAGGAACGGCTGGGACTCTGTGTCCTGGCGCAGAGGAACAGAAACCAGACTCTGGCGTCCAACCCAAATGTCTCACATCGCAGCGCCCAGCACAACAGCTGAGACTTCTGCATGGCCCCCAGCTCTAATTTAAACCCAGATCTCGTGCAAGTGACTTGAACTTTGACCTGAGCTCTGCTCGGCCCTGGGTAACTTGTAATTGACTGCGGATAGAATGCCAGCTGCATGAGGACAATTAACGATGCACTTATCTTTACTTTATATTTGTGTGTATGTGTATACATTACACACACACATAGAATACATATATATATATATATATATATATATATATATGTGCATGATTATTCTGTCCTCAGTCAATTACACGTTACTCAGGGCCGAGCAGAGCTCAGGTCAAAGTCCAGGACACTTGCACGAGATCACGGTTTAAAACTGTATTTATATTTATACACCCAGGGGGGTGGCAGAATATTCTGAAATATTTGGTGCTGGCCAAAATGTTTAGGAGTCAGGAAAAAAAAAATATTTTTTTCTCTTATAATTTAACTTTGAGGTTTTTGTTTTTTTTTAGCAATTTGCTTTTTTTTATTTTATTTGATCTATCTATGTTTATATTTGTATTTTTGTTCTTTCTACGATCGATTTCAAAGCCATTTTCTTGTGTAAAACAGTGCTTTACCTGCAAAAATGGGGTCTCTCAAAATTGCCCACCAACAGGCATAGTTCCCACTCTGCGTGGCATTTTATCCATGGTGGAGGGAGGCGTTCCCAAGGATGGGGCTGAGGAGGGGCTTGCAGGCGCGCGCGCACATATGCACTGATTGTATCCACACAAAAAGGAGGTTCCGAAGTTTTGAAAACTGGTGGAATATCCACTGGTTAAAAAGTACCCCCAGGTTTGCACTTCTGCGGCCAGCCTGAAAGATTGCCCTCATTTTGCTCGATTTGGCTTCTTCTCCTCCCCCTCCTCTGTCCTCTTCTTCTTGGTTTGGCCTGGTGGCAGGGTGTTCCCGACTGGTACCTGTGCAGCCTGGCTGTGGTGGCTCGTCCATTGTGCAGCTGGATAGCATGGGGGCCACAGCTGCTTCACCATGCGGCCTGCTGGCAGGGAGCTGCCCTGGGCTGCCGCAGCCCCATTCGGGCTCGGGTTGGTGGGCAGCATCTTCTTTTGGCCCAGGCTTGGGTCAGATGTGGTGACAGTTTCGGCGCCTCCTTTTGGGTGCTGTACAGTGCTAGGCACCCAGGATATATCCCATCCGAAATAAATATATAAAAGCTGAACAAGGTTTAGTGAACAAATTCCATAGATGCCTTTAGTTTGTAGGAAACAGGTTGAATAAGTGATATGACTGAAATCCATTAGCATATCCCCAGAGTGTATTATTGCATTTCTAAAAATGTTATGTGACCAAACTGCTCACCCTCAGTGATTTGACTTTTGAAATAAAAAAATGTAATTTTGAATTCTTTTTTTTCCCACTGTTTGTTCAGCTGTTCTGACTATAGTTTCATTGTCCCTATAACATCTTGTGGTGTCATCTGGCATTGTTAAAGCCGGCTAAAGCCGCCTGATGTGCTGGCAGTACATCAAAGCATTGACGCTCAGTCAACCCACAATGCTTGATTTTTCTGAGCCTAGCTAGAGATTAGCCCATGGAGGGCTGTGGGCTGGAGCATTTTAACAATGTGTTTGGGCTCATTCGTTCAACACCTGGGAGGTGCATTGCAACCCTTTTAAGTTTCACTAATGACCTAAGTGTACCTCTGCTCTTGCTAATGTAAAATCTTTTTGTGGGTATGGAAGTAGTGACTTTTTTTTGTTTTCTTTTTTTTTAATCTGCACTCAGGTGTACACGGTGGGACCTGATTACGCCCATGCTGAGGCTCGGAAATCCCCTGCCCTGGATGGTAAAGTGGAGAGGGATAGTGAGGGCAAAGAGATCCGCTACCCAGTCATGCTGACGGCCATGGAGAAGCTGGTCGCTCGCAAAGTTTGCCTGGCATTCAAGGTTGGTGACTCTGGGATTTCTCATATCTTTTGTCTTTTCTTCCCTCAGAGTTGCAGTATACATGTCTCTGGCGATGAAGGTCCTCATACTGAACCAAACAATTGTCCAAAATCATAGCTTGTGTCTATGGTACGCTCTGTCCTTAGCTTCTCTTCCTTTTTAATTCTTGCTTTTTCACATTATGATTGAAGTGTGATGCAACGTAAAACACTCATTCTGTTGATGATGTAAAGTTGCTTTATTATGGGATTTCCGATGTATAAAAGGCAGTTTCTGTCTGTCTCCTTCCCATAAAAGGAGACTGACATCATATGCAAGCCGATACAGTAAAAATCGCGGGCGCGCGCACAGGCCACTCTCCTGTGCGCGCGATTCAGTAAATAAAATTATTCAAATTAGGGCCCGCGGTGCGTCCCTAGCGCCTCTTTTTGGACAGGAGCGGCAGCTGTCAGTGGGTTTGACAGCCGACACTCAATTTTGCCGGCGTCTGTTCTCAAACCCGCTGACAGCCACGGGTTCGGAAACCGGACGCCGGCAAAACTGAGCGTCCGGTTTTCAAGCTGCGGGCGATTTAAAATTTTTATTTTTTTTTATTTTTGATTATTTTTAACTTTTGTGACCTCCGACTTAATATTGCCATGATATTTAAGTTGGAGGGTGTACAGAAAAGCAGGTCTAGAGGACCAAATCTCAATTATCTTAGAGCCAGTACCCTTCCGACTGTCTTGTGTATGCTTTCACGTGTCAAGGCATGGCCTGCGCTATATTGGTATCTGCCCAGAACTGGCAGTTCTTACTTTCCCAGTAGGCTGGACATGCTTTAATGGTTCTCTGGCTAGATGGGCCTACACGTATGTTTCTCTGGTTGGTTGCTTCTTGACTGGGTGAGAATGCGCTACTGATTCTCTGGGTTTCTTCCCCAAATGGAGGTGGTACTGTTTCTCCGGAAGTACATGGAGTTGCTCCTCTGTGCATCTGCCCACCCCCCCCTTATGAGATGACCTCGGTGTTAGTGCTTCTTTAGCTAAAGTGCTGCTCCTGAGACACGCAGATAGATTTTTTTTGGGTGAGAAGTCTCGCCTCAGTGCTGCTTCCCTTTATCATTCACAGCAAACGGTGTGCGGGTTCGACTTGTTACGAGCAAACGGACATTCCTTTGTCTGTGATGTGAACGGATTTAGCTTTGTGAAGAACTCCATGAAGTACTACGATGACTGCGCAAAAATACTTGGGTATGTCTGCCCTCGGGGGGGGAACAAAAGAGGGATCGCGAGTCGCCTCTGCCAGTTCATTTACTGCAAACCTCCCGCGTAGCCGCAGCCCCTGCGACGACTTTCACGTACAGGCTTTGCAGCAAGGGATCAGATCTGAAGCTCGCCTGGAGAGGTCACCTGCGGAGGTTGCACCTGCTTTCTCCGCGGGTGACTTTTCAGTCTGAAACGAGGCGGGTGGGCTCGAAGAACCAAACATATGCGCGGGGGTTCCTCCCTCCATTCTCGGAAACGCCTCCGGAGTCTGCGGGGGCACGCGCATTGTTGAACAGCGCACGCGCTTCTGGCCGCTGACAGGTGGGGAATATTGAAAGCTCCTACGTCTGTGGGTAAAATCTGTTTTTCCCCCATGGAAAGGGTTTTGAATGTTAGGATGCTGCACATTCCTTGCGGAAATGTCACCACAGTAGCAGCAACAATTTATAGTAATACAGCGAGCACTTAAATATTGTACACAAATTCTTTTCTAGAAAGACCAAAAATGTCCACATTTTAGCGCTTCTTGCCTGCACTGAATGAACTAGGGGACGAGAGTTCCCCATTCATCAGAGGTTAAGATTGGGGTTCAAGGGGTGGACCAGGAAGACCCACATTGAATGAAGACGCGCATGGGGGTGGGGAAAATTAATGAAACTCCAGAAGGAGTTTGCCGGTGAAAAGGAACTTGCAGGCTTGTGGGAGGAGCTCCACCGAGAGTTTGAGAAAATGGGAATGCGTTATGGGGAAGCCTTGCAATCTATGTGAACCCACAGCTGAGCGAGAAGAATTCAGCTTACATCTTTGTCTCTTAATTTCTAGGAATATTATCATGCGGGAACTGGCTCCTCAGTTCCAGATTCCATGGTCCATCCCAACAGAAGCAGAAGATATTCCCATTGTGCCAACCACATCAGGCACCATGTAGGTAGCTGCAAGGATGAATTTGAAAAGGAGGTGCCCATAGGCAACAGGGCGGTACCTTCCCCCCCCCCCCCCCCAAGAGATCATCACAGGCGTGGGGGACCTGGTCCTCCCCTCACCTCAGGATTGGCACCCACCTTACAGCAGCAGTAACTCCTTGCAGAAAATTCGGTCCTTGCGCACTGACAGGGCCTGCGTCGGCCCTGCCTGCTCCTCTTGCTGGGGGCTTTCCTGTTACCGGGCTGGAGCGCTGCTGGTCCTGTCGGTGTGCGAGAGCTCCCAGACCGAATGTTCTCGCCACCCAGCTTGGGACCGCCGCACCACAAGTGGGGTTCAAACCTTGCCGGCCGGCACTTCCTGCTGGTGACCTCCTAGGTCACGCGCTTCACCAGTGCTGGTCCGCAAGGTCTGAATACGCTTGTGGTGCTGGACGTCAGTGTCCATGTGGGTGGCAGCAGCAAAACCTGCTCCCCCGCTCCTCCTGTCCCCCCCCCCCCACCGGGTCTGAGGCCAGTGCCTGCAACGCCACTGAAATTGTCTATATCAGAGGTTCCCAAACCTGTCCCAGGAAACCCCCCAGCTCGCCAGTTTTTCTGGATATCCACAACGAATAGACGTAAGATAAAATTTGCGTGCTGTGTGGCCCGCGCATGCACATTTATGTCATGCATATTCATTGAGGGTATCCGGAAAACCGACAGGTTTGGGAACCTCTGGTCTATATGGTTCCCTTGGGCTACAGGTGCTCAAAGCTTCTGCAGCCTGTTCTTAAAGGAGATGAAGCCCTGCCCGACCCTGAGGACTCCTTAAAGAGCCAGCGGCTTACCCAACGGAAGTAGGTACAAGTTTACCGGAATATCTTGGTCTTCTTTGCAGCAGGGGCAAGATGCTCAGACAGGGGCCGTGGTTCCCGACGGGGCAGGGTTCCCCCACCCACTTCCAAGTCTATCGGCCGTTCTCCCGGGACCTCTGCCTCACCCCTTTCCCCGGTGTCTGCCCGCTGTCGCTCTCCCTTTCCCAGCATTTCCTGGACATGGTCTCACTCCCCGATCTCCCCCCCCCAGCCCTGTCTCCTAAAACTCTGAAGAGAAGCTCCCCCCTCCAGCCCTCTTAATTGATTTCACATCGTCAACGTGGCCTTCTCAGCAAACGTTTGGGGACCTCTGGTCTAAGGCAAGGGGCTCTCAGAGGTTAGGGAAATCAGCTGTTGTAGCCCTGTTGGTCACCGGTGCAAATAAGGTATTTTCTGCCAGGGGGTGGGCGTGGCCCTGCACCCTGCTGTATGCCGAAGACCTTCCCTCTTACAAATTGCTCCCCCTTGGCTCTGGCCGCACAGTGCATTTAAGACGATGACGATGTCGCCCGTACGCACCGTGAATCCGTTGAGCTGACGCCGGACCGTAAGGGGGGAGTGTGCTGGAAACTCCCTCCAACCAGCGTAAGGGGCCAGGATCGGCCCCGCAAAGGATTCTGGGTGAAGGGGCGGCTCCCCTCACCATCCTATAAGGAGCCAGGGCCCAGGAGGGTTAGGGGGGCCCCCGGGGAGCAGGCAGGAGACCCCGCTGTGTGTTAGTAATCTGAGTGCTGCCAGTTCTGCGGGGCGAGCTGTAAATAAGTCTGCGGCTGAGGAAGCAGCCAGAGTCTGCCGCCTTATCCCTCCTGCCTCCTCCCTGAGCCACCACGGGCCGCATTAGCACAGGCCGTAACGATCCGGCGTCATTTTCTGTAATATCGAGGGCCATGTTCCAGGATCCACTTGCTTAGCTTTAAATGCGCCGCCGACTATACCTGAATAACGTCAGCCGGGTAACATTAGAACAGCGATTTGTCCGACCGGTGTCACCCAGGTGGTGCGTAATGTCGGTGGTGCCCGGTCAGAGTGAACCCGCGCCCCAGGAATATCCCTTTCACCCCTCCTTTTTACCTAAGGGCATTTTGTGCAGGCAGCAATTTTCCTGGACAAAATTTATCCATGGAGCATGGAAAAAAATCTCAGAGGTGGGAGTTAGTCCAGTCGGCTCCAAATGCTGGCCAAAGGAACCCTTTCACTCTTGACGTCATCGCTCCCGGAAGATGCACCCCGCCACCTTTTTTCTGTCACCTCCTCACCTCTCCTTTCTTGTATAACGTAACTTGCAACGGATATTTGTCTCCCTAATTTTCACCCCTCCACTCCTTTTCTCAAACTGCTGCTCCAGTGCTCCCCTCCCGTTTCTCCTCCAGCCAGCGCACCTCGCGCTCCTCGTTCCCCCGATACTTTTTCTCCTCATCCTCCCCCAAGAGTCCCAGGGCCTGCGTTTTCCCCTGCGTGTCCTTTGCCTTCCCGGCTCGAGCCTGCCCCGTTTCTGCATGAGGAAATGGGCGGAGCATCCTGGGCACTTTTCCCTGCGCTGGGACGGGGCCAGTTTTGGGTGGGTAAACGCGGATTTGCCCGCATGAAAACCTTTGACGATTGTCCTCAATGAGGGTAATTTTCAAAGGGACTTCGGCAGGTAAAGTAGTGCTTTAGCCACAGAAAGGGCACGGGGGGTGGGTGGGGGGGCGGAGTCTGAGTGGGGGGGGGGGCCGGGTGCATGGGGTAATTTTGAAAAGGATTTAGACTCATAAAAGTAGCAATTTTCTAAAGCTTTACTTAACGTGTTTGCTGGCAAATTTATCCAGGCCACTAGAAAATGAGCCCCATAGCGTTCTTAGTTTGTGGTTTGATAATGCCCTCTCCTGTCTCTCACCTTTACCCCGGCAGAATGGTTTGTTAATACAGAGGGAATAAGTGCCTTGCTTCGTTTCCCGGCAGAGTTTTTACCGTGTGGCCCTCTCTCCACAGGATGGAGCTGCGGTGCGTGATAGCCATCATCCGGCATGGAGACCGGACTCCGAAACAGAAGATGAAGATGGAGGTCCGGCACCCCAGGTAAAATAGTTTGGGATTGGCCCAGGTGGGATAGTGAGAGGTGAATTCTAAGATCTGCTGCCAATGGAGCCATTCCTGTACTTCTTCTATAGCAGAAAGACAGCTATGGTCAGCTTAACTCTTCCTTTACGACATTCTGGGGGCTTACGCATCGATAAAGTAGTATGACTTCAAGACCCTTCCACTGCTACTACTTAACATTTCTATAGCGCTACACGGCATACGCAGCACTGGTCAAACAACACACAAAAAAAAGACAGTCCCTGCCCAATGGAGCTTACAATTTCATAAAGCAAACATACAGGACAAGAGACTTGGGGAATTTCATAAAGCGAGACAATGATTAAAAAAGAAGAGAAGAAGTTAGTTAATTAAGCTTCTGAGTTAGCAGCACATGTTAGCAGATGTATGAGATCAAGTGTAAATGGCCAGGGCCCACTTAAAGAAATATCCTTGACCAGTTCTGTAGTGCAGACAAGAAAAATGTCCACAGATCTGTGTTACTCTGCTCCAAAAGAAAAGACAGACTCTACTTGTATTGAAGATGCTTGGTGGAGAGACGGAAGCTGGTCTACAGTTCCTAGAAACTCCTTCCTGGGTAGAATTGATCTTTTATCTATCTATCTATCTATCTCTCTCTCTCTCTCAACCAAGCTCAAGAAAAAGTAGATGAGTTGGCCCTCTTCTTCAGCAATATATTCTCTAACCTTCTAACACAGCTGAAGTCTAATACCTCTGCGCCATCCAGCACATATCTCCACCCCAACAAAGGCATTTCTCTCCAATCATTCGAACCCTTCACAACTTCAGAGATCCAATCAGTACTGAAGAAAATGAAACCCTCGTCACATCCATTTGACCATATCCCGACCAAACTGCTTCTTCTAATTCCAGACACCATCTCCAAAGCTCTGGCAGACATTATCAATTGTTCTTTATCCCAAGGAATCTATCCAGACGACCTTAAAATTGCATCCATCAAACCTCTCTTAAAAAAACCAAACTTAGACCCTAAAGATCCTACCAACTTTCGTCTAAACTCCAATCTCCCTTTCATAGCCAAGGTAATGGAAAAATTAGTTAACACCAAATTATCGGACTACCTCGAAGACCACAAAATCCTGTTCCCTACTCAATATGGCTTCCGAAAATCATTAAGTACTGAATCACTACTCATATCCCTGACAGATTACCTCATCATGGGCCTCGATAAAGGTCATGCCTACTTACTGATCCTCCTGGACTTCTCGGCAGCATTTGATACTGTTAACCACTCCATCCTCCTAAATCAGTTAGCTAACATCGGCATAACAGGTACGGCACTGGCCTGGTTCAAAACATTCCTTGGGAACAGAGGCTACAAGGTCAAAATACACAACAAAGAATCTCAGCGTTATCCTTCTTCTCTAGGAGTTCCGCAGGGCTCTTCCCTCTCACCCATGCTCTTTAACATTTACCTTCTCCCCCTCTGCCAACTGTTAACCAAACTGAACCTAAAACACTTTCTATATGCCGATGATGTTCAGATCGTCATCCCCCTTAAAGAATCCATCACAAAAACTCTAGAATTCTGGGAAAAGTGCCTCCTAGAAATCAACAGCCTCCTCTCCAGTCTAAACTTAATCCTAAATTCTTCAAAAAGCGAACTCCTTCTCATATCCCCGGAAAACAGTAACATCACTACAAATCCACCAGCCAACTTTCAAACACCTCAAGTAAGAGACCTAGGAGCTATCATTGATAATCGGCTAAACCTAAAATCATTTATTAACCAAACTACCAAGGACTGCTTTCATAAACTTCATGTCTTAAAAAGAATAAAACCACTTTTCCACTCTCACGACTACAGAACAGTCCTGCAAACAATAATCTTCTCTAAGTTAGACTATTGCAACTCTATATTATTAAGTCTACCCTCATCTCACACTAAACCTCTTCAGATGGTTCAAAACACGGCAGCCAGAATATTGACAAACACAAGGAGAAGAGATCACATTTCTCCAATCCTCAAAGACCTACATTGGCTGCCAATTCACTATAGAATCATATATAAGTCCATTACCTCTATCTACAAAGCTATCCATCAATACTCTCCGCTTAACCTACAAATCCCATTCAGAAAACATACTTCCTCCAGACCCATCAGAGAGTCCTATAGAGAATCTCTACAGGTACCACACTCCAAAACCTCTCAGCATATAACTTTCAGAGACAGGGCATTCTCCACAGCAGGACCACCTCTATGGAACTCCATTCCACCGGATCTGCGACAGGAACCCTGCCTTCCAACATTCAGGAAAAGACTCAAAACGTGGTTATTTAAGAAAGCCTTCCCATACCCCAACTGAACCTTAACTCTCCATTAACCGACTCTCAGACTTTACCTTAACATGGTAAACAATATCATTGCGAAATCCCATAACTTAGTAAATACCATAAATTTGTAAATTTGTTCTTTCTGTTAAATTCCTATCGACTTTTCACTGTTCCCAGTTGTGTATCTCCCTATTTTATTGTAACTGCAATGTTTTCGTTCCGCACCTGTTAATGTTCTTATTGTATCTTCTTTTGACACCCCTTTGTTAATTGTAAATTGGCATGATGTGATACCTATCGCGAATGCCGGTATAGAAAAACACAAAATAAATAAATAAATATCTATCTATTATGCCTAAGGTACTGCTTTCCCATATTTATTTATTTATTTATTTATTTATTTTTAATTTTTATAGACCGAAGTTCTTGTAGGAACTACAAATCAATCCGGTTTACATACAACTTTTAAATGCCCAAAAAGAGTAGTGGGCTTTACATAGAACAGTTGAACAATAAAACAGGTAACAATAGAACTAACAATAATGCTGGAACAAATAGAATAGATAACCAATTAAACATAGTAATATAGTAATAAATATTATATAGAAAATAAATATAAAAGAGATAGAGTAAATGGAGTGTGAGTACAGTATAAATACAAAAGATGAAAGAGCTCAAAAATTAAGGTACAGTTGAAAAAAATCGTAATAGGAAAAACAGTGAGATCCTATTTCAATGATATTTCCTGTAGGTGGGGTCCATTAAGGTTTTAATCTAAGAGGATATGAATGTGGATGTGGTGGGGATGGGCAGGGATGGGAGAAGCCCTTTACTGTCTTGTCGGTAGTGAGCTGCTGAAATTGACTGTTACTTCTTCAGTGGAACTGACAGGAACCGACTTTTGTTACTCATGTAGATTCTTTGAATTATTTGAACATTACGATGGTTATAAAACGGGGAAGTTGAAACTGAAGAAGCCAGAGCAGCTTCAGGTATTTACAAATATTATATTACATTTCTGTTTTTTGAAAAAGGCATCTTCTGAATATGAAGATATAATAGTGATGTTAATAAATGTGTCTTCTCCGAGATAGCCCTTTTGCTATTAGAGAGTTATCTAAATGCAAGTTTGGCCAAGAGTCTGTCTGCCGAAACTTGCTTCGCTTGATGCTTTTAACTATAATAGGTTTCTTTTCAAAACAGTTTTCAAAGAGCTATTGAGCGGCAAAGATAACTAGTTAATTTTAATTGGGTTATCTTTAGGAAAATTTTCAGCCAGACCTAACCGGTTAGGTTTTCACCTGAAATCTCACTTATATCTGGCTGGTGAAATTTAGGGCAGTGGTTTGTTTGGCTAGGGATGCCTGCTTAAACATAGCTGGTTAGCTCAGAAAAACGAGCATTAAGTAGGTACGTCCGAAGACTCCACCGGGAATGCCCCTTTTCTGACTGGCTAAATTTGCCCACTTTGTGACGTTATGTTGGTCAATATAGCCAGTCAGTGGGGGGGGGGGGGGGGGGGGGGGGCAGGGAGCAGAGAGAATTTTTAAAGACAGGGTTTTAATTTTTCCGAACCCTTCGAAAATTGAGCCATATATGAGTTTTGCATTTCTGGATGCTTTTATCAACTTGTCTTTTTAATATGAAAACAGGAAACAGTCTTCTTTCCTGCCTTGTAGAGTGGGAAGGTCTGACTGCTGAGCCATGCCAGACATTTGGGATTAGATGACCAACTCAGAACGGTTTAGAAGTAGTGAGGGATCTAACCAGTTAGAGCAAATATTGGGAACACTGGCTGGGCTAGCCGGCTACATTTAGCAGCCCAGATTTCACTCAGCAGCTCATCACCTCTTGTGGCTCTGACAGTGCTGGCGGCGCTGCTGCCCTTGCTGTCAGAGCAAACAGGGACGCTGAGTCAGCAGGAGAGAGAGAGGGTCCTGCTCGGGGCTGGTGGCTCCCCACACAGCATTTTATTTCATGTGGGAGGGAGGAGGACTTGGCTGGCTGACACTGATTTTCTGTCCTAACTTACTAAGGGCCAGATTTTGTAACCTACGTGCGGGCGTAGATTTGTGCGCACAAATCTACGCCCGATTTTATAACATGAACACGCAGCCGCGCGCATGTTATAAAATCTGGGGTCGGCGCGCGCAAGGGGGTGCACGCTTGTGCACCTTGCGCGCACCGAGCCCTAGGAGAGCCCTGATGGCTTTCCCCGTTTCCTCCGAAATCAGAGCGGCCTGGGAGGGAACTTTTCTTCCGCCCCCCCCCCCCCCCACCTTCCCCTCCCTTCCCCTATCTAACCCGTCCCCAGCCCTATCTAAATCCCCCCCCCTTTGTTTTATTATTTACGCCTGCCACTGGGCAGGCGTAGGTTGCACGCGCCAAGTGCCGGCACGCGATCCCCGGGCCCAGCAGCAGTGGCGAAGCCTCTGGCCACGCCCTGCCCCTCCCCGCCCATGCCCCGCCCATTTTTTTCAAGTCTCGGGACATACGTGCGTCCCGGGGCTTGCGCGCGTAACCCTTTTAAAATCTGCCCCTAAGTGTAGCCCGGGAACGTAGATGCATTAAATCTAGCCGGTCAAAGCAGGGTGAATATTCAGCTGAGAACCTAAATGATTATCTTACCCGCTCAGTGGGTTTCTGAATATGGACCTTGATATTTTTATGCGTTGCTAACAAATGAAGCTCCAAAATATATCTTCCCCCATCCTCCACCCCCCATACACACACGTAATGACTTGAAGCCACCAAAGTTTAGTATGGAAGCAGGTGTCAGGGTGCCAGCTGGTTAAATAACAGTTACAGCGCCTCTGTCCGTCCGTCCGTCCGACACCCCTGGCATGAAAGCTCTTCCTCTCTGGTGTAAGGAGCCTTTCCTGCTGAACGTCCGCTCTTCTGTCCTGCAGGAAGTTCTGGATATCGCTCGCCTGCTGCTCGCAGAGCTGGGAA
Source organism: Rhinatrema bivittatum (assembly GCF_901001135.1). Classification (NCBI taxonomy): domain Eukaryota; kingdom Metazoa; phylum Chordata; class Amphibia; order Gymnophiona; family Rhinatrematidae; genus Rhinatrema; species Rhinatrema bivittatum. The sequence continues at coordinate 64,657,466 of NC_042627.1, read as the reverse complement.
CGCACAATGACTGTGAAATAGAGGAGAGGAAATGTAAACTGGAGCAGCTGAAATCTGTCTTGGAAATGTGAGTGCACATCTAACAGCCTAATACACCCAAAGCAGCACCTTTCTAGCAAGGCGATCTCCAGGCTCCTCTTCCAGCATTCAGATATCTAAGTTCAAGGGTAGAATAGAAATGAGAACTGCAAGAGATAGAGTCACATATGTCTCCTTGTTTGGGTTAATCTGTACACTTATAATGACCAGACAAGCATGGACACTTATGCAAGTTTATCGTTGATACTCTTTTTTTTTTTTTTTTGTTTCATCCTTCACGGAGCAAGTGAGGATGAGAATCATTGTTCCGTTTCCCTGTCACTCACTTTGCACTGGGGGGGTTATGGACCTTAAACCTTTTCCAGCTGTTGACTCAAGCACAACTGGCCAGTGATATCAGGCTACTGAAGGCTTGCCGCCCAGTTGAGGATTCCTTGCAAATGTGATCTGAAAAAGACTTAAATCCACCTGCTTTTCATGATAAAATGTCCATTTGTACAGCTGAACCCACCAACGTATAGAGCAGCTGGCATGATCAATAATCACACTAGGAATCGGGGAGGGATGGAAAAGACTGTGTTAGACTTAATGGAATTATAATTGACAGTAGGACAAAATTGCTATTAAAGTGTTTATATTCCGTCTCAGAGATTATAGGGATTCCACCACATCAGAAAGGTACACGTTTAGAAGTCAATATTTAAAGGGGTTTAGGTAACCTTTAAGTTACCCGTGCAAATCTTGAGATTTGAAATTCTCACGTCATCGACGTGGGTAATAAAATTTACCTGGATAAAAAGAGGCAGGACATGGAGTGTACTTACCTTTCACATGGATAGGATAGCGCTGATATTCAGCGCTAACTGGGCAATGATAGCAGTTAAATCTGGCTGTGCGAATCCCTGCCCTCGGGTTGCCCGGGTATTTTCAGAGGCAGAATTACCCTGGTAACTTTCCCGTTCACCGCTCTGGTGAATTTTACCCTCTTATTATTATTTGAGTGGTTGTAGTTGAATCTTTCTTTGCCAGTTTGGGCGCCGTGGTGGAAAGGCGAATTGCAAATACCCCTAAATAAAGAAAATAAATGTTTTACGTCTGGTGCAGAGCGTAAGGTTGGTACAGTGGCAGAGAGGATAGGATGTCCCGTCCAGAAGGAGGATGAGTTTGCATTAGAAACAATATCTTCTGAGCTACGCTGGTGCTTTCTAGCAGAAAAATGTGATGGCCGAGGTAGCAGTGGCCTACAGCATCGTTCCAGCTTGCGCACGCTCTATGTGAAATCGCTCTAATCACTCAGATACCAGTTGATCAGGGAAGACAGAGGCACGTGATTCGGGGGGGGGGGGGGGGGGGGGGGGGTTCTTTTTATATCCCGTTCCAAAACTAGAGCACAGAGTAGGGGGTAGGCATTTGCGAATATTTCTGATATTTGGAAGGGTTTTAGGCACAATGCAGTGGTTGCAGCGCGGTTATTAGCACAGGCACCTCCTGTAGGTGCTGAACGGTTACATTGCCTTCTCTCGCCGAGCACATCTGTACCCGCAGAGGAAAAAAGAGCAGTGCTCAAACCCTAAGCACTGTGAATGTCTCAACTGATTCCCCGTCTCTTCGCAGGTACGGGCATTTTTCAGGCATTAACAGGAAGGTCCAGCTGACATACCTGCCTCATGGGCATCCAAAGCCCTCCAGTGAAGAAGAAGGTAAGACCAAACATTTACTGTCTTATCCTTTTTTTTTAATTCATGTTCTAAGGTTTGTTACGTCATTTGCACCATTGCACTGCACTACTGCACAGGTGGAAAGCTTTTTCGGGGATTTGTGTGCACAAGACGTTTGATCATAGATGAGCTAAAAAATGAAATCCCCCCAACCCCCCCACCTGCCGCTTGCAGTGCAGATGTTCAGTCCAGGGCATGGCTCATTGCATCACAGTCGTTCAAAAAAAAAAAAAAAGCCGCGTGCCTGAATTTAGCAACCTAGGTAAGATCCCTAAGTAAGCTCCTAATTTCAGCTGAATTTAGGTGCCCACGTTTTCAGATGTAAATTCAGTTAAATTTAGGGACCCAAATTTTAGGGCCTAGATTTAGGGCTTCTGTTCATTTGCCTGGATTTAGGCTTCCAACAGGGTCATTCTTTATTGAGCGATGTGCCGGTATCTCCTGCGGTATTATTAAAATGAGGGGAAGGGGGAGGAGTGTGGGCGGGGTTTATTGAGCGATGTGCCGGTATCTCCTGCGGTATTATTAAAATGAGGGGAAGGGGGAGGAGTGTGGGCGGGGTTTGGGCGGAGTGATCTCCTGGCAGTGCTGCGGGAAATAACTCCACCTTTTCTCGTGGCGCTATGGGGGGGTGGTGAGAGGGGGATGAAAGGGGCAAAACCCGCACCGCCATGATGCCGGCTGCCCACTATCACCCCCCCGTCCCTTTTATATTCGCGAAACATCATTCTGCTGTAAATATAGCAGAATGGTGAATCTAGGGGTAGGTTAGATACCTGGTGCTGAAGATCAGTGTTGAGCTCATTCTTTTCCCCCCTGCCCTAATGCCACCCACCTTTCAGGTCTCCAAATTAAGGCGTCTAGAGCTCGATGTTCACAAAATCCAGGCACCTGGATCTGGTTCTTTTCCCAGGCTGACTCCCTAAATCCAGGCACCTGAAAAGTGGGCGTGGCTAGGGGTGGGGACACGACTGGGGAGGAACTTAGGTGTCCACTGCTGACCTGGGCAGCCAAATCTGGCGCTACTAGGGCCAGGCCTAAATCTGGCTGCCTGTCATCCCCCTCCAACTCGCCGGATGCAGAATTAAATTGCGGGGCTCACAGCCTTTCGATTCCTACTCCTGCCCAGCAGGGGTTAAAAAGCTAGCAGAGACAATGGCCCCTCTCATCCCCCTCTCGCCATTCCCAAATATAAAACAACCAAGCACCTGGGGCTTGTCCGAGGGTGCCCCTCTGATCTCTCCCTCCCAACCCCCAAACCTCTGCCCGTCTTTCCCAAAAAGCCAGAGGACACAATCTTACAGGTCCTCTCAGCTGAGCACTTCTCATTGGGTTTGGGAGGGGGGCTGGAAGAGCGCCTTCGGACATGCTTCTGCTTTTTTTAATCTTTGGGCCATTGGGAGCGGGGATTGGGGGGGGGGGGGGGGGGAGGGCTGTTGGCCCTGATAATTTTTTAAACTTTTGCTAAGCAGGCGGCGAGATCATAATTTAATTTTGTTTTGGGAGTGAGATGACTTAGCTGCCTAGCACTCATTTTCAGCACCAGGCAGCTATTCTAGGAAATCTCAGTTGTAGGCCCTGTAAATTTTAATTTAGGCTCCTATTTCCAGCACCAATTTTTAGGTGCCTAAAAATGGCTGAATATGGGAACCTAGATTAGGCACCTAAGTAAGATGGTAAATCAATGCACATAGCACTTTTTAAAAAATTGGGCTCCTAGAGAAATTAGGAGCTGAAATTTAAAAACTCGGCCCTAGTATTCAAAAGGGCCAAGTTAGGGGTTTAGATGTCCATTTTCAAAGGGTTTAGGTGCTTAGCTTTGGGAGTTAAGTTCCCAAATTGGCCCTTCTGAAAATTTGCTAGGGCCGAATCCCTAAATTTAGGTGAATGTTCTGCTGAAACCTTAGGCCGACCAGAGTTACTTGGATAAGTTTGGCCGGCAGCAATTGAATGTCAGTGCTGAGCGGCCAGAGTAGGACTGTGCTCTGGGAACAGCTCCAAACCCGGCTCTTTGTTCATCCGAGTTTTCTCCAGGCAACGATCTGTTCACAGAAAATGTAGCCAGTCAGTGGGAGGATACTGTGAAGTATCAAGCTTGTCCAGCAAACCCTTTGAACTCTCGACCCCTATGTAAATTAATATAAAGGAATTCCACTTCTGGAGCGAAGGGTTAATGGAAGCATAAGTAGAAACATAGACTATGATGGCAGATAAGGACCATAAGGCCCATTTAGTCTGTCCAGTTCCAGGCACCTGATGATCTCTGGCTGCTTTTGGGATAAGCACGGGGTCTTCTGTGCTTATCCCAGGCTTTCTTGAATTCCATTCCCTCTTTTGTTTTCTCCACCTCCTTTAGGAGGCCCATTCCATACATCCGGCACCCTTTTCCATCAAGAAATGTCCTTTGACATTGCCCTCCATACACCATTTTGGTAACCTTATTCGGGACTGCCTGCAGTCAGTCTGTATCTTTCTGGACGAATGACCTCCAGAGTTAGACACAATGTTCTAGATGAGGTCTCATCAGTGACTTGAACAGAGGCGTTATCGCCCTTCTCTCTACTGGTTTTACCTCCCCCGCACCCTACCGCCTCTCTTGTGCTGACCACCTCCTTATTACACCGTTGTCACTACCTTCAGGTCATCAGACAGGGTCTGTTTCCTGGCTGGGGAATATCAGTATCTCACCCTCCATTGTTGACCACGCCCTTGGACTTCTGCACCCTGCCCTCCATCCACACTGCATGACTCTGCGCTTGTAGACCTCTCCTCAGATTTTCTTAGATCACTTCTCATTTTGTCTGTTCCTTTCGGGATGTCCACTCTATTGCAGATCTTAGTATCATCTGCAAAATAGCAATTGTCTTTAATGCAGGTGGGTTTATGAATTGTTAAATGTTCATGGTGATGGAGTTAAAGGTGTAATGATGATGGAGGGTATGGGAAGCTCCGAAGGAAGCACAAAATAGTTTTTTTTGTGTTGCTGTTGGGTTTTGTATTTCATTTTGTTTCCATTATTATCTGTATACCACCTGATCAGACAATACAAATAAAGGGATACACTTCCGTTAACTTATTAATCCAATTACTGAGAAAGCGTCAGGATCCTAGAGGGATTAGTACCTTAGTACCAGGTTCTACTTCTTGTCTTAATTTAACATTGGCTTCACTTCATTTTCAGATGCCCGCAAAGAGGCCCCATCTCTGCTACTGGTGCTGAAATGGGGTGGCGAGTTAACCCCCGCTGGACGAGTACAAGCAGAAGAGTTGGGACGGGCATTTCGTTGCATGTACCCGGGTGGGCAAGGTGAGGACTTTGCAAACTAATCCCATGCTCAATCTTCTCTGCTTATCTTTCCTGGTTCTCTAGTCCGTCTCTGCTTCCCTTCCGACCTCTCATTTGCCTCCCCAGCCTTCCTATGGTGTTCGTTCTCTTCTTCCCATCCTTTCGCTGCTCTTTCTCTCCTCTGATCTTCTCCTGCTTCCTGTCTTACTTGCCTTCCTTCCTGCTCTTTGTGGCCTCTCTCCATGTCTTTCTTGGTCTCTTTCATCTTTGTTTTCCCTTCCTCCTTCCCATGCACTTTATCTGCCTTCCATCGTGTCCTCTCCACCTCGCACTCAGTTTCCCCGGCTACCACCTTTCCCTTTTCTAAAACCGAGCCATTTTCATTCCTTCCACACTCTCTTTATCCCTTCCCTTCTGTTATTCCCACAAACGTGTGATCTGTTCCCTGCTGACCTAGGAAAGGGATTTTCCTGTTTCTTGACTTGTAAGGAGCGTATGTGATAGGCTAAGAGTTACATAAAGAGTTTAACTCTTTATCTCTTTCCTGCCTTTGACCTGTTTTAGTGGAAGGTAACGGCAGGGCTGTGGGCTGTAGCTCTCCTATTGACTGCGGTAAGGGTGCTGAATGCTAGTGTGATCTGCCTAGTCCTTATAACAGCATCCAGGGAGAATCTGCTTCCATCACGTACTTAACAAACAACCATCCTAACAACATTCATCTCATAACTAACTCCTTTTCAAAGCGGGGTTTTCATTTCCTTAACCTTCCCCTTTAACTATCTGCTATCTTTCATCTATTTTGTGAACAGGAACCAGGAATTGCCCATGGTGATCCATCTGGCATGCACGCGAGTGTACCCAAATCCTCTTTTTAATTAGTATGCCAGTAGGAGAACTTGATTGGTGCACATCCCATTGCATTGTGTATGTCCTGGAGCTCTGTGCATATTAATATCCATATGTGACGTTCATTATTTTAATTTTGTTAACGGATATCTCAGTGTGACTGCCTTTGCATTCAGGGGGTCTTTGGGTGTGTACTGAGATATCTTTAGTAAATTCCCTCATTTATGGGGCAACGGGGGAGGGGCAGCGCCAACACATGAGTCAACAGAACTCCTGGAACGTGTGTTTCAGTTTTTCCATCGCTGATCGAGTGACCTTGGGCATGTGACTTTGTCTCCTTGTGGCTCAGTTCACCCAACTAATTGGTTAATAGTTTCACTTTTAGGAAGCTTCCATGCATTCCCTGTGCCAGAAATGGGATGCTAGGCTATGCAGCCAAGAGGTGGCTGCATTATGTTAATGAAGTGCTGTAACCACGAAGCACTTTGGATGAAAAGCACGAGATAAAATCTGACTTATATTTATCATTACTGCTCCTGCAATAACGAATGTCACATCTCTATAATATTACATTTCCGATTGTATAACGAAAATATTTAACAGTATATAAAATAAGTAAAAAAAATAACCACAACAAATGTAAAAAAATATTAAGCATAAGACAGTTTTTTTTAAGCACATAGCAGATGAAAGGTCAACCCAAATTCAAAATGAGCACAGGATAAATACAAAAACCCCCCAAACAACTGATCCTGAAATTAAAATTGGATCAAGGCCAACAAAACTAAAACTAGGCTCATGGCTAATGGATGAAAAAACAAAGGGTGCTAAGACCATCAGTAATAACCTGCCTGTGGATCGTTATGAATCGATAGTGGTTCTTTATTTAATTATAAGCACACAGATGCAGCACTGTGCTAAAACAATTAACCAAGTGTGTCCTTCATACATTGCAGCCTTGATTGTAAAAACAGCACAGAAACCAAAGTAGTTCACCCTCCAAAGTAATGATTTGCTCTTTTATTTACATTTATAACATGCTTTGTAAAAAAAAAAAAAAAAACATCCTAAAAGTAAAAAACACCGCTTTTTCTCCCACACTGGAAAAGCATGGGCACGGAGTACCTGGTTAAGTAGCTGCTGGAACTGTACACATCAATCTATGCATTAGTAAATCCCCACCCATCATTTGAATGCTGGATTTGATAGGAATTGCAAAGTTCCCGCCGTTTCTTAATAAGGAGTTGTGATCCGTCCTCCTATATTGCTACTCTTGGCTATTTGGTCTTCCTGTTCGTCAGGCTTCCATTTGCAGAGGGATGTTTTAGTTTGCATGACTGATAGCGCAGGACAGAATCTTTGGTCAATGAATGATTTTCCTGAAGTGCTTGGCCGCTCAGTGGAACCATAGGACAAGTCACCAAATGATTTCAGTATTATTAATATTAGTAGTAGTAGTAGTAGTAATAGTTTCAGATTTCTTGGATACTTTGTTCAGAGTAGTAAAGTTAGCCAATCAATGTAATAAAGCAACTGTAAAAGCTAATAGTATGCTTGGTTGCATAGGCAGAAATCTCAATAGCTGCCATTTGGCCTTGGTATAGGTCACTTTGAGTACTGTGTTCAGTTCTAGAGGCTGCTGTACATTTGTAAAGAGGATGTAATAGAAACATTAACGTATTTGTTAATGACAGGCTTCAGTGCAGTATAGGCAGGTGAAATGTTCCGTAGAAAAGGAAATTCAAGAACAATCGGTCATGATCTGAAGTTGCAGTGAGTAAGGTTCAGAGGAAACATAAGAAAATACTGACAGGGTGGTAGCAATACTGTGAGAGAAATGAAGCATTCTTGGGATTGATATAGAGGGCAGAGGTAGGAATAAGGTTAGAAGGTTGCAGTTGCAAATAATCCACTCATCACTCCTTCGAGAACAGTAGAAAGGGGAGAGGTGATAAGGAGAAAAACAAGACAGATAAGGAAACATGAGCTATCGCCACTACAGGTCATGGGGTAGTCTGGCGGGAGCCAGTAGGCTACAACTCCCCAGAAACCAACTGGGTCAGTGCTGGCAGGTTGATGGTGACCAGGGTAAAGCCATGGCTGGGTGGGCAACAGCCCTACTCATTTTAAGCAAAAGCCTCACTAGTTTTGGTAGCTGTTTAGATTGTTACAAAGCTTGTCATAAGACATAGGGGGAATAAAGGCTTGGGTGTTGAATTAAATATGGGAATATGTATGCTCATCTACTCAGGATGATAGAAAAGCAAAGAGAAATATAGCAAACATTGACTTGAGTACAAAGAAATATCCTACAAGTGCTCAAGCTTCTATGGCTGACAGCTGTGTAGACCAGAACAACTGGGCAGGTTGGATGGGCCAGTTGGTCTTTATCTGCTATCATCTGCTATGTTGCTATGTTAAGGTGGTTGCAATGGGCTGCCCATTGCTTTATGACAGCCCCTTCAAGTTGTGGTGTCTTGGTGAGGCCAACCCACAAGCACTGAAATATGCTTGTCAATGGAAAGAAATAGGGCTTTGGTGGATGGTCAAAAGAAGAAGAAGAAACAACAGTAGTTAAAAAAAAAAAAAGCTATATGAGCTGGCCTGGTGGCTTAGTGATAAACACTGCATACTGTTATGTAGAGAACTTGGGTTCAATTTCTGGGTTGGCCAGGACTCGGAGATGCTGTGAAGACAGCATTCACCATCCTTGGGAGGAGGAAATCTTGGGCACTGCTCAACGGAGAAACTTAGCGGCCAGACTCAGGGTCTGCATTAGCTGGGTTTTGGAGGGATCTGTGATTTATGGCCACTGGCCAAGGTCCATCACTGCAGTGACTTGGCTTGGTGGAGGATATAAGAGTGCAATCCCCAGGCAGTTGTTCAAAGGCTCATGGCCCTGTAGCCCAAGAGAGGCTGGTTTTGATTGAGCTAGCAGCCTAAAAGGAAGAGGAGGAGAAAACTGCAGGGGCAATAAATAAATAAAGCTCAGAATTGCATATCGAAAGTCCACTACTTACCCGATATCAGTTAAACAAGCATTGCAATTATGTCATTGCTTTCGAAATTTGCTGCAATTTTCCTGAACCTTTGCAGTGTTACTGTCTGCAGGGGTGGCACAATTTTTGCAAGTGAATGTTTGTTTTTTGGTTTTTTTTGCTTCACCTTAAGCGGTAACCCTTTCCACCAGCAGGAAGCCATTCCTCACTCACGGAGGTTGTGGCTTCCTTTTCTGCAAGATGAATGACGAAGAAAGGGAAAGAGACAGAAAAAAGGGATGTGACAGAATCCAGGGGAGAAAAAAAGGTGCCACATGTTGAGATGTGCCTGCAAACCTCTGTCCTTGAGTGGTATATTGAGACTATCTGAAGCTCTCTACATGCTGTATATTGAGATGTACTCTTATACTCTTCTATTCTATGTATAATCACAGGTGACTATGCCGGTTTTCCCGGTTGTGGACTGCTCCGTCTACACAGCACCTTCCGGCACGACCTCAAGATCTATGCCTCAGATGAAGGACGGGTACAAATGACCGCAGCAGCTTTTGCAAAGGTACTTTTGGTTATTCAGTTTGTGTTTTCTGCAGCCACTGAATAGAGCCCCAGTAAATATTGACAAGATAGGCATTAGCAGAACAATAAGGGTCTAACCCTTGTGTCCTTTGTACTGACCTTTTATTGGGCAATGAATGCATTTTCAGCCAACACAGTCAGAGACTGGAGGGATTCTGAAACTTCCACACCATTAAAATGATATGGATGGTTTTCCTCTTTTATTTCTTTAGTGGCAACAAGTTTCCAGGATAGCTGAGTAGCTTATTTCAAGTCAGCGACATGGCAGAGTCACTTGTTTATTTTATTTAAAAAGATGTATTTACTGCTTTATCCACAAATCTAGGTAGTTTACAAAATAATACATCCATAAAATTGTAGGGAAACATATGAAAGCATAACTTCAAAATTCATAGATAACTAAAAGCAAAAATATACATTAAAAAAAAAATTAAATTAAAAAATAAACAGGTAACATCACTTATTTGAGGCTTTTGGTGTGTGTTCTGGGTAGAAGATGACTCTTTAGAGGTTTTTGGAGGCCCTGTTAGGAGTATATAAAGGGTCTATGCATTTTTCTTGGTGATTTTTTATCTGCAGACACGCGCCCTGTGAAGGTACCAGTCCTGTGTTCTGCCCCCCTCTTCCAATGTGCTGCATGTACAGCCGAAAATAAAAGTGAATAGATATAAAGAAGGTTCTGGCTATTGTAATAATTGTTGTTTGGGCTACGTTTATGACATTTCTTTGGACAAAGTGGAATCCTTATTATCTTTGATGATGCTCTTTGACCACTGCAGGGTCTCCTTGCTCTGGAGGGGGAACTGACCCCTATCCTGGTGCAGATGGTAAAAAGTGCCAACATGAATGGCCTGTTGGACAGTGACAGTGACTCCCTCAGCAACTGTCAGCAGAGGGTGAAAGCACGGCTCCATGAGATCATGCAGACGGACAGGGAATTTGCTGAGGAGGACAATGAGAAGGTAATAGTTTCGTTAGCAGGGTTCTTCAGACATTGGAAAAACAGCACTAAAAAGCAACATACGCTGTTAACATTTTCACTCCTGCTGACTGCCATCCTGGGTGCATCTCCTGGGTGCATCTCCTGGGTGCATCTCCTGCTGACTGCCATCCTGGGTGCATCTCCTACCTTGTTTATTATTTATTGCTTTAAAATCTTATTATTTATTGCTTTAAAATCTTCCTGGTGCTTTCTTTTTAGCTGGCTCCCACAGGCAGCTCCTCTGTGGTCAATTCCATGGCATCTATCAAAAATCCAGTCAAGACCTGTGACCTGGTGTACTCCCTGATAGAGAACCTCACCTCACAAATTCAGAAGAGGCTGGAGGACCCCAAATCTGCAGGTGAGCACTGCCGTGCATATGATTTTCTCAGTTCACTTATACCCCGGGGGCCCTGTTCCGGCTGTCCTTGGCGTGGTGTTTTCCTCACTGTAGCCCTGTGGCTTTCACTCCCAGAGCTAACAGTTTTTCCTTATCAAGAACTTTTGACTACTAATTCAGTATTTTAGGAGACAGTTCAATATTCAGCTACTGTAGTTCTTAGAAACACTCAACATCCAAGCGGATCCATTTTCTCTATGTGAGAACTAAAATGAGAATAACTTAGTTTCTGATGCAAACTACAGTTCGTTAAGATTTTTTTGCAATGAACTTTAATGCACCAAATGTTTCAAATTCCAGCAAATCACGCTAAAAATAGTCAATAATATGCAGACGAAATCAAATAATTTGACAATGAAGACGTTACTTGCATTCTGAATGACACTGCAGTATCAGAGAAAGTATAACTGCTATTATTGTAATTATTATGTAGGGACCGTCATGCCACCCGCAGCTACTGGGGCAAATTTTTATGTCTTCTAGTTTTTTCACCGCTCAGGGTACACTTTAATCATTGGTCCAATATGTAAACAGTTTTTGCTTTTTGTATTTTTTAAAACTTTTTAACATTTAGTAAAAGACGAGATATTGGACCAATGATTAAAGTGTACCCTGAGCGGTGAAAAAACTGGAAGACATTTATTTATTTATTTATTGAGGTTTTTTTATACTGTCATTCGGTGAAGCCATCACAATGGTTTACAAGATTCAAAAGGTAGTATCTTAACATATGCGAATTAAGGGTATAACAGGATACATATTGTATTCTAAGATGAGCGGATAAGGGGAACGGAAAGGGAAAAGTTTAGGGGGAGGATGGGAGGTGGGTGGAGGTGCTGCGGGGGGGGGGGGCGGGGTGTGTGAAAGGAAAGAGTGGGGAAAAGGAGGGTTACAGGGGTGGGGAAATTAGTTAAATGGAAAGTTATTCATTTTTAAAATCCGACAAAAAATCATATTTGACTGAGACGGGTCTGCTTGGTGCTGGTCTATGTCTTGTTTTTGCGTGGTTTCGGTTGGTAATTCTGTTGGGTGTTTGGATGTTTTGATACTTGATTGTCAATGTAGACGTTGTAAAACAGCCATGTTTTTAGATCCTTTTTGAATGTTTTCAGGTTAGGTTGGGTTCTCAAATCTTCTGGGAGGGAGTTCCATATTTTAGGGCAGGCGATGGAAAATGCTCTTTCTCTGGTTGCTGTCAAGTGAGCATCTCTGATGGGGGCGGGGGGGGGGGGCTGTTAAAAGGCCTGTGTTGTTTGAACGTAAGTTTCTTTGGGGATTCTGGGGAGTTATGTTTAATCCAGTTTGACCTTGATGTTCATTGTGTAGTAATTTGTGTATGATGGTCATGGATTTGTGTTCAATTCGGGATTTGATTGGAAGCCAGTGTAGTGAAATCAGTATTGGTGTTATGTGATCATTCCTCTTTGTCCCAGTATCCCCGGGGTGGCATGAAGGACCCTACATAATAATTACAATAATACTTTCTCTGATACTTGCATTCTGAATGACATTGCAGTAACGTCTTCATTTAAATGGCTAAAATAGACCAGCAAGTCTTACCTGCACCCCTGGAGCGATCACAAATCATTTCAAGCTATTCCTAGAATCCTTAAGGTTTAAGGTTTATTTATTTTTTATACCGTCATTTCAGTGGAACCATCATAACGGTGAACAATCATTAAAGTAAGAAGATACAATACATAATCAAATCATATACAACTTAATAATCAATAAAACATAAATACTAAAACAAACCTTCGCTTAATCAATTGTGGCTTTTCTATGCACAGGTGTTTTCAGGAGCAACTCTTTATGTATTTATTTTGATTTCTGGATTGTCATCTTCAAAATCATCTCTTTCGGGCTTGCTCAGCTGGGAAGCCGTGTCGGCATAACTGTTTGTACGGTGCCTGCAGAAATGCTGGAGGTTTCTTCCCTGGCTCCAAACCTTGATCTTGAGACACTCAAGTGGGTCTGTTATTTATTTTAGGATAACATCGAAAGGTGCAAGTCAAATGAGACCTGTGCAACCATCCCCTTAACATTCGTTGCAGATCGCCCAACAGATCAGGCCTGGTCGAAGGTCTCCAGGGCTGAGTCCGGGAGCCACTGCTGGACTTTTCCTCACTGGCTGAGGCCTCCTTATTAAGCAGAGCCCAAGCCCTCCAACGTACAGGGCCTGAGAGAAACCACAATTTCTTGGGGAGCCGGGAGATCACTCTCAGGTTTTAATCTTATCCAGTTACACAAGTGTCTGGGAGGAAGAACCCTCGCCTAGGATGGAGAAGTCTTTCTGTATTTAGGGTGCTAAATTCTGCATGTTGGTCTTTAAATCTGAATCTTGGTGAGCTTGGCTTGTGGGCTGTTTCCCGCAGACCTGCAGCTGTACCACAGTGAGACCCTGGAGCTGATGCTGCAGCGCTGGAGCAAGCTGGAGCGGGATTTCCGCTTGAAGAACGGGCACTATGACATCAGCAAGATCCCGGACATCTACGACTGTGTCAAGTACGACCTGCAGCACAACAGCTCCCTGAAGCTGGAGGGCACGGATGAGCTCTTCAAGCTTTCCAAAGCACTGGCAGATATTATAATCCCCCAGGTAATCCTGCGTTGGGTCTCCCTTTCAGTCCCCGCGTCCTTTCAGTCTTTGCAGAAGACTCAGGCCTGTCTCCACAACCTGGCAGTGAAAAGTGTTGTAAACTGCCGTTGCCAAGGAGGGTAATTTTCAGTGCTTCTTCTGCAGAATGGGGTGAAGACCCCCGACTTTTTTTGAGATGAACAGAATCTTGAGTGCAATCCTTTGCCTTTCTCCATCATCGGGACTGGTTCTGGTGCATTGGTTACTAACAGTGGGCATGATATTTTTGCACCATTTGGCTGGCTAAGCTGCAGTCAGCGGCTGCCACTTAGCTGCCTAACTTTTTATCCAGCTAAAAAGTTAGTTGGCTAAGGAAAGGAATGGGGGCATTCCAGGGATTGCGCCACTTTTCTGTCTAGCTAGTTTCCAATTTGCCGGGGCACATTTAAAACTAATCGGAGAAAGTTCTTTTTTACTCAATGCACAATTAAACTCTGGAATTTGTTGCCAGAGGATGTGGTTAGTGCAGTTAGTATAGCTGTGTTTAAAAAAGGTTTGGATAAGTTCTTGGAGGAGAAGTCCATTACCTGCTATTAATTAAGTAGACTTAGAAAATAGCCACTGCTCTTACTAGCAATGGTAACACGGAATAGATTTAGTTTTTGGGTACTTGCCAGGTTCTTATGGCCTGGATTGGCCACTATTGGAAACAGGATGCCGGGCTTGATGGACCCTTGGTCTGACCCAGTATGACATTTTCTTATGTTCTTAACTTGCAGAAATATGCAGAAGTCAGCATTTAGCCAGATAACTCCCTCGTAATCTGGCTAAATGCCATTGAATACGGACCTCCCTGTGTTGAGTGATGTGCTGTGTAAATGTGGATTATTCTGATATATGTAAAGTGCTTCGGGGTTCCCTTTGTTGGGAGGAAGGCAGCGAGAAGTAGAAACAGAAATGTCATTGCTTGGATGTGCTTTTGCCAAACATGTCCCCTTTCTTTTCTCTCTCCTCCATCGTCCCAATGCAGGAATATGGAATTAATAAGGAGGAGAAGCTGGAGATAGCGGTGGGATTCTGTCTCCCGCTTATCAGGAAGATCCAGCTGGACTTGCAGAGGACTCATGAGGACGAGTCTGTAAACAAGCTCCACCCGCTGTAAGACCTTTGTGTTACATCAGCATGGTCTTTTGGACTTTACTCACGCAGCTCCTCAGCCCCTGCCATGGCTGCCGTGGCGTGTCGCCATTGCTTCCAGGCACCATCAGGCTCTCGTCTTACGTCAGTGCTGCTTTAGACTGTATCCCTGCCCCTGCATTTCTGTCATGGCATGTGGGCACTGTTTCAGACAGATTGCCCTTGAAGGACCCTCATGTGACATTTGCACCTTTGGCTGGGCTCTGTAAACCCTCAGCATTCTCCAGTACTGTTTTAGGTAAACTCTGTTCCCTGTATTGTCGTTATAGTAGGTCTGCACTGACTTATATTGTACATAAACACTAACAGGCAAGCTGTTTGTATTTGTAATATCCTCCCATTATACTATCATTGTGGCAGATTGCCCCCTCTTGGGTGTCTGGTTCCTATTAGCATCATATCACACACTGTATCCCCGTTATAATTGTCCTGTATGTTTATACTTCTGTAAGGTCAGACTGTACCCACCTATAATACAATTACGGTGCAGGGCTGCTGGAAAGATGTGTCAGACTGATTCTGTTTTTCTTAAGCACTGCAAGATGCATCAAACTCCTGCTGTTGCTTTAGCTTGGAACTCCAGCAGATAGACAGATGGACAGATTACCCTCCCCTTGAGAACACTGCTTTTCCCCTCTGTGAAATCCATTGTATGACCCTAGCACAGAGGATCAAACCTACAGACGGTATCCAGACTATGGGCCATGCTTCATCCCAGCACTCAGGGGGCTGGGGGAGGCTTTGCTGAGAGAGGGGAGCCCTTGTTTGGGGTGAGGGGGTGCCACCTTCTGGGGTTCAGGGACCTGAACAGGCCATGGTGCTTGCGGGGTGGGGGGGGGGTGGAGGGTTCAGACCAGGAAATGTGGGGCATTTAAAAATGCAGAGCTCTGCTCCCTTCATTGTGGCCCTTTTTTTTAACATGTGCACCGCTCCGCATATCGTTAGCTTTGCAGCTAGGCTGATGGTCGCGCTTTTAGCGTGCACACCCAAGCTTTTTTTTTTTTGGACACGGCTTTTGGCGACTCGGCCTCTGTGTTTGGGGAGAGCAGCTGCTTTATTTCCGGAGGAATGCTGTCCAGTCGATCACAAGGAGCTCAGTCTTTTCCCTGGCTTCAGTCTCTGGGCAGCAGATGCAGAGACCCTTCCTTTGCTAGGGAGAAAGTGATGGCTTCCTGAATGATTCGGTGGCCTCTGATGCAGTCATTGCCGGGGGTTTTCCTGTTTTAGGTACTCAAGAGGAGTCCTTTCCCCAGGGCGGCACGTAAGGACGAGGCTGTACTTCACCAGCGAGAGTCACGTCCACTCCCTGCTCAGCATTTTCCGCTACGGCAGGCTCCTGGATGTAAGTGTCAGCTTCGCTTTTTCAAAAATTTTCTTTTCTCTTCTTCCCTTTCTTTTCTTCCTAAATGAAGGTAGCACCCTGGGTGTGGCAATTCCGCAGAAGCCGAGGACGTCACGTCAGCTTCTCATGCAATGTTACATTTCTGTACCTGTAACCTTAAAGCTCCGTCTTCCTCTCATCTGCATGCACTTGCCAAATTACTGCTCTTTCTTTCCTTCATCTTTATCTTCTTCTTAATTTTTTGGTTTCAAAATCTTTAATTGGGAAATTCAGACCTCCACCGCATTGTTGTGCAGGATTATTTTAAAAGGCATCAGGTTAGGGTACGTTATATATATAGATATAGATATGGCGATATGGACATGGATATTGCATGTTAATTTTCTTGCTAATAAGTATTTTTGTGAAAATTAAATAAGTAATGTTAGAGCACTAGGCATGTACAGTATGTCTAGTGTGCATTGCAGGTCCTTTCCTGTGTAATCTGGACAAATGCCATCTATAAACTGCTCAGAACTGCATTTCATGTTTGGTGTTTAGGAGAGGCGCGGCAACTCTTATCGATAACCCGGTTGCGTCTTCCCGCGTTTACGAGTGCAATCGTTAGCGTGTGAATCCTTTGGAACCCTATGACGTTTCCCCATGGTCATTAAGTGCTCTTGGAAATGCTTGGAACCTTCTGTCGCTCCTGAATAATTCCGGAATCAGGCAGAATTCCATATTTAGTAGGCATCGGTCCCCGTACGGTGGGCAAGATTCTGTGCTGTTCCTTCGTACGCCTCCGACTTTTCTCAGAATGGGGGAGAACCTCAAGGAGTCATTAGCTGGATGGGAAAATCTAGGGGAAGTTAGGAGGGCAGTGGACAAAACTGAAAGGAGATATCATAAGGGCAACTAATCTTTTTGTTAGGCATTTAAATAAAGGGAAGAGGAAAAAGACAGGTATGGCTGAAAAGGTAAGGGAGAAAAGGTTAGCATTTCATAAATGACAAGAGATCGCAGAAAGAGGAGGGCAGGCGACAGTATCTGGAGAAATTAAGAGAAGTCGGGAAAATAATAAGGAATGCGAAAATTCAAATAGAAGAAAAATAGCAAATACAGAAAAACAGGGGGACAAGACATTTTTAGATATGTTAGTGAAAGAAGGAAGTGCAAAAGTGGCACTGGGAGACTCAGAGGTGAGGAATATGTAGAGGCTGATGAGGAAAAAGCAAAATTGCTGAACAAATATTTCTGCTCTGTGTTCACTGTGGAAGGGCCTGGAGCAGGACCACATACAACGAACACAAATAAGACTGGAAGTGAGGTAAACCTCAGTCGATTTTCAGAACAGTGTGTTCATGAGGAACTATCTAAACTTAAAGTAGATAAGGCGATGGGGTCAGATGGGATACATACGAGGTTGAAAGGTCAGGAGTAATATTAGGAAGTCTTCCTTTACAGAGAGGGTGGTGGATGCATTGAACAGCCTTCCAGTGGAAGTGGTGGAGACAAAAACAGTATCTGAATTCAAGAAAGCATGGGATAAATACAGGGGAAGTGATGTCAATTATAATGCTAAATTAATTAGACGGATGGGCAGATTGAACAGTCTTTTTCTGCCATATACCAGCACCTCCTCGCTGAGAGGACGCTTCAAAAGCCTGCAATGCAATTTTCCTTATAGTTTCAATGTGGATCAATCCTGAAGCCTTGACTGTCAAGTAGAAAGTAGTACAATGAGGTACTGGAGCTCTGCTAACTTGAACCTTATTTTTTTGTTTAGATATTGCTCATTGCCTGCTCATTGGTTGCCCAGTGTGAGTTACATTCAGGTGCATTAGGTATTTCCTTGACCCCAGAGGGCTTTCAGTGTAAGGGGTCATTTACTAAGCGTTTTTCCCATAGATACAGAATGGGAAAAAACCTTTGGTAAATATAGGCCTAAGTCTGTACCTGAAGCAGTGGAGAGTGAGGTGACTTGCACGAGCAGGGTCAGCCTGCTGCTCTAACCACCAGGCTAACCCTCAAGTCCATTTCCTTGTGGGCTACGTTCTTATTGTATGTCCTCTGTGTCTTTTATGCCTGTGGCAGGAGTCCAAGGACCAGCAGTGGAAGAGAGCCATGGACTACTTAGGTGCCGTTTCAGAGCTGAATTATATGACACAGATTGTGATCATGCTGTATGAGGATAACAACAAGGTAAAGGATCTCAGGGAGTTCGCTATTTGTTTCCCCTGAGTCTAGATCTGAAAGGATTGCTGCACTGAGCTGAAGTGAGAGATTCAGAGCCATTGAGAGCAATGGCCAAACGGTTACTGCCAGCAGGTGATACGCCAGGAACTGCTGCTTAAATTCCACCTGAAGTTTGCTATAATTTTTTAACACCTTTTGAAAACACAGTACTCTCTGACAGTTCTATAGGGAAACCAATATAATTTTCCAACTTTTATGTATTTTTGTTTCACTATGAAAACATCTCAGGATAAGGAAAATTGAAGTAGACAAGACGCTTTGGTAATATTTTGGTAAAAGAATGACAACCCACAGAACACATTATTTGTGGTGCAGTTGCCATATGGGAGAAATTTACCCGACATGTAAATACCATTATCTGGAATGGAAGAAAATTCATCACATTGAAGTATATGTGTGATTTTCAATAAAAACAGAATTTATTTTTCTGCCTAATTTCTTACAGATCCCAAATTGTGAAATAAGATTCTTACTTCCAACATAAAGTCACCTCTAAAAGACCATCATAAGGAAAAAGACATTTTTTTCCCCCTGTGAGAGATATTTCCAATACCCTAAGTAAAAGCTATTAAAAAAAAAATCTGCAAAGGTCAAACGAATGTGATGCATCTTAAAGTCCAACAGTTTAGATGACAGAACCTAGCACTGTTTCGGTTTAAAGACGTTGTTGTTCACCTGAGACATGAACGTTGCATTTCGTGCAACAATTGATTTTTCTTTGTATTTGCCATCTTTTTAGCTCCTTCTTTGGGAAGGTAAATGTGTAACTTTGCAAGTAACTTGCATGGCAGCGATGTGTGTTAAGTTGCACGAATTTTCAAAGCAAACTTATGCCCGTGAGTTTGCTTGGAAAAAGATGTGAAAGTGCACGCAGAAACTCACTTGCTCTTTGCAACACATGACTTGGTGCTTGGGAATTTATGGGCACACTTTTTAAAATCAAAAGCATGCACATAAATGCAGACTCCACCCCCCAAAACACCTCTTCTTTTTGTGAAGGCTTTTCTATGGGTAAAACAGTGCTTTGCCTGCGGAAATGGCATGCTATAAAATTGCCTGCCCGATACGCAGGTAAACCTTAGGCATGCATGTTCCCGGGGGCAGGGTTGGGAAGGGCTCGTCCTTCCGGATTTTCAAAAGTATGCACGTAAATTTCCCTGAAATTTTCCGCACACATAACAGCAAGGTGTATTGTGTTTGGATAATTCTGATGGGCTAATTTTCAAATCTAACTTAGGCGCGCAAGTTTGCTTTGAAAATTGGAGTAGCTTGCTTGTGGATTTGCTGACTTTTTAATGCAAGCTGTTACAAAATGACCCCTTTAGCTCTGACCTTAGGTACAGTGTTTGAGCTTTCAGATTGCAAAGGAGTTAAAACGTCCTATATACAGGGTCTGAATACAGTGGCTAGCGAACGGTACAGGCAGTAAAGTTGAAACTAAGGTGTGGTTTCAGGATCCTTCTTCGGAAGAGCGCTTTCACGTGGAGCTGCATTTCAGTCCTGGAGTGAAGGGCTGTGAGGACGATGAGAATGCCCCCATGGGATTTGGATTTCGACCTGCATCAGCCGAGGTGAGTCCTCCCCTTTTGTCCAGGTTTTGTATTCTGCCCTCCATTTGCCGAGGTGAGCCTGTCCTGGAGGCACACCTAACCATTCTGGTTTTTGAGATAGTTGAATTAATATGCATGGCAGATATTTGCATACATCGGAAATCTAGTGTATGCAAATCCCATTAGTATTCATATCCATTGTGGCCGTCTAGAAAACCCGGCTGGTCGGATTCGCCTCCAGGACTGGGTTGGGAAACATTGTGTGCCAGAACCTTCACTCCCCCCTTGCCAGTTTCCTTCTCGGTCAATTTGTATTTCTTTTTCCTTTCTCTCGTGCTTTCTGTTCTGTGATTTTTTTTTTCCCTTCTTCTCTCATCCTACCACCAGAGGTTTCAGTGTATTTACAGCATTTCTTGGAAATGTTGTTGTTATTTTTATATCGATACAGAATGAAGATAAGAAACCAAACCAGGGCAGTCTAGAAGATCTTTCCAAGGTGAAGGGGACTGATGAGGTGGACAGAGCTTTACTGATGTCACCTCTGCCCTCTGAACCCATCAACTTTCAACGAAAGTCCCCACTGACCCGTGCCAGGAAGACTGGGTCCATGGAGGTAATGCAGGGGAAATGGGGACAGAATCTGAACCATTCAAGCAAATTCCCTGCCTTAGAATATGCGATGCTTCCATTTCACTGAGCAGTGAGCAACTCTCTGAAAATATCCTTACCTGATTTAAAAATTGGCAGATGCTTCCACATTTCAATGGCAGACTATGTTTAATGGCAGAGAGAGAGAAGGTCATGCTAAAAGCTTGCATCATAGAGCACCTACTCAGTAAACTGTCCCTTTGCTTCTTGGCTAATGTATTGAAAAATTAAGGATGAAGGGGAGACCCAGTGTAGGGCAGAACAGTGTAAAGATGTCGTGGTTTCGTAACCCATGATTTTATTCCCACCTAACTGATATGCGATCACCATTTATACTTAATCAGCAGATGGGGAGAAATAATGTGATTTCTCACCTGAGTGAGGTGACCAGGGTAGTCCAAAGCTGTTCTAAGGATGAAGGATGAGTAAAAAGATAACCCGAGGGCGTGACATGGAAACGTCTCTTTGGTCCAGTGACCACGGAAAGAGCAGTCTCGCCTGGGAAAGGATGACATTTGATATAGGAATCCCTGAAACGGAGTGGTCAAACAGAGAGCGTCTCAGAGAAGTCATATGCTTCAGCTCTTGGAAAGAGGACAGGAGTGGACGCGCTATACAGACAAAGAAATAGGCGTAATCTACATAGAAAAGGGCTTCTCGGACCTGCTCGGCAGGTTTTCAGGGTCTCCATAATGAATATGCATGAAGTAAATGTGCATGTACCGAGTCACCACGGGATGCAAATGTGTCTCATGCATATTCATTGTGCAGATCCTGAAAACCCAACTGGATGTGGGGGTCCCCAGCACAGGTTTGGGAAGCCTTGCTGAAGGGTGCAGCATTGAACTTGTTATAGCTTAAATGGACGAGTGGGGGTTGATCTGCTAGAAACATAAAAAGGAGAAAAGGAGGATCTTTTCATAGAGCCTGCAAAAGAGTGGGGTACGTAAGAAGTGATCCGAAGAGCAAAATAGTTCCACATGCAATAAATGTGGTAGAAGTATGAACAACTAAATTATTTGCTGTGGGAATGTAGCAAGGAATCAGGTGGCACGGGTGAACAGAAAGCGTGCGTACCATGTGCGGTGCATTGGGCAGTCAGCGCTGGGTTCTGTATCACGTGCTGGTCTCATGGTTTTACCAGAGGCTGTAACAGGGTTCTGCTCTCTGTTCCTGGGTTTGCTTACAGGTGATGAACATCCAGTGTACAGGGAATATCGAATTCACGTCCCAAAAGGGACGGCGGCGGCGAAGATCAGGAGACCCCCATCAGTCCCCGTCCTCCATCGCTCTTCAGCCCCGGGCTATGTCCATCACTAACCTGGCATCATGGCGACAGGTGTCTTTCTTTTTCGTTCAGTTGCTCGGGTTTCTCCTTGGAAACGATGCTCCCCTAACACTCACCTCCCTTTCTTGTTCCCTTCAGTTCATTTTCTCTGTGTCTCGTGTGCTGGAAACCCTCACAGCTTTGAAACTGGGCACACAGCTAAATGTCTAGAGCTATAAAAATAGATATTTCAGATTTCTGAGATTCTCTTTTTCTCTTGAGTTTGGGTCGCTTATTGAAAGAGAGAGTCACTGCATTGAGTTTCCAGCATTCAGCTGGGTCAGGGTCTCTGCTTCCAGTATAATCTGTAGATGAGACCATTTCAACATGCACTTTTTGAACTGCTTGGCTCAGTCTTAATAAGTCTGACTAATTTTAAACTACTAATGAGCCTCGAGAGCAACAAGGACCAGCTTTATTTAGTGACTGGTAATTCCTTGTTTTGTACTGGAGTACCATTGCTATAAAAGCTTGGCGCTCTAATTGAAGCCACATGCTAGTCTTGGGTTTTACTGGTAGGACAACATACATGAATGAGGGCCTAGAATTCCATGTGTGAATAGTTGTCCTCCTCCTTTCTATTTGAGCGGACAGTGTGATCAGGAAGAGATACAGAAACATTGACGAGCACTGGGATGTTCAGAAGCAGTAAAGGTGCCTTCTGTTATCTCTTGCTTTGTAATTTTTGCCATTGGTACTCTAGAAATAAACCAGGGCACGCTCTGCTAGACACAGTGACATGTGACAACGGGCAGCTGGCGTCCTTCCTCCCTCTCCTGGCTGTCCGCTTCACGCTTCCTTTTCTGTGTAAGTACAGCAATACCTGGATCTGTTTGCAGGTTGCTTCCTTTTATCAGCGCAGCACGCACATAACAGGGGTTCGCTTTCTGCTTTGCGGTTCTGAAAGCCTCTCTCCACCTTCATTGCCAAGTGTTCTGCCTTCCACTGCGATTCCCTCTCTCGCTCTCTTTCCATGGAGTTGAACCTTTAGCTGAAAACCTGATAGGAGGGATCCTGGAGCTCTGCTCTTTCTCTAAGCAGGAAGAGCTGCATCTTAGGTCTTGGTGACGGACTTTACATGAGATGCGGATGAGAATCTGACGGGTTTGTCTGATCAGGTACGATGATTTCTGTTTTCTTTTTGAATGTGATCATGTTTATTTTTTTTGTAATTCATACTTTATTGATCTATCAAATTAACAAATCATATATGCAAAGCGACACTCAGAGGAAAATTCACGGGTTCATTTGGACCACATTACAAGAAATCAGCGATTCAAGTCCCCATAATAATAGGGGAATATATGGGACACATCATAAGAAAGATAACTTAGAAGAAAAGAAAATTAATACTATCAGTCTGCACAAAAATAAGCAAATAACATCAACTCTCCTGTTGCTGGTCTTTCAAAGAGTTTTCCAGGTGGAGAGGATCTGTAAATACTTATCTATTATTCTGAAATGTTATTACACATTTACATGGAAACTTTAAGAAGAAGAGTGCTCCTATAGAAATCGCATCATTCTTCAATTGAAGGAATAACTTTCCACATCATGGGGTTTCCCTAGACACATCTGGGAATAGCTGGATTTTCTGTCCACAGAAGAAGCATTCTTCATTCCTGAAGTATCTCTGGAAAGCCATATCTTTATCCTGCTCTTAAATGAAAGGAAACCAGTAGGGTAGCTCTTGCTGGAACATCGTCGATCGAGGATTCAAGAAAGTCTGTCAAAGCAGGGTTTTCTTGTGAAATAAAATCCACTTGTCCCTTCTACATTTGGGTATATAATAAATGTTTGAGAGTAGAGGTATAGAAACCTCAGAAATCCCCAAAATCTCCACCAAATGTTTCTTTAAATAACTCAAAAGCAGATAAAAATCTTAATTCAGGAATATTAAGAAAGCGCAGATTTTTCCCTCTTAATTGATTATCAAGTCCTGCAAAACGACCATGTCGAATCAAACTATCCCTAACCTACGTAGCATTAACAGCTTGTAAGGAAATAATCTGAGATCTAAGACCACCAACAGAGCTCTCAACATTAGCCCTTTGTACATCGTTTTCTTGAAGCTTAACATCAGTGTCCTGGGTAATCTTACTCAACAGAGTTAGGGAACTGGAGATACTTCTACCTTGATGATTATACACCATAAATCCAAAAGAGATAGACTCAGGTTCATTAATCATAGGGACTTCTTCCATGAGCTGAAAGATGGATGGAAGAGGAGCTCTCGAATAAGATGAATTCACTTTCAGATTAATGTCCAAATTCTTATTAATGATTGACGCATTGAAGACTTCTTCCACGGAAGATCATGAACAAGCACTGACTTCCCTTGCACCTACCAATCTATTTGGAGAAGACAGGTCATGAGTTACTCCACTTGGCAAAAGCCCGGGGAGCTTATGTCCAACAGCAACAGGTAATGGCAGACTTGGGCCTGGACTCAAAGAGACTCCTGAAGATACAGAGCTGCGCGTGCTGGTCCATAGGGCTCTTATCAAGAAGAGAAGCAAAAGGAACCATCCTACCTTTCCTCTTCTTCCCCATAGATGTTAAGTGGAGGAAATCCAAAGAAAAAGGTGGCACAGAGAGGCACACTTCGGCTTCGGTGCGCCAATGGCACCGCGCTGCAGGACTGCTGTTTTAATAGGTCCCAGTCAGCCCCAGAGTGTGACGTCAGCCTTGGTTACAAGGGGGGCGGCAGCGTCGTCAATGCTCAGGACCCCGCAGCATTTCTTCCGACAGGATTCCCCCCAAACCTTTGCAGGACCGCTGTTTTAATATGATCATGTCTAATTACTCTGTCAGGTTTGCTGCTGTGATGTGGGTGCAATTGTGACAATATTTTCAGAGATACAAGATGTCCGGATACAGACATTCATTTTTCTTATTATTCTGGAGGCATAAAAATCAAACTAGAGAACAGTTCTTCTCTTTATGCATCGCCCAGAGCTTTTTTTCTCCCTGGGCAGCTTGGCTATGTGTTCACTGGCAGGACTACCTGCACTCACAGCCTAGGCATGACTTTACTACTCAGTAGAAAATGCCCATTAGTCAGAATGGATGCTGTTACAGCTCAGATGATAATTCAAAGGTCCTGTTTTGATGCTGACTTTAGGAAGGACAGTTCTGATCTGTCACCAATTAGAAAAGTCAGGGTTGGATGGTAAATGAGGGTATACTGCTGATTTTAGTTCCACTTGATTTATAACTACTTGGAAAGTAATTACCCTATTTACATTTCTATACATCAACCATTATCATTATTTACAAGGCATGATCGGCACATGCAGGGCCGTGCAGGCTATTTCACAGGGTTACGTTTTCCCTGACTTGAAGAGTTTTCAGTGTCACTTGTGCATATAGAAAGTGACTTAGTCAGGATGACAGAGTGAGTGGTAGAAGCGGGACTCCCAACAGATCTTTTTATCTCACCCCCAACACGGCATTCACTTTCAAATCCGGAAACGGAGTTTTCAGGGTGCTCTCATACTTTGGTGTTCAGTCTCCCCCTAAGTAAATGAACCAATGTCAGCAAGAGCTGTGTGAGGCTCCGTCTGGAAGTGACTTATCATTCCTGCACTTAATACTGTGTAGATCAGGCTGAATGCTAGTGGATGCTATCGTCTCGTAGATGACTCTGACCTCTTGACTGGCAGCCCAGGTGATGAAATGACTTGGGTCAGACCCATCAAACCCTACTTTTCTAAACTTACTTTCTCTTCTTGAAAATAGCAACCATGAGAATATCAGATCACTCGGCACTGGGCAGAATTGGAAGGCAGGGAGAAACGCTCGTAAAAATTCAAGGGCAAAGAACCTAAATTCCCTGTACGTACCCGGATCAGTCCAGACAGTGGGTTGAGCCTCCTGTCCAGCAGAGGGAGACAGAGAAAAACTGAAAAGGTATCCTCTATCAGGACAGTGCTCACCCTGCGTCCCTTCAGTATTTCTCTGTCTCCCAGCAGATGCACAGATAAAATAAGTGGTTGGAAACTTGAAGCTAAAATTATGTGGGGGAGGTTTTTTTCACAAAGGAAGCATTTTCCAGGAAAGGAGCAGCGCTCTTCAAACATTATATAATTTTTACTGTTTGGAACGTGGACTTCTTTGTGAGAGGGTGTCAGATAGCGGGGACAGCAAGCTCACGCAGACTCCGGGGCACTTGCACAACGGATCCTCTAACTAGGCTGACTCCAGCCGTTCTGTAGAGGCCGCAGGGAAAACGCTCAGTGCATCTGCTGCCATATTGCCCCCCCCCCCCCCCACAGCCGGAAAAGGAGACCAGCGTATCTTCCTTCTCTAGTAATGGAACATGCTGCAGGCAAGGTGAACTTGAGCTTTGAGCCTTGTCTGCAAGTTCTTCTTTCTTCTTACATCTGTTTTTCGTCTCTGGTGACGAATAGAGTAGGTGGAAGTGGCAGCATGCGAAATGCCGCACCGGGTCAGAGCAGAGGTCCATCAAGCCCTGCATCCTGGCTCCAGCAGTGGCCAGGTCCAGGTCACAGGCAGCCAGCAGAATCCCGAAATATCGATGCAAGCTCGCAGTGCTCCTTACGATGACCTGCTCTTTTGAAACAGCAGTGCAAGTTTGAAGCTTCAAAATAGAAATTTGCCATTCTCTTCTGTGCTGTGGCCTTGTTGTTAGGTCTCCTTGGTATTTTACTGTGAGAGATTTTAATTTTTCATGTTTTTGATGATACCTGCAGGAGCTTCTTGTAGGGATCCTAATGGCACTGCCATGATTTGCTTCAATCCTCAGAGGCTTAAGAATTTTGTATCGCTACACCAAGCAGCTGAAGTCTCTACAAATCTGCTTTCTTCCCGGGGCATTGTGGCATTACCTTGAAAGTTTAAGCATTTGTGAGCATCTTGTCATACCCCGTGATGGAGTTGTAGACGGGTTTTGACGAATGCAGGTTTATGGGGGTCCTAGTCAAGCTTTGGACAGGTGGGGCTCTATGAGGTCCACCAAAGATGAGCAGGGGATCTTTCTGAACACTGGAGTGAGCAACCTTTTCAGTGTATTCTGTGCTGAGTACTGGGCTATGAGAGGCTTTTGCTGCAAGGAACTTGACTAGCACTGAGGTATGCTAGGTTCTTACTGCATGATGTGATGGATGAGGTTCTTGCTTAGGTGTACTTTATCTCTATGGACTGCTGATGTGATGTGGGTTGGGGTCCTTGCTAAGTATTGGATGTTTGGATTATTTTCTGCGATGCTTCCTTGCTTGGCGTTGGCAGATCTCTTGCTGAACTTTGGGGGGTGTAGGCTTCTTGCTAAGTGCTGGGGTATGTGTGAGTTTTTTGGGGGTTTTTTGTTTTTTTTTTGCTGATTAATATTGCTAAGCATTTAAGTGTTTCAATTCCATACTGAAAACTGGGGGCTTGGATGTGTTGCTGGTTTTGGGGGGGATTTGCCTGGTACTGAGGCTTGAAGGAGTACAAACTGATTACCTAGCATTGTAGAGTTTATCCCGCATTGATCATTGTGAAACACATTCACTGCTGAGCTTTAGTGTCCCAGCTCCTTTTGCATGGAAGATTATTATTATGCAATTGCTTTGTTTTTCACAGGTTCTTTCCGAGACCTCTTCGAAATCTGGAGGTTATCGCCTCTTTACATCCTATTCCAGGCAGCCCATAGATATGAAGCAAAGTGGCCTAGGTATGAATCTCTATCTGTATAGTTATAATATTTGTATGCTGTTTGTTCATCCCTCCATATGCAACATGTATGGTCAATATTATCTGTTTGTATGTACAATACGGAGTATGTAAATACTTCATTGATGTCATTTCAGAGCGGCCTAAGTTGAATGCCATATTGAAAGTCAGCCCCTTTATGTGTATCTAAATGCCCACATGTCAGTCCATACATTGTGTGTGTACTGTAGATGGCTCTAGGTATGGTAGATCTTCCTTATATTAGAAGCTTGTCAGACTGTGTATTGCAGTAAAATATATTACTGTAGCCTCTTGGATCTGCTTCTAAATGAAATTTCCCCACAGGCATGCTGTAGAATGAGAACATTTTGAAAACAGAATTTTTTGTCATTTTTTTCTTCTGAAAGAACAAATAGTGCAGTGGAAGGAAGTAAAAAAGAAAATGTGGCCATTGGTGCACTGCAGTCTTCATTTATGTGAAGCCATATTTTACCAAGCTTGGGAAAAGCATGAAGTCCATATTCAAAAGCTTTGTTCTGCTGACTTGGGGAGTTAGCCGGACAAATCTGCAGGGTGATAAATGTCCACTTCTACTGAGCAGGTTAAGTCTTTCTGGGCAAAACCATTGGCCACACAAAATGTACTTGCATAGGAAGAGGCAAAGTTAGAAGTGAAACCAAGGTGTGGTTACACTAAAGCTGGGCTGTGCTGAATATCTGCGCTGTCTGGCTAAAATTAGTCAGATAAGTCTGGTCGCGTAGGATGCCTGTCCTAAAGCTATGGAGGTATATTCAGGGGCAGATTTATCTGGATAAGTGCTGCTGAATATTCGGCTACAGCTAACTTTCCCACTCACCAGTCTGCTGAATGTGATTATATGTGGCATGCATGAAATGAAATACTTTTACACTTTCTAGTGGCTGACTCCATATTATAAATCATAGTTTTTTTCACTGTGATACCAGTGTTTAAACTAGGGAAATTTAAAAGATGTGTAGTGTATAATCCCAAAGCTAAACTAGTGACCCGTAACAGGATATGCAGTGTGTAATCCTAGAGTAAAACTGGTGACCCTTGGTCCCTTAACAGGACGTGCAGTGTGTAATCCCAGAGTTAAACTAGTGACCCTTAACAGGATGTGCAGTGTGTAATCCCAGAGTTAAACTAGTGACCCTTAAAGGATGTGCAGCGTGTAATCCCAGAACTAACTAATGACCTTTAACAGAATGTGCAGTGTGTAATCCTAGAGTTAAACTAGTGACCCTTAAAGGATGTGCAGCGTGTAATCCCAGAACTAACTAATGACCTTTAACAGAATATGCAGTGTGTAATCTTAGAGTTAAACTAGTGACCCTTAATAGGACGTGAAGTGTGTAATCCTAGAGTTAAACTAGTGACCCTTAACAGGATTTGCAGTGTGTAATCTTAGAGTTAAACTAGTGACCCTTAATAGGACGTGAAGTGTGTAATCCTAATGTGTCAGAATGTGTACATCTATGTATATATGTGTGACAGGGTTAGAACATCTATTGCTGAAATGTGAATATCCTTCTGATCCTCTCCCCAGACTTAAAAAAATATGTAAAGTTTCTCCTTCTCTAGACCCAAGACTTGAAATGCTTTCAGAATTTTTATTTTAATGAATGTCAGCTTCTTTCTAAGGTTTCCAAGCTTTAGGTGAATTAGTTCTTTAGCCATTCATACCAATTGTTCTTTGGGGTCTTAAAGACTTTGGAGAGACACGATCACTTTCACTTTTTCCTAGTGAATTGAAATACCTGAAACTCTGCCGCAGTGAGATCAGTCCTCCGTTTAGACACAGAACAAGTCAGGCATAGCTGGTGACCATGCAAAGTTCCCCCATGCTGTCCAATCGGTGTCTCCACCCTCCTGGGAAGCGTTCACGAGACCCAACTACTGAAGTGATTATTTCTAACTGTGATGTAGAGTTAGTAATTATGGCACGATGAATACTTTCCCACTGGGAAGAGAGCTGAAACCACCAGAGGAATCATATGGGCAGAAATGATTATGAACCAAGGCCTGGGCTCTATTTGAATAGGTGATTTAGAGATTAACTTTCTATATATTAATACATTGGGACCATCCTTATCCACATTCAGCTTTCTGAGGGAAAAGGTACCTTAAACTGGAGCAATTTGTCTTGTTAAGGTTTGACATGGAGGGAAAACAGAGGAACCTTGAGGTCCCTATTGTGTAGGCCAGGTAGAGCTTCCCAAATGACTTTAGCCAGATATTCAGCAGAACGGACTTGGATGAGTGTTTCACTGAACGTACCCGTATAAAGTTAACCGGATAACGTTAGGGAAGATATTTTTCCAAACTGATTTTACTGGCTAACTTTGTCCAGGCGGTGCTGAATAACAGCAGCACTGCCCGGACCAAGAGAAACCGTGTCCCAGGAATGTCCCTCAGCACCGTCTCTTTGTAGATGAGCACATTTTGTGGGAGTAATGAGTTGCCCAGAAAAAAAATGTAGCTGGGGAGCAGGGGGAAATGTTCTAATCTTTGGTTTTGTCCGGGTAACTCCAAGCAAGCTCTTTGAATATTGACCTCCTTGTGCTCTTCAAATCTCTTTGTGCTATGTAAAACTGCGTTGGGCTCAGAATACGCCTGGGCACACAACCGAGGGACAGAACAAACTAACTCTGGCCTAAGGGGAGATGTAATGGGATTTGTAAGTGATGTCCAGAGGTGGTCATGAAATGTCCTTTTATATGATCACTTTGTGTGGTTTACTAGCATACGGGGTTCCATGTTTGATGTGGGGTCTGTTTGTGCACTTCCCTGTCATGGTTTGTGTTTTTGTACGATTGATATTTCTGTGGGATTTATTTGTGTAAAAGCCACGTCATGTTGTTCTGATGGAAAGGGGGCACATACAAGCATTTTCAAAGGTATTTATTAAGATAGATACAGATCACAGGAAGCACTTTGAAAATTGGTTTAAAGTTTATGTGGGGTAATTTAGTAACAGCCTGTGTGAATTTGCAGGCTGTCAGGAAATTACCTCGTAATATATTTTTGGTTGAATGCATCATACTGATTTGCTTTAGTTTTTAAATCATTCCTCCGCTACGCAGTGGCCTTTATGGCACTGAGGTTCTGTGGCGCTTCCTCCTTAATTCCAGTTAGGCCACGTTATTGGTCCAGTAGCTTATCCTTTTCTTCCATTTCTGCCGGGTTTTGAATGTCGTCACCCTGACCATTGAATTTGGGCTTAATAGACATTCATAGCTTACACATGGAGGGGTCAATAGTTAGAAACCATTTAGGTGGATAGCTCACACATTAATCCGTCTAAATGGCAAATTAAGCCACATACCCGGCTGTAATTTCGCCAGATAAGTGGCTCAATATGCCTCTAGCTCGCCGGCCAGAGGTAGCGCTGGAATCATAAGCTTAGCGTAAGCTTACGCTTCCAGCACTGTCTCTCTCAGAGCAGTGCGGAGGTGCCGGGAGCGGGTCAAGGGGTCAAATGTAAGGTATCAGGGGGATTGGAAGGGTCGTGGGTGGGGGAAGCCGCAATAATGTAAACCCCTTTTGTGTGGGTGGGTGAGGGGGAGGGAAGGGAGGGGGCAGTCTGATTTTACAGTTTCTGAAACACCGGGAAGGGGGTGAGGTCTTGGTAATGTTTTAAGGAGTTGGGGGGGGGGGGGGTGAAGAGGGCCCAAGCCTCAGACAGAGCCTTTACTAGATATTTTCAGAAGGAAGGAGGGGATGGCCCGCTGGCCCATGTATTTGCTTGTTGTTTTTCATTTTTGACAGCGCTACTTAGCCGGCCACACAAGGCTGGATAACTTTAGACCTACCCGGCTATTTTCAAACATTGCCGGTTAGGTTTTTTTTGTTATCCAAGTAGCCGGATAACTTTAAGCTTGTATATTCAGCTGAATGTATGGGTCTAGTTATCTGGCTAACTTTAACAGGATAATTTGTCCACTGAACGGCCTATTGAATATTGGAATGTGTATTAAGAATTAGCAAATATACTGTTACTAGGGTTTATTCCAAATATAGCAGCCTTTGATAGCTACGTCTGTACAGCTGAAATGTGTTGAAAACTCCCTTCTGTGTGTCAGACCGGTACTGTGGTGATTCAGATGCTCCTGTTCTAAAAATCTTATTTGTATCAGGTTAGTAGGGTCCAGTGAGCAATCAGAGGAATTCAGCAGGACACACAGTACGTGGAGCCATCTGAGTGTGATGCACATGTCAAAGCCCCTCCTGGTGACAGCAGTTTTAAGATTTAATTTCTTCTTGGAGGGGGGGTGTGTGTGTGCGCGCGAGAGAAAACAATGTGTAGCACTCATTCATTGAAGCACGTCACGTTAATGCTTGTGCAGCGTTCATATTTTCACATGTCCTCAGGGCAGGTGCTGCTTGCTTCCTTGTTGTTCTTTTGCTCTAATCTGTCACCCGCCTTCAGGTCCCAGTCCTGCCATGATTTCATCCTCACCCCATGCCCCCCCGGTTTAATACTGTCACCGTCTCTAGTTTGACAACCCACCTTTTATTTTCAGTTCTGTTCTGTTTTTTTGTGATTCACTTACCTCCTTCGGCCTCCCAGTCTTTATACCTCATCTTCTGTTGTCCATTTGGTTCTGCTCTCATCTCTAGTCCAGTGCCCATGTTTTGGTTCTGTCTGTTTCCCCCATCTTGTTTCAGTAAACGAAGGCCTGGTTCGAGGCCTGGCTCACAGACGTCGTCTGTTCCCTCTCTGGAGGTAGCTGGGGCTGATTTCTCCGCAAGGGCCCTCCAGCAGCTCTCACAGATACTCACATTGCCAGGGGTGTTGTAAGGACTGATGACGCACGCCTCTCCCAGGGGCCTGAACCTCCTTCAGCAAAAGCGAGTGAATGAAGGAGAACCAAATATCCAGGAATACCTCGCAGCTGACGGAGAATCAGTTGTGACAGAAAGGAAAATGACACTTCCTCCAAGAAACCCCAAGCTGTGATCATGAGGAGGATTATGACTATTATTGTGATGATAGCAATAAACAAAGGATTATGTTTTATGGGTTTTAACATGGGGCATCACCTCCCCCCCCCCCCTGTAATTTCTATTACTGAGATCTTTGAAGGTTTTAGAGAAAGGAACCTCTTCAGCCTTTTTTGCTACACTGCCAGATGCATCCTATGGAAAGGGGAGGAGTCGATACATGAAGTGGGGGAGATCTCTGTATACGCCAGAGGTGATCTATCTAGAGTACAATTCATATCAGCAGCAGATCATACTGCTGGTGGTTGGAGCTATGCACTGTGCGTAGAGGTTAGGAGAGTTGGAGGAGATTACCTGTAGTGGAACTTCAGTGGCATTAACCATCTTGAGGACGTCCTCCTTAGCTTTCTGGGGGTTCACGGGTTTCTTTCTATTGCATTTTTACATATTCCAGTGCATCCCAGGTAATCAAAGATGTTTAAGCTGCTGAAGGGAAAACAAAACAGGCAGGGCTAATATAGATGATGATTTCTTTCCTTTATCCAAATTCAGAATAGCTTATCCAACTATTTGAAAAAAACTATCTTTATCTTAAAAAGTCAGTAAGGTACAGAGATCTCCCTTTCCTGTCTTTTGCATTTAATGTCACATTTTGGAATGGAGCGTTCCTTCTCTTTCCTGGTTTTTGGGCATGTATAATTCAGAAAACTAGGAAGCAACGGGGCCTGTCTCCGCAAGGAACAGGGAAGGCCGTTGGCTTCCTGTATGGGAAAGAGAGCCGCAGACTAATCCTGGTGATATGAGTCTTTAACGGCATGCTGTGGAGATGTGTGATTACTAACCCACTCCCCGCCTTTCTAGGGTCGCAGTGCACTGGGCTGTTCAGCACCACAGTGCTGGGAGGCTCGTCCAGCGCCCCAAACCTGCAGGACTACGCGCGCGGCCACCGCAAAAAAATCAGCGCCGCTGCCAGCCTGACTTGCAAAGACGGTACGTGTGTAAGAAAGCAGCTGTGTTCTGTCTTCCGGCGCTCACCAAGGGTCAGCCATTGGGAAGACAAGGGGCTGGTTGGAAACCACATGTGCTTTACTGAGCATCTTTTGGAAAAAAAAAAAACATTACAAGGATCTCTTTGCAGGTTGCATGCTACAGATAAGTAAGTTAAGTTTGAATGCATAGAAATCCTTGCATAGAGTTTTCACTGGAGATGGTGAGGCCTGGAAATCATTCTGTTGCGTAAAATACACTGGAGTCCATATTCCAAAGTTGTCTGCTTATCCATGTTAGCTGTATAGGCATATCTAGCTAATTTAGATGGGATATTCAGCAGCACGGCTATGCTGCTGAATATCCCTGGTTAGACGGTTTAGTGTTATCCGTCTAAGTTTAAACCTGCTGTTGAACAAATCTAACTTAGGTGGATAAGTTATCTGGCTAAGTAGTGCCGTGCTGATCCGCCCAATGCCCGCCCACAAATTAACCGGCTGAAAGATATCCGGATAAGTCACCTATACGGCTATCTAGCGGCCTCTGAATATATCTGGATAGTCCTACTTATCCAGCTATCTGCCAGCTGAATATCGGGCCCATTCCATTCCAAGAATAAAAATGAGTGTTCAGTGCGCTTGAAACGGTGAGGAAGCAGGCAAGGAAACAGGGCAGAAGAATGAGAGTGCCAGTAAATGAGAGGGGACGGATCAATTTGGTGTGCATGGTGAGGGAGGATGTAACATAACAGGCACGTGAGAAGTTTTATGAGGTTCGCCTTCATTTGTGGGGAGCGGGACGAGCTGTTCTCTTCCAGGATAATTAAGGTGGAAGGGAACGTCCATTCCGGTAAAAGTTGAATGAGGCATTTACTTCAGGCCAGGCAAACGGCTGGAGTGTTGCCATCCGGGGCATTGAGATGCACGGAGGTTTCAGAGCAGCACTGAGAGGGGTGGCAGGTTTCTCAGAGGACGGGCTAAATATGCATTGGAGGTTCCCTTCCAGAAGAGGTGAGAAATTCCTTTCCATGTCATATTGAAGAAATAGGTGGCCTACGGTGCTAAAAAATAAAAGCCAAAGATATAATTAATTCACCAAAATGAGTATAAAGTGGATGCCATCAGCCATGACTTAGCAACTGTTGCCAAAAAATACACAATACAAACAGCCAGGAATATCTTAATGAGCAAAACCTAAGTTTAATAATAATTGGCAGATCTGAGTTCCGTTTCAACTCAGGGTTCACCCAGAACTGAAACACTGGTATTCAAGTATCTGAATTATTATTAAACATGTTTTGCTTACACAGTTATGACTAGTTGTCCTATGGATTATGTAAATTCCTTTCCAGGAGAGGTGAAAGGGATGGGAATTTCTTATTGTGTGGGTGACAGAGGTGAAAGATTTCTCACAGAACTGGCAAGCGGGATGGGAGGTTTCTTGCAGGACTGGCGAAAGTGTTGGGAGCGTTTCTCTTAGGGCTGGTGGGAGGGTAGGACCGGTGGGAGGGCTGGGACTGGCCGAGAGGATTAGAAGGCGTCACTCACAACTGGTGGGAGGTGTTAGGAAGGACAGGCGAAGCAGCTAGGTTCTTTTAACAGGGCAGATTGTAGGAATGGTAATAAAGGGGGTAGGGGGATCTATGCCAAGGTGAGATGTTGGAATGTCTCTTGATTAATCACTGTCATATATACTACACTCAAAAAATATAATTGCAAGTAAACTTTCCTTTTGACTAGTTCCTCTCTCTGTGTGGTAGAGCATTGCAGCCTTATGGTAAATAGTAACAAATAAAAACTGATTTGCTTTGAGTAATGCATGCTGAGGCATGACTCACTGAAATAAACTCGCGGTTCCATTTTGGTTCTGTAATACAGTGTTAGTGGAAAAGTAGGGGCTGGAGACCTGGTGATTGTTTAGAGCTGGGGTGGTCAACTCCTGTCCTTGAGAGCCACAAACAGGCCAGACTGAAAACTTGGTCTGTTTGTGGCTTTCGTAGAAACGTATAAACATAGAAATGACAGCAGAAAAGGATCACGTGATCCACCCAGTCTGCCCAGCAAGTTTATGCTTATTCCAGTATCTGCTGCACTGTGTAGGTTATCCTTATTCTTATCAGTTTCCCAGACCATAAAAGTCAGGGCCCTCAGATGCCGTTTGAATCCAGTTTCCCTTAACCCTTGCCGTGGAAGCAGAGAGCAATGCTGGAGTTGCATCAAAAGTATCAGGCTTAGTGATTAAGGGTAGTAAGCACCGCATCAGCAAGTTACCCCCATGTTTATTTGTTCCCCAAATCATAAAATTTGTGGCCCTCGTTGGTTGCTGTCTGAATCCAATTCTCGAGGACCGCACTTGGCCACCCCTGGTTTAGAGGATGTGTCCAGTTAATAAGTGCATTCCTGTGTCACTCTAACCTTGAGTATCACCAGTCTTAACACTTTCTTCTAATTCATATATCTGTCTCCCTTTCTCTCTCTCTTTGGGGCACTTGGTGTGAATATGTAGGGTACTGTCTAAAGTGCTGGAGCTTTACAGTACAGCTTACTGCCCAGAATATCCCATTTACTATTCAGACTTCTGGAGAACTTAAGACCATGTTTTTCTGTCTGTTTTTCAATCAAGAAAGAGACTAGAGTGAGACTTCTCTGAAGAAAAGGTGTTTCACTGATTCCCACAACTGGGTGATGTCATCTGAGAGTGCCAACATAGAGAAGGTTTCCATTGCTTTCTAGGAAAAACCTGAAGGGCCATCTGGGCATGTGCGGTTCTTCCCATGTCCTTGCTCTAAAGCTGCTTGCATGCCACAGTTCTTTGTTTTCCTCTGAGAACAAGGGATGCATTTTTTTCTCTACCTGCTGCAGTTGTTAGTGCCTCTGCTATTTCGGGGTGGTTTTTCACCCTCAAGGGTTAAAAGTGTGCCTTAGTGCATTTTTTCCCCTTTCACTTAAGATTCTAGTTAGGATTTTCATTGATATACGTTCTCTTTCTTTTTTGATGCACCTGTCGGTAAATTCATTTTTTACGTGATTTCTGGCAGGCCTTCCCAGCTAAGGGATCCCACTTTTATCGACTCGAGCCACCTTTCTTGTATAAATTTCTTCTCCATTTGATTTGCTGTCCTCAAGTTTTCTGACAGTTGCAGAAAAGAAGGGCAGAAGCTTCTAGAAATGTCAAGACGGCAAGCAGAAGATGTGCATAACTGACCATCACAAGACCTGCTGTAAGCGTCCGTATGAGCATCATGATGCGTCATATTGTAGCATCTGTTCCAAAGGCCATCAAGCCCCACCAGATAAAACTAATCTCATCTGGAAGACATGAAGATGATGTTCAGGTCCATCAAACTGGAACCAAAGGCATCGTAGAAGCACAAAGACCCTTGAACTGCACCAGCTGAGGCATTTGAGAAAAACAGGATACAAACAGAAGTAGGAAGGTGCCAGAGAAGGTATTGACTCATTTGGCACCAAAGCCTTATGATAGACTTAAGGAATGAGACTGGTCTGATTCTCCAAACTTGTGCTGAGCATCAGGCTCTGAGTGCTTGAGCAAGAAGCCAAGGAAAACCACACCAAGGGCCCATTGGAAGAGGACACAACTTTGAAAGCAGAAGAATTCTGGAATGTGCTCATCCACATGAAGAGGAGCTCAGGCTCCCATTCAGCGCACTCACTGTATTGGTCTCCAGAGGTCTAGATTCGAGCTTTTGGATCCTCTCGAGTCACACAACCCAAAAAAAGTCAACCATTCTGCTGAGCCTCATTGACTCCTCAGATTGACAGTCCTCAAGGAAGAACTTTGGAGGCAAGTTTATATGACAACCCTTTAGAGAGTCCCGGTTGTATGACTCAGTGATTCACCTTGTCTTCAGAGAAAATGAATTTGCTTACTCCTAATAGTGTGTTCTCTGAAAACAGGGAAGTCATTAGTCGCACATACCTACCCTTCTCCCCTTCTGGATTAGGCTTCTTAGCTTAATAACAGAACTGAGGCAATGCTGCATGAGAGTAAGTATTCATTGCTAGAGGGACCTTCAGGTTTTTCCTAGAAAGCTACGGAAACGTGTTTTGTGTCTATGCCATTGAATGATAATCCATTTGTGAGACTAGCGATTCCCCTGTCTTCAAAGAACACCTGTTACAGGTAAGCAACTTTGTTTTCCAGAAAAATGAAGTACCCTTTAGAGATCTTATTCATACAAGTAGCATTTACGTAATGCCTGTAGCATACAAAATACACCTTTATTTTTTAAAATGAACCTCAATTTAAATTTAAGTACATAATACTTTCAACCCTACAAGTCCTCCCTGCTGCCGTTTCTCAGTTGTAGTTTAAAATGATATTGTCATGGTTAGGGATGAGGGAAAAAATGTGTGTCTCTTAAATTATAATAACTCCAAGTACTTATTTTATAGTGAAACACAAAGCTGTGCTAAAATAGTACTGCAGTCCTTCTAGGCCTTTCTTCCTGAGCTTGTTTAATTGAAGTTTTTAGAATTGCAATAAATGCATGGGTTAAAGGTTGATGAGCATGGAGAGTATTAATAGTAAGAACTGTCTTTTGTTCCATCCCATGGTCTTATCTTTTTGTCCTGTTTTATATTTTCGTACAGATTTTTTACATGGTCCATGCAAAAGCCATTATCTTAAATATTCCATATCTTGTCGGGGTTATATTTAGATTTCACTGACATACTGCTATTTATTTATTTAAAAATGTTTATACCACCTATTAACATTTTTAAGTGGTTTACAATAAAAATATCCACAGTTTATTAAAACAAGGACAACACAATCAATAAATATCATTGAAATTCCATTTTGCCCTTGTCTGATGCTGTAGTGCTGTTTTGGGGAGGGTTCCTACCCTCATTGTTATAAAGTTTGCAGCCTTCCCCGATGGCGTGCAGATACAATGGAGCCACAATCGGAGGGGGAGGGTCACATGATTTTCTAATGCCGGTGTGGTGAATGTTATCAGAGCTTTCTAGAAAAACTCTCCAGGTATACACAGCGTCTTCCTGCATGCTGTGAGACCTGTAGCCACTACTACTCGTCCCTCCGACATTCTTCCCTTGACCTCATGCACCCATGGAAGATATGTACCTCATTCATAAGAGAGCTATTGCCTTCTAACCATCGCAAACTAAAAGCCCTTAGAAAATGTACTCAGAACATTAGAATAGAAGAGATGCCATGTTGGGTCAGACCAAGATCCATTGAACCCACCGATTAGTCTCCACCAGTGGCCAGTCCAGGTAAACAAGTATCCGGCAGATCCCAAAAAGTAAATCTGTTTCTTATTACTCCCAGGGATAGCAATGGCTTTCCCTTCTCCCCCTGGCTAATAATGTTTTATGAACTTTAAACCCCACACTGCTAGTCACCTGGACTACATTTTCTTTCGAGATTTTACCGTTTGATTGTGCGTTGAGTGAAAAAAATACTTTTATGATTTGTTTTAAATCTTCTGGTTCTTAGCTTCATGGCGTGTCCCCTTGTTTAATATTATTCGATTAGGCAAGTGGCTGTTTCCTATTTACCCGTTCTACCCCATTCATGATTTTATAAACCTCGATCACGTCCCCTTTCAGCAATGTCTTTTTCAAGCTGACGGGCCCTGTCTTGTGTGGCCTCTCTTCTACGGGAACTCTTCCATCCACTTTACTATTTTTGTTGCCCTTCTCTGCACCTTTTCTTGTTCTGCTGTGCATTTCAGATGGGGTGACCTGAACTGCACACAGTGCTCAAAAGTGTAGTCACACCATGGCTTGATAGAGAGGAAATATGATATCTTCCATTTTATTATTCCTTCCTTTTTGGATCATTTCTAACATTGTATTTGCTTTTTTTTTTGTCCGTCACCACATGCTGAGCTGAGCATTTCAATGTATTGTTAAAGAGGACTGCAAGGTCCTTTACCTGGGTGGTGACTTCCAATATGGAACTCAGCATTGCATGTCTGTATCTGGGATTATTCTTCCCTACATACTGTACATCCCTCTGCACTCTTCCATATTAAACCATCTGCCATCAAGGTTAAAGTTCCTCACAATCTGTTGCTGTTTTAACAACTTTTGAATAATTTTGCATTATTTGCAGATCTGATCACCTCACTCATTCCATTTTGCAGATCATTTCTGAACATGTTAAACAGCACAGATTCCAGTCCAGATCCCTGTGGATCTGACCTTTCTCCATTTGGAAAACTGACCATTTAGTTCTACTCAGCTTTTTTTGTTTCTTTTAATCCCAACAGACGTGACCTTGCAATGACGAAGAATACTGTCTCTAATTGGGTAGCAGATTGCATCTTTCATTGCTGTGTTCTGGCCATGCTGTCAGGGCCATGGTGATATCGGTTGTCAGTGTCAGGTCCACCTGATCAGGTGGCAAGACATTCACCAGCTACCGTAATGCTAGGTCTGGACTGTCCATCCTTCAAGGCCTATTTGCAGAGTCGAGCCCAAGTCCACTCCCAAGACCCATTAATATGATTTTGGATTGACTTCCTTCTTTTGTGTTGCTTGTTTTATTGGGGAAAAAAGAAAAAACAAAGGTATGTGTTGATGGTTTGCCTGTTCGCGGCTGTTCTTGTTGTCTTCACCCTTTTATTTGAAAACAGCCAGGGAGTTCCAGGTGTGCATTACATCTGCTTGTCATCTGCAAAAGTGACATTGCTTGCGTGTGTGCTCTCTGACGACAACAGTGCATTGAGCCACAAAACCCAGCTACCTCCCCTTGGTGGAGTTGTCGTACCCCTTTCTTTGTAAGCTTAACTAATTGTTAAGTTGAGTGACTATGGGTGTGGTGGTGGTTGCCATAGTTTTCCTAGAAAGCTATGGAGACGTTCTTTTTACAGCACAAGATAGAGTCAAGAGACCCTGTATGGGTGGTTCATGGCACTGTTGTCATCAAAGAGCACCTGTTAAAGGTCAACAGCTTTGCTTTGTTTTTAACTTCATCAAATGGCCTCTTTGGAAGATGGCGAAAGGGAAACCCAGTTGTGAAATGGTTTCTCTTCTCTTAAAAGTTGTGCATTCCAGTGCAAAAAATACTGAAAGTAATATTGAAATATGAGGTAGGTCATCTGTGTGGAGAATAAAAAGCAAGCATGGGCTGAGCTTATCAGAAAAGATATGGCTTTGTGTGGAGATTTTGTACACCAAAGAATGTCACAGATAAAAAGTGATTTTGTAAAGTTATGTATGTTCAATTTATTTGGAGATATAGCAGTTTTCAGGTTTTTAAACTGAATGTGCTCTGGCACAGAGGATGCTGAAGGTCAGTACCGAGGTTGGAAATTTGAATAATGGGAAAACCAAAAGCCAACAAGATGGGCAGAAAGGACAAGTTAGCATTACACATGAATAGGATGAGTAAAATGGGGAGATCTCCAATACAAGCTGGGCCAGATTATTGAATGGAAGTTTCTGGCATTGGTGCATTGGGGATATACATGAACTGGTGAGCAGAGCAGGGATCTCTTCTACAAGGTAAAAAAATCTAAAAAATTTTTAGGTAAAAATTACCTAAAAAAATCAATTAATAATATCACCAAAGAATGCTTCTACAAGCTTCAAGTTTTGAAAAGAATTAAACCACTCCTCCACTTCCAGGACTTCAGAACTGTCCTTAAATCTACACTATTTTCAAAAACGGACTACTGCAACGCATTACTTCTGGGGCTCCCCATCTCAACAACAAAACCACTACAAATGCTCCAGAACACAGCAGCCAGAATCTTAACTAATACTAACCGAAGTGCCCACATTACCCCCATCCTCCGTAACCTACACTGGCTGCCAATAAAATACAGGATTCAACATAAAACACTCTCCATAATTCACAAAACCATTCACAAACAACTCACCCTAGACCTACAGTCCCCACTCAAACTCCATGCCTCAGACAGGCCCATCAGAGAGGCATATAAAGGAATGCTGCAAGTTCCACCTACCAAATCCACCCGGCTAACAACCACCAAAGAACGTTCCTTCTCTACAGCAGGACCAATCCTCTGGAACAAACTACCGACTGATTTAAGACTGGAACCCTGCCTCCTCACCTTCCGAAGGAAACTTAAGACGTGGCTTTTCCTCCAAGCCTTCCCCTAACACAAATTAACTCATCATACTCAGATCAAGGAACTGAATGTCTACCAATTTCATACCATATTATATGATAATTATCTAGTTAATTTCTATCGCTCCTACTCCTACTTCACTTATTCCTAGCTACTCTAGCTCCCAAGTTTTAATACCCCTGTTTTATTGTAACTTTGATTGTTTCGACCTTTCTTATTTATAGTTACTTGGTTTTTCCCTTGTTTCATGTAAACCGGCCTGATATGAATCCCATTCATGAAGGCCGGTATAGAAATATTTTAAATAAATAAATAAATAAGGTGGGCCTTGGATCCTTTTTGGATTAGGACCACTTCTAAATGTCAAAAGAAGTGTGTATGTTCTGGTCATGCAAAATAAAAGGATCATTAGCAATGAGCTGAAACTGTGATTGATTAACAGCAGGGAACTGAACTCTTATATTAGCAGGGCATGTAGACTGGAAAGATCACCATCAGTGGCCTAGACCTATATATGAGCAGAGCATACTGTACAGAATGGAATATTTACTCATAATGACCTGGAGCTATCAAGAGTATATCAGACAGAAGGATCACCAGCAATGAACGGGAGCTGTGTATGGGAAAATCATGTAGGATAGCAAGATCACTACTTGTGATTTCCAGGGCTGTATGGACAAGTCATCACTAGGATCAAACTGGATATGGGTAGGGTCATGGAAAAGAAAAAGGTCACTACTGGCAGTGAGCCAAGGCAGTATATGGGCATTTCATGCAGAATCCAAATGCCTAGAGCGGTCTTTGAAGAAGTGGTTTGGAGGAGCCTCGTGGTTAGAGCAGTAGGTTGAGAATGGGAGGAGCTAGGGTTCAAATCTTGCTCCTATGCTGATATTCCTCATGAGCTTGGGCAAGTCGCATCACCTCGAACACAAGCTTAAAGGTGAATTTTCAAAACATTATGTGTAAAAATTAGCATACACATGCATAAGCAGCCTCTACGTATGTACTACATATTTTATAAATGTCAAAAGTAAGCATATATTTTCACTTTCGCCTGCACGTATATGCTCAGAAAAAAGGGGATGGTGTGGTGCGTTCCAGGATGGGGCCAACACTTACGTATGTAGGTTTCTATTTTAAAAGACATATGCACATACATTTCTAGCTTCCTTGCGTATTTATGTATCTACTAATTATCTGGCATAAGCGATATTAAACGTCTTTGTTGTTTAGTACTGACTGGGAAGGAGGTCTGGGTATACTGGGGTGGAGTTCAGGCTGAAGATGCAGAAGGGTCTTGATGACCTGGAGAAGGCCTGGACGAACTAGTGGACTGATTAGTAAACTGGTTCCTTGACATGCGCATATTGTAAAATTGGCCAACGTATGCAAATAAGTCCCAGTTTGCTTTTGCCCGTAAAATATACATGTGTTTATTTTTAAAATAGATGGGTAAAGTACGCAGATTCAATGCACTGAAATACGTATTTTCGGTGCAGTGCATGGATTCGCACATATGTTGTGCGGTGAACGTTATGCGTATTTTATAATATGCATGTACATTTGTTAACTGCCTAGTATTTAGGCGATTAGCAAATTTTAGTAAAGATAAAGATGCTATGGCAAAACTACGCACAGCCACATGCAGGTATTTGCTGCCACGCGCAGTGTAAGCCCTCTGGGGAAGGGACCTACCACCTGAACCTGAATTTG
The DNA here is from genome assembly GCF_901001135.1 of Rhinatrema bivittatum. Taxonomy (NCBI): domain Eukaryota; kingdom Metazoa; phylum Chordata; class Amphibia; order Gymnophiona; family Rhinatrematidae; genus Rhinatrema; species Rhinatrema bivittatum. The sequence continues at coordinate 64,614,319 of NC_042627.1, read as the reverse complement.
TAACTCCCCTTGAACTTGGATTTGGAAAGGACGTTTGTAACCAAATTTAAATCCAGATCCGAGGGTCTTGCAGTGGAAGACTCAGCGCAGGCTCTGAGTTGGGGATAAGGCCTGGACGGGCAGCGTTCTAGATCTGTGTTTGGACAGTGCAGGAAGAAGGAATCTCCAGAAGCGAGCTCGGCCCGTGCATGGACGTAACAATAAGACAGGTTGGCAGCAGCGAGCCACGACTAAAATCCTCTCACTCGCGAGCTGGGGGGTTTTGCGTACCCACGGTGCCAGGGCAAACAGAAAAGACGTATCTTTTGCGTCTGGCTGGAGCGGTATTCAGAACAGGGCACCAGCCAGCCCCGTGCCGTGTGTTGTTAAATATTTTCTGTAGGCGTGTTATATGTGCGCTTTGTCGTTGCTGAGCCAGAATGTTAATGCCTATGCTTCTTTTTTATTTCCTCAGAGCTGTTGTCTATGCCTGCTGTAAAACGATTTTCTGTGTCGTTTGCAAAGCATCCGACTAATGGTACGTTCGCTCCCTTGATTTGAAGTGTTACCTCACACTATTAACCCCATTTTCACGTCTTTTTTTTTTTTTGTCAGTGGAACAGCTCTTGTCACATTTCAGTATTGCAGTGTGGCCCAGCTCCTCTGTTCTCTCTCATCTTTTCCTGTTTCGAGTGTGTGTTTTTGATGTCTGGCCGTTATCTCTATTTTCTGAACCATCACCTTGTCACGGGAGACCCGATCCTCCCTCTCATCTTTCATCTTGCTGTGTTGTGGGCAGAGAAGGAGTAACTGCCAGCCCCATGGCGTGGGTAGAAGGGAGAGCAGTGCACTCAACAAGCTCGATGAGAAAAAAATGCAGATAACCCCACACTGTCCCTCCGTGTCATCCATCAAAATTCAAAGCTGGGCGAGACAGCAAAATAAAAATGAGAATAAAAACACAAGAAGCTGTTTCCAGCTGATCCTTTACATGAGGAAGGCTGAGACACTTGACTCAATTGCTCTCAAATAAATTATTCCCCTTTTTTCTCAGTTTCCTGATGGAAAATGATTTGCGGGCCACGGTATAGGGAATACATAGTTTCATAAAACCCTAGACCGCCAGAAAAAAATCTAATCCAAATTCCTTGTAGGTTTATGATATCAGTTATCATACCAACATCTGAGGATGTGACTGATAGGGTCATGGAGGCTCGTGTACTATAACATTTTTTGAGTTCTCTTGTGGGTCCGATAATAATGACCACAACATCAACCACCAAAATTTTAGTTTTCTCCAGGAGCAAAGTCAATTGTTCTGCACTATAAGCCAAAAGAATTGAATGTAATTTGAGAAAAAAAAATTGCAAAACACAACCAAGCAAACTAGGAGCAGAAGATAGGAATTCTACTAGGTGCAGTGTTCCTGAATGAATTTCTTTTCTTAGCAGCTGTTAGCGACCTCTCTTAAAATGCTAGGAACCAGCCTCTTCTCAGTAGCATTTCTTTGAACTAGGAGTTCCAGTTTTGCCTCACGTTCATAGTAATTATTTTAAACTATGCAAAACTGATATTTTAAGTTAACATTTCTGTTGAAATGTTCAAACTGACCTGATTTATCAAGAGGCTCTTCGGTTGCGTTCCTGATAAATCTGTTTCAGGTTTCATTACAATGGCAGGTCTTAGCTTGGCTGTTCGCAAAATGTTGCTTCCCATTTCTCAGTCCCTACGAAGATGTGCAGTGTCTTCCTCATCCCGTTTGATTTTCTGCGCAAAAAGGATTTGCTGACTTCCGGTGTGTGGACGCGTCTGCTCTGGGCACCCAGGTCCTAGTTCAGAATCTCTGCTGATTCATTTCCATTCTTCCCAAATCACCTGGTTATCTCCTCTTCTCTTTCTTGTTGTGCCTCTCCGCTTCTTTCTGTCTCTGTCTTGGTTTTTGTCGCTTTCTTCTTCCTCTCACTTTCCTCCTTACGTTTTTTTTGTGCATCCATATTTCACCGTCGGTTGCTTTCTTTTTGTCTTTTTTCCTCTTTCTTCCTGCTGGGCTTGATGGACCCTCAGTCTGACCCAGTGTAGCAACTTCCTGGGTTCCCCCTTTTCTGAGCCCTTTCTTCTTCCTGGGTTTCTGTTTCTTTTTTTTCCTTCCTTCTTTCCTTCTTGCAAAACTATGACAGAATTCAAGTAGGGTTGGGATGGATATAGAGAGCAAGGTTAGGAGGTTGCAGTTTTGCAAACAACCCAGCCTTCCCTCCCTTGAGAGCGGAGGCAAGGTGATAAGGAGAAAACGAGGCAGGGAGCACTGATAAAGGAAGCACGAGCCAGGTGGGAACCAGCTATAGCTCCCCTGAAACCAGCTAAGTCAATGCCAGCAGGTTGGTAGTGGTCAGGTACTTTCCAGCAAGGCCATGGGGTCATAGGCAGCTGGATGATAGGACAGCAGCCTCATTAATTCTAATTAAGATCATTACAGCGCTTGATGGTAACACATAAGGGGGCAGAAGGGCCTGAGTGCTGGATTAAGTTTGGGAATTTATGTGTTCGTCGCCCCAGGATGATAGAGGACCACAGAGGGGGGGCAGTCATTGGCTTAGATAAAATGCGCCATCCTGCAGATGGTGAGGTTTCTACAGCTTAGTACTGTAGGTCTTAAAACTGGGCAGACTGGAAGGACTGGTCTTTATCTGCTGTCATCTACTACATTTCTGTGTTTCGCTCTTCTTTTTTATAGTTTGGATTTGCCTTCTTGACATAATCCCCATTTTTGTCTTTCTAAGGCTGAGCCATTTTTATTCTACTGATAGAATGTTTTGTCTTTTCTTTATCTACTATCTTGCTAGTCCTTTCCCTCTCTCCTTCCCTGTTCTGCACCCTCCCTCTTTTTCTTCGTGTGTCTCGGTTTCTTGGTTCCTTGTCCTTTCTTTTTTTTTTTTTTTTTTAGCTTTTCTGCACTCTGCTCGGTGGCTGTCTCTCTTATTCTTTCACTCCCTTACCTGCTTTGTTGGGTTTCCGGCTCTTCCTTTACAAGGTTGCAGTTCTCTCATTCCTTATCTTTCCTCTGTCGTCCGTCTTCCCTCCATCGATGTTGCTGAAATCCATTCTCTTGATCCTGGTTCTAACACTCACAGCAGTAAGAGAAAAGCTGTTTGCCCACATCAAGCAGGCTGCATCAGAGTTACTTCACGGGAGTAAGAATTTCCGGGCGCCCCCCCCAGGGGGAGTTTCCTAGGGACATTTTATTCTTGGGGGGGAGGTGCTGCCTGGCTCAATTGTGACCCAAATGTTCATGGTGCTGAGTACTCCTATGGACAAAAGGTCGCGTCAGCCATTTAAATTATTTTGTAATATTGTAAAAATGTCAGTTAATTCAGGGAATTAAGTGAGGATATATTAAAAAGATTTTGCCCGTTTTTGTCATCTACAAATTCTGGGTATTTGTGCAGCATATGATCCAGTGAGAATCTTCTACCGAGCTTTTAAAATGATCTGTTCATCGAAATCCTTGTTTGCCAAAAAGCAAAAGAAGTAACTTTTACAGAAATCGGATTTCCCTTTAATACTTCCAGCACTTTTATCCATGATCTCATTCATCTTTCTAGCTTAGACCGTAGATTTCTTTGGGCCTTGTCATCCCATTGTCCTGCATCTATGGGACTGGCTTTCAGCCGCATTTCATCTTCTTCCGTCTTTTGCACTCTCGACAGTGCCAGTGGGGAAAAAAAGTGTTACGTATGTGTCCGTGTATGGTTGTACGTCTGTCTGTAGCATGGTGTAGATATTGTGTTTGAATGTATCAGTCTGGTGTTGTGGTCATTACAAAGCCTTATCTCTGCTTCATGTTGCTACTAACATAATAACTGAGTCTGTGGGTCTGCGACTGTGAAAGCAGGGAGACTGCTGTCTGTTAAACTTCTACAATTATGTGAGACTCATTCTGGCTGCAGAAAAAAAGGGGCACAGAATATTCCTCTAGTAAAAGAGCTGATATGTAAACACTAGATTTTGCAGCCTTTATTCCTGGGAGGGGGGGGGTGGCGTGGGGGGAGGGCTTTTGCCTAGAAAAGGTCCAGAGTGGTATAGCCGTGGGCTCCCTCCACGTCGGCATTTCTATAGCGTTCCCTTTGCTGTAAAGTAACTCGAGTTAGGAAAGAGCAGGCTAAGAGAAGCTGTGAGCTCACCCACAGTAATGCGCTGAACAGGTCCCCTGTTACAGGGCTGGCCAAACCCCTAAGTCTCTCAACACAAGTGGGTCTGATGTCCACAATGAATATGCATAAGGTATATTTGCATACAATGGAGGCAGTGCATGCAAATACTAAATATCTCCTGCTGTTCATTGTGGATAACCTGAAAACCAGAGCTGTTTACGGCTCTTAAGGACTGGAATTGGCCACTGCTGCTGTATTATAATGCCTGGACTGTACTGTTACAGCATTTCCTCCAGCAGACTGGAACTTGGTATTAAAAGGCATTAAGAAGTGTAAGGAAGATGCGTCCAGCTCTGTGGCTCATTCTGATTTAGCCTTACAATCCTACAGGGTCACTCTTTATTCTGCGACGTGCCGGTATCGCGTGTGGTACGGGCTTATTGCACGCGATAAGGCCCCACCGCACGCGATACCGGCCGCATCGCGGCGCTATTATTCTAATTAGAGGAAGGGGGAGGAGTGGGGGCGGGGTTTGGGCGGAGTTATCTCTCGGCAGCGCTCCGGGCGATAATGTTTTCCACATTATCATGGGCAGCACCGTGGAAAATAACTCCACCTTTTCCCGTGGCGCTATGGGGGTGATAGTGTGCGGCATAGCCGCACTGCCGCAATGCGGCCGGCTGCCCACTATCGCCCCCCCCCGCCCCTTTTGTTTTCACGCCTCATCATTCTGCTATCAATATAAATATATCAGAATGATGGATCTAGATGCTAATTTGTGGTCTGTGTGGAAGCAAAGGGATTTTGCCAATTCTCTTCCAGCGTGGATGGGCAGGTTCTCAGTGCAGCTTCTATTTTTAAAGCATCCACTGATACGATTTTAATAGCCCTACGTGTGCCAAAACTGGGAGATATGCGCGACTCGGCTCGGCGGGCACCACACGGATTTTAAAAAAGTGCGCAAGTACGCCATATCTCCTGGTAAGCTGCACAAATCATAAAGTTCAAAAAAGGGGCATGGACGGGCCGAGCCCGTCACGTGAAGTCTGGGCGTAAGTATTTATGCGCACAAGCGCGTGCCGGGATCCCCTGCCGCGTAACTGTGGACAGCGTGTAAGTATTAAAATAAACTTGGCTAGTCAGCGGGGTTTTAAGTGTCGGGGCTAATAGAGTAGAAGGTTGGCAAGTTAGTGAGGGGGTTTAGGAAGTCCTCTCCTTTACTGGGGCGACCTGAGAACGAACTGGAGAAACGGGTAATTGCGTTGGCGCACGTATCTGCTAAAATCCCCCCGACTTATGTGATTGAGCCGGCATTTGCGCGCACATGCGCACGTCAGTATAAAATCGTGCGCACGTGTATGCGCGTACAGCCAGTTTTATAGCAGGTGCAGGTATATGAGTACATATGCGCGTTTGTTTAAAATCGCTGCGTCCATGTGCGCGAGCTGGCGAACCTGCGCACATGTGCGCTACGTAAGGGTCTTAAAATTCACCTCCAGGTCTTCACCTCCAGGTCTTCAGTACTCCTTTTATTCCTGAGGGATAAGTATTTTTTATTCTAGGCGATTTAATGGCCCAGAAATTTCCTCTGGTTATTTTCTCTGCATCAAACCTCACCAAGACTGGATCCATAAATTGGTGTCGTTTACAAAAATCTAGCAGTAAGGAAAGATGCGAAATATTAATGCTGGACCGTCTGACAAAACCAGCTTGCCCTGGGGAAATTAGAGATTGTAAGATATTGGCCAAATGATTAGCTAAGGGTTTAGCATATATTTTAAAATCTACATTAAGCAATGAGATCGGCTGATAGGCAGAGGCCTCCAGGGAGTCCTGCCCAGATTTAGGAAGCACAACAATATATGCCATGTGAAGTGTATCAGGCAGCTCGCCCCCCTCAACCATGGCATCAAACAAACCCTTCAAACTCTGCAATACCGCTAGCTGGGCGAGCTGCCATGGTTGAGCGGGGCGAGCTGCCTGATACACTTCACATGGCATTGTTGTGCTTCCTAAATCTGGGCAGGACCCCCTAGAGCCCTCTGCCTATCAGCCAATCTCATTGCTTAATGTAGATTTTAAAATATATGCTAAACTCTTAGCTAATCATTTGGCCAATATCTTATAATCTCTAATTTCCCCAGGGCAAGCTGGTTTTGTCAGACGGTCCAGCATTAATATTTTGCATCTTTCCTTACTGCTAGATTTTTGTAAACGACACCAATTTATGGATCCAGTCTTGGTGAGGTTCGATGCAGAGAAAGCCTTTGATCGGGTCTCTTGGTCATTTTTGAAATTTGTTTTGGATAAATTTGGATTTTCTGTTTTTTTCTTTCAAACTATTGATCTGACTTCAGCAGATACTAATGTTTATTTATAACTTTGTATCCCTACATTTAAAGATTAAGGAGAATGCTGTAAAGTACTAGTTTTGTTTAACTTCTAGCTCTTAAAAGGATACCCTGATCCAGGCGATAATATAAAGATAATGCTGCAGTATTCGGTGGTTTGTGTTGGACACACTGACACAATGGTGGTTGACCAACTGGTGTTTGGATTACAAATGTCTCATCACAGTAGAATGCTCACCCAATAACTGTTTCGTGCAGCGCCTCGGACACAAATGATAAACTTGGCCTTCAAATATTTCTACTCCAAAATGTTCTACTCCAGAGATCATTTGATCAGATAAGAGACTTTGTAATGCATAGAAAAAAAAAATATAAAAAAAAAAAAAAGAACTAATGCTGGTGAGTGGCTGTCTGGGGTGAAGTGCAGTCTGTTGAGCACTATTAAGTAATTGCCCTTACTAAAAGAAGGAGGGCAGTCCATCCGGACCAAGCACTTTAAAACTTTTGAGCCCCTTTATAACTGACATGATTTCTTCCACTCTGAGAGGCGCATGTGAAATAGCCAACTGCTCAGACGTCAAAGTAGGTAGTGAGATTTTTTCCATAAATTGAGAATGAGCAGCAAGATCTTCTAAATCAGCAGTATAAGGCTGTCGATAATAGTTTTGAAATATCTTGCCTATCTCAGTCGTGGAAGTAATCAAACATCCTCCTGCATCCTGGAGACTGGAAACATAGACCACCTTACTTTCCCCCTTCATCAAATTGGCCAACAGCTTACCAGAGCAGTTCCCAAATAAAAACAATTTATGTTTCATCGAAAATAAAGAAGAGGTCGCTCTCTTATGCAAATTGTCATTTAAAGTTTTCCGTAAAAGAAGACATTCACGCTGAACTTCTGGGGTTGAGTGAATGTTAAGAGCATATTTACACTGATTCAGTTGGTGAGTAAAATCTAAAATATCCTTATCTAGCTCTTTCTTCCAGCAGATGGAATAACCAAGGATTTCACCCCGGAGCACCGCCTCAGTTGTTCCCCAAAAGAGAATCAGCAACACAGTTTAAATCTCCGCCAAGCACTTTATCAAAAGACATAACCTGAGCCACAAGCTCAGAAAAAAACCTCATGATCATATTGGTTGGGCCCATAAACTGAAACCAAAATCACTGGTTTACCAAACAATTGCCCTGAGATAATAATGTACTGCCCTTTAGGTTCATCCCGGGATTGGTGCTATTGAAAAAAAATAGATTTATGAATCAAAATTGCTCCCCCCTCCCCACTCCCCTATTATGAGAGGAACCAGGCTCAACAAAAATGTGATTAAAACCCTTCTTTTTCAGTTTGAGATGGGCTTTGGCACTCATGTGTGTCTCTTGAAGAAACACCAGAGAACATTTAAGTATATTCAAGTTAGAAAGCATCTTCTCCCATTTCACAGGAGAACCAAGCCCTGACACATTCCAAGTTAAAAACTTAATAGTACTTCCCATAATGCTCAGAGAAAGGAGAGAAGAAAAAGAAAAAAAGGGGAGACACAGCAGCCAGACGTCTCTGCAAAGGTACAAACAAGAAGGAATGCCTCCGGTGCCTAGAAAAATATTTGAGCACAACAAAGAAGAAAAATGCCCCACAGAGAAAAGAAAAACAAATCCTCAGAGCACCCAACAAGGTGCGTACAATAAAGAGAAAACCCGGATCATAAGTATAACGTTCTAAAACCCCCGTCTGACCAACCCCCTTGCTAAGTCCCCCCACCCTCCCCCTCCCCCCTCCCATCCACTCTTTCCTATTAATTATCTCCTCCACACCAACGTATAGGCTATCTAGCATCAGAGCTGGAGATACATTGATACTCTTAGGAGCCTCCCCCCCATCTACCATCTTTCCAGCTATAAAACCTAATGCCTAAAAGATATCTCAACTATCTCAGCTATTTCTCACATATTACCTCCTAACTACTATCCCCATAACGGAAAAACAACCAAAGTGAAGGAGACACAGAGTAGAGAAATGTGAGACTCTTAAGAAAGTCCAACCGAAACAGTCAAGACGAACTGCAGAGATCTCTCTGTACGGGTGAACCAGCAATTCGAGGAAACCTGCAGAAAAGAAAAAATAGAAACTTCCTGAAAAGTCCAACTGTTCAAGACAAGAGGGTCTGGAGCGTATGCATGAAGTCTGCCGCTGCCTTAGGCAATTCAAAGAACTGGACTCCATCCTTAGCCCAAATTTTAAGGCGAGCAGGGTACAGAAGCGCCAACCAAATCTGGCGGTTGACAAGCTCAGCACAGACCAGCGAGAATTCTCCCCACAATGATGAGACTCTGAGCAAAAAGTCTTGAAAAATTAAGAGCTGTCACTCTTCATACTTAAGCTCTTTCTTCGGATGGTAGGCTTGCATCGGGAGAACGATATGCACATAGTTGAAAATTTTTGCGATCACCACGCAAGGTTTACTCCACCCTTCTGCCAACACTCCGACCCGATGTGCCCACTCCATTTGATATGGCCTACTAAATCTGTGAGGCCCACAGGGAGCCATGTTTCAATCAAATCTTGTAGTTTAACGTCCGAGATGTGATCCGCAAATCCAGTAAACCAGGTTTGACTGCCTTGATCTATTCTCAAGATCATCGATCTTAGCATCTTGGGCAGTCACAAGCTTCTCCAGCTTTACGAGTTTTACTTGCAAGACTGTGGTGTCATCCTCTACTACACTTACCTGGCCTTCCACAGTGTCCATCCAGGAGTGGTAATCAGATAGTGAGGCTTTAACTTCGGCCATTTGAGCAGAAAGGTCATCAAATCGTGAATTAAGAGCAGCAACAACCGTATTTGTAAGGGTAGAGAGCATTGAGTCAGGTATAGCAGGCATGGGAGCCAGGTCTGGAATGGCGGCCATCTTAAGAACATAAGAACATGCCACACTGGGTCAGACCAAGGTCCATCAAGCCCAGCATCCTGTTTCCAACAGTGGCCAATCCAGGCCATAAGAACCTGGCAAATACCCAAAAACTAAGTCTATCCCATGCTACTATTGCTAGTAATAGCAGTGGCTATTTTCTAAGTCAACTTAATTAATAGCAGGTAATGGACTTCTCCTCCAAGAACTTATCCAATCCTTTTTTAAACACAGCTACGCTAACTGCACTAAGCACATCCTCTGGCAACAAATTCCAGAGTTTAATTGTGCATTGAATGAAAAAGAACTTTCTCCGATTAGTTTTAAATGTGCCACATGCTAACTTCATGGAGTGGCCCCTAGTCTTTCTGTTATCTGAAAGAGTAAATAACTGATTCACATTTACTTGTTCTAGACCTCCCATGATTTTAAACACCTCTATCATATCCCCCCTCAGTCGTCTCTTCTCCAAGCTGAAAAGTCCTAACCTCTTTAGTCTTTCCTCATAGGGGAGCTGTTCCATTCCCTTTATCATCTTGGTCGCCCTTCTCCATCACAACTATATCTTTTTTGAGATGCGGCGACCAGAATTGTACACAGTATTCAAGGTGCGGTCTCACCATGGAGCGATACAGAGGCATTATGACATTTTCTGTTTTATTCACCATTCCCTTTCTAATAATTCCCAACATTCTGTTTGCTTTTTTGACTGCCACAGCATACTGAACCAACAATTTAAATGTGTTATCACTAAGATGCCTGGATCTCTTTCTTGGATGGTAGCACCTAATATGGAACCTAACATTGTGTAACTATAGCATGGGTTATTTTTCCCTATATGCATCACCTTGCACTTGTCCACATTAAATTTCATCTGCCATTTAGATGCTCAATTTTCCAGTCTCACAAGGTTTTGTTGCAGTAAATCACAATCTGCTTGTGATTTAACTACTCTGAACAATTTTGTGTCATCTGCAAATTTGATTACCTCACTCGTCGTATTTCTTTCCAGATCATTTATAAATATATTGAAAAGTACGGGTCCCAATACAGATCCCTGAGGCACTCCACTACCCACTCCCTTCCATTGAGAAAATTGTCCATTTAATCCTACTCTCTGTTTCCTGTCTTTTAGCCAGTTTGTAATCCATGAAAGGACATCGCCACCTATCCCATGACTTTATACTTTTCCTAGAAGCCTCCCATGAAGAACTTTGTCAAATGCCTTCTGAAAATCCAAATACACTAAATCTACAGGTTCACCTTTATCCACATGTTTATTAACTCCTTCAAAAAAGTGAAGCTGATTTGTGAGGCAAGACTTGCCTTGGGTAAAGCCATGCTGACTTTGTTCCATTAAACCATGTCTTTCTATATGTTATGTGATTTTGATATTTAGAACACGTTCCACTATTTTTCCTGGTACTGAAGTCAGGCTAACCGGTCTGTAGTTTCCCGACTTGTCCCTGGAGCCCTTTTTAAATATTGGGGTTACATTAGCTACCCTCCAGTCTTAAGGTACAATGGATGATTTTAATGATAGATTACAAATTTTTACTAATAGGTCTGAAATTTCATTTTTTAGTTCCTTCAGAACCCTGGGGTATATACCATCCGGTCCAGGTGATTTACTACTCTTCAGTTTGTCAATTAGGCCTACCACATCTTCTTGGTTCACCATGATTTGGGTCAGTCCATACAGTTTCTCTCTTTCCTTTTTAGCGAGGCGTGTGGACATCGCTGGTAAAAAGTTCCCGACAAGAGAAAAAAAAATTGGTCCACACTATAAATAGAATTGTTGGATAAGTTCCGCAATGAAAAAGCACTGGATTATCCTAAGGCATTCAAGGTTTCAGGGGGGAGGACCCGGAGCACAGAGTTGAGCTGCCACCCTGACTCACCGCATCACGTGATCTCCAATTCACTTCCCTTTTTTTTTCATCTTTCAATTTTTTCGTCTTTTCAGAAACATCAACATTTAAAGAAGAAAAATTAATGAGGTGTGGCTTCTTGGAAAGTTCCTAAAGATGTTTTGATTATTGAGTTTAAATATGTCAGTGATAAAGGAAAAATTAAATATTAAAAAATTAAAAATGATAAAAAGTTTTGTATGTGAAACAATAGGAAAATTGGCAGCAGTGGGTTTTTGTGTTCAGAACTAGAACATCTTACAACTTGAAATGGAAAAGATTTTCTATCTGGTATTCAAGAGTCAATGAGGACTCTTAAAATGCCCTGTACCCCTCTTACTTCAATACCTCTTTAGCTTATCTGACTCAAGTTTAAAAACGGACTCAATCAGGGTGCATCTTAGCATACCACCAGAATTCAGGAAGAATTCCTGTCGCTCAGCAACCTCCAGATTCATGAAAGACCTAACTCATTCAAAATCTCTGATTAAAGATCCAACTTCTCTTTGGGATCTAAACATAGTTCTTGCTCAGCTTATAAAATCTCTTTTTAAGCCTTTCACAAAAAACAAATCAAAAATCCCTTTATTGGAAAGTTTTGGTTTTGATAGCTGTAACTTCTGTATTAAGAGTAGGCAAGATGTGAGTCGGAAGCACTTATCTTATATTCTCCATATGTCCAATTTTTCCACAATGAGTAGTTTTGAAAACTCATCCTAAATTTCCACCAAAAATGGTTTCTCAGTTTCATTTAATCCATAGTATTGCTAAAGATTTTCCTGAGATCACATGCCAATAAGCGTGAATGGACTCTTCATACGTTGGATTGCAAAAGAGATTTATTGTTTGTTCTATTTGAAAGAACAAGGGAAGTCATCACAACTGTTTATCTACGCCAACCCAGTCAAAGAAAGGTTTTCAGTTACAACTCTTCCCACTTGGATTTCTGATTGTATTTCTTATTGCTACAGTCAGGCAGGACAACAGCTTCAAAATAAAGTGAAAATTCATCAAGTCAGAGAGCTGCTACACCTTCCTTTGCCTGTCTGGGCTCTGCTTCCGTAGAAGAATTTTACAAGGTTGCCACTTGATATTCTGTCCATACCTTTACTTCTCATTTCTGCCTGGAAAGTGCTTCACGCGAAGACAGCAATTTTGGTCAAGCAGATCTGAAACATTTGCTTAATTAATTCCTTCAACTCTCCTGCCATGTGGTTGCATGTGGGTTGCATGTTTTTCACTACTGATGCAAGAGCATAACAAGGATTTTCATGCAGTCCTTCGCTTGGGAGTTCCTACTTGTGTGGCTGATTAGTCGTCTTGTTCACAGAGAAAGCAAAATCTCTTGCCCCGTGACGGGTGTTCTCCATAGGCAGTAGGACAATTCAGCCACACAATCCCACACAGCTTTCTGTAGAACTGATGGTTGGCTTGTTACAAAGGCTGAGGTGGCTGCATTGGAATACCTGCTCATGCTCAGAAAACCTTCTTGAGTTTTCGGAGCTCTAAGATAGCTTTTCTGTCTTGGTCCTGTCGGAAGACACCACCCTACTTGTGTGGCTGATTTGTCCTGCTGTCTACAAATTGTTACAGGTAAGCAAATATGTCTCAAGAAATCCCCTGGGTAAGCCAGAACAAAGTGAAAGGGCCAGTTAGCAGAAGATATTTACTCCCACCCATCCCCCCCCCCCCCCCCCCACTGGGCCACGCCCCTCCCATTCTTCCTTCCTGTAAGCCCCACACACATTTTAAGAATTGCCCTCAGAATCCTTCATGATTACAAGATGCCCCAGACATTGTTACTATGTCTCTCCTTTGGGTCTTTTTTTTTTGTTTCATGATTAATATTGATGTCACTGTTGCATTTTCTGAATTCAGGGGTCACTGAGCTGTAATTCTGCCCATTAATTGTACTGCAGACCTGATAGCCATGTTTATATCTTGAGATTTTCAGGTATTCAGGGTGAATTTTGAAATAAAAAATACAGACAGGTATCTGCCGTTGAACCAGGGTTTGCTTAGGGTAATGCTTTAAGTGCACACGCCACTGAGGGAAGACATTTAAAGATCATAGGAATCGATTCTTCATAAGACGAGATCATGAGTAGACACCTGTAAACAATGACGTTGGGGGTATCAATAAGAAAACAGGCAAGAATTAGATTAATTTATGTGGGTTAGTTTATGGGGTTAATACAGTGCCTAGGATGGCTCCTATTGAAGGGTGGGCCATAGATGAGAAGAAATACAAGGAGTCTGATGCTAAAAAAATAAGAAAAAGCCAGTTGACAATATCCAAACAAACATAGGCATCAGACTCATTTTTTTCTTCCGTACCTGTGCTTGGAGCTCGTCTTTTTCTGTGCCTGGAGCTCGTCTTTTTCTGTGCCTGGGCCACAGATGAGATATCTTAAAGATAAATGTGCCAGCATAGCGCAAAACAACCTGACAGTTTTAAGTTCTGTGAGTCAAAGAATAAGCTGAGGATTATTTGAAAAAACCAAACAGAAGCACACAAAGACTGCCTCACAGATTACCTTCTCATGCTTACTGGATCAGGTAGAGCCATATTGGCTATGATGTCACCAGTGACATCACATGTATGGTGAGCCAATCAGATGCTATTCCACTTAATTTGTAGCACTATTTAAAACATGGCTGCATCCAGGGCTTCAAAACATTGCAGGGAAGACATTAATTTTTGTATGTATGAAATACTGGGCAATACACAGAGATTATGCTTGCTTATTTTTTCTTTTTAATTTGATTTCAAGTAAGAGTGTATTCAATGAAAAGAACACCATTGTGTAAAATTTATTTATTTATTTATTTAACATTTTTTTATATACCGAAATTCTAGCAACAATGTTGCTAATCATTTCGGTTTACATATAACATTGGAGTGACTTAAAATGCGAGTCTTACATGAAACAGAGAAAATACCTATTTTTCAGAACTGACTACACAGCTTCTGGTGTAGCTTGTGGTATCCCTTGTACTTTTATTAAATCTCAATTACAAATACATTCAGAAGAATGAAAGGAACATCACCACATCATTAAGAGGTGTGTGTGTTGATGAGCTTAAAAAAGCAGACTCAGCATTTTGACTATAGTTGTTGCTGTTCTGTATTTTTCTTTAGAAAAAGGTGGCTTTTGAAATGGATTTCACCTTTTGTGCCTGTGGGAAGCGATTAGAATCCAGAAAACCTGTTTTGTTTTGGGTTTTTTGCATGGTGGTTTCCTCCATTCTGAGGGCTTCCAGCTCAATCGGAACCGGCCTCTGCTGGGCCTGTGGCGCTGAGAACCTTCACTTATTTATTTAGAAATATTTTATATCTTTCTGGTGGTGATTTCTTTCACCGGTTTTATATCCTCCCTCTCCAAATTAGCCCAGCCCATTGCAGTGCTATTTGTTGGCCACCTGGCTCTGGCCAGAAGGTGTCGCTGTTGTGCAGTGGCCGAGATTCCCTCCCTCCACTTATGTGAACGCTGCCTCCGCGGGCTGACAGTTAAACCCACGTTTTCTGCTGGACTGGCCCATACACAGACTCCAAAGCCCAAATTTTAAAAGCCTGACACGTGTAAAAACCGGGGGATACACGCGGAAGTGCAGGGGTCCTTGAAAGGAGCTGGCCAGGGCCACAGGGCGGGGGAGGGATGGGGACAACTGGGACAGCAGCCATTAGGCCCTGTCCCGGGGAAGCACATGCCAGTAGCCGGCCGGCGCGCAGAACTTATTTCATCTATTCAGATGAAATAAGTTCCAAAATAAAAAAAAAAAAGGTAGGAAAAGGGGTTTTAGTGGTGCGGGAGGAGAGGGGAAAAGGTAGGCAGAGTAGGAAGGGGGGGTAGGAAAGTTCCTTCCCAGTCTCCACCCTAATTGGAGCCCACACATGCATGCACAGATATAAATATCGGGCGCACGTGTGCGTGCGGGAATCGTATTTTATAATCGACACGCGCATGTTATAAAATCGCCACATTCATGAACGCACGCCAGGAACTGCACGCGGATTTTAAAACGTACCCCTCGGTGAAAATATCTCTAAGGAATACCAGGTGTGGGTGCAGCTGCTATTGAGGGCTTAATAAGCCTCGCATTCCCCTTCGATTCTGCACTGTGCCAGGACTGCAGCCTGGTATTCAGGAGGAGGGGATGGGAACGAAGTGCTAGAAATGCGGTTGTTTTCACTGGAAGTTGTAAATCAGGAACCTGTTTATCTGCGGACAGAAAAATTGCATTGTACTGTTGCAAGAGACAGGAAAGGCACTGGTCAACTTCCAGTAGTGGTCGCGCAGCGTTGCCTGGAGAGGAAAGTGATTGAATGGTCCCTAGTGGGAGTGCTGCACCACTGCAGAGTTGCATGAAATATTTCTTAGGTTCTGCCCTACCTACTCCCTCTATATTAGGGAGGGTCTGTACTGTAGAATAAACAATAAACTAAACTAATTCTGAGGTACTTCCAGCGGAGATGAGGATGAGCGATAGACATTAGTCACTCAGGGACATAGAGGGCAGGCCGGTATTTGGAAATTATCACTCCGAGAACAGTAAGATGCTGCTTCTCCTGGATGTGAGATTTTCTTGGTACAGATCCCTCTTTCTGCCCGCCGTCGTCTTTCAGCAGCATCCTGGTCTTTCCGATCTTATTACTCAACTTACTGGTTTTTCAGTCTCCTTTTCCTTCTCAAGCTCGGTCTTTTCCACTGGTTTTCTACCACCCTGCTCTTGTGTTTTATTTCCATTTCAGTTGTCTTTAACTTGTTTCCTTTTATTTTCTTTCCTGTTCCCTTTTCCTGTCTTCTGCTTTGAAGAGGAAAATTACTTCTCTTCGTAGCATTTTAAATCACAACCTCAACAGTGGTTTAAAGTAACATGTTAGATGTCGGCACCGAAAAACCAGTTGGCCCACCTAAGTCTCTCCGGTTTCCCCTGTCTGCATTACTTTAGGCAAGGATGTCGCCCAACTCTCAGCCGTGCTAGCTTGACAGCCTGCAGGAGATTGCTCCTTATCCAAGTCAGTTTTCTGGTCTCCCTGTTTTTTTTTTTGGTGCTGTACTGTTCTGGGCAGATGAGCATATGTGTTGTCTTTCCGTTCCTAAACCAATCCTGAGGTCCTCCACATCTTTTATCCCTTCTCAGCCCACACCTTTTCTTGTCACGGCCCTTTGTGTCTGTGGTTTCCGTCCCCTAGGCAGGTAAGGCTATTTCAGGTGTCTTCCACCCTCTCCCTAAAGAATTCTTTTGTCAGATATGCTCTGAACCTCCAACTCCCTATTATGACCACCTTGTTCTTGAATTTGTTAAATGGAAAGTGACACCTACTTTTACTTTATCGAAGCCCGCTAAATGCTTGTTGCTATCATATCCTTCCTTTTCCTTTCAGCCTCTTTCTGTGGGGCTTGTGTTGCAGACCGTCTACAAGTTTGGTAAGGCTTCCCTGAACTGCTTCCATGCTTTCAGGGCCCTTGCAAAACCGACCCCAGCACCTGAGGTGGCATTTTCACTAGTGACCTGCATGTGGGCAGTAATTCTTACTTTTTGCATCTCCTGGGATCTGTGGTCTTGAGGAAGTGAAGGGGGGGGGGGGGGAATTGGCGATCAAGCAGGGAAGGACTTCAGCAGACTTAGATAGCCTTATTTATTTGTTTCCATGTATGACTTACCCTTCTCAAGGCAATTTACATCATAAAATAGACAAAACGGCTGCCACCATATTCTGGTTTTCACCATGAGCAACAGTATTGTGTTTATGAATTGTGCAAACGTCCTAGACGGTGGGAATCAACAACTTCGCCAGCTGACTGCTGTTGTGGTACATTTTACAGCATGAAAAGTGCTTAATACCACAAATAAGAATTGGATGTGCGTCTCCCTACTTTTAAATAAATAGAACCTTATTGTACAATCTAAATATATATTTAGGGGATTTATGTTAATAACATTAATCAGACTAGATTTGGATAATATTGTCTAATCTCTACATATACTAACATGAACCTTGTAAGTGTTTGCATAAATATAGCAATGCAATTTTCCATTTCCAAGCAGCTCTATGTATATATATATATATATATATATATATATATATGCTCACATATTGATTTCTCTGACTTCTATACAGTAAGTGCTTCTGTGAAATTCTGCTAAAATCTTTCAGTGGTTAGAGGTCCACCAGCCATGAAAGGCATTTACTTCTCCCAGCTCTCTTACAGTAATGTTGGTGGTTTATTGTTTTACAGGTTTAAATGTTACCAGAAGAGGGACTGAACCACTGGATAATTCCTTAGGGTCATGCTGCATGCAGAATGCTAGATTTGGCAGCAGTCGAGGTTCTAAAATCCGATGCTGTCCTTGATAAATAAATACAGTAATTGAGATACTGGGCAAACGTTCACCAGCTGCTTGTGTCCACTGACCTGCAAATAATCCTGTTCATTTTTCTTTATTAGAACGAGGGGGTTTAGGATCTTTTATTTTGAGGTGGGGGAGAGGAGAGCTAGCTTGCACCGCTGATGCGGGAGTCTCCCCCCCCCCACACACACAAACGCGATCTGTCTTTGCATTGTCTCTATCGCTTCCCTGCCTCTTCCTCCTCCTCCTCATGCCTTCTTTCTCTCCTTGTTGCTTGCCCTGGCCCCCACTCTCCTCCAGAATCCCTAGAAGACCATGAGGTTGCCCAGCTGCTGCGTCGCTTTTCCACAGACAGCGCCCTGGGTCGGAAGATCTGCCTGGATGGGGCTCTGGCCCATCACCTGCACCAGTGCTCCTATCACCTGCGGCTCTTCAGGAACTGGCTGGTCTCGGGCCAGGACGATTTGGAGGGCCTCTACGGTACTGCACGCTTGCAGTTGCACCCTCTGCTGTGGTGACCTAGGCGTTTTATGCTGTCTGCTTTGGGAATGCAAACGTGTGCTAAACCAAGTTCCAAAAACCAAAGAACAAAAAAAAAAAAAGGCATTTCATTTTTTGACCTGATCATTAAGCTCCCCCATTCCTTTCAAACTCCCCTGAGCTGCAGTTGTCCTTGTGGTGTTGCATTGAGTCATGTATGGCTGTGGTTCGAAGGCCTACTGTTGTACACAGACAGCTTTGCCTGGTTGATGTTGCTGTGGTTGTGGTGGATCACAATGCAGGAAACTAGGGGCTGCTCTATTTCTACATGCGTCAGTGTCTCTGTGCATTTTTCACATTCATAGTAATGTTCTTGTCCTACACCCTCTCTCTCTCTTTCCTTCCATTTTGCATCTGTGCTGTAGCTGGAAGGAAAGGATAGGTAGACGAGGGTTGGTTTTTTTTTTTTCATGTTTTCGCCTGCCACAGAAATATGCAAGAAAGGGCAAAGCAAGCCTCTGCTCTGACTTGAGTGAGCTCATGGGGGGGATCTTTTGAATGCAGGGGAGGGGGATCGAAATTTAAGTGAAGACGCTTCTTCCATCTTCTTCTTGGATTACATTTTAACAAATAAGTGGAAGAGGAAAAGCCAACTTTCCTAATCAAATTTGCTTTTCAAAACTGCATTTCTGGATGGTGGGAACAATTTTGCAAGCATTTAAATATATTGAACTAAAACTTATTAGCGTTTCTTGAAAAATGTATCATTTTTTCCCCCCTAATCAAGGAAATTCAACTCCGGGCAACTACACTGGAGAATATTTATTCTACCACACTGAGAAGTTTGTTCCGATCTCTGTTTAAAAGCTTAGGACATCCAGTGCTGAACCTGCAGCTGCTCAGCATGCCCGGAATGATATAACCTGGCATATCCTGCAGTAACATATTTGTGGGTATTATTAACATATTTGCATTTTAGAGACTATTTATTGTAAAGCTTAAAGCCATGAGTTACAGGAAACAATTTACTAAGCCTTCCTGTAAATCTCTTCACGCTTTCATTTGAAATCTCAGCATTTTACTTTTCCACTGTGTTCTAAGGTAACAAGGAAGGGGAGCATTTAGTGCCACGTTTTGTGCTTGGTGATTAGACCTGGCTGTAGGCAGAAAACCATATTACTGATTTCCCATGTTTAATGCATGTGGCTTGTTGAAGTGCCTGTGTTTGTGGTTTTGCATGGATCATGCCTTCATCGTTCAAGCTGAAGAAGGGCAAAGGGTGTTTGCATTGTCAGCAGATATTTAAAGGCTACTTTACACACTGCATTATGCAGCTGCTATTTGGAAGAAAGACTTAACTTTCAGAAAATGCAGAATTTTCACAAAGTCTATTTCACATTACTTCTCTCCTGCCGTTCAATTAGTCCCTGAAATTTTAGGATTAATTGTTGCTCATTTTTCCATGCAAATGTGACCATTGCCACCTTTAATCTCCTGGTAAGGAAGAGAAGAAAAACCACGGCAAGTGTTGTGATCATGAAGGGGGAAAGGGAGTAATGCACGTGAAAAGGGAAGATGAGAGATTTTTGGCTGGTGCCAGCATTCTGTGCACGTAGTTAGCAGGAATGAGCCCTCAACTGGCAGCCCTGGTACTGCATAGTTAAAACGTTGCTTCAGACATCAGCACAGTTGAAATGTTTCATGGACGTATAGTGATATACAGCTTTAGAAGGAAATACAATTTTTAAAAAAGATGTTTTTCTGACTCCAGCCTTACTTGAATATTATGCTCTTGGCCACCAATTAAGCTTTTGCTAAACCTATGGATCTACTTCAGAAACACTGCGAACTCAGTTTCTGGTGCACACCAAGCCACACATTCATGCCAAAGTTGCTTTTTTATTAAAATATGTTATCCTTCTACAGATGGGTAGCACTATACTCCCTGAATGATGACTAGGCTGAAATTCCACTTTAAAAGGGAAATGTACATTCATTTAATTTTAGGTCTTTGAATAGGATATAAAATGTATATCCTATTTAAATTGTCCCCATTAGGCTGTTCTACGGTATTTCAAACTGTCCTCATCATTATCTAAAGTCATCTTTGTGCCCAGGCCTAATAGAGCTCTTGCTTAACCCTATGGTGGTAATTGGCTCAATATTATGAGGTCATAGTGTAGTGTTATCAGTCTAGCCCTAAAAGATCGCAATCAGCCTAATTTTCAAGTTATCTGCAAAGAATGTGCCCAAGCTATATTTGCACACATTAACCTTCTTAGATTCAGAACATGCAAATATAGTTTCTGCATATTCATTGTGAATATCCTGATAAGCGCACTGGTGGGGATGGGGGAGGCCTCAGGCCCGGGTTGAGCACCACTGTTTCAGTATGAAGAGTTTGCAGTGGTACCAACCTAACTGCAACACCCCAGAATGGGTCATTTTATAACAGCTTTCAATGCAAGCTCTTGCACACAAATTCTCTTTGAAAATTATCCAAAATAATGCACATTAACTCACCCACACAACGTCACAGCTGCTGTTTGCAGGGCATGACTGGTGCAGGTCAAGTTACATGCATACTTTTTAAAGTCAAAAGTATGCATGTAAATAACAACTCTGCCCTCCACTCCCCACCCCCCCCCCCCCGAAACGCTTATCTTTTGTGTGCATAGAAGTATGCACATAAATGGTATTGAAAATAACCCCCAAAGTGATTAGAAACAGAGAACATAATTCCCCATTATAATCCAATCTTGGTTTTTGTAAAACTCATCCTAGTGCATTCTGTTGGACCACAAGCATTTGATTATGTTGAGATGAGAGTTAGAAAACCAAGACAGATCATCTTATATGGCGTTTGGATGATAGCAATCATAGAGTATTGCATTTTTTCGTAGCCTTGCAAGTGATTTCCTTTAATGCTAGGCAGCTGCATTCATCCATTGCCATGATTTCAACCTTTCCGTAATCGATTACTATAGCAAAACAGTACAACAAGCGCTTTCTTACCCTATGTCTTACCCTCATATGTGCCTTCTTCAGATCTTAAGCACTGTGACAACATCACCTGCAATGCATTATGAGATTTATGGAGCTGCTGCCTTTTCACTGATCTCTGTATGTTAAACTTTCAATCAAACAAATTCTGAGAACATTATGAAAATGCCAGAGATCTTACAACAGAGGATAGGATTTTTGTGGTTTGGAGGCAATGGTACCTTTCTTTTAATGCAGTGAATTATTTGGGGCTTTATAATATTAGGGAACCCATATGATAATACCCAGCAAATGGAAGAAAATTAGGAACAGCAAGATTATATCCTAACCAAGACCTCCATCTGTCCCCTTTTATTCTTCGTTGTCCCATGCTGTAGTGGTGGCATCCATTCTGCATGGGATATTGCAAAACTACTACCTACTACCATTACTACTTAACATTTCAATAGCGCTACACAACATATGCAGCGCTGTGGAGTCGATGGCAGTTTCAGCGTGTGGAGAAGAGTTTTTCAGATTCCCAGGGTGCTGTGTGTTCATCATGTGGAGTGCAGTGCAATAGCCCACATGATGCTGCCACACAGCTGATACTGGTGAAAAAATCCCTTCATGAACCTTTGGCTATCAACTCTGGTAGGTGTGTATGTCATATGATGCATGGAGTATCCTTAACTCAGAATGGTGCTTCTCATTTACTGAAGAATAGTTCATCTGTATAAACATTGCATCTCCTCCTGCTTTTAAAATTGCAAGGACTCTCTGTCCCATTTCCCAAGCAAATACTATAGATGAAATAAAAATTCCCCAACAAACCAGAAGCAAGATTTAATTTAAAAAAATTATTCAAACTGAAATGTGAATGAAAGTAATGCATTCACTTTGCTTTGTTAAATTTACCAAATGCTAACTGTAGTGAGCAGCGAGCTGCATTAGTAACAGATAGTGTCTGCTGTCTTGTACATGCATCTCTTTCCCTTCAGCTGTTAGTCCTCGTGAAAGAGTGATTTTCTTTTGCACCAATTCTCAAAGCGAAAGCACACATCTATGTTGGAAACGCGTGTCATGTCACTGTGTTGGATTGTATTGAGTTAGCTGGTACTGAACTGTTTTGAGCTACTAGTGTGTCTGTACTGCTCTGTGTACGTACTTGTTTCCTGTTTCTGTGTGGGTCGTTGGTTGCCTACAGCTCCATTTTACCTTGTCAGTAAAAGTAGTGCAGTCCTGCTCTTGCAAAGAAGAAATTTCCCTGGCTTGTTTGCTTTTCCCTTAGAAGTCATTCTCCTGTCTAAACTAACTTGTTGTGCCTAAAGCTCTAACAAAAAAAATTAGTTACAGGCCCATGCAATGCAAAAGAAGATAAAGAGAGCAGTTAAAGATATCTCATAGCTGGAGCAGAGTGAGATAAGTTCCCAAACAAAAGAAAAAACAGTAAGAAAATCTAGGTAAGCAAACTGCAGAGAGAAACCCTAGAAAGGAGTTTTTTGGGGAACTGCAGAGATAACTTGTTAAACAGCAGCCTGTCTAGAAAGAAAAATTTCTGTGAGCAAAGGTGAAAGTAACTAAAAAAAAGGTCTGAAAATTGTTCAAGTCGTATTGAAATTCCAGCAGTTATCCAACTTGAAGATTTAAGATGATTATTCAAAAAACTAAGAGACTTTGGACAGCCATAGAATCTGATCTACCTGATACAATAATGATGCAGAAAGTAAAAAATGCCTGGAAGAAAAATGATCAGGATGCCATGAATATAATTGTCCAGACATTAAAGCCCCAATTTTAAAAAGCCTGAGCACTTAAAATCTGGGGGATATGCTTGTGGCCGGGCCATGCATGCGATGAGAACATTTTAGAAACTGCTCAGCCACACCATATCTCCCGGTGCGCGCAGAAGTGCTGGGCCATCGAAAAGGGGTGGGCTGGGGTGAGGGGAAGGGCTGGGGCTGACCGGGACAGTGGCCATTAGGTCCTGTTCCGGGGAAGCACACGCTGGCAGCCAGCAAGCATGACAAAGTTACTTCTGCTCGGAAGGAGCAGTAAGTAATAAAACAAATTTGGACTAGCTAGGTAGGGGTTAGGGGTTGGGGAGGAGAGAGGAAAAGGTAGGAAGGGTAGTTAGGGGGATAGGGAAGTTCCCTCCCAGTCTGCTCCTTAATTGGGAGGGAACTGGAAAAACCCCATTCGCATCGCCACACATATTTTTTTAAAATCCCCCCCAACGCACGCATGTTATAAAATAGCCGCATCCATGTGCGCGTGCTGGGAACCACGCGCACATGGACGCCTGTGCGCATTTTCGAAAATTGACCCTAACGCCCTTTAAAAATAAGTTGTGTTCATTTTCACCAAAAAGTCTTGTACCCCATGGTTTGACATCAGTACTTTTTATAATGCCATTTATTGTTATCAAATGTAGCATTAACTTTTTGTGCATTACACCTTGTTTTTTGATAACATTTTGATGATGGATTGTGTATGCATCTGGTTTTAGAACCAGAATATGGCAAAACTCATCTGGCAACATTTAAAACAGGCAAATAGAGAATGTATACTTGAAGAGAACCTGAACCTTTAGCATGAGATAAATACTGTCAAGTGGAAGAAAAAAGAATCTGTTACTACATATATGCAACATGCGGAATCATTAGCTAAATAACTCGAAACCCTAGGAGATTCAATTGAGGAGGCAGAAGTTGTATCACTAGAAATTCAAAGACTCCCTCAAGCATATTATGGAGTGGCCAAAAGTTTTGATGTGTGCAATATGTCTGAGCTGACTTCAGAAAAAGTCTATCATGCACTTTTACAAGAAAAAGAATGCCAGAAAAAGAATCTGCCAGATACTGAATCAGCATATAATGCATGCAGAGTTTGGAGAAACTTTAGAGAAAATGACAGGCAGAAAGTAAAATGCTATCACTGCAAGACATTTGGACATTTTACAAGAAATTGCTATTTTTCATCCCTGGGAAATAAAAATCTTCAAAATGCAAAAGGGACTAAATATTTTTCTAGCAATAAGAGGAATCAAAGAAAAATAAGCAGAAAGCAAAAATAGCCAAAAGGTCCTCTAATGATGACAACATTACTGAATCTTCTAAGAAGCAATATGCGTTATATATAAATACAAACCATATAGATCTAGAGACAGTTCACAACAACAATCTCATATCAGTTTTCAAATTAACAGATGCTAGCTTGAAAGTGATTTTTGACACAGAGAATGCATCAAAAGACTGTGGCATTTATTGGATGAATGCAAAGTCAATATCAGTTACTGGATATGAAAATATTGCATAAGCAACTAATGGCAAGTTGTGGCAAGAACATCTTGTATATTTTTTATTTATTTTTTTTATTTCCAGAGTTTTACATACCATGCAGGTGACAAACCTGATCAGAGCGATGTACAATTTAAAATAATAATCAATATATAACATACATAACATATAACATTATTTTTTATGTAAACTATTCATTGTTTTAGATTTTTATTTTTACTATATATTTTTGTAATTTTGAGCTTTTATAATTTGATAATCTTTGTTCTTTTAAATTTAAATCTTTATTTACATTTGTTTTTTATTTAGTTATGTAAACCGTTTTGATTAAACACTGTTTGTAAAGACTGTATACAAACACTTTTAAATAAAATAAATAAATAATACAAATCAAAACACATTTTAAAACAATCCAACATTTCCTAACAATGCCAGGATACCCAATCAGTGAATGAAAATAGGAAAATAAAAGGTATTTACTTGAAGATAGGAGTTCTAGATACGTGTGAAGATTGCACCAAAGATAAACATTCAAGAAAAACATTTAAGGCAATTTCCGAGGAATCAAGGAAAAACCCATTGGAGCTAATGCACATGGATTTATGAAGATCCATGCCAGTGAATTCTATTGGTGGTAGCCGGTAGATTTATTTGTCATTGTATATAATCAAAGTGGGCTGTTGAATGTCCTTTTTCCTTAAGTACAAAGATGCAGTCCCAAAGTTTTTCACTGACTACGTATAATACTCAGAACACTAAAAAGGCAAGAAGCTGAAATGAGTCCATAAAAACAGTGGAAGTGAGCTTATCATAGATAAACTGAGAGTTTCATGAAGGAGTATGGCATTCATCATGAGAAGGCAGTTCCACATTCAACATCCCAAAATGCAATTGAAGAATGTGCTAATCGAATACCATTAAAAGCAGCAAGAAAATGCTGATAAGATCTGGACTATAAGTCAAGTTTTGGGCTGAAGCAGTAAATACTGCTGCTTATATAAGAAAACCATTGTAACAATAAGTTACTGAAAGAAAAATCATCAGAAGAAGCATGGATAGGCAAGAAGCAATCTGTAGGCTGCTTCAAAGCATTTGGATAACTCATAAATGCTTGGATTCCCCAGCAATATTGGATGAAGTTAGATGCTAAGAGCCAACCTATAATTTTTGTTGGTTATTGTGAAAACAGGAAAGGAGGATCGCAAAATGAGGAGGATTCTGACAAGCAAAGATCCAAAGTTTCTTGAGTCAGGAAAAGAAGCTATAAAGCTATTAAACAACAGATGGTGAGCTTATCGACTTGCTCATAGAGCAATATACTTAGCTTTATAAATAATGAAGAAAAAGCCGGTTAACTACAATTTTGGAAGAACTTGGATTTAACAAATACTGTAGAAACCCAGTTGTCCTAAAAACTGACAGCCAATCCATAATGAAATTGGCGGAGAGTACAACTGCACATCAGTGAACAAAATAAATTGATATTAAATATTTATTGATTAGGGATGAAGTGAAATAGTGAAATTTCAGCTGAGCTGTGTTCCAACAGAAAAGAAGTTGCCTACAGCTCCTTTTTACCTTGTCAGTAAAAGTAGTGCTGTTTTACTGCTCTTGGAAAGAAGAAACCTTCCTGGCTTGTTTGCTTTTCCTTAGAAGTCATTCTCTTGACTAACTCTCTTGTGCCAGAAAGCTCTTAACATTGTACATTCTCTTTGCTTGAAAAGTACACGAATGGAGTTGAAAATGCAATCTACACGTGCACTTATTTTGCCTCCTGGAAGGCCTCCTCTTAATGTGGCCAAAAAGCACATGCAGACTTTTAACCGTATTGAGGAGGGCAGCTTTCAGACAGCTAAGTGACGCAGCTGAAATTCTTTTTTACCAGGGGAAATCTGGTAAAAAATTGGCCTCTTATCTTGCAGAATTAGTTCATAAGAGGGAATAATTTTGGATCTCAGCATCCATTTCTTTTCTTCCCAAAAATCCTTTCAAACATGTTAACATGTTTTGTCTAAATGACCTCTGAGCCTTAGGCCTAGATTTTCTAAGACACCGCGGCGGCGTGAATCGCGCAGTACAGGGGGGGCGAAACGAGGGGCGGGCCTGCGGAAGCCAGCAGCGATCGCACCTCTGCGGTGCGATCGCTGCCGGCTTTCACACCCAATAGCGCCATCATAAAAGGTGGTGCTCTTGGACGTGAAATAGGCAGTGAAAAGGCTCCTTACCTTTTCGCTGTCCGCCATGTCTTTGCGGTGTCAGCCCCGCTGCCGCCATGACTCCTCCTGTTCCGGTCTTGACGCCGTCCCTTTTTAGTGATCGCACGCGAAAAGTCCCTTTTCGCGTGCGATCGCTTTGAAAAATGATCCCCTTAGAAAAATATGGTAAGTAGAGAGTTTGGTGCGAGAACTCTGTATGGCCACATCACTAGAGCCCGTTCATTAGTAGTGAGACGCGTGCTTTCTCCTAACAGGAAATACTCGCTGCTTGCTTTCTTCTCTTCCAGGGTGATTACTTCTGATGTGGAAGTTTTAGAGATGGAGACAGTTTGAAAAAAAATCCCCAAACACCTTTAGTTGGTGGGGATAGGGAAGAGAGAGGGAGAGGCTGCCTCTGTCTGTATATGTACCTCTAGTATTTGGTTATAAAATCCTGAATCCATAAGCCTTAGACATCTCTGCACAGTGAATTTCTAAATTCACCCCTCTGCCTTGGTACAGGAAACGAAGGCGACACTTCCACAGAGTAACTGTAGCCTCGGTCATCAGGGGCCTGGCTGAGCTTCTCCTATCCTGCCATATTGCCTATATGGATTTGTAGTTATGAAGACATTTCCCATTCTCTCCATAGCTGTACTTTTCTTAAATAACAGATTGCTTTTTATTGTGAAGAAAATTTGAGCTACAGAGATCAACTATGTGCATATAGTTAAAGGGACGAGAAGTATGTGAAGAATAAAATTAAGACTGGTAGTCCTGCTTTTGCCAGGGAAATCATTTTAATATTGCGCTGTCTCTGCGCTTCTCTCCTCTTGTCAAGCTGCTGTAAGGTCATTCAGAGATAGTTTTCTATGCATTTTTCAAGTGCTATAGTGGGATATCTTTTGGATAAATAGTGCTACATACAATGAGATTATTATGCTTATTCTCAGTAGTAATAAATGTGTATGGTCACCCCATCTGATGTATACTGTATGGTGCACAGTTTCAGGTTAGACAATCAAAGACTGTAAGGATCAGCAATCCCCAGATCATATACAATGAAGAAAAATCAAATAGGGCAGAAAGATTTGCTAAATTAATTTATGACATGTAATTAGATTTAAAAGAAATACAATATTCAGTGAATTCCTATACCAAGACCAATGGAATATGTTCTAAACGAATATACCCCACCAGCATATACCTAGATGAACTTGTAGATTTTTGTTGTATTCTGTCGGAGCAGATATTTTATTGCTTTTGTAATGGGAATTCACCAGTTGCTGTATTTATTGGATTTAAATCCATTATATGTTGTCATAAATTGATTTAGCCTGCCTTTCTCCCCAGATGCTTTGATTGTTTTGTAGAGTCAATGACATTTCAATCTTACAGTTTCTTTTTTTATTTAATCAGCATGTCCTTCACTTATTTACTTATTTACATATTACCTATTTACTTATCTTTGTTAGTGATACTGCAGAGAAGTTAGAGGGAAAGGTTTGCCTTTTTGCGATTTAACACTAAGATCTGCCACGGAGTGAACACTCCTGAAGGACTAGACAGAATGAAAAGTGGTCTGGTACTTGGCAGTTAAAATTCAGTCCCTGAAAGTGTCGAGTCGTGCATTTGGGTTGCTGAAATTAATGGGAGTGGCATGCAGCGGATGGTGAAGAACTGGTGTGCCCTGAAGGAGAAGGGTCCTTGGTGTGACAGTGCCTGACGATCTCAAGGAAGCAGAGCAGGGTGATAAGGTGGTGGCCAGAGCCAGGAGGATGCTTGAATGCACAGAGAAAGACATAACCAGCAGGAAAAAAAAAAAAGAGAGGTGATAACGCCTCTTTACAGGTTGTTGGTGAGGCCTCACCTGGAGCACTGTATTCAGTTTTGGAGGCTGATAGAGAAAGACTAAAGATGGTCCAGAGAAGGGTAACCGAAATGGTGCAGAGTTTGTACCAAAAGCCCTATAAAATGAGAGTGAAAGAACTTAATATGTATTCTTGGGGGGGGGGGGGGGGGGAGGATAAAAACATTTAAATACCTGAAAGGTATTCATACACAGGAAGTCAAGCTTTTTCAATGGAAAGGAAGCTGTAGAGCTAGGAGTCATAATTTGAAGCATAAGAACATGCCATACTGGGTCAGACCAAGGGTCCATCAAGCCCAGCATCCTGTTTCCAACAGTGGCCAATCCAGGCCATAAGAACCTGGCAAGTACCCAAAAACTAAGTCTATTCCATGTTACTGTTGCTAGTAATAGCAGTGGCTATTTTCTAAGTCAACTTAATTAATAGCAGGTAATGGACTTCTCCTCCAAGAACTTATCCAATCCTTTTTTAAACACAGCTATACTAACTGCATTAACCACATCTTCTGGCAACAAATTCCAGAGTTTAATTGAGCATTGAGTGAAGAAGAACTTTCTCTGAGTAGTTTTAAATGTGCCACATGCTAACTTCATGGAGTGCCCCCTAGTCTTTCTATTATCCGAAAGAGTAAATAACCGATTCACATCTACCTGTTCTAGACCTCTCATGATTTTAAACACCTCTATCATATCCCCCCTCAGCCGTCTCTTCTCCAAGCTGAAAAGTCCTAACCTCTTTAGTCTTTCCTCATAGGGGAGCTGTTCCATTCCCTTTATCATTTTGGTCGCCCTTCTCTGTACCTTCTCCATCGTAATTATATCTTTTTTGAGATGCGGCGACCAGAATTGTACACAGTATTCAAGGTGCGGTCTCACCATGGAGCGATACAGAGGCATTATGACATTTTCCGTTTTATTCACCATTCCTTCTCTAATAATTCCCAACATTCTGTTTGCTTTTTTGATTGACGCAGCACACTGAACTGACGATTTCAATGTGTTATCCACTATGACGCCTAGATCTCTTTCTTGGGTAGTAGCACCTAATATGGAACCTAACATTGTGTAACTATAGCATGGGTTATGTTTCCCTATATGCATCACCTTGCACTTCTCCACATTAAATTTCATCTGCCATTTGGATGCCCAATTTTCCAGCCTCACAAGTTCTTCCTGCAATTTATCACAATCTGCTTGTGATTTAACTACTCTGAACAATTTTGTATCATCTGCAAATTTGATTACCTCGCTTGTCGTATTTCTTTCCAGATCATTTATAAATATATTGAAAAGTAAGGGTCCCAATACAGATCCCAAGGAAGTAGATTCAGGACCATTGTCAGGAGGTATTTTTTCACAGAGAAGGGTGGTGGATGCTTGGAATGCCTTCCTGGAGGAGGTGGTGATGACAAAGACATTGACAGACTTTAAAAAAAGCATGGGATAAACACAGAGGATCCCTAGTGGCAAGAGAATGGTAATGAAGCATTGGGCAACCTTCACGGAGCAACATTTGAAGCCCGGGGCAGTAGTGTTATGGCTGCATTTTGCGTCCTGGAAGACATGGGGTAACCTGCATGATGCAGCATTTGCAACCTTGAAAGGGGCAGAATGAGATTGGAGGTTGGGATCCATGTGGGAATGTGATCTGCGTTGAGTAGATGTGCATAAAATCATTTATGGGCATTCTAGATGGGCCTTTTTTTGTCTTTATCGGATGTCATTTACTGTGTTTAAGATGTTTGTGCAAACCTATTTATATGGCATGTGAATTAACCGGTTTATCTTAAAGAGTTGGTGCAGTTGTTTTGCGTGACCTTTCAATGTATTTGGCATGAATTATCTTCTTTTCCATTAGCAATTGCTTGAGAGAGCATGAAACCAGCTGGTCTTTACCTGAGAATGGATAAGTTATCTCCCTCCCTCCCCATGTACTAACCATTATTAACACTGACATGGTAATCCATCTTAACTAGCGGTTTTGACACCGGCGGTACATTGAGCTTTAACACCCATTGTACCAAACTAATGATATGAAAAATGTGACTCTGTTATCATGACCGCATTAGAGACAGAGCAGCCATGGTAGCACTACCTCGCTCTGCATATTAGGTTTCCTTATGCTAACAGGGCAGGGAAACCACCCCCACCTCCTGAAAAATATAGGCTTCCAGTGCCCCGCTCTTCTCCTCTCCCCTCCTCCTAGAACAAAGATAGGAATACTCCCCAGATCCTCCCTCTCCTTATAGCTTCCAGTGGGCCCCAGAATAGTCACAGGTTGGAGTGATCCAGTTTCTCTCCTGCTGGCACCAAGTCCAAAAAGGCACCATAGAGTGGTAAACGCAGACCCCTCCCCTCTCTGTGCAGGTCAGTCTGACAGTGGCACTATTTTGGATTTAGTGCAGTGGCCAACAGGAGAGAAACTGGCTCCTTCCTCCCCATGAAATTTCAGGTTCATGTTGGGGTGGAAGACGGCTGCCGGCCTGGAGGCCATCTTTGTTCCAGGGAGGAAGATTTTTTTGTGGTGGACCCAGAACCACCACAAAAAGTTTGGCATGCTGGGCCCGGAGGCCATGAATTAACTGTTCGGGGGAAACAAGGGGTCTGGTATCATACGTTAACGCAGGCCACCAACAAGAAAGTTAAGTGCAGCTCCTGAATTGCCTTAAATGTCCCTCATTAACCATTTTAGATATACTATCCAGAGTCAATATCGAATGAGCCTATTAGAATAAATGATGTGTTTTCTATTTGTATGTATATTAGCATTACCATTGGGGAATGGATACTAATGCTAATGTGCATGCAATTAGCACACATTTCCATGCATCATACATGGGTATTATCTAACACATGCGTTAAAGGGCATTAATGTTAATGACAATTAGTACATAGACCCTTATGGAGGTCATTTTCAAAGGAATTACTAATGTAATTGTAACATACTATCATAGCAACTTTAAAAAGCCATTTATGTGCACAAAGTGCACTTATACATGATTATCCTATGGACAATTCAATGGCATATATTGTAGCAATTTTCAAAAGCCCACTTACACAGGTAAAGTGAATTTACATGTGTAAAAAACAATTTTAAGCGTGTAAATGCTTTTTAAAATCAGGCCTTTAATGTTCAAATAATATTTTGTTGAAAGAAATGCCACGAGGGTATTTGTTGATTTGCTTTGTTCTCTGTTTTTCCAGGTTTTGAGGGTTGTTCCATGGTGCCTACAATCTATCCACTAGAAACGCTCCATAATGCTCTGTCCCTCAGACAGGTCAATGAGTTCCTGACTGCTGTGTGCAAGAGCTGTGTTGACTCGCACTCTCATTCCAGAGGATCCACAGGTATCTGTAGGGATACATAAGGAATCTACAGAAGTAGATGAGAAGTAGTATTTAGAACATGGAATGGTCCATGTTGAAATGTTCAAGCATGAAACACTGGATATCTATGTTTTTCATGGTCTTGAACATATGTGAACACCTCTTTTTCAAATAAAACAGGTCCAGTTTATCATTTCTACCTTCTTCAGTAAGCTTCTTCTGGTTTCCCATTCTTTTGTCTTTCATTGTGATATAACTGCTATGACTGTTTACTGCTACTGAATGCTTGCAGTCCCTTGGAAGACTTGGTTTTGTCTAAGACAGCGTATATCTTTATTCTAGACTCTGGCAAATGTTTTCCTGCATGCTCTTTTAATTCTTAACCTGTATAACATATGCCTAACTGCAGTACGATACTCAATATACGCACACAGGCCCAGGCAGTATACTGCGGTATTGCAGCATGATGGTGCCAGTTGTGTAGGGCTTCGGACACCGAAGGTTCATGAATGAGACTAGAAAACAGAAATTTGGAAGAAAGATAGACACTGAAAGATAGTAGAAGAGGAGAGAGTAGTAAAAAGGAAGATGAGGCTTTCACTTTACATATGCTGATTTACAGCCAGGAACATACCTGGGAAGGATTTACAGAAAGAGTTAGAGAAGTAGTTGGTTAAAAGGTAAGCATTCCTAGTTTGATAAAGATGTCATAGACCATAAGATGTAGCCCAGACCACACAAGCAGATGCATGTTTCTGCGTCCTGTGCAGCCTTGCATGATTTGGGGAATCCATAATATGTGCTCCTGATGTAGGTGTGTGAGTCAGGTTCTCCAGGTATGTAATTTCATGAGATAAACCCTGAAGAGACAGGTTAATAAATATCTGTAAATTCTGGAGGTAGATCTCTGGAGACAGAGTATAGGGAAGAGTTGGATTTAAATTTTTTCTAGGATGCTTTATCAGTAATTAGTAGCAGCTGACATAATCAATATTTTTCTTAACTCTTTTACCCACCATTACATAGGTTGAAGTTGAAAATGTTATCTCCGTGTTAGTTATTTAGTGCTGCGCCTTACCTGTTCTCTCTTTTTCCCCCCACACAATCAAAGTCACTGTCCAGTAAACCCCATAAGCCTTGGTCGAGAAGTCTGAACCTCACAGATATGCTTCTTGTGTGCTTACGCATTTCTTAATCTCTCTTGGCTTCTGCTGTTTGTTCTTCATATGCAAGCTATGTATGACGCCATGGCTGCCAGACAGACAGCAGGTGAAAACTTCATACCCCAGAGAATCCTCTCTTCCTCTTCTCTACCATTGCGTCAGCGCTCAGAAAAGCCACCCTGGTGTAAGTTTTCCCCCTGTGCTATTTCTTCCTCTTCAGATATACGACATTACGTTCTTTATTGTAAATTTTGATCTGTAGTGGAAATTTTAGGATTGCTCACTTGTTACATTTGGGATTACTTTCTGGATTAATTCATTAAAAATACATTTGTATGACACACAGACACATACAGCACTATTAATTAACTTTAGAGTTCTTAGCATCCACAAATCGCTCTTCTTCAGTTGCAACTCACAGACCATGAAATTTCCTGCTGTCTTTTGCTAAATATTGTTGCCTTTATTCACTTTAAAGGAAGACTGAAATATCCCTTACTGAATACATGAACTACACCATAAATATCCATGTGTTACTGCAACATTTACTGCATTATTTTGCTTCACCCAGAAGGCTTATGGAGAAATTCAAAACTTCTGGTTGATTTGATACAGGATGTGCTAGCAAGTAATTTGGCATCACAACAAACATTGATAGATACTACGATACCTTCAAGCTCCCTTTATGGCAGGGGTGGTCAACGCTGGTCCTCAAGAGCCTTAAGCAGGTCTGATTATCAGGATATGAATATGCATGAGGTATGCATTGTCTCCATTGTATGCAAATCTCTCCCATGATTATTCACTGTGGATGTCCTGAAACCAGACTCGTTTTATGGCTCTTGAGGACCAGAGTTGGCCACTCTTGCTATATAGGCTAAGAGATGCACTAAGTGAGGACATTCTCTGCCAGACAGCTTTAGGGAGACCGAGAATCGTATTTTCCATGACCTAGCTCCCCTTGGTTGAAGCAGTTTGAATTTGGGGGACCCCGCTTCACTTTCCAGGATGAAGGGGCAATATTGTGTGTGGTTTTCCATTCTTTCTTTATCAAAACATGAAATCTTAGTCCATAGTAACAACCAAACAAAATCCCGGCACAGTTCATCTAGAGAAATTCATTCCCAGAGACGTGCAGTCTCTAAGAATAGTCCTGAGATTGTGGCGTACTATATATTTTAACTGTCATGATGCATTGTTCTGCCCCTCATTCCCACTTCTCTCCTTCCATTACCTAATAAGGATTCTGAACCACTTTATATAACAGTACATTTCTATTCAGAAAGCCTTAGAATGGCTGGTTTATCTGACTAAAGTTAGTGGGATAGATGCCCCATTCAATATCCCCAAATAAAGATACCCAGCTGCCTTTAGCTGAATTCCTTTAATCCTAACTGGATATCTTTGGAATGTCGCCAGTTAGGTGAAACTTAATCCGGCAAGATATAAGAATAGAGCTGGTTAAGTGGCACATTGGAGGGAAGAAAAAGGAAGTGAGGCGTGGGTTTGTTGTCCGATTCCCATACCCCACTTAACCCCCCGCTCAATGTAATAAAAAAACGTGCCCTGCCAGGCCGAGCCCCCCATTCCCCTCCAGGTAGACTTGGTGGCATGGTCGCTCAGCACTATGGGATCAGCAAAAAAAATGAGAAATCACTGCTCCTTCCTCCCTCACCCTCCTACCCTAAGCCTAGCCCTCCCCTTCTTCCTTCATTTTTGCTGAATGGGGAGGGGGGGGGACTTGGTCTGACAGGGCTCGGTTTTTATACATTGAACGGGGGGGGGGGGGGGGTGGATTTGGGAAATGGGCCACAGGCCTGCTCATCACTTCAATTTTTTTTTTCTCAGTGACCCCATTAACTTGGCCAGATAACTTTAGGACTGCTCTGAGGCCGGAGACAGCTGAAATCATCTCAGCTATCCCAATAACTCAGATCCACCCAGAACGCCCCTTTTTTATCTGTCTAAATTTTAGCCGGATAATGACTTGTCCGGCTAAAATGTAGCCACAGAAGTGCCCTAGATATTCCAGAGCAGGCCTTTAGCCCGATAACTCACAAATTATCCAGCTGAATGCCTTTAATGTGGCCCTCTTGGTCTGTATAAATTATTAATTGGTGTTTTTTCGTTTTCCTTACAGACAGCAGTGGTCCATCAAGTACTGTATCAAGTGCTGGCCCTTCTTCACCCACCTCCACGGACAATTCAAGTCGTTTCAACTTCACTGAGAAGGCTTCCTTTAGCCCCCAGTCGAGCGAAGATCATCAAAGCAAATTCTCTGTGGAGGAGACGCTTCCTGATCAACAGCTGCCTGAATCAACTCTACGGGAGAAGCAGCCAGCCAAGGAGACAGGACTTTCGAGGCAGCAGTTTCCCGGCCTGCAGTCCGCTGAAGAACTATCTCTTCTGGGCCAGGAAATGCCCGCTGAAACAAGCCTACCATGTCAGCAGCTGCCCGGTGAGACAGCAATTCCCGACCGGGCGACTTTTCTGAGTCAGCAGCCATCTAGCAGGGATGCTCTGCACGAGCAGACTCTTACAGACGAAGCAGTTCCACAGGCCGAGGCAGCCTTTCTAAACCTGAAGCAGGGCACCGAGACAGATTTTCCAGGAGAGGGAACACCTCCAGACGAACAGCTGTATGGCGAAGCAGCTCTCGAAGGCCCACACTCCCCTGATGAGCTAACTCTTCAGGATCATGGGTCATCCTTAGAGGCCACCCTTTTGGACCAGCAAAGCCCCAGTGAGGCAGCTGTGCAGGAGTTAACTCTTCAGGAGCTAACACTACAATTATCTAATGAGCAGACGGCGTAGAACTGTCAGCTGCCCAGCTTCCAAATTATTTTAGGAATTTTTGGTGTTCACTCAACCAGCAGAGTCTCCAGGACTAGTACCCAGCCATTTAGCAAATGTTGTAGAGCCAGCAAACCTTCAGTCAACAGCCTTTTTATCAGTAGACCCTGGGGAACTAATAGCCTTTCAACAAATAGATGCTGCAAGACATGGAATTTCCATGAAGGTGCTGCTGGACCAGAGGACTCCATCCAACCGATGTGGTAGAATCACCAGCACTCTATTCAACAGATGCGGCCGAGTCTGCAGCCCTGTTCCATTCAGCGAATGCTACAGAACCAGTGGTCCTCCAGTTAACATGTGCAGGAGAACTAACAGGCACCCTGTAAGCAGAACCTTTAAAATCAGCGCCTGCCCACTCAGTGGGCTGTTTAGAGCAAGCAACGGTTCATTTTACTGATTCTGTGGAGTTGGCAGGCAAAAAGCAGATTCCAGTGGCTTTTGAGATGACAAGCAGGACAGTAACTGGTGCATCTTCTAAATTGTAGGCCACCTAAGATAGAAAACGTCTATATCGCTGCCTGATCTGCTCACCCAAAGGGTGCAGAACTTCAGGAGTTTCTGTTGAGAAACGGAAAAAAGTGAGGACATTGGCACAGTTAGAACAGTCTCTCCTTTTAGTTCAGCTCAGTGAAAGTGATGCAGTTCTTAAGAATAATAACGTTTTGTTTCTAGTGATTCAGAAGGGAAAAGGGGGTTTCTAAGATAAAGTTAAAGAGTAGCAAGGGGAGGACTTAAGTCTTAGCTGCAAATTGATAACTCTTGATCCCGTGAGTAAATGGTGGAAAAGAGCAGGACAGTGCCGCTCCTGATTATTACAAATGCGAAAAGGACACGGTTTTAGTGACTTTTTTTATTTTCTCATGTGGGAAAAAGTTGTATAACCAAAGTTTTGCTTAAAAACACACCAGTTCACACTGCCATCCCTTTATTGGTTTAAAAGGGAAAGGGGATGCTATGATTCCCATGGGTCTAAAATAGGAAAAATGTGGGGTTTTTTTGAAGGCACAGGTCTAAATGACCTTTCTGTAACAGCATATGAAGAACAAAATGAACTGAACAGGCACACTAGCGTTTGCTGTGGTCAAGTCAAATACTGGGGGCTGTGTGGAGGACAAGACCAGTATAATGGGTTTAAAAAAAAATCCCTAACAAGGTGCATGAAATGCAAACTGGGGGCCGCTGTTCTGAAACTACTGAATTCTCTTTTTGGTTTGTGTGTGGCACTAGAAGTGGAAGAACTTGTCTGCATTTAGACAAACTTCTGCGGGTGCGTTCCTTGGTTGACGTGGCAACTCCTTTCACCTCCAGCCGTCGCCTGGCAGGAGATCGCTTCAGCAAGGTCTCAGCAGAGCTGGACTTACTCGTCTAGCATTCCAGCTTCTGGTTTTTCCCTCATAAACTGGACCATAGCAAAGAGGCTCTCTGGTCTGCGCAACCGCAAACAGTGTTCTTCTTAAATAGAAACATGAATACTGTACTGTTACCAGAACTCTCCCTTTCCTTCAGCTGCAACTCCCAAATCAAGACGCGTCCTGCTGTGTTTGCGAAAAGCCCTGGGTGTTTTGGAACTGCCTTGCACTTGGTTCATGAGGTCCGTGAAGTGCACGGGTGGCCAACTCCAGTTCTCAAGAGCCACAAACAGGCCTGGTGTTCAGGATATCCACACACAATGACTGCACATGAGGTAGATTTGTATGCTGTGCCTCCATTGTATGCAAATCTATCTCCAGCATATTATTGTGGATATCCTGAAAACTTAGAAATGATGGCAGCTTGCGGGTCTGCCCAGCAAGCTTATGGTAGCATCAGCCATGCCATAAGGTGTCCCCTATAATGGTAACATCAGGGGATGGCATCTACCGTGACATACAAGTTACCCCCATACTTAGTTTCCCAAACCATTAAAGTCAGGTCCCTTGTTGGTTATTGTCTGAGTCCAATTCCCCATTATCTCTTATCTCTTGCCATTGAAGCAGACAGCAATGTTGGAGTTGCATCACAAGTATCAGGCTTATTGGTTAAGAGTAGTAACAATCGCATCAGCAAGTTACCCCCATGCTTATTTGTTTTCCCAGACCATAAAATTCAGTGTCCCTGTTGGTTGCTGTCCAGAACTAATTCCCCTTTTCCTCTTTTCCCTGCCATTAAAGCAGAGAGAAATGAGTTGCATCAACAGTATGAAGGCTTATTGGTTAAGGGTAGTAACCGCCACACCAACAAGTTACCCCCATGCGCTCTTTTCCTCATTTCCATCATCTAGCCTTTAGGGATCCACAGTGTTTATCCCATGCCCCTTTGAAATCTTTCACCGTTTTTGTTTTCACCACCTCCTCTGGAAGGGCATTCCAGGCAACCAACCTCTCTGTGAAGAAATATTTCCTGGTGTTGGTTCTGAGTCATCCTCCCTGGAGTTTCATTTCATGACCCCTAGTTCTACTGATTTCTTTCCAACAGAGAAGATTTGTCGATTGTGCATCATTAAGACCTTTCAGGTATCTAAAGGTCTGTATCATATCTCCCCTGCACCTCCTCTCTTCCAGGGTAATCATATTTAGGTCCTTCAACCTCTCCGCATAAGTCATTTGATGGAGTCTCCCCACCATTTTTGTTGCTCTTCTCTGGACCGCCTCCATCCTGTCTTTGTCCCTTTTGAGATACAATCTCCAGAACTGAACACTGTACTCCAGGTGAGGCATCACCAATGACCTGTACAAGGGGATTATCACCTCCTTTTTCTTACTGGTTATTCTGCTCTCTATGCAGCCCAGCATTCATCTGGCTTTAGCTATAGCCTTGTCACATTGCATTGCCAACTTCAGATCATCAGACACTATCACCTCAAGGTTCCTGTCTTGCTCTTTGCACAACAGTCCTTCACCCCCCCCCCAATCACATACAGCTCTTTTGGATTACCGCACCCCAGATGCATGACTCTACACTTCTTGGCATTGAATCCCAGCTGCCATATCTTTGACCACCATTCAAGCTTCCTTAAATCATATCTCATTCTCTCTACTCCTTCCATCGTGTCCACTGTGTTACAGCTCTTAGTATCATCCGCAAATAGACAAACTTTGCCTTCTATCCCTTCCACAATCTTGCTCACAAAGATGTTGAAGAGGACCAGCCCCAACACCGATCCCTGTGGCACTCCACTTAACACCGCTCTCTCTTCAGAGCAGGTTCCATTTACCATCACACGCTGTCTTCTATCCATCAACCAGTTTGTAATCCACATCACCACCTTGGCGCTCACTCCCAAGCTTCTCATTTTATTCACAAGCCTCCTTTGCAGGACCTCCTATCAAAACCTTTGCTGAAATCCAAGTAGATTACATCAAACGCTCTTCCTAAATCCAGTTCTTTAGTCA
This sequence comes from Rhinatrema bivittatum, assembly GCF_901001135.1. Taxonomy (NCBI): domain Eukaryota; kingdom Metazoa; phylum Chordata; class Amphibia; order Gymnophiona; family Rhinatrematidae; genus Rhinatrema; species Rhinatrema bivittatum. The sequence continues at coordinate 64,575,125 of NC_042627.1, read as the reverse complement.
CCAATCAAAAAAATAAATCTGATTTGTCTGACAGGAGCTTCCCTAAAGAATCCATGCTGCTTTGGGTCCAGCAATCCTCCCGAGTATAGATAATTCACTCCTTCAGCAGAGTCTCCATTACTTTTCCCATCACCTTTTTGTGGCTCATGAGGACTGATCTAATGAGATCTCCTGCCAGGTAACATATGGGGGAGGGGACGGGGAGTTTAAGCTATTTCCATGACTAAAACAATGCTTTAGAATATTGCCCACCTGTGGCCTCTGCGTGCAGACTTTTACTCACAGTAGCGGGAGACATTTCTGGGGTGGAGTAGGGAGCCACTTTTGAATGTATCAAACTGTGCGGGTAGTTCTTGCGCTGAAAAGCACTTGCACAAGTGAACAGATGCACAGATGTGCTTTTCCTGGGCTAATTTTGAAAGTGAAAGTGTGCGCATAATTTCACTTTGAGAAAGAGTGCAAAGTCCGTGGGTAAGAACCTGCAGTCTTTGCACGTATGTGCCCCCATGGGGTGGGCAATAGTTAAATTGCCTGGGAAGCTTGCAGGTCAGCCGAATTTCAAAGGGAGATAGCCTTTGACTGTTCCAGGCCAGCAAACACCTCTGTACTTGGAAGTTGCCAACCTGCAAGATAATTTTCAAATTGAAATGCCGCATGTACTTTCCTTTCCCTGGCCCTCAGGCCCACCCTTTATTCTTGCAGCCAAAGCTTTACCCACTGAGGGGAGGGCAATCTTCATTGCTATCCAAGCACCTCCCTTTGCCAGTCGGCCTCATATAAAACTTACATCAGGGGTAATCACCCCCAGCCTTTGAGGGCCACAGACAGATCCGGGTTTTCAGGATATCCCTAATGAGAGATGTACATGCAGACTGCCTCCATCATATGCATATCTGTCTGATGCATGTTCATTAGAGATATCCTGAAAACCTAAACTGTTTGCGGCCCTGCGGGCTGGGAGTGAATAGCGCTGGCTTACTTTCTTGAGCAGAAGTCATTATTTTTATTTTCAGTAATAGGGAAATGTAGATCATTTTGAGCCTAAGAGAATTTTAAGAGTTGTTAAAAGGTTAACTGCCCTGGAGCCTGTCGTTTATCCACCAGCAATAATATGGGAAGGCATTGATTGCATACAGCAGGACATGTCGGTTCCTGAGGACTGCCTTCCACTCGGGTTTTCAGGATATCCCTAATGAATAGGCAGGAGAGAGATTTGCATACGGCTGATGCAGGATGCATGCAAATCTACCTCATGCATAGCCAGTAGGGTTATCCTGGAAACCCAACCAGTTTGCAGTCCTGAAAGATCAGGATTTGACACCCCTGGATTAGCGTTTAGGACCGCAAGCTTTGTACAGTCTTTCTGGAGACCCATCTGAGGCAATCTTCTAAACAGACGGCAATTTCATCACAACCTGCTTTTAGAATACAGTCCCTGAATTGAATCCGCTTTGAAGTATCAGGAAAGGCAGAATACAAATAAATAATAATAATGTGCACTGAACACTGCCAATAGAACAAAGTTCTATGAACAGGAAGGATTTTATTTACTGAAGCAGAGATGTTGATGGTGTCAATGAAGATTGCTCTATATATTTTCCTAAACCTCTTGGAAATAGATTGCGTTTGCCATATTTAATTAACCTTTGGTATGACTTGAACAATGTTTTCATATTCCTCTTTCATGGAAATTTGCACGGGGTCAGGGTATTCTGACCAGTTTGGAGCTATGAGTAAGATGGGTGCTGAAAGGGAATTGTAATATAGTTAATGATGAAATATAATTATGAGTGAATTCATTTTTCTGCTTTGATATGTATAAAAGAAAAAGGGAAAAATCCTTTGATCATGAAAATGAGGGTGTGGGTTTGTTTTTTTTTTGTTAAAGAAAATCAGATTTCATTTGTACTAAATCAATAAATCTCTATATAATTTATGGATATATGCACATACATAAAATATTTAATTTATATGTGGAAGAGGTTGTCCAGCATGGACCCTGCAGCACTGTGGTTAGAGCAGGGCATGTTTTCTTGCTTCTTTGTGTTAAGTATTGAAGCTTTCCCGCACTCCACCAATTTGCTGCTGAAAGTGAGAAGCAAATACCTGTCAGTGGGGGTGAAGGGTGACGGGCTCAGCTGGCATGGTGCGTCATTCGTTCCACCCTGCCTGCTTGAGGGTCTCCGGCGTGCGCGCCTGCCGCTGCCGGCAACCTTGTTGGGCGTTCATTGGTGAGAAGCCGTGCCCATAGACCCCGGCATAAGAAGGTTGTGATCAGGGTGGTGCGTGGGTGATCGTGTGCAAAAAAAATAAAATAAAAGTATACCTCTGCTTTGGCCATACGTGCACTGCATGTTGGTGCATATTGGTGCGTGCAGTGTGCTGAAACACCTGTTTGTGTTAATAATGTCAAATGATGAGCTCTAACTTTGTTTGGCATGTGTTAAAAAAAAAATAATAATAATAAAGCAATCGACATGGAGGGAAAGTTACTTACTGCTGTCCATTAGGGTAGGAGATTTCTTTCTTTTTTTTTAGTCTCTGCAATAAAGGTTTTGTATCATACAGGACTTCCTTCCTGATGCACACACTGACCTGCCGTGGTTCCCTTCTTGTCAGCTGGTCCACACGTTAAGCTCATCTCCCACTTTCTTCAGCTCATTGTCTGTGTCCGTCGAGATCCGTCTGCCTTTGTGAAGACTTGTAAATGCTGCCGTGTTTTCCCTATTACAAGTGGAGAAAATATATCTTTTAATAGTTCTTATGCGTGTGAGTGTCTTTTTTTTTTCTCGCTTGGGTTGTGCTTTTTCTATTGTACATTGTTCTAAGCCTGTCTAAGGCAAAATAAAGTCAGATCATGCAATCAGCATGACTGGGATGTGACATCTCCCTTTATTTCTTCTTCTAAATCCCATTGGTTAACCTTTAATATTTACACTCTGACCGCTGGACATTGTAATGGTTTCCCCATAAAATCTTGTGCATGCACTGTACATCATTACATCATTTTAATCTGTACTGTCAGTTAATGTAGAGAGAGAAGCATGGATTTTGTTCTAGCTCTGGCTGAAAACCCAATCGATATTGATTTGTAGAACTGCCCTTGCTAAAACCTGTTTTCTCTGCTTGTCTGTCTTTAGAAACTGAAGAAAGACATTAACAAAGCTTTGCCCAGGTACACCTGTGTCACCGAGCATTCTTCTCTAGACATTTAAATAGTGGTGTTTTTTCTGTCAGAGTTCAGCCTCCATCCACATTGTTTTCTATTTTAAGCTGCTGCAGTTTCTAAGAAGAAAAATTAAAAAAAAATCCCACCCTGCCAGACTTATCTATGCAGCTCGATAGCATCCCGGATCCCGCAGGCCATTGGAATGAGGGTTTAGCTAATGGACTCTGCTTCCAAAAGAGCTGCTCGCCTGCCACATTTGTGGCAAAAGTGGGGGCGCTATGGTGTGGGTCCCACTATAAAAAGGAACGGGCTCTTTCCCTAAGGTTCCCAGAAGTTCTAATGTATGTCAGTGTTCTGCTTGACCACGTAGCATGGGGCGACGCGAGTCAGCCCTTCAAGGAGTGCCTTCGGGTGTCACAGTAACCATTTGCAATGATTTTCCAATTGTGGTGATGTCATACCACTGCTTTCACTTGCTATTACATGAGCAGACTGGTTGGCACACAAGGCGATGGTATTATGCAGAATGAACAAGCTCAGGTTTTGGATTCCCACCACACAGAAAAGTGAGCATGGCCTTTGTTTCACACCATAAGTAGCGTGGAAAGACCCCCTTGTCTTGCGGATACCCTGAGCTAATTCACCAGCTGATGCAATAAAGTGCGTTCAGCAGAACTCAGTTTTGCTCGTTTGTTGTGTGTGCATTCTGTGCGCGTAAAGCTTACTGCCAATGCAGGAAGGAGTTTTACATGCATAAAATGTGCATGCATAAAATGTGCATGTAAAACTGTGCAGCCTGCTTAGCACCCTTGCATGGAAATTCCATGCAAATAAAGGCATTCATATCCCCCCCCCCCCCCCCCCCAATGCAGAAAGGGTGGCTTAAACCTAATTTCCCTAGCTTTAGAAATTTGACTCCTCTTCCGAGCTAAACTTTTCAGGGTTAGCGTTAGTCTTGGGGGGAAGTTGGAGTTTTGATACTGGTACCTGTCGTCTGGATTTTATGTGCAGATAACATGCTTTGTAGACAAAAAGCCTGATTTTTGCACATAAAATATGATTTATATCCACAAAAAAAGCTTTCTGCGCTGAAAGTTTTTGTGTACACAAGTTAGGAGCACAACTGAAAATATGCTCCTATCTTTCTGCTCTTAACTCTGGGCAAATCATAGTTTATAACCTGATTTATGCCAACAAATCGTTTTCCACGCATAAGCTTGGTTTTCTGCGCCCTAAGTCTTTCTGGGCACTTTTTATAATTCCCAATGCATACCATTAATTTACTGCATGAAGAGTTAGAAAAAAAATTCACTTGTGTATTAGGAAGCTCTGTGCTGAATTTCAGCCCCCAGTTTTAACGCTCAGCTTTTTGCATCGGCCTCCCTTAGGGCTGGATTTTCTATCTTCGCACACCTCTCTGAATCCCGCGGTAATGGGGCGGGGGCGGGGGGGGGGGCGAAGTGGGCCTGCGAATGCCGGCAGCGATCGCACTACCGTGGTGTTAGCGCTGCCGGCTTTTGCACCCAATAGCTCCATCGTGAAAAGTGGTGCTATTGGGCGCGCTACTGGCAGCGATAAGGGGGGGGGTGGTGTCTTACCTTATCGCCTCCAGCGAAGTTTCCGCAGCGTCCGCACCGACTCCTCCTCTTCCGGCGCCGCCCCAATCTAGCTATCGCACGCGAAAAGTCGCTTTTCACCTGCGAAAGGGTTAGAAAATAACCCCCTAAGTGTCCTCTGCACTAAGGTTGTAACCCACACGCCACCGTTTCAGTGCCGGTTGAATCTATTTAGCTCAGGCAGCAGTCAGATACCGGGCACCAATGCCGACTGGATCGTGACGAAAAGACATGGAGGCATGGGAACCAAAACTGGCTGCCAACTAACCAACTTCCCCACCTGCTCCAGCTTCACTTTCACTGCGGTCCTTCTGCTGGGTTGCCTGTTGAGATGGGGGGGTCACAGACAAGATGGACGGATACGCGCTCCTCTTAGGTGTTCTTTGCTTTGAAAACAAAACGCCTACAAAATGATCGTAAAACCTTATGCAATGAATACATATAGCTAGAACCACCACCATTTGTTGTAAATCTGAGGTCTGATACTGCCGTCATGTTGGGGTGTCCCAAGACCTCTTGTAAATGAATTGGGGGGGGGGGGGGGGGGGGGTTAAAGGGAAGGGGGGTTGGCTTAGAGGAAACTAGATTTTGCTGTCTGATATGAATAAATGTTTTTGGTCATTTTTCAGCTCACGATCCCCAGCTGGTCAAAGAGATCAGGAGGAAGCACTCCGTCCTGGCACACTGCCTGTTCAAAGCTGAGATAAGCAGAGGCTGCTTAAAAAAGGTCTCTTCCTTCTCACTAACAGGCTGGCCGTCCCTGTTGCCAGGATACGAGCAGGTTGCTATGGAAATGACAGCATCCCCTACAGTAGCGCCGAGCTAGAAAATGTGGCTGCTTCTGGTCTCCTCTTATCAGAAGAGCAGCTCTCCTCCCCGCCTCCAAGCTGCATCCCTCCGTGACCTTGCGTTTCAACCTTGACAGGCGCACCTAGGAACCAGGTGAGCTATGGCCCTGCAAGTTTTTTCTTTGTGTTCAATATGCAAGATTTCTCCTTTCAGTTCCCTTGTTGGGCACTAGATGGCGTTTAGCGCTGACATTTCACTGATCCTGCTGCATCAGGAAATCCAACCAGGGAGATGGAGGAGATCTGGAATTTTCCTGCTTTAGCAAAATGCTGTCAAACTGTTAACATAGGGCTCTTTGGGCTGTAAGATTTTCAACAAACAGATGTAGCATTGGGCTTCCTCTGGGAACATGAGGGAAATTCGCTCACAATGATTTGATTTATTTTTATTGCAATAAAACTCTCGGTTGCTTTACAGCTGCAGCGGGAAGGGTGACAAACAGTGCAAGGCTTTGTCACATCCCAGTTTTTAGCTCTGTAGTTGAAGTCACTCGCTTAGAGCTCAGTTCACCCAAAACTGGGACTTAGAAATCTTTTAGGCATAAAGATATTCATTGATCTCAGAGAATAAAAGTATTCAAATCCTATTTCCATGGCAGTATCCAATCCATAAGCCTCATTATTCCTTTCCCGATATGCATTTTCCTGCCACTATCAACAGCTGGAGTTGGGCAAAGCAAGTGCTTTGAGCATGCTCTGACCATGGCGTCCTCTCAGACAAAGGGAAAGACACAAAAACAATTTGATCATAGTTCAATCACCGGCACTGTTGCAGGGAGAGGGGTGGCCTGATGCATGGAGTACTAGGTTGGGAACCAGTAGTGCAGGGTTTAATTTCTGCTTTTCCCCACTGATAATAACCTTATATCCTGTTGCCTCAGATATTTACTTAGAAGCTGATGTGTATAGAATTGCATGCACTGATTCCATTTTAGCGTGAACTATTTAGCTAATGATACATATCTGCATAGAAGACTGATAGCAAAATAGCGTGTGTTGTTTTGCTATGGAAATTTTTGCAAAAACATTTAACTACACCTTACTGAGATGTAATGACTTTTTGTAAATCACATTTGCAAAAGGTTTTTTTTTTACATGTAGTTTAGTTATGCATTTAAAGGTAATGAGGTGCTTTGCATAATTGTGAGTCATTTGTCTATGAATTTAATTAAAATGTTGCAAGCCATAAAACAATGTATACAAATAGATATGAAGCAAACTGTTCAATTTTGTGCACTAAAATGGCAAATAGTGTGCACTTTCCCATTTAATGGGTATGGGGTAACCTGCATGGAGCGGCAGTTACTACTCTAAACAAATTGTTGGGCAGACAAGATGGACTAGGTGTGTCTTTTCCTACCATCATTTGCCCTTTTAGTGCACAAAGGTAATCTTTGCGCATTCTGCAAACGTTAATGCATCAACTTCTTAAACTGTAAGTTCTTTGGGGCAGTGATCCATAAATATGTTCAAGTTTGAAGGCTGCAATATCAGAAAATGTAATGGCAAAACAACCTTGTATTATACACAAAATTGAACGCCAAACCATGAGGATAAACAAATACTAAAAAATGGGAGTCAGAATCAGAAAGATTGTGCTATTTCAAATATAATCCACAGGCTGTTGCCCACAATGGGCTGCAACCGGTATCATATGAGAGCACTTAGTTTGTGTCACTCACTTCTTCCTATATTCCTATTTTATTCACTTTTTTAATTATTAAAATAAAAAAATAATTGTGTGATACTATTAAATTCTCTAAACTTGTAATTGCTTATCTGTGCATTACTTATCTGTACATATTTAAACAATTCAATATCTTCAAAACTCTTCATAAACCCGCTGCGGTACTTTTACTTCAGTTCCAAAACCCGACATTGCCAATGTTTTGGCATTTGAAAATGCATCAGGGGAACAACATAACTCTAGAAACAAAGAACACACAAAAAACCCATCAATTTTAAAACCATTCTTAATAAAAGAAGACTGGCTGACGACTGTGTGTTCTTTCTTTCTAGAGTTGTGATGTTCCCCTGATGAAGGCATTCAGGGTCCCTGGAGGGAAGGGTTCCCCAGCTTGGAAGCCCTGGTGCTGGACTCCCAGTTGAGGCTTATTTCTGCAATAGCTGGGCTATGAGGAAAGACTAAAGAGGTTAGGACTTTTCAGCTTGGAGAAGAGACGGCTGAGGGGGGATATGATATGATAGAGTTGTTTAAAATCATGCGAGGTCTAGAACGGGTAAATGTGAATCGGTTATTTACTCTTTTGAATAATAGAAAATGTAGGGGGCACTCCATGAAGTTAGCATGGGGCACATTTAAAACTAATCGGAGAAAGTTCTTATTCACTCAACGCACAATTAAACTCTGGAATTTGTTGCCAGAGGATGTGGTTAGTGCAGTTAGTATAGCTGTGTTTAAAAAAGGATTGGATAAGTTCTTGGAGGAGAAGTCCATTACCTGCTATTAAGTTGACTTAGAAAATAGCCACTGCTATTACTAGCAACGGTAACGTGGAATAGACTTAGTTTTTGGGTACTTGCCAGGTTCTTATGGTCTGGATTGGCCACTGTTGGAAACAGGATGCTGGGCTTGGTGGACCCTTGGTCTGACCCAGTATGGCAATTTCTTATGTTCTTAAGCAAAGTGGGGCATGAATGGGGGGAAATAACCCTGGGTCCTTGTGAAGGAAGGTCTATAGTGCTGTAGCTGAACGGAGGCCGGATCCGATTGATCTGGTAACTCAAAGAAGCAGGAGGCAATAGCCATACCTAAAAAGAAACTCGCTGATCAATGTTTCCTCAATCACAGCAGCAGCATGCACACTATAGCAATTTAACCAGAGCTAGAATTGATTAGTTCTTTAGTGGAAAATCAAGACTAGAAAAGTCTATTAGGGGAAACCTGGTTAGAGAGCAGTGAACTGGCAAACGTGTCTCCTGATTTGTGCTTTTCTATGTTTCTGCATGGCTGAAATCCCTTTCTCCGTTCCATGACAAGCCGTTGTAGAACTCTTTGGACTTTTTAACATATTTATAAATAACCTGGAAATGGTAACTATGAGTGAGGGGAGCAAATCTGCCGATAACACAAAATTATTCAAAGTTGTTAAATCACAAGAGGATTGTGAAAACTTGCAAGACTGGGAGAATGGGCATGCAAATGGAACATGACATTTAATGTGAACAAGTGCAAAGTGATGCATGTAAGGAACAGCAACCCAAATTATAGCTACACAGTGCAAGGGAATCGCCACCCTGGAAAAGGATCTAGGCATTGTCGTGGATAATATGTTAATTCTCTGCTTGATGTGCCACAGCAGTTAAGAAACAAATAGAATGCTAGGAATTATTAGGAAAGGAATGGAGAATAAAACAGAGAATATCATAATGCCTTTGTATCGTTCCATCACTGTATCTCAAAAAAGATATAGCAGAATTAGAAAAGGTACAGAGAAGGGCGACCAAAATGATTAAGGGATTGAACAATTCCTCTATGAGAAAAGGCTAAAGAGGTTGGGGCTCTTCAGTTTGGAAAAGAGATGACTGAAGGGAAATACGATAGAGGTTTATAAAATAATGAGTGGAATGGAATGGGAGAATCCAAATCAGTTGTTTACTCTTTCCAAAAGTATGAAGACTATGGGACATGCAATGAAGTTAGTAAGTAGTTCATTTAAAACAAATAGGAGAAAATATTTTTTTACTCAATGTATAATTAAGCTCTTGAATTCATTGCCAGAGGACATGATGAAAGGTGTTAATATAGCTGGGTTTAAAAAAGATTTGGACAAGTTCCTGGAGGAAAAGTCTATAAACCATTATTAGGGTGGATTTGCAGAAATCCATTTCTTATCTCTGGAATAAGTAGCATAGAATCTATCTACACCTTTGGATCCTGCCAGGTACTTGTGACCTGGATTGGCCACTATTGGAAACAGGATACTGGGCTTGATGAACCTTTGGGCTGACCCAGTATGACAAGTCTTATGTTCTTAAGTTGGGGAATATAAGAAATAAGAAAGCTCACATCATGTACAACCAAAAAGCAACACATGTCATGATGGGGCATCTGACCTACAGTCTTTGTGTGATTATCTCTGGATGATTTGCATTCTACCCAGATTTAGACAATAGGCAAGGGCTGCTACATTTTGAAAGTGCCAAATACCTGAGCTGAAGAGTGGCCAGCCCCTGCTTGTCTTTTGGCCATGTGCTGACACTGCTTCAAAGGGGATGTTACACTGGTCCCGGCTTCCCCCCCACTCCACTCCTGTCTAATGAGCACCAAAATCTTAAATCTGGCCTTGGGCTCTGTCTGTGAGGAATCGGTATACCTGATGTACAGGAGATCAATGAAACCTTACACTACACATGAACATTTCTTTTTCCTTTGTAGAAGACCTTACTACCTGGCAGAGGTGTATATAAAACAAGCGCTCTCATACTATCCCTATATTCCTCTTCTGAACTGCAGATGCACAGTTATCATCATGAAGCAAATCATATTCAGCTGCACATGTGGACAAGGACAAAAAAAGGGGGCTGCTTCTTGCTTTTTTTGCTGACATTTTTCCATTATCGAGAGCCAGGAGTTCATTTCTGAGCAACCCAGAAAAAGTGTCCTAGCGATATGAAGTCGGAAGAACCAAAAATTAAAAAGAAAAAAAATACATTTTTTAATTTAAAAAAATCTGCCCCGCCGGTCAGCAGATTAGAAAAATGGATGCTCAATTTTACCGGCGTCCGTTTTCCTAACCCGTGGCTGTCAGTGGGTTCAGAAACCGACGCCGGTAAAATTGAGCATCGGTTGCCAGACCCGCTGACAGCCACCTCCATGCTAAAAAGGAGGCTCTAAGGACGCGCTATTGTCCCTAGCGCCTCCTTATTAGCGTGACCCCTCATTTAAATAAAGAATTGCGCGCCCAGGAGAGGTGGCTGGGCGTACATCGGGAGAGCGGGCGCTCAACACGGAGTGCCTGCGCGCCTGCCAAGCTTATAGTATCGGCCTATTTGACAGATAGTGGATACCATGTGAGCACCTTTTGGGGCCATTTGTATCACTCTACAAGACTACTTAAATTGTTTTTGTGTGGCTTCGTCCTTGATGTATCATCCGGTGGCGAAAACTAATACGCCCATGGCAGTAAGCCTTAGGAATTTATGTTTCATGTATTGAATTTACTAAAACGACAACGGATTCATTTTTTGTGCACCACTTAGCTGTGAATGTCTTTTATTAATGGTATTCAAGTTTCTGAAATTCTAGAATATAAAGCAATTTAAACGCGTTTACCTGTTCGTACAAACCATTGGTAAGCCACCAGCTAATACTATCCTTATGTGTGCGCTGCTCTTATGTTGTCCTTGATGCAAAATATAATACGCTGTTTGTTTTCGTTTAGATGTGTGGCCCCTCCCGAAGCAATTTCCCACGAAACAGGGTCTGCGTCAGGGGACCTTGTAACCTATGTTTGAACTTATATCTCTGATGATTCATTCGAGAGATCTTAAATTCTTTGGATCAATAAATAAAAACAATTGGATAACAAGACGTTTTCTTCTGCCTATTAATGCACAAGCCTATATGTTTTACATAAATCAGAAATAAATGATTGAAAATACCATTTATATTAGATTTTATTTTATATTTTGAAGGTTGGGATACTTGGGCTAGTTTTGGGCTACACTAGGGTTATATATCCCGTTTAAAACCCGAAGCGCGCTTAAGACCAAGCGCCAAGACAAGTGCGGACATCGGAGCAGGACGTCCCTGAGCGCACTCTGCGCCGAGTCGAGCAAGATCCCCCTTTTACGTTCCCACTGCATGGCTAAGGCTCCTCCCATCCGCCGTGGGAAGCAGCGTGGAAGAAGGCACCTAAGCAGGTGGCGTCTCCCAGGAGCACGATCAGACAAAGCAGCGTGGCCCCACGTGAAACACTGGGATAAATGGGGGAAATGATTGCCTGACCGCCTTATCCCTTTCAGAGCTGCAGCGGTGGGGGAGGGGTGGCGGGTCCTCAATAATGAAGGGCACAGAGTGGCCTCTCAGAGGTGTATGCGGTGGCAAAACTGTTAGTGGCAGTTTATCTCTCACTTAACCAAAAGATGTGGGGTTGGGTGGGAGCGGGGAACATAGCGTTCGGAATTTCCCGCGCTTTCAGCGCAGCATGGTAAAATCCTCGCGCTACAGAACAGCTCCCCATGGAGGAGCGTTATTGCACCTTGAATATTCTATGAATTGTATGTGTATGCATGCGTGTCAGACTGGCAGCACCTGAACTGCTGGCTTTCTGTAGGAATTTGGGAAGGTATGAATGCTGCTTGTCTGCATGTATGTGTCTGTGTGAGAGATTCCGTGAAAGCTTTATCATTGCCGGTATATATATATATATATATAGTAGTGTTATACATTATGCATACAATTGATTGCCTATGTGTGTGCATGCCCGCGCTCCAGGTTCAGCAGCATCCTGTACATCTTAGTAAATGCAGGTTTCAGTGTCTCAGTTGTCCAGCTAAATAAATACTTCGGAAGGCAAGAGGCAGCTGAGGTGACGATGCATTTCTAAACCTTTCAGATCCCCTCTCCGCTCAATCTTTCTGGTGCACAAACAAGAAGGAACTTGAGTTCCAGTGAGGGGAGAAGGCGGGTGGGTTCATTAGAATTGCAAGCATGCTGCTAGCTGCAAGCTGCCATTGTTTTCAGAGTGACAATTTGTTTTTTTTGCTGTGTGGGTGCCATTCCACGCAGTCAGCCCCTTTGCCCTGCGCAGGGAGCGCGAGAGAAACAGTGCTGCTTTCACCGAGGGCTTTGTCTTGAAGGAGGAAAAGGAACAAGGCGCAGAAAACAAGTCCAGCATCTGTCGCCCGCCAAGCAGCTCGTGACTCCAGTGACGTCACTGCGCCATTCAGACCCTGCCAAGCGCGGGCCCGGAGGAGAGCGGGAAGGGTGAGGCGCGCGCGCGCAGTCCTGGCTGCTGCAGACCCCTCCCCCTCGCTCGCTCTCTGTGTCCCATTGTGCGAGCGGCAGCTGAAGGGCGCACAGCTGCCTTCGGGATCGAGCGCTGGACTGAATAAGGGGCTTCACCGAGAGACAATGCTCATTGTCTCTCGGTGCTTGTGCTATTTCCTTGCGTCTCCGAAAAAGTCGGTGTCTGCGGGCCTTTAATCACTTATGCGCCCCCCCTTCCCCGTCTGTCCTAGGCCTTCTGCCACCCGCCTCTTTTCCTTTAGTATTTATAGGGTGTTCTCTAAATTCCTAGGATGCAACCCAAAAATCTGAGCAATTTCCCGAGGAAGTGGAATGCTGACCCCTTTGCCACGTGGCACGTGAACGCGTATCCTCACAGTGGAATCTTGATGCTCTATGGACAAGGTCCAGTGCTTGAAGGCGTGCAGAGCAATAGCCAGAGAAAGGCCTCTGGGCCTATCGTTTCAAGCATTTCCTTCTGCTCTGTGCCCAAGGGGAGGCTCTTCATTTCAGTGGCAATGAAAGAGATTTTATTCTTTTTAACTCTCCATACTGCAACAGTCCTAACTGCAGAATGATGCAGCTACAGAAAGCAAACATTAAAATGCAGAAGAAGAATAGCACCAACTTCAAAATAGCTAGCCAGTGATTGAAGGGAATTAAAAATGCAGTGTTGCCGTAACAGATACAGATATGAGGGAAGCATGATACAGCCACATACAAGACTGCTAACCTTGTAGGATTATCCTAGAGACTCCAGGAATTGAAGCTTAAACAGTGCAAGCAACCCTGGAGAAAATATGCATATCTAGAACTGGAAAATACGAAATGGCAAATCAGACATCAGCTTTTAATTCATATATCTCAGGAGACTATAATCCAATTGGTGTTTGCAATGGTAAGTTTAAAAAAAGAGATGGTATGAGCAAAGGCACTCCAGAACACCGAACCGTTGCAAGGTAATTACAATAACATGCATTGTGGATGTCAGGGTGTTCTATTTATATTATTATTGTTTTTAAGAACTGCATGGAATTAACATTTAAAAATGAATTAGAAAGTAAAGTAGATCCTACCCCCCTTTTCTTGGTATTACTGGTGATTTTTTAGCATTGCTCTACATCATGTACTTGAAGTTGTGTAGATACTCAGAATCCTCAGTGAGCCCACTTCTGACGATCATGGACCTCCAAGAATGAGTCCAGCCAAAGCAAAGTTGTTCAGCAATAAAGATGAGCAGTAATAGCACTACATCCACTGATGACTGGCTCTACAGACCTGATCCATCAAGGTCTTTTCCCGTAGACACAGGATAGGAGAAAGGCCTTACGTGAATCAGGCCCTATTCCTCCCTACCTTTGTATTACCACATGTAGCTGTTACTGTGCATCACTTGATTTTATAGAGTATGTTTGAATCAAACGGGTTCTCAGTACACTTTCAGTGTATGTTTAAATCATCTTTACCACAGAAGAATGCTCAAAGGGGTGAATAGAAAAGGAACAATATTCTTATTATTTAAATACAATGAAAATGGCAGAAGGAAGATCTAATGACTTGTCCAGAGTCACATATACAGACAATGGGATGGGGGAGCCTTCACCTCAGATTCCGGCTTTTTCCTGTTACCACTAGATTGCACCTTCTTGTATAAGCTTGTCCTGTTTGGATGGAGGGTCAAGGCTCCTTCATGCGAGTTTCTTGTTATTTTCATAGTTCAAACTCAATTATACAATGCTCCAGGGGAAACACAGACAGAAATACATTAAGGGGCAGATTTTTAAAACCCTATGCGCGCCGAGCCTATTTTGCATTGGCCTGGCGATGCGCGTATGTCCCGGGGCTTGAAAAAAGGGGCTGGGCATGGGGGGTCTGGGGCAGGGACGTGGCCAGAGGCCTCCGTAGGGCCTCTAGGCCGGGGGATCGCGCGCCGGCACTTGGCTGGCGCGTGCAACCTACACCTACCTAGAGGCAGGTGCAACTTGAAAAATAAAGGTATTGGGGGGGGGGGGGGGGGGGGGGGAACAGGGAAAGCCATCGGGGCTTCCCATCGGGGCTGCGCGCGCATGTTATAAAATCGGGCGTAGATTTGTGTGCGCAGGATTGCACGCACAAATCTACACCCTCGCATAGGTATTAAAATCCGGCCCTAAGGGAAACCAGCTGGATGGTTCTCTTTTTAGCTCTTTTCAGTTATACGGCAAGTCACAGTTTACACCAGAGGTGGCCAAATCTGGTCTTCAAGAGCCACAAACAGGCCTGGTTTTCAGGATGTCCACAATGAATATCCATGAGATAGATTTGCATGCTTTGCTTCCAGTGTGTGTGAATACATCTCATGCATATTCATTGTGGACATCCTGAAAACTAGGCCTTTTTGTGGCTTTCGAGAATCAGCCACCCCTGGGTTATACATTTCTAACTCTTACTGCTTAGTGCGTATTCAGAGGTTACACTTACAACATGCTTTCCTCACTATTTTGTTTGTCTCTTAACTTCCATATTACTTTGTAAGTAACTTTGCAGGAAGCTTGAACCAATACACTTAATTTCTTATACCATCTCTGAAGTTTGGATAACGAGGCAGGCAGCCAGTTCGCAATCTGCTGATGGTTGGCACCATCCCACCAGCATGGTGGTATACAAGTCATTTTTTTTCACTCTCCTTCCCTTTGGGTTTGCTTTAATACTGTCAACACAAAAAGTATCAACAAAGTTTTCCTTTAAAATGTAGTTTAAGTAGATGAGGAAAGAGATATTCCCTCCCCCAAAATCCAGCATTTGGACCCTTTGCCGGCCACTAAATGCAACAACTCCTGCTTCCAATCTCCCCCAAAAAATGAACCGATTTCATACAGGATGCATGAAAACTTTACATTAAAAACAAACTAATTTACAAGAAATGGAGGACTCTAGGGAAGGGGATGGGATGCATAAGGACATGAAATGTTTCATATTCTGTCAATGCTGATGTGCTTTCGCGTGTGCAAAGAAAAACTCCCAGAGAAATCAATGGGTCTCCCACCCATCCAAGAATGCAGCAGGGGGGGTGATGGCCTGAGGGATACTCTGCTGAGATCGATGGACCTTCATACCTTCTCCTTGCCTTTCCTGAAGGCATGCCTGCCAATCTGGCCTGCCTGTAGAGGTGCACCATAAAGTGTGGCCACAGTATCAGGGCATAGTCTTCTTACATAGTGAACATTCCCGGGATCAGACAAACATTTCCTTTCAATTATAATTTGCTTTTAAATAACATCTGATGATGTAACCACTTCTCTTCCAAAGCTTATGCTACGATAAATCTGTTAATCTACAAAGTAGTAACACAATACCTGCATACCATTTCCACTGAACAAAAAGGATATTAAATAAACAGTGACATTTATATTGGATCTTATTCATGGGTGTGCGCTACTGCACCAAGTCCCTTAGGTTATAACTGTTGTGTCCCATGCAGGTCGTATTGTTTTTAAATCTGTGCAAATAAAAGTGAAGATTATTCTTCCCAAACATAATCTATAAGGTGCCACTGACTCATGGCTACCCTTTTGGTTGACCTCTGCCTTAAAAACATGGAGGGGGTGACAGATCAGAACTCCCTTTAAGTTCGACCAGGATTCCCTCCCATGGAGTGTGAACGCTGCCTTGGCAGCCTTCCCCAACCCTAAGCAGGATCTGGGAATGAAATCCAGGTCTCTCTCCCAGGGCAGCGCACAGCACTGGGATATTTTACTCCACAGAATGTTCTGATGTAAGTGCCCTGCAGGCTGCGCCGGTGTGGCTCACGTGCTGAGGCCCCACTGCCTCGTCTTTCCCCACAAGCCGTGTTTTGGGCTGAACACACATACAGACTCCAAAAAGCTGATGAATTCCAGTTTCCCATTCATGTATTTTTTATTGTTTATATTTCAGGATGTTTCCCTTTTACAGTAATTCAGAGTTACAGAATATTGCACACAGAGATGAGGGGGAAAAAAATCATTAAAAAAAAAAAAAGAGAATCCTCGAAGAACTAAAGTTAATAGTAACATGGGACTGAAATCTAAAAATAAAACAAACAAACAAAAAAAGAGAAAATAGTTATGGCCCTGTTTATACAACATCCAGCATAGAGAGAAGCTATCAGGTGTACAATTTGCCATTTCAATACAATTAAGACGTTCACTTTGTATATATTTTTTAAAATAGTTTTTTATTTGTATCTATTACATAGAGGAGTATAACTTATTACAGTCCACATGCAGAAACAAGCAGAAGCTGATTTGAAATGTTTCTCTATATGTTATCTATATTTTAAGTTTCATGGTAGTTATGGGTTTAGACTGTACCCCTTGTATGATAAATCAGTTATTATATACAGCCCAATAGCATTCCCCACCCCCCCCCCCCAACCACAAAATAATGTGCAGAATTTGTTTTAAGGGTTAGTAAGCTGAATTGGACAGGGTACTCCAGCATGACCTGAGCTCTGCGCATAAGACTTTACACAACTCTGGGGAAAGTGGCGCAAGAATCACAGAAACCGCAGTCCATGAACTGTTCGGGGTGCTCCTGGGCATTACTTTACCACCCTTCGTGGCACAGCATTGTTAATAATAATTTCAAAGCTTCTTACAAAATCTGGAACAGCTGAATATCAGACCATTCGATGTAAGGGGAAAAAAAAAAAAAAAAGAAAATATCTCACAGACGTAATCAGCTTCACATCTATCCGTAACATCTCTCCTTACCGTATGAAAATCTTGCCATTTCGCATGGTTAAGCTGCAGTGCAGAATTCTGTCAAAGTGGCACGGTCTTTTTTTTTTTTTTGTTAAGAGTAGCTTTCAAGTTTAAGATTTCAAGAAACATTCATAGGTGGATACCTTGAGAGTTAGTGCATTTGCTTTTCTGCCTAGGCTCTCCTTTGAGGGAACAGAGAAGTGAAGATAAGAGGTGGATCTGTCTCTGTTCCCTCTGGGCAGGAGGTCTTCCAGGCACCTGGAGCTGGCGGTTCGCCAATCACAACTGCAGCAAGTGAGCCGGGCTATTGGACCTCACGAATAAAAAGCAAACAGCCCCCTCCCCCCCCCAAAAAAATGACAGCAAGCGAGAGGAAAGGAGCATTGGAGGTTCCGGAGAGAAGCCGAGGTGTGCATAGAGGAATCGGGCAACTCTGCTCCCTGTGGGCTTGATTCTGCAAAACCGAGGATGCGCGTTAAGTGGAGAACCTATTTGCTGACGTCTCTTAACATTCACCCCGGGCGCTGCCGTCACGTCTGTGATTGCAGGAGGCCTGGCCTCGAAAGTCCCTTGCATTCACGGCCCTAGCTCTGCTCTTCAGAATTCCTAGGAAGAAGTGGATGGCAGCTGCTGGGGCAAATATTTACCCCCTGCCTGGGGCAAAAGTCATTGGTGGCAGCCAGACTGCTGCATTCATTTAAAAGGGGGGGGGGGGGGGGAGCTGTTTAGGCCTCTCTTCCTTTCCTCCTTCTTCCCCCTGCCCTTCTAATTTTGCACTTTCAGGATTTCCCTCCCCTACTCTGGCTGAGTAGGCACTAATACCCCTTTGGAGTGCCACCTTTTGCATGGACCTTCAGGCATCTCCCCCTCCTTCCTCTCGTTTTCACCAATACCTTGCAACCCTTGCCCTTCCCCCCCTCTCCTTCCTTCACCTTATTTCTATTCCCCTTTACCCTCTCCTTTCTCTCCTCCTGCTCATTTCTCTTTGCATTGCCCTTGTTTACCCCCCCCCCCCCCCATACACACTCCCTTTGACCATCTACGGGTCCCCTCGTCTTTCTTTTACAAAACCAGGACTTTTTTTTTTTAAGGGGGTAAGACGCCAGTACTGAGTGAGTATCAGCACCTTTTTCTTACAGCTGCGAGATTCGCCATGTGCTCCCTCAAAACAAAAAACAAAGCACATGCATCCTGCATGTGAGTAGGACCCCCTCCCAGAAAGAAAGGACTGTATAAAACCTTTTCTCACCTTACCTGTCAGTCTTGGTCTGGAGCTACTTGAAAAAGAAGCCCAAGCACTGCAGGAAGGAGAGAAGGAAGAGAAACAGCAGCCCCGGTGTAGTGTGAACTGGGTAACTGCCAGGTTCTTGTGGCCTGGTTTGGCCTCTGTTGGAAACAGGATGCTGGGCTCGATGGACCCTTGGTCTGACCCAGCATGGCAATTTCTTACGTTCTTATTGTAAGATGTGTTAATTCTTGCATGCATTGGTGGAAAGAGGAGGAAAGGTTATGTTTGAATGTGAGACGGTGCACGTCTAGGGGAGAGCTGGGATGCCTGCTGTGAGCGATGACCTAAACAAGGATATGTTTGATGTATTAAATTAAACTGCTTGCTCCCGACCGAGAGTATTTGCTATGGATCTGAGGTGAGATGCTGAGGGATTTTATGTGAAATAAGTTTGGAAGGCAGATTTGAGAATGCTTAACAAAATGCGCCTGGGGAGTTGGCAACTGTAGCAAAATCTCTTTTTTTTTTTTTTAATAAAAATGTGTTTTAAAACTTGGTGGGGGAGAGGTGTGCGAGCATGATTCTTCCGTGTGAAAGAGAAGCTGCACATGACTGTTTGAAGTTGGACAGCTGTGTTCTTATCCTTTTGGCAGTAACTGAATTGTCAAAGCTTTAGGCAGAAAATAAGAAAAATTAAAGTAACCAACTTCCTTTAAATATAAACAGCTGCTTTTGAGACCTTATGCCCATTCTTCCACATGGAAACCGGAAGTTTGAGCTTGCCCAGTTCCGACCCTCCTCTTCCCCTGCACATGTGCACGTTGCCAACCTGGTGGCATAGCCACAAGGTCAAGAAAGTCCACAGTGAGCCAGTTAATGCATTCCGTGGTCAAGAGCAGCGACCTCGTTCAGAAGCATCCCTAAAACCCTATTTGTCAGTATACTTTTTTTTTTTTTTACATGCCTACATAACCAAATATTCTTGTGCATTATTTTTCTCTTCCCTCTGCTGAATTTTGCAGAATCAAGCCCTTCTGAAATTCGCTTCGGCAACATAAAAAAAAGTCATGCACTAATAACCAAAGGTTGCACAGAGTGGCAGTTTTGCCAGTAGTTGTGAAATGAACACTTTAGAATACAATGGACCAGGACAGAGAAGAACAGATAAGCTTTGTGCTGTGTCATTTGGTTGGAAATGTCACAATATAATACATTCCAGAACAAGACTGACTCTTGGAATCACACATTTCAAACAATACATAGGAATCTATACCCATGAATAGCAGGAGGCTGGTTCTTTGCACAATGTGCTGGCGCTGGTATGAAATTTATTGTACGCACTCATTTCTGTTTTAATGCTTTTGGAGAATTTCCTCCCTAGACTTTCTAGCGTATGTACGTTCTCTTCCCCAACCCCCTGCTCCCACCCCCACATATACCCCCCTCAATCCCTGCCCCCTTCTGTTCTGTCATCCAAGCCACCTGATGACTGATGGGCACATGTATATATATATTTTTTTTTTAACAGAGAAAAAAAAACCCCATAGCTGGGGGCTGCAGGAAGCAGATACATTAGACATTAAAACTGAGACTTTGTCCATTGCTCAAAAGGGTTTACTTTTTTTTTTTTTTGTTGTTCTTTTTATAACACAACATTTAGTAAAACCTGTAGATTTGAAATACCCACTAAATAAAAACTGAAACAAAAAGCAGCACTAAATGTTAAACCCTATAAATTATAGTAATATTAAATCCACACAAAATATAGCTTAGCTTTGTAACAGTGAAAAAAAATAAATATATAAATTAAGACACTCACAAAAAAAAAAAACAAACAAACACACGCTGGCATAAAACTCCATTCGTTTAGTTCTCCATCAATAGGTTTCTCTAAGGCATTATCTTCCCCCCTACGCCAGCTGAGAGAACTTACAATGGTGTAGGAACTCCATGTCCAAGACAAACACTGCAGGCAGACCCCGAGGTAAATCTTTCAGCTTTCCAGTACAAGAACCAAGGCCACTGGAACAGTGGGGGAAAGCCAGAGCAACGATGAGGAACTTTACCCTGTGGTCCATTTTCTTAATCTTAGGCTTTAGTTTTATGTATACGAGTGCCCTGTCGCCCGTCTGGCTCTCTACCACGAACCCTCAGCATCTGCTTTGATAGCCTCCTCTTTGTAAGTAGCACAGGCGGGCTTGCTTACCTTGTTCCTACAGTTTAGTACCTTAATTCAGAACTAGCTCATAATGACACTGTCTCTTTTCATTCGCTGGCCTTGGCGCGATGCCGAATGGCTTTAAAAAAAAAAAAAGAAAATCAATGGAGTAGGAATGGGTCTTCCAACGTCCATCTCCAAATTTCCTGGCATGTCGCCTTCAGTATTGAAGTAGGAAAAGCAGTTTATCCTGCCATTCATCAGACAGACATGACTACAGAACCATCAAACTACATTCCTATTTCCATGACTGGGTAGAATAGCAAATTTCATATTCTTGCATTTCATTATTCTGATCCCTTTTTTTTTTTTTTTACCTGTGATCTTTGTCAAAGCTTAATCTTCCATATTATTAAACACTCGATAATAGTATTGAAAGAGCATGTGTGATAAATTAGAGTGTGCATCTGCACATGAGTTTCCAGCCATTAATGTTATATTTTTATCCTGATAAATAAGTAGGCAAGCTCATTCTGTTTTGTCAAAGTGAACATGTAAATTAAAATTTGGAAGGTAAATATTTCCATACATTTCCAGTGGTACTTTTATTATCACCGATTGTGCCACTATTTAACTTTCTTGGTCTTACCGGGGCCTAGCTACAGTTTTGGAGAATAAGAGCTCTGCTTCACTGCTCTGACTGAGCCTCTAATGCAAAGGAAGGACTCACCATATTGCAAATCCCACTTTTCATTCAAGGACTACATTAATGTCTTCAGTGTGGCACTATTGTCTACTTTTTTTGCATCAGGAGAATACAATTCAGAGCTCCACAAAACTATGGTGTCTCCTTTGTGGATAAAACTGCGGTGAGCATCCCCCTAAACCCATGAAAACTCCTTTGCTTCATGGGACACAGCAATCTCTGCAGAAACTGGAAAAGGTACTTTGTTTTCTTGAATTGTGAAGACTGCAGAACTTTCCAGCTTCAATGGTAGTGTGATTTTGTTTTGCAAGTGAATGTTTAATGAAAGTGATCCTTCAATGAACAGCCCAATAGTGCCATCAATAATTTCTAAAGTAAGAGTAAAACATCAGCAATTTACAAATGCAAAGCTGAAATTAATAATCTGCTCTTCAGAATGAATAACATGGTACCGCCAAGCATCCAACCTGACTTCTAGGTCACGCCATCCATGGTGCAAAGAATAAATGAGTACCTTTGGGTTCAGAATTCAGGAATCTAGAACGTGGCTTTCTGTAGTGTAAGTATCCCGGTCCTGCCCAGTCCGAGTCCAGTTCTTTTGTTAAGAATGCCAGATGTTTGACTCCGCTGATGTACAGGACAGAGTTCAGTTTTGCGTTCCAGCTTTTCGCAGCGTCTTCTGTAAATGACGGTCAACCTCTTTCTTAGCTTTACTACCAGTTTTTCACTGTCTGGGATTCTGATCATACCCACACCATGCTCTCTCTGTCAACTCCAATCTGCGTTTCACACCAAGACCTCCACAGCCACATTCCAACAGTCAGCACACTGCATGCAGAGTTTGAAAGAGAAATTTAATGATTCCGAAGAACCCAACTGGTAGCCTAATCAGGAGAAAGTAAGGAAGAGTCCCGAGCTATTAGTAATACTAGTTACACAGAGATACTCTAGAGAAAGACAAATCAACCAGCTATTGTGCAGTAGCCTCCAAACAGCACCGTCCTTCGAAGAATCTTAAGCTTCTCCATTCACATTCAATACCATCTGACAAGCAGCACAGACATTCCTGGTGGCTGGGGATCCAGTAGTTAGTCAAGGGAACTGGACTATGACAGGACACTGTTTGAGCTGTTGGGAGCTACATGATGACTGAATAAAACCAATGTCAATGGATGGAAGTGAATCACGGCCGCGCAGCTTAGAATTCAATTTTGCATGCTGGGAAGGATTCATCCTGCATCACAACAGTGCTGCTACTTGCCAGTACCATGATGTTGAGCTCTTGCTGTTTCTCATGTGTTTGCTGGTACCATTCTCGGGTTACCTCAGTGTCATGAGTTGGGATCAGTGTCACCTGAAAAGGAGATGGAAAGAGTATGCACACTATCTCAATGAGTTTGGCCATAAAAGTAAATCTTTTTTTTTTTTTTTACCTAGCAGTTTCCTCCTGCTCAGAATCAGGGCTAGGATCTGGCAAGAGGAATTACCTGGGGAGGTTTTTAATTTTTCCCTGTTCTTATATCCCTTCTCAATTTACTATAGTCTAAATATTGCAGTGAGAGTCCTCAGCCGGGGGGGGGGGGGGGGGATAGGCCATGAACCAGGATTCCATCCAGCATCTTTCAAGCATAATCCCTAGTGGCCACTAGGTGTTGCTGTTGTTCAATGACAGTGATTCCCTCTGCAGCATCCCCAGCTCCAACCAACCCAGATGGCAGGAGACTTGAGCCAAGAATCGAATGTAGGTCCTTGGGTCAGCAGTACTAATTTATATATGAAAAATTAGTAGCAAAATAATTGCTCTTGAAATTTTAAAGGTAATGTCTAGCACATCAAATGTGAATTGCAGTCTCTTTCTCCTTCCAGCTCAGACAGAAGCAGGGCTGGGAGCTTTCCTTCACAGCTACCTGGGGATTTTCCCCTCTGTTTTATAGAGCCCTCCCAATATATATTTAGTCCAGTCATTGCAAGTGACAGTTCTGGGGCAGGGGCTGATGCATCAGGGCTCCTTCCGGGAGCCTATATTCATGGGCCCTGAATCTAACCACTAGGTATCACTGTTTGGCAATGGCCATAACATCCTTCTACGGTGCCATAATAGCCCCACCCAAGCTGGAGATCAGAAAACCCAACCTGGGGATTGAACTGGGGACTAACATCATGCCAATGTTTAGCACTTCCCAACTGAGCCACCAGGCCAGCCTAAGCCATAGGCTTAATATATGGAAGCATATCATTTAAAAGTCATTTTGCTTCTATTTTTTTTTTAATTGGTAATCCCAGTCCCAACAGATGTAAGTTATAGAGAATTTAAAAGACGTTCTATTTCTTAGGACAGATTATTTATTGCTATGTTCAACAATGGTAAAATTCTTCGTATTTTTTTTTCTTCATGTTCTATTAAGTGAACTGAAACTTGCTCAGTTCCCCTTCTTCAGCTGGAGACAGCTGTGCAGATTTGATGGAAAACAATTTAGGGGGTCATTTGGAATTGGCTCACATAAGAAAGTCGGCAGATATGCGCCTAAAGGTACACCGATTTTTGAAGCAAAGTTACAGGTATGTATTCACTTTGAAAATTACACCACCAAAATGACGCACCCACCATTACACCTGCTAATTTGTTCGCAGACATTTTTCTGGAAAATTTACATGCACACTTTTGAAAATCCAAAAGTATGCGCATAAGTCCAGACCCCCTCCCCAAATCTGCTCCAGGACCACCTCTGCTCAGTGTGGGCAAACATGCGCACCTACAGGTCATACACAAATAAGTTTACCCACGTATCGGGAAGCAACTTTGTATCAGGCACTTTCCACTGGCAAAGCACTGTTTGACCCGCAGAAAGGCTGTTGAAAATTACCCTCTTAATTGTTTGAACCGTAAGCTTGACAGGTCTGTGTTCAGCAGCATTGTCAAAATCAACAGCGTGCATAACAAATTTGGATTAATGAGAAGGAGAAAAAGGCAGAAACTTCATTCACTACAGCCAGATCACAGAAAGTCAGTGATAGCTTAAAAAGCTGTATCAAAATGTAATAAAATCAATTCCTAACAACTGTACTATTGCCTACTGCATCTCCTGATAATGAGTATCTCCTATTAAGTAATATCCTTTTCTCCAAGATCAAAAATTTTTCCTTTGCATTTATTTCAAAACCCAGTGATTTCTGTGTTAAGACTGGAAAAGTGCTGATCTCCCAGTATCTGCAGCAGGCAGGAGGTGCATTCATCTCCCGGTATCAGTTCTTTTTCCAGTTTCTTTCTCCCATGTGTTTTACAATTGCAGCTAGGGAACTGGGACTACATACTACGAGAATGGAAAGTTAAGAGTTAATCAAAAGTATCTTTAAATTTCCACTCAACTCTCCCTGTCAGTAACCAGCACAGGTGATCATTTTCATGCTGAGACCTTCCCACAGTCTTTAAAGGAAGAGGACTCACCTGAAGGTTTTCTCCCCACTGGGATTTACCCTCCAGAAGAGCATCCAACACTGTCCGACTCGGCTCACCGTTGGCTGGATCATTACCGCTCACGACGTAGTAGGAAGCTCGAACCCTCTTGAAAAACTCCAGGTCCGCATTCTTTCCACTGCAGTGATTGGGGATATAAGCTAGGTCCACATAGACAGGAGGTCCCGGAGGAACTGCCTTGGAGCCACTGGAGACTTTCACATAGAAGATAAATCACACTGCATTAATACTTTTAGCAAGCAAAAGATCTGCAGCTTGACTCTGGCCCTAGCATCTCTCTCCCCCCCCCCCCCCCCCCCCCTTTTTCTGGTGGTTTTTAAAGAAACCAAAGGCAAGGAGTGTTAAAAAAAAACCAAACAAACCATATTGACAGCCGAAAAGAAAAACTCACAAAATATGTGTAACACTGATAGCTTCTTGGAGAAACTTTTCACTTAAAAGAAATGCGGGCTCAACATAGGGGAGAGAGAGAGTTTAATTCTCTCCGTATAATTGTCTGAAAACATGCAGCATGCATAAACAGGTCAGCAAGTGTCAACCAGGTAGCACTAATGAACTCAGTAACATTTCTAAGTGATGTTATTAAACATTGGACATTTCTGCATGTTTTATATGACTCATGCATTAAAAGATCGATAGCGCCACACCCATATCAGAGTATTAGAGAGCGTTTTGTTTAGGTTTTATTATGGCATGAGCCACAGTTATTTTACTGGCTGGCTGATCCAGCAGACAGGACTGAAAACCACGTGACCGCCTTCAAACAAAATGCCGGCAAGGGGATATTATGTTCGGAAGGCCCACAGGTGCCACTGGAAAAGCTGCAGCTGCTCCCCCCTGGGTCCTCCAGAGAGCTGAAGACATGGGCAGCTGAGCCACTCCCGGTCACATCTAGGACCACGGGCAGGGAGAAAGGGGTGGGGCTGTACAAATATCCAACTGCGAGGATGTCGTAGGAATAAAGGAACCAAAAATAAACACGGGTATCCTAATTTATAAGAAACTGAAGTTAAGCAGCAACAGGATCATCACCAAGGATCTCTGCGAGCATGATTGACAAGGAGGGTGATATTGCCTTGATTAGCCTCGGTACAGGAAAATATTGATATGATTTAGGGAGTTCAAAGCATATAAAGAAATATGGAATATGTATTATATCTGGAAAGGCTGGGATAGGCAGAGACTGGAGATTAAGGGGGAAATAGAGAAATTTCTAGTCCCCCCCTTAAAATTTAGGAGGACCTGGCAAATGGTGTTATGTGAAAGAATGTTGAGGAATCTGGTAAAATATGAGGGAAAAGGCTGAAACTAATCAAAACTAACCTTTGATTTTAGAAATGATAATTACAGTCCAGGCAGTAAGGCTTTGGAACAGTCTATCACGGAAGTTAAATAAGGGACTTTCCAAAGAAGTATTTTACCATCTACTGAATACAGGTTCAGTTATAGACTGCATAAAAGGAATAGGAATGCACAAGGAAAAACATTAAGCATAAGTGCAGTATTAGGGACCCTTAGAAGAAGGCTCAACGTGGTGGGCAAAGGTCTTGTTTTCAATCTGGTTATCTTAATGTCCTCTCCGTGTAACTGCCTCGCGCTAGGATGTTGGTTACTTTGCCTGTCACGCTGGAAATGACCACTTTCCTGGGCATTTGGGAAGCGGACGCTGAAGGATGCAGCATCTTTCTGGTGTTCTCAACGTGCGGCAACAAGAGAACATGGGAGCAGATATTCCAGAAGAAACGTACACTTAAAAACTTTGCCCCTTAGTGCATTCCCCTCGTGTCTGAAAGGAAGGTGGCGTGCGCTAACTGCAGGTAACGCGCCCAACAGATGATAATGCACGCAGTTAATAAACATGTGGATAAAGGTGAACCAGTAGATATAGTATACTTGGATTTTCAGAAGGCGTTTGACAAAGTTCCTCATGAGAGGCTTCTAGGAAAAGTAAAAAGTCATGGGATAGGTGGCGATGTCCTTTTGTGGATTGCAAACTGGCTAAAAGACAGGAAACAGAGAGTAGGATTAAATGGGCAATTTTCTCAGTGGAAGGGAGTGAACAGTGGAGTGCCTCAGTGATCTGTATTGGGACCCTTACTGTTCAATATATTTATAAATGATCTGGAAAGAAATACGACGAGTGAGATAATCAAATTTGCAGATGACACAAAATTGTTCAGAGTAGTTAAATCACAAGCAGGTTGTGATAAATTGCAGGAAGACCTTGTGAGACTGGAAAATTGGGCATCCAAATGGCAGATGAAATTTAATGTGGATAAGTGCAAGGTGATGCATATAGGGAAAAATAACCCATGCTATAATTACACGATGTTGGGTTCCATATTAGGTGCTACAACCCAAGAAAGAGATCTAGGTGTCATAGTGGATAACACATTGAAATCGTCAGTTCAGTGTGCTGCGGCAGTCAAAAAAGCAAACAGAATGTTGGGAATTATTAGAAAAGGAATGATGAATAAAACGGAAAATGTCATAATGCCTCTGTATCGCTCCATGGTGAGACCGCACCTTGAATACTGTGTACAATTCTGGTCGCCGCATCTCAAAAAAGATATAATTGCGATGGAGAAGGTACAGAGAAGGGCTACCAAAATGATAAGGGGAATGGAACAACTCCCCTATGAGGAAAGACTAAAGAGGTTAGGACTTTTCAG
Source organism: Rhinatrema bivittatum (assembly GCF_901001135.1). NCBI lineage: Eukaryota > Metazoa > Chordata > Amphibia > Gymnophiona > Rhinatrematidae > Rhinatrema > Rhinatrema bivittatum. The sequence continues at coordinate 64,547,556 of NC_042627.1, read as the reverse complement.
CTTGGAGAAGAGACGACTGAGGGGGGATATGATAGAGGTGTTTAAAATCATGAGAGGTCTAGAACGGGTAGATGTGAATCGGTTATTTACTCTTTCGGATAGTAGAAAGACTAGGGGACACTCCATGAAGTTAGCATGGGGCACATTTAAAACTAATCGGAGAAAGTTCTTTTTTACTCAACGCACAATTAAACTCTGGAATTTGTTGCCAGAGAATGTGGTTCGTGCAGTTAGTATAGCTGTGTTTAAAAAAGGATTGGATAAGTTCTTGGAGGAGAAGTCCATTACCTGCTATTAAGTCACTTAGAGAATAGCCACTGCCATTAGCAATGGTTACATGGAATAGACTTAGTTTTTGGGTACTTGCCAGGTTCTTATGGCCTGGATTGGCCACTGTTGGAAACAGGATGCTGGGCTTGATGGACCCTTGGTCTGACCCAGTATGGCATTTTCTTATGTTCTTATGTTCTTAACAATGCAATGACTGCCAACAGCATGCACACGCGTCTCTTGTTTTTAATATTATGCATTTTTAATATTTAACTTTATTTTGTTTTTATCTTATTATGTTGGGATCTGTAACCTGCGCTGAGCTTGCAATGTAACTGCAGAATATAAGACTAGTTAAATAACTGATAAATACATAAAACAGGAGAGGGATTGGGAGGGGCAGCCCATTACTTTTGACAGGGTGTATTATAAAATAACGGCCAAACGGGAGCTGGCTCATAAGCCATCCTCTGAAACATAAAGCAACTGCTTCCTAACAGAGGAACCACTCAGACAGCAGAAGTTTCACATCCCTTCTTACCTGGAGTTGTCTTGATGCCATTAGTTAGGTGTTTGCTGTGACTGCTTCGGGAAGCGTCTTCCTTCTCCTCGCCGCGCGAGGGCTGTATTAACGGGCTCCGTGGTTTGGACTGCTTCTCTGAGGCCTCCTTTTCTTTTTTCACCGATGAGCCCTTCGGTGACTTCTCTGACGTTTCTTTAGTCAGTTGCTTTGCGGGTGTCGGGGAATGTTTACCCTTAGAGTCCGTTTTCCTAGCCGGAGAAGATGATTTTGGTTTATTCAGAGGCTTCCTCACCCCTTTGCTTTTTTCTTTCAGATCCTTTTTAAAAATCTTTTCAGCTTTGCTGACGTTTTGCTCCCGTACTAGCATCTCAGGGTCCACCATGCAGACATCTGGGTGAGGGGGGTGAGGATGGGGATCCATGATCGGCAGAGGTTGGGGATCATGACCTGACCTTGTGCTGCCATGGTGGGAACCACTCATGGCTTTGTCCACAGGAAGAAAATCTGCATCTTCATCGGAGTCCATTGCAGCATCAGCTGTGATAGATGGGCACTCTTCTGTTTCAGGGGGGACATCGGAGTCTGACTGGGAGGTTCCCGAATCGCTTACAGATGTCGATGGAGTTTCCTCCACCATCTTTGCTTGTGCAACATGGCTGCTAGTGGTATGGTGGATCCTTCCTTTCACTGAAGGGTGACCTTCATCCTGTGAGAAATCACTGTCCTCTGACAGATCATGTGGACTGGGGTTGATAAAGGATGGAGATAACTCACCCTTCCTATGTTTATATTCACATGAGGAGTACTTTTGTTCGTAGTCACGCGTGGCTCCCAAACATGGTTCAATTTCATGTGAGGCATCTCCATGGCCCTCGGCTCTTCCTCCTCTCTGTGTATCTGGAAAAAAAGGTTGGAATGTATGTTCAGGGGACACCAGAGTGGAAGGGCGATTTTGTTTTTCAGTGTCTTCTTCTTCAAAATGTGAAGAAACTTTCCTGTCAGAATCCGGGAAAGTTTTCTCATTTTTGACCTCTACAGTGCTAAATGTCTCCTTATGTACATACTGCATGCTTTGAAAGGCATATGGACTTGTGCTTACTTCTGTAGGACCATTTGCTGTAGCTGCTTCTTCCAGATGATGGAGAGGAAATGACGACAGAATATCAGGAAGTGTTGCCACTCCCTGGAGCCTTTCAGTGAATGGTGATTGGTATTCCTGGCTGGCTACACCCACTTGTTTTTCTGTTTCAACAGCGGGTGGTGCAATTGATGCCCTCTGGCACTCAATCCTGCATGGTAGGGTGCTGTCGTCCATGTCATAGGTGCACGTGGATTCATGGTCTTCAGCAGAGGTATGATCCTCTGTGTCAGCTGAATATGTTCTGACTGAATCAGCTGGGGTTAGCGGCGACACATCCCACAGGCTCCTGAGAGTGGCTGAGGGCTCTGCTGCAGAGTAAGAAGAAAGCATGTAGGAGTAAGAACTTTCTGCTGAGCGCTGTTTCACATGTGTAGCGGCTTCAGATGACATTTCTTCTGAAAAGGTGTGGGAGTCATCTTTTGTGGACTCTTGGGGTGAGGTCTTTGCCTCTGAGCTCTTGAAAAACTGCTTGTCTTCCTCACATGGGCTTAGGGGTGAAAATCTGGTAAATGATGGTTCTAAGCTGGCAACCCTTTCAGAAACCTCTAAATACTCATCTTTTTGTCCTTTATGAGAAGATGAAATACCAAAGACATCTGAGACAAGAGACTTGTCACCTGTGAGGGCTGAGGATTCAAACCGGTACACGGAGGATGCCTCTTGTTGGGACACAGTAGATGGCCCTGGCTGCTGACTGTGCTTTTCTGTTATAGAAATCTCAAACCCATAAGAAGATAAATCATTTCCTAAACCAACTTGCTCTGACCCACTTTGTGGCTCTTCATTGTCAGTTTTTAAATAAATGCCCCTTTTTTGGCTGCCCACTACTGGCTCTTCTTCCTGATTTTGGTTCTCTTCAGTTGCCCTGAGCTGAACTTCCTGAGTGCATCTTCCAGCATAATATCTCTCTTGGTCAGAACAGCCCTGTGCATCAGTAAAAATCCCTTCCCTTCCTGTGTGTGTTACGTAGTTATAGCCAACGGCATTAAACTCTGCATCCTTTTCCTCTTCCTGTTCTTGTACAGGAAGAGTTAAAGCAGCAGCTTGGTATTCAGCTGGGAGAGCAAACGCTATTGCATCTGTCCTCGCCACCTCCGAGACATCTGCACACAAGCTCCTTTCACAGGGCTTTTCTATCACCCTGCAAGAAGATGTGGATTTGCACTCTTTTTCAGATTTTTCATTGGCACCCTTTTCTGTCTCAGAGTCGCTGGCACTTTCTTCTCCCAGCTCTGCCTTTTCATAGTAAAGATCTTTGGCTTGTGGTTCCTTTGGTGATACAGGCCTGCAAAGCTCACTGGCTGAAATTAGGTTTTCATCCTCACGGACTGCTTCGATATGGGAGACTACCGTCCTTCGCTCAGCATCATCTGCTGCGCCAGTTTGCAGAGAGAGCCCATTACTGGAAGGCAATGATTTCTGTGCGGCTGAGTCAGTCTCCTCAGCTTCTGTAGTTATTAAGGTCAACTCCTTCAGTCTCCCCTGCATGTCTGTGTCACCTAGAGCACTGAGATCTTCTTCCTTATCTGCAGCAGGCGAATACCTTTCATGGACATCTGTATACTCAAAAGCAGTTGATCCCCCTTTGCCTCTGGGGGAAACCGGGGATGACAGCTCTTTTTCAGTGCAAGTATGCAGACACGACTCTTCTTCTTTTGCAGATATATGATAAAGCAACTCCTTGTGAGGTACCTGTGTTTCCTCTGCTCCAGAGGTTTCACTTGATACTACAAATGACGTTTCCGGCTTTTCCCTATTGAGGTAACTTGGACTGTGTGAGTCTGTCTCTTCGGCAATGAGGCTTGGGGGTGTTACCCTAGAAACAACTATCTTTTCATAAACGTCAGCATACTGAAATGTTTTTTCATGCGGGTAAGGTGTTGGCTCTCTTTCTTCCACTTTGGGCTCACGTATCTCCGTCTCAGGAGAATATAATTCAAAATGACTGGACGATTTCTTAGAGGTGGCCTCTCTGGGATAGTCAAGTTCCTTGAAAGAGTCCCTTTCCTCTTGTCTGGCTAACATTTCTTCATTTTCTTCATGGTGATACTCACCAGCAGGGGAGTGCACACTTTCTTTTGATAACGCATCGCTCTCCTTTAAAGAAGAGTCAGCATATCCGTATGGGCTTGTCGGGTAAAGATAAGGACATCCTGCTCCAGGCTCTTTATATTTTTGTAAATTGCTCTCGGCTGGAAATTTGCTTTCTGCATCCATCTTGTCTAACGCTGCTCCAGATCCCCATTCTTCTGTTTCCATGGGCAGTTTTTTGGCAGTCAGCATCTTTTCTGCACTGGTTTGTAGGCTTTCTGCCTGTAAAGGATATTTGCTTTGGTTTATCAAGGAAAGGCTTTCTGATGTGAGAAACGTTATGTCTTCCCCTTGTTCTACAAAATAAGCTAAGGCTGGTGGGGGTGGCACTACTGAAGCCTCTTCCAATGATTTGGTATATATATCTGGAACTGCTTTCTCCATATCCTCTGAGTAAGAGTAGTCCTGCTTTGGCATGAATGCAAATTCCTTGTTCTCTGTCACTTCAGGAGACATTTTCCCCTTTCTTTCCTCCAGAGAAGGACCTTGCAAAAATCCTTTTGATTTTTCTGATGATACTTGAGAAAATGGAGGAGGAGAAGGGGTCTCAGATATTAACTTTTCTATTGTACTTGCTGCCAATGAAAGGTCTATGGAGTCTTTTAATGCAAATTCTTTTGTAGTTGTTGATGACTTCGAATGGATGTCTCTTTCTTGCAGTGTTGGTTTAGTGCCATTATCCCAGAGAATATCTTCTTTGTTAATAGGAGTGTCTGCTTTTTCAAGGGTTTTTTCCTCTTGAAAATAAGCATATTCTGATTCACCTATTTTATTTTCTAGCATTTCAGGAGTTGATTCTTCAGACACATCAGATTCCTCATCTTCTTTAAGGTATATAGAAGATTTCCTATCATAATCTTGTACCTCATCCAAGAAAGTGCTTTCTCCTTCCTCTGTGTACCTCATTTTATGTCCTGTGTCTGTCATCTTCTCCAGCTCTTTCTCCATCCCTTCTTCTGTAAACCACACTCTTTTTTCAGACATTAGCTCTTTAAAATAAACATCTTCCACATCTGCAGATGTTTCAGGTTTTACTGCTCTCTCTTCTGAGGAGAAAGTCCATATCACATGCTCTGGAGATGTTCCTTTAGCAGAAATCTCTGGATCTTTTTCTTGAAGAGAGATCTTTTCACCGAGAGCTCGTGATACAGAATCTGCAGAAACTTCGTTGGGAGAAATTGTCTGTGAATATTTTTCCTTAGCAGGACCGTGTTCCCCAGATAAAATGAATTGCGTTTCAAATGGGCTGCTTTTTAAAGAAGAGATGTGCTTATTCTGTTCGTCTTCAACTGAAGGCTGCTCTTCAAAGTAAAATGATTTCACATCTCCCGAGTGTATTTCTTTTTCAGACGTTTCTAAAGATATTTTTTTGCCGATGGTTCTTTCAGTAAAAGAAGGGTATGTTGCATCAAGTGGAAAGAACTCTCCAGCGGAAACCTGTGGGAATGTTTCTTCTTTTACTGGTGTCTCTTCACTTGAACATGGTGACATTGTTCCTCCTGAAGAAATTCCTCTGACAGGAATCTGTGAAGATAAAACATCTGTATCTAAGGTTTTCGCTGTTAAAGGAGGTGTAGGCATGTCTCCTGATAAGGTTTCTCTAGTACAGCTTTCTGGGAATATTTTATCTTCTGCTGGGCTTTGTTCTGCAAAAGAAAAAGATTTGGTGTCTTCTGGTGAATATTCCTTAGTGGAAAGTCCTGAAGATACTTCATCTTGAACTGGACTCTGTTTCCTGTCATACAGAAATGTCCTGCCTTCTGGAAAGGTTTCTCCAGTGGAAATGAACTCCTCAGGATATGTGTCTTTAATGAAATGAAGTGTTTCTTTATTTGTCAAAGTAGATGAGTGCAAATTTTCTACAGAGCTTTCTGGAATTACTGGAACTTTTTCATTTTCACCTAAGTTCAGTTCTCTGGCATGGGGAGATGCCATACCTTCTGGAGAGATTTCTCCAGTGTAAACTGGTTCTCTAGGATATGTATCTTCTTTTGTAATCTGCAGGCTATGTGTATCTTTTATAAAGAAGAAGTTTTCAGGGCTTTCTAATGACTTTTTACTTTGCACCGGACTCTGTTCTCTAAAATGTAGTGACGTATCATCTGAAAAAGGTTCTACAGTAGAAATTAGCTCTTTAGAGTCTGTGCTTTCTTTAGACAGTGTTGTTGTCCTTCTCTCTTTAAAATAATTCTCCTTTTCAGTCTCAGGAGACCCCTCCGGGCAAGGGATGGGCTTCTCGAAAAGGTAATCCTTATGATCTACCACCATTGTTTCTTGCTTGAGGAATGCCACGTCTTCCCTACAGGTACTTAAGTCACAGTTGTCATCATCTTTATGTATAGACTGCTCAGAAAATGACAGTTTGTCTTCTGTCATAGGCTTCTCCTTCATGATAATGGAAAACGCCTGTTCTGTCTTAGAAATATGATCAGGTGAATAGAATTGGGTTTCAATAAGTGTCTTCAATTCATCTTCAGGTACTTTTGCAACAATAGTACTTTTGCCATCTCCTTTTGCAGATGCATCTGTTTTTTCAAACAGCTCTGCTTGCAAGATGCTAGAATTATCCTCCATAGGGGACTGATGGAAAGGGGTATGACCAGCACTTGTGGGACCAGACTGTATTGGAGATGTCATCCTGACAGTGCTATCATCAGGGCTTATGCATCTTTCTTCAGCTTCTCTCAAGCCTGGATCTCCCTGAGACAACTTTGTTTCTTCAATATATAACTGAACAGTAGGAGTCAATTCTCTGGGGGCTTTATCTGAAACAGCAGCTGGTGCACTGGATTGAGAGACTGCCAGGGAACGATAATATTCTTTTTCAGGCACTTCAAAATTTGGAGTTTCATCCTCTTCTTCTTCCTCTTCTTCTTCCTCTTCTTCCTCTTCTTCTTCTTCTTCATGGCACTTTTTATGAAATTTATTTGTGTCTACTCTCTCTACTAATGGCTGGAAGTCTTCAGAAGGTGGAGACTTAAAGCACTTGTCTTCTTCTAATGATGAAGTTGGAGACATTGTGCCAGCAGAGGGCAGATACTCTATACCTTGAGTTGCTTCAGTACGGGATGAGGGAATACTGTTGATTGTGTCCATCAGCAAAGAGCTCTTTCCAGTCTCCTCTGTTTTTGGAGCTGTAATGGAAGCAATAGATTGATCTTCTGCCACAGATGTTGCAAAAGAAGAAAGCTTGTCACACTCAGTAATAGATGTGGCTGATGAAATGTGTTCCTCTTCAGCCAAGGGTGCTGCAACGATATTTGTAGGATATGCAACAATTTCAGGTACTTGGTCAACATAGTCCTTGGCAACTCTCTCAGAAGCTGGAATGACTTTAATACCATGGATAGCATCAAACGATCCTGGCTGATCAGGTACAGAAATATCATAGCTACCAACGTCATATTTTAAGTGAGGAATTCTTTCTTCCTGCTCATCATGTATTTCTTCATCTGAAATGGTTTGTTCAGTCTCTGAATAGCCAGGAATGGTTTCATCTTGGATATATGAAATATGCTCTGGTATAGTACCCGGTACTACAGGTACACTGCTCATGTATGGTGATTCCTTGCTAAATTCTTTTTCAGATAACTTTACTTTACCATCACTGTCCTCTGCCTCAGCTGCAGAAACCATAAACTCATAGATATCTCTTGACTTTTCTTGGGAGGTGTAGATTCTATCTCCATCTTCCTCTCTATGGAATTGGTACATTCCCTTAGTTTGTATTTCCTCTCCTTCTTTATTCAAATACTCTTCTATTTTTTCTAAATTTGTCTTTTCTGGTAAATTTTCTCTCTTTTCTCTATTAATTTCTTCCCCTGCTTTTCTACCCTCAGTGAATTTTGTACATTCCTCCATTTCGTCTTCCTTATCTTTCCCTTCTTTTGGTCGTTCTCTCTTGATTTCAAAAGTCTGCATTTCCCATGTGGGTGATGACACCATGTGTTTTTTGTCTATGGTTTCTGTACCATAAACTTGAGATACTTTTTCAGTTTCTTTTTCCTTCTCAACTTTTTCCTCTAACTCTCCCCCCTCAAGAGGTTCCTCCATCTCTGCCCCCTCATCCTCAAATTTCTCAGTTAGTTCTGCTGTCTCCTCTATTTCATGATTTGCTTTCTCTTCATGTGGTGATTCTCCTTCTACATCAGTAGTAGTGATTCCCTCATCTGGAGACTCAGGAGGAACCTTATTTTCAGTCATCATTCCTGCTAATAATATATCATCTTCAAACTGTCTTTGGTTTTTCATTATATCAGAAAATCTTGTGTCTATAGTTTGAGGTTCCTTCATGCCAATACCATCTGCTTCAAGGCTGGTAATATCCTGAGCAACCTTCAACTCCATGTACTCCTCATGCTTCAGTTCCTCAAAGTCTTTGGTGAGATCTTCAGGTGAAGACATAGCTGATCTTTGCTCTTGTGTGTCAGTCGAAATGGGCTCTCTCTCCACTGCTACCTCTTGAACTGGAACTGTTTTCTGCTGAGCTCGTGTTTCCATTTCAGCTCTGGGTTTGATTTTTTCTGTTCGTAATTTACCTGGCATTTTTGCTTTGTGAAGAGTTTTTCTTACTTCAGGTGTAAATGGCCTCAAGTCTGCTTTTGAGATTTTTTTCACTTCTGGTTTTGCTTCTTTCTTAGAATCTTTTTTCTCCTCTTTTTTCATATCATCCTTTTTGATATCTTTCTTATCTTTTTTCATTTCTTTCTTTTCTTTGTCCCTTTTCTCCTCGAGTTTAGACACTTTTTCCTTGAGGTGCTTTTTTCCTGATTTCTCTTTTATAAGTTTTCTCTTTTCAGCTTTCATTGCCTCACTTGATTCTGTTTTTATCTTTTCTACTTTAGCAGGTTTCTCTAGGATTCTTTCGATAGGTTCTTTTATCTTTTTCTCAGCCCTGGATTCTTTTACTGGTTCTATTTTGATCTCCTTTGACACTTCCTCCGATACATCTTCTCTCTTTCCTGTTTTCCCTGAAATTAACTTGGGAGAAGATTTAAGACTTTCTTTACTGTCGGTTCTCTGTTTAATCTTTGTCTGTTTCAGAATGGAAGGAGGCATGCCAGAGGCTATGTCCTTTTGAGTAGCTATCGGGTACCTCAGAAAATCTAAATGCTTAAGCTTCTCGAGACCTTCCAAAATTTTATTTTGCGGGGCATTTCCCGGGAATAAAACACGCACAATCTTTTCTGAGGGACTTGCTGGAAGCCACACTACCAAAGCTGTAATAGATGTGAGATAGGGAACTGAAATCTCTCCCTCTCTGCCGTTGGCCAGAATAATGCCAGTCTTTGCTTTGCTGTTACCAGCCCATTTCTGCATTAGAAACTGCATTTCCTTACTGTCCTTCACAGGGTTTAAGATATACATGTCCAACCTCCCAACCCCCATTTTGTGAAACAAAGTGATAGGTTCAATGGTATTGCTAACCACCCTGTACAGAGGCTCTGACTTAATACCAAGTTTATTCAGATATTGCAACGTCAGGCAGGCCTCTTCAATGCTTCTTTTCACCTTCATAGTGGATTCAGGCATCTTGAGCCTTTCGGGGACATTAAAGAATACAACGCCAAGCTCCGGAGAGATCAGATTTTTCATCCAGTCACTGTACGTGGTGGAGCCCTGAGATTGCTCCTCATCTTGCTCAGCAATTTTTCTCTGAAGAAGCCCGTTAATCCCAGGCAGATTGTCCGCACCGATGTGTGTGAGGAGCACAGAGTCAATCCTGTCCAAATGCCTGACCAGCTTCCAGAAGCAGGACTTCCGCTCAGAGCCTCCGTCCACCAGGATGTTAAATCCATTGACAGCAAAAAGGGCAGAGTCTCCTCTCCCGCCAGGGAAGATGTAGCAGCAGGGCTTGGACAGCTTCAAAAACCCACCGGAAGTTGGAGGCTCCAGGAGATCAAACGGCGATGGCACGTCTACGGTCTCGGAGACATACTCTGCAAACTCAGAGACCCCGTCCATCTCAGGCAAGACTGGATCAGGGTTCAGTTTCAAACTAATAATGTCCTGGAAATTGAACTGTCCAAGGTTGCTCCAGTCGCCTTCTCCCAAACAGGATAGAGTGAAAGAAGCCTTGATTTCTGGATCAGTGTTGCTCAGCAACTGGCAAACCTATCAGAAGAAACGCGAGAAGGGGGAAAGATTAAATTCATTAGTAGAAGTGAAGCACTGCAAGATTTCTTTCAGTCTTGAATAAACAATACTGCCGTAATAGGGAGCATTAAAGCAGCAACAAGTGCTTGCAGCACATGTCATATGGGAGGGGGAAGGCGATCTTAAAAGTGATTTCTGTGAGTAAAAAAGCGTTTTCCCCCTGTAAATTGGCCGACTGAATATCACTCAGTGCATCTAAAAGTCCGTGCGTCGTCCCACCCGAGAGGAGGCATAGTTGGGGGCGTGCGGGTGTGGACGGCATTTTCAGATTCTACACTCAAACCTTTCAGGCAAAGTTCTACCCATGGAGCAAGCAGCTGCGAGCGGCCTCAAATACTCTGTGCCCACGGCAATTTTCACAGAAAAAGTGCACGTGTGCTGTCGCTCTGAGACCTGGCGCGAAGCCCGTGGGTAAAAAAGTGCACACGGTCTCTGATCTGTAGACGGTTTGTGAATTGCTCCCTCCCCCCCTCCCCAATAACTTGCCCTTTAGTGCTCAGGGCAGGATCAGATTTCCCTGGAAAAAAAATGTGACTTTCCCTCTCTCTTCTTCTCTTCTCTTGTATGTGTGCTTTTGTTTCCCTTTGAAAGCAAGCTTCTCCTTTTGTGGATGCAGAGTATAAAGGGTAATTTTCAGATGAACGACTGTGGGTAAAGTGGTGCCTGGCCGGCAGAAACGGCGCTTGCGACAAGCGCCTGACTGACGTTCGTGTACAATTCTGTGCTTTTACACCATCCGCACGGACTGTTATGTGCACAGGGGAAAGGCCAACCCGGGGGCAGAGTCTGGGCAAGGTTGGGACATACATGCCCACGTTTTGATTTTACGAAGTATATGCATGCATTCTTTCTGCAAAACTAGCACCCGTCAACTAGTACATGTAATTGCATGTGGGTAGTGTTCCTGGAGTAGTTTTCAAAGCGGACCTATGCGCATAAGTCTGCTTTGAAAATTGGTGTAACTTATGCGCATATTTGCTGGCTAACTTATGCGCGATGTTACAAAATTGCCTCCATAATTAATACTTGATGCTCAGCATTCTTTTTTCAGGAGTCCCTTGAAATTATCATACGTCAGTATTGTTACAGTCTCCGCTATAATTTAATATAATCAATGATGAGATAGATATTGATGATCTGTGTAGTGAAAATAAAATTAACAAAATCAAATCTGTGATATCATTTAGATTTAAAGAAAAGCGTTCTCTTCAGACAGATAGTACATGCAACCCTGTCAGTATGACAACCTCAAACTGTATTTTATGGCTGAGGCCTGATTCATCGATCATCCTTCCATAGGCATAAAATGGGAGAAAACTCTCCATGATTCAGATCTAGAACTATTATTCTTAAAGTCAAGTATTAGTTTAGTTTATTACTTAATAAACTGCAATTTGGAAAAAACAAACAAAAAAACAAATCAGTGAACAAATAAAAAGCACCAATAAAATACAATAAAAGAATACTTTTACTGTTCATTTTATTTAAATTTATATTTGTTTTATTGTAAACAGCAGTTTCCCAATAAATAACCCATCAGTAATAAAGCAGCATAAATAAGAATAAACTAACTAAAAAAATGCATATTTATAATATCTAAAAATACATTAGCCATCTAGACCACGAAGCAATTACCTGAGTGATTGCTTTTACTTTTTCACTGATTTAGACATTGCCTATAGAGTTGCAGTAACTATACCCACATGGACATTGAAGTATTCAGCTTATACAAGAAAATGTGGATCCTTCAATAATTCTGCATAGACACTGATAAAAATGAACTTTGACATGCTTCTATGTTTTTTTTTAAATAATGTAATACATTTTGGTTGCATGTAATATGGAGATACTATGGGACTGATACACTAAGCAAGCTGCTAAACATTTTTAGTGTGCACACTAAAATAGCCCTCATGGCCTCATCCGAAACTTAGCTGCCAATGTACTAAAGAATGTCAAGGCTAATGCAACATTTATTGCAAGTAAAACATGTTTTAACATGCTTTAACACGCACTGACTCAGCTTTAACATGTGCGCATCGACGCGCACATGTTATAAAATCCGCTACCTGTGCGCACATGCGCGCCTGGTTTTATATAGGCCCTAATCCCAGTTCCCTCCCAGTCCGCTCCAATAAAAGAGCGGACTGGGAGGAAATTTCCTAATCCCCCTACCTAACCTGCCTCGATTTTACCCTATCCGCCCCAACCCCTTAAACCCCGCTATCTACCCTCGTTTTTTGTTTTTTTTTTAAAACTTACCCGCTCTTCCGTGCAGAAGCTGGTTGCATGGGCCGGTGGGATCCCGGCGTGTGCGTCAGTGGGACAGCGCCATTAGGCGCTGTCCCACTGACGCACACGCCCTGCCCAGATCCTGCCCCATCCCGCCCCTTTTCAAAATATGCCTTCTTCTGCGCATAGCGGGAGATACACGCGTGGCCACAGGTGTTAGAAAATGCGCGCGTCCCGACCACATGCATATCTCCCAGATTTCACGCGTGCAGGGCTTTTAAAATTAGCCCCCAAGTTTGTAAATGCAGCCAGTCAAATTTTGACTGGCTAGAGTTAGTTGGATATTCAGCGGCATTTTAAATTGAATAATTGCTGCTGAATATACGGAGAAAGATAAATGAGCAGAGTCATCCGGTTATCTTTAGCTGCATTGGGCTTGCTAAATTGTGACCTCCAAGTTGTTAGTGGTTAGGTTACAATTTATCATATGTGCTAAGTGAAACTGACACTTAGAAGTAGATATTACCCCCGCTCCCCCATAAGTATACCAAACGGGGAAAACCTCAGGCTTTCTGCATGTGTTTCACTTGAGGGTTGTGGTCTCTGTTTAGATTGGCAATGCCTGAAAAAAACCTGAGCCCAAAGCTCTGACTTAACATCACAGGGGAATATGAAAGCCGAGAATTAAGTTCAGGCCTGCCTTCTGTTCCCTGTTTAAATCTCTGTCGTCAGTAGCAAATTCAGCCAGCGTACCCAAATTTTGTTCTGTGATTTATCATCTGGAGATTTAATCTCTCTGTTATGCAATACCGACCTCTGCATCTGTGAAAACTCCTGCGAAGTGTTCATAAGTGAAGGTCCCCGCTTGCAGGATCAAGTCTCCTTCCTGGTCTGAGCTCTGGCCACTAAGGATCAGGAGCTTGTGAGCAGCTGGATTTGTTATCTGAGAACGTACCTGCAGACATCAGATGAAATATCATCAAAGGCTGAGATTTTTAATGTATCTCATGAAAAAAAAAAAAAAACATTTCATTTTTTTTATCCATAGTGTCGTAAGGAACATATATCAGCTTACACATGAGCCATTCACTGTTGGATGTACTAGGAATGTTGAATATAGCATAGAGACATTAGGGGATAGATATCAAAAGCTGGCTGTGTTGGTAACTTAGCCAGTTAGAACGTACCCAGCTAAGTTACGATGTGTATTCAGTGGCACAGCGAAGCTGCTGGATAGATGCATGCATTTATACGCACTTAGCTGGATAAGTCTACCCAACTAAGTTTAGACCTGCTCTATGGGGGCGTCTAAACTTACACGTATACTTATACAGCTAATTCCGAATATCGGTTATAAAGGACTTATACGGCTACGCGGTGGCTGCTGAACGTAGGTGCATATTCAGTGGCTGCTCCTCTGACTAAATAGCTCTGAACATGTTTTGAATATAGGACTCTGGATGTTTTATCTGGTTTCCATATGGTTTTCTGTCGGCAATAAATGCTTTGTACTTTGTGTGTTATTATAATGTATTTTGTATATAGAACTGCTTGCCTGTCTATTGTGTTCTTTAAAATCCAAGGATACAGGAGTGTGGGAACGAGCGGTGATTCCCTGACATAAACCTGGACTGACTCCAGCTTTCCTAAAACACTTTGTCCTTATTCGCCACTTTAACATAACACATTAGTAGATTGTCTTTACCTTAAGAACAATGTACTCCAATTACAGGTAGTACTGCTTCCCTCAGTAGCCATACAGCTTCATTACAGCTCAGTGTTTGGAAAACAATATTCTACAAGAGCTGCCTTCCTCCTGGAGACCTGGGCCTGGTCTGCCTATCCCCACCTGGGCCCCAGCTCTTATTCTTCCCCTGTTGGGCCCCGCTCACAGAGCTCTCTCTCACAAGGGGAATTAAAGGGGACCAGGCACCTGGTCATTGGCACTAAAAGGCTGCCTTTTGACTGGCTAATAGGGCAGGTTTTCTGATTGATTGATTTAAAACAGTTATTCACCTTGTAAACTCAAGAGGGAGAGACGGTTTTCAGTGGCAGGGGCTGTTCTGTGGCCCCAATTACCAATTATTTTACATTGACGGGCATGCAGAAAAACTTTCAAGAAACAGTTACACACTTATTTAAACAGGCCTTTTACTAATTAAGTAGGTGTTTAGACTATTTTTTAGATGAATTTTGCAAATTTGACAATCGTTAGAGATTTTTGGACCAACTATTATATTATTTTATTGTTTTTACTATTCCTAACCAGAACAGATTTTTCTTGGTTTTATTCCTATTTATCAAATTGAACTCAACAGATCCACATAAAGTCTGCTACTTCCTTTTGGTTCTCCCTAAACACCGGAGTTCCTCAAGGTTCTTCCCTCTCAGCAGCCTTATTTAACACATATCTCTCTCCCATTTGTCAACTCCTTTCTATTTTAGGCGTCTCTTACCGCCTTTACGCTGATGACATCCAGTTTTATTTTCCTACTTGGCATGACTGGAAATCCACCTCACAATTCATCTCCTTATGCCTATCCTCAGTCAGACCTGATTGTGTCATAACAAACTTAGTTTAAACTTATCAAATACGGAAATAATGATTCTTGGACATCCAATAATATTCCTAAAACCATTTCCTTTGAAAATACAATTATCAACATCTCTAAGAATGTTTGTTACCTTGTTATTCTTGACCCCAAGTTAGATATGCAAACAAATATCAAATCTGTAGTTAAATCATTTTATCAACTCTGCCTTCTAAAACACATTAAACCATTTCTGGACACACTCGCTTTTGAACAGTTCTTCAATCTCTGATACTCACAGGTATTGACTATTGTAATCCACTTTATGTTGGATTACCCCAGTCATCTATTCGACCAACTGGTGCAAAATGCGGAGGCTCAGCTAGTTACCAATACGAAACTGCATGGTCACATCTCCTCAGTCCTTTTCAGTTTACATTGGCTACCAGTACACTGACGAATCCAATATAAAATCCCATCTACCCTACACAGCCTCATTCATAACAATCAAAGCTCATGGCTTTCAGCCATTTTGCACCTCTGTATTCCATCACGTAACCTCAGATCAAAAAACCAATTCCTTCTACAAATTCCCTTACCTAAAAGCACCAGACTAGCAGTGACCCGTGAATGAGCATTCTCTGTTGCAGGCCCTATCATATGGAATGCTATTCCTCAAACTCTGAGATTACTATCCAGTAAAAAAGAATTTGAGAAAGCCCTAAAATATCATCTTTTCAGACAAGCCTGTAAAGACCTATGTGAACCTTAACTTCCAGGCGCTCATTTCATACTCCTGTTTTGTTTCTCTTTCTTCCCTAAGGGGCGGATTTTCAGAGCCCTGCTCGCCTAAATCCGCCCAAAACCGGGCGGATTTAGGCGAGCAGGGCCCTGCGCGCCGGTGAGCCTATTTTACATAGGCCTACCGGCGCGCGCAGAGCCCCGGGACTCGCGTAAGTCCCGGGGTTCTCCAAGGGGGGCGTGTTGGGGGCGGGCCCGGTCGTCGTGGCGTTTCGGGGGCGTGTCAGCAGCGTTTTGGGGGCGGCTACGGGGCGGGGCAGTCCGGGGGCGGGGCCGTGCCCTCCGTACCCGCCCCCAGGTTGCGGCCCGGCTCGCAGGAGGCCCGCTCGCGCGTGGGGATTTACTTCTCCCTCCGGGAGGCGTAAATCCCTGGAGAAAGGTAAGGGGGGGGTGTAGACAGGGCCGGGCGTGTGGGTTAGGTAGAGGAAGGGAGGGGAAGGTGAGGGGAGGGCGTTAGAGGATTCCCTCCAAGGCCGCTCCGATTTCGGAGCGGCCTTGGAGGGAACGGGGGTAGGCTGCGCGGCTTGGCGCGCGCCAGCTATACAAAATCGATAGCCTTGCGCGCGCCGATCCAGGTTTTTAGCAGATACGCATGGCTCCGCGCGTATCTACTAAAATCCAGCGTACTTTTGTTTGCGCCTGGAGCGCAAACAAAAGTAGGCCTATTCGCGGAGTCTGAAAATCCGCCCCTAAGGTTTTTATCCTTTAGGCCTGCTTCCTCTATTTGCTTAATTCTGTTTTATTTATTCTTTATGCTTTCGCTGTTTGTTTTAAGCTTTTTATCCCTCAGGCCACGTCCCCACTCCTTTTTATCTTAACCTTTATGTTATTTATTGTTTTAGTTATTTGTTTTCTATTTAAATTGTTTATAATTGTATTTTTGTAACCTGCCCCAGACCCTGGAGGGCGGGGGTAATAAATCCTTGTAAATAAATAAATAAATATTTTGTTATGTTTAATGATTTTCTTGATATGAATGCATTTTGTAAGCCACCTAGGTCATGAGGCCTATACATTTTATTCAATTTAAAATTAAATTAAATTTGTAGCTGGCCCTAGTCCCATGGTTCAAGGTAGGGCGCAGCCTTGTTTTAAAGTGTCATGGAAGTGCTGATGTGATAACCCAATGCTTCAAATGAAACCAAGAAATTTAACCCAGTTTTCAGGAGCAATAAGACAGTCTGGGTTGAGTTTATCTTGGCTATTATATCAGCTGTGAAGTTAGATGAAGGGCCCGGATATGCCCTTCTGCCTCCTGAACCTACCATGTGTGCAATACTGTCTAAGCAAATCACGAGCTTTAATTGTAGAAGCAGGGATACATACAAGCTGTTTGACTCGTATGATGTAACTGAAAATCTTTTCAAATGTCAGCATAACCTTATAAACATATAATATTTGGTGTACGAAATGTATTCATTATCCAATTATCTGACTGCTGAACTCAAAACTCATTTGGAACCAGGGTCCCACTAAGTAATAGGAAAAGTATTGAGGGATTAAAAAAAAAAAAAAAAAAAAATGAAGTCATGTGGCTTGCAGTGTTTGTGTGAATTTTTCATGAAAACAATGCACCATATACTTAAGAACATTTTCGTCTCTGCTGTGTGATTCACGGCAGTTCATCACCACTTTGGGTACCGATCCTTAGTTCAGTCAACGTCTTCCCAAGCAATTTCGCTCCATTTGCTCAAAACCTCAATAACCACATTTTGTCTGGCTCCAGTTAAAAAATCGAATCCTGCGGCACTGTCCTGCTGCCTCCCAGCTCTTACTGATTCACTCCTTGCAAAAGCCCGAGGAGCAGGGAAAACCTTTAGGGTTCCGAGAGTCCACTCCTGCTTGGTAAAACAATTCTGGATTCTGAAATGAAGTTCTTTTAATCTAGGTTCCCTGCCACGTTTAGGCCTTCCAAACAACAGAATGTTAGAAAGCAAATTATACAGGATGGGGTCTACGTCTGCCGGTCCATCCATCCGTCCATCCACCCACGGGGAAAACAACTCTTCAAAGAAGAGGTGGAAAGCCACCAAATTTGGCAAGATGGAAGAAAATGGGAATATCTTCGACAAGTTCCGAAACCTAAAACATCGGATCAGTATTTTCAGAGAGTGGAGCCTCGATAAAAACAAAAAAATCCCCATTGCTTTCCTATGGCAGGCAGTTAAGACGTTTTGGGAATACTGGCACATAATCCATTCCAAAAGCCTCTCACCCAGCAGCTTGATCCAGTGCAGTTTTTCCGATTTGCTCAGTTCACCGCACACCAAAGTGGTGGAAATTCAAACTTTAGACAGCAAACAAAGCAGTGGCCTAGCCAGAACTGAATTTTTGGGTGGGCACAAGGTTAACATGGGTGGGCTGTAGGCATGCAGGTCTGAGACCTACTAGTTCTATTCTTAATGATAAATAATGTCATATACTGCATCCTACAATGGCTTTCTAAGTAGTTTGCAACAGATATTATGCATCATACATGAAAGTTAAAATATTTTACTTCAATTATTTCCAGCACTTACCAGCATTAAAAATTCCTTATTAATCTGTATTAATTTATTTTATATGTATTGCAGTGCATAGTATATCATGTAAAAAGCAAAGAAAACAATCAGATCCAATCAATCATGTAATAAAACAAAAATCTATGTATTCTTTCATGAATCCTCCTCGCAGAAAGCCAGAAATCATCATAACTACAATAAAATATCATTAATCATCAGAACAGGTGCAGGGCTGATCTAGGACAATTCACATTACAACTAACATGAAAAACATATTCAAATTCTGGTGTCACCTCAGCAAAAAATATCCCTCCACTGCTATTTTGTGAAGTAACACAAACTCCTGCAAAGAAAGGACATCTAGAACCTTTCCAGACAGTCACAGCACTGACTGTCAGGATTCAAACAACAGCAACCTTATGAAAAAGCAGCAATGCAAATACTACACCAGACCCTAGAACATTAATACATCACCTACTGGAGTAACAGAGCAAGCTGGATTGCTACAGAGAAACTACACGCTAGCAGAAATGCTGCACTTCAGTCACATACACAGGCAAATGGAGGCTGACCCTTACCTAATACAGAAATAAGAGACTACAAATTAGAAACAAACATGAAGAAAAAAAGCAAAATAATCTGAGAAACAAGACTGAACAGTGGAATACTAAAGAAAGAGCAAAATACAAAATATAAAAAATGCACATTCCCAAAGATAATTGTTAAAATCTCAATTTATATATTTTTTTACCTTTGTTATCTGATCTTTGTATTTTTCTAATCAGTTGGTCCTGGTCACTTTTTCTCATTTTTCCCTTGTCACTCATTTCCTAATTCCTTTTCAGTGTCTCTCTTCGCTTTCTGTCTTCTTCCCTTTCTTCCTCACACACATACACACGTTTTCTCTCACAGACTCCCCTCTCACTCTCATATACTCTCTCCCTCCACACAAGCTCTCACTCTCATATACTCTCTCCCTCCACACAAGCTCACATTCTGTGTACACACACACAGACTCTCACTCTACATACTCTTTCATACACACACACACACAAGCTCTCACCCCCTCAGGCTCCCATTCTTATGCACACAGAAACATACATCCAGGCACCCATTCTCACCCACACATACACACATTCAAGCTTCCATTCTCACCCACACATACACACATTCAAGTTTCCATTCTCACCCACCCGCCCATACAGGCTCTCACACAGACACACATATAAGATCTCACACATGCACACACAAACAGGTTCTCAGACACAAACAGGCTCTTACTCATTCACACATACATACAAGCTAACACACATTATTGTCTCCTGTTACCATCGGGCCGTGGTGAGATGAGCTCCACCACAGCCCCAAGGGCCTCCTGCTATCTTCGAGCCATACGGCCCACTGATCTTCCTTCCAAGCAGAAAGATCGGTGGGCTATACGGCAGCAGTCAAGGCCACAAGCCGCTGGCTGGTTAGGCTCCGCTGGTGACCCACAGTCTCTCCTGCTGCCGCTGGCCCACCGCCTCCCAGGGTGTGCCATGCACACCCGGTCGCGCTAGGCCTAGCCCTGTAGCTTCGGCTCTCCTCTTTGCTGTCGCGGGGATGGAATCCCACGGCGGCTTTGCAGCTCCCGCGCTCCTCTTCACGGTCACGGGGATGGGATCCCATGAAGGCCTTGCAGCTCCCGCGCTCCTCTTCACGGTCGCAGGGATGGGATCCCATGAAGGCCTTGCAGCTCCTGTGCTCCATTGCTCTAAAAGGCCTCTTCCGGTTGGGTGGGCCTGGGTCCAAACTGGCTGAGCAACTTCCCACCAGGCCCACCCGCGGCTATGCCACTGAAGCAAAGAAAAATGGGCTACACACACAGCCACATATACACATTTTGCACATACACAAATATACACACACACATATATTTTGCTTTTCATTGTAATCACAGCACAAAGATCTGAACATGTTTCAACAAGTGGAAAAACCATACTGAAGCATAGCATGTACTCAATATGTAATGTAAGAACTCCATCACCCTCTTCTGCAAATCTGTGTTGGAAAGCATTCCCAAAGACATGATCCTGCATGCCTCTCCTACTTTTTAAATATATTTTCTTTGATTATTGATGATTCATGGATTCTGATACCCTGGCATCCATCTTTCATCTGCATGACTCAGCAGCAAGTGCATACATATGTGTGCTGCATCATTGTTTTAAGGACATTGAGTGGCCTGCAGTTCCGCCTGTTTTACAAATATTTAAGATTAATTTCTTAAAATATTAAATGCTTTTGTTTTGTAGAACTATCACTCAAGGTTCTTTGATTTGGTTTTAAAAAAAGCCTATAATAATGGACAGCAAAAGTATGAAATCTGAAATACTTTCACTCTTTCAGAATCCCTACTCATAAATTGAATCAAGCTTGAAAAACTCATATGTGCCCCATGCACCTTCAGCAAACGGTCAATAGAGCAACACCACTTGTCTTACCTCTGAGTTTGAAGGCCGCTGTGATATCATGGTCAGTGGAGATATAGAAGTATTTTCAATAAATAAATATATCAATAAGGCCATAAAATTAATTCAAAGACAGGAAACAAACCTCTGAATACAAAATAGAATCATACTGCTTAATTTAAGATGGGCTACCAATCCACACTGAAAATTACCAGGAAGGAAATATTATGATATTATTTTCTAAAGCCAAAAGCAAATGTGCATCCTTTCAGCCTACCTCTGCTACAATGCTCTCTGCATTTGGGTTCACCAGGATCACCGTTTCTAGGATGTCACTTCTGTGGTGGAGCGTCCTTTGGCCTGAAGAGATAAAAGGAAGATTCAGATTTTAGAGGGGTAGAAGCAGTAACATCCTGCTTCGACTACTCAATCTTCTTCACTTGCTCGGAAAGAGATACTTTAATTTCCTGTATCTGCACATGAATATCTGAGATTAATACAAGCAGCGAGGAAACTGCTTGTTCTAATGAGGACAGAACAGTCCATACAGATCCAGGTGGGCTTGGTGTAAGAGAAATCTATTCTGCATCTATAGGTTGAGAATCCGAATAACTATAAATCTGAATGATATATTGTGTTGATGAATGTTGATATTTAATGTTAAGATTGTACCTCACTTAGAGTCTTTTGTTTTACGCATGTAATAAATATTAGAAATAAATAAATGTATGTGCACTGCATGCAATATATACAAGCATTTAAAAACAAGGTAGAAGCAATAACCGGGCAACCCGGTCACCCACCCCCAGCCATCCAGGCCAGACATCCAACATTACACTCACACAAGAGAAACTTGAGTCTTAACTGGGATGCAAATGGTCACAGCCGTTTATTAGAATACCCTAACAGGGGAGTCTAATTTAGGCGTTGAGTCCTGCAACCACTCCCTATCTCAACCACAGGGCAGGTGCCAATATCTACGTTTCATTCCAACCGGCGGTGGAGTGCCATCACCAAAGGGATCCAGGCAAGCCGCCACACAGCAGGCCCTGCTGGAGCCCCTCGCAAATGTGCCTGGCCATCTATTCATCAAGGCCCAATCCTGGGCCTGACTTTCATCATTCATGGCCAAGCGCAGAGCGGTGGCCCCAAGGCCACTCTCTTCCTTACTGGCACCTCCCTGCTTCGTTTTACAGACTGAGCATTACAATATTCTTTCCAGGACGCAGTCGCCACCATCATGTGTGGGCTAGGACGTATCCTTCCGCTCATGTGGGACGGGTTCCCCCCATACGTAACAACTTTGGCTCCTGCATTAAACCAGTGCATATCCTCTGCCAAGCCTGCAGAAAAAAGTCATTTCCCATATTTGACAAATGCAATCGTCCAGAGCATACATTTCTGCCACAATGCGTGTCAACCCACATCTTCCTCAAATGATATCCGCCCAAGCGTTGAACGGTCTTGGCTATCCACCAGTTGAATATGGCGCGGTATCTTCCCATCCATCCAGTGCCCAACATTTTCCCCTGGGGTGTAATATTGGATCAACAGATTTGAAGATGGCCGTGCTGGGACGATGTGGCTCAAATTGTCTCCAGTGCTTTATGATGGTTGCTTAAACACATTCTCTTAATTAGTCCACTCAAATTATTGAAAAGTAAGAAATTGGTTTATTCCTTGGACTTAGTTTATTCTTACATCCAGAGGTTTCTATTACAGAGTATTGTTACGTCTTATGTTCTTGCATATAGAAATTGATCCTAAGCATTATTTTAGTGATATGGTTTAAATCTTAAGCCAGCTTAATTAAAAAGTAATAGAAAAAATACTTTTCCTCATGGGATATCAATCTCATTTAAGGCAAATTGGTGACAAGCAATGGATGATATAAGGATAGATATGAACAGTAGAGTATAAGAGGAGGCAGAGGAATTGGAGAACAGCAGAATCTAGTGAATGACAGCAGAGAAAGACCTACTGGTCCAAATAAAGGCCCTTCCAGCCTGCCCAGTTATCCTATTGACACTGTTAAGGATACATAGCAACTGCCAGTGACAGAATGTAGGTTTATTATTTGTTTTTAACTGCAAGATTTCTTTTTATTCAGGACAGTATTTTTTGCATTCCTCCCCTGTGTATCACCATCTTATTTATTTAGATTTTATATTCTGCTTTTTGGCACTTCAAAGAGGATTAAATTCAGGTATTTCCCTATCCTCACAGGATTTACAATCTCATTTTGTACCTGAGGCAATGGAGGGTAAAGGGTCTTACCCAAGGTCACAATGGGTAACAGTGGGATTTGAACGCTGGGCTCACTGGGTCGTAGCCCACTGATCTAACCACTAGGCTACCCCTCCACTCTCCTTCTTGAGAAGAAGTGTATGCAAGCTCCCTCCAGCACCCACCTTTCCTATGCCTAAGCACAAGGCTCTATACTAATCTAAATAGCTATCAATACCAGGGTGGCCATTGCCTGAACATCCAGCTTCCTAGGTTCCCCATGAGTGTGCCTGCATTTCTGCTAGGACTGCTTGCTAAGTACTACTATTATCATGATTTGCACAGTGCACGCTGGATGTATGCACTGCTGTACAGAGCCACATTATGGACAGACCCTACTCCTTTGGAGTTTAAAATCTACTCAAGACAGACAAAAAGGCCACACAGTGAAAATCAAGAGACTTTGGTTTAAGACAGGAAGGCAATGGCTGAGAAGATTTAAGGTAGGCAGGGATAAACTGGAGAGTGGGGTAACTTTTAATTTAATATTATAATTATATTAAATATTATATTAAATATTATAAACATTATAACATATTGTTTTATTGCTATAGTGGTTATGTCATTTTTATATTGTTTTATATTGCTACATCTTTATATTTTTATACTGTTACATTCTATACTGCTTTTATCCCTCGGTCCCCAGTAGCCCTTCTTCGTCATCTCCCCTGTTACCTGCCACTTTCCCCACCCTAGGTTTCGTTCTTAATTTGTTATACTCTAAATGGTTGCAAAAATGTTAATACCCCGTTACGACCAAGTTTTTACCTCCTGTTCGATGTATTTCTCCTTTGTTTGATGTAAACCGATGTGATATGACGGGTCATGAATGTCGGTATAGAAAAAGAATAAATAAATAAATAAATATCATCAAATGCGAATCAGCATTTTATGTATACTGGGGGTAGGTATAGAATAAGAGCCCCAGTTCTGACTGTGAAACTGAGAAATGAACTCTCCCAGTCTAGAGCTCAGTAATGAGGCCACAGTAGGAAAAAGCCAAATCAATGTGGGCTGTGGGTGGGATTAATTAAGGAAGAGGGGCAGCTTTAACTGAATAGAAGCTGGTAAACGAGTGTAAAATGAAATCCTTTCTCCAGGCGCGATCCATATTCAAAACGAAACCTGCGGCCTCCCATACGGCAGTGCCTTTTCTACAAAAGCCCTCGTTTCAACCAAAGCTTTTGAATGCAGCAAATGCCAGTTTATCAGACCAAATTTCTAATTCCAGAAGGCGTGGGGGAGGTAAGGTCCAGGAAATCTAAGCCTACAAGTTGCTCCATTCAGACGGTTTTCAGTGCGGAGGCGAAGATAACATTTTATGGTGGCCAGATCCCCTGCCTCAATGTGACCCTGCAACATGCGACAGATCCTAAGAGAATCCACTTTCTCTCAGGGCTGGTCGGGCTCAGCTGATGTAATTCCAAACGTTAGTAAGGACGGTCACAGAGTCTGAGAAGATTGTGCAATATTTGATCTGAGCCACGTGAACAAAAATCCAAAAATGAAACAAAAAAAAAAAACAAAAAAAAGGGCCTTAGAGGGTTTATGCTTAACATCTGGTATTTGTTTTATGTTTTTATGGGCCCTAATTGCCTCTCCTTGTGAGAAACTCATTCTAAAATGCAGGAAAGGCCGAAGAAAGTTGACAAAATGTTAACTTCAGCTTTGGTTGGAGAGAAACAAAATAAACATCACATTTGGTTAACATGTCTTCGCCCATATTTTGGACTTAGAAAAAATGTCCTC
This sequence comes from Rhinatrema bivittatum, assembly GCF_901001135.1. Lineage (NCBI taxonomy): Eukaryota > Metazoa > Chordata > Amphibia > Gymnophiona > Rhinatrematidae > Rhinatrema > Rhinatrema bivittatum. Next base: position 64,522,825 of record NC_042627.1, on the reverse strand, counting down.
CAGAAAGCTGTTCGTTCAGGTCTGCAAATAAAAATAATCACATCCCATGTCAGAAAAACAAAAAAACAGGGCTCAGCGGCCCTGCATAATGAGAAAAAATGAATAAAAACCCTGCATGAGATTTTAAGGTGACAGTGCTTTATCAGCTTCATTGCAGCATGATTAGCCCTCACTTCTCTTCCAGACATGTGCAGTCACTCTCATGATGTCACCAACATGTAAAATTGGATGGAGGAGACCCGCTAAGCATGCTAACATGACATGATGTCATATCAAACTAAGGACAAGAAGCAACAAATCCTTGACCACACTTCAGTCACCACATTCCCTCATTGAAGTTTGGTCCAAATAACCTACAAATCGACTGCATTTTTTTGAGAGCCGCATCAGAGGCGAACATCATTGCATCTTTTGGTTGCTGGGCATGGCACAGTAGATATGCATGTCGGATTGGGCATGGTAATTTGATATGTTTGGTATCAAGGTTGATTGTAAGTGAAAAGTGGTAAGTAGCTTGTGCGAAAGAGAATGTAATTTATTTATTTATTTATTTAAAGAATTTATATACCGGGGTTCCTGTATAGTATACATATCACCCCGGTTTACAAGGAACCAATGTAGGTAATAATGATATCTAATGCAATTAAGGCCTGATTTTGAACAGCATTTACAGTCTTAAAGTTGGGTTTTACATACACTTAATGTTAAGCGATAGTAACTCAATAATATACCTTGGCTTGACCAACATTACTCAAATAACGATTTTATTTATGAAATTGTAACCGAACTTTATTGGCACCTGTTAGAATGTACGATATCCTACATTTACTTACCTTAGTGTATGTGCCTATTTGTAAACCGTTGCAATGGTATATAACTTAGCGACGGTATAGAAACGTTTTAAAATAAATAAATAAATAAATAAATAAATATATTTACATGCGCTACTCCTCTGAAAATTCATCTGTTAGTGCTTAGAGTAGGCAAGTCATGATTGAAAATATAGTTATGCAGTACCGTCTTTTTGGTATCCATACAGTAAAAAGTACACATAGTTCCATGAGATGATGCTGACTGAGTCAATGAAAGGTGGAAATATGAGAAAGGGTTTGCATCCATGTGAAGAACGAGTAAGGAGTTCACGTGTGGGTGTGCAAGGTGTGACTGGAAGAGTGTGCGTGAGTGAGGGAGGATGTGAGGCCATGAAACAAAGGAAAACGTCTTAGATTAGGAAAAGAGAAATGTTGTCTAGGCCAACACAGGCATTAGGTTAGATCAAAGCGGTTTTTATATGGCGAATCCTGGTCAGAAAATTGTCCTTGCCTTTAAAAGCGACTTTTGCATGGAAATTAAGCCAGTGCACTCTCCTTGCATTTTCTGATTTTCAGAGAGAAATGATGTGGGGAGATTCTCTTTGAGAATTTGCATAACATTTCTGCATTAAAACCATGCATGTAGTCTGCAGCTAAGCGGGCTTCTTGAAAATAGCCAGCCCTTCTCCAGCATGACCAGAGACATTACCTGACATCACTACAGTCCTGGAGTTGTTATTTTTATGTTCTAATTTTATTTTACTGCTATTACTATTATGTATATATATATATTTTTTTTTACTTTTAACCACTTTGGGATGATTTTTCAAAGCCATTTACTGCATAAAACTATTATTACATATAAACATAGAAATGATGGCAGAAAAGGACCAAATGGTCATCCAGTCTGCCCAGCAAGCTTCCCATGGTAGTATCTGCCGCGCCGTGCAGATTACACCCAAGTATCAGTCGGTGCTGCTTGATGTGCTTTGCTTATGGACTTGGCCATAGAAGCAGTGTACGTAGTAATGCAGTTAGCACAGAAGAAAATGCTCACGCAAACCTGCTCAAAAAGCCGAGATTGATTTAGCAAGAGTCCATGCTAATGCCATGCAAATGAGGCAATTAACTATTCATGGGCACTGCAGAAAGCCACGATGGCATTAGTGTGAGTTTTTTTAAGCTGGGTTTTTAAGCACCCGGGTCAGGACAGGAGTTAAGTGTAAGCGCCTGTCTGCAGGTTGAAAAATTAAGCGGCAGAAGCCAGAAGAGAGGTCAGAGAGGGAACAGGCAAACGTCAGAAGTGCATTTGTAGCCCCTTCCAAATCTCTGCTGCATTTCCCCCACACATTGGCATCTGCCATTACAGCCAGTTTCACCGCGGATCTTAGTATATCAGCCTCTATGTTACAGATTACATCAGCCCGTAACCTTGGGGTCCTCTTCTACTCCTCTCTCCCCTTCTCTACGCATATCCAAAACACCGCTAAAATGTGTCGTTTCTTTCTTTATAACATTTCCAAAATCTGTCCTTTCCTTTCTGAACACACTACCAGAACCCTTATCCACGCTCTCATCGCCTCCCGCTTAGACTATTGCAACCTGCTCCTCACAGGTCTCCTGGCGAGCCATCTCTTTCCATTGCAATCTGTCCTAAATTCAGCTGCGCGACTTATCTTTCACCAAAGTCGCTACGCTCACATAGCCCCTCTTCTGAAGTCACTGCATTGGCTCCCTAGCCGCTCCCACATATGGTTCAAGCTCCTCTTTCTCATCTACAAATGCCTTCACTCTGCAGCACCTCACTGCCTCTCCTCTCCTATCTCTCTCTCTATACCCCACCTCGTGTGCTCCGCTAGTTGGATAAGTCTCTCCTATCTGTGCCCTTCTCCTCTACTGCCAATTCTTGACTCCGTGCTTTCCACCTGGCTGCACCGTGTGCTTGGAACAGTCTTCCTGAACTGGTGCGTCCTGCTCCCTCTCCTGCCATATTTAAATCCCATCTAAAGACCCACCTTTTGGAAACCGCTTTTAAAACTTATGCCTGATTATCTGCTTTTAGTCTTGTTAACTAACTTTCTTTTGCTTTATACCCCAAGTCTCTAGTCTGCATGTTGGTCTTATTAGATTGTAAGCCCTGCCTAGTAGGGACTGTCTTTCTGTACGTTTGTACAGCGCTGTGTAAGTCGTGTAGTGCTATAGAAATGTTAAGTAGTAGTAGAAGTAGATTGGTCCCCAAATGTCCTTTAGTCTAAGCATAAGGAGGTTGAGTGACACATTCAAAGTCACACAAATAATGCTTTAGAGGGACCAAACCTGCTTCAACTTGTCTTACTGCTATGTACATAAATCACACCGCCGGTCCACTTTATGGGGCAGTGGCCTAAAATGATAGTAAAATTATCTTCTCACAGTAGCCATACAGTCTAAATGGAGTATCCAGTACAGTGAATTCTTCTGTCTGAATGTCCATGTTCACAGGAGGAGGAGGAATTACTGGCACTTTTGTTAGAATTCATTGGGTGAGAGGGATTGTTATCTTTTCTCCAAAGAGAGCTGCAGAAACAAATTTAAGCCATTGTTCTTCTCTCTCCACTTTCTCTGTCCCTTTTTTTTAAAGTTTCTTTTGCCCTTGCGTATCCAAGGAAGCCAAGTAGTACAGCGTTGGCTCCTTGCTTGAGTTTGTACGCTAAATTAAGTTGGTGTGCTTTGAATGACATCCTGGTGTTTCTGACCAGTGACAGCCACGTGCACGGATTTCTGCTGCAGTGGACAGCGCTGGGCTCATCGTCCCTTCTTGGCCGGTCGCGGCAATTCCTTGGAAAGCCATCCAGCTGTTCATTAGTACATGCTACACCCCCCCCCCCCCCCCTTCTCTCTCCAGGACGTCTCCCTGAAACTCATAAAAAGGTCCATTTATATTATCTGAGGCCCACAGGCCTCTGTCACAGGTTCTATTAAAAAAAAAAAAAATTATGCTTGTACCTGCCAAGGAGGAGCATCCTACAGTGACCGATTAATATGGATCATTTCACATAAATATTCTTTCAGAACATCTACTGCACTGAGCATCCGAAATTTCAGAGGTCTCAGGGGAAGACGCTATCTTTATAAACGATTTAAACACTAGATATTGTACACTTATGTAATCTGGGAAGTCGATTGTGACAAATGCAGAGAATGTGGATTACTTAATGGAAGAATTTACTTAAGATTTGAAATAGGAGAACATTTTTTTAAGGTGGTTGGGGGGGGGGGGGGGTCAGTTAAACATTCCAGTAAATCTATTGCCCATGAAAGGGGCTGGATTGGCAGCACTGGAAACGTTTTTTCCATTTATCCAAAGAGCAGACATGGCACAAGCACAGGCAGTGAAAGCCTCCTGGTGCTGCGAGCCCTCAGCCTGTCTTAACCTTAGTTCTTGTAGGATTGCATTTATATTTATTAGGGGTGGATGAGCTGCTTGGGATTTAATAAAAGCCTTCTCTGAACTGTGGGGCCTTTGAGGAAGAGAAGGTTTGATGCGGCTTGAATTAATCGATCGGCAGTTGCGGGTATTGCAAACTGAACTGTACCAACCTTTGATTCTTCTTGCTGAAAGATGCAGGAAGATGTGCAGTGGTTTACGAGAAATCCTTCACCCCCCCCCCCCCGCCCCCACCATGAGCAGCGAGCCTCTGAGCTGGGGCTGCATCAAACATTCTCTAGCCAAGGAAAGCCGAGTCTGTCCAGAGAACTGGGATTTCGATTACAGCTGACTTGGAAAAGCAGAAAAAAATCCAGCCTGGGTCAGGCTATAATTCATTTTTTGTTTTTTTTTTCTGAGGCAGAGAATAATGTTGAAGCGACAGCAAGGAAAAGGTAGAGAATGCAAAGTATCTTAGGAGGCTGTTTGGAGCTACTGGAGCTGTAGCTAATATCTGAAATGTTTCTTCTCACCGTTCTGCTCTCATTGACGATCACGGTGGAAGTCATCTCCTACCGGCTGGCTATTTTTTCCTTTTGCTTACCGCTTCAGGGTCCTGTTTACTAAGCAGTCCTTGCAGAGGCCGTACAAGACTCAGTGACTTTAGCATGCTGATCACATTCTACAGTACCCAATTTTTTTTTTTCTTCTCAGAGAAGCTTTGCTTATGAATTATCCGATCTTCAAGTGAAAGGGAGTCACAGGCAGCAGAACCCAATGATCTTCTGGTAAGTAAAAGGCAACAGTGCCAAGAGAATTCTTCAAAGAATAATGATCACAAGCCCCGGTGGTATTATAAATTAAATCTCTTTTGCATTGTTAGCTGCTAGGAAGCAGCGAGCACTGACTGCAATGGAATCTTCAAGAGTTGAAGACCACAGAGCTGATCATCTGATGAGATTAAAGCCCTAAAGCATAATTAAATTCTGGCAGGCTAAAAGCCCTCAGGCCCAGTGAACAGCAAACTAAATGCTGATACATTCCTTGAATTCCGAACACGCATGTCAATAAAATATATAGATTTAATGCCCTATATTTAAAAAAAATCTAAACATTTCTGAAATCCAATTCTAGGCCAAGGGTGCCATCATGTCCTTCCTTAATATTATAAAGCAAAATATGGGATGTGCTTACTAGTTTACAAGTCCCATGAGCTTCCCAAACACTACAGCACATACATAAAGATGCCAAAGGCAATGCAGAGCTTTCTCGCCTATGTAAGATCTGAGAGCATAGCTCAGCAACTCCCTAGTTATAAACCTCAACATCATCTCTGCTATTACAGGAGAGAGTCGAATAAGACACAGATTATTGGTTCACACAACTTTTTTTTTCTTTTGGCTTTACAAGCGAACTGTACAAGCTCTAGATTACAAATCTCAAAAACTTTCAAATTAAGATGCTTGATGCCGCCAGAAGAGCCCTCCTCCCACAGGCTGGTGTGTTGGAGCGCAGGGCGGGAGAAAAGCAAGCTTCGTGTGTTTCATTTCGGAATGTCATCAGCATTCTAAATCTGTAATGAGCTCCTAAAAAAAACTCCCAGCTGCCGCCGAAGTGAGAGAAGGGAAGGTTCAAATCTCTATCTGAGCCCATTCGCCATCAAAAGAAGAATCGGTGCATTCATTTCAAAAAGCTTCTAGAACCACAATGGCTTCACAAGGTGACCCGCCTTGGAGAGAGCTTCAGCGCGACAAAGGAGAAGGTCCCTGTATTGAACACTAGCTGCAGAGGGAGATCTTTCAAAAAAAGGGATTTAGTGTTCCATTTGCATAATGTGGTTAATTGTATTCCAACTAATGTCCTTGCCGGGTCAAAATAACCCTTTCTTTCCTGAAAGCACAACGGTATCAACAGGGCCTAGCATGGTGTCAGGATGAGATAATATATATGAGAGAATAATCCAGTCTTGTTACCCTCCAAAATACTTTGGGGGCAGGCTGCTCACTGGGTGCTCATGGCAATATGTGTGGCCAACCAGAGCTCGCAGTCATAATAAAATTAGAACCTTAAGCCATGCAGTGCAAATATCTAAGAGAATTCATTTTAATCAAAGCACCTTATTTCCATATCCAGTATTCTACTGTAGCTCCTTGCTGGAAGAAGATTCGGACATGAATACAAAATATAGATAGAGGAATAAATATTTTGATTAAAGTGGGCCATTTGTAGACTGTTCCATTTTGGGACAAAGTCCACACTCCTTTTTAATTGGACTTTTGTAGGTAGGAAGTCCACGGGTTCTTTGTTCCTACGTTTTGTGCAGAGAGATTTTCTATGGAAAATAATGTGCATAGAACTGAAAATACAATCTGATGTCATTTATTCTACTCATTTATTTATTTCGATTTATATTGCGCCTTTCAGCCACTTCAGAGTGAATTACATTCATGTTATCTTCCAGTCCTTCCCAAAACACTCCCCCAGGACCACCTCTCTTACATGCAGTCAAAAGTGTACACTTTGCAGAAAGATGATGGTAAAGGAGCCCTGGGGTGGCCTGTTCTGGGAGCGGTTACAACCCCAGAGCAGCCCAGCCATGACTGAATGGTATTGCCAAGGTGGCTGCTGTAACTTGTATGAAGGGACCATAGTGAAAACCCAAACTTTGTAAATAAGCACGAGGAGGCAGGATTATTTTTTTTCCAAATAACTGCCTCACTAATTTTAGCAGCTGCGGGGGATTATTACAACATTCGATAAAACACAGAAAGGGGCCTGGGTGTTGGATTAAGTACTGGTCTTGTAAGAATCAACACAGAAGATAAGGAGGCCTGACATGGCCTAACAGCGAAGGCCGGTGATTGAGGCCAGCACTGGTATCGGATTTTGGGCATGCTTGGGACAGATAAAATAGAAGAGTGCGTGGAGGCTGGTATTGTTGGGTTGCATGTGTGAATTCATATGCTCCTGTCCACAAAATGGAAGAATCTTGACTTCCTTCATTGACTATGTTACATCATGATAAGGGAGGGCCTTTTCAGTCAGCCACTTGCTATTTATGCTTGTAAACGGCTTCGAAAATGGTCCTCAAAGTCTATTCACTTGATTTTATAAATGCCTGACTCTTTGTTTCAATTTCGTCAAGAGGTGAAGGGCAGCTGGATGCACTGTTCTTCAGAACCTGAGCATGCTTCATGGCTTCTTAACGTTGACCATAAGAGGTACTCTGCTTCTGAAGGTATAATCTTGAATGCAAACAAATGCCATCAATAAATACTTTAGCACCAGTGAAATCTATATTACTAGAGCTGTTTCCCCTTTAAACTAGCAATATATCAGCACAATATTAAGATGTAGTTTTCTACAGAGGTGTTCTTCTTTGCGTAGCCTGGACAACATCATCTACCAATCCCTTAGGTTCACATTAGGCACTTCAGAATGCCACACATCGGTGAGTTGCAACCAGCATATACGACTTATGCAATTGTTTTTTTTCAGTGAATGGAATAATAAGTGGTCACCTATTTGTGGGACTGAACATAAATGTAATGTGCTCAGCTGTCAGGCATCTTTCCTCTGAAGTAATAAACTTATGAAAAAGGACGAGGGAAGGGGGGAAAGCAAGAAATGAATTTCCCCATGAGAAATGTAAAAATGCAATTGAAATCCTTCATGCTTACCTTTGTCTCAAAGCAGCCCATTAAGGGCCTGATTCACTAAGTTTTATTCCTATAGACACAGATTGGGAAAAATGTCTTAGTGAATCAGACTCTAAATAACGTAACAAATGTGAAAAATATTGTATGAGCAGCCCTGGATTTGTCAATAGGCACTGGTTATGCCTGTGCCCAGGGTGGCAGTTATTTAGGGGCACAGGCTGGCTACGATTTACTGCCTTCCAGCTCTGCTGAATCTCTGCCCTCTGCTACCCTGTAACAGCCCCTTACAGAAGGCTGCGGGGGGATGGGAGGGATTGTGAAAGCACCAAAAGTGCCTAGAGGCAGCAAAATCCTAAATCCATCCCCGCCAAGCATAAGGGGCATCCGTTGCCTGATCCAGGAAGAATGGGCCTCCAAGCCCCAATACCTAACCCTCAAAGGTCCTTCCCCATCTGATGCGGCTCAGAACAGGGCAGAAAATATCTGATCTCCCTCCTAACTTGCAGTTGGCAATTTATAAAAAAAATCACTGGTTGACCTTTTACTCTACTTCATGCATTTTGGGCCAGTTAGCAAGGGGGGAATTTCTAGCACCAGGCCCACTACAAAGCTGGAGGCAGATATTAAACTTTTGGTGTTAACAAGCTCATGGTGGTGTATGAGGCAAGCATACTACACTATTTACCATGCATATGATCCATGTACATTTGAGTATGTGCTAACTGTAGCGTGTACAAGATAATGTACTGAGGAGCCATCTTAATGTGCATACTCAGGCCCTATTGCATAGCACCATACCTTAGTGTGTACTAAAGGCCTCTATCGTGCACATTAAACCTTACTGCCTAGGCCAAGTAATGTAAATAGATAACTAATGAATGCATCACTGAATTCCATTCACTGATGTAAAATGTAATACAAACAATTCCACAAAACATGCATTCGTTTTGCTGTGATGCAGCCTCTAGTATTTGCAAACATTTAACAATAATAAACTCTGATTCTTAAGCTGCTTTATAGTTTTAACTAAATTCTCTTTTGTATCACCTACACCAGACTCTTCAATTAAGTGGGCATTACTTCATGCTAAATTACAGTGATAGTCATTGATCACTGACGTCGTAATGAACTGTCTCAATTAGTGTTATATGCTGTGATAGTAATTTTTTCATTTGCCAATCCGAGTCATCCATAAACAAGGCTATGCCAAACTATTTTAACAAGGAAGAGAATTTATGCTTGGATACATTTCTGAAGGACAATTATTAGCCAGGTAGACTTGAGGTTCACCACCTCTTACTCTTACTCATGGATACCGGTATCCTGTCTCCGACAGGATACCGGGATCCATGGACCATTGGTTTGACCCAATATGGCACATCTTTTGTGCTTTGTCACTGTTCCAAACTTGGTTTTATTTTATCGTCAACTTAACGGCTTCTCTGTAATTCCTTCTAGAATATATTCTCCCAGTGTTTGGTCATTTTCTGGCTTCCATTCTTTAAAGAGCTGTCTACCTGTACCTAGAGGGACTTCTGTCAGAAAATCATAAATGTAATCCTAATTTTAGTTATTACTACAAAACCCCCCTTCCCCCCAAGGCTGAGATGAGCATTCACCAGTCTTTGTTCAGCTATTGAAAGCCGGAATGCTGTCTCTAATCTAATTTTATCACAATGTATGACAGAGGTTGGTAATGTGCATCTTTGCAGTAGTTACCATGAAAGAATTTCTGAACTGTTCTCTGAAATGCTGGATCACACACGTATCAAAACTGCTAGCAGCTCATGGTCATGCATCCATAGAAACAAACACACAGATCATGTAACCAGACCAAGAGTATCATAAAATAAGATAAGATTATAAAAAAACAAAAATGTGTTGCTTTTTTATTATGCAATATCTAAATATTAAAAAAAAAAAAAGACTTTGAAAAATGATGAAGACCTATAATTAAATATTTGAACCAGCTGTGGTGCGTAGTGACGTACGCACATTACAGTGAATTAGCGCTGTTTTGAGCTCTATTATATGACGGTCTTCCTTCATTAAATTTATATTGTCTTGCATTGGGTATTTGTTTAGATGGTTATTTTATGATACAAACACACAGAACCACAGATGAGGAGACTAGATGGGGCCTTATTGCAGTTTTTCCATCCTACTGTTTCTACAATATGTTTAGTATTTAACTAAAAAAGCAACAACAAAAAACCATATTTCTCTCTCCCACAAATCTGTCTTTCTCTTCCTGAATTCTTCATCGACTTTTCCATCCCTTCTGGTTTAAACTGATGCATCTCCTCTCTGCTCGAGTTAAGTACCATTCAGCACTGCCCTACATTCCAGCCCTTACTGCTGTCTGCACTACCCTGAGACCCTGACACCAGCATAAAGCATAAAGCATGATGGCTTTACCGAATGACGGTATATAAAACTCAGCAACAACAACATAGGCCTCTTCCAGCATTTGGTCACTTTCAACTCCAAAGGTTTTCTCTTGTTGCCCCTTGCTTTTAGGATCCTCTCCCCCATCCCACAAGCTCAGTTTCCCTCCACTTTCTATTTCTGCCTGAAGATGCAAAGAAACACTCCTCGAGACCTGGTGAACTGGGAACGAATTGGGAAAGTGGTAATGGCGTCGGAGAGCGTGTCTATCACGTGGTAGAAATGGCATTTGCGCACATCCATTTAAAACCTCATATGCACATGTGCGCGCGGTCAGCCTATTTAATAACGTGTGCATATACAAACCTGCGTTATAAAATGGCCGCGTTCCTGGGCAGGGGCCGAACAAGCACACGTCTGTTTAAAAGTTACCGCCTTTGCTGCGAATTCTAACTCTTGCCGCAGAATCTACCCCTGATCTGCCACTGGAAGAACCATAAACACAATGCTGTAAACCCGAGCTTTATTACATGGAAGGACCTTATATACAACTGTTTAACTTGCTGTGCTAATCATTATATCTGCCTTTTGATTTATCAAGATTTACTCCGCACCACCCTGTGTCTATGATGCACCACATAAACAGCAATCATGATGACGCATCTACTTCAGTTGAATCAACACCTTTAACTTAAACAACCATTTACCTCTTTCTATGCTGTATATCTCCATACATGTGTCTGATGGCAGATTGGCTGGGTATAAGTGGTTAGACCACAGGAATGAACCTAGAGAGCCAGGGTTATTTCCCCTATTCACCACCCACCAGATGAACATGAGGAAACCACTTACCCTTCCTGAGCTTATGTTCTGACGATAAATTAGGTTCATGTGAATTATTTTATCTAGTACTGCATACACATCTGGCAGGGCCGGAGCAAGGGTATTAAGCGCCCTGGGCGAACCTTCTGCCCTGCGTCTGCCCTCTCCTCCCCCGGTCCAGGCCCCCAGCTTTGACCTCATTCACTCAGACAGGTTCCCCCCCCCCCCCCCCCCACTCTCTTACACACACTTAAGATTCCTTGTCTCGTTCACACACGCACCCTTACACAGGCTCCCTCCCTCTCTCTAACACCTTCGTTCTCTCATACACACACACAATCCCTCTCCCTCACACACACACATACCCACACAAGCAGAGGTGCCGCTCGCGGCCTGCTGAGTCTCTTCTTGGCCGTGAGTGGGATGAGCTCCACTCACAGCCCCAACATGGCTGCTGGGTGGTGCCCCAGGCGACCTCCGGCCCTGTCTGCTAACATCAAGTAGATGGTAAATATTTTTATCAGGATGGATATCTTAGTAGTCAGCTGTTCTAATGTGAACAGTGGGCATCCTGAGCCTTTCTCTGGGTTCCTGTTCACGCTAAGCCAAACTTCTCTCTTGCACATATAACCAGTTTCTGCTAAATGCTCCATCTGTTTTTGAACTATCATGTGGTCTCTTCCCCCATCACTTCACAGAACAGTAATCTCACTGCTGAACACCGCAACAGATTTCAAACATCTTGCTTAGAGACTCAAGAGTCATATCATTATTCAGTGCTTTAAACGTACATAAAACAGCATTCACAGAGCTGAGTCTAATCACTCTGTACGTGTAGCATCGTATTCATGTGCTATGTTTCTTGGAGGAGAAGTTCATTATTTATTTATTTTATTTATTTAACATTTTTATATACCGAGGTTCTGGTAACAATGTTACTAATCACTTCGGTTTACATAAAACTTAAAAATGACTTAACACAAGTGTCTTACAGAGAACATTACCTGCTATTCATTAAGTTGACTTAGATAATAACCACCACTATTACTAGCAACGGTAACATGGAATAGACTTAGTTTTTGGGTACTTGCCAGGTTCTTATGGCCTGGATTGGCCACTGTTGGAAACAGGATGCTGGGCTTGATGGACCTTTGGTCTGACCCAGTATGGCATGTTCTTATGTTCTTACTGTGCACAGTGGGGGAAGAGGTAATGCCAGGGGTGGATTTAAGTACAGGCAACTACCTAGGGCACCAGATTTTGAAGGCACTGTACATCCAGGTCAAAGACGGGCCTGCGTCCACTTGCTTTAGCGCCATATGCTGGCACAGCTTTAAAGAAGCACCACTGTGGCACTGTGCCTATTGATGCCAAAATCTTAAATCCAGCTCCGGGTAATGCCACTCATTTACAGTCATCCTCCTTTCATACTAAAATGCCAAAATATGAAGTCAAAGCAAAGATGGCTTTCTGCCTTTGCAGAGTTTGAATCGGATCAGCCATGCTGCGCCATACCCTGCTGGGTAAACCCAGCACGGATGCACTGTGGAGATGCGCTGCACTGTGAGGTGCAAACCCAGCAGTGTGATGTACTCACTTTCTCCCATTCTGTGTCTAGGTGAAATCGGACTAGCGCATAGGGCCCCCGGTTTGAAAAAGATTAGCCTGTGGGTTATCCACAGGCCTGATCCTCAGGAGCCACAAACCAAGCTGGATTACAAGATAACCAAAATGTGCAAAATAAAGTACTTTCTGAGACCAAGTGCAAAAAAAGCATGGGACTGCTGGACTTGCCAGCTGGCTCCCTTTCTAACCTTTAAACTTGACTCCCCACTGCCTGCATGAATTTCAAATCCTGCTTTTCTTAAATTAGGCCCTCCCAGACCTGTCCTGGTGACCCTACAGCCAGCTGGGTTTTCAGAATATCCACACTGAATATGCCCGAGATAAGTGAAAGCAGAAGTCTATACACGGAATGGGGTAAAGCCAGGGGAAAAAAAAATGTGAAAAAGATGTCAACCCTGGGAACTGCTCTCAGCATGAACGCTTTTCTCGGAGAACGGAAATCACCTGAATGTCAACATTTTGGGAAGGTTTTGGATCGCCCCTCATAATACATTACTAGAAAAATGCTTGAGGATGGTCTAACAAAAAGGTTTCACCTGCAGGGGTTTTTTTCTTGCTACTTGTCTAACTCTATTTTAGATATTTAAACAGGCACACTCAAGCCTGATAAAGTGAGAGTGGCTGAGGGAGGAAACGTAGAAACTAGATTCAAGCAGAGGCAAGAACTGGTAAGATGCTTTGTTCTTTCTGACAGAATGTCATGGAAACTTTAGCTTTTCACAGGATTTTCATTACATTTATTTTGTAGCTCCAACTGTTGTGATTATACTTCATTTAAAAGTTAAATAAAAACAGCGAGTAGCTAAAAGCATTCATCAATAAAATGATCTAAAATGACAACAGGGTAGCAAGAATATTCTTTAAAATGTCTTGATGACTTTTCTTTAATCTAAAATAGAAGGGATGAAATAACTATCTTACAAAATCATTCCATGGAAAACTGCTGTCACTACAGTGATATGGGAGGCACCTCCATGCCAATTTCAACAAAATATATTTTCCTGCATGGCAAAACAGTTATTAAAGTGGCCAGCGCTTCCCGGGAGATTCTGTTTGAGGCAGCCGGGGCTGGCATCACATTGAGAAATCAAAACAAAAATCTAGAAAGTTCCCTCTCTCTCTCTCTTTCTGCTTCGTTTGCTCATTTGAAATCTGACCTGAAGAAGAGAGTATCCACTCTTGAAAGCTGAGCCAAGAAATGCATTACCCTAGTCCAATAAAAAGGTTATCACCTTGTATGTTTTTATTTGTTAACCTTTCTGCTTCTCACCCTCTTCCAGGCCAGCAAGATACAGAAAGATCACATCATTGCAATAAGAAAATGTGCCTGGGAAGGGCCACACCCTCTTCAGACCAGGTCCACCTCCTCTCCTCAGCAGAACGATGTCATATACCACTTATGTTCTCCAACCTCGACTACTGCAATGCTTTACTTTTTGGCCTACCTCTCAGTACCATCCATCCGCTCCAAATACTACAGAACTCAGCAGCCAGAATTCTTACAGGAACACAGAAACCCGAGCATATCACACCAACCCTCATCTCACTACACTGGCTCCCAATAACATACAGAATAGAATATAAAGTTCTAACAATTCTTCAGAAAATAATCACAGGGCAACACAATTACTGGCTGAACAAGTACACCGTACCCCATGCTCCAAAAAGGAACTTCCGATCAACAAACAAAGGCCTCCTCAAAGTACCTCATGGAAGATCCACTCACCTAAACACAACTCGTGAGAGGGCTATATCCCTCGCCAGCCCCGCCCTTTGGAACGCTTTACCAATCGATATAAGAACGCAACCAGATACCAAAACCTTTAAAAAAGATTTGAAAACCTGGCTTTTCACCAGAGCCTATGCAAATGATCTCTCCCATCAACGCAACAAGAAGCCCACACAAACATCCACCAAGAAAAGTCCACACCATTTAGAGAAACATAAAACAACCAAGACAACTTTAGAACACACAAGACAATACGCATAGCCACGTGCAAATGGGGTGGCTGAACTACTTAAACTATATAGTCACCTTGATATAACTTATATCTAAATATATGATGTAACAATGTCTTTTTCTGTGTTTTTCTCTAATATGACCCTGTTTGTTTAACCAAGCTGACTACTGTAAACCGTTATGATGGCGAAACCGAATGACGGTATACAAAACATGCTAAATAAAATAAATAAATATTGTAAGCAGTAAGACAGACTGAAAAAGAGCTTGGTGATCATTTTCATTGGGCAATTTTAAAGCGCTGTTTTTATTTTAATTAATAAAGCGCGTCACTTGTTTTTTTTCTTTCAGGCATCTGACTTGAAGCATTTCAATGTTATATTCAGTTTAGAAAGTCCCTTATAACAAGCAGAGCTAGGGAGATGATTAAAATATAAAATGTACAGTATATTTTTTATGGCTTCCATTTTCTTAAACTGCAAGCCTCCCTTGGTTTGAGGGCCATAGTAGCCATCTTCAGCCTAACCGTTGGCAGCACAAATACATTGATCCCCAGGGGCTGGAGACCCTCCACACGTTGCCGGTTGGCTGTGCGTTTGGTGTTTGTTGCCGGCGTGGAGGCCTGCGCATGTGCAGTCCACAACACCAGCACGCGGGAGCACCGAGTGGGGTGGCTGAGCCGCGGGGCTGCTGCGCCCCCCCCACCGGCTGAAGACAAGTAACAGGGTGACCCCCCATGACCAAGGGGGGGGACTCTAGCGGGCAGAGGAGGAGAAGGAGCGCCAAGTGTTTGCCGGGGGTTTCCCGTCATTTTGACAGGGCCGTACTACCAGTGAATAACAAAATATCACTACAGAGCTCTCTCTTTTCCATTCAAGCATAAATTAACAAGAAAACAAAGCACAATGGAGAGACAGAAAAACTGCAGTGCTCGGGGAGGAAGGAAGCGAAGGACTAAGCATGCCTTTGGAGGCTCTGAAATGTGGGCTGGGGAGAAGAGCGGGAGCAGCCGGGCTATAAATGTCAGACGATCGGAACGGAGCGGGTGGGGCGTTTCGGTCTGCGGTCCGTGCATGAAGCTATTTCAGTAACCAGCAGTCTGCAATCACAGGCTGAGTCACTGGTGGAAACAATGAGGGCGCGCGGAGTGTTTGCTCCTGACTCTGAGTAAAGGGAGCGAGAGTCTCCCATGTACAAATGTTTTGGCAAAGCATTCTGACATATGACTTCATGGGTCACATAAAATGTCCCTATCTTTTGCTTTAAACAACAGTCCTGGAATAATTACGTCACCTTTTAAATGTTCCTACAGAAGCTTGAAGAGAGACAGACCAGGGACCAGAGACGAAAACATTACAGAAAGCTGTGACCCCTCACACCAGCCCTGGCGAGCATGGATTCTCCTAGGTTTATGAAGATAAAGGACAGCCAGGTGCAGCGCAATGCGAGGAGAATTAGCTAGATTATTGCAACGGCCTATTTCATATTTATGATCAGGATGCTAGAAAATTCCTCTCTTTTTCAGATTTCATTTTCTTCCTAATCCCAATTTTTAATTGGATCAGATTTCTCGGACTTCATTAACGCCTCAGAATGGAATTTTTCCATCTATTAAAACACGATTACCACTTGAAAAAAAATATACAGAATATTGTGCACATTCTCTCCCCCTTTTGTTTTCCCTGTTAATATGTACTTTCAATCCTGTTGTTCAAATGTGAACCTGTATGATGTCCCACTTATACCGGTATAGAAAAGCCTATAAATAAAATAAATAAATGTTCTGCTGTACATTCTTCTATTCTCTGTTATATCTAATAATTTTCTTTAAAAGATCAGTGCATGCCTTACTTCATGTTGTGAAATTATATATCAATATTTCTCAGGTCCCGAAGGAACTGGGCCAAAAACAGATTCATGTGTTCATGCATATTTACTACTTTACACCTCATCACATGTTATACTTTAATTATTAAATGAGTGAGTAGGGTATATGAGATATGAACTGATCATAATGGGAAATCAATAGACCAATAAGTTTCAAAAGTGACCAGCAGTGAACCAAAATGTTCAGAACTACAGATTACTATCTGAATTATTACTAAATTGAGATTAAACTAAAAACCAGGAGCCAGTTTAGAGATCCATGTTCAGCCGCTGGCCGGCTAGAGAAGTTACCTGGATAAACTTGTCTGGCTAAATTTGCAGGGATATTGAACAGCAAGGGCACGCTGCTAAATATCCCCGGCCATCTTACAGTTAGATAAGTTTATTCAACTCCCTTCAGGGCTGCTCTTTAGCTGTTCTACATCTATCGAGCTACGTTAACAAGCTAAAGCTGAAAACAGGTATTTATCCATCTAATTTAGGACGGGATTTTATATTCTCGCAGAGTCTTACCTTATCGCCTCGTCCCCACCCCGCCCCCGGCAACCTATTGCACGTGAAAAGACTTACAAAATAACCCCCTTAGCCAGATAACCAGCCCACCCCAGAAACCCCCCCCCCCCATCCCATGTTAACCGGATTACTTTTAGCCAGATATAAAGTTTTCTGGCTACCTCAGGGCCAGTCAGCGCAGTGGGATTTTTAAATCCCACCTTTTTGCCTGGTAAGTCTGAGGTTAGCCGGGCAAATGGCACTGAATATCAGCCTCCTAGTTTCCCATGATCCTGCTGAAATACAGAGCTCATATTTCATTTCTGAACAACGTACAAATGTAGGCCCTCGGATCCCTTCGGCTCCTTCCTTTACCTCAATGTCGGATGTTAACATGCCCCTGTAGTCCACAATTTCATTCACTTTCTCTCTCTTCTAACCCTTGGGCCTTTTTGCCTCAGGCATTTTGAGCCTGGTTGTTTTATATTTATAAAAAAAGATTTTACTTTCCGTAAAAAAAACCAAAAAAACCCGATGCGGATCTGTTTTCACTGATGACATATGGCAAAATGAACAGCATGTACCCTGCTCAGGCTAGTGGCTTTACAGATTACAATTAATATAGATTAGGCCTAATTAGATGAAAATTAAGAATACGGGGAAAAGGCAGGCTGTGGGAGTTATGTGGGTGTATGTGGGGTGGGGGAGGAGGAAATAAGGAAGGTTGTAGGCAACAGATTTAAAAATAAAATTTGAGCTAAGAAAATGTGAAAAGTAAGTTGCTAGAATATGTTTGTTCCTATGATTTCTCCCCGCTCCCCTAAAAAAAAACCCCAGGAGGATGGGAATGCAGGTCCTCAGTAACTCAAACCAGCTTATACCATTTGGTGTAACCATAAATTATTTTTTGGGCCTGTGAAAGAAAGGGATGGTAGCCTTTACGTTTGGGCCTGTGTAAGCTTAATGGCTAAGAAGAAGTTAAGGAGAAAAATGAATTCTCATGAATCCTGAGTCAGAGACGTGCTCTCTATTGGGCACAAGGGTAGCTGTAGAAACCCCTTTCCTCAAGAGTGAACTGTGAAAATAAAACCATTATTTAATGGGTCACCGTTATGTATTCTGATGATGTGATATGCTTGTATATCACTTTGTTAAGCAAAATGTTAAATTTTAACTTCTAATGAAACTGTTTCAGGTTGTTTTGGCTCAAGCATAAATGCCAGTGCCTTTGTAATTTCCTCAACCACTGTGCAAACGGCCGACCTGATGAAATCAGCTTCTACTAATCGGCCAGGAATGGTCTCTGTTGCATCATTCATCAAGACATTCTAGTGGCAGAATAGTATTTAAATTCTACAAAATGGATGAGAAAAAGGTACCTAATGGTAGTCACTCTCATAATCCTCAAATAAAGCTTTAAAATCATGGTTATCGGGCCTTGTGACAAGATATATGATATTGATCCTATATATTGAAGTAATTGGTTAGTGGTGTCGCCCGTAGTCACTTACAGATTTATACTGGATCCATATGCTAAATCAGAGATGGTATCACCCATGCACCCCTGGTTGATGTGTGCATTTTGGTCTATCCCAGCCAGGAGTTATGAGGGCCAGTAGAGAGAGATAGGGCTCACTTCCAGGATGAAGGGGGAGTAAGGAGTCTTTCCAGGAGACTCCTGGGGACAACTGGGAAAGGGAAGAGCTGCAGTAGCTGGGTCTTAGGAGAGAGAGACCGATTGACTCCGTTCAGCTCCTTTCCGCCTCAGTTCTGGTAACTTTGTGTCTCGCCTGCCAGCTTTTAGGCTGAATTGTGTTATTAGAAATAGATTCCAGGATATGGGGTCTTGGGGGAATGTTCCCATCTGCATCTAGAAATCCTAATAGTCCTGCTGTGCTCCTTTGGGATCAAGGAACTTATCCATGAGTGCTGCATGGATGTCCCAGTCACCAGCTCATTAACTTGACATCTGGGAATAGAAAGAGATAGAGACTGGTCAGTGCAAGTAGAAGACCTCTGTACAATGGCTTTGAATCAGCATAGCCTTACAGGGATGCAACTGAAGATCTCAATGTTCACTATCGATCATCTGTAAAAAGTTACTTGTATTGAAGAACTCCTGCTATTACTTTTCAATGGCATTCCTAATATCAGCAGCCATGTTTGAAGTTTGTGATTCTCTACTTTTAGTTTGTAAGTAAAGATACACCTTGAAAAGCTAAAGACTTCGGGACGCCTAAGTTTTGCAGAAGCAAAGTGATTTCGCAATGTTACCCACTAGTGCGGCTCTGAAAAAATGTTCTCCTTCTTCCTCCCCCATGAACAAGAACCCTAGAGAGCCTCTCTCAAACCACCTGAGAGCAAAAGGCTGCATAAAACTGGAACTCAAACAGGGATCCAGCTGGTAGGTGTGAATGAGGAAACTGAAAATTCTCTCTCTCTTTCTGTGTCTGGACCCTGCTTCTTAAAAGAGACAGCATGGCCGCAGTTTGCAATGCTTTTCATTATGGAAAACAGCAGTGAGGCAACTGGCAGACAAAGAGGACTCTGGGAGCATGTGCAAGGGGATGTGACACGTGTGGTCACTGTGCAGCCAATCAGCATACGAGGACTCTGAGAAAAGCATGCCCAGAGCTTATGGATGATGTACGTGTTGGTGACTGAGCAGCAGGAGGACGGAATGGGCTTTGTATATGGTGCTTAATGGCATTCCAACTAACAATATGGTTTACTGCTTTGATGGCCATGTATGGATAGTGATAGAAGACCATATTGTGATGTGCCTGGAAGGTGGGGTTAGCCGTGTACCTCAACTGCCTGATCAGATGAGTTTCCATTGTTAGTCATGTAAAGCTGGCTTATTCCACTGTCAGCCTCAAATAAAACTGCAGATGCCCGATGAGCGTGGAAAAGCCTTCGACACTGGCACTGCAAATGTGGGCGAACCTGAAAAGATTTTGACTCTAGTATCACCATGAAGACTCGAGCTAGTGAGAGAGGATGCGCTCCAATCCAATTTGAAAGTCTTGGATGAGAATGTGGAAGCACAGCAACACCTAGGTAGAACCCGCTGACCCTGGAAGCTTCAAGCTGTAGGGGCTAGGCGGATCCCATTAATTAGAACAGCGTAAAAGTCTATGACATCTGGTAGTTACTTTATCCATACGTGCCGCTGCACGTGACAAGTTTTGGGGAGGCAGTGAGGGGCTGTTGGATTTGTGGATCTGTAAACGGACTTAACCGAAGAACTCCACATGCAATCAGCAGGCTGCAGAAGACTCATCCTTCCAGCGCGGGCTGGACAAGACCTGCCTCGTCGGGGAAGTGGGATGGTCCATTTGTAACTGCCATGAGGTCCACACATACACACACTGGAGGCACAAGAGAGGACAGCAGCAGTGCAAAAGGTCCTGCTGGATGGCAGTGCTACCACCAAACCAAATCCTACTTGCAACAGTTAGAGACGAGAAGAGCATAGCAAACTCACCACACGTTAGCAGCAGAGTCTGCATGATCTTTTTCTGTTGTTGACTATTCAAAGAAGACAAGCAGAAGAACGAAGATGTTAAAAGAGAGATTTTACTTCTCTTTTCTGCTGCGTGTGTGTTTCCTAACAGGCTCCAGCATTCCCTCCGTTTGACAGAAGAGAATGTAGCTGCCTAAATATAGATTCCACGGGACCTGTTATGGAAGTTACATTTATGGAATTTGTGTTGCTACTGAAAACGAAAAAGAAAAGTTGAAAAAAAACTATGTAAATATTGAAATGTGGTTCCCAAGAAAACGTTTATCTTCTTTACTTTGTTAAGGTAGGTTCCAGCAACAACCTAGCAAAAAAATGTATACTTTACAGTGTGATTTAACCTAGAATTTTTTGCAGGGCCGTGTTCAGTAGAGGATTTTATTTTTCTCTTTCCCTCTTTCAAACATTTCTTTGAGGAATTTCACAAGATAGGCAAAGTACACAAAAGCCATGCAAGCTCTCAGTGTCTTCCTCACAAAACAAGACCCTATTCAGAGTAACAGCACCTAGAAAAATAGTTGTTCAAATTATTATACTGGAATAATTCACTATGGTGAACCATTTGTGCTAAGAATTTATTTAATTTAGGGCAGAGGCCTGTGCGGCTCAGCCAATCAGATCCGTGCAAGGAGTTTCTGCACTTTGTGACGTGGACTTGTCAGCATTTAGCTTGTCAGGGTTCGGTTCAAGGCAATTAATACAATTGCTGGCAACGCAGCAGTAGTGAGTTGGTGGTAATACTTCTGTCTGTTCTCTCTTCCCATGTCTGAACAATCTGTAACAGATAGACAGAAAAAACAAAATCTCTGCCTTTGTGCTATGGAGATTCTTTAGTTTGGACTTTAAATCTCACCCACCCTGCTCCATAGCCACCCATCCCAGTTTCCTGATTTTTCTAATATATAGGCAGTCCCACCCATCCCGTGCCTTGCGTTTCTTTCATACATACTAATGTGGACCAGGGACGCCCCATTAAACTAAGTGACTCCAACCAGAAAAAGATACAGGAGATAAACCCTGGAAAGCACCACAGGAATACGGTCTCACTGAGGAGAGGAACTAGGAAACCGAATCCCACTAAGATAGTGCATCAGTATTGGGCAGGGGTATGTGCTTGCAGGAGAAGGGAAGTGATAGGAGAGACATACTGGAAACGTTCACATGTTTGACAGAGGGTGGGTGAGGGTGAAGTCTTCCACTGAGGGTGGAAGACTGAGGGTGAAGTCTTCCACCCTCAGTGGAAGACTTCACCCTCAGTCGGCTCAGAGGCTTAAAATGAGAGGCTGCTGTTCCCATGCGTGCATGCACCTTGTGTATAACCGTACCCACAGGCGTGCACTCTCCACTCCCTCCCCCCCCAGCAAGCATCCCACAGAGCCTGAAGAGAACAGGAGTCCATGTGTGTGTGAGCAAGTCACAGCCTGTATGTGTCTGTGAGAGCCTCTGAGTGTGCGTTTGTCTGTGTGAGAGTATGTGTGCCTGTGAATGTGCCCTGGGGTGGATTGGCCTATCGGGGGATCGGGCATCCCCCGGTGGGCCGGGCGCTCTAATCACGTGGTCTGCCCCGAGCGTGGCCGTGACGAGCCGCGCTCGGCAGACCACATGGTATCTCCTGGGCCGGTCTGGGCGGCAAATCCCCGGGCCGGTCTTCATCGGGAATCCGCCGCTGAATGTGCCTGTGTGAGAGCCTCTGGTGTGTGTGTGTGTGTGTGTTTGTCTGTGTGAGAGTATGTGTGCCTGTGAATGTGCCTGTGTGAGAGCCTCTGGTGTGTGTGTGTGTGTTTGTCTGTATGAGAGTATGTGTGCCTGTGAATGTGCCTGTGTGAGAGCCTCTGTGTGTGTCTGTCAGAGCCTCTGTTTGAGAGGATGTGTGCCTGTGTGAGAGCTTGTGTGTGTCTGTGTACGTTTGTGTGCCTGTGAGAGCCTCTGTGTGTGTCTGTCAGAGCCTCTGTGTTAGAGGATGTGTGCCTGTGAATGTGCCTGTGTGAGAGCTTCTGTGTGTGTCTGTGTATGTTTGTGTGCCTGTGAGAGCCTAGGCTTCACATATAGGCATGCACAAACACACCATAATGTATCTGTGAGGGAGAGGGAGTGTGTGAGAGAATGAATGTGTTGTTGTGCAGGTGTGTGAGAGAGACGATAACATTCTTGCAGCTCTATCTCCCTCAATCCACGACAATCTCTGGGTGACTGGAAATCAAAAGATCCTAGGTATGGAGAGTAGGGGATTCTGTAATCCTTATTAGTTTTAATTATTGGGTGTAATTTGATGTTTCTACTCTTTTGAAATATTTAATTTTTTTAGGGGAATAGAATATTTTTAATTATTGGAATTTTTATCCATCAGATATTTTGAAATATTTTATTTTATTCATTAACTGGTTTGAAATTTTTTTTTGAATATGATTTTACTATTATGAATGATTTATATTTCTTGATTTTATTATTTGTTTTATGAAGAATGGTAATATTTCTATTTTTCCATTGTTGCTCTGCATATAGAGGTTGGCTTGTTGTGGGTTCCAGTTCAGTTCTTCTCAGCACGTTTCTGTTTGATACTTTCTGATCTCTCTATTCTGTATTTGGTCAGGGTCTCTCTGTGTTCTGTGACCGAGGTGAGGTATTTTGCTGGCATGTAATTTCTGTGTAGGGATCTATAGCAGCCTGATTTCCTAATAACAGTTTTATTGGTGTTCTAGGGCCTGGTGTAATATATGCAGTGTTTCCTTTTCATAGATAAGGCTGTTAGGGTTGTTTTGGTATTGTAATGGTAATTCTGTTTGTTCGCGGTTTTCTGAAGGCCAAGCTCACACCCAGTACGCATTACAAAAAGTCTAATTCCATAGGAGTTCCAAGTGTCTTTTTTGCAGAGCTTTCTGGTTGGCATCACAGGAGTGCATGTAGATATAATATGCAGGTTGTAAGTGATATTTTTGCCTCAGAAGACTGTACTCTTGAATGTTCTTTTTCATGTAAAATGTGTTATAAATGCAAAATTTAATTGTGTGTGTCTGTAAAGAACGTGGGGGTGTGTGTGGGGTGGCGTGTGTGCCAGGCTGTAAGGTTTGCTTAGGGTACCTCACACCCTTCCCTATCCATGGGTTCTGGGGTGGGCGTGTCAGTTTTTAAAAATATAGATTGCAGGAGGCAGCTGGGCTTTATTTGGGACGGGCACTGAATGAATCGGGGGGAGGGCAGCTCAGTAATTCTTTGCACAGGGCAGCAAAAAAGCTAGCACCGGCCCTGGGGACAGTTGTGCAGGGTGGCGGTTGGAAGGGTCACGTGAGGTATATTGATGGGGAGGGGCAGCTGGTGTTGCTGTGGGCAATGGGAATTTGTGTTCTCATCTACCTAAGAGGGTAGATAATCAGAGAGCAGACTGGATGAGTCCATTCGCCTTTATCTGCTTTATCTGTTACTATTCAAAAAAGTGGAATTCCTAAATTTTGGCTCCTAAGTTGGGTTTCTCTATGTAAGTGCTTATTTTCAGCTTAAATGCAGGATGCAATGTTTAGTTGAAAATTCCCCAAAATCTAGGAGTCTAAAACTTAGCATACGAAATCTAGTGCTGCTACTCAGGTGCTGAAAATCAGTGCTAAACATCCAACTTTTTCCATGCCCTGATTCTACTCTCCTGTAGCCACCCATATTTTAGGGCATTAAATTTAGTAAAACTAGAATCCTAATTTTAGGGACCCAGCCCTAGTGCACTTCCAAGGGTCCAATTTAAGAGCTAAGCACCTAAACCCTTTGAGAATTGACCTCTATGTTACAAAGTTGTTGTCTAAATCATTTCATTGGAGTAACTCACAGAGGCGAGCCACATAAATAGAAATATTGGTAGTATTTAGCATATAAAGCTGGTGTTAGCCCCAAAAAGATGGCTGCACAACCTAGGTGAAGTGTAACCAGTAATACTGACCTAACTTTGGAGAATCAATCTATATTTACATAAACATAAGGTACGCCATACCGGTTCAGACCAAGGGTCCATCAAGCCCAGTATCCTGTCTCCAACAGTGGCCAATCCAAGTCACATGTACCTGGAAAGTACCCAAGCATTAAACGGAAACCATGCTACTAATGCCGGTAACAAGCAGTGGCTATTCCCTATTGATTAATAGCAGTTTATGGACTTCTCCAGGAACTCATCCAAACTTTTTTTAACCTGGCTACACTAGCTACCTTAACCACATCCTCTGGCAATGAATTCCAGAGCTTAATTGTGTGCTGAGTGAAAGAATTTTCTCTGATTTGTTTTAAATGTGCTACTTGGTAACTTCATGGAATGCCCCCCTAGTCCTTGTATTATCCGAAAGAGTAAATAACCATTTCTCATTTACCTGTTCAAGTCATTTAATGATTTTGTAGACCTCTATTATATCCTCCCCTCAGCCATCTCTTCTCCAAACTTTACAGCCCTAACCTCTATAGGGGAGCCATTCCATGCCCTTTATCATTTTGGTTGCCCTTCTCTGTACTTTGATTGCTCACTTACGGGCCGATACAGTAAAGTCCACAGGAGAGCAGGCAAATGCCTGCTCTCCCGGCGCGCGCACAGGCCACTCTCCTGTGTGCACAATTCAGTATTCAAATTAGGGCCGGCGGTAAAAAGAGGTAAAAAGAGGTGCTAGGGACAATAGCGCGTCCCTAGCACCTCTTTTTGGACAGGAGAGGCGGCTGTCAGCAGGTTTGACAGCCAATGCTCAATTTTGCCGGCGTCGGTTCTCAAATCCACTGACAGCCATGCCGGCAAAATTGAGCGTCCGGTTTTCAACCCGCAAGCCGACTTCAAATTTTTTAATTTTTTTTTTTTAACTTTTTGTAACTTTTGGGACCTCTGAGGGTGCACAGAAAAGCAGTCTTTACTTTCCCGGTGTCCGGAGAAATTAGCGCTAATTTCTGAAAGTAAAATGTGCAGCTTGGCTGCACATTTTCCTTTCTGAATTGTGCGGGAATACCTAATAGGGCCATCAACAATCATTTGCATGTTGATGGCCCTATTAGGTTCGGGGGGGGGGGGGGGGGGGGAGGTTGGACGCGCGTTTTCGACCCCTTACTGAATAAGGGGTAACGCTAGCGTGTCGAAAACACGCATTCAATCACAGGTTAACAGTGCGCTCCGGCGGAGTGCACTGTACTGTATCGGCCTGTTAGACAATAAGGGTAATCTGTGAACAAAAAAAAAACATGTCTTGATAGAATGCTATTTTTTTCTAATTTTTGAAACATGAACAAGGACTCCGAAGAGCCCATCTCATAGCTCCTGAGAGCAAAAGGGCTACATTAGATAGACTCCCAGAAGGCGATATATATTATATCGTGCGTCTACAAAGAGATTCCGTTGTTTAGAACTTTAAGTAATAATCTGGGCTTGGTGAGCTGTGATGCAGGGACCATTTCCCACCAGAGAGAGGTGACACAGCAGCACCATCAGGACAGGTTTACCAAAAAGGCTACCATCGTTTTTGAAATAAAATGGCCTTTATAGCCCTGGCATCCACACAATCATAAGGGCTGTCCACTGGATGCAAAGTTTCTTCTCCTGCTCCATTACCAACACCAACACCAAGGCCTTATTTACTAAGACACAAAATGGGAGAAAACTAGTAAATCCGCCCCTGAATGTGTCAGTTATGAATTAGAAACACGTGTGTGTGTGTCCATAAAGTATCTGTCTATCTACCTATATAACTATATCTATAGGGAGAGAGAGAGTGAGAGAGCTATTCAAAGAAGACAAGGGATGGCCAGCTGCTTGCAATAAATAATCATTCTTTTGAGTGAGACTTTAGGATGAATTAGAGAAAACGGTGTCAAGAACCAGGGCAAGAACAGTCCCCGAGAATGCCTGTGACCTGCTTATCTAGCAGCCCTCGGAGCTGCTGCTGGTCTGAAAGGAAGGAAAGAGGAAGGTGATACCTGCCCCTGGGGTGAGAGTTTGCATCCAGGAGAGGGCTTGTCGTGTAGTGAGAAGCTGGCAATCACTAACCACAGAATTTGCCGCAGTGTGTGTGTGTGTGTGTGGGTGGGGGCCACCTTCCTCCCCTCCCCCAATCTTTTATTGTGATAAACGGGTCTGCACCCCCCCCCCCCCTCTCCCCAGCATCTTTCCATCCCACCTAAAGCTCCTGCTCAATCCAGTCTCATTTTTTGTGTCTCCCCACTGACTCCCCTCCCCCGCCCTTGTTCTGCCCCCCCCCCCCCCAAACCAGCATCCCCAATCCCTTTCCCCATCTCCTCACTAAGAAGAAGCCTTTTGTGAACTCAGTCCAAGAGCCGTCGACTTTCAGCCATTCCCTCACCGCTCAATATGGTTTTAATCTCGTGTTTTCATTCCTTATAATTAATCCCTGCCTAGCAACCCCAGCCTGCGAGCTGTGAACAGACAGCCGGCTCTCTCTGGAACTTGGTACCAGCCCCTGTCCCTCCCCTTTCATCCCAAAACTCAGAAATAGTTATGAAACAATGCGTGCCTGTCAAGTCTGGTGCACGGTAGCAATCGCTGCTGTTTGTGCGCAGGGACGCCCTTTCTCTAAATATCTCCTCCCTCTGCAATTGGTATCTGTTTCCTCCCTGTACACGGCAGCCTGCAGGCAGCACCCTCTGTGGGACACCCCCTTCTCTGTGATGCTCAGCGGCGGGAAGGGATACCCAACTCGGGGTGATTAGTTTACCCCCATCTATTCTGCACCTGCCCCAGCAGCATCGCAAGGTATAAACAACAGTCGAGAACAAAGACAGAGAAGGAAACATTTCTTTTATGACCTGTGCCTCATGCACAAGGAATTGGAAATCTAAACATTTCGCTGGCGTAGGCACGGGGCTGTGTGAAACATCACTGGCACCAAGTCCTCTGGCCGCCAACCTGCCATCCCTGCTCTCTTAAGAAAGAAAAGAAAATCTTTGCAAACTCTTTTGAGTTCTGCTGGGGAAGAATGGATGAACGAGCAATACCTGGGAACTTTTGAGCTGGGGGTCTCCCTGAGATTGCTGTTGATTAGCAGAGGGAGGGGGAAGGTATGGAATAATATGTATCAGCTTTCTCTCTTCCACCGCCGCCCCCCCCCACCCATCTCTTGTCCCCCCCTCTCGAGATGACCCCCAGCATACTTCCTCTTCGTCTCTCCCTGAAACCAGCTCAGTCTCTTTGCTCCCTCCCCCTATAAGATTCAACTCCATGAATAAAGCATCCTCACTCCACCCTTAGCTGAGTGATTCCCAGGTCCTGGAATCGCAGCTGCAGACTGAGTTTTCTGTGTGTGTGTGTGTGTGTATTTATTTATTTATTTAGATTTTTGTATTCCGCTTTTTGGTACTTCAAAGTGTAATCAAAGCGGATGACATTCAGTTTCTCCCCACACCCTGCTTGCAGTGTCTACTCCGGGCTCACTCCACTTCTCCTGTTCTCTGCATGTTTACTGAGGAAGGGGAGTGGCTGAGCCGTATACAGAGAGGCCCTGAGATTTCCAGTGCTTCCCCCGAGACCCTGCAATTGATGCAAATTCCCGGAGTCTCGAAGCGTTCCCAGGTATGTGAAAGAGTTAAGAGTCATATTATAAAACAGCTGATTTACCAAAGTGAGGAGCCTCAGCCACTGACACCGGCGCAGGGAGTCTCAGTCATGGACAATGGGGCCTTAACTATGGAAATCAAGGTGGAAGGCCCCAGTCACAGATACCAAGGCGAAGGCTTCAATCACTGAAGCGAGAAGCCTCAGTTATTGATGACAAAGCAGGAAGTTTCAGCCATAGACACCAAGGTGGGGACTTCAGTCGTCAACCCTGAAGTGAAAGGGTCTCAGTCATGGACGCTGAGGCGGGTGCAGTGATGTACTGCCAATTTCTTATCTAAGGGCTCTCACCAGTTCTGGACCCACTCAATGAAATGCTCTTTGCTATCAGAAAACAGTTGAACATGGGACTCTTGGAAGGTCGAAGGATTGCTATTCAGAACATCAGTAGCAGGCTTCCTAGGTCAAGGACACTGAGCAGCCAAGGATAGCATTGCAGATGGTCTCAGTCATTTATTCCAGTTCTGGTGAATGTTGGTGATGGAGAGTTTAGTGCTAGAACTACAGTACTAAGCCATGAATAATGGAGTCCTCAGCTATGGATACTAGGACAGGATGCCTGAACCATGGGATCTGTGATAAAGACATGACACATCTATACCAGAGCCAGTGATTTACAGAATGCTTAATTGAGTCCTGGCTGCTGCAGACGTTCCAATCTACTGATTATGTTCTTTTCCTATGTTTATTGGACTAAACCTAGTTTACTTGTTTTTCTAGTGAATTTACTGTTCTTACTGGCTTTACAGCACTGGAACCCAAAGTCCTCCATTATCCACAGAACAGCTACAGCACGGGCAGCAGCAAAGCAAGTTTCCCCACTTTGCCCTGCTAATGCCCCTGAGCCCTGCCCTTGAGAGATGACCACTAAAGGCAATTCAATCTCCATGCCTGTGCAAGCTTTGGCCTCTGCCGAGACTGCCAATGGCGGCGTCAATTACTGCAACGGTGGATTCTGATTGATGCATCCACTAGGAAATGAATGGAGACCATCACTTCAATTCACATAGGCCACTGAATGGCTTTCCAATGATAAGCACTACCAGCCTGAATTAGATTTGAATAGGTGACCTACAAGCAAATGGTTCTTCTCCTAATATTCCCTGGCTATTAAAGCTTTAACTTGAATCATAGCCATATTCAGGTACTTATATATTTGACTATGGTGTCACACAATGAATGTTTTATATTAGTCGTATTGATTTTATTATGTACATTATTGTATAAGTAATTAGTAACTTTTATTTTTGCTAGGAATAATTATGAATGTCACCTTGTAAACCGCTCTGAGCAATATTTATACGTAGTGGTATATAAAACTTTTAAATAGATAATTAATGAAGTCTGCAGAATGGAAAGGAGCATCATTTCCTTAACATAAATATCATCACTCTCAGGAACTGGCTGCATTGAAAGGTCTACCTTACACAGAGATCTCTGGTAAAGATCCTAAGTCACAGCTGTTAGAAGAGCTTGAGCATTAGGTGCCTAGCTGTGCATGGCACCTTGAGCCGCAGATATTCAAGGCATATACATATATGTTTGAGAAGGATGACTGAGCCACAGATTCTGGGACTGGTATGCTGAGCTAGGTAGACTACTGTTAGTGCTTTAAATTGACAGCATTAACTTAAAAAAAAGTGGTTTGCTGTCCTTTGCTATGCTTACAAGGGTGCTGTGGTTATACCAAGTTTACTAGAGAGCTCAGATTATGCTCGCCAATGAATACTGGAACCAGACACCTGACCGGGAATATGGGACATACCTGGAAACTCTCCGGATTTGACCCAGATACTCACGGATTTCAACGAAATCTCTGGGTCTCCAGAGACACCTGAGAAATCTCTGAGTGGCAGGTCCTCCCATTCTTTTCACTGCAGGCTATTTTGGAGGGGGGACGACGACAATGGAGGACCTGAATTAGGGATCAGAGAAGCTCTTCTTTGCTCTGCTTTGTCCACTCTAACCTAAGCCCCTCCCATCCTGTTCCTTGATTGACAATAAGTGGCTGATTAGGGTGTAGAGTGGCTCCTCTTTGTCTGCTCATCCCTCAGCCTCATCCCCTCCCCTCATATTCTCCATGTCCTGCCTGGGAGGGGAGGGGCTGGAGCAGGAAGAAGAGGTCTTTTCTCTGCTGAGAGATATTGGTTACACAAGGCCTGTGCCTCCATGCCGAGAAAAAGAGGGACAGGATGGGGAAAGTGGAGCATGTGGAAGTCGGGAGGGGGATGGGGCGGAGAGTGCTGTGGTTGGGCTTGGCCATAGAGAGGACAATGCTGGTGATTATTCCTGGAGGGGGGGGGGAGATAGAGAGAGAGAAAGAAAGAATTTGTGTCTGAGAGTGTTGTGAGGGGCAGGAAGGAGTAGAAAAGAGAAAGATGATGCATAACCCTGGCCCCTCCCCCCATCCACACTAAATCTCAGAGCCACCACAACTCAAAAGTTCCCAGATTTGAAACTAGGGGCCGTGAGCCTTAGTCATGGTTGATTGGACTGGTCACTCAATTACACTTCCATGGTCTGAAGAATATGTCATCACCCCTGGACCTGCAAGCTTGCTTGGCTTCGCTGGAGCTACAGGATGAGCTCGACATTCTACGTGCGGTCTCCACCTGACCCTTATCAACCCTGATGGGCTGCTCTGGTTTTGCTTTTGCTTTATTGCTTCTTCCAACTTACAGTTCCAATTTCTCTAGAAAAGGCAGGACAAGTCCACAGATGCAAAGCAGCCCTGGGTCTGCCCTGGGTCAGGTGGCGCCTCTAATGATGCTTATCCTGCTCAGAGTCACGTGCTCAGCTATGTTTCCCCGATTCACAAGCTCACTTGTGTTTCCCAGACTCACAGGTTAGGCAAGAAGAGCCATGCACCTTGGGGGTACAATGATGAACTGTGCTTTGCCTTGTCATCAGTTTAACCAGGCATTTAAATCTGCTCTCCTGAACCACAAATATTCAGGGCCCCAGTAAACTGGGGTTTGTGATCCAGGATAGACCTCCTGACACTTGTAGTACAAACCAGGCATGTTGAATGCTTAAGCCAGTCAGCTTTGCACCATACAGACTGAGTTAGACATTCAAGGCTGGATTAATACATGTGGAGGACCTAAGCAATGTCAAGTTTAAGATGTCCCAGAGCATTACAAAAAAAAAAAAAAGAAAGCTTAAAATTTAGTAATTTTTTGTAGATTGGGTTGCTTGTGTTTAAATCCAGAACTGCAGCCATTATTGGGCCTAATGAGCTCCTTCAGGTATTTTAATCTTATCATGTGCTAATAATTTGTGCCACTAATATACCAAACTATTATTGAAGTATTCTTTGCTGCCCTAGACTCCGCACTGTGTTGTGTCAGACATGCATACATACCTAAGCTTGCGAGGAATATCATACAATTGGAGCTGCTGGGCTGAAGGGAGGGGTGGTCTGCTGGCCAGATTACACTCCTCCACCACTGACTCTTCATGGCCTTGGGCAAGTCATTTTATCCCTCTTAGGGCCAATGTTCAAAAAAACCACTGAGCTAAATATTGAGCCCTAAATTAGGTCCCCAAGGCCTGATTCATGAAGGCTTTTCTCCCATTCTGCATTTATGGGATAAATGCTTAGTAAAAGAGGCCCTAAGTTAGGAACTTATTTTTCAGTCAAAAGCCTGTTTTCAGCAGAACATTTGTATAGATTTATAACCCTAAAAGGCCCCTACATTTAGGCCTGCAATTCATTTACCTAGATTTAGGATCCAATATTGGGTGCCTAGTTCTGAAAATCAGTGCTAAACTCCAACTCTGCTCCTATCATCACCCGCTTTTTAGGCTTCTAAATTTAGGATTCTAATTAAGCTAGGATCATAAATCCAGGTACTTTTCAAAAGGGCCAATTTAGGGTCCTATCTCTAAAAGTTAGAAGCTTAAACCCTTTGAAAATTAGCCCTCTTGTGTCTATGAGACCCAATTTACAACAATATTTTGTCTTAATTTGATTTTTGGTGGTTTTTGTTTTTTTTGGTCAACAGATTTAAAAAATCAAGAATATTAGAACTGGAGAGCTCAAGTACACAATAAGCATACCAAGGCTACTATGTGATAAGAACATAAGATTTGCCATACTGCGTCAGACCAAGGGCCCATCAAGCCTATTTCCAACAGTGGCCAATCCAAGTCACAAGTACATGGCCAGGTAAAACAAGACTAGTCATTAAGGATGTGCACAGATATTTTTTCAGTTTGTATTTATTTTTCTCATTGTTTTTTGCGTTTGTTGTTTATTTAAAACAAAACAAAAAAATTATTAAAATAGTAATGAAATTTAAAAAATGTCACTGCTGGAAAAAGGATTTTAAAAAAATTAACTCCTGGCCCTCATTCGATCCCTTTTGCACTCTTTGTTGCTTGAAATTTTCTTCACATGGCAGAAGCAATCTCCAGCAATAAATAATAAATGAGAGCTGCTGCCAGTTGCCCATGGCTCCAGAAGACTGAGGCTAGCACCATTGTTCATTTCTGCCCTACAGAATGGCACGGACTTGGGCCTGGTCCAGAATGGCGCAATTTTCTTGCATGGAAAAAAAAAATGGACAATGGCACTGGCCTCGGTCCTTCTGGCACCATATGCGATCGACTCACTGGTGAGGCAGGAGGAATCCATGCTGAAAGGTTCAAGCAACGAAGAGCGTAAGAAGCCCGGGGATTGACTGGAGGGGACTGGGGGAGGGCCAGGAGTGATATATATATATATATATATATATATATATATATATATATATAAATATTTTTTTTTATTTCCAGTGGTGGAAAAGTAATCTTTCTAAAATGAAACCAGCAAAATAAATTACATTTCATTTGGTTTTCTTTTGTTTAAAAACAAAATGAAATGGGAAAGTTTGTTAAAATTTCCTGTTTTTGTTTCCAAGAAATGCATCTCCCTTCTAGTCATTTGAACTCTGGATCCCAGAGTGGATGCTTAGTGAGCACAATCGTCATTTCAGCTTATTCATGCAATACAATATTTAGGGTAAATCCATAGACACATACACTACAGCCAGCTACCAAGGGATGGATACAAGAGCCTGTGGCCATATAATGCATATTTTAGGTTCCACATTAAACATGCATTATCAAAGCTGCTGAACAATAAGAGTATGCACACCAAGATATCCTATTAAATCATAAGCACTGCTTCCGATGACTTATAAATCCATGCATAGAGCATCTAATGGCTCTGAGGCATATACAGTGGGTACAGTGGCTGAAATGTGGATGTTGAGACCAAGGCTGCTGGCTCGGAATGGAAACACCATGGCCGCCTGACTGAGCAACGATTACCATGAACTGCCAGCGGGGAATCTGCTGGACGAGACATGGAAAATGGATCCCAGGATAGATGGCAAGAAAAGCATGGACACCGGGGCGGCTGTCAAAGACATGGGCACCAAGCCTATCCGTCGAGACCGACCCAGAAACAGACCGCTGTCTGCTAAGTGACACAAACCCCTTCTTTTGACACCTGTGGCATAGTTATTTCTCCCTGAGCCTTCCACCTTCATGGATCTGATGGGATCTAACACAGCCATCATCAGTAAAGGAACATCAGGCTCCCGTCAACCACCCAGAGAAGAAGAGCGTTGCTATAGAAATAAAACCTGCGTGTGGATCACCTGGTTTTACCCTTCCTCCTGTTCCCAGGGGGAGGCTGGGGGGTTGGGAAAGACAGCAGCCTTCTGAAAGGCCATTCTGGTAGTTAAGTCTGAAATGATGTAAAAGCAGCAATGCAACTCCATGCCGGCGCACAACAAAAGTCATTTTCTTCTGTTGCACTCCTCTCTTTCACATCTTTTTATAGGTACAAATGCAGGCGGCAGCTGAAGGGAGGAATGCTCATTTTCCCCTAGTCTCTTTGAAATGGGAGTGGCAAAGGAGGGGCAAAATTATTAATCAATCCCCCCCCCCACACCCTCACCCTCCAAAACAGCTACATCATGTCCCTTCTATTCCCACAGCCCAATTTCCTTGAATACAAAATCTGTCAAGCTCCAGGCTTCCAAGACACTCAATGCTCCTTCTATATGGAATAGCATCTCTCAAAAACAAACTGCATGACTCATCGATGAAGATCTGTTCCCTGAAAACCACCAGCAAAGTCGGCAGCTCTCCCTCCCCCGCTGCCTGTGCTGTCTGGACCTCTCCGCGTGAAAGAGGAAGCAGAGCAGGGGCTCACTTTACCCTGGGATCTCGGGCTGCCTGCTTCTGAATGCCCAGGAAGGATTCCGGCTGGAGGCAAAGAGGCACGGGAGCCGTCAGCTCCCCCTCTGGAATCCAGCAGAGGTTGAATGCACCAGCCCTGCCCCGATCCCCACCCACTTTATCCATCCATTAACTGCCCTTCAAGGATGCGAGCGGAATTGCCCCTGCTCTCCTCCCCAGCCCCTGTCCTAGCACCGTGAGCCCGGACATACCATGTTGCCTTGGAAGCTGAAGTCCATGGAAGCAGCAGCAGCAGCCGCCACTGCTGGAGATGCCGGGAGAGCGGGAGGGGCGGGAGGGAAGCTGGAGAGCCGCGCCAGTGAGAGAGAGAGAGAGATGCAGTGATAAAAAAAATGTACAGTAGAGTCTGCAGAAAGCAGCTGCTGTGCCAATGCAATACTGGGAGGAGCAAGGCAGCCTCTCTCTGACACTCACTCGCCTATGCACCAGGCAGACATTAACCTCCTCCCTGCCACGGGGAAGGCCCCTACCGGCCTGGCCAGCGCGATGCAGCCTCCTCCTGGCCTCGGCCTTCCCGAGGGAGGCTTTCAGTGCTCCGTCCCTGCCACGGTGCTCGCTTACCTCCGTCCCTGCAGAGCCTCCCGCTGCTCTGTCGGTGCTGCTCGCGGAGTCTCCGTCGCAGTTTTCCCACGTTCGAGGTCCTGATTCCCTCTCGCGTGGCATCTCCAGGCCAGCACCTGCCCCGCCACCGCGCTGGCTCGGAGCAGTCAACCCCCAGGCCAGCATAATCCAGTGCATTCGTTTCCAAAACAGAAAGCCGGAGTCTGCTGCGGACTCTTCCTGTGCCAGCACGTGCTTAACTCCTTCTTTGCTAGAGCAGTTATCTCTCCAGCACTAGGCATGTGAGTTCGTTTAATAGGAAATGGGAAATTTGAACAAACGTTGCTGCTGATTAAACCACCTCTCCGATTTCCCCCCTGCTTACCATAGTTTTCTTTTTTCTTCGCCGGGCAGGAGCAATCCTCGCTTGCTCCTGCCCATCAGAGGAGCCAGCAGACCCACGCTTGGTGCCATTCTTAATTTGTTCTGTATACAAAGGCCACCAGCCAGGCCAGCACCATTTTGCATGAAAGAAATGAACAATGCTGCTGGCTCCGTCTGCCAGCCCTATTGCTACTGGACATAGTGGGGCATAGGTGTCAGCAATGGGCCCCCAGCGCCACTGGTAATCCATTCATCAGTACAGCTTGCTCTCTTTCTACTGGCACAGCGATGCTTCTGTCCTCACCGAGAGTCCCAAATATTATCCAGTCCTGGCAGCTCTCATCCTCATGCAGGCTTACCCCTATACTGCCAGCAGGGACTTTATTGATTATCTGCTGCTGATAAATTGCCTGCCTGCCATCACGGCCATAATCTACGCCACCCTAGCTGTTGCTCACCTAAATCGTAACTCTTCACCACCACAACTATTCTCATTGTCCAACTGAACTGTCTGCCAATACTTCTTCCCAAAACGATGATTTCCACCTGCTCGCTTCCTCATGATCACAACCATTACTTGTCAACTCGTACTGTTAATCACCTCACTGTCACAGCCAATCCAGCGCTATCGTAACCACTCCAGTGTGAAAACTAACAATGTTGTCACCCACATTCAGCCTTGACCATCCGCTCTGGGTCCCTGATGCTTTTTACTCCATCCCTTATTGTCCAGAAGTTTGCTAATGTTTTTTCCTTTACATTTTATCTATCATGTTTTACTTACAAAGAACAAATTATACAGAGCTGAATTTTCATATTTCAGAATATAAAATACCAGGATCAAGAATAACCAACCCTTTCTATAAGAGGAGTTTTCACATTCAAAAGGCTCTCATTCCAAGACACAGCCTGAAATGACTCTTAAAACATCAAACCCTCGTATATCATATTCACGTTTAAACAAAACGAAAAATGCAATGCAACACTCGCATTTCATTTAAAAAGAAAACAAAACGCCCTCGAATTTGTTTTTATTTGTTGACTTTTGTTTGAGAAAGTCAATGAAAAATAAAGTAAAATGTACTCTCTGCCCCCATTGCCTTCTTACCCCCTACCCTGAGCCGCCCTTACTACCTCCATGGGGGTCTCCGAGGTAGAAAGAGGCAGGAGCAATCCCCAGTCGCTATTCTTGAACCAGGAGTCAGTGGGGCAGGACCACTTGTGCCCTTTCTGCATCAGAGGCCCCCATAGAAGGGGTGAGTGTGGTTTGGGGGAGGGAGTGAGAAGGCTTAGGAGAAGGCATGGGGGCAGGGTAAATTTTGCTTCTCTTTCGCTTTTTTTTTTTTTTAATGTCATATTTATTTCATTTCAGCAAAGAAAAAGAACCAAAGTAAACATTAAATGACCCAAACCTGAATAACCACCTCCCCAAAATGTACATCCTAAATATGCACATCCCCCCCCCCCCCCTACAACCTCCAATTCCAGAGCTACACATTATGATATTATAAGGTCATGGTTTAATCCACCACAATTTTCAGACTTCTGGATTCTTCATGCACCCCCTTCCGCATTCCTAAGGATTGTTGCATGATGAAGACATTCTTGTACAGATGGGTCAGAAGCCAGTTTCCAATGTATGTATTATGGTTGTTGTGTGAGCTCAAAGTAACAGCGCGCAGCAAAGCTTCTCGTATGTCAAACAAACGGAGACTCAAACCCCCATCCCAAATAGTGCCAGGGTGGGACTCACACCGATTCAGGCCTACAAGCATGAAGCTGTGACCACAACACGTGCAATCTAGGGTACAGCCATAGCACCCGCCCAGAAGCCCGATAACCCCGCAATCCCAGCCTGTAAACTCATCCTGTACAACTGATGAGGGGTAATGTTGGCCTTGTGAAGCAATCTTTATTAGAACATAAGAACATAAGAAATTTCCATACTGGGTCAGACCAAGGGTCCATCAAGCCCAGCATCCTGTTTCCAACAGAGGCCAATCCAGACCATAAGAACATGGCAAGTACCCAAAAACGAAGTCTATCCCATGCTACTGTTGCTAATAATAGCGGTGACTATTCCCTAAGTATAATTGATTAATAGCCGTTAATGGACTTCTCCTTCAAGAACTTATTGCGCAATCTGCTACCCCCCGGCCCAAACTGTTTCAGTTTTGAGACTCCATAGGCAGCGCGCAGGTCAGTGGGTGAGGACTTCGTTTCTGTTGGGGACACGGGATGGGGGGGAGGGGTAGTCTCTGAAGGGCTTTGATTCTTTCTTCAGCAGTTCCTGGGGGGCATTTCTTCTTTCATGGAGGGATGGGGGTGAGGGTAGCCTCTGAAAGGGGTTTCTTTTTTCTTAGGGAGTGTTTAGGGTAAGACCCCAGAAGGGCTTTGATTGAGTCTTTCTTCCTGAAGGGTTTCATGGAGATCCCAGATGGGACTTCTTTCTTGGTGGGTGTGAAGGGTCTTATGGAGGCTCCCATAGGGGGGGCTTCACCTTGGATTGAGAGGGTAGGCATCTTGGGCTGGCTCCCAGAGGGGCTGCAATCATTATATCGGGGTATTGGCAGGGAGATGGGAGGCCCCAGAGAGGTCACATCTTTGATCGGATGGCTCTTAAATTGAGAAGAAAGCACGAGGATGTGGTTTCCCTTCTGTATGAAATGTTAATGGGGGGTGATACATTATAGGGATCTGATAGACTGACAATCTCAATAAATGTAGCATCATTTAGTGAATAGGGTGATAACAACTAATGAGCTTGTTATCTTTCTATCTGCATATTCTGCATACAAGTTCATGCCTAATTTAGTGTAGGTTTTCACCTGCACTAAGTCATTGGGGGGCAGTGTTGTAACCCCATGGGCAGTTTGCAGGTCCTTGGCTACCTTGTATTTGTGCATCTGCAAGTTAATTTTCAAAGGGAAACTCCTCCTGGAGTTTCATCTTGAAAATTTGGGGCCAGTAAATATTTTGGACACAGCACTTACAAAAGTACACACATGAGATTTCAAAATGAAATCCCCGCATTTCTTTTCCCTTCCCCACCTCAGAGTCTTGCCCTCTCTCTGGTGGCAAAAAGTACACATGCTCGTTAACCTACTGCTTAGCTGCCCAGACAAATCCCATAGAAAACTGTCTCCCCCATGAATCATAAATTGGCCAGCGTTTAACGTGCACACTAAGGCATTTTCCCTTCTTTACTGAATCAGGTCCTCAGTCACCTCAAGGTGCTTCTGCTAAATGTGAGACTTCTAATGTTTCCAGATAAATTTGGTGAACATACTCTCAAATGTCCCTGATGACCTTACTTTGTACTGTGGCTGGAACTATTTGAAATGGATAGAATAATTTAGGAAGGTTATTCATGTTAATAGCTCTCATTTGGCTCAATAAGATTAGAGGCAGCACGTGCCATCTCAGCAACTCAGTTTTCAATTTAGCAATAACTGCAGGATAATTTAGTTTAGATATATCTGCCAGTTTCCAGGAAAGATAAAATGACCACTTACTCCCCTACATACAAGTCACTGATACTCTACATTAAGCAAACTGCTGCAAAACTCCAACATCTACCCATCTTGATAGGGACATGATCTCCAAGTTGTAATAATTTACGTAATACTCTGATACCAGCCTGGATACCTCCAGAAGATGCATCAAATGGGGTAATATATTGTCAGGATTCGCAATGTAGAACTGATCATAATCTGCATATAAGGAGATGGCTATTCTCTTCTAGACACTATTGCACCCATAAGATTATGAGATGACCCAATTCTGTCTGCCAAGACCCAAAAGTATAATGGCTAAGCCATACAGCAAAGGTGTGCGAGTGTGTGTGTGTGTGGGGGGGGGGGGGGGGGGGGGCAGCAGAGGCCTTTGCTGTTGCATAGGTGAGGATCTCAAAGGAACAGGCCAAGGACCAGTAAATCCTGCAAATAAAATGGCCGTCTCTTCAAATATGTATGTGACCCAGCTTTGCCTGTCACTAAGTTTTGCTCTACTTTTCTAGCACAGTAGGGGGTAGGCATTTTTTGGGACCCTGCCTTTGTCTTTTTGTGGGAGACTCTAGGGGACTTTAAAAATCCCTGGGCATGTAATTTGGGTCTTGGATTGACCAGGAGGAGGGAGGTTTTCTCTCCTTTGCAGTGGAGGTGACCTAATGAGTGCATTTTGTTTTTGGAGTTTAGAGGATTTTTCTATCTTGGGATTTTGAAAGGAACCAGTCCCTGATAGAAGGGATTCCTCCCAGCATCTGGAAGGTCTGACTTTGACTCTTTTTTGCCTTTTTGCTAAGAGACTGAAGCAAGGGGGGGAAGACGGTTTTGACATTTTTGGACATTCCAGAAGGAGTTGTCGGATCTGTTTTGATTCTGAAGTATTTCGGACTAAAGGGATTTCTACCTTTTCCCAGCTATTGTATGTTGGAATTGCAATGGGAGTATCCTACCCTTCAAAGGGAAGGATTCGTGGCCATGGATGCTGGTGCAGGGGAGAGAAGAGCTTCAAGGAGGAGAGGCATGGAGAAGGAGACCATGGCTTTTCCTATACTGATTTTCCTCAGGTTGCTCCTTATTTTTACAATTCTTGCCTGGATTTTGATCAAAGAACACCAGTTTGGACTCAGAGACTCTTTCTTTTAGTGGGATCACAAAACAGTGAGTGGAGAGTACACTGGCATTTTTCTTTCTTTTTCTCTGGTGTCTCTTTTGGCCCCAATGTCACATGTTGCCAGAAAGTTGGGTGGCAGAGGCTCTCTCACCAGAGAAAATGACTGCTAGCAAGGAAACTGAATCTGAAACTTCTCTTTCCAGGATCATAAAGGAACTACAATCCCTACAGCTACTAATTAGAGAGAATTGTGGTGCAGCTTCCAGGGTGAAGAGCATCTACGTCCTGCCTGAACATCTGCCTCCCGGCCTGCCACATACTAGAGACATTGACCACCTTTCCCAGTCTCCAGCAGGTCAGCCCAAGGGTCCACTAAACAGAGACTCCCATAACAGGGTCTGTGTCTAAAATGTGTGTAGGGGGAGTATTTGGCTGGAGAAGTAAGGGGGAGACAGCAAGCAGCCGTGACTCTCCAGGGCTTCTGGAAGGGGAAAGGTGATACTGATTTGCTTTTCCTTCCTGCCTGGAGAGCGAGTTCCAGGAGAGGCTGAGAGCAGAGCCAGGGAGGCTGAATATTCCCAGGTCTTAGGGATAGAAACTTGTCCTCGCTGCAGTGTTCTCCAAGTATCCCAGTACTGGTTTTCTGAGTCGGAGAACTGGATTCCAAGTTTCATTTGGGGTCCTAAGGAACAGGAAGCCCGAAAGGGAACAGAGGAGGTCATAATTCTTGCGCTGGTTGTTCAGGAAGCCTGAGAAATTGACGTCGTGTGATTTGAAATTTTTTTTCCCCACTTCTGACTGATTGAGACCGTCTATCATTTAAATGCTGTGTGAAGAGCCATTTTCCTGGGCTGCGGTACTGGTTGACTTTATTTTTTTTATGACCGTAAAGTACTGATTTGTTTTTGGAACCGAAGACTTGACGTGTGAACTCGTTTATTGTGAGTGTGATGCCTTTGCTGTTCCCCCATGGAAGAATCCTGATCCGCAGCCGCAGGCCGGTTTTCCTCAACCCCTGCTGCATCTGAAGGCGGCACCTTGCCTTCTCTATGCAGTGCTCTGTAAAAGGGGGGGGGGGGCCTACATTTACAACGTACAGTGGAAAAAAAATTAAAAACTAATGAAAAATATACAAAATTTGCAGAAACAAAAATCGTTAAAAAAAAAAAAATCATATCCTTTATCAGGAGCCCAAAATTGGATGCCATTTTTAATGTAACCACCCAGCGCTTCAGACACAGAAAAAGTAGATTTATAACACTGGGGTTCTTGTTTCTCGGGGGACACAGTAAATCTCTGTTAGGCTCTCTGGTGAATTTGGACCCAGGCACACACTATTTCAGCTGTCTTGTCCTCCAGATAATATGCAGCGCACCAAATGTATGGTTTCCAAACAAAGTCTCTAGTGTA
The DNA here is from genome assembly GCF_901001135.1 of Rhinatrema bivittatum. Lineage (NCBI taxonomy): Eukaryota > Metazoa > Chordata > Amphibia > Gymnophiona > Rhinatrematidae > Rhinatrema > Rhinatrema bivittatum. Next base: position 64,481,471 of record NC_042627.1, on the reverse strand, counting down.
TAGGATGGGCAAGAAAGGTACAAAGGTAGAGCTCCCACAGGATCGATTGCAGATATTTAAAAATAATAATAATCATAATAATTCCAGCGGATCTCATAAGCCATTGATTGCACCCCTCTCTTCCCACTTAACATTGCAATAGAGAACGTCCCTCACAACCTTTGCCTCTCAGCTTGAGAGTCGCAGCAGACAGCCCCAGGTTTCACATGTGTGCTCCTGTCTGACAACTTTTCCAGTTCCCCGGGACTGCTCATACCTCTCTCAGATCGGAACTGCCATGTCGCTAGCTTCCGCAAGCTGAAGGCACAAACTGTTCTCTGCTCCCATGGCCCTCCTCAGACCCTCTGCCTCCAGCAGTTCCTCTTGCACCTCAGGACAGGCCTGTTCCGGCAGAGGTTTCACTGCTCACGGCTTTACAGACTTCCTCCTGAGTCCTCTGGCCCTAGCGGTGAGGCCCGGGGAGCGCGCGCCATTCCCCAGCTCTCAGCCACCTTCCTCCCTGCACTCGGCTGCTCAGCTCCCTTTTTCTTCTTTTCTTCTTCCCAACCAAGGGAAGCTCGGAGCTGAAATTATTCTCACAAGGGCTCTGCACTACCACCTCCTGGGAGAACCTGAACACTGCACTCCCCGAGATAGGAAGGGGCCCATTTAATAAAGTGTGGCCATTCTGGATATGTGCCAGACTAGCACCAGATGCTATAAGGGGATTAGCGTGTCCAAAACATGCGCCCAAACATACGTGTAGCCAATAGTGCTCATCACATATAAATCCCATGTAGATGAGGCTATTAGCTATTACCCCCCAATGCAGAAAATTGCAGGACACCCAATGCAAAAACTTTTTAACGTGGCAAATTTAACTCCAGCTCTGGCGCCCTTGACTCTGCGTAAAGTCAATCCGCGAGTCAAGGGCTCATGAGAAATTAAATACGGTCCTCTGTGGATTCTCCTACTTAGCATCATCGTGACACTTACTTTTACTGCTTGTGGTGGTCAAAAAAAATGTATATTGGCTTGATTTAAAAAAAAAAAAAAATGTTCTGGATGCCAATTTAGATGCCCATAGCAAGGGGCGCTTAGCTATGGGCATCTTCAACAACCTCAGTAAAATCGTCCAGAAGAAGTGGGATAAAATTGGGCGCTCGTATTGAGTGCCTGTTGTAATTGTGAGTGCCCAATGCGTTTGAGCACTAGGGATGCACCATTCTCCCCTAGCGCGTCCTTTTTTACGCAGTCCCTCATTTAAATACTGCATTGACTGTGTGCGCGTTAGGAAAACGGGCGCTCAGTACGAGCACCCATTTTCAACGCGCATCTTAGTGCATCGGCCCCGAAATGTGCAAACTAGAACATTCTCCTTTTTTCTGGAATAGACTCACCATATACCTATACACTTTGGGGGTAATTTTGTGACAGCCTCCATAAATTTGTGGAGTGCGAAACATGGAAGCTACACCAGTTTTCAAAGTGAGCTTGCATTAAGTTTGCTTTGAAAAAATTATCCCAGCAAAACTGCTTGCACACAGTCACGCCTGCTATTTGGTGCAGGCATCTCTCTCTCTCTCTCTCTTTCCCTCACCTTCCCCACCCAGCAGTACTCCCTTTCATTCTCCCTCTGCTTAGCAGCATCCTCCCTCACCCTCTCCCCCTACCCAGCAACAACCCCCCCCCCCGTCTCTCTCTCTTTCTCGCTCTTCCCCAACCCTGCCTAACATCCCCCATCTCTCTCTCTCTCGCTCCCTTCTGCACCAGTCCCGGATTTAGGAAAAGAGCACCAGATTTTGAAGGAGTCAAATACGCAGGTCAATGAGAAGGCTGCAGCTGCTTGCTTTAGGGTTGTGAGCAGGTGCCACTTCCAGAGGGCACCATGGTGCCTCTCTGCCACCCCCTCCACCCTCCGAGGCTCCATTCCTGCCTATACAGTTCAAAATCTGTGCCGCATCCCTCTCTCTTTCACCCACCTGGCAATATTCATCCGCCTTATTCTCCCCCTGCTCGACGGCATCCCTTCCTTCTCGCTCTTCCCCATCCTCTTCTCTGCCTTCCAGCCCCACCCTCTGCCCAGTAGCCTTCTCACTCTCCACTGTCCAGCATTCCCCCCTTCCCCATTAACCCCATCACTCCTCCCCACACAGCAGTATCTGTGGTGGGGGGCAGTCTCCTGGCTTCAGCAGAGGCTTTACTCTTCCCCCTTCCTTGGCAGTGCCACGGCAGCTCCAGGTGAACTCCTGCACGCATCCGGCTCTTGGAACGAGACCACCGGGAACTGTCCTCAGTCAACGAGATGAGCGACTGCGATGCCCTGTCAGACCTTACGGCCAGGACAGATGCCCTGTTTGCCCCACTAAGGATGTGCTATCATTTTTAAATGACATGAAAATGCCACTGATATTTCCTTCTTTGTTTTCTGTCATTTCCTATCTTAAACAACACAAAAATAAACCAAACAAAATATTGCGTGTGTCATTTTAGTGTACGCTATTTTTTTTTTTTTTTACATTAACAGTAATTTTAAAACAAGCGTGTGGAACTGGCTGTAGGGCTTTTTGAGTCACGTGGTTTGGCATAATGCGCCTTGTGACATAAGCCTTGTTCTCTTTGACGATGCTTCTTCACAACTACAGCCCTGTGACAAGGACAATAAACTTAAGGATAGCTCTTTTATTACGCAAAAAGTCAATTTTACCCATCTGGAAGACCTCAGACAGAGCTTCCTTCTGGCACTGGCGGAATCAGCCACACCTTTTGATGCAGATGGAAAATGTGGCTAGTCATATTAAATTGGTGAGAAGGAGGTTATTTTAATGTGTTTGACAAAAATATATATGGGGTCTCTCTCCTCGCGCTAGAAGCTGGGTATTAAATATCTGAGTTTCTGTGGTTATAGACTGAGTCTCAAGAGGTTGACATGCTTGTTAATGTATTGGGAAATAGGGATGGGATGGAATTACTATCACTTCAGTCATGCTTTCTATGACTACCTGATTATAGATTTGGCTACCCTGTGAGGGGTTATCAGCGGATATTGTAGAGAAGAGATGGGGAGGATTGGGGGGTGGATAAGGGAGTAGAAATATAAAAGGAATAAATAAGTGACATTCATTTAGGTGACTGATCGGACTTGATACTTATATTATAACTTACTGGAAATGTGTTGGAATTTGTTCAATAAAAATGTTGAAAGGTAAAGCAAGTGTGCTGGCACCTATGCACACGCGCGTATGGGCATGCGAGCGAACATACGCTGTAATTTAAAATCATGCGCGCATTTATATGCGTACAATTTAAAATATACCTAGTGTCAATTGGTCGGCTTTAATGTGTGCAGGGAAGCGGATTTTAAAACATGCTCGTGGGAAGGACATGCTCAGTTTTACCCATTAGCCCACCAGTTTGCCCAGTCCGTCTCGAGGTCATTCGGACTCCTCCGGTTCCTTGACTTGTGCTTCCTTCCCAGTTGACCCAGATCCCTCCCCCTGGTGTGTTAGGCCTAAACAGTGATTTCTGTAGACTTTTTGGAGTACTCTAGGCAGGCATTAATTTCTGAGTGCAAAACTGTGTGTTTTGGACACACTTTTTTTTTTTTTTGCATTTGGGTGAGTAACTAATAGCCTCATCAACATGCATTTGCATGGGATGAGAGCAATTAGTTTCACTGCACATTGGACACATGTTGTGGAGGCACCAATTACATAAAGGGATTAGGTTTCGCCTATACACCCTATGTCCAACTGCAAGTTAAACAGTGCGCTCGGCCCCTAAGGAGCCGATGACAGTAAGCTCTGCACTGAAATCCAGAGCAAAGCTTCTTACACACGCTAAAAAAATAATTTAACTTCCGGTGCAGTAAGCTAATAGGATGCTTAAAAAAAAGCGCACTAACCTAAAAATGTGCATTAAAAAATTACACATAAAAACTAAATTTATGAACATAAACCATGTTTTCTTTACAGAAAATCTGTTTAATGTGCACAAATCACGTTTTCCGTGCATAAAATATGATTTATGTATACACAGTGTTTTCTGCATAGAAATGATTTTGTGTGCACGCCAATCATCTGTTATGCACGGAAAACGTGATTTGTGGGCAAATCCTGTTTTCTGCGCACAAATCTCAAGTGCTGGAGCCCCTCACCACGAACTCCAGATTCAGTCCTTTAGACTACCACTCACCTCTTTCCAGGAGTTAAATTCTGAGCCTTAAAAAAAACATGGGTTAATCCTAGGCACCTCTCTGCATGGGCGGGAAGAGGGGGAATAGTTAACGCCTTCATTAGCATCAGATTTACCTGTGAGGGCCCTAACTGCCACACCCAGGTTTTATGCACAGACGTTTTGTGTGCACATCTCCTCACTCCATCGGGAGCAAAGTGTGCGCACAAATGTGGACAAACTGTGCACACTTAATTATGTGGGGCTGTAAGGAACGTCAGTACCGTGTGCATGGGGAAAAATGTGTTTCATTTTCTGTTCCGTTTTCTATATATTTCATTTTGTTCTTCCATCCATATCATTTTGCTTCATTCGTTTTGTGCATTTTCAGTTTTAGCATGTGCTGTTTTTTTTTTATAACGAGCACATTTTACATTTTCGTGTGCATCATTTGCAAAGTGCGCACAATGGGCCGAATTTTAAAAGCATTGCTCATGCTAAAAAAAAAACCCCCATCTACATGAGTATCTGGGCTGTGTGCGAGCAACACATTTTAAAAGCTGGAAATTGTGCGCATATATAGGCGTGCAAGAGTGTTAAGAAAAGGGGTGGGACATGCACATTTCAGGGGGGGAGGGGTGTTCATATTCTAACACCAGCCACTGCAGCGCGGTCTGCTAGCCGGGTATGTTTACTGCTGGGGCCGATGATTCACTGAGGGAGACCATTTGGAGTGCTAGAGGGGACATGAACTGGTGCTTCTTATGTAAATGCCGGCTGCAGTCAGAAGCCCATGGAGACCCACTGAAAGTTTGAAAGGGCAGGCCTAGCCTCCGGCAGATGATCCCTGGTCAGACATCTGAGACCTGTCACGTGATTCAGAGCAGCTGGCTTTAGAAATTTGGGCCCAAAAAAAAAAAAGTTAAAAGGAGGAATGGGGGGTGGGGGGAGATAGTTCGATAATCCCTGGATCGATAGTCTTCATTGACATTTTTATAATGCTGAAAAGAGATTATTGGGAAGGCTGAGTTAAAAAGGGGCCTTCCCATGTGCAAGCTTCCGTGGGGCTGGAGGAACACAGCGGCCGTTCCACTCGCACCGACAGTAGGTGCGAAGTATTTGCAGGCACCTTTGTAGCTCGCATGCTTTCAAAGGTAGGCACGCATTGTTCCCTTTGAAAACTGCCCACCTTGTTACTCAGGCTAAAAGTGCCCTTGTCCATTGCTAACAACCCATGCTATTCAGCATTGCCCTCGGCGATATGTTGTTTGGTTTTACAAGGAAACTGCAAGCAGGCAGGTGCAGAACTAATATACCAACTCCTCCTCTGTGCTAAATCTTCAAGCAGAATGGCTCAGCTCAGATCTTGGTAGGATTTGCCAAGCCCCCCCTATAGTCCGGGCTTCTTTAAACCCCACGTTTTTGCAAACACTCAGTGCTTTGATTTGCTCAAACCTTCATTAGTTGTTGAGGGGGGAGGAGTAAGATGGGGGCAACTATTTCCTCTTTACATTTGCACGGCGTAGCTTTACATATCTGGCCATTCTGAGATCTTTGATTCGTAATCTACGGGAGAAGGATTCCTTTTAATCTGAATTAACCCAAGCAACCATGCATCTTTTTGGTCCATTCACTTTATGTGCCAGTGCTGTGAGCAGCCCCTTTAAAAGGAAGCTTGCATATATTTGCATGTATAGAAAATCTTAATAACTGAATTTGAATTTTCGGTGTTTTAGTCTACAGATAATCCATAGGAATTAGTCACCTGATATCCAATAATGAGTCAAGATACAACAGCAGCAGATAGAATTAACCCTCCGGCTACCCCTAGGTACAGACAGCAGAGTGACCCCCTCTGAATTTTCATCTGGGGGATGGGAAGTCCCCCTCTAATGTCATGAGCCGGGGCTGGCCTGGACCGACTCAATGACACGTTGGCCATTCGTCCTCATAAAGTGACATGGCTGCGCAGGAGGGGCTGCTGGACAGATTTCTGGTGAGACTGACCCCCTCCCCAGTTGACTACTCTGCTTATTGGTATAACCACCCCTGATAACCAGGATTCTTTCAACCAAGACAATATCTGATATTTTAGGGAACTACAGTTTACTTAGTGAATGCAATGTTTTTTTTACATGCAGATTTAAGTTTTGGATAAAACAAGGAACAAATGGAGTTGTGAGCTGTTCTTAATCTAGGTTTTCCAGAAATTTCTACCTCAAATTTGCTTCAGTTTGTCAGCAATTAGCATAAAGTGAGGACCTGACTTTCAAGCCTTGGTAATTGCAGTGCTTTAAAATTAAGCCAGCAATGAAAATCAGAGGGGAGTCAGCTTCACTCATTTTTCTGTGCTATGGGAAGGTGGCGCAGATGAAATGTGAGCTGTGTTGTGTCAGAGAGTATCTGAGGGGAGAAGGCACATGTGCCAGGTCACCAGCAGCTACCAGCCAAGTTCCTGTACCCCCACGTAGGAGCAGGAAATCCCCATAGGATGAGAAGATTAAGAGAACAAGAGGCACATCTACAGAGCAGTCACGTAAGAGAAGCAGCCGGAGGAGCTTATTCAGCTTCTCCAGAGTGAGGGAGTGGTTAGAGCAGGAGGCTGCAAACCGAGAGAGCCAGGGTTCGACGCCCACTGCCTCTCCTTGTGACCTTGGACAAGCCACTTCCCGCTCCACTGCCTCAGGTACAAACTTAGGGCCGGATTTACTGAGGCTTTTCTCCCATTTCTGTGTCTATGGGAAAAATGCTTGGTAAATGAGGCCCTGCCACCGGGAATAAGAAAATACCTACATACCTGAGAGTAATCTGCTTTGACGTGCCTGAGAAGCAGAATGTAAATCAAATAAGCGCATGCCAGATGGCCAAGGAGAGAAAAAGAGAAAATGAATAGCCTTTCTATGCCTTCCCGTCTTTGATGCTTCTTCTCTTCTTGATTCAACGTAAGCATCGCTGGGGAATGGGAGGACTGATCTAACAAAATAGCAGCTTGCCCAGGCCTACTTTGAGTTCACCTGCTAAATCGGTTCATCTCCCCAAGTGTGTCTGAGTCTCTGAGCACAATCTGATACTGACGTCCAGCAACTTTTCTGGGGTTTGCTTCTAGCCTAGTATTCAGCTGTGTCTGCCGTCGAGTCCAAGAATCTGCATTGCTACCAGCAGAACTGCCTGACATTAAAAGCGCCACCAGAGACGAGGATAAACATACACTGAAAGCTATGGATTTAATTGCTGGAGCTCTGGAGCACAGCCAAGGATAGATTCAGGAACATATGTTTCCTCATTGGGATGAGGAGGCAAGGAAAGAAGAGGAATTATAGCATTAAACCCACAATGGCATAAGACAGAAATTAATCTGATGGTGAAATAGGATTACCATGCTCTTTGCTTTGATTCCTCTCTGCTATTCTATCCTAGTCTACTGGAACTGTAGTCCAAGTAAGATACCCTATAAAAGCAACACTTGTTATGATTCCTGCCCGCGGAGCTACACCACACGAGCAGGCCTCACACCTCCGGTGCTGCCCTTCCGTCGCGGCCAGAGCGGCATGCAGGTCCAGCAGAGGGTCAGACTTTGTCTTTGCCCATGCTGGGACACACCTTGCCAACCCTCGGTGCTGTCTTGGATTCGTCTGGGGTCGTGCCAAGGCCCAAGGGCACACACCCTCCTCAAGTTGGGACCGCTCTCCCAGCGGTTCCTCCTATATAACAGAATGCAAGGCCTCTCAAGGCCTCCCTTCTCATAACACTATAGTGAACACGATGGGAGAGAATGCCCATACAGCCTATCTAGTGTGCCCAACCATACCAAGTGCTCAACTAGACAATCCCTACCCCTCCCTCAGAGATCCCCTGTGTTTGTGCCATGCTTTCTTGAATTCAGATACCGTCCTTGTCTCCATTAACTCCACTGGGAGGCTGTTCCATGCATCCACCACCTTTTTTGTACAGAAATATTTCCTTAAATTACTCCTGAGTCTACCCCTTTTCACCCTCATCCCATGATACCCCATTCCAGATCCTCCTCTAGACTGAAAGAAGCTCACTTCTTGTGCATTGATACCTTGGAGGTATTTAAATGTCTCTATCATATCTCCCTTATCTCGCTTTTCCTTGAGGGGTATACATGTTCAGATCTTTACATCTTTCCTCATATGCTTTACAACGAAGACTGTTGACCATTTTAGTAGGCACCCTCTGGACTGACTCCATCCTGTTTATATCCTTTTGAAGGTGCGGTCTCCAGAATTGTAGTCAGTATTTCAAGTCAGATCTCACCAGGGACCTATACAGGGGCAATTTCACCTGCCTTTTTCTGCTGACCATTCCTCTCCCTATGCACCCAAGCATCTTTCTGACTTTTGCCATCACCTTCAACTGTTTGGCCATCTTGAGATCAACAAATATGATCATCCCCAGAACCCACTCTTGATTCGTGCATAGAATTTCACACCCTAGACTGTACTGCTCCCTGGGGATTTTGCAGGCCAAATGCATGATTCTGAATTTTTTTGCATTAAATCTTAGCTGCTAGATTTAATACACCTCAAGTTTCTATAGATCTCTCCTCAAGTCTTCCCACATCTTCCTGGCTGTCTACTCTATTGCAGAATTTGATATCATTCGCAAAAAAAGACAAAACCTTTCCTGCAATTTCACTTACAAAAATGTTGGCAAGAACCAGTCCAAGGACCAAGCACTGAGGCGCACCATTATTAATGCCCCTCTCCTCAGAGTGAGCTCCATCTACCACTACCCCTTGTTTCCCCACTCAGCCAGTTTCTAATCTAATCAAGTACTTTAGAGCCGTCACCAAGGGCATTCAGTTTATTTATGTCCCCTTTGTGGAATCGAGTCAAAGGCCTTACTGAAATCCAAGTAACCTCATCTAGAGCTCTCCTCTGATCCAACTCTCTGGTCACCCAGTCAAAGAAATTGAGCAGATTCTGCTGACAAGATTTAGCTCTGGTGAAAGTGTGCGGCCTCAGATCTTGTAATCCTCTGTTCTAGCAGTGATTCCATTAATTTACTCACCACCAAGGTCAGACTGGTCTGCAGTTCCCAGCCCCCTCCTTACTTCCACTTTTGTGAAGAAAAAGTCCTGCTGGGGGTAATTCATTCCCACTGCTTGGTCAAAAGGTCCAAACAACGCTTATTCAATTCTCTTTTATCCCTCAACATATTAAGAGGTGGCTACTTGAAAGAAAATGAAACGAAACTTGAAAGATTTGTTTTCTTTCGCTTCGTTTTCCCAAACAAATTGAAATGAAACCAGAAATTTCAACAAAATTTCCTGTTTTGCTTCAAATGAAAGCACATCCTTAACATTCAGCAGTTTTGGCCTCCAGGAAGCAAATGTGGGTCAAATATCAGGTTTTCTTAAAAAAAAAATCATAAAAAGGGATATTTGGCAATGATTCAGTCTGTTTACAAACTCTGAAAAAATATCTCAGCCAGCAGAGACCACTTACAGTCTCTCCTTATCAACCTCTATTCTACCTCTGCACCTGCCCAAAAATCACAACTAATCTCCCTAGACCAAGAGTGGGCAACTCCAGTCCTGGAGTGCCACAAGCAGGTCTGCTTTTCAGGATATCCCCAATGAATATGCACGAGCTATATTTGGATACAATGGAGGCAGTGCATGCAAATCTATCTCTTGCATATTGATTGGGGGTAATCCCGAAAACCAGTCCTGTTTGTGGCTCTCGAGGAACCGGGGTTGCCTACCTCCTGTCCTAGACACATACAGGCCAATATTCAAACATTGAAGACCCTGCAGAGAAGGTGTGGGGGTGAGGTAGGGGGGGGGGGGGCAAGGCAGGATGGGGAATTGGAAGGGCCCAGGTTTACGTGAGGCAGTGGCAGCAGTGGGTCCCGAATCCTGTCCTGGGGGCCCACCAGCCAGTCGGGCTTTCAAGATATCTACAATGATGAATATGAATGAGAGAAAATTTGCATGCACTACCTCCAAAGCATGCACATTTTCTCTCAGGCATTATCCTGAAAACCCGACTGGCTGGTGAGCCTCCAGGACAGGGTTGGGGACCACTGTTTTAGGGGATTTTTTTTTTTTATGTTTAATATTTATTTTGGTTTAGCAAATGAAGCAACCATAATAAACATTAAACGAACCAAAATTTGAATTGACCCCCTCCCCCCACCTCTCAAAACGAAAAGGCAAACCTAAACGAAATATTTCCCCTTAACATCCCTACAGCCCAATACTGTTGATTACCTTGTAAAATGTGTCAACTCATTTTTATTGCAGATATCACCTTTATAGTATTCTTAATAAACACGATTCCCTTTCAGTGATCATAATCATGATCAGAATAATTTGTGCTCGTGCAATTCCGAACATCCAAAGAAGATACTGGCTTATGCTTCAGAAACACACATTTTGCTCCTCTTTTCTACAAGTATTTTAATAATGTTTATGCCTGATCTGCATAACAACTTACTTGGAGGAAGGGAAGCAGAAAATGTATTATTTTCCAATTACAGCTAGGTAAGATAAGGCCTGAAGGACAAAGCAACTCATTTAAGGTCCTACAAAGAGAGAGTTTTCAAAGCAGGATTTTAGTTGAACAATCCCTGCTTACCTGACTCAGTTCACTGTAACTAGAAAACTGCAACCTTTTCACTGGAAATACTGGTTTTCTTCTTTTTCATTCACAGTTGACGTCATGAATATATATCACACACATTTTGGTAACAGGGAAGTAAAATACATGCTAAGGTGATCATAGTAATTAGACCGGCGACTTCTCCTTAAATAAAATGTGGCATTCTCAAGCCAGAGTTTATATTATAACAAGCCACCTTGACGCTGTGACTCTACTAATTTATGTAATATATGTATTCTACTAGCCGGATATTCAGAAAATGCTGAACAGATGATCATAAGCATGTTAATTTGGAGCCTACTTTTTTCCAAATGTAAGAGCCTAAATTTTGAGCTGAAAATAGGCAATTGCATTTTTTTTAGGCCCCCCTCAGCATTTACTGAACATGGCCAGCTAGTACCACTGGAGGCTGGGAGCACTGTCATATTCCCAGCTTGGGAGCACTACGCAAAGAGCCTTGCTGAAATCCTAAGCGAAATCCTTGCACATCAGCATGGTCCATTATGTGCTCGCTGACTATTCCCTTCCTCTGGGGAAGGTGACAAAAGCATCTGCTGGTTTTATTTTTCATGCAGACGATTGGTTGGACCTATTTAATACTAAAGTGCCGGCCACTACATAAGACAGGAAAAGGATGGGAAACAAAGAGTATCATTAAAGGGGTCAGTTTTCCCCCCTGGAGAGAGGTGAATAGTGGAGGGCCCCGGGGGTCTGTACTAGGACTGATGGTGTTTGATTTATTTATTAATGAGCAGCGATCAATCAGATCTGCAGAAGACACAAAATTATTCACAGTAGTCGAAACGCGGGCTGATTGTGAGGAATTGCAGGGGATCCTTGTGAGACTGGGGAAAATGGGCATTTAAATGGCAAATGAATTCTCTTTTGGAGGGACCAAGGGAGTCCGCAATATGGTTCTTTTCTATCTGGAAATGCAGTGCAGACGGAGGCAAGCCTCACATATCTCTGTCCGACAAACTATATTTTTATTAGAACTGAAAATTTCTCAGATAAACTAAACTATTGGTCTGTATTAGAAGATTGGTACCGCGTAGATGTTACATAAATTCATTGGAATTCTGAGCTAACCAGGTCAGTCTCATGGTGCCTCGCTGCCGCCCTCTGTTTAGCTGAGGAAGCCCAGTCTGAGTTCCTTTTTATCCCGAAAAACATTCAGGAGCCGAGGGGAGGAGTTGCTGCACTCAGCCCATGCAGTGGTTCGGTATTTCATGGAACTTCAGGTTGTCCTCTTATTAAATCTATTTTCAGTGCCTATGTCCATGCAGAACTAGTCCCCTGCTAACCCTTCCCTCAAAAAATCTTTACTGCAGCCGGAAAATAAGCTTGTGATGAGAATACCGCAAGAGCCAGTTGATGAGAAAGGGGCAGCTATTTTAGGAACAATGCAGAGAAAATGAGTTTTCAGGAAAACAGGCTGACAGGGGGATCAGAGGGCCTTATTTAATAAAGACATTCACCGCCACAGGCACGGAATAGGGAAACATTCTTTTTGTTTTATTGTACAAAGCACCAAAATCAGAACCTACAGACCTTAAAATGTTGACGTTGTTAATATTCTGAAGCACGGTGCGTTCAAAGATCAAGAAAGGCAGCTTGTTCTAGTTTCAGGGAAATATCTTTACAATAACTTTGAATAACAAAGCCATTTCCGAAGGAGACCCTTGAGACGAGAGTTGGTACCCTAATCTCATCATCTCCACGGGAGCAGCTGAAATCAAATAGCACGCGCCGTGTGTTCATGTGATGCTCAGCAAAGATGCCAGCCCAATATGCACAACAGCAGAGAAGCTGCTGTCAGAATATGCAGGAGTGGAAATTAGTTCTCATCCAAATGCAGGACTCTTGTAATCATTTGGAAACAAGGTCAGGCAGTGTGGGAGAACAGCTCAACCTGGCAGACACCTTCTACCTAAACAGGATCGGAAAAGCAGGACCAGGAAGTGAGGAACGCCTTAGGGGAAATGACCAATGACAGACATGACCAGTTGTGAGACATGACTTCAAAACTTAAAGCAAGAGGCAGAATCTGTTTCCATGATGAAATGGGGGCAGCTGGAACAGAAGAGTGAGAGCTGTGTAAGTGTGGCGGTGCTTCTGGACGAAAGGGTAACAGGACATGCTGAACTGATGTGTTAAAAACAGAATCACTTACAGTAACTATTTTAGAGTATGCGATTTTCAAACAGTGGCTGCCTATTCTACTTTTGACATTTGTTAAACAGAATCCACTTAAAGGTGGCTTTGGCAGGTGAAATGCAGGCAGTCAAGGTAAGTTTAATGGGTGAAACGAATCTATCCTAAGATATGTTACGTGCTCTGAGCAGGGAACTAAGAAGAGGAACTTTTATTTTTTTTGGAATATGAAGGGCACTGAAGGTTAACTGAAAAAGAAAATACCATTTCAAGAGGACAATACATTTCTTTCCTTAGCTGCAGTGGTAAGATGCCCAACGAGCTATGTGTGTCCCTCCCCCTTGATGATCTGGGTTTACCTTAACATATATTCTACATTTTGGGGTGAATTTTCAAAAGCATTCATGCATATAAAACGCTGTTCTATGCATGTAAATGTGCTTTCTGAAAATTACCCCAGGGGTTGTACAAGTAAAAAGTACACACAGAAGTGATTTTGTGCATAATTTTATGTGGGCTGCAAAGGGGCAGCCCCCAGGGCGTGGAACTGGGAGGGGAAATCATTTCCATGCACATTTTTTTCATTTTCAAAAGTATACGTTACGTGTAACTCCTTGCATGGATGTTTATGCCTGCTCCGTGGCAGGTGCAAAGGTACACAAAATCTTGTTAATTTTACATGGGCTGTTACAAAATTGGACTCCCTCTGATCATTACTGGCATTTCTAGTGCGTTCTCAAACATAGCAGAAAATTTACTCCAGATCATTGTGCACAGCTCGGCTGAAAATAAAGCTGGAATTAGGTCATTGCAAATGAGTCCCGAGCAGCTTGTATTCAAGGGAAGCGCGAGGTGCAAAACCTGGTGGATGCTATTATGGTAAATATTTCTCACTGAGTCTTACATTCAACAACAAATTCTACACCTACACAGGGAGACTTTGTAAAAATGTAGCATGTATGTTGAAAGTGCAAAATGTTTTTAAAAAATTCATATGACATGATCAGGGGCTTTGAACCACAGATAACAATGGCCTTATCAACAGAGGTGGTCATGATCAACACTGTGATGGAATTTAAACATGCTTGGGAGAGGTAAAGAGGGAAGCAGCTGGAAAAGGATTGAGAGGTTGGAGAAATGACATCAGGTGGGAGGGGAGAGAGAGAGTGGCCGTTATTGGTTTAAATATGGGAATTTATAATTTTCTGCCTAAAGTGATAGAAAACTAGAGAGAAAAACACCTAGGTAGACTGGGTGGGACAATTGGTCCTTATCTGCTGTCATCTACTATGTTATTCTATAAAAGCCACATCAATGCAACGTTGACTGCACCTATACCAATTTATCCCCAATATACTTTAGTTCCAACCAACTTCCATTCACACCCGGCAACACAATGTCTCCATCCACATCTATTCACTGCTCTTTGATCTTCCATACACTCTCACGTATTGGCATGTTTGGCGGCTAACTGGATGACCCTGCGAACCACCGCACTCACCCCCGACACCGGCAATCTTCACGGTAAGACGCCGCCGAGCTATGCAGCAGGACTCCACCATGACCTGCTATTCCCGGCGGCTCCTCTAGGCGCACGCACACCCAACACTTTCCCATTTAAAGGGCCTGTGATGTGACAAGCAGGGCGTGGCGTCCACACATGACGTAACCTGCCTCACCCTGCTTAAGGGCTCTTCAGATTCCAGCCCCTTGTCTCAGCAACAGGTCCCTTGGCGTCCTTGTGCCCCAGTGTGTGTTGCGCCCTGCCTTGCCTATACATGTCCCATCCTTGCCTCGCCCGAGCCCTGTTTGTCTTGGCTTGTCTGTCTTTCAGTCTTGTCCGCTAGCACCAACTACACCACAGCACTAAGGGTCCACTCTTCCAACGAGCGTCATCCATATGTGTGACCGTATATAAGGAGAAAGAACAATCAAAATTTGTACATAGCAGTGGAGGTTGGGTTAAATGCTGACAGACTTAAAAACGAAGTCTTTGGAGAGCTACAGTCAGCTGGAAGATGGCAGCTCACTGACTGATTTGTTTCTTTCAATCTTGCCAAACCATCATCTGAGAGAACATGATCTCCCCAGAGTCTCACTCAGGAAAGAGATGACCAAGGAAGAGTTTAATGAAAAGATTTGAAGAGGCTAAAGGAAAAGCGATAGCAAATTCTTCTAAGAGCCTCCTCTATCCCTCTGGCAATCAAAGAATGACAACAAAGTCAGAAGTCAGAAAGAATGATGGGAACTGACAAACTGATTAAAGTGGCTGGGTTCATTCTGGAACTGGCCCAGTTCATGCAACTTTAACACAGTAGTGAATTTTTGCTAAAAATGATTATCAAGCTATTGGGGATTTGGGATGTGCATTCGTTTAAAACATGTGTAAAATGCAATAAGTGAGACCATTTTCAGTTTGTTACGAATTTAACAAACTGAAAATAACCTCCTACAAAAATATCCCCAAATTTTGGGGTATTTTCATATTCATGCATTTAAAAAAAAAAAAAGAACCCATGGTCTGGTTCCATCATCAAGGTCTAGGCCAGACCCAGAGGCCTAGGACCAGGCCTCCTGACGTCTGTCTTCCATGATCTTCAATGATGATGCCCAGTTGAAGGGCGCACTGCAATGATGTCACTGTAGCGCCCTTCCTCCAGATGTACGGCTGTACATTTCAATGACCGTACATCAAAATGGCGCAGTCTGTTGCAGGGGAAGGCGTCTCAGTGATGTCACTACGGTGCATCGTTTGAGCGGACAGCTTCATTCTTCAAAAATTGCAGAAGACAGCTAGCAGGAGGCCTGGTCTTAGGCCTCCAGGCTGTACCTAGGCCTTAATGCTGGAACCAGGTCTCGTGTCAGAGGTCAGTGCCGAGGCCTGGTCCCGCCGGAGGCCTGAGTTTTTTTGGGCTTTTTCAGTTCTTTTGGTTTTTTGTTTGGGTGTTTTGTTTTTTTTTTTTTTTGGTGTGGCAAACAAATCAAACCCCCCAAAAAAATTAAACAAACGGAATCTTAATAAAACCCTGCCAAAAACAAACCAAACTGAAAATTTTGAGACTGCA
Source organism: Rhinatrema bivittatum (assembly GCF_901001135.1). Taxonomy (NCBI): domain Eukaryota; kingdom Metazoa; phylum Chordata; class Amphibia; order Gymnophiona; family Rhinatrematidae; genus Rhinatrema; species Rhinatrema bivittatum. The sequence goes on along the minus strand of NC_042627.1, from coordinate 64,465,471 downwards.
AATCCCTATTGGCAAGCCCTAATCCACTGATCTTGTAATGATGAAAAACAAAGAGATTAGATATGGAATAACGGTATTCAATGGAGGTAATTTTCAAAGAGCATGCTGGGGTTGCATGCGTCCATTTATGCTCCTTTATACTCAAGAGCACATACATACCTGCACGTAAATATGAAAAGGGAAAAAAAGAGCTATTTAGAGGCATTCAAGGGCAGAGCTTAGAAGTACATGTAAAGTTGCTATTTTGTTAACTGTATATGCGCATATATTCCAAAACGTGCCTGTGCACTTTTACGCCTGTTAATTGAGTCATCCAATGGAAATCGCATTCGTCTTTTGTCTGTAGTTTTTGGACTGGAAGTCTGGGTGGTAGTGGTGGGGGGTTTGGGTGAACTGGTGGAGGTATCAGCGAACTGGTGATTCCAAGCAATTGAGCAAGTAAGTAGTTTCATAAGCAGAGTATACGCTAAGGACCTGATTTTCAAAAGCATTTACACGATTAAACTGGGTTTTACAGGTGTAAATGCACTTTACCTGGATTAAGTGGCTATTAAGCGTGGCTATTAAGTGGCTATTAAGTGGCTGGATTAAGCGTTCCTATCATGACAATAAAATACATCAACACCTACTCACTAGCAAATAGTCTATCTAAAGACCCTCAAACCAAGCTTAAAATATAAAATATTACTACAAGATAATTTTCAGTTTCTCCATCCTCCATTATGCACTAAGTTATTATACCCATTTTAATTTACCCATGTACAAAGTTATTTTACCCATGTAATCTGTTTCCAAGTTTAACACCCTGTTCTATGTAACTTGCACTACTCATGCTTGTCGTTTTCAGTTACAATGTAAACCGAGATGATATGCAAATTCTGCATGAATCCCGGTATATAAAAATGTTAAATAAATAAATAAATAAATAATATATGCTGTTGAATTGTCCATAGGTTTTACCTGCATTAAGTGCATTAAACACATGTAAATGGGTTTTGAAAATTGCTACAATAGTATGTTTACATTTACATGCTTAACTCCTTTGAAAATTCACCTGTTACTTTATAAGATACCTGCCTCTGCATTTAATTAAGGGTTATAACGTGCACATTATTACAGTTATTACACACACAAAATATATGTACGTATTTTTATAAAATGAGTACAGAAAGTGTGCATTTTCCTCCATTACAATTTTATGTGCATACTGAAAGTTACATGCATGCTTTGGGGGCAGAAATATGCAGTATTTTATAAACCGTGCGGCTCCAGTCACATAGTTTATAAATACTAGTATAAATTTCTGCAGGTCCACTTATGCATGGAAATGATGTACCGTGAACAGTTTTGAAAGATGGGCTGAAGAAATGGAGCAATTTCTTGTGGATTTCAAACCTTATGTTACAATTCTTAGTATGTAGGTCATTTCATTACATAGGGTCTGAAGTGCTACCCATGAAAGAGGCCAAATTGTTTATCCAGCTAAATTGCTGAGTTGGATAGTGACTGAATATTGACCCCCTTAATATTTATTTTGGTTTGGCATATGAATGATGTCAAAATAAACATTAAATTGAAAAACCGCCCCCCACTAAATTGAAAAAAAACGACCTGAAATGAAAATATTTTTGTATGAAAATCCCTAGTAACAGTGGTGATAGCTTTTGCAATACGTTTTCCAGTCATCCTTCTGCTGTTGAGAACTTTTGGTACCAGTTGAAGGTAATGAAAAAGATCTACCAAATGTCCTAACTTTTCCTCAGCTGTTCTGCGAGTACAAACAGCTAAGCCTCTTTCTTGTGGAATCTCTGTGTGTAGTTCTGTTTGCTTGCTCACTGGTTGCTTTGACGTATGGAGTGGTTTAAATTATCCTTTCAGACTACAATATGTCTGAGGTGTGTAGTGCGGCTCCCATTGTAGAATCTTGTTCCTAAAGGCCTGATTTTAAAAGGGCCACGCGCGAAAAAACCGGGGGTTATGCGTGCGGCCGGACTTTGCATGTGCCGCCCACGTTTTAGAAAGGGCCTGGCCACGCACGTAGACCCTGTTATGCGCAGAAATGCCGGCCCTGCAAAAGGGGCTGCGCCGGGGGGCATGTTCTGGGCAGGGAGAGGCGGGCCCAGATAGCGCCATTAGCTTCTGTCCTCAGGAGGCGTGCGCCAGCAGCCGGCCAGCAAGAGGAGTTTACTTCTGCTCCCGAGGAGCAGTAAGTATGAAACTTTTAAAAAAAAAGGGATAGGTAGGCTTAGTTTAGAGGTCGGGGAGGAGAGGGGAAAAGGGAGGAAAAGAGCTAAAGGAAAGTTCCCTCCCAGTCCGCTCCTTAATTGGAATGGACTGGGAGGGAATGGGGCAAAGGTCCCATCGTGTTGCCGCGCGTACTTTCGAAAATCCCCCCTGCGTGCGCAAGTCGCGGGCTGGCCAGCACGTGGGTGCGTGGATGTTAAAATCCAGCGCGCACATGAGCAGGGACGCCGCATTTTATAACATGTGCACGCCGACTCGCGAATGTTGTAAAATGATCGCCTGCCAGGAACCGCGTGCACATGGATGCACACACGCTGGTTTTAAAATCTACCTTTTAAGTTTTAAAAGTAAACCAGGCCACCTAGAAATAATTACTACAAAGATCTAATGAGATGCTACCAATCAAGATGTCCCTGAAATTTACTTAATTTTTCTTCTGTTGGAGGTGACCAAACTTTTATCTAACTTACTTACTTACTCTTCTCTTCCTAGTGCAAAACACTTTCTCAAATCAAAAAGTAATTCTTCCTTAACTGTTGTCTCAATGATCTATAATAGGCCTGTTATTTCTTTTAGTCAGGGTTAATTTTGCAGTTATTTGTGAGAGGCCACTAACTGACCGCTCTTATGCACCATTACTAAATGGGCAGTTGTGACAGGGTCACTATGCCACTCTGAGTAGGTAGAATAAAGCCAGGAACAAAAAACTCCCTGGAACCAAAGTCCTAGAAGGCGGGGGAAGAAAACCCAGGTGACAGAGTCAAGGATATACACGGGTGGCTTCCCCTGTAACCATAGAGACACACAGGCGTGGGAGGTTAAGGGTGGGACTCCCCCAGAGCCAATCAGCTGGCAGAGGGGGAGGAGTTTACATAGTATAAAAGAGACTCCCTAACCCAGCAGTTTCAGTCTCCTTCTGTGGACTGAAGGAGAAGGACCATGCTACCTGCTGCTATGCAAGACTGGAACTTTGGTGCTCCTGCTTAGATGGATGACTGGTGTGACTTCCAGGAAGGTGAGCTGGGAGATACAGTCTGTGTGACTATCTGGATGTGCCTACTTAAGGATATTGTTTGAGAGACTGCCAGTGGGTGGTTGTACCTTTGGGGAGAGTTGATATCCCAGAGGTACGTAGGGAGGTGGCAGTTAGGCCCATGGGGCCAGACATTGGACTTTGTGAGATGAACTACTGAAGCCAGCCTTTGGAAATTGAGTTGCTGGCTCAGTGGGGAGGGCTTCTGCCTTCCATCCAGGCTGGGAGGGTTCAAGCCCTGCCTGAGGATTATTAAAGATAAATAACCTTGACCTTCTATTTGAGTTTTCAAGTGGTCAGGAAAGCTTGTTCAGGGATTGGACCTTGGAACTGATGCAATTGACGGTGTATGGACCCGTGAAAGTGTCACAGCAGTATTCTATACGCCAAGTTTAAGTGAAGGTTTATTCTGTACTTATTTGTCTACAGCACTGGCTCCTGTTATGTAAATGTTCTCCTTGCCCCATAACTGGGCAGTAATCTATAAATGTAGTTTTGAGACTGAGTTGGGGTGGGAAGAGCAAACAAGGAAACAGCTCTGTCGTACTCCCAAACAGACAATTACTTCAAAGCTTAAATTCCCTGTGAAGGAGTATACAAAAGATTCCCTCAAGCCACCTTAAAACCCAGACTAGAGCCTTCTACCCATGGTCTGCCTTAAGGTGCAGGGCTGCAAAGGATTCTGGGTCCTGGGAGGACTGCAGTGTAAAGGTTCAGGACCCAAAAGGGTTAGGAAGGCCCCAGAGAGCTCTCTGAGTCCATGCTATGCCTGTACGGACTACGCATAACTGTTTTTGGATGTTTAAAGTGAGATTAGCTACTATTTTGTTCTGTTTGAAGCCTGTAAATAAACCTTTTGTTTCTGACCAGAACAGCCAAGTCTGCTGCTTCCTTAGCTGTTTCAGATGTGCAAAACACTACACTCCCAAATAGAAAGAAATGTGCTTCAAAGTTTAATCAACTGAATTCTCAAACAGAAAGAAATATGTGGACTTGCCTTGTCTGCTGTATGCTTATGAAAATAGAATATAAATTTTAATAAATTCAAAGCACAAATTGTCCTCTGCAAGCAATAGTTCAGGAAATTAAACAGACCTCAGTTTTTATCCTGTGCCAAGTCCTTCTCCTGTTTCAACAGCAGCCCCATCAAGATGATATTTACCATTCTTATATTAACTGCCCTACCTACCATAAATGGACCATCCCCCAAAAATAATACAATATTCACTATTCTTACTTGCCTGCTCGTCCCCCCAATCAGTCCTTTAGCTCACTCTCTGGCAATCCCATCTCCCAACAGAAGATTCAGGAAATGCCTGCTCAAAGAGCCATGACTTCAGCTTTTCTTTTCCCTGTACCCCAGACTGCGTGTTTCTGAATGCATCTCCAGTGGAAATGCACTCCAAAGAACTGATGCCATGCAAGTGAAGGTCATAGAAGGAATAATTTAGAGTTTCACCTGAGACAGGGCCAATACTGACAACTGTATCAGTTGTGAAGAGCACAGTGCTCTTTGTGGAGTACAGTGAGGGTATCAGATTCAGGCATCTGTAACAATCTGCATTTGACTCTCCATTTAACAGGAAACCAAAGCAACTCCTCCAGAATTGGTATAATATGGTCCCTAATTTTTGCTCTGACCAGTAACCTCACCACCATGTTTTGGAGGAGTTGCATTCATTTCAGTGAACCCCAGTGATAATCCCTGACAAAGGGAACTGCAGTCTGCTGGTTACTAGATCATGGATCGCCTTTATTCTCGCCCTCCTCAGCAAGTAGGACCTTAATTACCTCTGCTTCCGCAGGCACCCAAATGTCAACCGGACCTAGCTTTCATAGTTATTCTGGTATCTAATAATATCTTGACTTCAAAGCACCTCTTTTGGTGCTAAGACCATTTCCTCAATAGTGGGATAGACTGAGAGGATGCTCTTTTGCCTACTAACCCACAGCATTTCTGATTTTGTGGGATTTAATTTTAACATACTGGTTCTAAATCAAGTCATTACCTCTACCAGGCAACCGTGTTAGGTGTACCAGTGCCACAAGTCCTCCAAATATATTTTTGTCTTTTATAACTGAGAATTATTTACACAATAAGGGAAACAGAGGATGGCAGAATGAGTGCAAGCAAAGTGAAGAGAAATAATTAGAGCTGAAGGCATATAATGGCCTTCTCCTTCCATCAGGACTTTACCATGCATGTCACGAATCCCTAAAAGATTTGTAGAGTACAACCTCTGGCCATCCCTACTTCAGGACAACCATGCTTGTTGTGTCTGCAGACCCTTGGGCTGGGGTGAGATTGGCTCAACCTGCTGGGAGAAGCCACATAGGTTCTCACCACCAGCAGGCGGACCCTGGCATGACAGAGACCAGAGTGAGGCTTCAACTATACCAACCCTTGTTCCTCTCAGGTTGAGTTATTGGGTACCAGGGCCGGCAGGACTTAGACGAGGGTCTCGGGGAGTAGGCTAGGGTCAGAGGTGGGCAGCTAACAGTTGAAATGAGGGTCCAGGCAGATGTTGGTGCTGGGCAGGTATCAGATGAGATGAGGGTCAAGGCAGGGTCAATACCAGGTATCTGTCCAAGGAACTAGATGAGAGGCAGATGGAGCAGGAACAGGATCAAGCAGGACTAACGAGGCAGGATCAGGCTAGGCAGATAAGGGAACATGCACTACCAAGGTAATTGGACCTGTTGCTGAGGCGTTGGGAGGGCGCCTGAAGCCTCTTTATATAGATAGAGGCCGATGTAATCTAAGGGTGCCACGGGGGTATTCCCACTGCGGATCCTTTAAGAGGCTCAGCATCGGCATGTGCGTGCGCTAAGGAGGGCCAGTGGCATCCTGCTGCACCGGCCGTGATGGTGGCATCCCGCCATGAAGACATATTGGGGTGAGTACTGCAGCATACAGGGATCTCCCACAAGCTGCAAAATGTAACACATGCCTCTCAGATGCTTTCTTGACACAATCAGATTCATGTGCTTTGGTGACAAAGGAACACACAACACAGAAAATACACAAACTAGGTCCACAGTAAGATGTATAGACAATGTTCATCATACAGCTGCAGAAAGCATATACTCCAGGGGCAGACCTCAACATGGATGAGCAGCTATTGGAATTTTGTAGGTGTTTCTTCCAGCAGTAAATGCCCAACAAGCCATCAAAATATGGTATCAAGATCTGATGGTGGTGTTGCAATGCCAAGACTGACTTCTCTTTAAATGGACAAGTGTACCTTGGCAGACAACCAGATGTCCCACAAGAAACCCAACAGAGTAGCCATGTAGTTCAGGACTTGGTTCAGTCATGATATAAATCAGGGTACAAATGTGATGGGATCAATGTTTTTAGCAGCAGGAACTGTCCCAATATCTTTTGAACAAGGACTTAAGAACATTGGGACATGGAGCAAAATCAAGGCAGATAAACAAAATGAGATGCCAACTGCATTGTGACAAGGAGCCTTCGTCAAGTACTTTTGGATTCACTGGACCATATTGGTACTGGTATCATGTGCTGAAGAAGGGCACATCTGCAGTTCTTCTTTCCGCCTCTCATCGTGACATAGTGATACAAGGACCAGAGAGAAAGACAGATGTAATAGCATAGAATATCTGGTGAGGATGTACACTAGCAAATGCACAATGAATAGGTGGCTTAATGGCACTATTTGGAAACATCCTAGGTGTTAGGAATGTGCTCTCATTTAAAAACTGTTGCATTCGTGCCTGCTTTCGCCCTCGCTCCGCCCTCTCCGTTCCTGATGAACGGCTTGATGCCGTGGTGCCTCCATGTTGCTCCTTCCTGGCGTCCCCAAGCCAACTCAACGCTGCGGATCCGCCATGTTTCTGATGACGTAGAGCGCGCGCGCTCCGAAGTATGTACCAGCAAGGGCACGAACCTCAGGGGTGTCCCCCCTGCATTGATGTCATCTGCTTCCAACATAAAAGATCTTTTCTTTTGCTAACAACTCGAGTTAGCAAGGACTCCGATTGGACTAGCTCCGGCTGTCCAAACACCATCTTGCACCACAGGATTGTTTATGGGATTCCTCCGGACCCGCTTCACTCTTCCAGCACTGCCTATCCGGACCTACCAGGGGTACCCGTTCCGCGGGGGGCCTCGTTCTTTCTCTATTTCAGATTACAGAAAGGAACCGGTACTCACTCCTCGAGGGCCCATGTTCCTAAACCCTCTGAAGACTCTCCATTGCCTGGAAGCGATTGCAAGATACGGACATTGTGAGTTACTCTTTCAGACTACAGATAGGAACCGGCACTCGCTCCTCGAGGGCCTATGTTCCTGAACACCCTGAAGATTCTCTATTGACTAGAAGCTATTGCAGATACAGATTAGTGTGAGTGACCATCGCTCTCTCAGAGCTTCCCTGGAACCAGGTACTTGCTCCTCGAGGGCCTAACTCTTTTCAAGTACTGAGCCATATCAAGACCTTGTGTGAGTTATCACCTAGTACTGGCTATGTATGTATATCTGCATATTCTGTCTATTCACTATCTATAGTCTCTTTGCAGCTCAGCAACCTGGGAATTGCAGTTCCAGTCTCTGAGGGACTTCAGCCCTGCTGGGCATACCAGCTCACTACTGCCACCTCTGGTGGTTATACTGCTTATCTAATAAAGAACTATCTGTGTGTCTCCATACTCCAGCCGAGCCGGTGGTCCCTCTCGGGACTACCTCCTGAGGGCACTGTCATCTGCCATCGGCCCAATGATTCACCAATTTACTTTCTGTCCAGCTGAGCACCATCTCCAGTACTCCGCTGGTACAGATTGCCAACTCTGCAGTCTACATTAACATTGCCATTCCTTTGCAGACCCATAGGAGGCAGTTCACTACAGATTGCTATTCCTCCCTTAGGGGATGGACTTCCATCAGACTACTATTTGTATCCGCTCGCTCCTCCCATTCGCATCGCAGACCCTGCAACAGATTGTTTACCGCTAGCAGTATTACAACAGATTGCTGGCTCCTCCCCTTGTGGGAGTATCCAGCAGCAGGATCCTATCCGATAGCTCTCTCTAGCAGCTGACCCCACAACAGATTGCTAACTCCTCCCTTTACAGGAGCATCCAGCAGCAGGTTGCTAACATATTGCTACTCGAGCAGCCGATCCCTAACAGATTGCTAACTCCTCCTTCCTCAGGAGCAGAAGCATAACAGATTCCCTTTGAGGAGGGAATTCTATCAGACTGCTAATCTTTCTGCTAGCTCCTCCCAACAACAAAACCAAGAGAGATTCCAACAATATTTTCATTTTGTTTCATGTCCATCTTTTAGCCTGTGCTAAAAACATTTAGGGGCAGACTCTTAAAATTATGAGCGGGCGAGATTTGTTCGCGCAACCTGGCGCGAACAAATCTATGCCCGATTTTTATAACATGCGCGCATGTTATAAAGTGCAGGGAGGTGCACAATTGTGCAACCTACGCATGCCAAGCCGAGCAGCCTACATCCGTTCCCTCCGAGGCCGCGCCAAAATCGGAACAACCTCGGAGGGAACTTTTTTCCCTGTCCCCCACCTAAATCCCCCCTCACCTTTGTTCAGAAACAGGCAGGCGTAACTTGCGCGCACCGGCCGGCTGCTGGCGTGCCATTCCCCGGCCCAGGGGCTGGTTTGTAGGCTTCAGCCATGCCCCCAGAACACCCCTGGAATGCCCCCGAATGCTGCGCTGCCCCGACATGCCCCCCAAGCAAAGCCACGGGACTTACGCACATCCTGGGGCTTTGTGCGCGCCGGCGGCCTATGCAACATAGGTGTGCCAGCGCACAAGTCCCCTGCGCGCGTAAATCCGGCTGGATTTACGTGCGCAGGGCTTTTAAAATCTGCCCCTTTCTATCTTTTAGTGCACACTATCTTATACAGTGGAATACAGTTATAGATATAAAATTGGGAATTTCCAAAACATGCCAGTGATCTCATACTTAGTCAGTGACTGTTCCCCATTCTCTACTGAATAATCCTTCCCTAGCACGAGTACCAACAGTTGGAACTACATGGTGAAGACTCCAACAATGTACAAATATTTGTGAGTCAGAAGTGAATGCAGCTGGTGAGCTTCCCACAGAAATCCGCCTGGCACATCACCTTGATGGCCATCCATGGATGGATCCTGGGAACTTTATGGAGAAAAGACCATAATTATTTCAAGAATTGCTGCGTTTGAAGTGTTAACGAGCTGAAAAACATGCTGACAGCCATACAATAGCAGCACTCAGCTAAAAGCAAAAATTAATTTCATGTTTTCATATATTTACAAAAGGAACAAAAGTGAACAGAGCACTTGGAATGAAATTTACTGCATACAAAAAGAAAATGTATTTCTTAACGCTGAAAACAGGTGCAAATAGTCTTAGTATACTCCCCTTAGGGTGATGGCAGTGGTTTGGGAGAGAGGAGAGCTGGAAGAGAGTTATAAAATGATTGCCAATCTTCCTTGCATTGCTCAGCTTTCTAGTAAGTATTTCTGCAGCAGGACGTCATGGGAAGAAAGTCTTTTAAATGGAATACAAAAATTTGGCAACATATGTTGTGAAATCCTAGGACTATAAACACGCCTAGCCCCAGGCAGTGCATTTGGACTTGGAGAGAGTGCTTTATAGAAAAGAACAGCACTTTTCATGGAGAGGCCCAATATTCAGTAGACTGTTTAGTGGTCGTTATCCGGCTAATGTTAGCCACCGGGAGCGGGTGAGTGAGACCTTGGCTCCCAGCAGGGATGAATTTTGTCACCGGGGGCGGGGGGAGTGTGAGATGGGTTAAGGGGAGTCCAGGGAGTGGGATGGGGTTTCGGGGGAGGGCTAACAAATAGTTTGACACTAGTGGAGGGGGTTCCAAAGTCAGTGGGGTTCGCAACAGAAATTTCTACAGCGAAAATGGGGAATGGATGTGGGGGAGGGGTGAGAGAGAGGTGGCCTGGTAATGTATGTGAGGAGCACTGGGTGAGAAATTTTCGATGTAGATGGGAGCTAAGGACCTTTTTTTTTTTTTTTTTTTTTTTTTTTTTCTTTTTTTAATACTGATACAGCACTACTTACCTGGGCATATTTTAAAGATATCCGGACAAGTAACATAGTAATGAGTGCAGAAAAGGACCAAATGGTCCATCCAGTCTACCCAGCAAGCTTCTTATGGTAGTATCTGCCGCGCAGTGCAGGTTACCCCCCACGTTTCTCTTAAAGGTAAGCAACTGACACGCTGTGCAGTTATCCCCAAGCCATATGATAACCCATAAAAGTTTCTGCTAGCAACATTTTTACTGGGTGATGAGCTTTCTCAAAAATTCAGACAGTGCTGCTTGACGTGTTTTGCTTTTGGACTTGGCCGTAGAAGCAGTTCTGTGCTTTTTCCCTTATGTCTGCGTGTCAGTACCCCAGACCGTAGAAGTTGGGGACCTCAGTTGTCATCTGAATCCAATTCCTCTTTTTCCCCTACTGTTGAAGCAGGGAGCAATATTGTAGTTGCATTAAGAACATAAGAAATTGTCATACTGGGTCAGACCAAGGGTCCATCAAGCCCAGCATCCTGTTTCCAACAGTGGCCAATCCAGGCCATAAGAACCTGGCAAGGTTCCCAAAAACTAAGGAGTAGATTTTCAAAGGGTTACATGCGTAACCCTTTAGAAACTCTCCTGTGCACACCAAGCCTATTTTGCATAGGCTCAGTGGCGCGAGCAAGCCCCGGGACGTGTGTATGTCCCGGGGCTTTGAAAAAGGGGCAGGAAGGGGGCGGGGGCATGGCGCAGGTCCAGGGGTGATCTGGGGGTGGGACCAAGGCCGATTTCGGAGCAGCATTGGAGGGAACAGGGAAAGCCATTGGGGCTCCCCTAGGGCTCGGTGCGTGCAAGGTGCACAACTGTGCACCCCCTTGCACGCGCTGACCCCGGATTTTATAACATGTGCATGGCAGCGCGCGCATGTTATAAAATCGGGTGTACATTTGTGCGCACCAGGTAGCATGCACAAATGTACCCCACATGCACCGATTCGAAAATCTGCCCCTAAGTCTATTCTATGTTACTGTTGCTAGTAATAGCAGTGGCTGTTTTCCAAGTCAACTTAATTAATAGCAGGTAATGGACTTCTCCTCCAAGAACTTATCCAATCCTTTTTTAAACACAGCTACACTAACTGCACTAACCGCATTCTCTGGCAACAAATTCCAGAGTTTAATTGTGCGTTGAGTAAAAAAGAACTTTCTCCGATTAGTTTTAAATGTGCCCCATGCTAACTTCATGGAGTGTCCTCTAGTCTTTCTACTATCCGAAAGAGTAAATAACCGATTCACATCTACCCGTTCTAGATCTCTCATGATTTTAGACACCTCTATCATATCCCCCCTCAGTCGTCTCTTCTCCAAGCTGAAAAGTCCTAACCTCTTTAGTCTTTCCTCATAGGGGAGCTGTTCCGTTCTCCTTATCATTTTGGTCGCCCTTCTCTGTACCTCATTGACTCAATAACACTAGCAGTCACAATGTTAATTAGGTCGCATTTCTCATTCAATTTTCAATGTTATACAGGTACAACAGAACACAATATTAAGATTAAAGCAATACATAGAAGCAGTTTTTCAAGTTACAATAATGTTGGCAGTCCTAATTGTTAATCAAGTCGCGTTTGTCATCTAAAGTTATACTGTTAAAATGATATAGTTATTATGTTAAAGCAGTACGTTGAGGCAGTTTTGCTTACAAGTTACAATGTAAAGATAATATGACCTGTTGTCACACAAGTTATCATGTAAACTGATGTGATACCCATGTTTGAATGTCGGTATATAAAAACAAATACCTTCTCCATCACAATTATATCTTTTTTGAGATGCGGCGACCAGAATTGTACACAGTATTCAAGGTGCGATCTCACCATGGAGCGATACAGAGGCATTATGACGTTTTCTGTTTTATTCACCATTCCCTTTCTAATAATTCCTAACATTCTGTTTGCTTTTTTGACTGCCGCAGCACACTGCACCGACGATTTCAATGTGTTATCCACTATGACGCCTAGATCTCTGTTATGGCCGCCGGCCACGGCGGTCTGCAGTCGGGACCAGGTACTCACACACGGCGTCGGGTGAGTCCGGAGGATCCTGCAGGAGCAGGGAGCCTTCTTCGGCATTCTTCCCGCGGCATTGGCCACTGCCTAGGCCGGCCGCGGAGCCCAGCAGGGCTGAGCTGACTCCTCCCCCTTTCCTGGCTCCTTTAGAGCCGTGCGCGCAGCTGAAGATAAGATTTAAAGGGGCCACGACAGAAAATGGTCGTGGCTCCCTTCTGTGACTCCTCCTTCATCCTGGTATTTAAGGCAAGGTCTGCCCCTCAGACCTTGCCTTGGTATTGAGGCTTCTAGTTCCGGATTCTGCGTTGGTGTTCCTGGTCTCCGTTCCTGGTTTTCATCCCGCTTCTATTCTCCTTCCTTGTTGGACTGATTCTTGGCTTTTGACCCCTGGACCGGCTGTCGTTCTTCGTTTGGCTTGACCTTGGACTGGCTGACCCTTCTCCTGGCTTTGACCCTCGGAACGGCTTTTGACTACTGTTCAGCTTCGACTCCTGGACTGACTCGACTTGCTGGAGGCACCAGCTGTCTGGAATCAATGACCTGCAGGAGGCGCCTGCATCCAGACCAATCTTCAGTCCTGAGGGAGTTTCCTAAGTCACAGCGGCCGGGTTCCTACAGGCTCCTTCTGGGGGAACCGCGAGCTTCCAGGGCGAAGTCTTTTACTCGACTGGCAAACCTTCAAGCCTTGCCCTCTGACGGTAAGGACCAGAGAGGGTTAACTCACCCTTTGGCTGTAACAACCTTATCTCGGAACAGGGGTCCACTTCCGGAGTCATAACATCTCTTTCTTGGGTGGTAGCACCTAATATAGAACCTAACATTGTGTAACTATAGCATGGATTATTTTTCCCTATATGCATCATCTTGCACTTATCCACATTAAATTTCATCTGCCATTTCAATGCCCAATTTTCCAGTCTCACAAGGTCTTCCTGCAATTATCACAATCTGCTTGTGATTTAATTACTCTGAACAATTTTGTATCATCTGCAAATTTGATTATCTCACTCGTATTTCTTTCCAGATCATTTATAAATATATTGAACAGTAAGGGTCCCAATACAGATCCCTGAGGCACTCCACTGTCCACTCCCTTCCACTGAGAAAATTGTCCATTTAATCCTACTCTCTGTTTCCTGTCTTTTAGCCAGTTTGTAATCCATGAAAAGACATCGCCACCTATCCCATGACTTTTTACTTTTCCTATTGGTTATGGGTAGTAACTGCGACACCAGCAAATTTACGCACGCTTTCTTCATCTCTTTTAGGACTTGGCCGTAGAAGCAGTCCTGCGCTTTTTCTCTTATGTCTGCACATCAGCATCCTACACCGTAGAAGTAGCAAGTTATCCAGCCACACAAGACTGGATAACTTTAGACCAGCTTTAAAACAGCTCTAAAGTTATCCGGCTAACATAGTCAGATATTCTCAATATTTGGCTAGATTAGCCGGATATCTCAGCCCCTCCCCGGAACGCCCCGAAACACCTCCTTTTTATCTGGTTAATCCAGCTATAATTTAGCCAGGTAAGTGGTTGAATTTGCCACATTTGCTATTTAGATGGTTAACTTTTATCCTTCTAAAGTGGTTTTGAATATGGACCTCTGAGAGATTTATAAGGACAATATATTGTTTAGTTTTGAGAGTAAATTTAGGTGTATTGAGGGGAAGTTTTGTGAAAGATTTAGGGGAAGGAAGGAAGAGCAAATTCGCATTCAGTGTGGCACGCCAGTCTAGCATTTTGTTTTCAACATAGCTGAGCTTTCAAGGTCACCCGTCTGTGCGCTGAATCTTGACTTTGATGAAACTCTGCACACATGGGAAGGATGTCGGAGGAAACAGTGCAGAATATCCTCTGTTACTAGCATTCTGGTTAAGGGCCCCTTTTATTAAGCTACAGTAAATTTCCACAGGATTCACTAAACTGCGATACCTGAGTACCTCAGGTCAGTGAATCCTGTGGATTCCTTTACTTGCGTTTCTCACCACAGCAATGCACCATGCCAGCCCCCACCCAACCCCGGGGCTGAAATCTTTTTAAGGGGCCATAATACTCTGTAAGAGTCCCCACCCCCATGTTCAAATGCCCTGTGGCCTGTATGGGAACCCAGCCAACTTCTCCCCGAACCTTTTACCTGGCCCATAAATGTAAACAAAAGAGTGCAGGTGCTTAAACTCCATCCCCTTTGTTCAAAATTCCCCTTAAAGAAAGCCCATCCTCTGGTCCCTCTCCATGCTCATCCTGTAAATTGTAGGAGCATTCTGGGGCAGGAACAATCCCCATCCACTCCTGCTCTGCCAGCACCATCTTTCAAAATGGCACCAGCTGACCCCGGGCTCCTCTATGTCCTTCACATGCAGGGCAAAGGAGTGCTTGGGGTCACCTGGCACCGTTTTGAAAGACGTAGTCAATGGGCAGGAGCAAGTGGGGAATTGCTTCTGCCCCAGAAAACGCCCATGATTTAAGGGGTGAGTCTGGGGAAAGGTCCAGGGGATGGAGGTTGGGCTTTCTGAAGGGGGCAGAGCTTACATCTTGGCATGGGGATTAATTGCTAGTACCATTTTGCTTCTATACATGGGTCGGCTGGGGGTGTCATCTGGACTCCCACACAGATCATCAGGGTATTTGGTCATGGCTGGGAGGGAATCTTACAGAGCATTTAACTCAGTGCCCCAAAAGTATCACCAGACACATGAATCTGACGATACATCTTGAAGTGTCTGCCATTAATGTTCCTGGCGTAGCTCAGCATGCAGAGACTTTCTGAGTGCTGTGCTACTCCTTAGCTTATCAATGAGCTGCTTTGCATGCATTTGAAAGTGAGACAGCTCATTAGCATGCCCAGGTTGCGTTGATTTAGAAGCCGGGAAATAACATGCTGCAGCCCAGGCGAGGCTGGAACTCAGTGATGGAACACAGCCTTGCCTGAATATGCATGAGGTATATTTGCATGCACTGCCTCCATTGTACGAAAATATATTGCATGCGTATTCATTGGATGAGACTCCCTTTGATGGATCCCTGGGTGTGGATTTGATGAAGAAGCAGCTATTGAAGGACTGTGACAAGAGTGCAAGAGTTCCACTTTGAGTGAGTGGGTGAGTAGTTAGTCAGAGAGGGGGAAATGGGTGGTATTTTTCCTTTTCCCTGTCCTGTCTAGTAATACACTTTTGTTTCCTGAGCCTGGTCCAGTCCAACAGCATTTTTATGAATCCACACAGCTGGTGCCAGGACAGATAACCCCAGCAGCAGGGCTCTCTTATGTGCCACTATCAGGGCTTACATGTGCTATGAGTGGATTCTTAGTCTAAAGCTAGTAAAATTAGTCATTACTGATTAATTCACCAGAAAATATATTTATTTGCTTGCTTATATATTTATTGAGGGACCGGGTGGCTCAGTGGTTTGGCACAGGAAAACAGAATCATTCATTTCTAGGTTGTCATTTCAAAGGCCTCTCAGGATGGCAGTGACGGGCAATCATTATTATCTGGAAGCCATTCAGTGGCCTGTGTGAATTGAGATGGTGCTAGCAGTCCAGTTCCCAGTAGACAAGCTTCCACAGAACAAGAAACATGTCACTATTAAAATTGACACTGTCTATTCATCATCCTTGATAAGTTCATCATGTTTATCCTAATTAATGCCCCATGATCTTTGTACTGTTGTAATTAGTGTGCAGTAACATAGCCTAGTGTGCCATATATATGTCAAAATAAATGCATTTATTTATAGAACAGCTGAGACCAACTGACTTCATTTCATAAGTGAGATATTCACACAATAGATAATGTTGCTGTTTAATTAGTCACGACTAGATGAGAGAAACCCTTAAGGCGTGGATGCCATGCCGCTCCACACACGAAGCCTCGCTCCTCTTTCACTTTTGTAGTTAATTTACTTTTTTAAGTGTGTGATCAGCTGAATTCGGCTGCAGTAATTCTCAAGGATAACACGGCAGAATTTCCGACAGCAGCCAGGGCTTGCAAACTAATTCATCGCATATGACAATTATTATATAGAGCTGAGCACCAAACACAACATGCAGACATGGGCGATGCTGCCTCTACATATCCCGATGCACAGAAATACACGGAGGCCCTGCGTTCTGGGTTCTCCCATGTTGGCAGCACACACACATGAAGATTAGGCACATCTTTGGGGGAAATTTCCAACCTAGTCAAAGAATTAAGAGATTTCTAAGCCTTCTTCCACAAATTATGTACTTGTAGAATTCCTCACACAGACTATCACCCATATCCCAACATTACAATTTGTGAACAGTAAACACGGAATGTATACAGACACTACTTCAGAAGCACAAACATGCAATATTGCACCTTCAAACGCTTAGGCCTAATGTACTAAGCATTTTTCACATAGACAGAAAATGAGAAAAAATCTTTAGTACAGCTGACCCTTGGGGTATGATTTATTAAAGAGTTTTCTTTTCCCATAGGGAGAAAAATGTTCCACAACTCAGGGCCTTAGTAAAAAAAAATGTGTACCCATTGTATGGTTGGAAGCACACTAATTGCATCCCATCCCTGTGTACTTCAAAACAAGCCTGCACTGAAAGCAGTGCATGGAGCTGCATACACAAATGTGCACATAGGCCCTGTAAACATGGTTCACAAAAAAAAAAAGAGTTCTTGCTCTCCTCTGTTTCCTTATTAATATTTGTGAATGCTTATCTGTAAAATCTGCAGAGCATTTTCAGTTCGTGTGGAGCAAGGGAGGCAGCCTGGTAACCATGGCAGCAGAGGCCTGCCCTCCTTACCCCACCCATCTGCTCCACTGCAGTCTGCCTAGAGGAGACAACCACCTGCATCACAAACAGTGCAAGTCATTTTAAGCAGATAACAGAAAGAAATGCGGCGCGACCTGATATTATCCTGGGATAAGTGGGCAGCAGCCGGGCTGTCCTGCAGCTGGCCCTGTATCGGAGCACGGCAAGGTCTGCTACCCCCATCACTGTGACCCTTCCTGTGACTCTGGATGCACTTTTGTTAAACAGCGTATTCCCAGTTATAGGCATTTAGCCACCATCAGTAAGCCGGGGCTCAGTCCCCCTCACCCCTCTTGCTTCCCTCTATCCTCTTTCCTTGGCAGCCTTAATGGCCAGGAATGCCCCAAGTCATAATCCTGCTGTCAAGTGTTTCTAAAGCAGTGGGACCCTGGCCTGTCCCTGGAAGGTTGGGTCATTTCGGTGGTTTGTTTTTTGTTTACTTGTTTTGGCTTTCCAAAAAAAAAAAAAAAATGTAGTCAAATGTTGGAAATATCTTATTTTGGGCTATGCACTCCCGTTTTGTACCCATGGGGAAAGTGCTTAGTACATCTGGGCCAGTTACATATTTAAAAAGCTGAAAAAAAGATTTCAAATTAGTAAAGAAATAAATGTGATGTTTAAATATCTTCATCTGGAAGATTTTATGCACATTTGGTCATTGTGCATCTTTTTCTTTGAGAGCCAAATAAAACTAACCACCCATCAAGCGCACGCTTCCGGGTTTGGATTTATCGCTGGGCTCTGGAATGGTCGGATTAGAACAAACCTCGCAGTTTGCAATCCAGTTCTAAATACTCGATGGCAGGCAGAAGCAGCCTGAACATCCCCTGGGACAACGCAGTTACTGGAAGCTCCGAGTTGCTGCGTTCCCTCCAGCGCTCCCTGGCTGCCACTGATCCTGGGGGAGGCCAGAGGTTTTACCCGACAGATCTCCGGCAAGAAGCCTGTGGCCAGTCTCTTTCAGCCTGGGACTCCTGGCGCCAGGAGCGTGATGGCAAAAACAGTTTTTACTGTAGGTACAAGGAAGCAGCGAGAGCTAACGCCTACATGTAATGGGCAAATCCTGAAGAATTGTATCTGTGCCCTTTGTTAATGGCATTTTGTTTTAATCTTAATTACTACAGTTAAGTTTCTGAGTTCATTGTATTTTTTTTTTTTCCATTTTGTTCCATGTAAACCGATGTGATGTGATGTCTTTCGAATGTCAGTATATAAAAGTTTCAAATAAATGAAAGATGCTAAATTAAAATCCTAACGTTGCTGGCTGATTTGATTGGGGGTGGGGATAGCCTTTGGGATGTCTTTACAATGTGAAAAGTAACTGATTCCGATTGACTAAAGGTTACCTATTGCACCCCAATTCCACAACAGTGCTTAGAGCTCCAAAACATTGAGAAGAAAATTGTTGTACGTAACACTTTTTCCAAATGTCTTTAATGGTTCCTAGACGTTTATTTGATGCTTCACTTCTGGCTGAAACCATTTCTATAGTTCAGCATCCCGACAGGGCGAGGAGCGGGGCTACATCCAGCCTGCATGAATTAAGGAATTACCCAGGAAGTCACAAGTTGACAGTTCGCTTCACTTCAATGCGTGTGTGACCCAATTTACTATTCTTGGCATAGTTATATGAATATTCACGTTTATGCTCCGGTCCTGCCAGCACTGCCACTTCTGGTCCTCGAGGTAGCCCATGTGCACACATTAACCTGGCTTTTAGGCCATAAATACGCAAATATATGGCATGAGTATTACCGTGGATAATCTCGCTAACCAGATCAGTCAACCGCTCTCAAGCACTGGCTACCTTCATGTTGGAAATGCATAAGACTTAACCAAGAAATCTATTTTTTTTTTTTTTTAACTTCTTTGATCAGGCATTTTGGAATTCATCTCTGAAAACTGATCAGTAATGGGCACAAATAAGAATGTCATTACAATAACTTATACCCAAATGTGTGGCCATACCTAAAACTTTTATTTTTTGAGGTTCTAATCTTTCTTTTTTTTTTTTTTTTTTTAATATGTTACTTCCAGCTCAGTCAGAACAGGGGCTGGAATCTTGACGCCAGGAGACTAAATTCCCAGCTACCTGAGGATTTCTTCCCTGTTTTATAACCCCCATCCCCACCATACCTAGTCTGGTCCTTGCAGTGATGGTTTCTGTGCCACGGGCCATGCACCGGGCTCCTGCCATCCTGTGGCCACAAGGGGTCACCCGTATGACTTCCTACCTGCCACTCCATCCTCCCTAGGGGCTGGGGATGTTTTTTTTTTGTTTTTTTTTCTTTTGATCTGAAGAGCAAGGAAAACCTGCCACTTCGTTCATGACGACACACCTGGAAATGTTTTCTCGATTCTGACACCAAAAGCTAGCAAAACAAAAAGATTCACGTGAAGCCGCGTGATGCCCACAGGGGAATTTTACGGTAAACCATTAATTAAACAACCAACACAAGGGAGTGCGGTGGGAATATGACCACACCTGAGGCTATAGATCATTATCTTCCCTGTGTACTGTTATCACATCAAAACACCACTTGGCAAGTATTTAAGGATAACATTATTATTTTATTAATTTACTATTTTCCATCTCAGAAATCAGACTGAAATTAAGATTTTCTTACAGGATGTTGTGTGTTCAGTTGTTTGAATTTTGAATTTACCTCCAAAAGCACAAGGACTGCAATGCAATGTCATCGAGCATGGTTTATTCTGCATTGCCACCTAATCAAGTGTTAGCAGACATTTAAATGAAAGTTGACAAGGATCATATATCCTGCTACAGATCGTGTCTGGCCTAGAACTTTGCTAGCCAATCAGGATACAGGATTTTCCATCCTATTTCACAATGAATATTAGAAGATGTAACACTAGACCCAGCCTTTCAGCACCTGATACTGGAAATAAAAAAAAAAAATAACCTGTGAATTTTCATTTTTTTTTCTAAAAATGATGCTACCCTTTTAAGAGACCCTCAGATACCCTTTAGTCTTATACTCCTTGTATTTCCTCTGCCTAGAAATATATTTATCATCTTATCCTCTACCCTTATAGATCCATTCCCAAATCAATGGATCAATCTACTTTAGATCATTTATGACTATGTAATGTAAATTGTTTTTCTCTGGTCAGTTAAATTTATAAATAAGTTGCCCAGTTTATTATACTGTATGTTCTTGGTTCCATGTATCGCCTTACAGGCAGTTTTTTGTTCCTTGTAAACCGGTTTGATTTGTATCTAATGCAAGAAGATCAGTATATAAAAACTAAAAATAAATAAATAGTATATAATTACCCTTGGTACATCATTTCGGTACCTTCATCTTTGAGTCATGGTATAGATCATTATGGGAAGTTATCACATCATAATGCCGTCTGCCTCAAGCAACATTGCTTAATACCCAGGTTGGAATTAATTTGGAGTTAATGATTCTTTAAACCTTAACTTGCCAAACTCCTCCCCACCAGCATGAGCTCCCAAGTCGATAATGGCAGTGGAGTCATCCCTAGTTGCTCCTGCACTTCTGGTGTTGTCATCCAAAATGGCGCCAGCTGGCCTCCAGCTCCCCATTTCCTTTCAGGGCAACAGGGAGCCTCGAGTCAATGGGACTTAAAACATTTGCACATGTTGAGGGGGATGCCAGTGAGGCAGACCTAGATGGGTTCATTTTTGGGAAGGGAATTTGTTACAGGGCAGGAGTTCAGTGCCTGGAACAGGTTTGAAACTTAAGGTGTCTTGCCCATTTAATCACCACTGGGGAAGGGTTGCCTAAGATCATTGCCAATCTGTTTTTGGTCAATTTTAAAAGCCCTACTTGTGCCAAAGCCAGGAGACATGCATGTGTCTTGGGCCAGTGCACGAGTATGCATGAATCTCCCGGTACATGCCCTAACCAAAAACTTTTAAAAAGGGGTGAGGCATGGGCATGGTCTGGGCGGAGCATGGGCGGGACATGGATGTTCCAGGAAGTTAATTTGAAATGTGTGCATAAATATTTGCACGCATGAGCACGCTCTGGGATCCCCTACCGCGTAACTGGACAGCGTGTAAGTAATAACATTTTTAAAACTAGGTGAGTCAGCAGGGTTTTAAGGTCAGGGTTAAAAGAATAAAAGGGGGTCTAAACAACAGAGAGGGTTAGGAAATTCGATCCGTTAACTGGGCGAACTGGGGGCGACCTGGGAAAAAGGGCTATTGTGTCGGCAGGCCTATCTAATAAAATCCCCCCACTTACGCGGTAGAGCCAGCATTTGCACACACATTCACATGTCCATATAAAATTGTTTGCACAAGTGCATGTATACAGTCAATTTTATATTATGTGCGTATGTTATAAAATGGCCACGTCCCTGGGTGTGAGCCGGCATACACATGGCTGTTGGAAACTTTCAAACTGAGTAGAAGTTAACTACTTCTCTTGAAGTATAATTAACTTCTGTCAGTTAATGTAGATCACAATAAACATTGCAATCTGTGTTAAGCCATTTGAATAGCAATAAGCTATGGTGTTCGTTTTTTGGCCACGCACTGTGCCTAATTTTTCCCACAAGATTGGTAATGCAGAAATGTGTTATCAGTGATGTACAATACCATATTTTTACTGTGCATTGAGCACTGATTTTGGTATTTAAGCATTATTGCAGCTTAGTAAATAGGCTAACATATTTATTTATTGAGATATAGCTTATTCCTTATTGTTGGTATTTTAAGGTGGGTTACACTGAGGTACTGTATCCCAGAGAGCATACAATTTAAGCTGATTTTTTTTTTGTGATTCTGACACCAAAGAGGCAGCAGTGAAGTGACTTGCCCACGTGCACAAGGTGTGTCTGCAGGATTTTAATTCTACCTACCCCTAGGTCTCAGGCTGCTGCACTAACCACCAGGCTACTCCTCCACTCTAGGTGGCTACCTCTGTGCACAGTAATAATGAGACTAAATCTAGCGGCTGAGGCTAAAACTGTGTTTAAAGAGAGCAGACCACACCTAGCTATTCTGCCCTTGACCCACTTAATAAATATTCATCCCTAAAAGTCCCGAATTAAAGGTGAGTGTATCTTACATAGGAGCCAATTACCATGGTAGCAGAACCCATTAACAAGGAGACTACTGCTGTTAGAATATGGAATTTGTTGTTCGTTTTTATTTTTACATATCCACAAAATACCGATACCGATAATCCCTTGTCCAATAATATTTACTTATCAAAAAAACAAGAGAACATAAGTGTTCTGCTCACCTATTTATCTATCTATCCTTGTACACTGTATCATGAATGAATCTTTTATTTCAAACATATGTATAAAATTTCAGCTATATCAAACTTTTCTCAGTTTAGATTGACATAGGTGTAAGCAAGGGATATTTAATAGTACGAGTGAGGTACAGGTTATGCCAATCTAAACAGAAGAAATGTTTGATATAGCTGAAATTTTATACATATATTTGAAATTAAGATTCATTCATGATTACAGTGTACAAGGATAGATAAATAGGTGAGCAGAACACTTATGTTCTCTTGTTTTTTTGATAAGAAAGTTCTTTTTATTTTTCACAAATCCCCACATCAGTGACCAGATGCAGGAGGCTTCTTCTATCTACCTCGCTGCATTTTCTACTGTGATTTATCGTGCATGCCAGAAAACAGCAAGCCCAAAAGGAGGGTTTAGCTGTTTCTTACAGAAGTAGCAGCAGAGACCGCCAGACCGATCAGCAGATAATGGCTGATAGCCCCTGCAGCCAATCAGAGGGCGGCACTCCCATTGCTGGCCGTCCCAGACGCCCGGCTCTGGCCATTTACCAAGTTTCTATGCCACATCAACAGTTTTGTGCAACAGATCCGTGAGAAAGTTCCTGCCTGGGAAAGGCCCGTGGTCATGAAGCTCCAGCAAAGGAGCACAAAAATGGTGGTTGTTTTTATTGTACCCTGTTTTAAAACACTGCCTTTCTGTAATTATGCTTGCTTTAATTTGCTTTTCCCAGGTTTGAGGCGAAAAGAATCTCTTTATTCCCATCTCTCTCTCTATATGGCCCTGCAGGACTGCTTTTTTTGCACTTTTTTTCAGCACTTCAAAGGGGATTGCATTCAGCTTCTTCACCTGTCCCCGGAGGGTTTACAATCTAAGGGCGGGATTCATTATTCTTTGCAGAATGATGAATCCCGCAAAAAAGGGGGCGGGCCTGTGAAAGGCTGCAGCCGTTTGCACCGCGGTGGTGGGATTTCGCTGGATGCAGTGCTGCTGGCTGCAGCCTTTCTCACAGAGCAACACTGTAAAAGGTGTTATTTGCTGCACTACTGCCAGCAATAATGTTCCTCACATTATCGCCGGCAGCGGTGCTGCGGCCGACTCCTCCCCTCCAGCTAATTTACATCCTAAGGCATGCGAAAAGGCCCTTTTCACGCGCGATAAACCTTTACTAAATAACCCCCTAAGTTTGTACCTGAGGCAATGGAGGGTAAAGTGACTTGCTCAAGGTCACAAGGAGTGACAGTGGGACTCAAACCCTGTTCTCCTGGTTGATACCCCACTGCTTTAACCACTAATCTACCCCTCCACCCTCTCCCAGCAATGAATGATGTAAACTATTCCATTTATAACATTTTGTCCCCCTTGCTTACTGAAAATTTTTTTTTAATTTTTCTGAAACAAAAAGAAAATCTGCCCTGTGCCAGTGGTCTTATCTGCCCTTCAACAAAGATCAGGCAAGGCTAAATTTAATATCAGAATTAATCTCTTTGTCTCCAGGCGCTATTAGGAGAGATATCGTGATGGGGAAAGAACAGTCAGAGGGCAGCCAATGATAATACAAAGCCAAGGAACGGCATAAGATCAGCTCTTCCGAGAAGAAGGTGTGTGTGTGTGTGTGTGTGTGTGTGTGGGGGGGGGGGGGGGGGGGGTGGGGGGGGGGGGCAGTATATGTGTGTATTTGTTTATGTGAAGGGGGCACTGTGCCTGGAAGAGTGTGTATGCACATGTGTGAGCGAAAGAGAGAGTGAAAGAGACAGGATGAGCAAACGAAAAATAAAGGCAGCGAGGTCCATGAAGTTCATGATAAGGAGGGCAAACTTTCCAAAGGTTTCATGCAGGTAAACACAGGCTTTTGAAAATTGCCCTGCTGCACGGAAAGAACGCGCACTAGGAAGCAGCCACAGGGAAAAGAGGTGGAGGTCAGGGGAGTTAAAGTACAGGCGGACGTTTGATTTTCAGATCGCTACAGGCGCCTTTCTTGCAGATCCAACCTGCATAAGCAGCAGGCTGCAAAGTACCCGAGGGACTTTGTACGTCTACATTTTCAAAGGGGAAAGGCCAGTAGGTCTCCAAGCTCTGTGGGGATTTTGAAAATTGCACTCAAATTGTACAGATATGGTATATCCAAATATGTGAACACAAAGGAGGCAATTTTCAGACGAGCCAGTGGAGTTTCCCTTTGAAAATGTAAGGTGGGCAGGGACTGCGGATACAAAAGTATCTACAGACTTTGCGCTTAGTCCACAGCAGGCACAAAGCACATGTGCTACAGCAGCGTTTCCTAACCAGCGAGTCCTGGCACACTGGTGTGCCATCAGACTTGACTAGGTTTGCCATGGAAGTGTCACCGCGGCCGTAGGCTGCAGGTTCACCCCAGCATCTGGGCTCTGCTCTCAGCCCCTCATAACAAGACGCGCCAGCAGTGACCATTAAATGTGCAGGAGCTCCTTTCTGGGCATGTGCGCAATCACGTATGCCTCTTCTTCCCGGCTACAGAATGCGCCCATGAAGTGTAGAAATAGATGAGAAGCAGGCAGAGCACGGATAGCCAGGCCCTGCTCTGTGCAGCATACACACACCTCATACAGCACCTCCTGCTTTGAGTCTCCCAGCCTCTGCCTCGATCCCAGGCTGGGGGAGATGGGAAGATTGTGCACCAGGGGTGACTCCCTCTGAGTTTTGGAAGCAGTAGCAATGGAGGAGCTCTGGCAGCCCCATTGCAGCAGCCAAGTTAACTATAATGCTCACGATACCTTCAGTGAAATCAGCACATCTTTGTCACGTAAGAGAGAGAAGTATCTCCCTCGCTGGCTCAAAACTATGGAATGATATGCCTGCCAAGTTAAGGGCCCAAACCGAAATAAAATTATTCAAAAGAAATTGAAAACATGGCTTTTCGGAATAGCTTTTGGGGGGAATGATTAACTGCTTTTTATCCCATTTTCATTTTATATCATTTTGTACACTGTACATAACATGAGGCACTTAATTTTTAACATCTGAAAGAGAGAAACTTATAACATTTTAATTAAGTGTATTAATCTGGTACTGCACATAACATAAGGTACTTGTTTTCAATTTTATAACAACTGAAAGAGAGAAATGTTCTAATTTTGTATGATTTATTGTGTTTTACTTGTCTATTGTATTTTATTATGTTTTATTGTGTTATATTTTATGAATAATTGCTCTTTTATTGTTACATTTGTGCATTCTGTTTATGTTTTATATTTGGAAACCGTTGTGATGGCCAGTCTGAATGACTAGAGGGATCTGAAGTTTGGGAGTGGGGAACTGTGTTCATGACGCAGAAGTGAGGGGGATGGTATAGAAAGAGGAGTCCATGTATAGTGATGAACTTGGGTAGGAAAGTAGCAGGAGTCCGCAGGCAGTGTGGACAGAGAGAGCAGAAACATCTGGAGGGTGAGGAGCTGCGGCAGGTGAGTGATATGCCCGGGCTAAGAGACAACTGACAATGGAGAGAGTGAAGCAGAAGAGAGCAGGGGGCCCCAAGGCAAGACTCCTATGTGCAAATTAACGGGGCCAAATTGCGTCTGAAGCCCAAGCAAGTTTCCAAAAAACCTGATGAAATGGTGGCTAACCCACAAATGCTACTTCCTCCTCCAGCGCCAGAGGAGCCAAGGAGTTTGGAGTTGTCAGGGAAAATTCAAGGGTAATGGCTGAAGGAAGAAAATCAGCAGCAGTTATCTGCAGGCTGTGTGTATGCTTGTCTGTCTTTCTCTCCATACATATTAGTGTGTGTGTGTATATGTATAAAAAAACTAAATAATGCTAAAGATCTCTAACACACAGTTATCAATATCAAGCTGCTGCTGTACGTGTATGTGTGTAAAGATTTAAGGACCATCAGAAATGTAGCTAATTATGCATGCAAAACACTCAAATGAGCATGGCCACCAAGGTTCTCCAATCATAGGTCCCATCAATTAAAAAATTAAAACTTCTCTTCTCCCCCCCCCTCCCCCCAGGCATTCCTGATGCCCCCTACCTTCTCCAGACCTGATCTTGTCCCATCCATACGTAAGTGGTGGAAAGGGAGCAGGAGCGATGCTCACTTCCTCCTGCCCCACTGGAGAATGGAAGCCAGCACCATTTTGAAAATGGGACTTGAGGGATTGTCAGGAGTGGGTGAGGATTACTCCTGCCCCATTTCCACCACTTGTGCAAGTTACAACCCTATGGATGGGGTAATATTGGGTCAGAAGAGGGTGGGGGATAAGTTAATTTTTTTTTCTCGGTGGTGCTTTGAATTTTTGGTATCAGTGGGTAGGGGAACCTAGCTTCTTCCTTTTTTTTTTGTTTGTTTTTTTACTTTGCTGTTTGTTTATGTTAAGATAAATGAAATAAACAAAATATTAAAAACAAATGGAAAACAAATTAAAAAAAAGAAAATCCAAAAGAAAAATATTTTTGGTGCACAACCCTGGTGATGCCAAAGGTTGTAACAAAAAATATCTACACATTAAATAAATAAATGGGAAATAAAGTTTAGGAAGAAAAATATAAGAACTATTGGACTAATTTAATACATTTCTTGATAGTTTTTGGGAGCTGATACTCCCTTTCTCAGGGCTGAACAAAATGAGCAAATAATGATACTGCTAGAAAATATAAGTGAAATAAATATAAATCCAGCTATTATAAGCCTTTGATTCCTTTTAAAAATGGGTATAATGCTTAGAGGGTTTCAAACATTTCCAGTGTGAGAAGAAAGGAGATATGAATCTCTGCAGACCTTGTACCTCCAGCTGCGAGCAAATCACACCAATGGTTCAGAACCCTTTAACGGTCTAGAGTGCTACCATTTCTTTAACAAGATTGTGCACTAGAACAGAGCTTCCCTGAGGATATCCACAGCGAATATGCATGAGATACATTTGCATCTACTGGAGACACAGACCTGTTAAGGTTGGAAAACGGTGCAGTAGAACTCGTAATATTTCTTACATGGCCGGCATCTTAGCATGATTTTGGCATCGTCGTGAGGGATGCCAATAGCTAGTAGTAACACAACATTGTTCAACAGAGGCCAAGTGTGCTGACCTTTCACGTCTGATGAAAACTGGGCAAGATGTCTTGTCACAAAGAGTCTCAGCTGATGGTTTAGGTCACAAGCAGCGAGGTCGATATTCCATGAACGAATACCTGCGAACAAAAGTAGGTTAGATTAGTAATGGTGCCACATTACTCTAACAGAGACTGTGCTATTGGGTAATGCTGAAAGGCAGTAAAATATGATACAAGCACAATTCCATTTTTAAATAATAATTAGAAATATGTTATACTTGGTTCCCAGTATGGGATCTCTCACTTAACAATGGACTTCAGCATTCATTTTTGTAAAATGAGGAAAAAAATCCTGTATATTCACTTTCAAAGCTTCTAAATCCCCTGATTCAAAGTGTCTATCGGGATGCTACCAAGATCTACATATTTATATGTCTGATGTGGGAATTTCAATAAGAAATTGTAAGTCTCATAGTTTAATTTTGCTATATTCATTTAGAAAAATTTTAGGAGGCAAATGATGTGAGTGGAGTAATAGCAGATTACTCATGAGCACATGGAACTTCTGCTGAGGGACATTTAGTAGGCAAGCCTTGATAGTGTGCACTTCAGTCAGAATGATGTTTGCACATGCACAGGGCCGGCGTGCCCTATTAGGCGAACTAGGTGATCGCCTCAGGCGCCGACCATTAGGGAGCGCCGAAAAGCAGCTATGTGGGGCCGGGGGTGGAGCCTATGCCACTCGCGGCAAAGAGGAGTAGAGATTCGGTGGGCCTCAAGCAGTGCCCATCCTGCTCATGGCCCAGAGAAGCAAGGCAGAAGGTTTGCCTAGAGCTCCTAATATCCTTGCACCAGCCCTGCATATGCTTCACCTTCATTTGCAAGAAATACAGTCCTTATCCTTCTACTCTGTGTAGCAATGAACTGAGGAAGCTCCCCCCCTGTTATGTTCCATAGAAAACAGAAGTTGTACAAACAGTTTATTCAGTCACAAAGCAAACTCTACAGCCTTGGAAAGGGCTAACGTGCACTTTCATGGACAGCTCAACCTTCATCCTTTTGCTTACATGCTCTGCTTTCTCTTCCATCATCCTCTCTCCTCTTTTCCCTACACCCTCCCCTCACTGTTCTTCAGAGTCTGTTCGAGACATAACTTCTAGAACTCTTCCCTCAATTTCAATAACTCTGTGATATGGCATTCACCAAATTTTCTCTACAGTATATCTGAAGTGTGGGTATCAGAAGCTGGGCAATAGTGGCCAATATTAAATTCCTTTGTAGAAATCAGAATTCAGGTTATAGGATGTTTGCACATTCTAGAAGAGAGGATACTCTTGATACTGTAACTGTGTTCATATTCATATCCCCATGACCTGCATTTAGAACATAAAATGACTAACTGGTCAAAATATAGCCTCTTCTAGCCAATCAGAGCTCTTGCTTTATCACAGTATAAGTTATATTCCTTAGAAAAAAGCATCAGGTATTTCAAATGTTATGATTCTGCCCTCTTGGGCAGCCTCTTACCTTCTCTCTGCCTACCCCGCGGCCTGGAGGCCACAGTCCCCGGTCTTTCTTGGGGCTGGAGCCGCTCCTCAGTCTGCCCTCTCTACTGCTTGAGAGCTGCCGACAATGCTGGGCCTGTTTCTCAGCCCGCCCTACTCTTCCTCGTTAGCAGCAGCATGGCCGCTGGCCTTGGTCCTGCACAACTTCCTGCTTTCAGTTCCTAGCAAAAGGATGAAGGTTGAGCTGTCGATGAAAGTGCACGTTAGCCCTTTCCAAGGCTGTAGAGTTTGCTTTGTGACTGAATAAACTGTTTGTACAACTTCTGTTTTCTATGGAACATAACATAGGGTGCGGGTGGGCCTCTTCACAAGATTTAAAGGGCCTGTGGCCAGATAGCCCCACTTGATGACTGTTTCCTGTCTCAGCCCTATAAGAGGGCTTCAGCTTCAGTCCTGCCTTGCCTTGCACTGGAGTTACTTGCTCCTGGAAGTCTCATCTTCCAGCGCTCTGTCAGGCCTTCGTTCTTCGTTGGAGCTCCATGTCTCGTCTGCTTCCTGTGTCCGTGGTTTCCTGATGTTCTATGTCTTCATGTCCTGAGGTTCTACTTCCTGATATTCCAAGAGTCCAGATGTTCATCTCCTGTTCCTGATGTCCGTGATCCAGTCCAGATGTCCTGTACCCCTGGTTCCTCATTGCCACCCTTCCCGGCATGCCATGTCGTGGTGCGCAACCAGTCCCAAAGGCGGGCTGTGTAGGGCGCCTCGTGGTGCAATGCCTTCCTCACTTCTGCAGCACAAGCCTCCAGGAGACTTCTGCTTCTGTCCTTGTCCCTGATCTACGGAGTTCCTTGTGCTTGCTCCGTCCACGCCAAAGACTCTGCCAGTACCTGTGCCGTTCCAGAGAGGTCTATGACCAGCCACTGGCGGCTGTGTAGGGCACACCCTGGTGCAGGCCTCGACAGCTTCGGAGACATGTTCCTTTCATTATTCCACATCTTGTCTAGAGACTACTTCGAGTCCAGCGTGGTCTGCGACCAGTCCTGCGGGTGGGCTGTGTAGGGTGCGCTGTGTCGCAGTCTCAACTCAGTACTTTGCTTGAGTCTTCTGAATACCTTGAACCTTGTTTGAGTCTTCGTCTGTGTACCCAAGTACCTTGTTCCTGAGTCTTCATCTGAATCTCCATGTTCTGGCTTTCGTTGCCCTAGTCCCCATCCGGCCTGCCGCTTCTTGCTGTTACCCAGTGGCAGGTCCGAAAGTGCTTGGAACGGTCGGAGGACTGTTGATAAGACCACCATTGCATTGCTGGTCTTCCCAAAGCGTGCAGGTCCGGCAGAGGGGCAGACTTGTCTTCGCCCATGCTGGAACACGCCTTGCCAACCCTTGGTGCTGTCTTGGACTTGTCTGGGATCGTGCTGAGGCCCATGGGCACACAATCCCCTCAAGATGGGATCGCTCTCCTAGCGTTCCCCAACATAATATCAAGGTACATAAAAAGGGCAATTAAAATCTGGTGTGAGATCCATTTTACTAACATTACAAATGTATTAGTGGATAGGGGAATAAAGAGTGAGCTATTTCTTTTTCAGTTTTCATCCCTGTTTTGCTGCTGTTAATGCAGTATTTGATAAGAACAGCTTTAAGTTAGATTCTAAAAGTATGAAATCCTATGTATAGTTAACATATGAAGAAAAACAAAAGGATAGTACACTAGCAATACATTATACAAGTCAACCAATGAGTTAGGTATATCTGGCTATCACAAACATGCATGTCTTCTTTGTTTTTCTTATTTTTCAAGATTTAATAACACTAATGAGAGAAATTTTCAAACAATTTTATTCAGGTAACTAAGCAATTACTCCAATATATCCTCAGTTAAAAACTGCCTTCTTCCTCTTTCTTTTACAACGTAGGTGTAAAGTTTGCAGCTACGGAATAATCTGTGTTTCCAGCCAGCCCCAAATTTTAAAAGAGAAACTTCATGGAGAGTTTCCCTTTGAAAATGCGCTTGCAGGCATTCAAGTACTAAGTACCCACAGGCCTGCAAGCTAAATGTGGGATTTATGATTTACCCCCAAATGATAAAAAGAGGAAGGAAACAGAGAAGCACATAGAACGAGGAAAAAAAGGGGGATCCAAGGGGGAGATCAGTCACTACCATTTGTCTGCAAAAATGGTGACCAGATTTTCAAAAATGGAAGTAAAGACCAGTGTCTTTTTCCACCATGAGCCTTTCTATTATGAGAATATCCCAAAAACTCTGGACAGCCACTGTCAAATTGTAGGAGGAATTGTTTCTCCCCCACATAAAAGCCTAATCTGTATGTGTTTGATATTGTTCTGGAGTCTTTGTGGCTGTGCAGCCCTGATTCCTGTTATCTAGAACCCACTTTTTCCACTGGTATTTTACCCAGGAAACACACAGTACAGCACTGTGCATATCTAGCACTACTGGAGAAATTATCAAGAGGACTAGCAGTAGTTGTAAGTAACTATATTAATCCTAATACTTGCGGCGTGTCCCCAAACTTTGCTGTAAACCGACGTAAAGTGCACACAATATGTGCGGTATATAAAAATGCCTAAATAAATAAATGGTGCCTCCTTCTCTAGAACCCGGCCCAGTCATTTTCTCAGGTAAAAGGCTGTCCCTGAGAGAGAAAACTGGGATGATGATGAAATCTGTAATACGCTCAACAAGTGGCAAGGTGCCCTAGAATTTGGCACAGGTCTGGATATGGACAAGCACAGAGCCACAATCTTCTCTTTTCTGTTCAAGGCCCCTGTAGACCTTTCAGCTGTGTTTGCTAAATAATTTTACCACAGTCAAAAGATGAGAGCAATTGACTGCTAAACAGGCATTATAGGTTTGATTCATAAAATGCTTTCTCTCACTTTGTCCTATAGAAAAACAAGCATTCATAAATCAGGTCCTATATGCACTGGGTTTTTTATTTTCCTGAAAAAAATGTACCAGGTCTTGGAATGGGAAACTATTCCAGGTCTGATGTTCCAGTCATAGTGCAAAGGGTGCTTTGGCCACATCACAGAAACCTTTGATTAACAATAGTAGGTACAGCTAAAGAGCTCATCCTGTCCTTTCATGCAGCTTTTGTACACTATTAAAACATTGTTCTTTGCACTGGAAACATGCCATTGGATTTGAAGCGGTCTTCAGTTCAGAGCTGAAAATGAAACCTGCTGTAGAAAGCATCTCGCTGGCACATTTCTAGTCCTCTGGGTGAGGATTTAAAGATACCATCAGAAAATGCAGAGTGGTGCCTGAACTTCTAACCTAATTATCAGGGTGCCATCGCTGGTTACAGGTCACCCGCATGGCAGGAGCAGGCTGAATTCAGGAACTTGTCTGGTCAGGTGACAAGGTCTTCTCTTAGACCAGTCACCTCCCCCTTGGGTTAAGCCCTTTCATTCTGATGCCCAACAGGAGGTGCACTCAGGAGCAGGAAGGCACTCACAAAGGCAGGCCTGGCTGCTGAAACAAACAAGGAATGGGAGGGTGCCCACAAATAACACACAAGCCATGAATGCATCACAGTATAAGTAGGATAGTGTTACGGTCGTGGACCCTTGGCTGGCTGAGACTGCAGATGTTGCACTGTGGGGACCCACAGCAAGCGTCACAGCCAGGAGGCGGCACTGAAGAGAGGCTCTGGAGAAGGCTTCACCACTGGAAGTCCGAGGTCCCCCCAGGAGGAGCTCATAGGGACCCGGACCTCTTGGACTTAGGTGGGACCCTATGCGACCAAGGATCCAGGAAGTAGCCGAAGAGATGGTCGATGAGGACGGCAGGACCCAGGAGGCTGGAAGAGTCTTCACCCACAGAAGCCAGTGGCTCCCCCGGAAGGAGCCCATGAGAGCCCGAGCTGCTGGGACTTAGGAGAATCCCCTGGGCCAGCAAGAACCGGATACCTGAGGAGGCAGAGGAAGCAGAAGTCTGAGTCCAGGAACGAAGCCGGGTCAGAAGCCAGAAGTCAGAGGTCCAAAGCCAGGGGCGGAAGCTGGAAACAGAGTCGTTGGTCGGAGCCAGGTCAGAAGCCAGAAGTCAGAAGTCCAAACCAAAACCAGGGGCGGAAGCGAAGACGAAGTCAAAGGATGAAGCCAGGTCGGAAGCCAGAAGTAGAAGAGATGATTCAAGATCCAAAGCAGCAACTAGCAACTCAGGGGACTGAGTGAATCTCGTTGCAAGGCAAGGTTTAGGCCCAGCTGCAGGGTTTAAATACCCTGCAGCATCTGACGTCATCCGAGGGCGTCCACCGAGACTTCCCATGCTGGCCCCTTTAAAGCTCCAGCCCCTGGGCATGTGCGCGCCTAGGGGGCGGGCCCAAGCACGTCAGTTCGGCGACATCGCCCTCGCGCAGGGAGAGCCGCAGCAGGAGGTTGATCGGGCCTACACGGCCGTGGGGACGTTCGTGCAGGCCGGGCCGGCCCCGAGGTAGGAGGAGGGACCGGGACGCAGCCCGGTCCCATAACAGATAGGGACAAGAAACAAGGCAAAATGAAACAAACACAGACAAAACAAAAGGTCACAATAAGAGGGCCAAATGTTAGACAAACAGACTAAATAAAACTAAGGCCAAGCAGAGAACGAATAGACTAAACAGACAAGATACTAAGAATGGCAAACACAGAGTATCATCAGAAGGCCACAAACTTGGGCCAGAATATCTAAGGCCAAGGCAATAACAAGAAAAAGAACTAAGACCACACTCCAAGACAAGGCAAGGAGCTCAGGGTGGAGCAGGCCTAAATGCTGAGTCAGTGCTGGGATCATGGCCGCCAGCGGGTCTTCCAAGCCATAGGGCTTGGATGACTGAGCAGCCAGGACCATGGCCCACTGAGGGCCCCTGCTGGCAGGAGATCAGCACTGCTGACAGTCCCTTACACTGTCTTTCAGTGCTTCATAAATGACTGTAGCAGGAATTCTCCCTTTATAGTCAGAGTGGGTTCAAATGAAGAAGTTTCATTAAAGTCTGCAGATGAATCACCCAGCTAAGACTACAAGAAGCAACTAGAAAAACCTAATGTATGTATTTTAAGAGGTTGATAATTGCTCATAATGAGAATAATGTCTTTCTCTACCTAGTAGCAATGTGATTGAAGTTTTGCAGTTTTATTATTACCTGGAAGCTGAATTATCTCACGCCTCCATATGCTCTTTTAAAAGATACTGCTACTCTTCATGCAAGCCCACAAGAGCATAAGACCTGAAGGGAGATGCTAAGCTACATATATTCTGCTGATCTAGACTGATATGAATGGATTTCCTATTCATGTATTTCATGTCATTCGCACACAATCTTTTTGGTCTCTGGAGGTTAGCAGGGAAAAAAAACTCAAATAGCAACTATCAGAAAGCAAAAAGAGAAAGAAAGGATATTAAATCACAGCCTGAAAAGAAGACATTTGAAATATGTAGGTGGAGGACCCAGTAAAGATGTTTCTATTAACACCCTGCACTTCATCCACAGACAAATATTCACCCAAATACAGCTGCACCTTTTATTCTTCTCCAACAGCCAGCAGACTCAAGAATATTTAATCCTGCCTGAGTTGTCATAACGCCATCCCAGAGTGCTATCACGGCAACCCTGCAACTCCCTTTATTTCCTGTGGGAATGATTTTGGCACTTTTCAAACCTTCTTGCACGTCCTGAGAAATAGGAAACTAAAATAAAGCCTCTTCTTTCACTTTATCATATAACACCTACAACATTTTTCAACAACCTTACCTTATTTGTAAAGGGAGGCAGCTGTTAAGGGATCAGTGCTGCTTTATCTACTGGGGATTGCAGCACTCGCCTTCAAAAAAAACAAAAAACTGCTTTGGTTTATCCTAACATCTAAACCATGATCTTCAACATGCATACGATCTCTCTTCTCCTAATCCGAGCCTGCTTTTCTTTTAACTCACAGTTTTACTCCAGATCATTCTCACATTTAGTCACACCTTACACACTAACACTTGCACCCTGCACCCGATCGGCATGCATATAAGTTCATGGTATAGCAAAACCTAACATACTGATAAATATTGCTGTATCTAATGTGGTGTTTTCCAATTTGAGTCACACTGAGCCAGTCAGTTTTTCTGGATTGCCACAATGAATGTGCACGAGATAGATTTGCATATACTGCCTCTGCTGTATGCAAATCTATTCCATGCATATTCATTGTGGCAATTCTGACAACCTGATTGGCTATGTGTGCCTTCAGGACTGGGTTGTGAAGCACACTGAACTAACAGATAAAAGTATCATAAGAACATAAGAAATTGCCATACTGGGTCAGACCATGGATCCTTCAAGCCCAGCATCCTGTTGCCAAATCTGGCCAATCCAGGCTACAAGAACCTGGCAAGTAGCCAAACACTAAGTAGATCCCATGCTACGGATGCCAATAATAGCAGAGGCTATGCCTTAAGTCAGTTTGATTAATAGCAGTTAATGGACTTCTCCAAGAACTTATCCAAACCATTTTAAACCCAGCTACACCAACTGCACTAACCACATCCTCTGGAAACAAATTCCAGAGCTTAATTGTGCACTGAGTGAAAAAGAATTTTCTCTGATCAGTTTTAAATGTGCTACTTGCTAACTTCATGGAGTGCCATCTAGTCCTTCTATTATCCTAAAGATAATAGGACAATTCACATATACCTGTTCTAGACTGCTCATGATTTTTTTTTTTTTTTTTACCTCTTATGATTTTAAAGACCTCTATCATATCCCCCCCTCAGCCGATTCTTCTCCAAGCTGAGCAGCCCTAACCTGTTTAGCCTTTCCTCATAGGGAAACTGTTCCATCCCTTTTATCATTTTGGTCGCCTTTCTCTGTACCTTCTCCATCACAACTATACCTTTTTTGAGATGCGGCGACCAGAATTGTACACAGTATTCAAGGTGCGGTCTCACCATGGAGCGATACAGAGGCATTATGACATTTTCCATTTTATTCACCATTCCCTTCCTAATAATTCCTAACATTCTGTTTGCGTCTTTGACTGCTGCAGCAAACTGAGCAAATGATTTCAATGTGTTATCCACTACGATGCCTAGATCTTTTTCCTGGGTGGTAGCTCCTAATATAGAACCTAACATCGTGTAACTATAGCATGGGTTATTTTTCCCTGCATTCAACACCTTGCACTTATCCACATTAAATTTCATCTGCCAATTTTCCAGTCTCTCAAGGTCCTCCTGCAATTTATCACAATCCACTTGTGATTTAACTACTCTGAATTATTTTGTATCCTCAGTCTATTAGTTAACACAAATACCCCATCTACATTTATACTATTGTGATAACAGTAAAACAATCTCACAAAAGACATTTTCAAGTAAAACTTACACTCACTACTATATGTAGAATTATAATATACACACCAAGCTCAGCCACAGTTTTATTTCAGACATATTCACCTGAAGTCCTAGGGGGAACACAGGTGCTCATATTGCCAGGTCTGCCTGGCCGGCTGTGATAACAGACACTTGGGTCTATCTGGCAGGCTGCAAATACAGCAAAACCTAAGAGTCGTAGCAGAAACATATGTGCCCAAGTAGCTGGGACTGTCTGGCAGGCTCTATGCCGCTTATGTTGACTGGGTCAGTGTAACAGAATGGTGGTGGTGGATCTAAAAAAGTGGCTCTTGCAGGCTCATCTGCCCAGTAGGGTGGAGGACAATTCTCACTGTCTTGAATAAGGAGTAGACAATAGCGTGGAGCAGTCTTTGGCTTTAGAGAGGCTTGCTGGTGGACAGAAAACCAGGAGGGTTCCGGCTTTCATTAGAAAAGCAATTTAATTCTTCACATAAACAGAAAGACAGCAACAAGCCTGCTTCCCTCAGCAGCATTGCAGCAAAAGTCAAGCATTCAAATGTACAGGGCTCTGACATAGTCCCTGCAGTTTCTTTCTCCCCTTCTGGACCCATTTGCTCCTTCCTGAGTCTGGGATTTTTCTCCTCCTCTGGGAATGCTCTGTGGCCTGAATTCCCAAGCTGGGTAAGTTGGACCAGGCCAGAGAGCTGGTGCTGATCCTTTAAGTTGCTCCAGGTTCTAATCTGTACATCCCTTCACATACTCTGCCCCCCCCCCCCCCCAGCTCAATCTTCTTAAGTTGAATGCCTGCCCCTACCTCCAAGGAAAGGAAACTGGAGTTCCTTTTTTCTTTCCCACCCTGTGCTAGACCTATCCCTTTCTTCTTCTAAAGGAGAGTAGAGTCAGACTATGGATCTCTGAGCCTGGGATTGAGTTCCTCTCTATCACCTGTATATGCCCCAAGGGAAACTTAGGGAAATCATCTTCTGGTTGAGTCCATGTAAATTTTCCAGGGTTACTCTCCCCAACCCATTCTGGGGGACCAATTAAGGGTTTCCTGGATGTCCACGGGTCCCCATTTGTCTCTATAAGCCTACTGTGGGTACTTGGAATAACCAGTCTTCCCTTGGCAGCACTGCCATTGGGGTTTGGGTGTCCTGGTATCCCTCATATATAAGCCCAGGTTCCCCCTGGGGAAAGATCTCTGGAAATGATTCTTCCTCATGTACAGAATTGATAGATCCAGCATTAAGTTGGACCCAAAGAGTCCCAAAGACTGGGAAATTATACCCCATGATGAAAGGATATGAGAGCCAGTCAAATACTCCATCTTCAAACCTGGCCTGTTTAGCAGGTGTCTTCAGTGAGACCTGTGTGGTAGGGTACTGCTGTTAGTTTCTGTGAATGCAAGCTAGAATCAATTTATGTTCATAGTCAATCTGAATTTGGTTTAGCTCCCTCTTAATGAGGGTTTCTACACTCCCAAATCTACCATGGTCTACCTGGGACCACAAAAATACTAAGTCCAGGGCAAGGAATATCAACAAAGTTAAGGGGTCATTAAGTTGACATCCATAGCTTTTTCCTCAGTCTAGAGACAGTCCCTAGCTAAGTGACCTCTCTCTCTACAAGTAAGCTTTGCCATGGATCTAAGTACCGAGGCCAGTAGAAGGTCCCAGGCCTGTCTTTCTCTAGGGTCTGCAGTGAACGTCTTGTTCCCCAATTGTGGATTCTGGGATCCAGTGATTACCATCTCTCTTGTACCCTAGTGTGTTCCAGCATTGACTGGGTTTAATAGAAGGCATCAGCGACTTCTAAGGTAGCTTCAAGAGTAAGCTTTGAATGCTGGCCTACCCACTTCTGCAGAAAGGAGGGCAAGCCATATCCAGGAGAACTAAGTTGGATACTTCTGTGTCAATCTTCCTTTCAGGTTGTAGCCACTGCCATCCTACACCCTTTAATAGACGGAAGAGATTCTGTGGACTTTCTCCTGGCCGCTGTAATCATTGTCAGTATACATCTGGAGCACATCCCACATGATTGATCAAGAATGGCAGCTTTAACCTTCATGTAGGTGGCTCTTCCATCTGGATTTGTGGCCTGGAAGGCAAATTTCCCAGGTAGGTAGTCCAAGTGGACTCTGGTCATCCTGCCAGTTGGGAAGTTCATTCATAATTTACTAGAAAACAATCAGAGTTAGCTAAATTATCACAGGAGCCAGGAAATTAGGCTGGACAGGACTAGCTTGCACAGCCTGTGCTATCTGCATCAAGGAAGTCTGTTTGTCCAGTTGCTCTTGCACGACTTGCTGCTGAGACATGGGTCCTGCAGCTGCTGTTGCCCTTCTGTGATGGCCTGAAGTAATCTCACCATACTAGCTTGACATTTTTAGGTTGTAACCGGAACCTCTCTGTGCTTTGAGGAACCCAGCTGCTTCAAAAAAGGCATGGGAATGAAAAAAGTTTTCCTTTTTTTTTTTCTCTTAAAACAAAACACCTACTTACTTAATATTCTCCCTCTAACTGGATAGAGCTAGGCCCTTAGCCCAAAGGATTCAACTTTCAGGGCTGCTATAGCAAAAAGAGAGACGCATCTGTCACTCTACTATTTATACCACTGTAAGAGGGGACACTATTAACTCAGGGTGAGGGGGGGGTGGGTAATCTTTGGAGGGCAGTTTTAGATACACAGTCAGAGGTATGAACAACAAAGTTGACAACAGTGAAGATTTTGTGTGATTTGGAGTGATGAAAGGTAAAAGAGGAGTTGATTTGTACAATGTACTCTCTATCTAGCTGCATTCAAGCTAGGCAGAGAGTACATTGTACTTTTCATCACTCCAAATGACACAAAATCTTCACTGATGTCAACCTTTTCCGATAAAAACCTTTTCGCTCTGTAACTTGCCTGCAGTGGATTACTCAGTGTGTGATGCAAAAATTAGCACGGGATGTGATAAGTGTATCATGCATTGCGGAAATTACCTATGCAATGCGAAAGTAGGGAAATTAGCCTAACCACACCCCCTTTTATCACTGGTGCTATTTCCACTACATTTATAGCATTTTGATGAATCTAGGGCTTAGATGGGGAGCCTGCTGGGGACAGGGAAAATACCTACTGTCCCTGGATGTAACTCGCCTTGAGCTACAGTAAAAAGGTATGAGATAAATACAATAAATAAAATAAAAGATAGGTCCCTGGTCTGTGCTGGGTTTAGACCAATAAATCCAACCATTACCACCATATGTGATAGCATGGAGCAGTCTTTGTTTTTAGGGAAGTGTGTTGGAGGACAGACAACCACCTGGACTCTGGCTTTCAAAAAAAGCACTTTTATCCTTTATATAAACAGAAAGACAGCAAAAAGCCTCAGCAGTGTTACCTCAGAAGTCAAGCATTCATATGTACAGGATTCTGACATAGTCCCCAGAGTTTCCCTCCTCCCATTCTGAGCCTCCTTGCTCCTTCTTAAGCCTGGGCTTTTATTCCCCTCCCCGGGGAAACGCCCTGTGTGGCCTGAATTTCCACTCTGAGTATTTAAGATGGACCCAGCCAGATAGCTGGTCCTGGTTCTTTAAGGTGTTCCAGGATTCTAATCTATACCCTCTTCAAAGAGTGATACCTTACAGATGATTGTTCTCTATGTGCAATATATCCTTGGCAGTGAGCAAGGGTGGATTGGCCTATCGGGGGATTGGGCATCCCCTGGTGGGCTGGTTGCTCTAGTCACATGGTCTGCCGAGCGCAGCTGTGACAGAATCACGCTTGGCAGACCACGTGGTATCTCCGGGGCCAGCTGGGGTGGTGAATCTCCGGGCCAGTCGTCAGTGGGAATCCGCCCCTGGCAGTGAGGATAGGAAAAACTGGGCAGGCTGGATAGGCTAGTCGGTCTTTCTTTGCTGTCATCTACTCTGTTTTTATATCAGTCCTCATGAATACTGCCATCACATTGTAACACTCATTGATTTATTTACACATGCATCATTAGGAACTCTCTAGAACTAAACAGAAAACACAGATGAATCTATAACAAAATGGAGGGTATTATCCTTCATAGATCTCTGCATTCCACAACTATGAAGCAACAGTCTCCACAACAACTGTCCTAGTGTAGTATGTACTGATAGATCCAATTTTTTTTATTAGAGTGGCTCTGTAGAGAGAAAGTAGGAGCGCCAACATAGCATCTGAAGAACTGCCTCCTGGTGGCCTGGAGGAGTTCTGCTCCTCTCTTGCTTCTTCCATTCAGGGTACAAGGATGTCATTCTGTAAGTGAGAAAGGAAAAAAAAATTACTACAGAAGAACATTAAAATGTGATACATTGACCTACAATCGGGACATAGGCTACATCAGGTCCTAGAATTAAATGAGTTGTAGGTAGAGCATGAGGCAGAGAAGGGCATGTGATAATATTGAATATCATACAAAACTGAAAGCATAGCTACCTATTAACTGTTAACACTGTAATGTCAAACAGCAAACCTGAAATAAAGGCCACATATATAGCAATATTTTAATCAAAGCATGAGCGCCCGGCCCCTGCAGATAATGCCAGAAGAGAATCAAGGCATGAAGTAGCAGGGCTATCAATAATTCATTTAAGAAAAAAAACCCCAGATCTTACAACTGCAGCATGGACAGACCACAAGGTTCAATCATAGTTCTCTACACAGAAAGAACATAGATTTATGCATGAAACTGATTGCATTAATCATGTTTTCACACAAGCAAATCAGAACAGACCTACAACAAGAAAACACAGTAAGAACTACAAGCGATGGAGAAAGGATGCAAGATGAAGCACTCATGTTTTCTGAGGTAAACAGAAGAAAATACACACAAGCAACCATCTGGCCACTCATGGCACCATTGAGGCACTGGAGAGTTAGTTTCTATCAGTGCCATGCAAAACATGAGGGCATATCTTAACCAGTGTCTCAAAAACATGGAAAGAAGAATATATTTCATATATTACCAAATTTATGCTGTAACCATATAATAATCTATGAACTCATTAGCTTTAAATTCATTAACCCCTTTCAAAGAAAGGGCACATAAATTACCTACAAACTATTACTATAAAGTAATGTACTGTATGTGTGTGAAAGTAATAGAAAGATGCTACTTACTGATAAAGTTGGAGCAGTTACTAGGGGACCCATTCCAAGTTGTGCTGCTGCTTCGGGCAGATGAACTGGAGGAAGTGGGGAAAGGCTGGTGATGCAGTTGCTGCAGCTTCTGCCATGGTCAGTCAGGCTATGTAGAAAATCATGTGATGGTTGTGCACCCAAAGCCCAGGCCCAAGGGTTGTGGCCTTGCAAAAGGGACACAGTTCAAACAGCTAATTGATCATCAGATGAAGTGATGTGAATTTAAGGTGTGCCAAGTACTGTTATCAGGTCAATCCTAATTCACTTAGTTAAACGTAATTAAATATTCATGTGCCGTGTATTTCACTGTCCCCCTACCTTTCCTGTACTTGATTGCTCAGTACAGTACTGTATAGATCTATCAGTACATACTACACTAGGACAGTTGTTGTGGAGACTGTT
Organism: Rhinatrema bivittatum; assembly: GCF_901001135.1. NCBI lineage: Eukaryota > Metazoa > Chordata > Amphibia > Gymnophiona > Rhinatrematidae > Rhinatrema > Rhinatrema bivittatum. The sequence continues at coordinate 64,423,644 of NC_042627.1, read as the reverse complement.
GCTTCATAGTTGTGGAATGCAGAGATCTATGAAGGATAATGAAGTTCCAGGTTTTCAATGCTGCTGCTATGGGAGTGAGGGCAAGAGAAAGTGTTAGATGTGCAGAAGATACATTTTTGTTCTTATATTGGATTTGTGACAAAACACATCTCTAACTCTTGTATAACATTCCTTGTTCTCTCTTCTAAATCTGAGTATTTTTGGTACCAAAAATACAAGTTTCATATTTGTTTCTTTTTTTGTTCTTTGACATTTATTTCCATGCATATTATTTTTATTTCTCCTTCCCCCCCCCCCCCCCCCCATTTATTTCCTATGGAGTTGGGTCACAAATATGATTTTGAGCATATAAGGTTGTGTAGACAATATTTTTTTAAATATATTTTTGCCCTTCAGTAAAACTGATATCATGATTGGAACACGTGCAGTGGGATCCAGCTGCTCAGTTCTGCAGGACATCTACATATGTAAAAAAGGATAACAAAGTTCATGCATATTGTAATGATGCTGATAACGCCAGGGCTGGTGCAAGACTATCTGGTGCTCTAGGCGAACCTTTGGGCATGTACCCCTCCCATTCCCAACTTACCTACTGATGGCAGCTCCAGCAGAATGCTCCCTTCTGTGGCAGCATCTCCCCCCCAAAGATTTTGGCACTCCAAGCAACCACTTAGTTTGCCTTATAGAAGCACTGGCCCTGGGTAATGCTTTGTATATTTCCAAGTTGGATTGACCTAAAATAGCAGCGTTGAGGCAATGTACATGGGTACTTTTGTAACCATGTATATGTTACCTGGGTAGTTCTCCTTGGGAAATTCACTAACGTGCTATTTTGTCCTTGCTTTATGTGCAGATAGGATTAGGTGGGAGAATCTATGCACATATTTGAAATTTCAATAAACAAACTGACTACGAGATTCATCATTCTGCTATAAAAATATATAAATATATAAATATGATGGCCCGTGGGGGAAAAAAAGGGGGCGGGGGGGTGGGGGACTGAAAGTATGCGGCCGGCTGCATTGTGGTGGTGCATTTTTGCCCACTGCAGTTGCGGCCGGGCCACACGCTTTCGCCCCCATAGCACCACAGGAAATGTTGTAGTTATTTCCCGCGGCACTGCCAGCGATAATGTGGCCAAACCCCGCCCACGCTCCTCCCCTTCCCCTGATTTAAATTGTACCACCGTGACGTGGCTGGAATTGCGTGCGTTAGGGCCTCATCATGTGCGATAAGGCCCTAATGCATGTGATAATGGCACATCACAGTTTAAAGAATGACCCTGAGAGTTTTTTCCCCTGACCACGGCACCCCCCCGGGAACATCTGTATTTAGCCATTCTGCATAGGGAACCTTTTACCCTGGGAATCTAGCCAGCTAATTCCTTAGATCTCTTTGAAAACTGCTCTCCTAATGGACATAATTTTAGTTGGATTTTTTTTTTTTTTAATTTGGTCCATTAATTTCATTGCAGCAATGATCTTTGGCCAGGGATCATGCAACCATGCTCATTTGGCGTGTGCAATTATGGTTCCAGGGTCTTTTTGCTAGATGTTGCTGGTGAGCGATGGCTAAGACAAGAGCTCCCCTAGTCTTAGGGACTGTGAACACTGCCTGCATAGCATCCTGAGACCCGGCTGACCTGAGAAGCGGAGTCATGGTCTGGGAATCAAACTTAGATATTATGCATGGCAGAGCATAGTGTTGTCACGCAGCCAAAAATAGGCCAGTCCAATAAGGATTTTTGAAAAGTAAAATCACAGTCTGCATGGGTTTTGTATTCTTTCACTAAAATCATATTCTGTGTTTCTGTGCTTAAATACAATTTGGTAAATTTGGTGTATACTTCCCTAATTGCAAAGATTAAAACAAGAATTATAACCAATAATCTGCTGAGGAGATCAGCCAAATTCTTCTTTAAAATCTATGTGACCATTACTCTTATACTTTTCTAAAAGTATAATAATAAAACTACAGTGCACACCCTAGCCATCCAAAAGAAATTGTTGCATAGCTAATGGCATCCCTGATTTGAATATATCAAAAAGACTGCTTGAAAAATCAGCTGTGTGACAGAATGCACCATTATGATAATACAACAGTAGAAGTTTAATGGTCCTTGTGATACTTTATGGTGGAGAGATATAATAGCACAACTTGAGTAGAGAGCTGGCAAATGTAAAACTGGGCCAGAGGAATACTTTCTCACTGAACAAACAGAGATAAACAACATTGCAGTTTTACAATAGATCCATGTTCATTTTGGACAGACACAACTAACAACTTGGACATCAAAACCATAGGAAGTAATAGACATATGCGCTGATGAACGTCATGTTACAGGCTCTCACATATGACCATTCTAGCTAAAGGCTCATCTGCACATGCAAAACTGTGTTTAGAATGTTTGGACCATGGTGCTAGGCTACTTTCTAGGCCTTGAATATTCTAGGTTCAGAAATGCAAACCAGATTCTTTTTCTTCCAGGTACTCTACCCATAGACAAGACGTTCAGCAGTGGCTTTCTCAACTCAAGGTATCTAGGTCTGTGCTCACAAACTATTTCAGCTAGCGTAGAGAAGCCCTCTTGCAGTTTTCCATAAAGATTTCATTGTAGGCCAGTAAAAGGAATTTAGGGTCTGTTTTACTCAGCTTTCTCCCCATGGACTGAGAGAGAGAAAAATTAGTTCAAGAAGCAAATTGTCTACATTTGGTAAGTAATTGCACCAACATTTAGTTGTGTGATGTAAATAAAACAATTATACTAATCATATATAGATAGATATAGATTATATATACATGTTTTAATGCAATATGAAATATTCAGTTTTCTATTTGTAGAAACTTGCCATGGATATATATATAGCAAAGCAGCTCATGTGCTGACATTGTCACTGCCTAACAATGTCAGCACATGAGCTGCTTTGCTAGTCTTTAGGTTACATTTTTTTTTCTTGGGTAATGTATGCAGCTTTTACCGAATGCTGCAATTAATATTTTGAAGCTTGCTAATACAGCAACCTCTGTTATCACTGAAATATATTTTGTGAATGTGTGTTTATGTGCACTTGAGGAAATTGAGTGATGGCATGGATGTCTAATTAGTTGTGCGTCTTGTCTGGTCTATAATCTTGTATACAATGTTGCCAGTTAAGAAATAATTGTGTCACTTTTCAAATAGCAACATTGTTCTTTTTCATTCTGCAAACAGCAACATAGTCTTTACCCACACATTGTATTTAATGGATAGAGCTGGTATTATTGATCTATTTATTTAAGTGTTTTTCAGCGATTGTCAAAAAATCTTTTTGTCAAGTTATAGTTTGCTCATGATTCATTATCTTTTGTCTGTATAAGTTTTGTCTGATGCACATATATTAGACAATTTTGGTGTGTACTATTTGGAGTTTTGTTTTTAATTAAGTTAGTAATTAATAAAGGTTTTTTCAATAATCTTTTTATACATTTATCATTAGTGCTCCTCTCCCATCAATTGGAGTTTAGTTTGGTATATATAAATGAGTGTTTTAATGCAGTCTGGAATATTCAGTTTTCTATTTGCACAAACCTGCCATGGGGAATACTCAACCAAAAATAATTTTCCAGCACTGGAAATCAAGCTGGGATATTCCATAAGATTTTCAATAATAGTTGCACTACGAATCATGTAAATATATTGCACAATCTATGTTGAGAGTATATGCCACACAGCAGCAGCACATTATTTTGTGTGTCACCTCTCTTTCCAACTCAACAATCAGCACTACTTTAAAACCATGGAGGATTTGGGAGTAGGATTGACTTTGCAAATCAAAAACCCCCTTCTAACTCAGATTTGAATCATCATGTACCTCACTTTTCTCTCATAGCTGGGTTAACACAATCTGAGATCTTCAGCAATTTGCAACCATATTGGTTACAATTCTTTATGTGTGGGATGGGGGGAGGGAAAATATTTCCATTATTAACAGCACAGCAGTTTGAAGGTCATCAGTTACATGGAAATATACTAAATGTACTCTTTATTTATTTAGATTTAGTTCCTGCCTATTCATTGGTAGCTCAAGGTGAGCTGCATTCAGTCTCAGGTGAACTGGATGCCTTGACGGGGTGGGCAGCAAGGAAATTACTGGTCTTTGGTGGAGACTGGGGAGAAAGTGAGACACTCAGAAGTAGACAAGCTAATATGTTTTAAAATGGTTGGGTCCTCGAATTCTATTCCTGCAAATATCACCTTGATTGATGTATAAAAAGCAATCACAAATCTTGAGATGGCTGCAACAATAGTTAATAGTATTGCTGCTATCATGCTAACTTCTACTGTGCTTCTCCTGAAAACTAACTTTTCTAAGTATGACAAAAGTCTCCTCTACTATGGAAAAGGTTCATGCCATAGAAGACCAAATGCTGGTACTACAGGCAGTAGATGGTTCTTTAATTGAAAAAAATCAAATTATAAATTGCAGACTGAAAAACATGAGAACTCCTTAAAATCCAAGAATTGGTGTTTTATTAGCATTCCTGTTGCTAAAATTGTCTTGCCTGGTGATTTATTTAAAAGATATTTGACACTGAGGAGGTGTTACAAGTTCCTGAAGAAGATCTCCCTCCAACAATTTCAGTGTACTGTCTTGCCAGCTACAGGCAGAGGGTGCAGCCAGGATCTACAGGGTAGAAGGAGCTGTTCCTTCTCTTAACTTGACACAGCAACTTTAGACCTTTGAGGAGAAGAAGATATATTTGGGTAAGGCTACCATGCTTGTGCCTCTTGCTTTTGAGTCTACTAGGTGTTACGAGCACGCGCGGTCGTCTCGGGCGGGTGGTGAGCCCTTGGGCCACGGCAGGACCCCAGGAGGAGCCCAAGGCCACACCGTGGGAGGTGAGCTGAGCAGGCATGGTGAGCCAGGCAGGCAGGAACAGAAGCAGGAAGTCCGGCCCTCAGCCGGACCTGCATGCCCATGGTAGCCAACACGGGGAAGTTGACTAATGAACGGTCCTCCGACTGTTCCCGGCCCTTTCGGACCTGCCGCAGGGAACGGCAATGGGCAGCAGGCCGGACAGAGGCGAGGGCAGACAGAGTCCTTAAACTGAAGACGTCAGACGGGGGCTGAAGCAGACTGAGGCAAGACGGAGACATCAGGACAAGGGCTGAAGCAGACACTATAGACAAGGCTGGACGGAAACATGGCACTGTCCATCAGGGCGCCCTACTCAGCCCACCAGTGGGACTGAGTCGCGGACCACCCTGTCCCAGACGCGCCCTACACAGCCCAGGAAGGCTGGTCGCAGACCACGCTGAGAAGGAGGGTGCAGGGAAACTCCAGGCGAACAGGAACTCCGATGCTGGGATACTCACATCCGAAGTCCTTACGGCTGGCAGGCAGGGAAGCTCCAGAGCCCGGGGGACGAATCCCTCCTGTTGGCCACTCCAGGGCCCAACAGGCCAGAAGGCTCAGGAGCCAGACAGGACGTAGGACAGAACAAGCAGAACTGGATCAGGATCAGGCAGCTTCAGGATCAGACATCAGGAAACACATCAAGGCAGACATCAGGAAACATGGAGGACCTGGATCGGCAAGGTTACAGACAACTGTAATGCACAATCCAAAGGCCCGGTGCAAGTGAACAGACAGTCCTTAAGTACTGGAGGTAGAAGGCAACTCCCTGGGAGGAGCTTGCCAGGACCGCCCACCGCTGGCCCTATAACTAGGGTAGAGAGCTGCGGGCCAGCCCCTAGAGAAACGGGCGTGGCTGGAAGCAGGAAGTCCAAACGCTGAGGCTTGCAAGCCACAGGCATGCCTCAGGAGCAGCTAGGCCTCTCAGGCCCTGGAGCAAGTCCTGGATGATGCGCAGGCGAGGCCCTGGCTTCAGAGCGGCCTCTGGAGGAAGGTAAGAGACCTCCTGCAGCGCAGCAGCAGGGGGGATCGCAACACTAGGAACTGAATACTAAGATTGTTTTTCAAGAAAATGGCTGTATTGTTTATGGAAACTAAAATGTTCTTTTTACACTTAATGCCCCACTCTTTCAGTCTATCAAGACTTCCCAAAGTGGCTTACAATCAAAAAGATTTCAAAATACAATACATAAAAACATAAAAGGCATATACATTCAAAATCAGCATATAATATACAATAATAATACAATATAATAATCATCATAATAAACAATTATCCTCACTGTCCCAAATTTTCCCAACCAGCTTCTCCCTTTCACGGAGAGACTGGGCAGGACAAGTCTCTCTCCTCCACACCAACCCTAACCAACCCATTTAAATAAATAACAAAATAAGCAACATAAGGCATCTCCAAGGTATCCCCACACAAAATACAGCCCATTCAAACCACTCTCCTCCTCCCTTCCTATTGCTTCCTAAGGAGCTCCCCAAGGGGGTGACTCTGTTTAGATTGTCCCAGATTTCCAGACCTAAATCAGAACACAGGGTAGGAGGTAGAAATTTTTAGATCTCTGTCCAGCTGCACTATAGATTGAAGCATTATTTTTTCTCAGGTGCCCTTGTAAATATAAAGTTATTTATCAGGATGAATCTTATGTTTTTTGAACCTGTTCAAATGAAAGGCTTTCTAAAAAAAAAAAAAAAAAGTCTCAGATATTAGATTCTGTTTCTTCAGGTTCTCTTACTCTGCTTGGCTTGGTAAATACATAAATTCTATGTTTTCCTTCTCTTTTTTGTCTTGCTAGATAGCATTTTCCCAGTTTTGTTCATGGATACAAGCTTTTCTTGTTAGTAAATTTGTATATTTTCTTGCTTCGAGTATGCTTTTTCATTTCTTGGATCCTCCCTCTTTATGGTGGATTTATATTTAAATGAGAGATTTTGGTATGGAAAATATATTTCTTTGTTTACTTTTATGTTATTTGAACCATTATGCTGTGCTTTCTGAGATACCTGTCTTGAATGTATTTTAAAGTACATAAACAATAATAATGTTTTGAGTAAATATTGCAAAAAACCTCACACATGGGATATTGTAACCTCTGTAGCCAAGCATTTATTCTGTGTTAGAAAGAGAATGTCATGGTGACAGAGATGGTGAAGAGAATAGATTTCCAGCAGATGTAAGCAAAATGAGAATGATCTGTGAAAGTCTATTCAAGAAGGTAATGCATACTTTTGAAAAAAGAGATGCTAATGTCCAGGGAGGAAGGGATGTGAAGCCAAAGCTGCCTTAAAGTTTTTTTTTTCTGTCTTGGTGTGTTGGATGTACTACAAAAGAATAAATCTCTGGGTGGCAGGGAACATTGCACTCAATGGCAGGCTAATTGCACTAAGAATATAAGAGAGAAGCAATCCATTAGAGCAATATGACAAGGTATTTATCCCCTCATTTCATTTGCTCAACAATATAGACGGAAAAAAATGAAATATCTGCCTGCTACAGAGAGGGAGAGAAGAGATGGGGGGAAACTAAAGGAGGGGGAGAGAAGAAAATAAAAAGGAGAGACAGAAAGTGAGAGGGGTCCAAAGAGAAGGAAAGAGGAGAGGATGCATAAGCAGGAAACAGACTGAGAAAGAAAACTGTGAGAGAGGTAGACTGCAGAGACGAGATGGAATAGAAGAAAAAGGAGGCAGGGAATGGGGAACAGGAAAAGAGAGAGATCAGAAAAAGTCAAAAAGAAAGAAACAACAGGAAGCAAAGAGAGCATTATGTTGGTTAATGTAAATTTAAAAAAAGAGAAGAAGAAATGATGGGACAGAAAAGGAGAAATAATGAGGGGGAGAAGGATGAGACAGACAAACAGACAAAAAAAAAAAAACAGGGTTTGGATTTCATTACATAAAAAAATGACCTTGAAAAAGAGCCTGCTGTAATGGGATACAGTTTAAAGATCTGGAGATTTGTAATAGCTCTGCAGTGCTGATGCGATGGAGTTGATTAGAATTCTGACCTGGAGCTGGCAGTGGGAGGGATGGCTGCTCTCAGCTTGAGACGTTGCTGACTGGCGCGGCTGCTTCAGCTGAGTCACCATCTCTTGGCTATGCCAAGTGGCAAACGGATCTGCCACTATCTTGCAGGACTCTGGCTGTTTCTTTTTATCACTTCATGCTTTTTTTTTCCCCCCCTCCTCTAACTCTATGTATTCTTGAAACATGTTCATTTCCAAGTTGAATGAAATAAATACTGTACTTGTCAAATTTGACAGAGGGAAATCAATTAATGACTGAGCACCTAAGCATTAGAGGAAGAACCAACAGTCCACCTCTGCATTCTCTTGAATTCTTTACAAAGGATTAACCAAAGATGAGCCACATGACAGAATATTTCCCCAGCTAGGCAAAGGACAGAATGTTTTTCCTTACTGATCTAAAAAACATTTGCATAGCTCCATGTCTGAGGAGAGAGGAAGAAAAAACCTTTTGAGGTTGATATATATTTTTTAAACTCTTCATTTTCAAGGCGCACAACGAAACACAACCAGATATTTAAAAAAAAACAAAAAACCCAAAACCCATCCATCCAATAGTGATGGGTGGGGCAATACTTGGAAGCTGATCTCTAGCCAATGAGAAGGTCAAAGACAAAGTTGAAACTGAAAATGCAATGAGCAAGGAAGTAATTAAGACAGAGATTAAATCAGAACTAGAAAAACATAACAAGTTTAGAAAAATGCTTGTTATTTTTGGCTAGGTTTACATGTCGCTTTTTCTGAGTTAATATTTCAGTCAATCTTGTGTTTGCCACATAGAGCAAGAGCAAGACCAGACGTTGGCTTAGCTCTGACATGGCACATGAGGCTCATTTCTATTTGTTATGCTATCTAAACTTCTCTAAAAGACACAGCAGTTTGTTAAAGGCAATTGATGATAATGTGCTATCTCAATTAAAAAGATAAGACAGACCATCTAAAGCTATACTTGAATCAGTTCAGCAGAAGACTTCTTTCTCTTGTATATTTTTCATTCAATGCTAAAATTATTTATTATTTATTTTTTTGCTATTTTTTATTTCAAGCTGCATTTCTTTTCTAGATCTGTGACAGCACAGTGAGCAGGTACAAATGGGAAGACTAGGTAGACCAAGAGGTCTTTATCAGCTGACATCTATGTTTCTATGTTTCAACCTGAGAAAAAGTACAACTTGGAAGTGCAAAGTAGACAGGGTGAGCATGGAGGTGTAGTGGAAGGGTGAAAGTGAAGATGCATTAATTTACAGGAAAGCTACTGTTATCTGCCGTTGGAAAGAATCAGGCATGGATTTAGGTAGAGGCACTATAAGCAATTGCCTGGGGCACCAAAATGTAAAGGTGCCAACTCCCCAGGCCAAAAATGGAGTGGAATTGTGCTAAGGAGGCGCCTGCTCTAGAAATCCATTTCAAAGGTGTGCTGCTAGGGTCCTCTGGCACTTTGGGGGGTGATGGGGATGGAGAAGAACTTCCCCCACTTCTCTTTCCATCTCTATGGTCTCCCACCTCCCACTCTCCAACCCTGCCTATGGGCACAAAACTCTTAAATCCAGCTATGGAAAGAATACTGCCTACTTATCCACAGGGAAGATGCATTCATCTAAAAAGAATATCTATATATCTACATATTTATTTATTTATTTATTTAACTTCTTTTACTATACCGATACTCAAGACCAGGTCTTATCGTACCGGTTTACAATAAAACTGAGGGGAAACCAATTAACATCTAGGTAGAAAATAAAGTTACATTAAACCGGGAGCGAAAACATGGAGATGGAAAATAGGACAGGTTTTAAATTATAACAACTGGAGAGTGATAAATATAATCAACAAAAACAATATCTACAAAACAATATGTTAGAAGATACATAAGTGGAGATTTATCTTAGGCGATTATTAACAAGGTAAATACATATGTATTTGTATGTAATAGGGGAGGTGCAACTGCCTTTTTAGGAAGATGTGTACATCTCAGAAGAACCACATTGATATAGAGGAAATGTCCTATATTCAACATCTGATTGATGGACGTACAATACTATATCTATTATGACGATGTGCGGCTCCTATTGCTCATAAAAACTGACCTTCCCTCATCCATGAGAAAGCTAGCCACTTTAATTCAATGTAATACTCTTATGCTGGCTATATACTGATTTTTGCCAGTTTTGATCTTGATTCTTCCTTCTCCTTGTCTAGTTTTAACGGTTGTCTTACCGAAGGAGCTGACTGGCTAAAACTTTCTAAACTTAAAGTAACCCTAGCAAATCTGAAACTATGTGGTTTTCTAGAAAGCATGAGCCCTCATTGCTTCTTTTACCATATATGGAGGGAAATACTTTTCAGGTCAAAGAAACTATTACAACTCTGGGGATTAGAACTGACTCCCCTCCCTTAGAGTTTTTTAAGTTTATTTTTATTACATTTTTTCAAAATAATACAAAGAATCCTCTTTGCACAGAAAACTTAGAAGATTCAACAAATGTAACAAAACACAAGTTAACAACACAGAAAGAAACTTAATCTCAAATACAGACCACAAAAAATAAGGAGAGAAAATATAAAAGGAGATAAGGAAATAGTAAAAAAAAGAAACATCTATTATCTTGAGTTATTTCTGCTGCTATTTAAATATCAGGTCTCTACTTGCTCCAGTTCATTCATTGAGAGATCAAAGCCCTCCCTTAAATTTGATCACCACATCTCTCATCAAGTCCCAAGTTCTTACTTTTTTTTCTGCAATTTATCCGTAGACTTAGACCTTTCTTGGACCGCTTTGATGTCAAACTATCAGTCTATTCTTAACTCACCTAGATTATTGTAATGTCATTTTCCTTGGCTTCTCTACCACACAAATCAGAATATTCCAGACTATCCAAAATACGACAGCTAAATTGATTTTTGGAAAGTGGAAATTTGACCCCGTTACTCTCTTACTTCATGATCTGCATTGGCTCCTGTATCTTTTTGCATTATGTTTAAAATAGGATGTTTAACTTTTAAGGCTTTGTGCTGGGGTACTCCACTTTACATTTCCTGTCTGATTGATGGGGAACAATCAGGGAGCTCCATGTTTTCTACTCAACAAGAACACCTAGTTTTACTATCACCAAGGGAGATCAGGTTGAAAAGTAGTAGAAAAATTTGTTTCTCCTACTTAGCCCCTAGTCTGTAGAACTCCTTCCCATTGATTTTATGCTTGGAGAAAGCTTATTTTAGAATTAGGAAAGGTTTCTCTTGCATGGGTTTCCTCTTATTATTGTTACATTTGATCATTTTTAATATACTATTTTATTACTTTTTACATTTGTATTTGTTGTTTTATATACTATTTTATTAGCTGTTTTATTGTTGTATATCATTTACTGTTGACTAATGTTTTAATTTTTACACTATTTAGTTTATTATGTTAGCCTCATTACCTTTATTGTACATTGCATTGGTTTGCCTTGATAAAGATTTGTGATTAATCAAGTATGAAATAAACTAAACTGTCTCACAGCCATTCAAAAATGGGCTAAAAATAACAAATTTTGTCTAAACCCCAAATAACAGAGTTGCTGTGGGTTCAAAACATGGGAAGTCAGCCTCATTGTCCTGCTAGACTCAGCATGAACAGTGCACCCACATATCCAGACAACAATTAAAAGCTGCTTTGACTATAGTGAGAAGGCAAGCATGGTCACAAACATCCTTACCATGGCAACATCTCAGCTGAGTTATACAATGGCCTGAAAATGAAAAGCCTATAACAACTACAGCTAAATACAAAATGTTGCAGAATGGCTGTTAGAGGGATCCAGATAGAAGAATCACATCACACCCAGCCTACACACACTTCTCTGGCTACTAGTGCTATATAGGGCCAAATTTAATATCCTTACACTAATGTTCAAGACCCTAAGAGGGAATGGCTCAGGTTACCTGAAGAACAGACTAAATCCCCTAAACTCCTTTAAGGCCACTAAGATTCTCCCAAGGATCCTCTCTTATCACACCATCACTCAAAGAAGTCAACCAGTCCAGTATCCGTCAATAGGCCTTCATTGCAACAGCTCCTACTCTCTGGAGCTCCCTTCCTGAGGAAATACGCCTAATTCAGCGCTATCTCCATTTCAGAAAGCTGATGAAAGCCTGGCTTATATGCCAGGCATTCAAGGGATATCACAACTGAGATACAAGTTGCATACTCCCTGCCCAGCCCAACTTCACACCCCAGTTCTCTATCCTGTATCTTTTTTGTTCCAATATGCCAGTGCCATGCACACCAAGGATAAAGCTGCATTCATTGTATACATCTTTGTATTTATTTACATACTGAATGCTTCCTTAACTTATTGTATATGTCTATTTAAGTATATCACTATAATATGTTTATGTTGGATGCTTTAGATGTATGACGACTCAGAACCAATGTCCGGAAATATTTCTTCACGGAGAGAGTGGTGAATGCCTGGAATACCCTTCTGGAAGAGGTGGTGAAGATGAAAACTGTAGTGAAGGAATTCAAAGGGTCATGGGATAAACACTGTGGATCCCTAAAGACTAGAGGCTGGAAATAAAGAAACGAGTGCATGGGGGTAACTGGGGGTAACTTGCTGGTGTGGCAGTTGCTACCTTTAACAAATAAGCCTTGATACTGTTAATGCAACTCCATCATTGCTCTCTGCTTCAACGGCAGTGAGAAATGGGGAATTGGATTCAGACAGCAACAGAGGGCCCTGACTTTTATGGTTTGGAGAACAAATAAACAAGGGGGTAACTTGCTGACGTGGTGCTTATTACCCTTAATCACTAAGCCTAATACTTTGATGCAGCTCCAACATTGCTCTCTGCTTTCACGGCAACGGTTAAGGGAAATTGGATTCAAACAGCATCCAAGGGCCCTGACTTTTATGGTCTGATAAATTGATAAGCATGGGGGTAACCTGCACAGTGCAGCAGATACTAGCATAAGTTTGCTGGGCAGACTGGGTGGATCATTTGGACATTTTTTGCCATCATTTCTATGTTTCTATAAGTTTCTATATATGTGACTTGATATATGTGTTCTTTCTCTGCTGTAGCCTACCTGCCCTGATCCAATGTTAAGGACTTCTTATGCGCTAGGCCTGATCATATCCTAATGTAAGACTGTAGGGTTCACATTTCTGATGCCTTTCTAACTTACTGTATGTTGCCTTGAGTGAAACTCTTCAAATAGGCAGTTGATCATAAATAAGAATAATGCAATTTATTTTCACTTCAAAAGAAGAAGATTAATTTGTTGATGCTTTGCTATACGTTGACATTTCAGTGCATGGTAAAGAAAGGAAACATTTTTATTCATAACTATTTTTTTGTTAATGGTTATTAGTTCTCCAGTTTCTGCAGTTTCTGTGTAGAGGAAAAGCAGTAGGGTAGACAGTGCTGGTGGCATAGGAGAAGATAAAAGAATGAATAGCATTGGAGCACATTCTCTGTGGGAAAGAAGCAAGTCCTTGCTGCTACTTTAACACTCTTTTCAATGTCTTCCTGCTCCTATATAAACAAATTTCATAAGCATTACAATAGTATCTTTTCATAACTTTTTTTTTTTTTTTTTTTTTTTTGCATCTGGAGGTTTGGGATGACAAATGGGAATCTAACTAAAGATATTTATATTGTGGCATGAATTCTACCCTGCCATTGTGGATTTTTTGGTTTTAGCATCTCTAGTCGAAAGAACTGGGCACAATTATATGTACAGCAGAGTATCAGATTTGCTAAGCTAAGTGTTTGTTTGATGTACACATAAAAATCAGAGCTGCATTTCACCAACAAACAAAACCTTACTTGATGAAAACCCCATTAGTGCTTCTAAATGCCTGCTGAATTTAAAACAAACACACATTTATTTTTCTGCATCTGAAAAGGGAAACTTCATCCCAAGAATAATACTGCTAATTATTATTTATTCACAGTAATATGGCATTCCAATCTTTCAACTGACAATCGATTATCAGATTCAATAACTTTGAAAATAAACAATATTCTGGCTCATGTTCATACCCTTCCAAACTTGGCAGGCGCTCCTAATGTTGGCAGTTGTTATCATAGTATAACGATGAAATCTTGAGGTTTAATTTTGGCATGTTGGGAGTCAACTGTATCCTCCATTAGTAATGATCAAGATTTTTATTTCCTGACCACAGGACTGAGCTCTCATCTATTTCTAGCTGCCACTAAAACAAAATAAAACTTCCATTTGCAACTAGGTAAGGCAAACTAGTAGGGATGTGAATCGGGCATTGGACGATTGAAAATATCGTCGATATTTTCAAAATCGTCAGAAATCGGGGGCTCCCCCAAAATGATAGGAAAACCCCACGATATTGTTCGTGGGGGTTCTCTTATCATTTTGGGGGAGGGCGGGAAAAATGGCACACAAAAATAACCCCTAAACCCACCCCGACCCTTTAAAACTAATCCCTTAGCTTCCCCCACCCTCCCGGCCCCCTCAAAAACATTTTACAGGTACCTGGTGGTCCAGTGGGGGGTCCCGGGAGCGATCTCCCGCTCCCGGGCCGTTGGCTGCCACTAATCAAAATGGCGCCGATGGCCCTTTGCCCTTACCATGTGACAGGGTATCCGTGCCATTGGCCGGCCCCTGTCACATGGAGGGAGCACTGGATGGCCGGCGCCATCTTTAAAAATGACCTTCATGGTCCCACCTGGTAAAACCGTGGTACCCAAGAGACTACGTAATAAAGTGTTGGCTTGGGGACATGGCTCTCAGCTAGCAGGGCACCCTGGACGAGCCTGGACTCAGACACTTCTACAGCAGTACTATTGGTGGCCTGGAATGTGCAAGGACATAAAAGCTTATATGGCCTCCTGTCCAACCTGTGCTCAACATAAGATTCCCACGGGGAAAACACAAGGACTGCTACAACCATTACCGGCACCATTGAAACCTTGGACACACATCTCCACAGATTTCATTGTGGACCTTCCGCCATCAGAGGGCAACACTGTTATATGGGTAGTAGTGGACCGGTTTTCTAAAATGGCCCACTTTATCCCACTACCCTCCCTCCCATCAGCAACTCATTTGGCTCAACTGTTTATGCGCCATATCCTCAGACTTCACGGTCTGCCGCCGCACATTGTTTCTCACCGAGGTCCTCAGTTCATAGCACGTTACTGGCACAATCTCTGTAAAAAAAATTTCACATTGCTTTGGACTTTACTACCACATTTCACCCGCAAGCCAATGGACAGGCTGAACGTACGAATCGTACATTAAAACAATTTTTGCGAATATACATCAATTCTCGCCAAGATGATTGGGCAACTCTTCTGTCTTGGGCTGAATTTTCCCATAATTCTCACGCCTGTACTTCTACGGGGGCTTCGCCTTTACAGATCATATTTGGACGACAACCCAGACCACCCTTGCCTTTGCCATTACCGGTTCCTTCCCCAGCAGCCCAGCTCACTGCTGCACAATTAAGATGGCTATGGGTCCATACTCAGCAGAACCTTCATAAAGCAGCTCTCTCTGCCAAAAACTTTGCCAATAGGCAGCGTCAACAAGGCCCCTGGTTCCGTCCGTGTGAAAACGTATGGCTGAGCACCCAGCACATTCACCTGAGAGTTCCATCCATGTGATTAGCTCTTCGTTATATTGGGCCCTTTCTGGTGCTTCGACAACTAGGACCTGTGACCTATCAACTTCGTCTGCCAGCGTCTGCCAGGAATTCATAATTCCTTCCATGTGTCCCTTCTGAAACCATTGGTCCTCACTTGGCCTTCCCGGAAAACTCCCGAAGTTCCACAACATAGGGTGGAGGATGAGACTATATACCAGGTACAGGAGGTTCTGGATGTCCAGAAACAAGGCAATAACTGGGAATACCTTCTAGCGTGGGAAGGATTCGGACCTGAGGAGAATTCTTGAGAGCCTGCTAAGAATATTCTGGACAAGTCTCTTTCACGCTGCACACCCTGGAAAACCCAAGCCTTCTAAGGGGAGGCCTAAAGGAGGGGGTACTGTTAGGACCACTGGCTGCGGCGGCCTGTGACCAGGGCCAGGTATCATGGCCGCTGGCCGCGGCGGGTCGCTACCCGGGTCGGGCCGACGGCGGCAGCAATGATTACTTCCCCAAAGCGTCGGGCTTATCGGCAGCTCCTGCTGTGGCAGGCAGCCTTCTTTCTGCTTTCCTCAGGGCTGCTGTCACTGCCAAGCCCGGCCGCATGGTTCCTTTTGGCTGGGCTGGCTCCTCCCCCTCTGCTTCTGCTAAGAGCCGCGCGCGCAGCTGAAGAAGATATTTAAAGGAGCCATGACAGGAAATTGGCATGGCTCCTCCTGGGACTCCGCCCCCTGGTTCCTGTATTTAAGGCAAGGTCTAACACTCAGATCTTACCTTGGTATCGTGGCTCTGTGCTCAGTTCCTGTGTTCCATGCTCCTGGATCTGCTCTCCGTCCCGCTCTGCCTCTTCTCCCCGTTGGATTGACTCTTTGGCTCCTGACCTTCAGACCAGTGGTGGTGATTTTCTGGTATTGATCTGGACTGGCTTTGGACCCTTCTCTGTTGTTACTCCTGGATTGGCTTCAGACCATTCTCACGTCTGCTCCTTGACCGGCTCTCGACCTCTCTATAGACTTCGACCCTTGGACTGGCTTTGGACTATTCTTCGACATATACTCCCAGACTACTCATGACCAGCTGGAGGCACCAGCTGTCTGGAACCCATGACCTGCAGGAGGCGCCTGCATCCAGACTAACTTCACTCTTCGGGGAGTCTCCTAAGTCCCAGCAGCCGTGTCCCTACGGGCCCCTCCTGGGGGAATCACGAGCTTCCAGGGGTGAAGCCTTCGTCCAAACATTTTCATCAGCAGGCCTTGCCATCCGACGGTAGAGACTGAAGAGGGTTGACCTCCTTTTTGGTAGCGCTGACTCTACCTCGGAACAGGGGTCCACATTCTAATTCATAACACTAACAGCAAATGATACAGTAGTCCATATGTACTAATATGTGTCTATGTGACTCCAACCCCTTACCCGGATTGACATTAAGGAACCTGACCCTTAAAAGCCAGACCATGGATGATGGTGGTTTGCTGCCAGCTGTTTATTTTCAAAGGGGTGAATAAAAAGAGGTTTACCCCTTGGAGTGTTTCTGTTATCTCTGGGGTAGGAACACCATTTTTGTTTTGACTAGTTTAAAGTACTTTGCACCAAGCTATTTAAGAAGGCACTAAAATCGCATTTATTTATAGAGGCTTTTGGAGACTAAGCTCTGAACAGATATAATTCCCTTATAAATCAGAAGGCTGAATAGTTCATAGAATTAACCCTATGCTAAACATAGTCCATTCCATCTCTGCAAGTCTTGGCAATACCAATGTAAGCTGCTATTTATTTAGTCTGGCTTTGTTTTATCATTTTAATTCCTGTTTTATGTATTATGTATGATCTTAATTATGAACCACCTTGAACATCCTGTGTGAGTGCAGCTTACTTTAACCACCCTATGCCAGAGGTGGGTTGGGAGATTTGTTTTTTAGGAGGTTTCCGAGACCTGGGTGACATTATTGTAATGTTCTATTAGTGGAAGGCCTAGTTAGTGGATTTTATGAATGCTGGATTTATGTATGTGGGACTATACTGTGAAGGAATGTATTGATGGTGTTTTAAATTGTAAGGACAGCAGTAAGCTTCCTCAGTGACAATGGGTTGGACCCTTGCAGCTGGGCCAGGGATCATATAAATATTGTTTTATTTTTAAATGTATTTTTGTGTATTAATTATGATGTTTTTAAATTCAATAATTTGTATTATTTTGGAATTTATTTGTATTTATGTATTTTGCATTGCTGTAAACCTCATTGCGTGGTCCTTTGGTAGACCAGAAACGTGATATAAAAACCCAGATTAGATTACGAAATGTCCATAGTGCTTAATGCTTTATATGTCTAGAGAATCTGAGGAAAAGAAGGTTAATATGGCTAATACTCTTAACATATGTTAGGAATCAGAAGTAAGTAGGATTTATAAGCAAGAGAGAATGGATGAAGGTTTTCTGGATACTCAAAGAGAAAAACATGACCCCTAGTGCTAATAGATTTCTTGATCATGAGAGTCAGAGAAGACCTATCCTAGACAGTTTCGAAAGAGGGATAACAGGGAGGTCAGGGAACAATGACTTTAGTTGGGTATGCAAGAGATTGACCAAACAGGGCACTGAAAACAAGAAGGAATGGGCCTGTTTGTTTTCATATTGGCAGAATGAAAGAAAGTCTTAGTAAATCAGGTTATATTCAGAATTTGATGGGAATCAGTGTAACACCTTTAGAAAAAATAAAAGAATGATAACAGAAGTGAGGTGAAAGGCAGTATTCAATAAGTGTTGGAGCTGAACAAGTTGGGTTTTGGCATGGCCTTATAAAATATGTGGCACAATAGTGCAAATTTAAGAAGATGAGAGCATTAATAAATATTTTAGCATAGGTGAAGTGAAGATAGAGAGAAGAGTAAAGTAGAGAGCCAAAGGAGATATGTTCAGTTGGGTAACACTGATATAAAAGTGACAGATTTTCTATGAGATGATTTAGTACATCCAAAGGGAGAAAATACAGAAGAGCAGAAAATAGCATTAGGACTCAGTCGTTCTGTTGATGAACAAGCTCCTAAATTAACATTGTATGCTTACTTAGATTAAAAAAACCCAAGCAAAGTGCTCTCATAAGGAAATATTTTTCAAGGTCAACTCTGAAAATAACTCATGATTTTAAAAAGACAGTAAAAAATTAAATAATGAGCCATTGTTGTATGATCCTATAATTTCTCTGGGAAAGATTTGGGTTTTATGTTAGGGGTGTGCACGAAAAAAAAAATATTTCTTTTTTCATTGTTTCATTTATTTAAAACACCCCCCCCCCCAAACAACAAACAAAACAATAAACAGGAAGCTGGGCGATTTACGTGCCCCCTACTGCCAAAGTTTAAAAATAAAAGCCCCTCTTGGGCCTGGTATCAGCTCCTTATCATTTCTTACCCCACCCACGGGTCTTCAGTGGACAGGAGTGGTCTCCAGTCACTCCTGTGCTGTCACTGCTGGCTTTCAAAATGACCACCAGTTGACCCAAGACCTGCACCATTATGGGTGCAGGTCTGGCCATTTTGAAAACCAGCAGTGACAGGACAGGAGTGACTGGAGATCACTCCTGCCCACTGAGGACCCGTGGGTGGGGTAAGAAATGGCATGGAAAGGTCTTTGGATGCTGCAGGGGATGACACTAAGCTGAGGGGGGGGCGGGGGATGAGTTTTTTCTCTGATCCCAGCAAGGGAAGCTCGCTGGGATTTTTTTTTTTTTTTAAATGAAACAAGCTTTAGTTTTCTTTTGTTTTGTTTTCAAATGAATCAAAACAAAATGGGAAATTTCATTCCAGTTTCCCATTTCATTTCAAGCTAATGCACATTCCTATTTTATGTTGTACTCTAGTTTGACAACACTACAAAGAACAACATGACTGAGGGATTTTGTTCGGTATTTGCTTTAGATGGAACACTACTGTGTTACGCTCTTTAGGAAGCTCATATACAAACTTTTAGTTCTGAGTTGTAAAAATCCTGGCCTTCACCTTGGAACAATTATTTCAGCCACATTTCCCCAATCACAGCTTTATGTCCCTCAGAAATTGTAAAATATGGAAAAATCACTTCAAATACCGAACTACATTTTGCGTTTGCGTTAGTTTGAACAGGCCTTGGCTCTTCCTTCTCTTTTACCCTTCCCGGCTCCACGATCCCTTTTCCAGTTATAGATCTTGTTTTCACATCACTATCAATCGTAGGCATTAGCAAGCAACTCATAAATAGCAATATACTATAGAGAGATTCCCTCCCACTCCAGGCACAGAGAGTAAACTGGTGCTGCTGGTATCATTACAGCATTCTGTGCTTTTTACAGAAATAGCAACATTCATGTGTGCAGAGGCAGACAGCTTTACAACCAGAGAGAGTTCTTTGCCAGGGGCTTTTGGTTCTATTTCTCAAGAATGTTTTGGATGTAAATAAACACACACATTTCTTTCATAAGATGCTGTAACAAATTACAGGGAAGTATTTTATGCAACAATGACTGATTTATAGGAAGCTTATCTCTGTTATATGCTCTGTGAAGCATTTCCCTATGCTACTCTCCATTATCAAATAATTATTTTCTGTTTTACTTTTAGTTCACGTTGCTTTACCATCTTACTAATTATGCTTGTTTTGTCTATCACCCATCTAGATCGGTCAGTCAAATTGTGTGAGGGAGGGGGAGGAGATGCAAAAGAAGAGTGGAAGACAGGGAATTGTGTAATTTGGAGAACTTCCGAGTCACATTCCTCTGAGAAAAATGTCATTTTCAGAAAGGACATTCATACCAAAGCATGTTGGGGGGTTGTAATTGACAGAGGATTCGAAATCTTGTTGATATGAATTAAATTTAATGTCTCATGAAGCAAATAGCTGTTGTTATTGATATTACATTTTTGGGCTACTGCAGTTTTACTATGACACACCCCAAAATGACATTTGCTGTCTAGCTTGGGTCTTTAAACTTAGAAATCATACAAAATGCAGCTAAAAGAAGTGGATTATTATAAATCCGGGTGCTAAAACAAGGGAGGGACCCCGGATGCTGGATTTAATCATGGGACTTGGGGAGGGGGCATAGTGTTGGTTTGAGTATAGGAATTTATATGCTGATCTGACCAAAGTACTAGAGAACTGGAAAAGAAAACAACTGGATAGACTGGGTGGGCTAATTATCTGCCGTGATGTAGTAAATTATTGGGTTTATCATGTACTGTGAATTATGCTTTCATGTTTAGGTTTTAAGAAAAAAAGTATTCTTTTTTTTTTTTCTTTTTACTGTAGTCCTCTTTCTTCCTTGTGTTATTTCACCTGCGTACAGACTGCTACAACATGATAGTCCTCATTAGTTTATGGAAAATACTGCAGTTGTGCTGCAGCACCGATTGGGCAGATTCAAGTCTCTCCTCTCTCTGACTGTCGTCCCCCTCCCCCATACCATATTCCCTCTCTCTCTCGCCCTTGCTGATTGCTTATACTGGACCGCTGCAATTTACTTCTGATGAACCAGCTTTATCATTTAAGCAGAAACACTGCAGCAGAAGGGCTTGCGAGATGCCACGACCAGTCCCTGCGATGACACCGCCGGCCTCCGGACTCAGGCTCCCTTCCAGTGGCTGCTCGCACTGCGGGACCGATTTAACAGCTGCTGAGCGTCTCGGAGCTCCAGAAGCAGCAAGAGGCAGTGCCCAGCGTAAAACTGCTCCCCTTTCTCCCCATCCCTGGCGCGGGGCGGAAGGGCCGAGAGCCGCAGCGTGCAGGAGCTGGCGCATGCGTCCCCGCATGCAATCCCCTTCCCCAACTTCTCTCGATATTTGTCGGGTTCCTGGACAGTCAAGATCGTCTTGATGCTGGGCGGCTCTAAAGCAGGAGCTCTATTTTCTGTTCCGTAGGTTACATTCGGAAACGGAACTTTATTGGCAGATTCCTCCGTTATAAAAGCAGACCTCGTCTAAACACTTCAATTACTTTTAAATGCCCTTAGGAAAGTTAGACAATCACGGTTTTTGAGGGATAGTCGTGTAATTTATTACATGCAACCCTTTCACTTTCCGAACTCCTGTGGACCAGTGTCGGGCTAATTAATTCAGTGCAGAAATATGCATTGCTGTGTCACTCATACACCTACATGCAAGACCCTTCTCAGCTTGCCCCATTCCTCTTTCCCAGCAGGTTGGGTCAGGCCTCTTGTCCTTTCTTGCATGTGTATCACCGCTTGCTTGCTACGTGTCGCCTTCCTCCCCTGTCTGCACCCTTGGTCCCGCTCGCCGGCAGATGCATTGAACTCAAGCTGCGCTACTGAAATACGGTTCTCGCGGAGGAATGACTATAGCTGAAAGGAAGCAGCCGCCTAAGCCTCGCTCACCGTGTTCCAGCTGGCCTCGGACAGCTTGCAGTTGCTCCTCCGTGCCGATGTCTCCGATGACGATGAGCAAGGAGTGTTTCCGCGGCTCCCACCTTGCAGCAGTCGCTGCGCGCCGCTCTCCTTGGTGCTGAACCTCCCGCGCGCCGCCACAGAGCTCCAACCCTGCCGCGGTCTCCATGGCAACATTCTGAGCCGCCGCAGACCCGGCCTCTATCTCCATGGAAACGTTCGCTGGCTAGAAGGGGAGGGCCACGCAGCGTTCTTAAAGAAGCACTGTCAAGAGCCGATTGGCTGTAGGAACGTCAAGTAGACGTCTCCGCTCTTCTATGGTGCAAACATAGCAGGCGGGGCCTGGGGATTGGCTAGAGCCGATTGGATCAAAGCCAGGAACAAGGATGAGTGATGAGACTTAATCCCAAACATGAATGCCACCCGTGATGCAAGAAAGGAGCGGTTCAGAAGTTGCACAAAACGGAAGAAGGTTGCACACCAACTAATTCTAAATAAGTTTTAGAGAGTGCCCGCCGGATTTGTGAAATATTGGAATGGTATATTATGTTCTAAAAGATCCCCAGAAAATAATCAGAACAATCCAACATTTGCATTGCTCATTTAAAAAGCTGTAGCGGTTCTGATCACTTTGAACTTAGATAATAAAATGAATTTTGTACGCCATTATAAAAGTAGAGAGAAATTGGTATTTGGCAAGTGGGGATGCGACTGTAGCAGCTTAGCTTGCAGAAAATATAGCTAGCCTAAGACACACAGATCAGGAATGTGCTTTCCTCCCCTATACTGCTCCGGTCTTCAAGGTGGCTGATGACAATAGCTTCATATTCTGGCCTTGGTAACTGAAGAATAAACAGATTTCTCTACCTGAATATTTTCCTGCAGGGTTTTTGGCGTCTCTAAAACGAATACTAAGGACGAGTGAGAAACATCACAGTGGGGGAGGAGAAAAATAATTTAGGAAAATGCTATTGGTTTCGACAATCAGTAGGGTAGCAGTGGCAAGGAAACCTGCGGATAGGGGAGTGGAGTAGAGGGAGAAGATAATTATATGGAACAATATACTCTGCAATATTTTAGAATCATCCAGTCGCCAACTGCTACTAATATAGTTAGTCTTCATTTTTTACTGCATTTTTTAATGGTAGAAGTCTGTATAGTTTATGTTAAATAAAACGGTGAAAAAGAGAACGAATTGCTCAATTTCCTAAAAGTAAATCTGCCTTGTGGGAGGCACTAAACGTGTAATGTCAACATATTTCTGCATATTGAATATCCCATATTTTGTGACCACGTGCAAATTCCGGTCTACTTACAATTGTTTAGAACTGTTGTGCGCAGATATCAACGGAGATTGAAACCTACAGGCAAGTAATTTAATATTCAGCCTCACCGCTCAAGAATACATATATAGAAGCAAGACAGATTATAGATAATAATTTAGTAGGTATATTTGTGATATTCCTAGGGCGTCTTAGCCACCATGGACCGTAATAAATGGGCTATCACAGAAGCTGTCAGCTTAAATTTTAAGATAATTCATCTTGATATTTTTTTTTCAGAAGATGGCTTCTCAGCATAGCTTTTCACTGCAGTGCAGGGCTGTTCCTTTAGCTGGCAGCCTTCCATAACAGAAAGGGAAAGCAAGAGACATGAAGGAGGAGGAGAAAAAGAAAAATCCTTTAAATAACGTTATACTTTAACTTATCATCTTTTAGTACAAAGACTGTAAAATGTAAAGGATAATTTGATTGCCAAAAAAAGGGAGATTTAAAAATAAGCCAGCTGCAGGAAATAGCTGTCCTTTCCTTTGAAGTGACAAAATCTGCAATGCTGTTTAGCAAACACATTAGTTTCACTACAATAAGAACTTTAAAGAGAAAGCAATTTATCGTGTTAGCGGTTTTTTATCCTCTTACCAGAAAGAAAATAAAAGAATGCCGCTTGCAAAGCTTCTGAGACACTACCGTTTGTTAAAATGCAAGGGCTGTAGTGTAGCTGCCCTTCCCTCAGTCTCCAGAGTTCACACAGACTGGCTTCAGAAAGGGGAAGAGGGACCTCTGAAGATGCCAGCAACAGCCAGCACAAACGCAGTATTTATGTACTGTAGAAAGACACAAATAGAGGAAGAGAGACGAGGAGAAACCTAGAGATAGCAACATAAGAACATAAGAACACAACACCGAATAAGGGACTCCAGCACAGAAATGGACGACCTGGAAGGAAAATGAAAGGGCTTTCTACAGTGTATGGGTGTGTGTGTGTACACACACACACACACACACACACACACTCACTCTCTCTCACACACACACACACACCCATACACACACACACACACTCACTCTCTCTCTCTCAAGCATTTTTATCAAATTCTGCCTATTGTGTTATATAACTGACCTGTGACTGTAAGCTAAAAATAATTATTACCTAACTGAAACTTAAGAAAAAGAAATCAATGGCTAACTTGTGCCTCAGTTAATTTTCATGTACCTGTGTGCACTGGAAAGTGAAGACAGCAAACAGTTGTTCAAATCACAATATTTATCAATTGTGACTTATACATCGCTGAAGGAGATGTCCGGCTAGCCGAGGGAAGTCTTGCCTCACGAATTTGCTACATTTTTTTGAAAGTGTGAATAAACATGTGGATAAAGGTGAGCCAGTTGACATAGTATAATCTGGATTTTCAGAAAGCATTTGACAAATTACCTCCTGAGGAGGAAATTAAAAAGACATGGGATAAGAGGCAATGTTCTGTTGTGGATTGAATATTGGCTAAAAAATGGAAAACAGAGAGCAGGGCTGAATGTTGAGTTTTCTCAGTGGAGAAAGATAAATAGTGGAGTGCCACAGGGATCTGTACTGGGACCACTGCTTTTTAACATATGTATAAATGACCTAGCGATGGGAACGGATGAGGTGATCAAATTTGCTGATGATACAAAATTAATTAAAGTTGTTAAATCACAAGAAGATTGTGAGAATTGCAAAACATTTTTGCAAAACCAGGAGACTGGGCTTCTAAATGCCAAATGACTTTTAATATGGACAAGTGCAAAGTGATGCGCGTAGGGAAGAGCAACCCACATTATAGCTACACAATGCAAGGTTCCACATTGGGAGTCATCACTCTGGAAAAGGATCTAGGTGTCATCATTGATAATATGTTGAAATCAACTGCTCAGTGTGTGGCAGTGGCAAAGAAAGCAAATAGAATGCTAGGAATTATTAGGAATGGAATGGAGAATAAAACAGAAAATATCTTAATGCCTCCGTATTGCTCCATGGTGTGACCGCACCTTGAGTATTGTGTACAGTTCTCACCATATCTCAAAAAAGATATATCAGAATTAGAAAAGGTATAGAGAAGGGCAACCAAAATGATAAAGGGGATGGAACAATTCCTCTATGAGGAAAGACTAAAGGGCTCTTCAGCTTGGAGAAGAGATGGCCCGAGGGGAGATATGATAGAGGTCTATAAAATGAGTGGAATGGAACGGGCAAAAGTGAATCAGTTGTTTACTTTTTCAAAAAGTACAAATACTAGGGGACATTCAATGAAGTTACTAGATGATACATTTAAAATAAATGGAAGAAAATATTGTTTTACCTCATTGCATAAATAAACTCTAGAATTCATTGCAGAGGATATAGTGAAAGCTGTTAGTGCAGCTGGGCTTAAAAAAGGCTTGGACAAATTCCTGGAAGAAAAATCCATAAACCATTATTAAGGTGGACTTGGGGAAATCCACAGCTTATCTCTGGCGAAGCATTATGAATCTATCAACCTTTTGGGATCCTGCCAGGAACTTGTGACCTGGATTGACCACTGTTGGAAACAGAATACTGGGCTCAGTGGACCTTTGGTCTGATCCAGTATAGCAAATCTTATATGTTTATGAATCTGTTGTGTTTAAGGGGGGTCCTGGGGGCTGGAGGGCTGCTACTGGGCAAGTGGGGGATATTTGGAGCAGGGAGCTGACTCTGGTTTAAAGGGAAGGGGTTGGGGGGGGGGGGGTTGCTATGTGACACTTCATTCTATTTTTTAAACTTTTTTCATTTCAGCTGTCTCTACAGATGGCAGTGGGAGGTGAGCAGAGGTGTATCTGGACCCCAGGGGAGGAATTTAGGCACATTGATGGGGGGGGGGGGGGGGGGGGAGGATTTATGGGATGCATGTCCCTTTAAGATAATGGAGGCCCCAGGTGAAGTGAGCTGCCATCACACATTCTTTGCTCCTTTCTCCACAATATTTTTTTCTCATAGTATTTTTCCACAAGAAAAAAATATCGTGGATAAGCCACCATGATATTTTCTCAGGGAAGTGCCATATATCATAGGAACTCCCCCCCTGCCATTTTGCCCTCCCCCCAAATAAAATATCATAGTAAATGTCTCCCCCTATGTTTGTACCTGAGACAATGGTGAGTAAAGAGACTTGTCCAAAGGAGTGGCAGTGGGATTTGAATCTTGGCTTCGTTGGTTTGCAGCTCACTGCTCTAACCACTAGCCTATTCCTCAACTCTGCCACTCCTCAATGCCTTCTTTTATCCATAAGCAAACACTCCTAAAGAGCTTTACATAGTTCATGAATCTGGATCAGTGGGCTAAACCTTTCACTTGCCAACAAACAGGTTGTAGGTGATAATTTTTCTTGGATTAATTTAAGATTATTGTGACTGCCTTTCCATCACTATGTTCCCTTCATCAGCTTCAATAAAATGGTGAAACCTACATCTTGTATGTTGAATTTTATTTCTATATATGCAAGTGGATTAACAGCACAGCTATACCACATCACTCACTTGTGAAAAGGAACATTCCTAGCTGAAGCTTTTTCTGGACTGAGAAGTGATGGTTCTCCCCTTCCCGTATTATAAACAATGCTAATCAAAAGGTCATCTTGATTTTTTCCTTTCCCCTCCACAGCCACTATCCACTTTCTCATCCATAGCTACTAATATTACAGCCAATAATCTGCAAAATCTAGAGATCTGCACCACTTTATGCTCAGGAGTAAATCTCTGCAGCACAGGACCCTCTTTCCTCTCTTGGACCATTTTTGTGGCTCAGAAGCACTGCAAAACTAAAGCCTATGACCTTTCAGTGATGTTGATCACATAGAATCGATCCTATAGCTATCAACTGATAAAACTCTGGCAGTGGCAAAGTAGAGTTTTATGACCTGTTTACACAACTCCTGCTTCCCCTAAACAGTACTCGGAGGACATGTCAAAGGATTATCCAAATGCACAGACACAACTGTCAGACATCTTTCTTTCTGAGCAGTGTACGTTAAGTTAATCACTAAAACTTTAGAACAGTGGAAAGTGCAGTCAAATTAGACTGAAGTTTCTATATAAAGAAAGCCTTAGCAAGTGAAGGAAGAATTTAGAAGGGAAACTGAAAACAAAGTCCAACCATGGTAGTTTACACTGAAATATACTGAACAAGCATGACCCTTAAAACCAAATTATTAGGTCTTTCTATTGTTTTGTAAAATGTATTTCATCTACATGGAGGGGTTAATCAAATCCCTCATCTTCTCCAATGTGACAATTATATAGCTTAACTGGACCTTGTTGTTATAATAAGATAAAACCACTAAGCAGAGCAGGTCTTAGATTAAAAGTACAAGGACAATTCTATAAATTTTAATGGGAGACTTTAATTTGGATAACATTATCTTGGAGGAGATAGGCAATGACATTTAGTCTGAGACCTCACATAGAGAGCACTAACTCATAATATCTGTTTTAAAACACAAAAATGGACATGGTCAGATTAAGATGACAGTAAAAGAGCCAAATCCATGTGCATGTATTTAATGTGCAGATTACCTGAAGGCCATGTGTCACAGTGCTGATTATAACTTAAAATCCTAAGAAAGGGTATGAATATCTGAAGTTATGATATGCAAACACTCAGGAATGACCTGAAAAAAAAACATCAACTAGTCAGGCAGTAAAGATCAAGGGTAAATTATTCATAGTATGTATATGCCAGTGCTATTTCAATGCGGCTAAAATGAGCAGACCCTATAAGCAAAACCACAGCAAGACTTCATCAGTATAGTTTAGGTAAATGTATTCTTATCTATTTGTTTTAGAACTAGGAGGATAAACACTAAGAGGAACACCCTTTTTTAATTTTCTGCCATAAAATGATTTTTTTCTATCAAAAACATGCCTCCATATAAGTTTCATTACATTTCTGTAATAGTATTTTGACAATAAATATAAAATCAGGACACCATTCAAATGTTTACAGTTATGGAAAGGAATGGTCCACATCTTTGCTACTACTGGCCCCTGGCAGTTTTTGTTTTTTTAAAGGAAAAATTTGCTAGGCATTTATTATAATTGTACTGCATCTTCTGGTATTCAGGGGGTTATCTCTGTGATCTGTGAAATTATTTCATTTAAAAAAAAAACATCCTTAGGTATTACCAAAATTATGAAGGAGTAGGCACTGTACCAGATTTAGGAACAAGATACCTAAATTACAGTTTAGGACCTCAGATTACGAGGGGCTTTTAAATACAAAAAAAAAAATTACATTTCAAGTTTAATTGTTTTTTTTTGTTTTTTTTAATGCTGTGGGGCTTCAGAATATCAATCAGGCCCTGAGTAGCCAAAACATGGAAGCATCTTCTATATACAGGTTCTGTACAGACAGGGGATACAAGCACCCCTCTTCTAGAGTCACTGATATCTAATGATTTTATTATTATTATTATTATTAATTTTATTATTATTATTAAGGATTACTGTTTTTTGTTGTTGTTTTTACAGCATTAACCTCAGAGAAAGCTTAATTTCTAACTGGAGTCATGAAGCAGGTTAAAGAGATAAAGGTAAACTGACTAACCACAGCACCCCCTAGCAGTCGAGACTGAAACATACAGTTTGCTTCCGTAAAACATAAACCAAAATGTGACTGGGGACTGTAAGAATAAAATCAGTTTTACTGCCACCGCTCACCAGTTTTGTGGGCATAGGTGGAAATGGAAGTAAGCAGAAGCTGATGGAAATTTATGCTGCTGGATGTGCTCAGTCAGCACAATTCTTGTGATTCTTTTTAGGGAAGTTAATAGGAATGAAAGTAAAAATATAAATATTCCTTTTTTTTTTTAATTGATTCTGACTGAGAGAAAACATTTGACAAAAAAAGCAGCCACGTGATTAAATAGAATTTTAATTTAAAAGTGACAAAAAGGTGGGAATGTTGATTTTCAATTTTTTTTTTATTGAGGGTCGCTGAGTAGGGAGGAAAAGTGCAGAGGTATCTTAATCATCTTTCAGGGAAGGCCTTGGAGGTTTGGCTTCCGAACTCAAAGTTCCACCACTGCTTTCGGCAAATTCTCCTTATCCTTTATACTTCCCTGTTGAATCCCAACTATATACCATGAACCTCCATCAATATTCTCCCTTGAGTTTTGCAAATCATTTAAAATGTCCACTTGAACTGCTGTTTAAGAGTTCTGCCTTATGGTGTTCCATGGACAAAGGGGAAAATCAGTCTACAACTTAAAAATCTCTGCAAAAGGTGAAACTGTTAGAACTTCCCGATAGTAAGGGAATTCTAGGTTTTGCTCTAAAAAGATGATGTCAAGATGAGTCAGACCAGCTTTTGTCAAAACGATAAAGATTCACATATCGGATGTTGCCTGGTGGAGAGAGTGGAGGGGTGAGGGCATTGTGTTTTCGGGGTATGACAGGAAGAGTATAGACTGACCTAGCTGATGCATTCTTAGGGTCTGGCAGAGGCAGAATTTGTTCTCAACTTTTCTCCACTCACGTGGACTTCTGGCATGTATTAAAAAGTGCAGTGATTTGAGGAGTTAAAACCGCTGGATTGGTAGTGTTCAATATCCCAGAGCACACAGTCCCAATTCGAGATTTGATTCTTGTACATAATGTTCATTCAGAAACCATAAGATCTTTGTGGAAGTCATACCGACTATGGTGTACAGTGCTGTGTGTTCTGTGCAGACATAGCTAATCCAAAATTGTTACAAAACCTTTGGCTAAACCTGGTTGAATACCAGTACTGTAATCATTAAGTGTAGGCTCCAAGTTTAAACCAAGGCATGAAAGTCATATTCAGCAATCAGGCCTAAGAGTGCTATGTTGGGTCAGGTCAAGGTCCACTAAGCCCAGCATCCTGTTTCCAACAATGGCCAGTCCAGGTCACAAGTACCCAGCAGATCCCTAACAGTTGATCTATTTCTTGTATATCACTCTCAGA
This sequence comes from Rhinatrema bivittatum, assembly GCF_901001135.1. Classification (NCBI taxonomy): domain Eukaryota; kingdom Metazoa; phylum Chordata; class Amphibia; order Gymnophiona; family Rhinatrematidae; genus Rhinatrema; species Rhinatrema bivittatum. The sequence goes on along the minus strand of NC_042627.1, from coordinate 64,393,480 downwards.
GATAAGCACTGACTTTCCCAGGTCTACCTGGCTAATAATTGTTTATGGATTTTTCCTTCAGGAATTTGTCCAACCCTCTTTTAAACCCCAATATGTTAGTTCCCTTGACCACGCATCATCTGGCAGCAGATATCTTAGCTTGATTGTGCACTGAGTGAAAAAATACTTCCTATGATTTGTTTCAAATCTACCAATTGTTAGTTTCATGGAGTGTCCCTAGTCCTATGTTTGAAAGGGTAAACAACCATTCCCTATTTACCCATTCCACTCCACTCATGATTTTATAAATTTCAGTCATTTCCTCTCTCATTCATCTATTTTCCAAGCCAAAGAGCCCTAATCTGTTTCGCCTTTCTCCCTAAGGAAGCTTTTCCATCCCCTTTATCATTTTTGTTACCCTTCTCTGTACCTTTTTCTATGTCCGCTATGTCTTTTTTGAGATGGGGCAACCAGAACTGCACACAATACTCAAGGTGCGATTGCACAATGGATTAATACAAAGGCATTATTCCTAACATTTTATTTGCCTTTTTGAATGCCCCCGCACACCGAGCGTCCTATGTACAAGGACTCTGAGTTCCTTTTTCTAGGTAGTGACTCCTAACACAGAACCCAGCATCGTGGGCCTGCAGTTGAGATTATTTTTCCCTACATACATTACTTTACACATGTCTATGTTTAGATGCCCAGGCTCATAATGTCCCTCTGCAGTCCCTTGCAATCCGTTGCTGTTTTAACTACTCGAAACAAGTTGGCTGACTTTTCACTGACTTGCTAACAATAAGGTAAACTTGCAAAGAGACCTCTTTAACAATCTGTTCAGACTGGTACTGGCAACTCTGATACAGCTGCAGGGATGAGTCCAAAAGTAAGGGAAATGGTGACAACCTAATAGATGGAGAAAGGAAGTTAACCAGAATATCCTAAGGGGGGCTCTTTCCCAGAAATTTTCAGCAACACTGGGGAAAATTCTACCCATTGAAGAAAGAAAAATGACCTCAGGTGGTCAACCAGTAAAGGTTAGTGTCTCTAAATGGGCAGTGAAGCTGCAAAGAAGCCTGCAGGATTAAACTAGAACTTTGTTAAGCCACGAGAAAACAGGTCATCCTTACTAGCCTCAGAGCCAGTTTTTCAGTTGGTGGCGCATTTCTTTTCCCAATCTCCATTTTATGCCCCATTCCAGCTCAGCCCAGCTGTGGCTGTGACCGTCCTGGACCAGTGAGCACGAACCACAGCTGCCCCTGGAACCTGGCTAACATAGTCCCTGAGTCTGGACAATAGGTGTCAGCACTGCGCAATGGCCAAGCCCCCCCCCCCCCCCCCCCCCACACACACACACTTCACAGCATCCCTAACAGCAGCTCGCCCAGGGAGCAGAGTCCAGCCTGGAAACTGAGCCCAGGTCCTGCCTATGGCGTGCTGTAACATAAGGTTTGTTTTATTTTAATGTATTTTGGCGTGAGGTGTAATCTTCCTGCTATTGTGTTCCCAGTGCAGTCAGGTGGCAGAGTGTTACGCCCCTCCATATCCAGTGGCATTCAGACCCAGCCAAAAGGCCAAGAAGGGACTATCCTCAGCTCATAGCTCATGACACTATGCTTGATCTTTGACACAAGGCTAGTAATAAAGTAAAAGATGTCAGATAAAGATCAATTCAGTCTGCCCATTCAGTCAGCCCAGTTAGGGAAGAAACCACATGATCATAAGGAATGTATTTCTTTCTAATTTCAGAACAGGCTAATGTCTTTACACATGATTGATTTTAGGGTCCATTTGCGAGACAAGGAAGGAAATCCAAGGACGGAGGAATCAGACATAATAATTTTCCATGCATACTGATGTTAATTTATGAACCTCTAATTTTATTTGTTAAATTAATTTGAAACTGAATGAATGTGTTAATGTTTAAACTATTAACTTGTAGCTGTTCCATTATTAAGGTGATTTTCCTCCTTCACTTCCCTATCGAAGAAAGACACACCCACACCTTTTTTTCTTTCATCATTCCTGTCCTGAAATTAAGATTTTGCATACATTTCTTTTTATGTTTTCCCCACCAGGATCAGGTCTTCCTCTCCTTGAGTGGAAAAGAGCTGGGAATGCTGCAGCACCTGGGGGAAGGATGACATAATCATCATGCAATGGCAATGCCTAATGGTCAGATTTAGGGGCCCATGACTGTAGGGTTCCAGAAGAAGACCTGATACATGGTCTTCAGCTGAGGACTTTGCACTGCAATGACTAGATTAAGATCAGTTGGGAGGGGATATAAAACAGGGAGAAAAATCCCTGAGTGGTGCAAATAAAGGTTCATGGTGCCAGATCCCAACCATGGTCCTGCTGCGCTGGAAGCCAGAATGAGCAGAAGGAAATTGTAAAGTGAAAAAAAAAATAATGTAAAGAATAAAAGTAGGTGACAACCAACGGACCACTATGAAAAGATCTTTGAGATATCATCTATGTACCTGCCCCTCACCCAATAAAAAATCTTTGACAGCCTGGGGAAAATACAGCAACAAAAAGGTTGCTTTTGTTAAGAGGAAACTACTTGTCAATTAGGGAGTTGGAGGCAGAGCCTTACTGGCTGAGGGTGAGCTCCGAAGGAGCCCCAAGAAAATATTGCAGAGTAGCTCCTCCTTAACAAGTAGTACCTCAAGGCTACCTTAAGGCAGCTTCCTCAGGCAACATCAAGCCAATCAAAGAAACCCAGGCAGGAGATGCACCTGTGGGGCTGGGGTGAAGCTCCTCCCATCAATTTGCTCATTGGTCTTTAGAACTGTCAGTCAAATGTACCGGGCTAACAGTTGGGCTTGGCTAGAATGTTTGGGTTTGTTTGATTCAGAATTGGTTCAGCCAAGCCAACACCAACTGCTTTTTTTTCTTCCTCAGCTCTCTCAGATCTGCACTGCTGGCAGGGAGCACCAACCACATCGGTAGGCAACTGAGGGAATGCAAGGATTTTGATGGAACAGAGTAATTAGCTCAAGTGAAAACAAGGGAAGGAAACTAACAATAAATCAGTCAATTGGAAGAGGTGAAAGGCGCCTCAGGAGAAAAACGACTGCTTATGTACGTTATTAGCTTTGCCTGAGGTTAAGAAAAAGCAAGATAAACCTTGCTGAGAGTCACCTACACCAGAAGCACATCCCTTTCGGGAGGAGACTGTCAGCTACACATAAAGTTCGCCAGTCGTAGCAGAGGACTGTACAGAGCCCCCAGGCACCATCCAAGAAGGCTCTCGGTGAACTTATATCCCTTATCAAATCCATGGCCAGGGTAAGAAAATGTCAGTGAAGGTACTGGCACTTCAGCAATGAAGAATTGTAGGAGTTTAATAACATTTTCAAACTATTGTAGCAATGTGATTCTGCTGCGCTTTGAACTGTACAGCTTGACCTGCGTGTGACCAGTCCAGTGAAATAATGAATATATATTCAAATAACTAGAAGACCTAGCAGAAATGCAAGCGCTCGCATAGGGTAGGGTCTGTCTGGCCAGCTAGGGGGGGGAACCTAGGAAGCCAGATGTTTGGGGCAAGGGACACATTAGTATTCTTGGCTCTTTAGATTGTAGGACTTTGCGGTTAGGCATGAAAAAGGTGGAGTGCAGGAGGGAAATAATGGGGGGAGGGGGATCTTGAAGGCTCATCTACTCAACATGGTGGAGTACCAAGGAGAAAGCTGTAGATGGTAACTGAAATGTATCCTTAGCAGTGTAGACAGAATACCTGAGCAGACTGAATGGTCTTCTTGTGCTATCATCTATTATGTCACTATATGACTTGTTAATTTTCCCCTGTTTGTGAAGTATGGCAAATTCTTATTTTTGACTCTCCCTTTTTCATCCCCACCTGTATCCATATGGCAGGGCTACATATTTTCTATATTAATCCCAACTATTGTTTTCTTCCCAGTAGAATCCCATTCATACATTCTTGGAACCTTTAGAATACCCCACCAGAGATGAAGTTAGAGGCATTTTGCAGTGTTTTGGAGTGAGAGAAGGACAAATCCCCCAGTTATTTTGGGTTTATTTTAATTATGTGTCCCAACTCTTGCTGGCTGCTGGAAAGAAGTAGAATCCAGAAACCACCTTCCTATCCTATAGTGCTAATTCTTACTCCTCCTGGCTCAGAGTTGATTGGATGTAGGATGACAGAGCTTCCTCTGTCTGTCCACAGCACTGCAAACAACAAACAGGGCCAGTCTCCCACTGGAAAATAAAATACAGAATGGGGCACTGAAAGAGTTAGATGTACATGGCATGAAGGGGAGAACCAGAGTTAGAGCCATCAGGATAGAGTGAGGATTAAAAGGAGAGATCCAGGATTTAGTGGGAGAAGGAGGAAAGGTGTGTGAGCATGACAAAACAGGAAAAGGGACAAGAAAGGACATTGTGAGGGAGTGGGAAGGATGACAGAGAAGGAAAATGAAAAGGAATTAATAGAGGATTGAAAGAGTGGAAAGAAAATTTGGCAATCTGCTGCCTGAGGCGAGGGATGAGTTGCCGTCCTCCCCCTGCCCCCCCCCCCCTCATACATACATATTCCCACACCTTCTCATTCACAGACAGGGCCTCTTCCTCTGCCGTCAGCTTTGGGAAAGGTCAGCGGCACGGTAGGGCCTCGCTTTTGTTGGCGGGGAGTAGGAACCCCGCCAGCACGTTACTTTTGTGTGTCTCCACGAGATTGCAGCAATGGCAGCACCCGGGGGCGGACTGTCCCCCTCACCCCCCAGTATACCTCTGAGATGGAGATGATGCTGGCTGCACGGGAGGGGGAGAATTCTGCTCTTGTTTTGGCGGCAGGGTGAGGTGGCTGTTAGAAGGATTTGGGGGTTAGTTTTTGTCACTTCCAAAGTTTGCCCCCTGAAGCGGCTGCCTCATTATAGAACCGCCCCTAAATACAAAAGAGAATAAGAGATGCTACAGGAATCCTGAATTCCCACTAAAAATATGGGTGACCAGTTCTTCTCTTTGCACCTGCTCACCACCATACTGGGAACACACACTAGTGGTACAGCTTTAATGTGTGCTTTAACATGTTCCTTATTTTACGAGTCTGAAACAGAGATTTATTTTAAAATGTCTTTCCTCCTATTTGAGTTGTATATTTCTCAGTGGTTTAGCAATAAAGTAATATTGTAGGGCATGTCGAGATTTTAGGTTTCATCATAGCATTGCACTTTTCCTTTGGCAGCCTCCTCTGGTCTCCCCGAATCTTCTAACCTCAATGCTCTGAATTTCAGTCTTTTCCAGAGTTCTCTTACCGCTAGTCTCAAGTCCCCTATTGAGAAGCTGTACACGGTTCACAGCCTTCCATTATTTTTTATAACGCCAGATGTTCATCTTTGACTCCCTACATTTCTTTTTATTATGTTGGCAGACTCCTATTTCCATGCTCTTCTAAAACGAGATGTGAACCCTTATAAATATTTTTGCGTTATCAGAGACTTCCCTATTTTGGCAAGGTGCTCTCTTGTTAAGATCCGTAAAATGCCAGCCGGTCCCACTTTCCACGATGATTACATTTATGTTCACTACAGACTACAAAAATGAAAGTTGTTGCGATGGATCGAAAAAAATAAAATAGATTAAAGAATAAAAATCAGAGGGATCTTTGTATCTGGCTCTTATACAGTGGAAATTTCCATATGAAATATTATTCCAAGGAATAAATTAAAATCACTCAGTAGTTTATATAGGTTTCATGGGTCTTAAATCTACCAAAGTCTAAGAATCCCTCCCCCTTCCAGCTGGGATACCTACAGAGTACACGCCCTGGGCTGCTCACAGCGCCCAAGACATTCGTGAGCACCTCCCCGCGGGCATCCTAGGAGGATCAGAGAAGGGGAAGGGAGGCCGGAAGGAGCAGGATATCTGGGCAGGGAGAGAGCAACTCTTCCGTACTCAAAGGGCCGGCGGGGGCGGCTTCCGTTCGCTGACGTCACAGGCGAAGGCTGCGAGACGCTGCTCTAGCGCCCCTGCCGGCCGCGGGACAGCCTGGCAGCTGAAATGAACATATTGTCTATCGCACCGAGCCGCAGAAACCTTTCCTCGCTCTGCCAGTGTCCCTCCCTTCCTCTCTCTCTCCCTCCGTGCCTCGCTCACACAGCACTCAGAGGCTCAGAATTGCAATCAGATCTACCGAACACACTGAGGTAAAGCGGAAAAAAAAAAGAAGAAAGCCATGCCTTGTCCACCTTTGCTAAAATTCTGCATGCCTCTCGTGCTCCTGCTGCTGGCTTTGCCTTTGCGGGGGGACGGGGATGGGTTTGCGGGAGCGGAGGGGGGGGGGGGGGGGCTGCAGTGCCCGGATCCGGTTCGCTGCGCAGTTCTTTCCTGTAAAGCTCGGGGAGATGCGATGACGCACCTGTCTACAAAATTAACGCGCTTAACAGGTTTCGCTAAACGAACTCTTTGCCTATAACCCAGGAAAACTGCGCGCTTTGGCTGAGGTTTACATTCGTTTCTCTCTCTCTCTTTTTTAAGGTGGGGGGCTATAGTTTTCTCAGTGTACAGATGGTTGCTTGTTTACACAACACAACATTCAAGATAAACACGAAAACGCTGTATTTCAAAAAGAAAACGGATGCATAAGTGGTGCCTGTAATTCGTAGGGTTGATCCGTGAAGGTTATAGGACCTACCTTCTTCATAGTTTGTTCTTTTGTTACTAATGGGCATATTTGCATATGATAGATTTGATGAGCTTGCCCATTGGCTTTGTTCTTTGTGATGATTTCATGAGCTGAAAGGGGGAGGGGGGGAGGGTGTAGACAGGGGGTCGCGCCTTAGCTGTAAGGATCCGATTTCCCGAGATGTACAGGTGCATCTGACCGAATCAAATAATGCCTGTTTGACAGCAGCCAGCAGAATGCAAATGAGGAGGAAATGCGTGAAAGAGCAGGGCTATTTCTTAATTGTAAAATGACAGTCCAGAGACATCGCTGAGCGAATGCGGTTCTTCACGGCCCTTGGGCAGGCCGGGTGATGCCTCTTAGCCAGCAGCCTGACCCTGTGGTCCCTAGATTAGCTCTCGACACAGTAGGACACTTTGACGTTGACCGTGTTGCTGATATCCTTCCTGTGCAGTCAAGGCAGACCCGATATTTCACCTGGCCTTGTAGAGTCACTTAACAGCAGAATATCAGAGAAAGAAGGCAACACATTTGCAGTACAGGCCTTCAGTTTCTTGAGATGTGTTAACTGTTTAAATGTTGATGCTATTTTCACTCCAATTTAGAAAAGGCTCCTCATGTAGTGGGAGAAAGACAATGCAGCAGCCTGCGTGAAACCCTAGGAGTAACTAAACAAAAATTCAATTCTCACCCTAGATAGAACAGGGAATCCTTTATAGTCAGTTATTAATTTCATTAGCAGTTAGTGTAGAGTAAGCCCGATTTTATATTAACATGGCCCAAGTCAGTGTGCTTTGATCTAAATCCAACTTCTGTTTTGGGACAGGTAACTTATTAGATACCTGAATGTTTACGTTTATGGTATCCCAGACCCAAACTGTGCTGGGACTGAATTATGGAGGGGCCCCATTTGAATGTAGAATTCTTTCAAACTATTGTATGTGTTCCCTTTGGGCATTTTATATGTATACTCCTCATAGCTACTCTGTGTCTCTTGCTTGCATTGACACTCTGTATATGCATGTGTCCTGCAGGAACTTTGTGTGTGTTTGTGTATACATACGTATGTACTAGTAGTATAAGCCCGACTAAGAGCAGATAAATACTGTGAAGTGTAGGAAGTGCATGGTGTGTAGAGAGTGCATGCTGAGCTCAGGTGCACTTTGTGGTAAGAGTGGATTGACTATTCAGAGAGAGAGAGAAGGGCTGAGCCATGGAGTACTGCCAGAGAGAGGGGTGGAGCTCAATTTCTAAATGTGGTAGCAGAGAATGGATTGAACAATATAGAGAGGGGTGGAGCTGGAGAATGGGGTGGAGTTGAAGAGTACAAGGAAAGAGAGGGGAGGAGCTCACTTCCCATGTGGAGAGAGAGGGGCAGAGTTGGAGAGTACAGAGAGGGAGAGGAGAAGAAGAGCTCAATTTGCAGGTGGAGGGCCACTTTCTTCTTTCTATATAGATAAATTGACTATGAGCCCTAGATTTTGATTTATATGTATATGGTGTGGGCTTTGTATATGTGCCCACATTCATTTGGTCACTAAGGTGGGTATGCTCACTCAGTGCTGAACTATATTGTTAATGGGTACTCTTTGTTCTTGTCTTGTATATGTAGTAAAAGTGTCAGTTGTGAATATTCTAGATATCTGTACTCTAGCTGATTATGCTTTGTATGGCCATTTAGTGTGTATGCTCTTTATGGTAAATTTATTTATTTTGCAAATGCAAACTTGTGAAGCCAAGCAATAGCCGCCTTATTAACTGAGTTCAGTTATTAATTCACAGGTTATAGAGTGGACGGTCCTCTATAATGTCTGACATAGTTTGTGTCTGGCCACAAATACAAAATGGGGTGGCTCTAATGAACCTGTGATAGAGTTTGGCCACACAGTGGCCTTTCCCTTTCCTGAACTTGTTTAGCAAGGAGCAGTCTCCTCATGTTAACTCAAAGCCAGCAAGTTGATGGATAGGGTTCAGCACAAGAACTTGTTTGTAATTTCCTGTGATTCTCAATCCTAAAAAAGTATCTGTAGACAGGTCCTGGTCACAGGGAGGAAAAGGACATCTCAAGAATAGGTGAGGTTTAAATGGATCATTATAGAGTGGTAGGTAAGGTGCAGAATGAATGGGTTCAACCAACTTAGGGGTCATCAGCCAACAGTTTATGTGGAGATGTAATACTTGCAAGAACAGGAAGTCAGGAGAGGGAGTTGCACAAATGGTTCCAGTTATGATATGCATGGTTATGTTCAACTATCAACAAGATGTTTATGCAATGACCTTTGCCAGACAAATGTGCAGTACTTTGCAGTTGAATATGATAGAAGAGCAGAGGTCCAAAATGTGGCTTCAGCTCCTCATGTTCATCCAGCAAGCTTAGCAGGTTAGTTCAGGATTTGATCTTTGCTGCTGTTCCCTTTAAGTGTTCCTGGAAGATTAGGGTTCTGTCAAAACACACTCCTAGGTATTTTGGACAAGGTTCATGTCTTCGTATCGGACCATTCAAGCAGATGTTAAGTTCTTTATTGCCATTGGTATTGTGAAGGTGGAATACACTGGATATAGTTTTAGCAGAGCTCAGCATGAGTCACCATATGGTGCAATAATCTTCTAGTTTTGTCACATCTTCATTCAGGGGTTAGTGCAGAGGGTGAAAAGATGAAGTTCGAGTGACACAGCAAATGTCAGCATAAATGAATTTGTAAGATATAGTTGTTGGTAAGTCTTTGTATATAAATTGAATAAAATTGGAACCAGCACTGAGCCCTGTAGAAGTCCATTGGTTTGTGTCCTCCGTGCACTTTTCCCCTGCTCAAGGCAGACAGTAGAACTATGTCTGTCTTTAGAGTCTTCTGAAAATCATTTTTAGGTGGTAAGAACTAGAACTTGATCACATGCACTGCAGCCCATGCTAAATCCAACTAAGGATGGTCTATACTTCCAGGGAATCCAGTTTAGAATAAGGCACTTGAGAACCTTATAGCACACAGAAAGTAGTGCAGTTGGTCAATAGTTAGCTGCCAACATGAGGTCTTTTCCAAGTTTTGGAATGGCAATAACTTTGTGATTGATTTGGGCTAATAATTCTTGTGTAGAACTGAGTCATCCACATGCGAGCATGAGGGCCATGTTGTTTCTGGAATTATGGAAAGATATAACTAGGAGCTTTGGCTAGTCATGGAGCATGTAGGATAAGGGAAAGTCCATCCTAACAGATTAAAGAGAAAAAGTTTTCAGACATGGACTGTGTTTCACAGGCCCCAAGTTTGTAACTTTGGCAATGGAGGATAATTGACTTGCCCAGGTCTCAAGGATTATCAGTAGGATTTATAACCTGGATTCTTTAATTCTTACTCGACTGTGCCTTCACCCATGGGTCTTAAACCCAGCCTCTAGTGTCACCCTTAGGTAATGACCATAACACCCTCCTCTCCCACCCCAGGGGCTGTGAACTCTGTCTTCACAGTATCCCCAGACCTGGGAAGTGTAAATCCCAACCTGGAGATCAAACTGGGGATCTTCTACATGGCAGAGCACATCAGTGCCTCTGAGATGCCGGGCCAATCTCTAATTTCTATTTATAGAACAACTAATTTTAAGATTATTTTTTGTCCTGGAAGTAATTAATACGCACACATTAACTTTGATATTGGTTGGACTACTCTTTATGGATTTGCATCCTTTAAATGATACTCCTAGCAACACAAGTTGTGTTGAAGGGAAATCTATAGGGAAGACTATAACTTGTAAGTGTTAATTGTTTAGAGTATGATTTTTTTTTCATTTTAGTATCAGACTCAGAATAAAGAACCTTTTTGATTTGTCTAAATTCAGTAATTTCTTGTTAAAGGGTTATAATCAAATATTTATTTATGTATTTATTGTATTTGTATACCGTCATTCTGTAGTTAAACAATCATAATTGTTTCAATTGTAACAGAAATATAAAATAACTAAATAAAATCATAAAATACATAATAATGGTTATGATAATAATAAAAACATACTATAAATAGTTAAGAACAATTTAAATAAAATCAGATAAAAACATAAAATAAAATGTAATAAAAGAAATAAGCCTCAGTCATGCAACATTCCATATCCACTTGTTCTACTTAAACATTAAGAGGTAGATCTTCAAAACATACGCGCGAACAAAAGTACACCAGATTTTATAAGATACACGGGTAGCCGCGCGTATCTTATAAAATCCGGGGTCGGCGCACGCAAGGCTGCGCAAAATTGGCAGCCTGCGCGCGCCGAGCCGCACAGCCTGCCTCCGTTCCCTCCGCATCCTCCCACCTTCCCCTCCCTTCCCCTATCTACCCCACCCCCCAGGGAGGATTTACGTGCGCAGGGGTTTTAAAATCTACCCCTAAGATTGCACATGAAGTTAACTTGTTCGACTTTCACATTATGCTTGCACATAAACTTAAACATCTGTCTCATAAGCTTGCTTAAATAGCCATGTCTTTAAGACTTTTTTAAAAACTAAAAAAACCTTTCTGCAGCTTTAATTTAGTGGGAAGGTAGGTATTACATATACCAGATGAATGACAATTCAGTTGTTCAATTATTTCGCAACATCTAAATTGTCTCAATAGATCAATCAGTTAAGTCAGCACAAATTTCATAAATTTAATTATTTAGAACCAATTCTCTGAACTTTTCAATATAATTAGGCATTAACATCTGTTTTCTTACCACACTGATAATCAATAATTGAAGAATTGTGCAGGCTGTCTCTTTCTGTGGGCAGGGAGCCTCTGTGCTAGGCAGGAACACAGACATTTCAGTGTGTTGGCAGCTGTGGGCTTGTAACCAGAAATGGAGGCTTATGAGGAATTTTAGCTTTTGTCGAAGCTTTAGTGATGTGATATAGGGATCTCCAGGCAGCATCTGTCTTCAGACATGGGCACTAATGCAGACACTTTCTGTGCCCGAGTACCAGCAGTGGCAGTGCTGGTGCTGAGAGGGCATCCATGGCTGGCTGGGTCCCAGGATGATGATGGGCTCTTCACGATGGCAGGATCTGATGCTAGCGGCAGCTTAGAATTTTACTCACTCTATAGGAAGTAAACTGGCATTGGGCATTCATATGGATGAGGGCCAAGCATAGCTTTTGATTAGAGGATTCTCATTTTTTTGGAGTCGTGAAGCGTTCATCTTTGCTTAGATGACCTCATGGACTTAGGAATGCTTAAAGATAAGCAATTAGGGTCTGAGTTCTTTGTTTAAGGCAAGTAGTTTGTCAAATAAACCTTACAACCTTGTTTGTCTGTAATGTCTGTGTACTCCAAGTCTTAAGGCATAGAAGAAAATTCAGAAGCCTTGCCGTTCTTTTATTTTAGTTTGATTCAGAGAAAAGGTCTAACTGAAATTAATGAGATATTGCACCTACAAAGCTAGCAAAAAATGACCAATTCTGATAGCTAATAATCAAATTATGACCTGAAAAGTATTTTTCTATTTTTCTGATTTTTTTTTGTGAGTTATGATACCTTCTATTGCACCAGTATAAGAATCATCCAAAGATGTTACATATGAGCTTTCAAGATCCTTCCGCAGATGTAGAAGCAGACATGAAAAAAGGATCATAGTGCTGTGAACAAAGTAACACAATATTTAAAGAATCCAGTTTTTTAACCAGGATCAATATGATTAATCAAGTCTGCTTTTTTTCTGATGTAATGGACTTTGCACTGCTCCTTGGAGAACTGTTGGATCTATTTCATTTTCTTTTCATCAGACTTGCAGAATTTTAGGAAATATGACAGATCATGCCTCTTTCCCCCACTTTATGGATTCACCAGCCATCAGAAGAGTGACCATCTTCCAAAATGTCTGGGTCTGTTTTGGAATAGTCTTTCTGTCCCTTTTATCATTCAGGTTAACAACTGCCCTGGACTGCAGCATCTGAACTTGTTAGTGTATAACAGAGACTTCCAATCAGTGTGTTGTGGCACACCGGCGTATCATTGCAGAAGCATAGGTGTTGCAGACTGGAGAAAAGCTGTGGTAGTCCTGCTTCACAAGAGTAGTAGCAAACAGGAGGCCAGAAACTACAGACTGGTTAGCCTCACCTCAGTGGTGGGAAAATTAATGGAGATGCTGCTGAAGGAAAGGATAGTGATCTAAAATCTGGTGGGTTGCTGGACCTGAGACAGCATGGATTCACCAGGGCAAGTTCCTGTCGGACAAATCTGATTGATTTCTTTGATTGGGTGACTAGAGAATTGGATCAAGGAAATGCCCTTGATGTGATTTACTTGGATTTCAGCAAAACTTTTGACACAGTCCCACATGGGAGGCTCGTGAATAAAATGAGAAGCAAACTACTTGACTGGCAAGAGACAGCATATAATGGTAAATGGAACCTATTCTGAAGAGAGAACCATGTTAAGCAGAGTGCCACGAGGATAAGAGTTGGGATCAGTTCTGTTCAATACCTTTGTGAGTTAAATTGTGGAAGGGGATAGAAGCTAAAGTTTGTTTATTTGCGGATGATACTAAGATCTGCAACAGAGAGAATATGCCTGAAGGAGAAGAGTGAATGAAAAGTGATTTAAGAAAGCTTGAAGATTTGGCAGTCATGCATCTGTGGAGTGATAATCCAAAAGAGCTGTAAGTGATGGGGAGTGATGATATGATAGTGTCTGATGATCTTAAGGCAGTAAAGCAATGTGACAAGGCAATAGCTATAGCCAGAAGAATGCTGGGTTGCAAGAGAGGAGTAACCAGCAGAAAAAAGAAGGCGATAATGCCCTGAAGTACTGTGCTCAGTACTAATTTTGTTATGGCTTTGACAGTTGTTTGGTTTTGATTGTAAATATTGCTACCCTTAACATAAGGTTTGTGAGTAACCAGCATGGAGCAGCAGTTACTATCATAAGAAACTTGCTGGGCAGACTAGATAGATTATTTGGTCTTTTTCTGCTGTCATTACCATGTTACAAAGAGTCATCTGGCCAAATGCCGAATTTTGGATATTTTCCCCACATATCTGGCTAACTTTTAGTTGAACAACTCATTATCTGTCTAAAATTTAGCAAAATTATGTAGAGGCATTCCAGGGTGACATTAAGAACATAAGAACATAAGAAAATGCCATACTGGGTCAGACCAAGGGTCCATCAAGCCCAGCATCCTGTTTCCAACAGTGGCCAATCCAGGCCACAAGAACCTGGCAAGTACCCAAAAACTAAGTCTATTCCATGTAACCATTGCTAATGGCATTGTTAGCCAACTAATTCCCATATTCAGAGTTAGCTGGATAAACTTATTTGGCTAACTTTGAAATAGTCTAGTGTATTCAGCAGTGTGGCTGCACCATTGAATATTCAGTCAAAGTTAGCTGGATAAGTATATTCGGCAAACTTTGCAAGCCAGCCAGTGGCTGAATATTATCCCCATATGTATCCAAAAATGAAAATGGAAATCCAATTGGATAAGGCTCCACCTCCATACTGGGTGGAATCACCTTTGGCGGCAATTCCAGCTGTGAGCTGTTAGGATAGACTTCCACCAGCTTTGTAGACCTAGATTTGTCAGCATCAGGCCATTCTTCTTTACAAAACTGTTCAAGCTCTATCATTTCTTTGGGGAGCATTGAAGGACTGCAATCTTCAAATCCTGCCCAGATTTTCAATTGGATTGAGGTCAATCCAACTGATTGGTCTACTCCAGGACATTGACTTTGTCCTTTCGTCCCCCCATTGTAGTTTTGGCTTTGTGCTTTAGGTCCTTGTCATGCAGTAAGGTGAATTGCTGACACAGTTTCTTGCAAAGGGCAGCGGGTTTTCCTCGAGGACATTTCTCTACTTTTCTCCATTCATCGTCTTTTCTTTTCTTTTTTTTTTCAATTTTTTATTTATGCATTTCAATATAATAACAAACCGTAATCCATTATGAATACAGATAGGCATGCAAGTTTAATTCAACAAAGCAGCAATACCACTATTCCTATCTAATATTCATATGTAATGTTTAATGAAGTAATTATCTCATGAAGTTATACGTAATAGAGCAATATCAGAGGGCATTCTGGGAAATTTACTTTCAACCAGATGAACAATTGAAATAATGAGTAATAACAGGTATCTCTCTATTTAGCCTCTAGTTCTACAGTCACACTCTCCTGGGGACATGAATCTAAGAAGACCCGTAACTGTGATACTTCAAAGAAAATAAATTTCTGTTGCTGAAAAAATATTTCACACTTGCAGGGGAATTTTAACAGCATTTTCCCCCCTTTTGCTTCTACCTCTGTTCTTAAACCAAGAAACATTTTCCTTCTGTCTTGGGATTGTTTAGATAGGTCAGGGTATATCCATATTCTACCTCCATGAAAGAGAAGCAATCTATTTCTCATATAAGACTTAAAGACTACATCCCTGTCTATGGCGAATGAAAAAGACACATGTAGTACAGATCTATTTGTAATGACTGTGTCAACATTTGATTCAATTACCCCTGTTAGATTTAAATAATTTTGACCTTCACTATTGACTTGCATAGGTGATCCTTTAGGAGTTACATAATAAATCTTAGAAACAGTGGGGTAGATTTTCAAACCGCGCGATTTGGCGTACTTTTAGTAGATACGCGCGTAGCCGCTAAAATCCTGGATCGGTGCGCGCAAGGCTATCGATTCCGTATAGCCGGCGCGCGCCGAGCCGCGCAGCCTACCCCCATTCCCTCCGAGGCCGCTCCAAAATCGGAGCAGCCTCGGAGGGAACTTTCTTTTGCCCTCCCCTCACCTTCCCCTACCTAACCCACCCGCCTGGCCCTGTCTAACCCCCCCCCTTACCTTTGTCGGGGGATTTACGCCTCCTGGAGGGAGACGTAAATCCCCGCGCACCAGCGGGCCGCTTGCGCGCCAGGACGCAACCTGGGGGCGGGTACGGAGGGCGCGGCCACGCCCCCAGACCGCCCCGGGCCGTAACCACGCCCCCGGGCCCGCCCCCAAAATGCTGCCGACACGCCCCCAAAACGCCACGCTGACCGGGCCCGCCCCCGACACGCCCCCCCTCAGAAAGCCCCGGGACTCGCGTAAGTCCGGGGTTTTCACTCCGGATTCCCAACCCCTCCGGATTCCCAACCCCTTCAACTGCATGTTTTTGAAAACCTGCCCACTTGACCCTTACATGCACTACCGCATATCACCCCCCTCACAACCACCCCCTCCTTTTCCCCCCCTATTCCCACCAGAACTAATCGTAATCGTAACCAATTCAAACTGTATATATTGTATATAGGTTAGATGCTACAAATTATACTCCCATTCATTTGTATTCATATGTTACAATGTTTTTTACTTCAATAGTTTAATCAATTGTTATCTTGTTAAATGTAAAATAGGGCAGATCTCGCCCTATTCAACCTGTTACCTGGAAACCGATGTGATATCTCGATCGAATGTCGGTATACAAAAGAAATAAATAAATAAATAAAATAAAATGTAAAATAGGTGCACCGGCGCGCAGGGCCCTGCTCGCCTAAATCCGCCCGGATTTAGGCGGATTTAGGCGAGCAGGGCTCTTAAAATCCGCCCCAGTGGGAATAGCAGACTGAGGAATTTTTAAAATTTCTACAAGATACTCTTTGAACATATCATACGGAGAAATCAAATCAAGTTTTGGGAAATTCATTATTCTAAGATTTAAATATTTGAATGAATTCTCCAAAACTTCTAATTTCTTATCATAAATTGGCAAACTTCTGCTGCCATACTTTCAAGTTATCAAGTCTCTTCTCTGTTTGCTGAATTTTTACATCAGTATTTGACATAGAAATTTCAATATTCCTAAATCGTTGGTTTGAGTCCATTGTTATCTTCGTAAGATTTACTACTGATAACTAACTCCAAGGCTTTTATAGCGTCCCAAAGTGTATCCATAATTATTTCAGCTGGTTTTTTCAGATGTAATAAGGGACTCTCTCAGGAATTCTTGATTCCATTCTCCCCAATGTGACTGAGGTTCCTTCTCCCTTCTCTTGAAAATCATTTTGTAGCTTTAAAAAAATCAGATGTAATTTGAAGAGGTGGAGGAGGAGTACTTGGGGCACCGGGACTCAAGGTAGTTTCAGTCATGGAGGACGGCAATTGCTCAATGCCTCCTCCAGCGACTTGTTCCACCAGTTCTGAACCTGTTATTGGGGCAAAGAAGGCTGGGATCCGAGGCTGAGAGGCCACAAGTATAGGGGATGTTGTGGACATCTCCCTGACTTTTGCCTTATGTTTAGTGTGTAATAATACATAGTGACATATATCTAATTTTAAATCTTTATTAGTGAAAGTCTCATAAAACACATACCCCAATTATATTTCCATTTTCCCCAGAAAATTCATTCTTCATATCATTCACTCACACCTTAATAATTCTTATTCATAAGAAATTCTAATCATTTAAATTAGACATAAATATAAACATTTACACATAACATTTTCAATATAATCTATTTGCAAGCAGAGAGAGTTACCGTATTTTTCGCTCCATAAGACGCACTTTTTTTCCCCCAAAAGTGGGGGGAAAATGTATGTGCGTCTTATGGAGTGAATATAAAAAAAAAACAAACAAAAATCTAACAACCCCCCCCCTGACTCCCCCAAGACCTGCCGACTTAGTTTACCGCAACCCCCCACCCTCCTGACCCCCCCAAGACCTGCCGACTTAGTTTACCGCAACCCCCCACCCTCCTGACCCCCCCAAGACCTGCCGACTTAATTTACCGCAACCCCCCACCCTCCTGTGGTCTCAGTGACATAGTGAGGGCAAAGGGCCGTTGGCGCCATTTTGATTACTGGCAGCCGACGGCCCACGCCCAGGAGATCGTTCCCGGACCGCTCCTGGACCCCCGCTGGACCACCAGGGACGTTTGGCAGGTCTTGGGGGGGTCAGGAGGGTGGGGGGTTGTGGTAAATTAAGTCGGCAGGTCTTGGGGGGGGGGTCAGGAGGGTGGGGCGTTGCGGTAAATTAAGTCGGCAGGTCTTGGGGGGGTCAGGAGGGTGGGGCGTTGCGGTAAATTAAGTCGGCAGGTCTTGGGGGAGTCAGGAGGGTGGGGGTTGTTAATTTAAAGGATTGGGATGGGGTTTTTTTGGGGGGGGGAGGGGTTCCCAGAGAAAAAAGTTTTCTGATCTGGGGAGTGGACCGAAATGGCCCTCCCCAGACCCGAAAACAAAATGGGGAGGAAAAAAAAAGCTATGCACTCCCCTAATTTGCTCCATAAGACACCCAGACGCAGAGCCGGTTTAGCACAATTTTTTTTTTTTTAATTTTCCCCCTCTGAATCCTAGGTGCGTCTTATGGTCAGGTGCGTCTTATGGAGCAAAAAATACGGTATATTGCACAAGAAATTTTTGTTCATTATAAGGACACCAATCCTTTCAATCCTTCTTCATCTTCTCCTTTCAATCTTTCTTCAATTTCTCTCAACATGTTTCGCCTTCCCTTAGGCTTCTTCAGGAGAATTTCTGAGGGATCTCCTACTGCTCATGTATCCTCAATATCTATCCAAAGGGTTTACCATCTGAACGTCCCAAAACACCTTTTCTCAGACGTACAGCCAAACACATCCCCGACTCTTTTTTAGCGTCTTACTCATTCAATAGAACGCTTCATCTCATGTAAAGTAATTTAAATCTTTTCAATATTCAACACAAACTTCACCACAGCTCAAAGAGACACCGCCTTCGAGTGATTCAGTTGAATCACTGCACTAACCACATCCTCTGGCAACAAATTCCAGAGTTTAATTGTGCGTTGAGTAAAAAAGAACTTTCTCCGATTAGTTTTAAATGTGCCCCATGCTAACTTCATGGAGTGCCCCCTAGTCTTTCTACTATCCGAAAGAGTAATAACTGATTCACATCTACCCGTTCTAGACCTCTCATAATTTTAAACATCTCTATCATATCCCCCCTCAGCCATCTCTTCTCCAAGCTGAAAAGTCCTAACCTCTTTAGTCTTTCCTCATAGGGGAGCTGTTCCATTCCCCTTATAGTAGCTGCCACCACTATGCTTCATAATAGGGATGGTGTTCTCTGGGTGATATGCACTGCATTAGGTTTGCACCAAATGTAGCACTTTGCATTCAGAACAACAATTTATATTTTAGTTTTATCATATCACAAAACATTTTGCTACAGTATCCCCTCAGAGTGGGCTTTCTTCTTGCCACCCTACCATATAGGACAAATTTATGGAGTGCTTGGGATATTGTTGTCACATACACTTTTTGGCCTGTCTTGGCCATGGAAGCCTGCAATTCTTTCAAAGTTGCCATTAGCCTCTTGGTTGCCTTCCTGATTAGTCTCCTTGCTTGGTCATCTGGTTTGGAGGGTTAGCCTGATCTATGCACCTTCTTAATAATCACCTTAACCGTGATCTGTGGGATATTCACAAACCTTGCAGTTCTTTTATCTCCATCCCCTGATCTGTCCCTTTCCATCACTTTGCCCAGGAATGTTTTGGACAGCTCCTTGATGTGTATGGTTAGGTCTTTGCTTTGAAATGCAGTAGCCAGCAGAGAGAACTACGTGGAACTTCTGAATGTATCCTGTCCTCATGTGAATCAGTATTACTTAACATAGGTAGGGCCAATTCACTTGATTGGATTTTTGAACAACTGAACTTTAACTATTTTTATTTTCTACAGAAATACAAGGAGTAAGAAATGTATCCAAACAAGCTATTCTGTGTTTTTATATCTACTTTATTTTCTAAGGAATTTTGTAATATATTATTCATTTGGCAGTTTAGGGCAGATAGATGGAATAAACTCTGTTTTAATGCATATTACTTCCAGGCTATAAGGCAACAAAAGAATTTTTGGAATGGGTGCAGACTTTCTATAGCCACGTTAAATATATCCTGTATGGTCCAAGCATAGAAGGCATTTCTTTTTCTCATTCTAATGATAATGTTGCAGTAATGCCAGGTTTTGCAGTTTAGAGGCCTTGGAAGAATATGACCAAATTAGAGAGGCCATTGTTTGAATACCCAGTTGCCCTGCATTCTTTAATGTTAAGGTTGTAACCAGTGGCGCCTTTCTTAAACAAAAAAAGGTACTGGGTCAGGTCCACCAGCAGCCTCCACCTTCCACTTTTTCCCAGTGGGGAAAAAGGAAACAAATTCAAAATGTTTCTGGATTGGTGACCTGGCAGAAAACTACTGCTTGTAACCATGGTTGCTCTGTGCAGGTTTCCTTAGCCTTCTTGGAAACTTAAAGCAGTCATAAAGCTATTTGTTTCTAACCATAACAGCTCTCTGCAGGTTACCCTAGCCAGCCTGATGCTTCCCACATAGTTTCTTATTCTCCTCTCTTTGGCTCGCTAAAGTTTCCCTTGTCTGAGCAATTCAAGCCCTCGCTTGCATTTCTTCTACCTGTTTCCCCCTTCCTGCTCCTTTCATTGCATCCTGTACATTTATGGTGTAGTTCAGCATTAGAGCACAGACTGTGATGGTTCATTCTAAGGCAAGAGTCCTAGACTTTAGGAAAACTGACTTTGTTAAAATGGGGGAATACCTTAAGTGGTCGTTAGCTGGATGGGAAAATCTAAGGCAAGCAGAAGAACAGTGGGCACAATATTTGTAAAGGCAACTTAGAAAATTAAATAAAGGCAAGCAGAAAAAAAGGCTGCCATGGTTTTCTGAAGAAGTAGAGAAAAGGGTTAGTGTTCGTAAACTACAAGAGATTGCAGAAAGAGGAAGACAGGTGACATCTGGAAAAGATAAGAGAAGCTGTGAAAGCAGTCAGGAGAGTGAAGAGACAAATGGAAGAAATATAGCAAAGACCTTTTATAGATATGTTAGTGATAGGAGGAAATGCAGAAGTAGCATTGTGAGACTCAGGAGAAGGGGAGGGATATGTAGAGGCTGATGAGGAAAAAAGTGGAATTACTTAACAAATTATTCTGTTCAGTGTTCACTGAGGAAGGACCAGGATTAGGATCACAGAAAATGGAGACAAGATTGGAAGTGAGGTAAACTTCTTTTCTGTTGGAACTAGCTAAACTTAAAGTAGATACATCTGAGGGAACTTAGAGAAGTGCTGGCAGCTCCGCTGGCTGACCTGTTCAATGCTTCTTTAGTCAGGAGTAGTTTGGGAGGACAAGACAGACAGATGTGGTTCCTCTTCAGAAAAGCGGAAGTAAGGAGGAAGCTGGAAAGTACAGGCCAGTTAGTCTTACCTCTTTGGTGAATAAATTAATGGAATCACTGCTAGAACAGCGAATAGTGTAGTTTCTGGAATAGATCCAAGGCACCATGGTTTTACCAGAGGTAAATGTTTTTAGACAAATTGGATTAATTTCTTTGATTGGGTGACTAGAGAGTTGGATCAGGGCAATTAGATGTTGTGAACTTGGATTTCACTAAGGTCTTTAACATGGTTCTGCATAGGCAATTTATAAATAAACTGAGTGCCATTGATAGGGGCCTTAAAGTGACTGATTGGGTTGGAAACTGGCTGAGTAGGAGGCAAAGAAAAGGGTAATGGTGAATAGTACTCTCTTCAAAGAAATGGGCATTACTAGTAGTGTGCTGCAGGGATTGGTCCTTGCACTGCTTCTTTTCAACATTTTTTATCAGTGACATTGTGGAAGGACTATCAGGAAAGATTTGCCTTTTGTGATGATACCAAAATCTGCAACAGGATAGATAGCCAGGAAGGTGTAGAAAACATGAGAGATTAGTGAAGCTTGAGGAATGGTCTAGATTTTGGAAGCTAAGATTTAATACCAAAAAATGGGCTGCAAAATCCCAAGGGAGCGGTACAGTGTAGGGAGGTGAAATTCTTCTATGTGCAAAACAAGAGCGGGATTTGGGGACGTTCATATCAGATTATCTCAAGGCCAAACAAGAGGATAAGGTGACAAAAGAAAGCCAGAAAGATGCTTAGATGCATAGGGAGAGAAATGGTCAGCAGAAAAAAGGTGATATTGCACTTGTATATGTCCCTGGTGAGACCTCACTTGGAATATTCTGTACAGTTCTAGAGACTGCACCTTCAAAAGGATATAAACAGGATGGAGCTGGTCTAAAGGTTGCTGCTAAAATGGTCAGTGATCTTCGTTATAAAGCACATGGGGAACAGACTTAAAAATCTAAACATGTATACCTTAGAAGAAAGGCGAGATGGGGAGATATTGATAGAGATACTATATTTAACTACCTCAGAGATATGAATGCACAGGGTTTCTTTCAACAGAAAGGAGACTGCAGAAGTCATGGGATGAGGGTAAAAGGAGGGCTAACTGAAGAGTAATCTAAGGAAGTATTTCTTTACAAAAAGGATGGTAGATGCATGGAACAGCTCAGTGGAGGTGGTAGAGACAAAGAATTCAAGAAAGCATGGGACAAGCACAGGATTGTAGAGCTGGGCAGTTGTGTGGATGGGCAGACAAAATAGGCCCTATGATCTTTTCCTGCTGTCGTGTTTGTATGTACAGTTTTAATCATGTTTAAATTCTGTCATTGGCTTGGTCCTTTCTCACTGCAGCTTCATATCATGACCCCTTGTCCTTGAATTTCCTTTTTCTACAGTAAATCTTACCTTCCCATACTTCATTGAAACCTTTCAAATATTTGAATGTTTCTATCACACACCTCTATCCTCTAGAGCAGTGGTTCTCAACCCTGTCCTGGGGACCCCCCCAGCCAGTCGGGTTTTCAGGCTATCCACAATGAATACGCATGAGAGAAAATTTGCATGTATGCAAAATTTGCATGTATGAAATTTGCATATATGCAAATTTTCTCTCATGCATATTCATTGTGGATAGCCTGAAAACCCGACTGGCTGGGGGGGTCCCCAGGACAGGGTTGAGAACCACTGCTCTAGAGAGAAAAATTTCAGTGTCTTAAGCCTCTTTTTGTCGCAAGTTGCTTATCATTTCAGTAGCTCTTCTCTGATCTGTTTCCATCCTCTCAATGTGCTTAGGCAGGTTTGTCCTCAGAATAATATTCAAGGAAGGGTCCCAATACTAACCTATACAAGGGCAACGTTACTTCCTTTTTCTTGCTGTTGTCTCGATTTATGCAATTGAGCACACAGTTATCTTTCCCAGTTGCTTTATTATTTTAAATGGCTATTTTGAGGCCATCTGAAATGATTACTTATAAATATTTATTTAGCATACATGGTAACATAGCAATGACAGCAGAAAAAGACCACAAGATCCATCCCGTCTGCCCAGCAAGCTGCTGCTTGTCTTTCTAATTGATATGTGGCTAATGGATTTTTGCAATACATGATTTTTTAGCACTGAAGCTAATTTTCCAAAATGTTGATCAATATTCTAGTTTTCTGAAATCCCCTTTCATTTTTTTCACTCCTTCTGGCATGGCTACTTTGCAGATGTTTTATCTTTGTAAAGTCCGTAAGTCACCAAGCACAGCAAAGCACTCTAAATCTAATTCCACACCCAGGTGAGTGCTAAGATTAAGTTGTACAGTCCCAATGAACTCAAAACGATTTGTAAGTCCAAAGGTAATATTTATTTATAACGGCAACTCCACTGTATATATAAGATCATGCTTTAAGCAAAAGGGTCCCCCGACACGGACCCGTGTTTCGCCAGGGGCTGCATCGGGGGGGACGCACAAGAAGATTCGGAACAATCTGTAATTAAAGGTAAAAACACAGGACTGTAACTAAATGTCGCTGACAGTGCCATATATACAATCAAACAGTATATACACTTACCAAGTTGAAGGGTATACACACGTAACAGGGAGCGCATTTAAATGTCATTCAACATGGAGTTTTAAACACGTAAAAGGCGCCAATACCTTCACAGACCAATCAGCTGAGGCACACAACCTACCAATCAGAGCAACGTATTGCTATCCAATGAGCTATCAGAGAAAATGCACCCATTCAATCTCTTTATTGAGACCTACGGGGGTAACGGTGTTCAACCGGTAAATCCAACGCTGTTCGCATCGAATCAGATGTGACGCCCATCTGATTCGATGCGAACAGCGTTGGATTTACCGGTTGAACACCGTTACCCCCGTAGGTCTCAATAAAGAGATTGAATGGGTGCATTTTCTCTGATAGCTCATTGGATAGCAATACGTTGCTCTGATTGGTAGGTTGTGTGCCTCAGCTGATTGGTCTGTGAAGGTATTGGCGCCTTTTACGTGTTTAAAACTCCATGTTGAATGACATTTAAATGCGCTCCCTGTTACGTGTGTATACCCTTCAACTTGGTAAGTGTATATACTGTTTGATTGTATATATGGCACTGTCAGCGACATTTAGTTACAGTCCTGTGTTTTTACCTTTAATTACAGATTGTTCCGAATCTTCTTGTGCGTCCCCCCCGATGCAGCCCCTGGCGAAACACGGGTCCGTGTCGGGGGACCCTTTTGCTTAAAGCATGATCTTATATATACAGTGGAGTTGCCGTTATAAATAAATATTACCTTTGGACTTACAAATCGTTTTGAGTTCATTGGGACTGTACAACTTTATCTTTGTAAAGGCCATGCCTATTTTATACTTATTGTTCTAAGTTATCTGTAAACCGATACGATGTGCAAACGGTTGTCGGTATATAAAATCTTTAAAATAAATAAATAAATAAATAAATCTTCTGCAAATAAGCATATTTCCCCTCAAGTTCCAGAGCTAGCATCAGTTCTATTTAAATAGAACTGATGCTAGCATTGAGCTATGGGGTACCCCTCTAAACCACTGATCACCACTCTGTGTCCTTTTACTCAACCAGTTCCTTGCCCAATTTATGGCTTTCTGACCTACTCTCATATCGTGCAGTTTGCTTACCAGTTCTTCTATATGGAACAGTGTCAAAAGGCTCCAGATAGACGTTTATGTTTGCTGCACCTCCATGATTCACTAATCTCATCTTTGGGTGAGTTTCCTCACTCCGAAGGACATCAAATCTTCACAAGAGAGCACTGTTCTGTTTGTATGTCTCACTTTGAATGTCAAAATGGCCCCTAACCCCTACACTAATACCTAAACCTCACCTCAAGTTACTAGGTGGGCCTCCTATAGAGATATAAATACCTACCTAGGATGAGGGTATTACGGCTAGGCGCTCTCTCTCCCTAGCACCCCCCCCCCCCCCCCCAAGGTTGTAGACGGGCCCTGACAGCTAGGCTAAAAACATCACAACACTGCTTTACGCAAATGAAAAAGGTGTAGTTCAAAACTGTCCTCCTATTTTTCTCATTTGCATCGCACCATGCGTTATGGTGCTTTCGCATGCGTTAAAGGTGCTTAACACATGCGAAAATGCCTTAACGCATGTATCTTCGTATAAAAATCTTGTGCTTGCTACCAGGCCTTCTCCAGCCTGTAGCAACCCCCTCATTCAGAGGATGATGCAATAAGACGCGTGGTAAAACGGGCGCTCGTAACACACACACATCCACCTCTCCTGCACGCTTGATGCAGTGTAAAATGATCTGCTGTAGTAAAAAGGACACGCCAGGGATAAATTGTGCATCCCTAGCGCTGAAATGCATCTGGCACCCAGGATATGTGGAGGAAATGTTTTTCTGGAACTTCATTACAACCCCTCTCCCTACAACCAAACAAAAGGCACAGGAAAACCAGGATTCCGGGGTCTGTGTTTTCAGTGTGTGTTTGCTTTAAAGACCTGGCTCAAGTATATTTTTTGGTACTTTTAAAATTCTTCCAAGATGTTGTGGTGGAACATATGTTCACCCTCTCCCGTCTTCAAAGCCAGTCCCCAAGTTATTTCTTTCCTCACTCCACTTAAAAGCACAGGAAGCATTGCCTGCATGGGGAATTGACAAGTTTTCCCCAGGTCCGGTACATCTCCTACTATCTGATATCAAGCAGTCAATCAGAGGAAAGGGAGTGGGAGAGGCCATGCAGGGCTGCTTCTGCTACATTTGCAAGCGAGCCCAGCACATCATGGCCAGAGCCAGCAGCAGCCACTGGCACACTGGCTGTGTTGCCATGAGCCCTTGACACGAGGATAGACTTAATGCCAACTCCAGGGCTGGCGTTTAAGTTTGCCGTGTTAATAAGTGTGCTTTGGGCGCTGGGAGATTTTCTGCATTAGGTGTAATAGCTAATAGCCTCATCAAATGGAATTGACATGTGATGAACGCTATCGGCTAAGCAGTTTGGGCATGCGTTTTGGAGGCGCTAATCCCCTTATTCCATCCGGTGTTAGTCTAGCACGTCCAAAAGGCACTCCCAGCCCCGGGTAAATCTGTGTGCTAGGCTGGGAGCACTTTATTGCATCGGCTCCTCAGTTTTTAACCAATCTCGACAATCCTGCTTTCCAAGACGCTCAATGGCTCCACTCATTCTGTCTACGGTCTGCACGCTGCTCTGTGCCAAGCTGAGCCCAGTCACCCCACCACCCGTTTTGCTACGTTAACGGTTTGACCACCAAACCGGGCTGCTTTAACGTTTAAAGGCGTTTCTTTCTGCAACAGGTTTAACGCTGCACTCTTGCAGACAAAGAGCCGCGATTCTTTGCTCCCTTCCACATTTCGCTGTCACCCACACCGTGGGAAGGGGAGGAGCCGCGCGCCACGCACCAGCAGGAATTCGGTGTCGTCACAGCCTGCTGGTTCCGGTCTCGTGGTGACTAATAATATTGCGCATGCTCCTTGCTGTTGCCGCTGCTCAGCTAATGTATGGTGCCCTGTAGTTCCTGGCTGTGGAGAGCAAGCAAGGTTTGTGTTTAGAAATCACGCCGGCTTCCGATAAAATAATTTGAGTGTGGAAGGAATGTAATAATTTTTATTGCAAAAAGGGGTCCCCCCTCCCTTGTTTATACTGTGCTGTGAACATGCGCACATCGCTGCTGGCACGCTGTGATGGAGGGAAGGGGTGGTGTGGGGCAGCTGACAGAATGGTCGGAGATGGAAGACTTGAGACGTTGGTGAAGGACTTGGGGGCCGGCGCGTGGAAAATGACGTGAGCGTAGTAGAATCGGGAGCCGCTCTGAGCGGTGGGTCCTGGAGTGCAGGGTGTTGCTTGGTTCTTGCGATCATGAGGATAGAATGAGCACACATGAGGGGCTGGTGGCCTGTGGTTGCCATAGGAACGTGAAGCCCGAACATGGCAGCGATTCTAAGGCACTGAAGAATAGGGGGAAGGGGGTGGGTACTGGCCTCCCCCCCCCATGCTCCATTTGCTAGTGCTGAATTGTCATCTCTTTGTCTGCTTCTCCACCCCCCACCCGCGTCAATGTGCCCTATCTACCCGTTAACCCCTCCCCCAAATTATGCGGTCAAACTACACCTAGGTAGCGAAGCTTGCTCGATAAAGTCCTTGAATCTCTGAGCTTGTGCACTGTTAGTAAAGCTGATTTTACTTGCTGAATCCTCCACCTCAAAATAAGTGTATGCTGAAATTCAGTAATATTTTAATTTTTTAGAATGAAAAGAGGTCTGTGGGCCCCCAAATTTGGAGATATGCCCATTAATTTGGAAGACAGAAAAATAATAATGATACCTGAGTTTTGAAGGGCAGTTATAGCTTTATCATTGGGAGCTGATCCTGACTGATTTGTGCTTTATTTGACATCTGCTGAAAAGGATATTAATCATTGATTCAAACTGACCAGCTTGGTTAGATAGGATAGGAAAACTATGGGAACTTAAATCAAACATCATCTCAGCATTACATAGTCTATGGTGCCATCTAACAGATCCCAAACAAACAAAAGAGAATGGTCAATAATTTGCAAAGTCCACTTGTTTTCAAATGCAAAGTAAGTTGGGGTTTTATTGCCAACTAAGGATGGCACAGATGCTCTAATAATGCATCTTACATGGAACTGTGTTTCGAATTGCTGCATCGGGAGTGATCTTAAGACGAACGAAAGCGGCTCCAGCAAACATTGTTTAAGGTCCCTCCTGACGCAGCTGTTAAAACTCAGCAAGAGACTATGATCTCTACTCAGCAGCTTATAAAAAGAAAAACCTCTTGACCTTCTTCTTGAATCTTGTAATTGAGCTCTCCTCTTTTATTTCTCGTGGCAATAGGTTGTGTAATTCAGGTCCCTGAACATAAAATATTTTCCCTTGTTCTCATTTATATATTTAATTTATTTATCGAGTTTTATATACCATCGTTAGGTTTCGCCATCACAACGGTTTACAAAGTTTCGATGTTTAACATAGTGTTCAGAAATTCATGTGCTTGTTAAGATAGTTATCGTAGTCGTTATAAACATATGTACAGGTTAAATTCCGTGCTTTGTATTGGTTCTGCAATGGAAGTTGTAGCATAGAGTCATTGGGTGTTTTGGTCGGCTTTGGTGAACATCCAGGTTTTTAGTTCTTTTTTGAAGGTTTTTAAATTTTGCTGTGTTCTCAGTTTGGTTGGGAGGGTGTTCCAGAGTTCGGGGCTTCCTAGGGAAATGGCTGTCTTCCGAGTTGAGGTAACTTGTTTGTGGCGAGGAGGCGGAACTTTTAGTAGACCTTTGTTAACTGAACAGAGATTTCGGTTTGGTGAGTGGAGTTTTATGGATGCACCTAGCCAGTTTGTTTTTCATATATTATTTTGTGTATTATGGATAGTATTTTGTAGTCTATCCTGTATTTTGTTGGGAGCCAGTGTAGTGAAATGAGAGTTGGAGTAATGTGATTGTATTTTGTTGTTCCTGTGAGTATTCTGGTGGCTGTATTTTGAAGTATTTGGAGAGGTCAGATGGTGGTGTAAGTTGAATAGCAGGGAGTTGCAGTAATCCAAGTTGGAGAATATGAGTAGTTGGAGGACTGTTCTGACGTCGTTGGGGGGAAAGGAAAGGTTTTGTCGATTATGACTCCTAGATTGCGGGCATGGGTGACAGGGGAGATTGCAGTCTTTTGATTCATTATTTTGAGTGGTGGTATGTGTGTGGGATTGTTCTTTCTATCCAGCATGATTATTTCTGTTTTATCAATGTTTAGGATAAGTCTCATGTTGGTTAGTAGTTGCTTTATTTTGGTGAGCCTGACAATACAAAAGAACATTGAGAAATCCCAATGAGTCTGATCTGAGTGGCCTAGATAGACAATCAATTTAAGGGTGGTATTGAAACATGGCATTGCCAGACTATGAATTCCTTTAAATAACAAAATTAAAGTTTTAAATGTAATGCACCATTTTACTGATAACCAGTGTAATTTAATCAGGATTGGAGTAATATGCTGGCGAACATTAGTACCAGAAACTATTCAATCATCTGAGTTTTGGGGACAATGGAGGGCTTGAATATTTGCTTGGGGGAGCCCTAAGTATAAAACATTACAATAGTCAGTTGGACCATTAGATCGAAAGGTAAAAGGGGCACTAAGGGAGAACAAGGCCATAGTGGAGAGATTAAAAGAAGTTTTTGCTTTGGTCATTACTGAGGAAGATATAAGGCAGCTACCCATGCCAGAAGTGCTTTTTAAAGGTGATGATTCAGGGAAATGAGAGAACTCTCAGTGAACCTGGAAGGTGTACTAGGACAAAGTGACAAACTAAAGAGTAGCAAATCACCTGGATCAAATGGTATACATCCCAGATTGCTGAAAGAATTGAAAAATGAAATTGCAGACCTACTGCTAGTTAATCAGCTATTGTACCTAAAGATTCAGGGATGGCCATTATAATGCCTATTTTTGAAAAGGGTTCCAGGGGTGATCTGGGATACTACAGACCCGTGAACCTGATGTTGGTGCCAGGAAAAATGGTTGAAACTATATTGTAAAGAACAAAATTACAGAACATATAGATAGTCATAGCTTAATGGGACATAGTCAACCTGGATTTAGTCAAGGGAAGTCTTGCCTCACCTATTTGCCTTTTTTTTGTCTTTACCTGATCTCAGAATGGTGATACAGTCTTTAGTAATAAAGTACAATTGACTATTGCAATGCTTTGTATGTGGGGTTACCACAGAAATTAGGGTACTACAGTTAGTTATGAATGGTGCGGTAAGAGTGATTGTGATCCTTCCCTCATGAGCAATCCTACACAAATTACACTAGTTGCCAGTGAATGATAGAATTGATTTTAAACTGTTGGTACTGTTGTTTAAGGCAATGCATATTGAAGATTACTCATTGTCTAAATTAGTTCACCTTTATGTAAATACTCAAATTTTCAGTCATTGGAACAAAATCTTTTAAAGGAACTGAATTTTAAGGATTATAAATATTAGGAAATGCGAAATAGATCCTTTTCCATTAAAGGCCCTAAGATGTGGAATAAAATTTCTAATGATTTAAGGAAAATGGAGCATTTGAAATGTTTTAGGAACATTTGAAAAAAGGATTTTAAAAACAATCTTATGGAGTATAATATAAAACAATTTTAAATACTGTAAAATGTTTGTGGAATCAATTTGTGTTTTTGTACAGTAAGCCATATAAGATCAACAAGTTGGATTTTGTGGATTATAAATGTAACAGATGTGGATAAAGGTGAGCCAGTTGATACACTATATCTGGATTTTCAGAAAGCATTTGACAAAGTATCTCATAAAAGACTCGAAGTTTAAAAAAAAAAAAAGTTGTGATCTATTGTGGATTAAGAACTGATTAAAAGATGGAAACAGAGAGCAGGGCTGAATGTTGAGTTTTCTCAGTGGAGAAAGATAAATAGTGGAGTGCCCAAGGGATCTGTACTGGGACCACTGCTTTTTAAAATATTTAGAAATGACCTAGAGATAGGAAAGAGTGAGGTGATCAGATTTGTTGCTGATGCAAAATTAATCAAAGTTGTTTAATCACAAGAAAATTGTGAGAAATTGCAAGAGGACCTTGCAAGACTGGGAGACTGGGCATGCAAATGGCAAATTACATTTAATGTGGACAAGTGCAAAGTGATGCATGTAAGGAAGAGCAACCCAAATTATAGCTACACCATGCAAGGTTCCACATGGGATTCACCACCTTGGAAAAAGATCTAGGCGTCGTGTGGATAAGATGTTGAAATCCTCTGCTCAGTGTGTGGCAGCGGCCAAGAGAGCAAATAGAATGCTAGGAATTATTAGGAAAGGAATGGAGAATAAAACGGAGAATATCTTAATGCCTCTGTATTGCTCCATGGTGCAACTGCTCCTTGAATATTGTGTGCAGTTCTGGTCACCACATCTCAAAAAAGAGATAGCTGCATTAGAAAACCTACTGAGAAGGGTGATCAAAGTGATAAAGGTGATGGAATGATTCCCTTATGAGGACAGGCTAAATGGCTCTTCAACTTGGAGAAGAGACGGCTGGGGGGAAATATGATAGAGGTCTATAAAATGAATGGAATGGGCAAAAGTGAATCGGTTGTTTTTCTTTTTCAAAAAGTACAAAGATTAGGGGTCATTCAATGAAGTTATTAGGTGATATATTTAAAACAAAATATTTTTTTACTCTATGCATAAGGAATTAATTACTGGAGGATGTGGTGAAAGCTGTTAGAGTAGCTAGGATTAAAAAAGGTTTAGACAAGCTCCTGCAAAAAAAGACCATAAACATTAATATGATGGAGTTGAGGAAATCCACTGCTTAGCCCTGGGATAGCAGCATGGAATCTGTTGACCTTTTGGGATCCTGCCAGGGTCTTGTGAATTGGATTGACTACAGTTGGAAACAACATGCTGGTCTTGATAGTCCTTTGGTCTGATCTAGTATGGCAAATCTTATGTTCTTAAATTCATTGCCCTTCAAACAAAGTGAAAAGGCTGAACATGAAATGAATGTCTGCCAGTTAACAGTAATAATTCAAGTAACATTTTTACTCAGGTTTGCTTGCTGGAAATGTTTTTCTGAGTTGTTTAAATTTCTATAAGCAGTTATCCAAACTATCAGGGAGCAGTCATTTACAGGGCATGGCTGTGCTAAAAGAGGCTTCAAAATTAGGAGTGACTAAAAGGATTTAACAGTTAACAAGATCCATAATCATTGAAGCTGTGGAGTATGCTCATGAGTGTGCACCATGTGAACTTATCAGTGTCTTGATGTACTGGACTGTATCTACTAAAATCCAGCGTACTTTTGTTTGCGCCTGAGCGCAAACAAAAGTAGGCCTATTCGCGCTCCTTTTAAAATCCACCCCTTTAAGTATATGGCATTGGAGACGCACTTGCCCTTCAATTTTCCAAAATTGGCAATTAAAGATTCATGTGGCAACATTTAAACAGCCCATGCGCTTGCAGGACTGCAAACTCATTTTTAAAGGTAAACTCTACTTGGAATTTTCCTTTTGAAAATGTGAGCCATTGGGTAACAGGACTACATTCTGAGCATGTTTGCACCTGCTTTGAATAAACCCATGTGTCCCAGCCTTATCCTGCTGGTTTTCTGACATGGGTAAAAGTACACATGGGTGGCTAATTTTTATCTGCTGTAAGGGGAGGGCACGTTTCTGTGGGGTGTTTCCTTCTGGTAAATAGCTCTTTACCCACAGGAAAACTTTAAAAAATTGCCCTCCATTTCTGTTATTGTTGGATAATGAGTTCCTTGCACCAATCACTTGAAAAGCAATTCGGATCATCTTTGCGGGGAGCCTCAAGTCCATGGCATGCCTCCAACAGATTTTCTAGTTTCTCCAATACTGAACTTTCACGGTGCAGGTATAATATTGTTGCAGCTTTTTCTGGAAGAGCAAACGGCTGCTCCCCATTGAGCTACATTGATTAGTTGTTTCTATGCACCAAAAATATATACAAGTCTCTGTAGAAATCCCTTGGGGTAATCACCAAAATACAAACAAAGGGGATTCTAGGTGTTCTTGACAAAACTCTGGTGTCCGGTACCCCTATCCAGGTTCTATACCACTATATGGTTCACTCCAATGGAGACCAGTATCGTTTTTACTTTAATAAGTGACTTTAAGAAACTCCCATCTTGTGAAATGTTCAATTGACTTTATTTTTTTATGTTTTTTAAACTTATATAACACAAAAATACTGTCCCATGTCAACTCTCCTTCAAAAACATTCTTCTCAAGCTGTATAGATAGTAATGTCATCAAACTTATCTTATTGCTTGCAACCGGCAGAGTCCCTCTTTAAAAAGTAGAGCTGCATGCATGATGGTGGTAAGGGGAGCCAGGAATGCTGTGAACTCCCTAGCCCCTGAAGCAGACGCATCGCATCAAAACACTGTGTGAGGCGGGCATGCAGCTCTACTTTTAAAAAAGGGACTTCAGCCTTTAGAACCATAAGTCTGATTACATTACTGTCTACACAGCTTGAGAAGAGTGTTTTTGAAGGAGTTGACATGGGACAGTATTTTTGGGTTATGTATGACCAATAAACATCATTAGAGCAATAGCTGACTTTCTTTTGCACCGCAGCTTGAGTACACTCAAGGAGTTTATTTCAGGAATCCATTTTGATTTCTTATTTATAATTTGGTGTATTAGCCATTGGGCTACCTATTATTATTATTAATTTTAATTACTAGAGTATTCAACTCTGCCCTGTTTTACTTTTACTATCATCTGAAGGGTGTTAAGGAATCATAATGTGTGCATGGCAAGGGCTGGGTCCTTTGAATTGAAATCCATCTTTATTTATTTATTTAATGTCTCTTATATACCGATGTCCGTTCGCACATCGCATCGGTTCACAGTAAAACATGAACTTTATGGGCGAAGCCCTTACAAAGAACATATAAAATAGATAAATACAATTAACTTTAGGGCGTAGCCCTTAACAAAACCAGGGAACAATACACTGGAGGGGGGTATTGATTTACATACTATAACCTATATATATATATATATATATATATATATATATATATATATAAATAACTATAAACATAAAATTATAACAGTTCAAAGTACCAAAATCTTCTCTTCTGTGACTCTGTGAATGTACCAAGGAGCCACAGACACTTTACTTTACCTTTGTGTGTGTGTTTGTAGTCAGAGTCCCTTGTGTACAGTGTGAATTGATTTCACTTCCCAGCCCACTTGCCCAGCTCTTTAGGGAAAAGAAGCAAACTTCACCCCCGACCTGAGTAAAGAGATGAAAAGAATACAGAAAGCAACTACAATGCTGAACTTCTCTGAGGCAAACCACATTGGAGTAGAGCAGGTCCCGAAAGATCTCGTTGTCCATAAATTGGAAGACTGCAGAGGCGTTGCACAACCTGAAGGGCATCCCTAGGTATTCATAGCGTTCATCTTGGGTATTAAAGGTAGTTTTCAATTCGTCGCCTTCCGGGATCCTGATCTGGTTGTTTGCCCCATGAAGGTTCAATTTGTTAAATATCTGCACGCCCTCAAGGCAGTCAGAGCTTGGAGATCAAGGGAAGAGGATATCGGTGGTTCTTGATAATAGAGTTAAGACCCCAATAGTCAATAGAGGGACGTAGCGACCTGACCTTTTGTTACAAAAAGAATCCAGCCCTAGCAGGTGACGAAGAGGGGTGAATGAAGCCTCTGTCCAAATTCTCGTTAATATATTTGGTCATGGGCTCTGGTTCAGGGGCAGAGAGCGGGTATACCCTGTCTCTAGGCGGTTCCTTGCCAGGGACCACCACTGAAATAATTGAACGGGTTTTCTCTGCCTCTGAGGAGTTCAGCGTTATAGCTGCTATGTTGTCCAAGAGGACAATGATATTAGCTTAATTTTGTTCAGTAATTTTATTGCTGTTGATGTACAATTGCTCATTTCTTTCTGAAAGGCTTGGCTTTGCTGTTGCAGCCAGGGGTAGAAATAGATTTAGAAAACTTAGTGCCATTTGAGGGAAAACCTTTTTTTTCTTTCTTTCTTTCTCTCTTCTGCTGTTTTGCTTATTTTGATTGGCTTTCTATCGTATTTTCCTTTTTTAATTTTGTTTTTAACAGAATTTTAGGGATCCAGTAGCCTTGGAAACAGCTCTATGTGGAAGGGTTAAATATGTTACGCTTTTCCATGGCTGCTGTTCCACATGTATTTAACTTGAAAAAAGTTTCAGCTGCACAGATCAGGTGGCCCTTATGTCTTGACATCTGCATTTCTCAAAACGCTTTGTTTATATTTATTTTCTTGGCTCTTTGAAAGTGGATATTTGTATACAAGAGCCATTACATGCCTTCTAAAAAAATAGAAAGAGCAGTATATATATTTTTTCTTTCCACATCACCCTTTTTGTTTTATTATTCACATCCTGCTAAGACTTGGGCATGACTCTAAGAGCCCAGAACACGCCGTGCCATGCTCGAACGATAAGACTTCAAATGTCTATACTCCCCCCTTACTTTATATAAAAAGTGGTTTACCTTTGCAGTTGTATTGTCCCTCTTTCACTTCCTTTTGTTCTACTGTTTATTTTTATTTATCTTTTCATTTTTATGGTCACACTAAAAATAAATATGACATTGAAAACATGTAAGTAACCAAAATATATTTATTTATTAGTACTACAGCTTTCTGTCTAGGAGTCAGCTTTTTTTTTTTTTTATTAATATCTTAATTGCTGTAAAGAGAGATTCTGGCTGACCTCCATTTCATGCAGCCCAGTAGATGATTTGATGATTTTTGTCTGGCTTGAAATGTTGTTATAAAATGGAGTTTGAGAATCCTAAATTCTCTCTCTCCCATTGTCTACCTTACCACTGTTCTTTACGTTCAAGTCTGACATGAAAGGCTTGATTTACCCAAATTTAGGATTTGGAAACATTTCTGGCTGGGAATTTTGTCATATTTGGCAAACAAAAAATAATCACATCCTGTGTTGCACACCACCTCTGTGCCATGGGTTTCTATCTTGGGAGACTCTTCCATGCATACCCTGTTCACGTAGGTTTTTAAGACTGGCCCCCATCCCAACAAATATAAAGCATTATCAGCTTTATTACAGTATGCAAGCCTCTCCACACTGCTTTATTTAAAAAAGAGCATAAGAAGCACTATGTTGGATCAAGCCCAGCATCCTATTTGGCAGTGTCCCATCCCAAAAAGTAGATACAATTTCTTGTTGCTTGCTTTCATTGAAAAGTGGGTTTCCCATGGTCACCTGGTTGATCTCTGTTTATGGACTTTTCCTCTAGGAGCTTCTGCAAACCCTTTTAAATCTTAGTTATGCTGGTTGCTGTGCCCGCAATCCTCGGGCACTAAATTCCCCAGCTTGATTGAATGTTGAGTGAAAAAATACTCATCTCCCATTTTTCTTTTTTCAAGGAGTGCCCTGGTCCTAGTATTATATGAAAGAATAAATACTTGTTCCTTGTTTACCTATTCCATCCCACTCATGATTTTATGACCCTCTGTCATTCCTTAAGCTGAAGAGCCCTAACCTGTTAAGCCTTTCCTTATAGGGGAACTGTTCTATCCCCTTTACCATTTTTGTTGCCCTTCTTTGAACCTTTAATTCCACTATTAAAAAAAAAAATATATATATATATATATATATATATATATTTTTTTTTTAGATGGTGACTAGAACTTCACATAATACTCAAGGTGCAGTTGCACCATAGACTTACCCAGTAGCATTAAGATGTTTCCTCTTTTATTCTTCATTCCTTTCCAATTAAATCTCAAGCAGAGAGAGAGAGTAGTAAGCAAATCTGTCCCTTTCTGGTTCCAGGCACACAGTGCTTTGTGCGGGGCTGGCCAGTCTCTCCCCAGGAAGAAAGGGACAGCTTACTACTCTCTCTCTGCTTGAGAGGTAAATGATTTATTTTCTTGTTCCTTGTGCTTGCTGTCTGCTAAATACATTTAATTCCATTTGTTAACATTTTAAATTTTACATTTATGTGTTTATTTCTTCCTGTTATCAAGACTCAGGCAAGTAAATGAATTAAAAGAAATTTAGACAAACTGGGGACAAACTCCCTGAAGGTTTAGCCCTGATACATAAGGCGAGGTTGTAAATAGACAGGAAGGGGGCTAAACATTGCCACCTTCCTAAAAGTTGCTTCCTGTACTCATCTTTTTGTATTTATTGAGGTTTCCGTTTATTGCCGTACATTCAGGTTCCTCTAATGTAGACCTCTTGTTCTCATTCCAGGGTAGCGAATGGACCCCAGTGGGAGTCAGCTAGATCCAGATTTGTCTCAACAGGATACTCCTTGTCTGATTGTTGAGGACTCCCAGCCAGAAAGTGAAGTGATTGGGGATGACCCTGAGCGAGCAAAGTTTGGCTTGTTAGCACGACACCTCTCACATCTGCAGGGCCAGACGGAAAGCTCTGTGCTGGTAAGCTATGAATAAGGGAGGGAGACTGGGAAGATTCCCCTTCACCACCTCAGAAAGTATTTTTATTCAGAAATAGCTCTGCAAATTCTGCTTGGTTTTTGGAGTAACCCAAGTATAAACTGCAGATTTGATATTGCTGATACTGAGCCACAACCACTCTAGTCATATAGAATAGTTTTGAGAATAGGCAAGAATGCAAAAGGTGAGAGAGGGGAAGAGGTGTTTGCCGCAATTTAAAAAAAAAAAAAAATATATATAGTTCTTTGATCACATCTGAGTCCTATCTTGCTGACGACATCGCTCTTTTTAAGAACAAAAATTGGTGGAGTAATAGCATGCATGTATCCTTTTACAGGAGCTTGTGTCTGGCCCTCAGAGCAACAATCCACCTGCTGAAGTAAGAGGAGGAGAAGATAACAAGGCCTCCTCTGTGCCTCTGAAGGAGAACCAGACAACAGGTGAGGGGGAGGTACGAACACTTTTTTAATGGTGATCGATCCCATTCTGAGCTTGGTAGGTACAAAGCTCGGTATCTCGCATGCTTTGTGATGTCCATGCAGGTTTTATTTTTCTCTCCAGGATTCTGTACGTTGAGTAGATGGGAGGGGTGCTGGTTCCTGCATCAGGTAGTGGGGATGAGGGAAACTGCCAGGATTAGGTGGTACGAGGAATAAAGCTGCGGGTCTGAATTGGACAGTGATAGAAAAGGAACTGCTAGTTCAGTTAGTGGTGGTGATTTGTAGGGGGTGTGAGCAAGTTGCCTATCTTAAGAATCAGTTGGTAGGAGAGAGCTGCCAAACAAAGTGTCAGATAGGAAGAAAGCTTTGCTGAGCCGAAACATCAGAAGTGGTTAAGGAGCTGCTAGATCCGGTCTTGCAGTGGGGTGGATGTGGATGCGTCCCAGCCTGACTTGGTCGTATGGGAGTGGGATGAATATCTTGCTCCTTGGATTGAGTAATGGGTGGTTAGTTGCTAGTAATGGAATTAAATGGTGAGGAGGGGAAGTCTTATGGGCGTAATATTACTCACTGGCCAGATTGTAAACTTAGCTGAATAAATGTATCTAGCTAATTTTGGAGGGTTGTTCAGTAGTGCAGCTGCACTATTGAATATAGCCAGCCATCTTAAAAATAGTCAGATAGCGGGATAAACTTATCTTTAGAACTACTCTACGGCACGACTGGAGTTAGCCAGATAAGTTATTCAACTAACTCTGAATATCTGAGTTAGGCAGGTAACTTACTTCCACCCAGGAATGCCCCTACATAATTCAGCTAAATTTTAGATGGATAATTTATCCTGCCAAACTTTAACTAGATAAGTGGGGAAAATATTGGAAAAGTCTGCATTTAGCTGGATCACTTGTGAGTGAACCAGCTAAATGCTACTGAATATTGACCTCATAGTTTCTGAGATAGAAATTGGGGGGAAAAGCTGAACCAGTAAGTTGAAGAGGTCATGGAAAAGCAGCACATTACTTTTTGTATTAAGGGCAGTGTTGTATTCAAGAAGCACATCCATTCCTTCCTTGTCTCCTGATGTGAAGAAATTCCTTTCTGAAATAATTTGCACTAATATAGAATTTCATGGAATGCTTTCAGATCCCATGGAAACATCCCACTCTGATGCTGATGGATATCTTAGCCAAGTGATTGATAGGTTACCATGTTCCAGCAGGAAGAGCAGGTACTGAAAGAGGAACAACTTAGTTTCTTTCTCTGTCTGTTCATGTCCATGATGAATCTTAAGAACATATATTTCCATTCTGGTTCAGACCAAGGGTCCATCAAGCCCAGCATCCTTTTTTCCAACAGTGGCCAATCCAGGCTACAAGTACCTGACAATTACCCAAACACTAAGAAGATCCTATGCTACTGATGCCAGTAATAGCTGTGGCTATTCTCTGACAACTTGATTAATGGCAGTTAATGGACTTCTCTTCCAAGAACTTATCCAAACCTTTTTCAAACACAGCTACATTAACCTCACTAAACTACAGCCTCTGACAACAAATGACAGAGCTTAATTGTGCCCTGAGTGAAAAAGAATTTTCTCTGATCAGTTTTAAATGTGCTACATGCTAACTTCATGGAGTGCCCCCTAGTCTTTCTATTATCTGAAAGAGTAAATAACCGATTCACATTTACCCATTCTAGACCTCTCATGATTTTAAAGATCTTTATTATATCCCCCTCAGCCGTCTCTTCTCCAAGCTGAAAAGTCCTAACCTCTTTAGTCTTTCCTCATAGGGGAGCTGTTCCATTCCCCTTATCATTTTGGTAGCCCTTCTCTGTACCTTCTCCATCGCAATTATATCTTTTTTGAGCTGCAGCAACCAGAATTGTACACAGTATTCAAGGTGCGGTCTCACCATGGAGCGATACAGAGGCATTATGACGTTTTCTGTTTTATTCACCATTCCCTTTCTAATAATTCCTAACATTCTG
Organism: Rhinatrema bivittatum; assembly: GCF_901001135.1. NCBI lineage: Eukaryota > Metazoa > Chordata > Amphibia > Gymnophiona > Rhinatrematidae > Rhinatrema > Rhinatrema bivittatum. The sequence goes on along the minus strand of NC_042627.1, from coordinate 64,354,278 downwards.
TTTGCTTTTTTGACTGCCGCAGCACATTGAGCCAACGATTTCAATGTATTATCTACTGTTACACCTAGATCTTTTTCCTGGGTGGTAGCTCCTAATATGGAACCTAACATTGTGTAACTACAGCACAGATTATTTTTCCCTATATGCATCAGCTTGCACTTATCCACGTTAAATTTAATCTGCTATTTTGGATGTCCAATCTTCCAGTCTCGCAAGGTTGTCCTGCAATTTATCATAATTCGCTTGTGATTTAACTATGAATAATTTTGTATCATCCTCAAATGTGATTACATCACTCGTCGTATTCCTTTCCAGATCATTTTTAAATATATTGAAAAGCACCGGCCCAAATACAGATCCCTGAGGCCCTCCACTGTTTACCCTTTTCCACTGAGAAAATTGTCCATTTAATCCTACTCTCTGTTTCCTGTCTTTTTAGTTTTCTTAGAAGCCTCTCATGAGTGACTTTGTCAAACATCTTCTGAAAATCCAAATTCACTACATCTACCGGTTCACCTTTATCCACATGTTTATTAACCCCTTCAAAAAAATGAAGCAGTTTTGTGAGGCAAGACTTGGAATCGCATATCTTCTGCTGTGAGGAAGGTTTGCGCTTCTTTCAGATTACATTGGATGGGGAGATATATCAATGGCTTTAAACAGGCTTTCCTTGTATGGTTTCTTGTGATTATTACAGTCATGTGGGTTTTGAGCCCCTCAGCATGAAAGGCTCAGTACTGCATAATTTCTTACAAGCTTGACGTGGTAGAATAGGAAAGTTAGCTGAGGAAAGAATGAGCCATGTCTTAAACTGGGCAAATTAGATAGGGTTTGTGGTCCTTATCAGCCATGTCCTTGTAAAAGACCATTTTATAGTGGTGTGCACTGTAATCACGGACTTATGTAAACATATAAGACAGTATTCACTCACAAAGCCTTTCATAAAAAAAAAATAAATCATATACAGGAATCAAATGAATCATCTTCTAGCATATATATCTAAACTTGAACTTTGTAAGTAAAATTGAATCATTAAAACAAACATACTGGAAAGCAAAAAAAGAAATGATACATAATTTAATCCCTGGTGCTATAAAATGTGCCTTATTTAATTCTAATATTTAGGACGCATGGGGACTGGTCAAACCGTTGGAGCCTTTCACCTCTAGCCACTTGTTTAAATCCCAGCTCAGGTGGTCTCTGTGAAATGAGGTGATGCTTCCGTGCTTTAGTACTCTCACCGCCCTCCCCAGGCCTTCCCTCATCCTTCTACAGTGCAGTTCTATAGCTTTCAGTCCTGAGTTCCACTGGGGTAGCAGCAGCGGCTGTGATCGATCAGGAAGAAGCATGGTCAGGAATTGGGCAGCATGTGAGCTCTGATCCCAGGCCCCATCTTTTCCATAGAGGAAGTGGGGCCTGGGACTCGAGCCTACCCAATGGCTCAGTTCCCCCTAGGCTTCTTCACAGTCAATCACCACTGCTGCCGCCACAGTGGGGCCCAGGACCAGCGCCTGCTGTAAGAAGAAAGGCCAGTAGCAGTTTTGGAGAAGAGAGGGAACAAACTACTGGGGAGGCCATCCCACACATATTCCTTACAGCCCTTTCAAGTACCCTTAAAGCTGTATTTACCCCCCCCTGTTAGATCATTCCATAAGTTGAGTGCACTACTCTGATACAGGTGCCAACTGAATAGTTCAGCGTTAGAGCTATCAAGAGGGGGAGGGTTGTAGTTCTTAATCAGAGGACATTAGACATTGATGTATATCAGCATGACAAGGTTTGCCAGAAGGTTCTGAAGGGAGGAAATGCATTAGCGTTCCACAGAAGCAGGGGGGAATTTAAAAACACCAATTAGACATGTATGTTTTTAATGTTTAGTAAATTTATTTACGTAAAATTTATAATCTGCCCAGTACAGCCGAGCTGATAGAGGCAGAATAGAAGTAGTTTAAATAAACAAATCCCCCCCCCCCCAGGGCTTCTTTCTCAGCATAACTGGATGTTAGGTTAGAGGAGCCTGACTGGGCTGATGGAAGGAAGGAGATTACCTGCGGATACCCCATTGATAGGGTAAATAACCAAGGAAACCTCTAGCAAGAAAGCACCGGGAGCAGTGCAGACTGAGGAAGTCCACACTCGTCATAACAAACGGAAGGCAAATGTTTATATGCGTGAAATGTTGCTTGGTGAGGGAAAGCCCCATGAGGTGCATCTTGTTTTTAGAGCTATCCCAGAAGCGACACACTCAGCCCTCAGATCATACATGTCAGATGTTGCCGGCCTTTGACCAGGGATGGATTTAGTTTTTTGCTGCCCCTAGGCCCAGTTGATGATAGACTTCTCCTTCTCAGGAAGGTTGTATCTGGTGCAGGGCTGGAACTCATGGTGGTGGCTCAGCCTAGTGTTATAGCTTCCACCATACGGTGAAAGTGACCACTAGGGCTGTAAAGCCCTGCTTCCCTCACTGAGACAGCTGAGGGAGATATGATAGAGGTCTGTAAAATAATGAGTGGGGTGGAACGAGTAAATGTTAATCAGTTGTTTACTCTTTCAAAACAGTACAAAGACCGGGGGGGGGGGGGGGGGGGGGGGCACAATGATGTTACTGGGTGATACATTTAAAACTAATAAGAGAAAATATTTTTTTACTCAATGCATAATTAAGCTCTGGAGTTTGTTGCCAGAGGATGTGGTGAAAATAATTAGTGTAGCTTCATTTTAAAAAGTTTAGAGAAGTTCCTAGAGGAAAAGTCCATAAACCATCATTGTTGTGGAGTTGCAGAAATACGCAGCTTGGAATCTTATCTACCTCTTGGGATCCTGCCGGATACTTGTGACCTGGATTGGCCACTATTGGAATCAGGATACTGGGCTTGAAGGATCTTTGGTCTGATCCAGTATGGCAAATCGTATGTTCTTATGTCTCATTCCAGCTTCAGGGAACCATGGCGGAAGCACTCAAAATGCGGCTTCTATTAAATTCCTATGAATCTGTGAATTCTGCTGCATATTTTGTCATTGATCTGTGATGAGGACACAAGGAGAGAGGTAGAGGTAGGAAGCAGGGAGAAAGGAAACTTGAATGAAAATTAAAAAAAAAAGAAGAAACCTCCCAAAACGTATTATGCATTGACCCTGCAAAGCTGACATAAGATCTGTCTTTATTTTTCCTGTCTTCCATATTCTGTATTTCTGTGTCCGTGTGTGGAATTCTTGGTGAATTGTGAATTAAAGGTAAACAGCCTTTCCCATAGCAGCAGAATGAGTGCATTAATATGAGATTAGGTTTTAAAGTTGCTTAGCAGAGAAGTACATAGAGGAAGAGCTGTTCAGATGTTACTTAACTAACCCCTTTTCCAACAGAGAGCTTTCTGTGTGAGCAGTGCTTTTCAAAATGTATTTTCTGTCTTCACTTTTGATAGTGGTGATGCCAGTGAAGAAGAAGTAAAGAAAAATGATGCTAAAAGAGATGCACATTCACATCTTGTGGAAGGTAATCCTCACTGCAGGGATTGGAGAGCAACCCCTTAGAGCAGGGGTGCCCAAACTAGTCCTACGGGCCCCCCCAGCCAGTCGGGTTTTCAGGATATCCTTAATGAATATGCATGGGAGATAGTGCGTGCATATTCATTAGGGATATCCTGAAAACCCGACCCGCTGGGAGGGGGACGTAGGACCGGTTTGAGCACCCCTGCCTTAGATCCTAGAAATTCAGAGTTAAAATAAATAAATATGATTATTCTTATTAGATTTCTATATTCTGCTTTTCAGCACTTCAGGTACTGTAGTTATTTCTTTGTCCCCAGAGGGCTTACACTCTAAGGGCTGGATTTTCCTATGCCGCAGAGCTCATTGAATCCCGCGGTAACGGGGCGCGAAGCAGGGGGGCGGACCTGAGAAAGCTGGCAGGGACCACACCACCGCGGTGCGATCGCTGCCAGCTTTCGCACCCAATAGCGCCATCGTAAAAGGTCATGCTATTGGGCGCACTATTGGCGGCGATAAGGGGCCTTGCCTTTTTGCTGTCAGTGAAGTTTCCGCGGCATCTGCCCCGACGCCACCCCAACTCCTCCTCTTCCAGTGCTGACTCCGCCCCGATCTAGGGTATCGCGATAGGGTTAGAAAATAACCTCCTAAGTTTGTACCTGAGGCAATGGAGGGTAAAGTGACTTGCTCAAGGTAACAAGGAGCAGCAGTGGGATTTGAACCCTGGTCTCCCTGGTTCATAGTCCACTGCTCTAACCGCTAGGCTTCTTCTCCACTCCAGTCTCTTCAGGAAGCATCCAGGTCGTAGCAGTACAAGTGTAAGGGCTATCTTCTGATAATCAATATAATTATTGCTCAGAGGAAGAGTCAATTTTCCCAATGATTTTCTGCAATTTGGTTAGTTATAAACATGGATAAATTATCAGGTAAAATAGAATAAAAACTGAAAATGAAGGTCCCTATGTATCTGGATGCAGAACCCATGAAACATGAGGCTGATGCATGCTGCATCAACATTAGTCTCAGATGTGTTTTCACCAGCACGCCCAGAGTTAACAGATCAATGTCTCCAGAGCAACCTGGAGTAGCAACCTGGATTAGGGGTAGTGGTGGCTTGCTGATCTCTCAGCTTTTTGCAGAAATTTCAGGGAATAGAGTACGGACTAGAAGTGACCAAAAAGTTGTTTATTTCTGTGAAACTTGTTTTGTAAAGTATGATACTAGATGTCACAGTTCACAAGGAAACAGAGCGAATCCAAGGTTGTGATTAAGAACAGAATATTAGGGTGGGGGAAAATAGGGCATTTGTAACCATGTGAATTGGAGTCTCGATTAGAGGTGGTAGACAAACCGGTGTAAAATGTGTTGGCTTGGAAATGACCAGGCCCAGTTTGGAGGTAAAGTCAGATCCAGGAGAATGGCTTGCAATAGTCCTTGAGCCTGTATTTCCTAGAGGCACACAGCCCAGGCATGTAGGGAGAAGCCCCACCATGACACTGCACCAGCAATACAAGTAAATTTATTTATTTATTTATTTATTTAAAGGATTTATATACCGGAGGTTCCTGTATAATATACATATCACCCCGGTTTACAAGGAACGGTAATTATCGCTTCATATAGCGGTTTACATTGAACATGTTAAAAAACGAAGTAACAAATACTTAAACATGAAATACTAAACGTGAAATACTTAAACATGAAAACAGAAAACTAATGCTTCATATAGCGATTTAAATTGAGAGGTTAAACGTAAGTGACAAATTAGAGTATCTTACTAAGCAGCTCATAAACATGCGAGATTAATAAATAGATAGCCTGGTGATATGTTTGTCAACATGAAAATATGTATATATGATTATATAAAGTATCCTAAAAATGGTAAAAATGGACGTACAATTCGAAAGTTTTATATCCTCGGTAAGTTATATGCTAGGGGCTTTGAACGTGCAAATAGACATGGTAAAGTCATTCTTCCTGCTCCTAACTGTAAGGGAATGCTTGTTTGAATAACCAAGTCTTAAGTTTCTTTTTAAATGTAGCGTGGCATGGTTCCAGGCGAAGGTCTGGAGGAAGTGAGTTCCAGAGCGAAGGGCCCGCTGTAGATAGTGCACGTTTCCTCAGAGAGGATTTCACGGGTTGGGTGATTAGTCTGTTCTGATACGCGCTTCTAGTTGGTTTCGTGGATGTATGTAGCTGAATTTGAAACGTTAAGTTGAGAGGAGCTATGTTGTATAAGGCCTTATGTATCATCATCAGGGACTTGAATTGGATCCTGTATTTAATCGGAAGCCAGTGGAGATGATGAAGGATAGGGGTGATATGATCTCTTTTCTTGGCATTTGAGAGAATTCTTGCCGAGGCATTTAGGACCATCTGAAGTGGTTTTGTGGTGCATGCTGGTAAGCCTATGAGGAGAGCGTTACAGTAGTCCAGTTTTGGGAGTATGATAGCTTGTAGTACCATGCGGAAATCTCTGTATAGGAGGAGTGGCTTTAGTTTCTTTAAGGTTTGAAGTTTAAAAAAACATTCTTTTGTTGTGTTATTAACGAATTTGCTGAGGCTGAATCCGCTGTCTATGATGACTCCCAGGTCTTTTACTTGTTGTGAGGTGGAGTGCGCGGAGGTATCCTGACGTTGGCTAGCGTTAGGTGGTGTGGGTGAGGCATAGTTTTCCGGTGCTATAATGAGGATTTCGGTTTTGTTTGTGTTTAAAACCAGGTTGAGACTGGTGAGTAGGTTGTTGATAGCTGACAGACATTTATTCCAGTGTGACATGGCTTTGAGTAGTGAGTCTTCTATAGGGATGAGGATTTGTATGTCATCCGCGTATAGGAAATGTCTAAGCTTGAGGTTGGTAAAGGATGTGTAAAGGAATGAAGTTGCTTATGGGCTTCAGAAGGTTGCTCACCTACTGGTCTCAGGAATCTGCATTTTTCTTGTCTGTATTTCCTAATGGTAGTGTAAAGTTTACTCCTTGATAATTTGTCTCTGCTGTAGTATATAATATATGTGTAATATGTGGGAGAAGGGTTAAGCTCTGATATCCACTAATTCCATGGTACACAAAAATGGAGGATCTTATTGTGTGAGGACTGGTAGCCATTCTCCAAGGACGAGCATGTCCAGTAGATCCCCATTGATAGTTCTTGTTGCCTTTCAGATGCCAGCTCTTCAAGAGCTTGGGCAAAGCTCGTTATCTTCCCTAAAGATCACTCGCCACTAGGTGATGGTAAAATCATTGAAACCATCTCACTCCCATTTTTGTTTCTTAAAAGTAAAGCAGGGTTGCTTTGGAGACCTATTTTCATCTTTGATTTTTTTTTTCATGGTTTTGCTTGTTCCTCTTTTCTATCCAGACTTGTTATTTTTGTCCCGCTAGCCATTTTCATTGTTTAAAGTATTTTTCCTTTTTCATCAAAACTTTAGTATTGCCACTTAGCTGTTTAAATTGTTTTTGTTATGGAATGATGACCATGTGACGACATCTTCAGTTTCTTTGAGAGATTTTCTGTGTGCCATTTAAAAAAACAAACAAACAAAAACAACCCAAAACAAACAAACCAACCTGTATTTTCATGGTTATAATGACATTGAAGCACACCAATGGCTTCAGTTTCTTGTCCGATTATAAGATAGATGAGCACAAAGTCTGTAACTGGTGTCTGAAAGTAGGCTGCGACATCTTGGGATGCAAGATCTGATTGAGGATGTTGCCTTGAACTCTTTGGGTACAGGAGGGAAAGCTCTTGTGTTTTAACAGGCCAAAAAAGTTGAGTTCGGTTCTGGAGTTTATCCCGAAGCATAAACACGAGATCTTGGAACTGTGCTTAAGGTTTTGGTGGTGTTTTGGGCTCTGTTCAAGTATTGCTCAGCTGCTTTGGTGCCTTGCTATGAAGCTAGTGCCAGAAGTGAAGACACTTTTTTGATGTTGAAACAAAGTCTACTGCTTCAGCACAATTTTAGGCACAAGAGCACTGAGATAGTAATTGGAGCCTTGATACATTGAGCTTTTAGCACACAGGTGGAGGAAAGTGGATGCGGTAAAACCTTGGGGGTAGATTTTCAGACCGCGCGAATAGGCGTACTTTTGCTGGCGCATCAGGCGCAAGCAAAAGTACGCGGGATTTTAGTAGATACGCGCGTAGCCGCTAAAATCCTGGATCGGCGCGCGCAAGGCTATCGATTCTGTATAGCCGGCGCGCGCCAAGCCGCGCAGCCTACCCCCGTTCCCTCCGAGGCCGCTCCGAAATCGGAGCGGCCTCGGAAGGAATCCTCTAACGCCCTCCCCTCACCTTCCCCTCCCTTCCTCTACCTAACCCACCCGCCCGGCCCTGTCTAAACCCCCTCCTTACCTTTGTCGGGGGATTTACGCCTCCCAGAGGGAGGCGTAAATTCCCGCGCGCCGGGACGCAACCTGGGGACGGGTCCGGAGGGCGCGGCCAAGCCCCTGGACCACCCCGGGCCGTAACCACACCCCCGGGCCCGCCCCCAAAACGCCACGCGGCACGCCCCCGACACGCCCCTTCTCGGAAAACCCCGGGACTTACGCGAGTCCCGGGGTCTGCGCGCGCCGGTAGGCCTATTGAACATAGGCGCACCGGCGCGCAGGGCCCTGCTCCCCTAAATCCGCCCGGATTTAGGCGAGCAGGGCTCTGAAAATCTGCCCCTATGGTTTGAATCTTCTCCTTTCTCTCTGTTTGGGATTGAGCTACCTTAGTCCTCTTTGAAAATAGGTTCTGGCTCTGAGTAAGGTCTTGTTCCGAAGTTCTCTTTGTACCAAGTTGACGCAGCTCTGATATAGCCCACCAGTATCCACTAAAGAGTTTGCTAATTCTATTGCAGCAAGGCATTTCTGCACACCTTGTAGCATAAGTCCTGCACGTAGTGTAACCTTAATATCTCCAGGTTGCTCTGGAGACATTGATCTGTTAACTCTGGGCGTGCTGGTGAAAACACATCTGAGACTAATGTTGATGCAGCATGCATCCACCTCATGATTCGACTTATGTTTCATGGGTTCTGCATCCAGATACATAGGGACCTTCATTTCCAGTTTTTATTCTATTTTACCTGATAATTTATCCATGTTTATAACTAACCAAATTGCAGAAAATCATTGGGAAAATTGACTCTTCCTCCCCACCGATTTTCTCTGTTTTTGTTGGTTATAATAAACACTGATAAATTCCCAGGGGAAATAAAATAGCTGAAAATGAAGGTCCCTATTGATATATATTGAGGAGCTTTTGCTGCATGCCTTTTCCAGAATTTGTGCAATTTGGACCAGCTCCTATTTTGGGAAAGGACACATTAAGGCCTGTGCAGGCACTGTGACCCTTCAGAAGACCCCATATTGAAGCACTCGGCACTTTTTCCATCTTGCCTACCCTCTTTTTGGGAGATAATTTTCCCTATTCTTACTACTGTCAAAGAGGAGTTAAGGAAGAGGGTTCCCACGTCGTAGCTGACTGCGGTGCTGCCATCTATCTGAGCTCTTTCCTGCCCTAGAAATGTTGGTCTTTTTTTCCTAGTCAAAGCTTTTCCATCATGGTCAAAGAGAAGGGAAAAATAAGGGCCAATCCTCCAGAGCTCCTGGGGCCTCTCCAGACTTCAGTGGCAAGACTTGTAGTTTGGGAAGCTAGTATCCATTGGTTGTCTCCGATGCCAGTGTTGGCCTTGGAGCAGGACCCCCCCTCCCCACCGACAGGAACTGTCAAGCTGATCCTCCTAGCTCCGCATGCCTTCAGATTGCTGAAATGATGGTTGTTCCTGCAGTGTCTAGAATTGTGTGTTGGGCTGATTGAAGGAGGGGAGAGACGCACTGTCCTTGGGCCTGTTCTGAAGAAGATTTTGGAGGTTTGGGTCAGACAGCAGCTCTGGTGAATGTTTTGTGCTCCAGGGCAACCAATGGGAGTAGAATATTGCTGGCTGAACCTGGATCCTTGTTGGGTTGTTGGGACAACTTTTCACATTCAGCCATGTGAAGGGGCAGTTCTTGTGAAGCCTTGAGTGGTTATACTGGAGGCACTATGGGCTGCTATCACTGTGTTGGATCTTTTGTTTCTAAACAGATGACCCATAGTTTTTACCTTTCAGCTTCTGCAGTTCAGTTCAGAACCAGGCTGTGACCATAACTGAGCATTCTAGGAAAACAGATTCTTTGGTATAGCAGACCAGTGAGTTGCAAGCTTTTTATCCTAGCTTTCTCCAAAAATAGCTCAGTCATCCATAGCAAACTGGAAGCATTGGGAAATTGAGCCAGACATCTTGCTTTGAGATTTGTGAATTTTTCATTGCCCACTGATATTTTAAAAGAAGCTATTTTAAGTGCTGAAAACCCCAGGTGAAGCTTTGGCTTTATTTGTCATCAAGGAAGCAGAGTGGGTCACAAGGGAAGGTTTTATGGAAGGTCAGGTATCTCTGCATGGCTTAGATCTGACCTAGATTTTAGAGACCTTTCTGGAAGAAGAAATAATTATCCGGATTCACACATCTGTTCATGTTTTGTTTTGCAACCAGATACAAACAAAAGGACAGAATGGAAGAAAACCGTTTTTGATAATGCAATAGAAGGTACTCTCTGTGCATAATTTTTTTATTTAAATTCTCATCAGTGTCTCAATGTTCTGCTAATAAATTCATCTTCTATGATCCAAAGCACTTAAGAACTTTTTTTTTCTTCCTGGACTTATATTCTTTCTTACAGGCTTTGATTTCTTAATTCAAATTCTTGATATCTTTTAAACATTCTGTTTTTCTTCTTTTTTTTTTTTTTAAACAAGAGGACCTAAGGATATTTGACTTGAGCTATAATGCCATCTAGTGTTGATAACATTTTGGAATGTTCTAGACCTTGGAGGAAAGCTCCTTCTTACTTAGCATTTGACAGATCATGTAACTCTTAAGATATTATCTTTACAGAACATAAATTATAGGTAAATAGGTATCCTTTTGCCTGGTTAGCTCAGCTTTAAGTTGAGGAAATTGTGATAGTCCTCCCAGAATCTCTGAGCTGAGTCACTTTGAAGGGTGCATTTGTACTTCTTGTTTTTCTTCGGTATGTGTAACAGCGGTTTGTGCATCAAATTTCTGTGTATGTTTGTTGTTTTGATGTTAGACTCCGGCACATCACAACTAGCTTTTGGAGCCTTGGAGCTGTCCCAGAGCCAGGATTTGGAAGACTGCAGCAGCCGCAACAAAGACAACGTAGAGGAGCAGGTGCACCCTACGTGTGATGACTCTGGTGCCTTTGGAGCTAGTAGAGAAGATGCTAAAGGTACGAGAACAGCAGCATCTCTTCTCTTCTCTGCCTTATGGTCTGTTATAAAATGCTATAGAAGAAGTGAGGAACCAGTACTTTTTCAGGTAGGGTTATTGCATTGCATCGACACCTCTATTGCTGTGCCTCATTAAATTCCGATATTTGTGAATGTGTATGATTGGTTGTCATTTTTACAGATGTTGATGTTATTTGATTTGATTCTATAATATAAAAATGTACCTATGCATTTGGCTTATTGCAATATTTTATGTTCTCATAAAATGTAAATACATTTTTTTACAACGCAACTTTTAAGCCTTCCTCTACATTCAGGCAGGCTAATCCATACCAGTGGATTATGTACCTCTACCAGGCTTCTAGACTGAAAACACTCAATTGAGGGAGGGACCTACTGGTGTCACCTCAGGAGGTCAAACAGTGTTTGAATTTCTTCTATCTTCTCCTTTCATGAATTTTTACCACAAGCAAGACCCAGAAGGGAAATGCATATCTATCATCTACTGGATATGGAGAATACTGGCGGGCTGATGTCATGATGGGACTACATGTCTGTGATGTCAGCTTTTGCTCCATTTCCATCTACTGGTAGCGATGCATAACCCACTGGTGTGGATTAACCTGCCCCCCTTAGAGGAAAGGAAATTATCAGATATAAGAGGTAATTTCTTCTTAAATGCTTGTACACCTTGAGTTTTAATTTAGTAGCATATTTTTATTCCATTTCCCACAGTCAAATGACCCTATCAAAGTGGATTACAATATTTAGCAAAGCATACATCATTGCATTTAAACACTCAGTAAACCAGTCAAACCAAACTCATTATACAATTAAAACCATAAAAATAAACAAAAAAATTAACCAATCATAAAAATGAACATAAAATCAACATAATTTAAAATACAAATAATTCAACAAATAGCTGATCTCACCAACACAAAGCCTAATAAGATCAATTAAATGAACCCAAAATTAAAAAAAAAAAAAAAAATCTATACAAACTTTTTCATAGCACCAAAATAGATGACTATGTATAAGTTAATAAACCATGGAGTTATCTATGAATAATTGATACCGCTAATAAATCAACTTTTAACTTTTAACACTCAAATCATATGTCTATGCATATCTGCTTTCTTGGCATACGTTTCATGTATATATTTGGGATGGATGGATAGATATTATTATGGGCTCTTTCAATGTATTTATTTATTGAGTTTTATATACCGTCGTTCGGTTTCACCATCACAACGGTTTACAAGGTTTCGATGTTTAACAGAGTTTTCAAAAGGTTCGTTCAAATGGTTGTTAACATATTATTATTTTATCGTTTTATAAACTTAGTTTGTAGGTTAGACTATACATGTTTCGGTTCATTGTTATGTTGTTTGTTTATTTTTTTCTTACATTGGTTCCACAATTTTGCTTAGTGTCAATAGGAGGGTAGTGGTGTTTTAGAGTCATTGGGTGAGTTGGTAGGCTTTGGTAAACATCCATGTTTTTTAATTGCCTTCCTTAGTGTGTGTTTTCCCTAATGAATGTTGCTTTTCGGTTAAGGTGAGTAGAGTTTTTTCGCCATATGACATCTTTTTCTAATATTTAATTACTGCTGCTATTCCAGTGTACTGTACCCCCTAAAGAAGCACAGGAACTTCAAATGACCATAAGCCCCTCTTCTGGGCTATGAACACTGCCTTTGTAGTAGCTTTAGCTGACCCGTGGCGTGAAACACCTGGCTCAGGGATTGAACCTGGGATCTTCTACATGAGAATGCACAGTACTGCCACTGGGTTACCAGGCCAACCCAATACTGTATGTTCTACCATTTGCAAAAACTTTCTGCAAACAATTTTGTTCACGGAGGTGAAATTTTAATTTTACCTGTGTTTATCAAGTTGCGTTTATCATCTAAAGTTATAAAGTTATACTGTTAAAGTTATATAGTTATAATGTTAAACCAGTACATTGAGTCAGTTTTTCTTACAAGTTACAATGTAAAGATAATATGACCTGTTGTCACTCTATCACACAAGTTATCATGTAAACCGATGTAATACCCATGTTTGAATGTTGGTATATAAAAATAAATAAATAATTCATTTCCTTGAGTCCTGTCAGACCAGTTCAGACAAGTGGGTTATGTTTTATCTACCAGCAGATAGAGGCAGGGAGCAACTATCTTGCTGACATCACCATATATAAGGTCCCATGCTGTCATCAGCCTGCCATTATTTGCTGTAACAAGCTAACATAACTCCTCTTCACATCCCTGTCGACTGGAAGGCTTCTCAGAAGGAGAATCCACAGTGATTTTCTATCCCCTCCACCGCACCACCGCATATCTGGGGAGACTGGCTAACAAGGCCTGCGAATGGCCATCAATTCTAAACTATAAGAACTATAGATATTACAGATGCACTTAACAATATGAGGATCCTCCCAATCCCACAGACAGAGGACAGAAAAACCCCAGCAAGAACAGAGTGAGTGAACCAACCAGAAATCTTAAAGGGTCCTGAACTGGCCTGGCAGAACTCAAAGAAAGGAAATTAGTAGGTAAGACTAGATTTTGTCTTTGGTTTTGTCCTGTCAGACTAGAGGGATATACCAAAGCCATTCCTTAAACTGGGTGGGACACTGCCAGCCCTACTATCAAAAAACAACCAAGCCAAAAATGCATTGACATCATGGGATCATTGATTGCCTTCAAAGTCGAGCACTGGAAACGGTCATGGAGACAGACCATTGTGTAACTCCTCCACACGATGAAGTGAAATCCTTTGCTTTTATCGGGGGATTCAAAATCCATGCACTGGGTTAGGGTGAAAAAGCATTGACATCAATCTCTTGTAGGCAGTTTAGATTTCAGAATTAACCTGATTTATCAGATGAGACCTTTTCAAACTCATCATGGTTCATTAGAGTTTTATTGTGGTAGAAATAACTCACAACAGTTAAAAATTACATTAGATGTTGCTTTTACATTTTTCACAAATTTATTTATTTATTTAAGTTTTTTCTATACCGGCATTCGTGATAGGTATCACATCATGCCGGTTTACAATAAACAGGGGGGTGTGATAATAGGTTACAATAAAAGAACAAGTAACAGGTGCTAAGCGAAAACAATTGCAGTTACAATAAAACAGGGAAATGTACAACTAGGAGCAGAGAAAGGCGATAGGAATTTAACAGAATACATTTACCAAACTTTAACAGAATGCATTTACAGAATTAATGGAGTTTACTAGGTTATGTCATTTGCAATGTTATAGTTTTCTGCGTAAGGGTAATGACTGGAAGTTGGTTAGTGGTGAGTTTAGGATTCATTCGGTGTCCAGAAAGGCCTTTTTAAATAGCCACGTTTTGAGTCTTTTCCTGAGGCAGGGTTCCTTCCGCAAATCCGGTGGGATGGAGTTCCATAGAGGAGGTCCTGCAGTGGAGAATGCCCTGTCTCTGAATTTTATATGATGGGAGGTTTTGGAGTGAGGTACCTGTAGAGATTCTTTATAGTACTCTCTTATGGGTCTGGAGGAGGTATGTTTTCTGAAAGGGATTTGTAGATTGAGCGGAGCGTATTGATGGATAGCTTTGTAGATTGTGGTAATGGGCTTATATAAGGTTCTATAATGAATTGGCAGCCAATGTAGGTCTTTGAGGATTGGAGAAATGTGATCTCTTCTCCGTGTATTAAATAGAAACTTAATCTCAACTTGCTCATTACAGATAGCAGTGTATCTGAATACCCAGCATAAAAGATTGCTAATCCAGTCTTAAATTTGTCAAACAGGAACATGTAGATGTCTGAGTAGTCTGTCTCTGAAACTGTCCTATCTGTTCCAAGTTCTGGTCTTGAGGCTGTTAACACAAAGGCAGTCCAGCAGCACACATGGTTTTGGCAGGAGGCAGATTCACAATATCCATATAGTTCAGAAATAGCATATCTAGATAATTTTGCATGTGAGCACTCCCAGTCCTGTCAGGCCCTTTTTAAGACTTTTGTGGACTTTACTGATTCCTTCCTGTAAATGCATAGGATCTAAAAGCAAACAATATGTTTGAATATACCTTGATCCCCTGGTATAGGATTGATTTAGAAGTTGTTTTCTTAGTAATGGGCAGATATACAGCATAGCTAATGTAGTGAGGAATGAGTGTTGGCAGAGACACCTTGTTGATCAGAATGTGCTGCTTGGTTTAGATACAATGTCAGTCAAGGCCATAGACGCTACAGCAGCTTCATGACTATCTGCATCAGCTAATTTTAGCTGTGCAAAACAATATCCTGCTTATTGAACAATAGCAGTTCTAGGACAATACAGCTTAGCAGAATCTATTACACTTTGCTTCATATTTCTTGGTTCAGATACAACACAGCTTCTTTAATGACCTGAGCTAGCTCCTACACTGGCTGGCTCTGGCCCTGGCCATACATCCACCTAAGCATCCCTGCAGAGAGAGCCACTGACTCTTGAGACATTGGGAGTATGCAGCAGTCTCCACGGGCTCATGGTATGGCTACCAGCACACCCCAATTGATACAAGAAAATGTGACTACATCTGCTACAGTAGAATGGGGATGGCATGGGGAGTTGTTTAATGGAAGGATCCAGGAGGCAGTGAATTGCAGCCTGGCTAACATCAGTACATTGGCTTTACTGATGTCCATGCAGACTGAAATTCACCAGTTCTGTAGACTTAACATATTGGGTAATATAGCATTGATGTAGAGACCTGGAGAGGTGTCTGACATTGGTGCATTGAGAACTGAACCAATTTTCAGTACTTTGGGAGAGGAAGCTGTATTTAGGAATTTGTCAGAGTCCTCTTCTGCTAGCCTGGTGCAGACTTGGACATCCCTGACACCTTAATATGACTTGTAGTCTCATCATTCTTGGGGTTCTGATTATGCATCTGAGGATTACTCTGAACAGGAGGAGTCTCCTCAGACCTTTCTCTTCCATAGGAAAGGAGAAAATCTAAACTAGCAAACCTTATCTTTGCTGAGTTTGTCAAGGAAATGGCTGAAACCATTCTATATCAGTTGAAAAAGGAATTTGAGTGCAGGACATACACATTGGACATACTCCACCTCCTGAATCCTCTTAAAGATGTTGTGGTAGTGTCTATCCATGATATCCTTAAGGAAATACAGTTAAGATTGTGGGAGGACCCCTTCCTTTCTGCATTTTCTGTCAGTAGGAAGGCAGACTCAATATACTGAATCCAGAACGTTCCCAGATTTGAGAAAAGGCAACTGCCTCACTGGTGGTTCACACAGTGAAGTTAGGAGGATTCATTTTCTAGGGGAGCCTATAGGGGCAGGTTACAGGCTTTGAAGAATGGATCCACATTACTTCAGATTAATGGGTTGTGGATATAATCCAATATGATTACACCCCAGAATTATGAAGAATGGTAAAAGACCATTTTGTAATTTCACGTGCTGCAATTCATGGGACATTGAACAAATTGATTCAATTGCAGGAAATTCTCCAGGTTCCGATAATGGAGCATCAAAAGGGATATTATTCAATTTATTTTGTGATTCCAAAAAAGGATGGTTCATTCAGACCTATTTTGGATCTAAAAGGTATAAATCAGAATATATATATATCCCTCGATTCTATATGGAATCTCTTTGCATAGTCATAGTCTCAGTATGCAACGATGAGTTTTTATCATCCCTCTATTTGAAAGAGGATTATTTTCATATCCCAATGAAGCAAGAATTCCAGAGATTTCTCCATTTTTGTATAATCAGGTAATATTTTTTAGTTTGTTGCCCTACCTTTTAGACTGGCAATGGTGCCAGGAACTTTCACAAAGGTGATGGTTGTAGTGGCTGCCTTTTTAAGAAGGAAAAGAATTTTAATTCATCCTTATTTGGACGATTGGTTAATAAGAGCCAAATCATATTCCAAAGGGGTAATATCTCATTCTCACAGGACAAGCAGGATGGTAGTCCTCACATATGGGTGACATCACAGGATGGAGCCCTGTACGGAAAACTTTTCTGTCAAAGTTTCTACAAAGCTTTGACTGACACTGGCACACTGAATGCACTGAGCATGCTCAGCCTGCAGTTATCCCTGTGAGCCACAGGTGTCTCCCTCAGTCTTCTTTTTTCCGCTCTGCAGTAAGCATAGCGATTAGGAGCTCTGTGAGAAATTCTAACACTTTTTCCTTACGGAAACACTTAAACTTTTACTTCACAAACACTTTTCCCTGCACAAGTCTCCCTTCGCGTACCTTTATTCGATGCTCGGTGAGTACTATGCCCTGTTTTTTTCGGTCGGTTCCTGTCACCTCCCTGGCCTGCCAACCAACTGCGGCCTTCCCTCTCCCTATGTTTTCAGTTAGCCACACATAGCCTGCGAGTGTCCCTCTGCCTGGTTATTAGCGCTAGTGGGACAGGGACTTCCACGGTTTCTGTTGCCGCCAGGGCCCCTGTCGATTTCAGGTCCTTCGATTTCCTCGGTACCCTCGCACAGTCGATGCCCCCATCGGTACCCCCTTCAGACCATCCTGGATTCTTAAATGCCATCGGTACCCCTCCCCCTGCGGTACTCTGATGCCATCGTCCCTGCATCGTTTCTATCAGTGCCATCCATGTTTTTCATCCATGGCACAGATTTTCCTTGGGTTTCCTCAGTGCCATCATTGCCCGGATGGATGCCATCGACGCTCACCTTTGTGTCATTGGTGCCATCCATGCCCGGGTCGATGTCATCGTCGCCCAGGTGACTTCCATCGATGCCAGGGTCATTTCCATCTGTGCCCAGGACACTTCCATCGATGCCCGGGTCGATTCCATCACTGCCATGTCGGTGGCATCAATGCCATTGGGTGCCAGAGTTTATCCAATCGATACCGTCTATGCCCATGGCCATACCACCAATGCCATCGGCGCCCGCCTCCATACATCGATGCCCTCGACGCCCATGTCGTTTCCATCGGTGTCTTCAGCGTTCTTTACAATGCGGTCATCGACCCCCGTCGATGCCGGTATCATTTTTCCGATGCCAATGATGTTTTTACGATTATTCGATGCCACATCGTTCCCATAGATACCTTCGCCAATGCAGTCAGTGCTTCCGACACTACTCGCGTTGCTCTGCTCTGCCCGAGTCATCGATGTTTCTTCATATATATATTTTTTACTATATCCTCGAGGCCGCTTCGGCCGCCATTAACACCGTCAATACCGACATAGCACCGCCACATAATGCCCTCGCCTGAACACAGTGCTCTATGCTTTGGGTTCTTATTAAAGCCCCGTATTAGCCTATGACACTACATAGTGCCAGGAGCAGTGCAGGCATGCTGACAGTCCATCATCAGTCACCATCCAAGACAGCGAGGGCATCCATCTCAGCGCTGCCACGAGCACTGTGGCATGCATCTTCTCCGACACGGTGACCGTCCGCCACCGACGCCATCCAGCACATCGATGCTATCCTTCTCGATGCTGGAGAATGCTCGGGCAGAGCAACATCACCACTGCCATTGACACTGTTCCGCACAGTATTGGCAGTCCTTGGTGCTCCAGAAACACCAGAACGAGTTCCGAAGAGTTCTGCACTGGTGTCACGAGACATCGAGCCACTGCGACGAGGGCCGGGTCCACGAGCTATTAATTGGCTGCCCTGTTCCCGAGGCGTGCCCTACCGACATCGGTGTGGGATTGTGGCCCTCCACTAATTACGGTGGTAGCGCCAGCCACGTTCAGCCTGTCTCCTCTATACCTGTGCCACCATACCAGGCAGAGTTGAGATGGGCGTCTACTCCCTCGATGACTCCTGAAATCCACAAAGCCAGCAATCTTCACCGGCTCGTCCTTTGGCGAGCCACGTCGGATGGTAAGTATCCGCTTCTGCAGCATTCCCATT
Organism: Rhinatrema bivittatum; assembly: GCF_901001135.1. Classification (NCBI taxonomy): domain Eukaryota; kingdom Metazoa; phylum Chordata; class Amphibia; order Gymnophiona; family Rhinatrematidae; genus Rhinatrema; species Rhinatrema bivittatum. The sequence goes on along the minus strand of NC_042627.1, from coordinate 64,335,617 downwards.
AAGATGTGTTCTCTAATTCGAGCCACATGGTTCGAAAAGTTCTAGGTCATGTACCTTCCAAGAACCGTATTAGTGTCACATATCGCTATGTCAGCCAGTTAGGTTTTCATGATTTCCACAATGAATATGTGTAAGATCAATTTGCATAAAGTGGAGGCAGTGCATGCGGATTTATCTTACGCATATTCATTGTGGATATTCTTTAAAACATTTATTTTATTTTATTTAAAATCTTTTCTATACCGTTGTTAAGCTAAATACAGTCACAACGGTTTACAATAAGACACAATTTAATACAGATAGCAATATTAATTTATATCAACTAAACAGGTACCATTAAGTTACGGTAACATAGTTATGTAAAAAATACTAATTGGTGGGTGTGATAAATCATGTCCATTCCTATCTGTATCAGCTTTAAAATAGATTAATAATTGTATCTTATCCTTTGGTGGTGAACAAAAATAAAATACACAGATATTGATTGAGGTGATGTGTGTGGGTGTTCTACTGCCACATCCTACACTTCCCTGGATTCTACTCTCCATTCTCTTTGTGATAAGCTTGTTTAAAGAACCAGGTTTTTAAACTTTTCCTGAAGGTTTTAATGTCTCTTTGTAATCCTGATTTCTTTTTTTTTTTTTTTTTAATTCTTTATAAGTTTTTCATTCACATATAAATTGAGTGATTAAAAATAGTATAATCACATCGTTAATTTTCCACACAAACAGAAATAGCAAAATATCTTCTATAGGATAATAGTAATAATAATCTCTATTTTCAGAAACACTTCAATCTTATATTAAGCCACAATTTCTGTGATTAAATCCTCAAACAAAAGATGAAAAATGAGACTGAATTTGAGTAATTTGGTTATAAATAAATGAAGATACTATTTAGAAATCATCCCATAGAAATGCTTAACATAGATCACCAACTGGTGTATACTACATATGCGCCCTCATTAGCCTACTCACTAATAGGAATAACACTGGTAGATGGTTCTACAATTATGGAAGACATTCCATTACCATGTAATGGAGAAGAAACAATAGGCTGTTGCGCAGCCATGAATTGCTGCATTTGCTCTATCTGATAAAAAAAACCCAAAAAACATAAGTGTGTTCTCTTTTTTTTAAGTTCACACTTACAAGGATAGCGTAGGAAAAACGTATACCGTAATGAGGTTATCTGATGTCTTAATGCCAAAAATTCTCTACGCTTCGTTCTTGTAACCAAAGCTAAATCAGGATAGATTTTTACCACTTGCCCATGAAAAGTCATTGGAAACTTCTGAAAATATCGCTTCATTTCCTTGTTACTATCCTGAGCCATTATAAAAGATACCACCAACGTATTTCTATGAATAACTTCTTGGTTGGAGTCCTCTAGAAATCTGTAAGATTTGTTGGAACTGGAGGTTTTTTTTTATTAAGAAATAAATATTTATCGAGGGAATTTCATCTTCTTCATATAATAATATTTCTCTGAGATATCTCTTTAAAGAGATATAAGGAAGTTCTCCCAGAACTTGTGGAAAATTTGTTAACCTGATGTTTACATGACGTATATGATTTTCTAGAGCTTCCAACCTTCGAGAACTAGCTATTTGGTCTTTAACACATACATTTACTTTTTGCAATGAGTGTATATTTTTCTCATTTTCTTTAACCTTTTGGGACATCAAATTACTTTGGGTTTGAACAGCTACTAATTTCGTTTGAAAATCTACTGATACAGCATCAATCTTTTGTTCAAGTCTAGACACAGCTGAACTTAAACCCAGTAACTGCTTCCTATATTGTTTCCAGTGTTACCTTCCCCGGCCTGGTTAAATTTTGACGTTGATCTTCTATATTCTGGGGTCCTGGGCCCTCTTTCTCTGACGCCGCTCCAATCACCATGGTTGGCGTCTGAGCTTCCCCATTCTCCACGCTTCGTTGGGCTGGTGGAGGTTGGCTATCCGGGCTCAGGGATGCTTTGTCTTGGGAGCCACACAATTCTCTATCTTGTGTAGTTCCAACAGATTCCTTAGCTCCCTGACTTTCCAGCTGTGTCAGGAATCTATTAATTTCCAATTGGGTCAGAGAAGAAGTTGTGGGTGTTGAGGGAAACACCCTTATCTTCCCTTTCCTTTTCGGTGGCATAATTCTTTCTGTTGTGTTGATCGTGAACTCTGTCGCTTTAAAAAAACTCAATTACGGTGTGAATAAAGGACAAAGAAGATATAGTAAATGAGAATTGTTCACAATTCAATCAATTCAAACCAAGTTGAGCAAAGTCGCGCGTGCGGCTTCAGCAATGCACTGGCGGGGGCGGTGCGCCACAGGGGGCGCGTTTTTATGTGATCTTCCGGTGCCTTCTCCCCCCCCCCCCCCCCCGCCGGGGGGGGGGGGAGAAGGCACCCGACGTCAGGTTCGGTCTCCTTCACAAAAAACAGTCTCTTTTTCTTTGCAGGAAATTAAACTTTCCCTCGTAGCCAGAGGTAACAGAGAAACTCACTCCAACAGTCTTGTAATCTGATTTCTAAAGGCATGGTGTTCCATAGTATAGGTCCTGCTAAGGACAGCGCCCTTTCCCTTACTTGGGTTAGTCTTGCTGTTTTGACTGAAGGAATACTTAGTAGTGCTTTGTTTGCTGATCTCAGGTTTTTGTGAGGGACGTGTACGCGAAGGGCTGTGTTCAGCCATTCTGCTTTTTCGTTATGTATTAATTTATATATGGTACATAATGTTTTGTACTGTATTCTTTGCTCAATGGGTAACCAGTGTAGTTCAGCTAGGGTTTCGGTGATATGGTCTCTTTTTTTATTTTTACCAGTCAGAATTCTTGCAGCAGTGTTTTGTAGTATCTGGAGTGGTCTTAGCGTGGTGTATGGTAAACCCAGTAGAAGGGCATTTATTTACAAATACTTATATACTGTCCTTCCAGGAAAGATCAGGGCGGTTTACAGGCTAAAAACACACAGGATGTATTCTTTTTTTTATTTAGATTTATATTGCACTTTTTTCAGCTCTCCAAAGTGGATTACATTCAGGTACTGTAGGTATGTACACATCTTTAACATGTCAGTCATCACATACATTAAAATACAGACATTTCTCTGGTTTATTTAATCTGGAATGCTGTCATGAAAAGTTGCGTTTTTAAGGCTTTAATAAAGGCTCAGGAAAACATGAGTGGCTAGATGTATTCCAAGGGTTGAGAACCACTGGTCTAATAAACTTTGCACTGTAAAAGAAAAGGGTACAGTCCCCACTCTGTATACCAGTTGTGAATCTCTTCCATTTTGAGGCATGGGAGCCCCTTGTGAGCTGTTTTTATCAGTACTAGTAGCATCTTAAAAATATGTTTGAAGATAAGTAATTAGTCTTTTTGGGATGTGGCATATTTATTGCTGAACAATAAAATCAATGGTACAAAGGCTATCTACATTTAAAATAATAATAAAAAAAAATCAGAGAGAATAATGGACTAGCTTATGCTACCTTTAGAGTTTTTTCTGATGGATGATTTAAAACATTTGTGCTGTGTGCAAGATTTTCTGCACTTTCTTTTTATCCGAGGTCTCTTCCTCCGATTTAAAAATGTTTTGCTTGATTGATTTCTGGACTGTTTAAATATTTGAAAAATCACTTGAGTGAAGCCTTTTGCGTTTTCGACTTTCTCATTTATGTTGTAACTGAAGCTCTGTGAATATAGGGTCCACTTCAAACATAGGGACCATTGTGACTGCCTCATGAGCCTTACCAATGGAATATTGTGAATTGTTGAAACCATATGGCCAGCATTTTTAGGAGAAACCTTGATGTTGTGGATAAACAGTTATAGAGATTGTGAATCATCCTCAGGGTGGTGTTTACTTGGCTTTGGGGAAGGTAGACTGCTTTTTATGAGTCAAGTACTGCCCCTATCAAATCCTGATGTTTACTTGGTGGAGATAGGTGTGATTTTTTTTGTAATTAATGACCAATCCCAAACCCTCTGAGACTCCTTATGAACTACAAGGACCTCTTTGTGGAGGCCTCGGAGTTATTTTAATAAGGCAATCCTTCAGCTAGGGTAATACAAATTCTCCATGCCTTCCAAACTATTTCCCACTACAAACTGTGGAAACTTCATGTCCAGAGAGCACCACCAGTCTCTCTTCTTCAGGAAGGGCAAAATGTATTGATTTGATTTATATTCTGGTTTTTCAGGCACTTCAAAGCAGATTACATTCAGATACTGTAGGTATTTCTCACAAGATTGTGAGATGGGTGATCATTTTGAATGTTTCTTTGTATAAGAACTTGTTTAGGGCTTCGAGATCCAGTATTTGATGGAGATACCTGGTTCTCTTTGGGATTAAGAAGTTCCTGAAGTGGAATCCAGTCTCTTCTTGCCTTTGTGGGCACTGACTATATGGCCTTCACCATGAGTAAAGCGGAGATCTCTGCCTTACGTCTTGGTCCTGTGACTGCTGGATGCATGCTCTTGGTGGTTTTGTTTGGAGAAACTTCTTGAAATCTTAAACTATAGCCCTGCATTACTATGTGAAGGACCCACAAGTCTGAGTTTATCTGAGATTGTAAGTAGGTAAAAATGGCCAATCTGCTGCCTGCTGGCCATGTTAATTTCTGCTGCTTGGTTGGCCTGGAAAGAAAAAGTGCTGTATATTACTTGTGTTGGTAAAATGGCTGCCTTGTGGAAATGAACTGGAACCTCTTTGCAGGTTGCTGTTTGTCCTGTGTGCACCAAATTTGTGATGTGGTACAAATATCCTTTTTATAAGGTCCACTGTCTCTTACCTTCGTTCTGAATGGATTATCACTGAGATTTGTCAAAGCGCTTTATAGCCTTGGTCTTGTATTTACCATAGTCGTGTTGCAACCATCCCTTCCTGATGACTTCACTCCACCTAACTTTCTTTCTTTGCACCTCCTCTCACTATGGATGGAAGCCTGGCTGCCGCAGCGTCTGCCTGCTGTCCTCTCCGGCGTCCCCGAACCGGCTTGGGCACTGCCTCCCGCCATGCTCCGCTAGTACCTTAGGGTGCGCGCACCGCGCAGCCCTCACCCTTATTTCCTACTTGGCGCGAACCTCAGGGGCGTCCCCCTGTGATGATGTCACGCTGCCTGGATATTTAAAGCCTACAATGTTTGCTAGCCTTTGAGTTAGCAAGGGGGGATTCTTACGGATGAGATTCGCTCTCCATACCCAGCTACTCTGCCTCTCCAATTTCCATTGGACTCTTAACGCTAGCGGGGTACCCGCTCCTCGGGGGCCTCACTTGCTTTTCAGGTCGCTATCAGGAAACCAGTACTCGCTCCTCGAGAGCCCATGTTCCCTGACTCGCTTCCTGCTCCTACCTTCTCTTCTGCCTGGAAGGATTCGCTATCTTCAACACCAGTGAGTACTACCATCTCCACCTCGGAGCTGTTCCCTGGAACCAGGTACTCGCTCCTCGAGGGCCTGCCTCCGTTCCAGCCCTAGTGCCATCTCCTACGTGGAACCGCTGTGTGAGTACATCTCCTACAAGCCTCTCAGCTCTCAGGGATCAGGTACTCGCTCCTCGAGGGCCTGCTCTCCCTATCCTGGAGTTCTCCATACTGGGGCTTAGTGCATATTCCACTGTACTCATTATTCTCAGTTCTTTCCACTACCTCACTGCTACCGGAGGAGTCGCTGTTCCAGCACCTGAGGGATACTAGCCCAGCCGGGCTACTTCTACTGCTCACTACTGCTACAGCTTCATCACATTGTGTTTGTGTGTCCTAAGCTGAACCTGACCTGTGGCCCCTCACGGGACTTCCCCCCCCCCCCCCTTGGGCGTGGTCAGCTGCTACAGTGTCCAAGGGTCCACCCAAACCTCACTAATTATAACAAGTCAGCAGTGTGACCCCCAAGCCAAGAGTGGGTGGTGCACTGACTTGGCAAGTCTGGTGGGTTTTATCAAGAGAAGAGAGTTGTCCTGCCTGCAACAGCTGCCTTCCCCTTTGGTTGAGCCCTCAGATGCTGGTGGCTAGCAGGACTTGGACAGGCACACAGAAAGGAACAAGATAACAGCCAGAAGGAAGTGTAGGCAGTGGAACTGGGAAGACTAAACAGATAGTTCAAGAGGCACACCAAAGCCCTCTGCTGCTGGGAGGCAAGAACTGCCCAACAGGGCCTCACATGAAGTGAGATGTGCTTCCCAGTTTTTCATTTGAAGTTCCCTAAGAATTTGGTGGACTTGTATGGCCACAGTGTTCTTGGAATTCACAATATTGGAGGATGCCTGGCATTGATGCTTTTGGCTCCATCTCTTCTTGGATGTCTCACAACATGGCTTGAGCCATCTTTTTGATGAAAGCTGTGAAGGACAAGACCTCCAGAAGTGAGACATGTCTCACTGGGGGGAAAGGGGAGGAAAAAGTCTAAAGGGAAATCAAGTGACTCTTCCTGGTATTTTTGGTCCTCTGAGACAGGGATACTGACCCCTGAATTTGTATTCCTGCTCCCAAGGAGGCTCAGAGTCAGGGTCTGAATTTTGTTTGCGTGACCTCTACGTTTGGTTTGTCCAATTGCTCTGGTGTTTGCTGGGCCCCTTCATCACCTGCTTTGGTATGAGTTCCAGTATAGCGTGCAGACGGATAGCTTGCTGTGATGGGGCCAGCTGAATTGCCAAGACCACCTGAATGATCCTTATTGGTTTGCTTCAGTCAGTGAAGCCCTATGTTTGGTTCACAGGGCTGGGGACTCAGACTGAGTTGATGACCCCTGGTGGTCTGGGAAGGGATAGGACTCTTGAATTGGAGAAGAGAAGGAGGTTTTGAGGTTAACATGGGATACTGTTGGCTATGTGTCTTCCTGTGATGGTCCAGAAGCCTCTGCTTGGACCTCAGTGTTTATGTAGAACCTTCCTCGACTGGTTCTAGGCAGGTGTCTCAGCTTCAAAAGCACTGACACTGATGACTTAGAGGGGTGTTCCAATGTCTGTGTTACCTCTGTGGTGACACACTGGTGACTTTTGATATCGATGGGATAAATGACTTTCTTGAGGATCCTATGTGTTTGAGTAAAGGCAAACCTTCTGGATGTTGTCCAGAGCATTAGCAGATGGGATTGGTGGGCTTTGAGGACGAGTAAGCAGAGACTGATGTTGTGTCTCCTGCTCTCATTTGCTCAGTTACTTGTATTCTGCAGGAGTGCGGATTGAAAAGGGTGTCCATTGGTGCTTCGACTTTCCTGGGGACAGAGCAGTCAGCTGTAGCATTATCTGGAACAGATACTGCAAGCAAAGCCTGTGCTGTTTTTGATATCCTGAGTCACATCTGTAAACAAACTGAATAGATTATGGAATCCTGGTCCACCCCCCCAGCAGCAAATACATTGAGCATGGTTGCCTGAGAAGGACATTTTTGCATTACAGACTGAGCAGCTCCTGAACGCTGGAGTTTTTTTGTCAGCCTTGGTTAGACAGGAATTTATAAACTTATACATTTCTGGTTAACTTTTTTACTTGCTATCTTGGGGAGGGAAAACAAAGAATGACAAGAGAACATATCTTCCCTCCCACTGAGGAGAGCGAGCCCTAAAAATATGAAGAAACTAGGGAAGATGGGGAAAACCCCCAAAAACCTGAGGGAACATGTGTGGAGTTGGCTGCTGAAGAGGGCTATCCATAATGTGGAGGACTACTTTATGCAGCACCTACTGCATGTATCCCTAGCTTTCTAGGCCATTCTAGCTAGTAAACTAACACTTTCCATACATGGTGCTGTGCAGTGTCGCCCACATGCGGTTCTGTTCGTCCTGCTTGTCCATGGAGAAAGTTATTTTAAGATATGCAGATCTGTTCTCAGATGAAGACTGCTTGTATGCAGGTGTGCTATTTACCAAAGGGGAAACGAAGCAGAGAAAGCATGAGACTATACTTTGTGCGGAGGCTTTCTTTGGATAGTACTTTCCATGCCCTTTAAGTTGCTAATGTACTGAAGGGGGGACATAGCCAAACTCTGGAAGAGGCAGAAAGCTAATGGTGTTGATCTTGCAGCAGCCTCTGAGTTCCAGACCTAAAAAAAATTAAAAAGTATTTAATAGTTCCCCCTCTTTCTTGTTAGACTTGAGTACTGCCGGAGATGAAGCTTTTGCAGCCAGAGAGAGCAACACGTTACACCACCCAGGGGAAGAGGACAAGAGGTAAGGCCATTTGAAAGATCAACACAAGTGTAGACTGAGGTGGCTTCCAGGTAGAGATCTGGATTTTCCAGGTCACTTTTCTTTGATTATTTTAAAGCCCTGTGTGCATATGATTGTCTGATAATATTGAAATCCAATAGACTGTTTAGGTTAGTGGAGCTCAGGTGTTGCCTTTCAAAGGGTCAGTGTCACATTTTTATTTTTTTTTCAATTTAAAGTTTTTATTAGAAACATCCTGAACAGTACAAATAAAACATGTATGTATACATACGTATAAAAATGCCGAACAACAGTTGTCCACAAATAGTTTCTATAACATTATTATGTATTGTGTACATTTTTACTTTAGACTTCAAATTCCATCACCAATTTTGTTCAGGTTTCAAAATTCTGTGGTGATGAAAGGGATGCGTGGAGGGTTCCAAGCTGAGTCGTATGCTTTAGGAATTCTGGGGGAAATGCCCATGCTTTTCTAACCATTATCAGGACACCTCCAAAAAGCAGCGATGTAGGACTATTAGTTCTAGCTCTGACTGCATAAGAGCAAGGTTCCCTAAGAGGCATGTACTATGGGGGTGATGCTGGCTTGCTCTTGGCCCACCAGCCCTTTCCTTTCCTGGTAAGAGTTGATTAAAAGAGCGATTACAGGAGGTGTTAACTGTGAAGAAGACACATTTTAATATTGTCCTGGTTGCTTCCACCAGGAATTCTTGGTCCCTCAATAAGAGGCTCTGTAAATGAATAGCAGGAGAATTGGGTGCAATTGAAATTGCAGCTTCTTCAGTCTCACTGTCTCCCACTAAGTGGAGAAGCAGTAAATGGTATACAGAGGTCTAAATGAATTAGAGAATTTGCACAAAATTGACAACATTCAGTAAGAAATGGCTGGGATTCTGATATTATCTAAATTATTAGGGACTGGCCTTTCTCCTCTATTCACAACTTATTCCGTTCAAGAACTCCTGGTAGAAGCAACTGAGCCCAAATTAAATTTCACATCTCGGTAGTTAACCACTCCTCTAATCATTAGCTCTTCCCAGGAAAGGGGGAGGTCTCCTGGGGCACAGCAACGTAGAAAGCGCTGGGATTGAGGTACAAGCAGACGGCGATCCCGGCAGAATTTTGAAAAGGTAATGGGAGGGTTAGGGGTGGTGTGGGGGAGGGGACATTATTTATAATTATACTGAACCGAGGAGGGGTCGGGTCCATGTTTTATATATCGGGGGAGGGTTTGTGCTTTGGGCCACCAGGGCCGTGTGGGATTTTTATGGATTTATTTTTTGTGACAGGCGTGGCCACTTATCTGGCTATATTCTTTTGAATATTGCCAAGTCTAAAGTTATCCGGCCACCTGAGGCTGAATAACTGTAAATCTAACCAATAATATTCGAAAGGTAACTGGTTACATTTACCCAATTAAAGGTAGCCAGATAACTTTATTCGGGGATATTCCTGCTGAATATCCAGGATAATTTATATGTTCTATGATTTTAATACTGGCCTCCATCATCTTAGAGAGTAAGGGGCGGATTTTCAGAGCCCTGCTCGCGTAAATCCGCCCAAAACCGGGCGGATTTACGCGAGCAGGGCCCTGCGCGCCGGGAAGCCTATTTTACATAGGCCTCCCGGCGCGCGCAGAGCCCCGGGACTCGCGTAAGTCCCGGGGTTCTCGGAGGGGGGGCGTGTCGGGGGCGTGTCGGGGGGCGGGCCCGGTCGTCGCGGCGTTCTGGGGGCGTGTCGGCAGTGTTTTGGGGGCGGGTACGGGGGCGTGGCTACGGCCCGGGGGCGTGGCCGCGCCCTCCGTACCCGCCCCCAGGTCGCGGCCCTGGGGGCCGGGTGGGTGGGTTAGGTAGGGGAAGGGAGGGTAAGGTGAGGGGAGGGCAAAGGAAAGTTCCCTCCGAGGCCGCTCCGATTTCGGAGCGGCCTAGGAGGGAACGGGGGGAGGCAGCGCGGCTCGGCGCGCGCAGGCTATACAAAATCGATAGCCTTGCGCGCGCCGATCCAGGATTTTAGTGGATACGCGCGGCTCCGCGCGTATCTACTAAAATCCAGCGTACTTTTGCTTGAGTCTGATGCGCAAGCAAAAGTAGGCTGATCGCGCTTCTTTTAAAATCTACCCCTAAGAAAATAGTTTGGACAAGTTCCTGGAAGATAAATCCATAAACATGTATTAGCCAGATAGACTTATGGAAACCCATTGCTTATCAGATGTGTGGGCCCTCCCAAAAGATCTACATGAGATAGGGAGTTACTTATTCTTCAGGAAACAACGTTAAAGCCTTTAGTTAGTACGCGTCGTGATTCTGTTGTATGATCTGACTTTTTCTTGTCTGTATTAGGATTCTATGACTTTAATTTGGATCTATGTCATATGTGGGCTCTGATGAATATTTGATTTAATATTTCAATTGTAATCATCCATTATGGACAGGTGGAAAATAAATGTAGTAATTAATTAAAAATAAGTACATTTCTCTTTGGGACCTGCTGGTACTTCCTACTAGAGCAGTGTTTCCCAACCAGTAGTTTTAAGACATGATCGGGCGTGCCAGGGACAAGTCGCCGCTACCTGATGTTCATATCCAGACCAGCAGCTGGGCTCTGTTCTCAGCACCTCACAGCAACAGGAGTCTCCAGCGGTGGCTCTTAAAACACGTAGGAGCTCCTTTCTGAAAACATCTATAAAGCATGCATACCTCCCCTAGCGACAGCCTGAGCCCTGGAGAGTGGTAATTAATAGGCAGCATGCAGAGTACAGATAGGTGGACCCCATTGTATTCAGGGCACACAGCACCACCTGGACTTCCAGCCTCTGAGTGAGAGCATGCATTCAGCACTAGATACGACTCATTCTGAGTTGGGAGCCAACAGCATTGGAGAAGTTCTGGCAGCCCCATGCGGCAGCCAAAGTAACTAACTGAGCCAACAGGCTGCATTGCACCAACTTCTCCCTTCTCCTGTGCTTGTATCTGGAGGGACCTGGAAACTACTGTGACAAGTTCTTATGCCTCTGCCCCCTCTCTCCCTTTGTTTTAAAATTTGGAAAAGAGTCTGGGGCTTTCCGGGCTTCCCTAGCTCTTCTTTTGGCCATGCAAGGCCTCTCCATGTCAGCACTGCCTGCTTGCTGGAGTTTGGCGTGCCCCCGTACACTTTTATTAATGTAGGTGTGTCTTAGGAAAGCCTGTCCTAGAGGATGGGATGCTGGGCTCGATAGACCCTTGTGCTTATGATGGAGTATGGAACTGAATGTGGGGTATACACATACTTCAGTGCCAGCAGTAGGGAATGCTGGCGCAGCTTTGGTTCTGGGCATCACCTTAGAGTTCAGCATATGAGCACTGGATTTTGAAAGCTGCACAGCTGTAACAAGGGCCTGGTTACGCAAGTCATGAAGTTGTTAATATTGTCAAAAGTCATGGTTTTTATAAATACTGAATAAATTGAATTGCTTAGGGAGGAATTAACACCTGGTTTGCCCAGAATTCCTGCTGAGCAGGACAAGGTTGGGAAAGAAGAGCCTGTTCGGGAGCTGCTTCCAGGAGGGCCGCCAGGCCAAGAGACACGTGGCCAGGATCCAGAGGAGTCTCAGATCGTTTCATCACAAGAAGATATGTTTGGGCAGAACAACACAACAGGTTAGACATAATGTGTGGCAAACCTCTGCACCCATATCAGAATGTTATCAGGATCTTCTTTTAATGAATAGAGCTCCTCTCTGCCATCTGCTGTGGAATGCAGTCTTCCTCTTCCTACAAACACCATGGAAAACAGAGAGAGAGACAACTAACATATGCAGACCTTGTGACAACTTATTGACAACTGTAATTTAATGATTGACTCGAACCATTGTGGCAGAGGTTTGCTTATGTCTGTCAGGTTTGAGAGAGGTCTCCTATGTTTCCCTCAAACAGGTTCAGACAGCAGTATAGTAATATCCAAGGTGGAGAGTCATAGTTCTTTGGTCTCTACTCCTGCTGACAGTCTACATGTTTTGCATCTCTCAGGGCAGGTATCTCTTGTTCCTGAGACGCTCTCACAGTAAGTAACATCAATTATAATATCAATCTCCCATTCTGGGTATTTACCTTAATAACTGACTAGTTCCTTTGCTGAGACTATTGAAGAGAATTGACAAAATAAGGGAAGAGATCTGCCAGTGGGGTTTAATTTTTATTTAAAGCTCTGAGGTACAAATAAAAAATAAATTTTTTTTTTTTTTTTTTTACAGATCTATTTTTTTTTTTTTATTACGTTCAGGTTGTGCCTTAGATCCTTGCCTTTAATCTTCCATGTTCATGTAGTGCAACCTTAAGACACTTCCCATTCCATTGTTTGTAGCTCAGATACCATTGTAGTCGTTCCCTCTTGAGTCAGGTAGTACAGTATCTGTTCCTGCATTACTTTTCCTGCCTCTTTATCTTGGTTTTGAAAGATCACTCTTTTTTTTAATTTTGGGTCTTTCCATACTACTTTTTCATCATTCTCCTAAACTGGAAATAATTTCTGAAAGCCATTTCAAGTGCACTGGTCCGAGCCCTTCCCTGCCAGGCTGCTTATGCCTGTCAGCCATTCTCAAAACATGTGCTTGTCGGTCGCTCTGTACTGGTCATGTTCTAACCTTTTGAATTAGAGTAACGTTTTCAGAGCATGGAGCTTGAGAAATGTAATAAGTAATATCAGTCTCATCCTCTGTCTTCTTGTGTAGAAGTTCTTCAAACCTGGTTACTCCTGATGTTTTCCAACCAACCCCTATTATTGTTCCCAGCTCTCCCACAGAACAGGAAGCAGCAGGAGGTAACAGCAATATCTTCTCTGACTCTTCTGTTTGTTCTTACCTTCTGTCCATACTCCTAATTTTTTTCCCCAGCTTTTCCTCTTAACTTTCCCTTGTTGTAGCTCTAGATTGCCTTTTCCTTCCTGCCTGTGTTTCTCCTCTCCTTTCCATTCATGCTTCCCCTTTGCTCCATGTTAAAATTGAAGTTAATATGTATGATTAGAAGTGAGGATGGAACTCATTTTAAGGGTTGGGAGGGTCTGGCTGGTTCAGGACATGGGCTGGTCTCTGTTACCAAAAAGCAGGGTTTAACTTCCTTCTCGTTTTACTGTATTGGGTGTCCTAGCTATATTTCAGTTACTAGAGCATATGTTATATTTTTTGTTTATTGCAACATTGAGATTTGCTGAGAGAGATGTTTTTTTTTGTTTTGTTTTACATGGAAGGAAGAACCAGGAGACATTTACAATAAAAAATTGTTCACAGGATAAACAATAGACCTACTGTGCTTAGATAGAAGAGAATTGTAGAACTGGAAAATTGGATTGGACTACATGGATTGAGAATAAAAAGCTTTAGTTTTCTCTTGGTGACCAAAGAGGTGCATGTTATGGTGGCAGTTTTTCAAACAGCCTGCATTAATGCAATGTCTGCAGGTATTTTTTTACCCATGATATTTGCCCCAGCCTTCAAAGGGGAAGTGTGCATGGACCTTAACTTTAGAAAATTGCTGTGGATACAAAGTATGCATGGACACTTGCACCTGCTGTTTTGTGTGGGAAAACTTTGTCCTGAAAAGTGTGCATGTAGATTTGAAAATGCGTAGTTTTCCTCCCCTGACCTAAGCATGCTGCGAGTATACTGCTTCCTAATGTGGCTAAAAGTAACGTACGGTGGAATAAAGTGCAGATTCTTAACCACGTTGAGGGTGGGCAATTTACAGACAATGGATTTGTGCAGGTAAAATGCTTTGAAAGTTGACCTGAGTCTCAAAGTCCATTTTTGTTTTAGATAGAGGAGTGAAAAGAATGGTTACATACTTTCAGTTTAGGGATCTGAGCAACCAGGAATGGAAAATTTTGGTCTTTCTTTATTCAGGGACTAGGCACAGATTCTATCGAGAAAGCAGTAGAGAGCTGCTGGCTTAATTCTTGTTACACCATAGTTTATATTATTGAAGAGGCGTGCTATGCTGCTCTCTAAAATATGCATAAAAATACATGTGTGGAGTTGATATCTGTCAGATTGATTGTTTATTGTTTGTTCAAAACTTGGTGCTAATTTAAAAATACAGCTAGGTATGGAAAAAGTCAACTATCTAATTCTTAACAATGCAGTGACAACAGTTTGTATTTTCAAGGGACTGAACCAATGGATACATCTGCAGCCTTAGAAGATACCGATCAGATAAAGGAGAAGCAGAAAGAAGAGCCAATGGAAACTGACCATCTTCCAGATGCTGCAGGGCCTCAGGCCTTCCCCCAGGCTTCAACTCCAGTGTGTCTGAATACACCGGCCTTCATCCCAGCCTCTTTTCTTGTTCCGTCACAGCCAGAGTTCTCCCATGTACGTATTCACATGGCAACTAGAAAGATTTCCTTTTGTGGGATTATAGATTTATTTTGTGTTTGGATATCATTTAGCCTTTTTAGTAATGTTATGAATAAGTACGTGAGTGGCATGACAGCATACCTAACTGAGGAAAGTGAAAGTGTCAATAGTTGCCGAGTTTGTGTGTTTGATTTGAAGGGCTTTCGGTTTCATAGTAGCTGCTTATGCACCACAATTTGTCAAGAATCCTCCATCATAGGACACAGCTGCTGGTTAGAATCTGTGGTTCTTGTGTCTGCATAGTTTAGCTCAATGTGCAGAGGTGATGTTTTCTACCATTACTACTTATTTCTGTTGTACTAAGTCGGTACGTTAATTGAGGATTACATACTGGTGTCAGAAGGTAAAATTTCTCTAAATGGAGTCTTTCTCTATGGGCAAGCAGGACAAACGCAGCCACGTGAATAGGTAACATCATCCATCTATGCCAATGCGGAGCATATCATCTCCTAGCTCAGAAAGACTAAATGGAAAAAAGTCTTTTTGAGGATGTGCAGATGTTTCCATGCAGCTGCTGCACAGACTGCCTCAGTCTTTCCACTGTAGCAAAAAGGTGCATTTTTGTGTTCTTTCCACAGCTGGTGCTCTTATTCTCGGGGTTTTGCTATTCTCTTTATTTCCAGTGACTTACTTTTTTTCTTTAATTATTTCTTAACTTGTTCTTTTTTTTATTTTTCAGCCTCTTGTAACAGAAAAAAACAATAGAAGTTGCATTAGGGTTTTGTTTTTTTTTTCAGTTTATTTCAAGATGTTTATAAAAAAAAATAAATTTAATAATTTTAAATTTGTAAGCATAAAATGTGATTGCCTCAAATGCCAAAGATCCACACACAAAATATCAAACAAACCCAAAAGTGTAAGAATAACGCAAAAAACTCAGAATCGAGATCTCACTTCATAGCAAATGCAGATGTGTAATAAAGATCTCTTAGGATTGAAAAATATTTTTCATGACCATCATAATCTTAGCACAGGTACCAGCTTTATGTACCCTTGTGGAGACTGGGGGACTATTGAATGAATCCCATTGTGCTAATGGTTATAATCATCAGTCATTCTTAGTTTGTATTCACTTTTATATATGACCAATAAATAGACATTTCACAACATGGTGTACACTTATCTGTATATAATTTCCCTATGTGTTGAAGACTAATTGAATTTTACATTGGGAAATGCAACTTCAAAGAACTTTCCAAAGATGTCAGGGGATAACCATCTCTTTCTGACCCGACATTGTAATGTTTCGGAAGGATGAATACCTACCTTCCTTCCTCAGGGGAAAGTGCAAATGTTCTGTGAAGGACAGTATAGCCTGGTCTTCTGTGAAAATAAAAAGGAATAACAAAAACACGACAAGTGCAATGCAGATATAATAGGAGTGCACATCTTATAAAAAATCGAAACATTAAAAAGACTGGTATAGTTAGTCAGAGAGGAGCTATGTATCTGATTAATGTGAAAGAATCACCTAACCTTTGGCACTGAAAGTTATTCGCTCTACATCTCTTCACACCGATGAGAATTCTTACAATCATCTTCTTCTATTATCTGTTAGATCTTTCCTGATCTTAGTACTCAAATCTGACAGTTCTTCAGTGGCCCATCACTGAACTTTATCAGAGTGTCTTGTTTCAAATTGGGTTGACTTTGTCTATAGCTAGATAAAACAATTCACAGCTAATTCTCCTATAAAGACTGTACAACCAGTATTGGAAAAATTCACATTTGAGCCTCAGTCTCAAACATCACTTCCTCCTTATCAAAAATTTTTCATAAAAGATAACATCATTAGAAAGGAAACTTTACCAAAGGAGCAGCCAGTCTTAATCTCAGATTCAGAGGACTGTCTCTTATTTGAATCCATCCATCCATTTGTTCACTAGTTCTAAATATAGATTTTCCACCAGATCCTTCTACTCAGCCAGAGAGAAGCACTACTCTGCCGGATATTACCTACCTAGCTTTCATCTAAAAGATGGCAGCTTTTATGCTATTTTAGCTGGAAGAAGACAAATCAACTAGTAAGGATTTTCTTAGATTTTTATACCTACCTAAACAATTTATGGCTGTCCCTGTCAACAACTAAAAGGTCTGGTAAGATCTACATAATACACCTCCAGTGGACAAGAGGGTAGATTTAAGATACAAAATCTAAGAATGTCATAGAAAAACACAGCTTCCACGTGATTCAGTAGTGATGGAGACAGCACAAAAATAGATTATAAAGAATAATCATTCTCTAGTGCTCCACCTGGCAGGGGTACAAAAATTCTAGACACTGCTGGAAAAAGTTTTTTCAATCAGCTATGTTACAATCCAGAATTTTGGCTCATCTGTTTGATTGTCCAATTCATGTACAATGCTCTGCAAACAATAAAGAACATTACCAATATCAGAAGTTGCCATACTGGGTCAGACTGAGGATCTGTCATGCCCAGCATCCTCTTTACTACTACCAGAGGTCCAAGAAAGGTTTATATTGGATATTGATGATGCAGATGAAGGTACTAAACATTTCATAAAATCTATTAGTGATGCCTTTGATATGTCTTCAAGAATTTCAGCTATAGCTATAGGTCCCAAGAAGATTAGTGTGCCTGACTGTAAGGGCTAAGGGAAGATGTGTATAGCCAATGCTTTATGTATGGGAAGATATCTTTTTTTGGTGACAAGTTAAAGGAGGTGGTGGATAAAATTAAGACCATTGCTCCATTTTACAATCACTACATCAAGCAGAATTCTTAAAAAAAAAAAAAAATCCTCCAGCATTCAGATGGCAGTATTTCTACTCTTGAAGAAATCGGCCTTATCAATATTTCTGACATAGGGCCCAAATCCAACAAAATGAAGAAAATCTGAGCTTCCAAAGTCTGTAAGGTGTTTTCAAGTTATGCTCCCTACCTCAAAGCAGAAGATTTGGTAGAGCTTTCTGGGAAAAACGCAGAAGAAAATCTGAGTTTTCCTTACTTTCTATTTGAGCAGCTCCTTCTGCTCAGTTGGAAGAAAGCTTTATTCATTTAAACAGCAACAACACCAACAAAAAAATGGTTTAAAGAACAATAAAGACAGACAAACTCTTTGGGTAAGGTAAGACTCCATCAAAGCTTCAAAACCTTCATTTTTTTTTTAAAGGAAATTTAACTTTAGTTTCAGAGTTTACACTTAAAGTGAGAGCACAATTCCCTATGCGGTCGCGATGACTGCGTAAACTTGGCAGAATGCTGCTGGCTGGAGCATTCGTGCTGCAGCAGATAATGGCCATCAGCTCTGTCTCAAGTGAGCATTCAAAAGCTGTGCCAACTATGAGGCAAAGTACTACTGCACGATCGAAGGATACATGATGTTGACAGAAACAGCTGCGTCTGCCATTTTGTAAATTGCACATTTTGATCGCTGTAGAGCACAGATACTTTTTTTCCTCCGTAATTTAAAACAAAAGTCGAGGATCACGTGACGCTGTGCAGGGGAGCGGATGTAGCTTACCCTTGCTGGCTCCCTGCTTAACCATCCAGCCCCATCTCTAGCCACCAAAGCTCTCCACTCAAACCCAGATCGCGATATTTATCATCAGAATCCTCAGTGCAGTTTTTTTTTCTGCCAGGATGTCTACGCAAACCTCTAAGAAAGATAAGGAGAAAGACAGAGAAAAATTGAGGCCTACCGACGCGTTGTCTGAAGACTAGACCGGCCTTCCTGTCTCCCCGGTGCTGGCAAATTGGGCTGACATTAGGGCCGTGGTAGTAGCGGCTCTGGAGCCAGAATTAAAAAAATTATCCCATCAGATTTCTGTTTTAAATACTTCCCTTGCTGGCTACGACAAGTGCTTTCAGGAAGTGGAACAGCGGGTTTCAGAGGTGGAAGATGGCCTCCAGACCATGCGCTCTGATGTCATCCAGCTTCGGTCGGTGATTGCACAGCACACTAACCGGCTAGAAGACCTGGAAAATAGGTCTCGCCGGTCGAACCTTAGGTTTGTTGGGCTACCAGAGGAGCGCGATCTCCCTTTCGACACTGGAGACCTGGCTGAATCGGAAGCTACATCTCTCTGCGGCGCGCGGCCCTCTGTTTTGATATCCTGGAATGTCTGTGGTATTAATTCTCCCATTAAAAGATCTAAAATCCTACAGGCCCTGAACCGGAAATCGGCGGACCTCGCTTTCCTCCAAGAAACGCATTTGACTGATTTTAACATGTCAAATTACGCCAAGGCTGGGTGGGAGCAATTCATTTTGCGTCTGCCAGTTCTAAGTCTGCGGGGGTGGCCATCTTAATTCGGAAGAATCTTTTGTTCAAGGTCCTCAATAAAATTAAAGATCCCAATGGTTGTTATTTGCTCTTAGAAGCGGAGCTTAATCACGTCCCTATGGTATTATGCTGCGTCTATGCACCCAATGCGCATCAAGCTCCCTTTTTTCAAGCGCTACGTAAGTTGCTTCTCCTGTATATAGACAAGGGTATTGGTGGTCGAAGGGGATTTTAATATTCTGCGTGACCCGGAATGGGATCGGGTTTCAGCAGTTGCTACCACAGGGCAGCCCAGTAAGGAACTTTGCCTTTTGGAAAATACCTTGCATTTGGTGGATTCTTGGAGGATGCTTCATCCCTTTGAAAAAGACTTTACCCATCTTTTCAGGGCGCTTGCGATTCAATCTCGTCTTGACTATTTTTTAGTTAGTGCGCATTACTTTTCCAAGGTTTCCTCTTCCGGGATTGGCGATATTATTATCTCCGACCATGCACTGTTATGGCTGGAACTGATGGCAGCCCCAGCTAGTTCCAAGGTGCAACACTGGCGATATCCCTATTTTTTGGCAGAGGATGCTTCTTTTCAAGCATTTTTGAGGGAGAGATGGGCAGATTTTGCAGCACTGAACGCGCAACATAGTGGAGACCCTGTTTTATTTTGGCATACCGTGAAGGCAGTATTAAGGGGAGATATCATTTCTTATGTAGCCCATTGGAGAAAATCCTTGGATAAAATACTTTTCTCCTTCTCAGTACCCAGCTCCAAAGGGCCAAACAGGCTTTATTAGCTTTGCAGTCTCCCTCTCATCGAGCAGCTTATGTCTCCTTGCAAACAGCAATTAATTCCCATCTACATCAGAGGGCAAAAAAACCCCGTCATCTATTATCAATTTCAGCTGTATCAGTTTGGGAATAAGTCAGGAAAAATGCTG
Organism: Rhinatrema bivittatum; assembly: GCF_901001135.1. Lineage (NCBI taxonomy): Eukaryota > Metazoa > Chordata > Amphibia > Gymnophiona > Rhinatrematidae > Rhinatrema > Rhinatrema bivittatum. Next base: position 64,315,889 of record NC_042627.1, on the reverse strand, counting down.
GCCAATTTGGTCAAGTCTGCCAGGGGTTCTTGCCATATCCCAGCTCTAGGAACCCGAAGAGGTCAAATAGTCAATAATACTCCTGACATATTGACCACTTTTCAGGAATATTATTCTTCTCTCTATCAGTCAGAGGGGTGGAATTCGGAGAATTGGGATGCGTTCTCTACCCGTTTTAATCTTCCCTTCATTATTGTGGCACAGCAGCGCTGGTTGAATGAACCCATTAAGGCTGAGGAGGTTCGCTTGGCTATTCATAATGCCAAAAAGTTAAAGGCTCCGGGGCCTGATGGTTTCAGTTCAGAGTTTTACAGATGCCTAGTGGACCCCCTTACGAATCTCCTCCCATTGGTGTTTCAAAATTTGATAGACCAGGGTTCCTTTCCCCCTTACTGTAATATGGCCCATGTGACTCTAATTCCAAAGCCTGGGAAGGACTCGCTGCAGCCAGCCGCGTACCATCCTATCTGATTGCTGAATGTAGACTATAACTTTTAGCAAAAATCTTGGCAGATCATTTGGGAAGTATTCTACCTACTTTAATTCAGCCGGGACAGGTGGGCTTTGTCAAACGGCATTATGTTCTCACTAATATACAGCGGGTTATAGTGGCGATGGCACTGTGTCTGTGTTCGGACATCCCATTTCTTATGGTGAGTCTGGACGCCGAAAAGGCTTTTGATCGGGTGAAGTGGAGCTATATGTTACAGCTGCTTGACTCAATGGGGTTTAATGTTTTTTGTTGTTTTTTTTTTTAAAGCTATTCAGCTACTCTATCATGACCCAGTTGCCTCGCTTTCAGTAAATGGGATGCTATCCTTCCCTTTTCGAGTGCTATGAGGTACACGTCAAGGATGTCAGTTATCCCCTCTCCTATTTTTGATTACCATAGAACCTTTGCTATTGGCAGTTTTGGCTTCCCAAAATATTCGGGGTGTGCAGTTTTATTCCCGGATGAAGAAGGAGCTCTTCAAATATTCTGCTTTTGCAGATGATGTTTTAGTTTTTCTCACCTCCCCACAACATTCCTTGACAGCCCTCCTGGAATTGTTTCAAGCTTTTGGCACGTTCTCCGGTCTGAGAATAAATTGGGACAAATTGGAGGCCTTGGTCTATCCACCTGCTCTTAAGGAGTGCTGGAGTGGGCGGTTTCCCCTACAATAGGCAGTAGATTCCATTAAATATCTGGGGGTTCATCTTTCTCTGATTTGAAGGCCATTTATTCTCTTAATATCTCTGGCTTACTCAACCTGACGAGAGACAAATTGTATCAATGGCGAGAACTCCCCCTATCTCTCGGGGGGGGGGGGCGCGTATTAATTTGTTTAAATTAATTATTTTACTTAAATGGCTCTATGTGTTGCAGAACTTCCCGCTTTCTCTTAAAAGCAGTGACTTAGGGACCCTTGATAAATTGTTGCGCAGTTTTCTGTGGAAGGGCAAGAAGGCTCGAATCCCATTACAATGGCTTAAGCTGAAATGGAGATTCGGTGGGATGAGTGCGCTGGACTTGCTACACTACAATATCGCAGCTAATCTGCGTGTGGTCCAGGACTGGGTATCTGGGGACTCCACTTTTGTGGCTCTCTTGGTGGAACATAAACATTGGTAGCTTCGCTGGACTTACATTTTGTGCTTATGTGTCCCCAACAGGCTCTCTCGGCGCAGTGCTCCAAGACCCGTTAATAGCGCCAATTAGAAAGGCATGGCGATTCCTGACTAAGCAGCTTGGAATTCCTACATTTTGCATGTTCTTGTCACCCATAATGGGTAATCTGATTTCACACCAGGCTCTCAATCCCTAGTATTCCGAGACTGGCAAGCGAAAGGACTTACCCTATTAGATCATGTGTTAGATGCCACGGGTAAGATGCTCTCCTTTGATGAGCTTCGGGGTCGCTCTGGGTTACCAGGTGGTTACCTATCTGTTTATCTACAAATTTGTCATTACATCACCGCTATCCCATCCTCTGATAAGCTACTCTCCCACTTTCAGGCCCTTGAAGGTTTCTTCATGCTTGGAAGTTTGTGCGCGCCATCCTTGTCTAGATGTTATCAGGGGCTGCTCAGGGTCTAGCGACTGACTCTTACCAAGTCTCAGTGGAGCGCTGGGGTCGAGATGGAGCGTTTCTGGTGCCCATAGCGGTTTTTGCTGCCTGCATGAAAAATTTGACCAAGGTTACTAGCAACATGTATTACAGGGAAATGCAATTCAAATTTCTCCGGAGAGCATATGTCACACCGCAAATAGCCTTTCATGCTAAATTGGTGACCACCGCGACATGTCCGCGATGTCATTTATCTACAGGGACCCTTTCCCACACCTTTTGGGCTTGTCCAGGCATTCTTCCAATCTCCCCATATATGATCTTATTTGATTGCATTCCCCTGCCGTTTGTTCAGGGTCAAGGCCCCCGCTGGTTTCTAAAAAAGGCTTTTGCGGTAGGGAAAAAGGTTATCTTACTTACTTGGATGGAGTCTGACTCCCCTTCCTTTTGGATGTGGCACATTCACCTACATCGCATGATGCAAATGGATAACTTGGCTTCGAAAACCTGTCCGCAGCAGCGCCGTCAATTTCTCCAAATCTGGGATGTTTATCTTCAGGCATTACCACACCGTGCATGTAGCCTGATACTCAATGACTGATTAGTGCTTGGTGACTCATAAACCTTCTACTCATGGACTATTTGCTGGACTTTATGTACTACTGTTGATAGCGGATATGATTGGGGAGGTTGTGGGGGGGGGGGGTTACTTTCTGGATGGGAGGGGTGGGTCTGGGGGGCAAGGTTCGATTATCTGGAGGGCCGGGATGGGGAGAAGTTGTGCACTTCTGAATCTTGCGATCGGGGATGTATAAGAAACAATATGTCTCTGATCTCTTTTTTGTTTAACCAAATGATTCAGTTTAATAAAAACATTTTATACTAAAACAAAAGTAAATGGCAGGATCTACATCAGGGGTGGGCAAGTCCGGTTCTCGAGGGCTGCAAACCAGTCGGGTTTTCAGGATACCCCTAATGAATATGCATGAAATAGATTTGCATACAACTGAGGCAGTGTGTATGCAGGTCTCTCTCATGCATATTCATTAAGGATATCCTGAAAACCCGACTGGTTTGCAGCCCTCGAGGACCGGAATTGCCCACCCCTGATCTACATATTCTGAGACCAGAGAGTTTAGACACAGTTTAACCTGCTTCCTTTCCTTTTTTACCTAGGTATTTCCTTTACCTGTGCCAGATGTGCTGTGCATTGCATAAGCAATAACGTGTAGTGGGTACATCTGTAATTGATTCTTGTTAGCAAACTGTTGTCCTTCTAGTTTTTATAAGCATGGCAGTCCAAGAGAGCACAGAGAAGTTCAGATTTCAATGTGCTCGTAGTGGGCATCACATTATACATCGTGGACACCAGGAGAAGCCAAAGTAGATGCTATAGATGTGTGTGTGTGTCTGTCTCTCTCTCTGTGTGTTCTATATCTGCCACATGTAATCCTCAAAATTTAGATGAACACTGTATCTATAAAAAAGAAAAATTGTAAATGTCTGAGCAGTGAGGTGTAGCAAGCTATAAATAAAGCTCTACCCTCAGCCATCTCATACATACGAACTAACTCATGCAACATTATGTAAAGAGAGAATGCTGGGAAGATTAATAGAAAATATACCTAGCAGCCCATTAAAAACATGGAATCACCGCATACTAATGCTCCTTTTGGCGTCCCCCAGGGCTCCTCCCTATCACCCACCCTGTTTAATATCTACACTCTCCCCCTCTGCCACCTACTTTCAAACCTCAAACTCAAATTTTATATTTACGCAGATGACCTTCAAATTTTAATCCCTATATCCAAATCATTGGACTCAACACTCAGGTTATGGAACTCTCATCTACAAACTATAAACCACTACTTATCCAGCCTCAACCTTGTGCTCAACACTTCTAAAACCGAACTCTTGCTAATTACTCCAGAAGGTAGTCCCATACTTCTCCAATCACAAAATATTCCACATATATCACACGCCAGAGATCTTGGAGTCCTAATCGACAGTCACCTGAACCTAAAGCATTTTATAAAACACACTACTAAGGAGTGCTTCTACAAGTTACAAGTACTCAAAAAAACTCAAACCGCTCCTATTCCAGTACGATTTCAGATCCGTCCTCCAAGCCATTCTGTTCTCTAAGATCGACTATTGCAACTCCATTCTGCATGGTCTTCCAGCCTCTACCATTAAACTGCTCCAGCTGCTACAAAATGCAGCGGCAAGGATCCTGACAAATACCAATCGGAGAGAGCATATTTCTCCTATTCTAAAAGATCTCCACTGGCTCCCAGTAAATTTCCGGATCCTCCATAAATTTCTCACAATCATTCATAAAAATATCCACCATCAAACCCCGCTTGACCTGTCTCATCCTCTCAGACTGCACTCGACAGCCAGGCCTTTAAGGGATGCTTACAAGGGATCTTTACACGTTCCTACAATCAAATTAGTGCACCACGCAAACATCAGAGACCGGTCATTCTCTACTGCAGGCCCTTCCATGTGGAACGCCATGCCTCCGGACCTCAGACTGGAGACTTGTCTAACAACTTTTAAAAAGAAACTAAAGACATGGCTGTTCAGCCAAGCCTTCCCCACTACAAACTCCATTGCCTGATCTAGAATTGTTCACCACACATCTCTGTAAACAAAACTCTCCAAATTTTCATGCATAATATCCATTAAAGAGAGGTTGGCTCCTTGCCCCCTCCTCTGTATATAGTATTTATTCTATTTTATTGCACTTTATATATTTATTGCTCCGCTCACCCCTTCTTTTTTTCCTACTCCAAGTTAAGGCTTCCTTGTTATAATGTAACTGTATGCTCTGTATCTCTTGTTGATTGGTTAATTGTATATTCTACTTAGTTCATTGTAAACCGAATTGATTTGATTTGTATCAAGAAAGTCTGTATATAAAAGCCTTAATAAATTAAAAAAAAAAATAAATAAAATAAAAAATATTTAAAAGGATATTTATGAAATAAGGGAATCCCTGATCATACCAGTTCTTTATATCAAAGAGAACTGCTGTTCTAATGTTGGAATGAAGAACACTTGCTTCCTTGGCCTAAGAAAAATCTTGATTACCAGTTCAGTAGTGGATTCACTATTTCTTTTGAATGTGAAATCAGCTTCCCTGTCAGTCTTCAGTATTACCAAAGCATTCAAGCTATCAAGATTGAGAATCCTCAGCACTTGGTCTAACCTGAGGAAAAGGTGGCAGATAAGTAAGAGCAATAATGCTACAGAAATACAGTTACATTCATATTGAAAAAAATGGTCACCACCACCACAGAAGTCATTCCAGGAAAATAAAAATAAGTCAAAACAAGGACATTTTCAGGAGAAAGCATCTTCTAAATTAAGATATAAAAAAAGTTAATAATCTTATCCAATTTTATAAGCTTTGACAGAAGACTATGGGCTTAACTGATTTGGAACATATCATATGTAATAATTGTGATGTCATGAAAATAAATCTAGTACTCTGTCTCTAATGGCTGGAAAAGGGACAAACCCAATCATTCTGGACTGGTGTAGCAGAAATAAAGGAAAGAAAATCGGATAAGTTTAATTTTTCTTATTTTTGCAAGAGGCCAGCTCCTGATGCTCTAGCATTGGATGCCTTTTTCCATTTTGTGGACCTTAAACCTTCTGTATGCATTTCCTCCTTTTCCACTAATATCCAAAATAATCATCAAGTTAAGAAAAGACAGGGTGAGAATCATTTTCACCCTATCTTACTGGCCATGGCAGCTGGGTTCCCATGGTTCTAGAGATTAGCCATTACTCCTCAAATATGTTTAAAGGACTTTCCAATGTTGATAACACAAGACAGCAGCCAGCTTCTTACCCAAACCTATAGTCTCTTAACATTGACTTCAGTTGAAGGCAAAATAATTAATTTGCCTTTCCCAGCAGATACTATTGCCTCTAAGCTTTGCCCGTGTGCATGTATGTGTGCACACAGATCATGAACCGTATGCACACAGCAAAACGTAGCGCACACAAGAAATCCCGATATTTGGATTCAGTTTGTTCATAGTGCATGTATTTGAACTTGGCTTATAAAACAAAATTGCACAAAAAAAAGTTTGAACATTGCCAACTGAAGTAAAGAAGGCTATATAGCAAGAAAACCATTTAGCAGATGTTATAATTTCAAGTGGAAAAGATTATTTGCATGGTGAGCAGATCTCTTAGCTGCTTCACATCCATTCTACTGCAGTATCTTTAATCTATTTGACTCAAGTCTGAAATCTAACTCTGTCAGAATACATTTGAGTGCTATAGCGGCATACCATTGTCAATGGCAAGGTCAACCTATTTCTCAACATCTAGTAGTATGGTAGCTAAGTTTTGTTAAAGGAGTTTACATCTTCATCCCCGGCCTAAGGTTCCACCTACACAGTGGATTCTTAATTTAGTTCTTGTGAGGTTGATGAATTTCCCCTTTTGAATGTCAGTGACCCTGAAATTCCTTTCCTGAAAAGTTATTCTTTAGAGCTATAACATCAGTACGCAGAGTGAGTGAACTACAAGCTTTAGTTATACATCATCCTTATGCTAAGATATTTGACGGTCTTAAGGACTCATCCTATTTTTTACCAAAAATTCAGAATTCAATTTCATATAAACCAGAATATTTATTTAAAAAATATCCTGCCTATCACCAATTCTAGGTGGGGTTAAAATAAAAATACATAACATCCGTAAAAACAATATAACCATTAAAATAACATACAGTTTCCACGAAGCCTCTCTCCAATTTATTGAATATGAGCCTCTAGGTATCTTAGTGATTATCATCATGGCGTCTTAGATCCCAAGATAACCTTCTTGGAATTTTATCATTTTGGGAGGTTAAATCCACATTGGTTTGAAATAGAGCCCTTTGGTATTTTGCAGCAAGTTTTTGGAATAGTTTGACAGCTCAAAGACTCATGACAGAGATACTTCCTTTATGCAATCTGCTACAACTTGGCTTTCTAGGTGGATGGGTGATGTATGGCTTGTTAGGTTTGGTAATTAAAGCTTGGGGAGGTTCGCAGATATTAGAAAAGAAAGATTATTACTTGTGCTTGTGGGTATGTGTTTTTTGGTAAAAGGTTATGGGATTTGTGAAGGGCTTATAAATTATATATGTGATTTAGGGGGGGGGGCTTTTTGTAAACTTTTAAAATCCTTGTATAAATCCTGTGTATTTAATTACTTGCCCTGGGTGCTCTGTAGGAGGGCAAGTAATTAAATTCTTTTAATAAATATACATTTTCAGATAGGTAATGTGATGCAGTGCTTTATTTCTTTTTCTTTTTAATAAATCTTAGGATATTTTTATTCCAACTCCGAGTGTGGAGGAGAATTCCAACAAAGAAGAAAAGGCTGCTGTTCCAGAGTGCACCTCAACAGCAAGCTCTAACGTTGTGAAAACTCAAACTGAGATCTCAACTGTAAATCCCAAGCAGGTACCCGAGGCAGGAGATTCTCACAAATGGCAACTCTCTGTGAGTGAGCATGACAAATCCTTGACTGAGACCCAGGAGAAACATATACAAAAAACAACTGTCAGTGAAGCCACCCAGATAGAAGAGATGGAACAAACATGCGAGTCTTTGGAGGTCGAACATGACTCCATTGCTTACCAAAGTCTAAATCTGAGGCTAACGGAAGATAGCGAGTCTATGTTGTATGAAAAGTCTGTAACACCGGAAGAAGTTGAACAATGTTCTACTGGAGAAGCCTACAAACTGACAGATTCTTCTGTGAATGATACTGAAGGAGAGAAAACTGCCGTGTTAGAGGTTTGTATTGACCTTACAAGTGATTCTAGAAGACAAGTAGCTCCATCCTTGCAATCTGAGGACTCCTTGAATACTTTGGATCAAGGAATTCCCAAAGAGGTTAGGCAGAATCCACCTGTGGAAAATTTGTCAGAAGAAGATTCATCTTTTGAGGAAGTCCCTGAAACCCCATGTGAAAAACAAGGGAGAGCAGAAGAAGGGAAGGCTGATGAGGATAAAATGATGGAAGATGTTAACCTTCATCTTGATTCACCCCTGGTGCCATCTCAGAGTGTTTTTCTCACAGCAGACATCCAGGCACAGGAAGAGATGGAAGTGGATAATGGACCACCTAATAAAAATTCGTTAAATAATCAGCTTCCAGGAAAATATCGAGGATTGAAGAGATCAGATTCAGAGGGTTGCAAAGCAGAAGATACAGGCTCTTCCAGTGTCATCTTAGAAGCAAAGAGCTTAGAAAATATACCCAAAGAAACAGCACTAGAAATAGCACTAGAAGATGTGCCAAAACTCCCCAGTATTCATGAACAGGCTATTGTGGTAGGGTCTGTTGAAAAGCAGGTGGATTCAAAAGTTCAGAATATGGTAGAGACTGATCCTGGTGCTGAGATTTGTGCCAAAACACATTTAGAGACCTCAAAAGTACAGAAGGATCAAGAGGGCAAAAGTAATTTGACTTTAGTGCCAACAACTGAGCAGGAGCTGCAGCCCTTGCATGCTAGGAGAGTGAATGATGTGCAAGTTTCCCTAGAAGGGAAAGAAAAGCATAGAGTGGATGCTGCATCAGCAACTTTACAGGAAAATGAGCAACAGTGTCAGATTCTTGAAGACAGAGAGAATGAGGTGCCAATGGCACTGCAAGGAAACCTGCTAGAACACCAGCAGCTAGAGGGTCCACTACCCTTAGAAAGAGTACCTGATGTGCTGGAGACATACCAGGAGAACCAGCTTCATTCACTGCCTGCAGAAAATATGGATGATGTGCCAATGCCATGTCTTGAGAACCAAAAGCATCTGTTGCCTGCAGAAAACTTTTTGTCAGCTTCTTATCAGGAGTATCCGGATCATTTGGGCAAAATAGATATGGAAGAGAACCAAGAGCAGTATTCAGTGCTTCCAGAGAAACAGCTGATGCCACAGGAGACCCGGAAAAAAAATGCACATGATTTGTCCATAAGGCCACAGGTGAAACAGCAGCATTTATTATCTCCAAGAAAGCTGACAGATACTCCAGACACATCCAAAGAGAACCAACACCATCATTTGTCTCTGGGGAGAATATTGGATGTGACAGTTGAAGCCCAGGAGAAAAAACAGCAAGATGTTCCTGTAGAATGTATTATAGATGTGCCAGTAATATCCCAAGAGAGCAAACAGCTAAAGGATGTAATGTTAGTGACTCCACCGAGTAATGCAGAGACAGTGGGTACTGTCCCAGTGACACCTCAGGAGAATGAATGGCTGTGTCGGAAATCTGCAGGAAAACCAACTGATTTGCCTGTGACGCCACAAGAAAACAAGCAAGAGCATCCGATGCCCCGAGGGAGAGTAGATGATATGCCAGTGATACCACAGGAAAACCAGCTGCAGGTGACTATAAAGAATGAAGGTAATGTGCAAGGAAAAGCCAAAGATGGGGAGCAACTTGGAATGGAGTCGCAGGACAGAGCAACTGACCGGTCATCCGCACAAAACTTGTGTGAGAGTTCCAGCGGTGAGTAGGATTGGCTTTCCCTTTAAACCTCAGTTATCATTGCCACCCTTCCCTTTATCTCCCTACTTGAACAGCCTTTGTGGCACAGATACCCTTGCCAGGCCCCAGGGCTGGAAGGATGCCAATGTTTTTTGTTTTTTTTAATAATATGGAACTGTTTGTTTTGAATTAAGATACATAAGACGATAGCAGCCAAGTCACAGATCAGAGTAGAAACATATATGTGAAGTAACATTTCCCACAGAAGTACGGTATTTACAGTAGCTTCACAAGGAGGGGACAGAACTAAAACATGAATACAAAAAGTTAATACGACTGTGTTCCTAGGCAAATCATTAAAGGTTAAACAGTTGCCTCACGCCAGGTCCAATAGCGGCCCCATACCATTTTATAATCATGAGTCTTGACCTTCAAAGCCAAAGTGATTGAAGGGGACCAACTTCAAGGAACACTTTTAGTGCCATTTGTCAACTGGTAGCTGCCTTTTCTCCCTGGGCTTGTGATTGCTGCCTAATTGGCTTTGGACAGGGGATCAGAACCTGGATGCTCTGTGCTTGAGCACAGAATGTTGTGGCCTGAACCATAGGACCATCCTGGTTAGAAGGTATTCATTGCCCATTCTATTCAATCTGTAACATTGCCCCAGAAAATTACAATGCTATGGCACTACTGACTGAGGCAATCTCCATCTTGTTAATGATACGAATGTATATGTTTTTGGTTCTCTGCCTCCCTGTAGTTCACTTTCCTCTTGTTCCTTTCCCTCCACCATATATTTAATTTAATTATTTTTAAATCACCTTTTTAGATCAATTGACCCAGCCCAAAGGGGTGTACATAAACAATAAGGCATTAATATGCTACAAACAAACATTCCTTATTATGCTACACCATTCAGACGTGTAGATTATATATCACCTTGCCAGCAGATGGAGATAGAGACATCAACTTTTTTCCAGTGACATAGGATTTAGGCTCCCAGAGTAGGGTAAGCTTCCTTTCAAGGGGAAGCATTTTAAAGTCAGAACACTCATTTTTTGGGTTGGTCATGACTTTCCTGCGGAAGGAGTGGATTTTAGTTCATCCCTATCTGGATGACTGGTTTTTATGAGCCCAGGCCATCCAGGGAGGATGAGCTGGCCTCAGAGTAGTACGTTTGTTTATTTATTTATTAAATTCATATCCCACTGATTTCACAAATCTCAGTGGGTAACAGAAAATACATACATAAAATACAATCAAACAGTAATAAACAACTAAACATAGCATACAATACAGTAAATCAAAACCAAAATGAAACATAAAGTGGCTGCGTAATCAAACTTAGAAGGTCTTAGACTGCAGTCAATATCGTTCAGCAAACAGATGAGTTTTAAGTTGATTCCTAAAGTGAAGCAGATCATTTTCATCTCTATGATCCTTGGACAGTTCATTCCTTAGGATTGGACAAGCAATACTAAACAGGCAAGAGTAAGTCTTTGATTATGTGTGTCAAGCCCTTTATTCATAATTTGGAAGAACGTCAATTATGCAAAGATCAAGCTTGTTCCTTCCCAGACTCTGGATTATCTATGGGCTCATTTAGATATAGAAGTGGGTTGAGTTTTCTTGACATAGGAGACAGTGATCAAGCTGGTGAATAAGGTGAATGCCTCCCGGTTATCAAACCCTGCAGAATGTGTAATTACCTTCAGCTCTTGTGGTCCATGGCAGCCACCTTGAAGCTGGTTCCATAAGCAAGAGCTCATATCTAACCTCTTTGGAGATTTTTGCTGTCCAAGTGATCCCCTTGGTTGCAGCACTATGACAACAGTCTTCTCTGCAGCCTGCAGTAAAAAAAAAGACTGGTGTGGTGGTCCAGTACCTTACAGTTTGTTAAGTCATGCCACTGGAGGACCCATAGTGGATAGTGGTCATATCTAATGTGAGTATTGTGGGCTGGGGGGGGTCCACTATAGCAACCAGGTGGCACAAGGTCTGTAGTCCGAAGAAGTGACTTGGTTGATGAACATGTTGGAGATCAGAGTGATCAGACTAGCTCTGATTTACTCATTTCCATTGTTGAAAGGGTCAGTGGAATGAGTGCTCTTGGACAGTGCCATGACAAAGGTTTATGTGAACAAGTAGGGAGACACTTGGAGTATGGCTATAGCTCTGGAAGCTAACTTGCTGTCTGCTTGGTCAGAACAAAATCTTCTACAGCTCTCAGCAGCTTACATTGTAGGGGTAGAAAATGTTTGGGCAGCCTTCCTCAGCAAAAACATGTTGGATCCTAGAGAGTGGGAGTTTCGCCAGAAGGCTTTTTATTTGATAAGTCAATTGCTGGGGGGCTCCTCAAATGGATGTTATGGCAATGTACATGAATGCTAAGGTCAGCAAGATTTACAGTTGCAGAAAGGAGAGGGATCCCGCGGGATTGATGCCCTCATCCAACCTTGGCTAGAGGGCTAGCTTCTTTGTGTGTTCCCATTGGCCCCTTGTGTACAGAATGTTCAAAAGTTAGAGGATCACAGGCCTCTGGTGATTCTGGTCACCTTGGATTGGTCAAGAAGGCCTTGGAATGAAAATCTAGTAAGACTAGGATCAGGAGTTCCCCTATACCTTCCTGCTGATGTAGGCATGCTTTGGCAGGGACCAGTAACAATGGAGGATATGTCTCCATTCTATCATATGGCTTGACCCTTGAGAGGTCTTGATTGCTGTAAACTACTGTGATAATTATTGAACGATGGTAATTCACATTTATCAAGTTCTAGCAGTGGTGATTTTGACCCTTTTGAAATCCTTCAAAAATTTGATTTTTCCTAGTGTATGTGCAGGTATGGTAGTTGTTTGAGAGCTGTTATCATGCTCTCTGTTTCACCATGGTGGGCGGAAATAGTGACACTTGTGCCTTTTCTTCAGAAGGTTTTGGATAAGGATCTAGCTCTTAATTTTCTCAAGGTTCAGATTGCGGCTATTTCTTGCTTTAGAGGTCAGGTTCAGGAAACCTAAGTGGCATTGCACCTGGATGTAGTTGTTTTTTGCAGGGCAGCAAGAGAATTCATTAACTGTTTAGAGCAATGGTTCCCTAGTGGGATCTTGATTTGGTCTTTATGGTTCTGCTATGGCTGCCTTTTGAGCTGCTTAGATGTGCCTCTTTGAAAGATCTTTCCTTGAGGACAATTTTCCTAGTGGCCATTGGCATATTTTGGAACTTTAAGCCCTTTCATGCAGGGATTCATCTCTGGGATTTTCTGAAGGAGCTTTCTCTCTTTTTATCAGAGTTGGTGTCTGAGTTTCATGTGAACAAGACTATTTCTTTTCTTTTTTTCATAATTTGGAAGAATGACTCCTTTAAGAAGTCAGACTTTGTTCTGTTTGCAGTCCCCACAAGAGAGATGCAATGCTTGTTGGATCAAGGAGACAGTCTTGTCTGCTTACTTGCTCAAAGCCTTGGGGCCTTCAGGTGCATTCTATGTGAGCACCGACCTCTTCGTGGGAGGAAGCATTGACATTTGCTCAAAAAGATGTTTTCAAGGTGACAACTTGGTCATCTTTGCATTCGTTCATCAAGCATTACAGAGTGGGCGTTCAGACTAAGATACAGTGTTTGGGGCTAGTGTTTTGAAGGCAGCCCTGTCTTCGTCCCATTTGCATTAGGAAGTGCTTTGGTATCTGGACTGGTGTTGCAGGTTAAGGAAAGTGAAACTTTGTCTTGCCTGATAATTTAAGTTCCTTGAATCCTGCCACACCAGTCCAGGACCCACCCAGCATATCAGGGGGCTGCAAACCACATTGGTGTCTGCGATGAATCTTTGGATGGAGCTGAGGAGTCATTCTAAGTGGATTTGATTCCTATTTGGAAAGTCCAAGGCCTACCTTCTCCATTTTATTTGTGATGGTCCTTTTTCTATACTGTCTCAGAGGCCGAGGCAATAAGACGAATTCTGAAAACGGTGTTTGTATTAAGCCCCTGTTTTCCTAACGTGTGCCCAGCCACATCCCTGTGAGCCCCGATGCAATATGTAAATGAGAGGCAGTGTACAAAAGGGCATACTACAGGAAAATGTGTGTGTCTGGCACTCAGAAGAGGTTATTGCAACAGTGCTCAATACGAGCATCCATTTTGATCACGCTTGCTTTGGTTATTTTGCTGAGATGCCAATTTTGCATGCTGCAGTTTATTATATAAGGTGTCCATTGCATGGTCAAAAAGAAAATATGCACTTCTTTTTGAGCCGATCAATATATATTTTTTTTTTTCGGTACCGCAAGCAGTAAATTCAAGAGCTGGGATAATACTGAGGAGGACACATTTATTGCAACACAAGATGACCATATTTTGTCCAATAAATGCTATTTATTGTTTATTACTATCACAAATGTTATTTAACTGTTTAAAAACGATGGTGGTAATAGTAATAATCATGTTACTGTTTCTCCTCTCTTTACTGCTTCTAGTGTTCTCTGTACCAAACAAAAGGAAATGCTTGACTTCCTGCACTTTTTAAGTTATATGTAAACCGATGTGATATGCAAATTGAACACCGGTATATAAAAACAAACAAATAAATAAAGTTCCTCGAGAGCCCTTGACTGCAAGATGACTTTACTCCATCTCCGGGGCTGGAGTTAAATTCCCCGCATTAAAAAGTGTGAGTTGGGTGCCCAGCACTTTCCTGCATTGGGTGGTAATGGCTAGTGTCCTCATTTACATGCGCTGGTTGCTATCAGGTTCGTGTTTGCTAGGGCATGCTAGTCTACTGCATTGGGTGCTAGTCTTGTGCGCCCAAAACATGCGTCCAACCACACACAAACCCATGCACTAGGCTTGGGAGCATTTTATTGCATTGACCCCTTAGTGAGGGAGTTGGTATTGAAGATTCTTGGAAAAAAAAATGTTAGGAGTGAGTTTCCTTTTTTTTTTCCCTCATTGGTTTTTCATTAGCATCCTGGTATCTCACTGCACTGCACGGTTACTAATACCAATGAGTATGTCACTGGAAAAAAGTTGTGTCCTTTCTGGCAGGGGGGTATTTTCCCTTGTGCATCTGAACTGGTGCAGCAAGATTCAAGGAAATGAAATTCAGGTAAGACCAAATTTCACCATATAAAACCACTTTAAATTATAACCCCAAGTGTTACCTAAGAGATTTTTGAAGTGGGGGAGAAAAAAAAGAGGATAGAAATCTGTATTTCTCACAGGACAAGCAGGATGGTAGTCCTCACAAATGGGTGACATCGAGGATGGAGCCCTGTACGGAAAACTTTTCTGTCAAAGTTTCAACAAGCTTTGACTGACACTGGCACACTGGGTGCACTGAGCATGCCCAGCCTGCAATTATCCCTGTGAGCCACAGGTGTCTCCCTCAGTCTTCTTTTTTCCGCTCTGCAGTCAGCATAGCGGTTGGAGCTCTGTGAGGATTTTTTTAACTAATTACCTCATGGAAACACTTAACTTTTCACTTCAAAAAACACTTTTCCCTGCACAGGTCTCCCTCCGCGTACGTTTTTACGACGCTCGGTGAGTACTAATTCTTATTTTTTCGGTCGGTTCCTGTCACTATCTTAAGGCTGTTAACTGACTGAAGCCTTCCCTTCCCCCATTTTTCAGTTAACTTTAAACAGCTTGCGAGTGTCTCTGTGACACTCTGCTTGCTTATGCTAGTGGGGTAGGGATTTTTTCCTTAACTTTAGGACCTCTGTAGCTTCAAGTCCTTCGTTCCCTGGTACCCTCACGCAGTCGATACCTATCACTACACCGGTACCCTCCTAAACCGCCCTGGGCTTTTATATGTCATCAGCGCCCCTCCCCCCACGGTGCCCTGATGCCTTTATCCATGTTTTTTGCTTTTCAGTGCTACCAGGCTTTTTTCCTCCTACGCACTGTTTTTTTCCCTTGGGCTTCCTCGGTGCCGTCCCTACCCGGATGCATGCCATTGACGCACACGCTGTTAGTCACTGCCATGCATACTCGGGTCGCCGCCACCGTTGCCCGAGACACTTTTTAACGATCCCAGGGTCACTTCATCGATGCCACCCCCTTTTTGGGGATGCCATCGATGCCCCATCCTCCCCACCGATGTCCGGCCCTTTTCCGTGGGCATCGGTGCCACATCGATTTCGTCGGTGGGCATCGATGCCGGATGGTCCCCATCAGTGGACATCAGTGCCGGATGGTCCCCATCGATGGACATCGGTGCCGGATGGCTTGTCCATCGATGGACATCAGTGCCGGATGATTTGTCCGTCGATGGCATCGGTGCCGGATGGCTTGTCCGTCGGTGGCATCGGTGCCAGGTCCTTTTGCATCGATGGACACCGATGCCCAGGTGTTTCATCCATGGGCATCTATGTTAGAATGCATCCATCGAGGGCAGTCGATGCCAGGCTGCTCCCATCGGTGAAATTCGATGCCCAGGTGGGTCCCATCGGTGGGTATCCATGCCGGCTCGATTCCGTGGATGGGCGTTGATGCCAATGCCAGCCTTATGGCTGGCATCGATGCCCATGCCGATTCCAGGACTGGCGTTGATGCCGGGATGGAATTCATCGACTGGGAGATCCATGCCATCGATTCCATACGTGTCCATATCGATGCCACCGACACACGTGTCTGGGGCACCGATGCCATGTACACTTGGAAATCTGAGTCTGTCCAAATCGATACCGTCAACGTCTGTGGCCCTATAGTTGATGCCCGTGGCCATGCCACAAACGGCATAAATGCCCGCCTCCATGCATCGATGCCCTCGACACCTCCGTTTTCCTTCGGTGTCCTTGACGCCCTATTGATTCGACTTCGACTCAGTCGATGCCGGTATCTTTTTCAATAACGGCAATGTTTTTCGATTATTCGATTCCACATCGTTTCAAAGATACCTATGCCAGTGCTGTCAGTGCCCGTCACTGTCATCATTCTCCTGGCCAGTCATTGACGATTTTTCATACCCATTTTGATGATATCCTCGAAGCCCCTTAGGTTGCCTTCAATATCGTCAATACCGACATAGCACCGCCACATAATACCCTCGCCTCCTCACATTGCTCCACGCTTTGGGTTCTTTTTTAAGCCCCGTATTAGCTTAAGACACTCCATTGTGTCAGGAGCAGAGCAGGCGTGCTGACAGTTCGTCATCGATCGCCTTCCAGGACGACGAGGGCTTCCATCTCGGCGCTGGGGAAAGACCGGGCCGAGCACCGTGGCACCCATCATCGCCGACATCGTGATCGTCCGCCGCTGACGCCATCCAGCACATCGGTGCCATCCTTCTCCAGGCTGGACAACGCTCGGGCAGAGCGACATCACCACTGCCATCAGCACTGTTCCTACAGTTTTGGCAGTCCTTGGTGATCCAGAACTTCCGGATCCAGGTCCGACGGCTTCTGCATTGGCGTCACGACACATCGAGCCGCTGTGACGAGGGAAGGGAACATGAGTTCCGTTAGGGCTCCTCTGTTCCTGGCGTGCCCCACCGTCAAGTGGTGTGGGACTATGGCCATCTGTTACACTTAGCAGTCTAAACGCCACTCACGCCTGGCCTGTCTCCTCTGTACCTGTGCCACCATACCGGGTTTCAGAGCGAGATGGACGTTTACGTCCCCGGCCTTACCCTCGAGGACTCCGGAGACCGTCGGAGTCAACAATCTTCACCGGCTCGTCTTGCGGCGATCCACGTCGGATGGTAAGTACCCCGCTTCGGCGGCATTCCCATAGAGTTGTGTTCTCCCATTCGGACCGTGGTTCGAAAAGTTCTGGGTCATGTGCCTTTTAGAACTGTATTAGTGTCACATATCGCTATGTTAGCTATGTTAGCCACAATATCAGGAGAACCCCTCTATCTTCTTGGGATTGCAGCAGGGCTTCTTCTCTTGTCAGTAACAAGTCCCTGTGCCGACCAATGCTCTGACTCTTGGTTCCCTCCCAACCAAGGTCCAGCTGCATTGGCTGATCTGCTAAACATGAGATTCAGCAACCATTGCCCCATGTACAAGTCCACCTTGAGGCCTGGCCACAGGTCTCAGTGTCTCCTTGTACAGCATACAGAAATGCGGGTACCACTTACCGCTCACACACCTGCAGGAGCCTACATGATATCCTCCATTGGGACACCTCCTGGTCTCCCATCTGGTCAGATATCAGAGCGGCCATCCCACCTTGTACCAAAGTCCCGGTACACTCCCCCAGGCGCTACGAAGTGCAGAGGGGAGAAGGGAGGGGGGTTGGGGAGTTTTAATTGCACTATTCTTTCTTTTAACAGAAAATAGTTACTCTCTGCACATCCTGGACCTAAGAAAATCCAACTTTCTTTAGACGTCACAGGTACAATGGTATCTTTGGTTACCATCACTCCATACTGCAGTAAGTACATTATTTTAATGTTTCTATGTGCTTTATGGTGAGTCAACATTACAACCCCAAGCTCTGCCGCTGGCACCAGCTTCGGTAAGTGAACTGTCTCTTGCATCACTGTTGGTGAATGCTGTTTTCTCTGCGGAGTGTAACATCATTCACTTTCCTTGCATAGACTACTGCTAACCACTTTCAGTACATGCAAGGAGCTCTCACTTTTTTCAGGACTCACTATACATTTACTAACTGGGATTACTGTCACTGCCATAAATCCCTTCTGTAACACTTCTGGACACCACAGTCTTAAGACCCTCTTGTCCAGCATGCGCACAGACATTCTGATACATTGTTATATGTCCCTGCGCATATTTTCCATAACCTCAGCCTTTCAACTTTTCATGGTTGGGCTATGGGGTTTCTTCCCACTATGCATTTTTCTCATAATTCAAAACTGCTATGGGTTATATTCAGTGACATTCTATACTCAATGGACCTAAGTGGTTTCATTGCTTTCGTCCCTGATTCTTATCCCAGTTCGAACTAGGACCTAGTCTCCTTCGACTCATGCTCGCAATTCCTTAGGGTTATAAAGTTTCTCCTGAAAGCTTTCAACCCATTATGCATCTATTGTACTCCAGCATAGTTTCTCATAAACTTCCTGGACGTTGCACCCATGAGTTATGCCCTTATGCCTTCCAATACTGCTTTTGCAACAATTCTTTGTGCATACAGACAGACAGCATAGGGACAATGTGCTTTCCAACTCATAAGCACGCATTACCTCTTAGCTGCTCTGCTAGACAGCTGCGCAGCTCTACCCTTGGCCCTTGTTCACTTCATGCGTCCTTGGGCCACATATCTAAGAGATTTAATGAACGCTCTATCAGACCTTCTCCACGTAGGTTCTATCCTCTCGAATGGTCTCAATTACATGTGTACAGGGCAAATCTTTTAACGCTGAGTTTAACTAAACTTTCCTTGGCGTCTGCATCATTCCATACGATGCACAGGTTCTGCTCCCTGCACATGTTTCCTATGCGTTCCCTTAGATGCCTTTTCTTCCATCAAAGGCCTCTTCAATATATCTCTTCTGCTGCCTCTCGTAGCCAGCATTCTTCTAATGTTGAACTGGGATGGGGTTCAGTATTCTTTTCCCCACTCCCTGACTGAGATCAGTATGCTTCCCATACTTCTCAATCCATCATATCAGTAACCTTTTATTCCCTCACCAGTCAGTCCCAAATCATAGACTTACTGATGTTCTTAGGTTCTGGTAGCATCACATAACCTTCTAAACATAAATCTTGCCGTTTAATATGGCAGGCTTTACCTCCTGATGCTAAAAAAAAAAAAAAAAAAAAAAAGAGGTATTACCCCTTTTACTTTTCCACCATTTTTTCTTACTCCCTCGGATTCTGTTCTCCAGACATCCTCCACATAGATACACCTTTCTCTTAGGAGGTGTATCGTTTTGGGAGTTGGGTTCCCGTTTTCGGTAATCCTCTCTGAGTCGGCTTACCATGGATTATCCACTGATCAAGCCGCCTCTATTTCTCTAATCACGGAATGAACATATATATTCTCCTTATAAGTCTCATACATTCTACGTTTGAGCCTTTCCATTCCTCTCTTCCACAGTTTGGCAAGGGAACTTCTTTCCCTCTTAATGTCATTCCTGCCAGCAGGGTCCGTGAGTTATGCACTCTTTCCATACTCACCTGACTCCGTTCCTCTGCCACTGAGTAGTTCTACGCATTCAACTTTCTATCCTTTTCAGGTAGATGTTGTATCTCCTTTCCTCAGGAAATACTCTATTAATTTTTCCTAACCTCTCTCTCTCGCCCTAGGGAGAGACTGGGTTTTCCACATTCCTGGACAGTAATGCTGCGCTTACATTCTATCTACATTGCACTGCATTCCATGTGAATTCCACTTGACTCTTTCCTTCATGCAAGGGTCAAGCTGCTACTTCCAGTGGCCACACAGACCTAATCCTTCTGATTAAGTGGTCTATATTTCCTTTCCTACCAACAAGCAGACATTTCACTACAACACTGTGGGTATCCACATACTGTTGTGTCCGTCTTAGCCTTAACAGCTTCCCTTTGGTTACTGCTGCTTGTATTTTTTTATCAGGTTGCAGCCTGGAGTCCTCTCCATACCTTCGCAGCCTATTATTGCTTACATTTGACTAGCCGGCATGCTCCATGTTTGGCCAGTCCGCCTACTCTTACTTTTTTCAATTCACTACCCAACATCCTTCCACGAACCCATTATGGTGTTGCGGATGCCCTCCGTTCCCATTTCCACCTCAGTCGTTACGCCTTTGCGCATCTGCGGTGTATCTGGTGCATTCCCGGGCATCCTCAGCTCGGTACTCACCCATTTGTGAGGACTACCATCCTGCTTGTCCTGTGAGAAAGCAAATGTTGCTTACCTGATGTAACAGGTGTTCTCACAGGACAGCAGGATGTTAGTCCTCACGAAACCCGCCCGCCACCCTGCGGAGTTGGGTCTGTATACTTTTATTTTAGTTTCGCTTGCGCTTTTTAGCTATAAGACGAGACTGAGGGAGACACCTGTGGCTCACAGGGATAATTGCAGGCTGGGCATGCTCAGTGCACCCAGTGTGCCAGTGTCAGTCAAAGCTTGTTGAAACTTTGACAGAAAAGTTTTCCGTACAGGGCTCCATCCTCGATGTCACCCATTTGTGAGGACTAACATCCTGCTGTCCTGTGAGAACACCTGTTACATCAGGTAAGCAACATTTGCTTTATGTTCTCTGCCTTAGTACCTTGTATCTCCTGGAATAGAAGTAATAGTGTGCTTATCCCTCTGCAGAAATGCCATTTCATTTTACTTTGCCTAAAGAAGGGGACATCATTCAGCCTCTGGCTGGTGTCACCCCACCTCTTATTGGCCAGTTGAAGTTGGGGCCCAGAAGACACAGTACTCCTATCGGTGAGTTTCTTGACCGATCTCCTTTGTATTATTTTGCTCTCTTTTTAAAGTAATGTTAGTACAAGTTGCATGGTGTAAATAATACTCTGTGCATGTCTGCCTATGAGTCTCATTTACTTTAGGGGGGATCTAGAGGGATAACAATACACACACAAGGTTAGTTGTTAGTTTACACATTTAGCCCATTTGCCATAGTCACTTTTCACTGTTCTGTCTTCACCTCTGGTACTTGGGTGTGCCACTTTGCCATTTGACAGTGGCACAAGAGGGAAATGAGAAGTATGCCTAAACAGACAACCAACATGGAGAAGGAAAATACCCAGACGCCTCTGCTATTCTTTAGCCTGCCTGGGCTGAATGAACTCTGAGTGACTTTCTGAGCATGACTTGCAGAATGTCCCTGACAGGTAGACAAGCTGGCACCAGAAAGGTGAGGCTAGTCATTGGGTCACAAGGAAGAAACCAACGGCGGGAGCTTCAGGCACTATTCTGTTGAAATCTCACTGGACAAGATAATTAGCAGAACAAAGGATTATCTGGAGAGTGAGGGCAAATGGGCTACATCTGGGAAGACTGGTCAGGGCAGTTCAGAGATAGGTTGTCATGTCAACAGCATGATGTGACTCTGTAAATGATTCTTTGGGCAGTCACGTAAGTCTAGAAGCTTCGACAATATTGTATGTTTAACTATAAAAGAAGGGTCACTTCCTGTATCCAACGAGATGCTGGTCAGTTTGTAATACTACGTAAGGGCACCCAGTATCCAGCATCTCCCAAGAACACTTATAATGCCTAATAAAAATACTTTATACCTTTTACTGAGTCTAAGTGTTCTTGTGTCCCTGGCCCTAAACACAGAGTATTATTTACAATGGCTAACAATATATTAATGACTAGTTTTTGTGAGTTTATGTGCCCTTCATCAGGTCAGCGAGAAATGAACAGAGGATGTTGATGTGTAATCTAGTCAAACTATTGAGTTAAAAAATGATCCTGCGGTAGCAGGTGCTTGCCTCAAAGATTAAGCCATGCACTTGTAAGAATACACAGTGAATCTCGGACTGGCTGATTAAATCAGTTATGTTTCCTTTGATCGCTCACCTTTGTTGGGACAGAAATACAACATTAACTCTAATGTGGAAAGATGTTATGGGCATAGTACATTAATGCTAAATAGTTACATGAAGGCTTCAATGTGGAAAGATGATATGGGTGTTACACATTAGTAATGAATAATTGTGTGAAGATCCAAGTTAAATATGAAAAAAAAAAAGGGCAGGTGTGTTTTATGCTAGTAATGATGATACTTTTTTTTCTCCTGTTACAGTAGAATTATTTTGTGTTGAACTGGCTTTTTCACCTGTTTCAATTTGAAAGCAACACGTACTAAAATATTTCAATTTTTTTTAAACGAGAGGTGTTCTTTTGTATTTAGTTTGCAAATCATATAAGACAGTTGGTGACATCTCATCTTTTTGGCAATTGTTATTGGACAGAATACTAAACAAAGGGTGGGAATTTTATTTTTATATAGTAATTTTGTAGCAATTGTACTGTAACTTACTTTGAAAGCCATTGGGAGCCTCCGGGTGTGGCAATGGGAAATATGCAGCGGAGACTGCTTAAAAAAAATAAAAAGAATGGAGTGTGGTTAGTGACTTACACCAGGTCACACCTTGTTGGAGGTCCAAGAATAAACTCCTATGCCAGTGTAAAAAAAAAAATTCAAACCTTTCTTGCTTCCTTTCCTGAAGTGTCTTTCAAAATCAATATTTCTTCATTTTAGTGACTGGAAGCTGTCCAAAAAGCTCCCCAGCAACTAGTGATGTGACAGCGGAGACCACGATGGCGCCCAATGATGTCACCGTGGAGAGTGCCATGGCAACAAGTGATGTGTCTGAGGAGAGTGGCAAAATGGATTCTGGAGTGGCTCCCGAGGCAGACGGGAAATTGTGCCTGAGAATGAAATTGGTCACACCTGTAAATGAAGAGAGTGAAGAATCTTCACAATTTAGCTTGGAAAGTAAGAGCAGTTACTTACGTAACTACGCCAGTGGTGTACAAAGTGTGGGATACTCAATAGTGCATGTGGGGGATCACACCAGTTGCTGACTGAAAATTTACTAATCCAGCCATCAGAAGTCAAAATTATGCTGCACTCCAACAAAGTCCTGCCACTACTTGCATCAGAGGTTGAAAAGATTGTGCTATTTTTTTTTCTTTTTCCTGTTTCATACAGAGAAGAATGTCTGCATACACGTTGTGAGGAGGTGGTTGTATTTGATGTAGGGTAAACAGTCAGGAAAAAATGTTATCTATTTTTTTATACTCCTGAATTCCATTTTAAATGTCTTTCCATTCACTGTCTGCAACTCACCCTGAAGGACATTTTGCTAAACGCATTATCTCATATCTAATTATGAAGCACATAAATATTAATGCAGACCTGAATGCAACTTACATTCCCTGTACGTACCCAGATCAGTCCAGACTCCCGGATTTTGCCTCCCCTCCAGCAGATGGAGACAGAGACATTTTGAAGGACTCTGCCATATACACCCAGGTGCCACCTACAGTCTGACAGTATTGCTCTGTCTCCAGCAGATGGTTAGGGTGCCAAGCCTACAGTCTGGTCTGATTGCTTAGTGTGAATTAGGAGAGGTTAAGTTAAGACAGTTAGTTTAAAAAAAAAAAAAAAAAGATTTAGAAGGTCGGTAAGAAGACAGTCTTCAGCCTCCCAGGGGATTGTGAGTCCCGAGGGGACCATCCCCACTGGTTGCTTGAGGCAGCTGCAGCTCAGGGTCAAGGGCCCTATCAGCGTCTTTGTACAGCTCTGGGGGTGGTACCAAGGAGCCCGGCTCACTCCCCCCAGATGGACCCGGAGGCAGTAGGACAAATTAAAAAAAAAAAAATAATAAGTTTTTCTTGTTTGTGCTATTCACTGTCCCTTTCCTCGGGCTCATGTTTGGGTGCTTTTTTTTTAGTGATTTTCGCTGCTTTTTCGCCTTTTTTTTTGAGGCAGCCTTGTTCCTTTTTTAGTTTTGACTGACATGCTGCGCGGCGCCGTGAGAGCTCGGCTCTCGAGGGAAGGCATATGTTCAAATTGCCTCTCAGGGGGAGAGGGAGCCCCCGTGACCCCTGCGAGGGTTGTCTTAAGGATCCAGACTGTGCACTTGGGAAGCTTCAGCCTTCTTCTCTCGGTCAGTCCCCGCTAAGCGCGGGAACGGGCGCCATCTTTGATTCCCTCGCAGCGGCGAGGTTGGCGGTGCTGACAGCGGCGGGGGAGGGGAATCTCCCACCGCTCTTATCCCCTCAAAAGATGGTCCCTGAGGGGGACCAGGCAACGGGGCTTGGTTTTAAAGACTCGGAGGCTGTCCCCGAGTGGGATTCGAATGCCTCATTGTCTGCTTCCTCTTTTTCATCAGAATTTGTGCTTTTAAAGCCCGGAAAGCAGGCAAAAAGAGGAGTGCTGACCAAACTATATTCCTGGGCTCTATTCCAAAGGCAAAGAAGCGATCCAGGGGTACGGGGGACGAGGGTCCCGCGGGGACCAAACGGCCTTTGCGGTCTGTGGCTTCTCAGCCTGCATCTGATCCATCTTCCAGTTCTGAGGATCCTGACACACTTTCCTTTACTTCCGCTATACCAGTCAGGGCGCCCACCCAGGAAGAATAAACGGAGCTACCTTTATGTTGCTATTTCCTACTTTAACTAATCTTGTAGTTAAACTGTTCCCCTTCATTTTTTTTTTAAATTTCTCCAAGCATATATAAAACAGTTGTTCCATAGTAAGACTGTTACTCGTTGTTAAGAAAAATTGAAAAATGTTTAATTTGGGATTAAATAGATTTATATATTTTAGGTAATATTCAACTTAAATTATAATTTGATTGTTTGCTGTATTGTTCGTGTAGCTTTGTCAGTAGTATACTGGCTATACCTGTTCCATTTGTGGCATACATACATATGATGTCATCAAAGTTTAAAAAAAAAAAAAAGAAAAGAAAATTCTGCCTCCAACTTCTGGATGAGGGAACTAAACCCATATATTCTTGTCTGATGTAGCAGAAATAAAGTAAATTATGAGGCAAGTCGTAATTTCACTTTTGTGTTTGCTAACACTAGCATCGTGACCAAAATAATCCCTGAACCCCGGCTTAAATATAGTGCTAGTGTGCAGGAGACTTAGGTTTGACTCTTGTCTGTGGCCACTGAGGCCCAGTAATTCCCTTGAGTTGATGCTCTTGAGCTCTGGAGAAGGAAGGTGGAAGGGTAGCAAGAGTGATGCTGGGAGATTTGTTCCTAAAGGAGATTTCCCCTTGAGCAGAGTTGGGTACCTGACCAGGCCCTCTGGGGGAGGGAAGGTCAAAAGTGGGAAAGAATGGGGAGAAAAAAATTGCAGAATACTATCTGTCTTGTGATTCTCAGGTCTCTCCCCACTCCCTGTTTTACTTTTTATTATTTCATGTTCTTGTTTCTAATTTCCATTTCATCTTTCGAGCTGCTAGGTTTTTGAGGTGCGCCCCCTTGTGGGATTGATTTGACTAATTTTTTTTCTTTTTTCTTTTTTTAATTCAGAGCCTGAAGCTGCTGAAAAGAAAAATGGATCAGATGCTATTGCTGGTACTGTTGCCAGGTAACTGATGCTTGTTGCTGTGCAGAACAATTTAACACCAAGCCTGTCGTAATGAAAGTTCAGATCTTTTTTTCAATAAACAGAGCCTTCTCCCCATCCTGAACTGAAATGAAAGAGAGCAAGAAAGTAAATGAGATCAGTTTACGCATTAGCTATTCCTCTTCCTTCTGCTCCTCCAGTCCCGAACCTATGGGTATATCCTCTCATCCAGCGCAAATGGAGGCAGAGTTCTAAAAGTTGGTTTTTTTTTTTTTTTTAATTTAATGACATCACTAGAATATAAGTGATAATTAGAACATATTCAAACAGTGTTCTCTGCCACCAGCCGTTGGATGGGAGTTTACAGTTTTTGCTCTTGTAGTTGATTAAAAAGAGGATTTATTATTTTTTACTTTCAGCACCTTTACTAGTATGAGAGTGCCTTAAATTGTGGTCATGCTCCTGTGGACCGTTCTTCTGCAGTGAGGCGAGTCCTAGAGACCAATTTATTTACTCCCTTGCTGTTTGCAGCGTGAGGAGAAGTCTCTGCCCTCTAAATCGGCCATTATTTGGGGACTTAGGTTGAGTTGCCTGCGCTTCAGCAGGGAATTCCTGTGTCCTGCCAGAGCTGAGAGGGAGTCACCATGTTGGCGAAGGTCCGTCGTTGCAGCAGTTGCGGGGCAAAATGTAATTCTGCTGAAGGATCCTTATGCTCTGTGTCGCAGTTAAGCTGAAACACCTGAACTAAAAACAGTTTTTTAAGTAAAGAGAATTTTTATGGCTATTTCATGGTCGTGATATAGCGCTTAAACTATTTTTGAGTGAAATTTATCTTAATGGGCCAAGCTCCTGTGGATTGTTCTCTGCAGTGATGCGAGCCAGGACAGCAACGCAGCTCATTACCCGTATGATGGGGGTTTGTTTTCTCTGGGAGAGCACAACCTGCGTAGTATGAGCAGGCCCTTTTCAAAAAAAGGGATCGTCTGCTTACTCTCTGAGCTGAAATGCTTGTGGAGGCCAAGCTCCTGCAATTGATCAGCCTTGCAGTGAAGCTGCCGTTAAGTTTGAAAGCTCACCACCTCTTGTCAGGACTCAAAGCAAGCCCACTAACTCAAGGGCTTCCATCCTGGCTCCCATCTCTTGAATGTGGTAATAGGTTGAGCGATAAAACAGTTAACAAGAGAAGGTAACAGTTTTATTATTCAAACTGAGCCAGATTTTCAAAGGGGTACACGCGTAAGATACGCGTGTACCCCCAGAAAAACCTGCCCAAAGTGTTCCCCCTGCGCGTGCCGAGCCTATGTTGAGTAGGCTCGGCGGCACGCGTAAGTCCCGGGGCTTTCCTGGGGGGGGGGGGGGTGTCATTTGGGGGGCGGGGCCATGGGTGTGGTTCCGGCCCGGGGGCGTGGCTGAGGCCTCCGAAACGGCGCCTGGGAATCGCGCGCCGGCAGCCAGCCCGGCACACAAGTTACGCCTGCCTCAGGCAGGCGTAACTTGTGCAACAAAGGTAGGGGGGTTTAGGTAGGGCTGGGGAGGGTGGGTTAGGTAGGGGAAGAGAGGGGAAGGTGCAGGGGGGTGGAAGGAAAGTTCCTTCCGAGGCCGCTCCGATTTCGGAGCGGCCTCAGAGGGAACGGAGGCAGGCTGTGCGGCTTGGCGCGCGCAGGCTGCTGATTTTGCACAGCCTTACGTGCGCCGACCCTGGATTTTAAAAGATATGCGCGGCTACGTGCGTATCTATTAAAATCCCGCGTACTCTTTGTTTGCGCCTGGTCCGCGAACAAAAGTACGCGTGTGCGCACATTTTGTAAAATCTACCCCACTGCCTTTAACCTTTTTCAAGGCAGAAAAAGAATAATAGCTTTCAGCTGGCTAAGGTAAGTCTCATAGGCTGTGATTTAAATATTAAAAAGAAAATAGAAAAAGGAAAGGGAAAAGAGAGTTTGTTTGTATTTGGAATGGTTTTTTTAAGACTTGGAGATATTTTCTGAGGATTTCCATGTGCCAGTTCATATGTCTGAGTGCTGTGTTCTCTGACCAATAAAAGGCAGCAGTGTCTGACAGCAGATAGTGTTCAGCTTGCAAACTATAGAAAAAGTCATACAGAGCAAGCTGACAATCTGGGGTCCTCCTAGCCTGAACCTAGTGCACAAGTATATTTTAAACTCTGAGACATTCCCAGAAAGAGCAGTTAATGGTGGTTTCTTCTGTTGTTTCTGGAATGCCGCCATCTTGAAAGCTCTCGAGCAGTTAAGGCTCTGCACAGCCGCATATGATTAAAAACAAGGACTCTGCTGTTTAACTCACCAACAGCTGGGACAAAGTTATTTATTCTTTCGGATAATAGAAAGACTAAGGGGCACTCCATGAAGTTAGCATGTGGCACATTTAATCGGAGAAAGTTCATTTTCACTCAATGCACAATTAAACTCTGGAATTTGTTGCCAGAGGATGTGGTTAGTGCAGTTAGTGTAGCTGGGTTCAAAAAAGGTTTGGATAAGTTCTTGGAGGAGAAGTCCAGTACCTGCTATTAATTAAGTTGACTTAGAAAATAGCCACTGCTATTACTTGCAACGGTAACATGGAATAGACTTAGTTTTTGGGTATTTGCCAGGTTCTTATGGCCTGGATTGGCCACTGTTGGAAACAGGACGCTGGGCTTGATGGACCCTTGGTCTGACCCAGTATAGCATGTTCTTATGTCCTTACATAGTGATTATTGATGGACTGCTCAGCTTGATTCCACAGTTTATTTATTTTTATTTATTTTTAATTTTTATAGACCGAAGTTCTTGTAGGAACTACAAATCAATCCGGTTTACATACAACTTTTAAATGCCCAAAAAGAGTAGTGGGCTTTACATAGAACAGTTGAACAATAAAACAGGTAACAATAGAACTAACAATAAATTATGGAACAAATAGAATAGATAACCAATTAAACATAGTAATGTAGTGATAAATATTATATATAAAAAAAAAAAAAAGTGGATCTACATTACCAGAGACTAATTCTGAATTTAAAAGCATAAAATCAAATTGCTGACCCCATATTTTTAAATAGAAATTCAGTGTTCAGTACTATATTCTATTTTAAATTATTGCTCTGATAGATCTAGCAAATTCAGATACATATGAAAACTAGAATTTGGTCCATAAGAGCCAATCCCCCTTTATTTATCTTTTTTTTATAACTTTTGCAATTTCACAGTATAGCGATTAACATCCTTGCTCTTGCTTTTGAAATGGAGCAGGATGTAACAGTGTTGGCTTTATTAATTTGTTTAGTATTGCCAGTATAGCAATAAACTTCGCTGCTGATATACATGGAAAAGAAAAAACATGAATGTATTGAGGAAGCCAGTTCTAGAGTGTATCAAAGACCTATTACTTTTTCAAGTTTTGTCTTTGGTTGGAGTCACAAAGAAAGCTGTTTAATGCTAGCAGCCTGATGTTCAAGAGCATTTACATGTGTAATGCTGAGCTTTACGCATGTAAAAGCACTTTATCCTTGGAAGTAGGCTTATGAAATTTGCTATAGCGTATGCCTTGACTTGTCACTAGGTATTTGCCCACATTAGGAGAAATCCATAAACTGCTAGTAATCAATAGGGAATAGCCACTGCTTGTTGCCGCCATTAGTAGCATGGAATTTATTTATTGTTTAAATACTTGCCAGGTACTTGTGACTTGGATTGGCCACTGGTGGAAACAGGATACTGGGCTTGATGGTCTGACCCAGTATGGCATTTATGTTCTTAGGTGAATTACTATGATAGTATGCAATTATGCATGC
Source organism: Rhinatrema bivittatum (assembly GCF_901001135.1). Taxonomy (NCBI): domain Eukaryota; kingdom Metazoa; phylum Chordata; class Amphibia; order Gymnophiona; family Rhinatrematidae; genus Rhinatrema; species Rhinatrema bivittatum. The sequence continues at coordinate 64,286,613 of NC_042627.1, read as the reverse complement.
ATAATTAAAAAAAAAATCACCTAAAAAATAAATGTAAGGTTTTTGTTGGTGTGCAAACTCCCTGAATGTTGCAGCGGGGACTATCACTAGAGTTTCTAGATTGGATATTAAGACAACAGATGCCCATTTCAAAAGATTGGGGTGCCTTTTACCAGAATCGTTTTGCTCAAGGTTGAGGAAAGCGATAGAGTATGGGCTACAAAAATCAGTTAGTCAAAGATCATAAAGCTTTCATTACTCCGTTTTCAGTCAATGATTAGTTGAGGAGCAGTAAGTGTACAATGCTACTTCAGTAACATACGTAAATAAAGAAGAGAGTACCCGGAGCCAAAGAGTTTCAAAGGAAACAGAGCTACTATTTGCATGGGAGGAGAAAAATCTGCTACAACTTTCAGCATTACGCATAGGTCAGGAGAATGGGCAAATAGATTTTTTTGAGCCAAAATACAACGGCAAGGTGCTAGGTCATTGGGCATGCGAGCAGAAAATATAAAAATGGGGTGAACCAGTGATGGTTCTAACAGCAACCCACAAGAATGCAAAGGCAAGAAGGTTCTCCAGCCAACGAAAAGACTATGACTGCGCTGATACAGGACTGGTAATTAGTACAATGTTACACTCTAGAAAGAATTCTACTTCTCTGTCTTATATAAGAGTTTGGCGCATATCTGAGGAATTTTGCAAGGAAAGACATTATTTTTACAATGTGGTTTAGATAAAGGTTTGGCTTTAAACTCTTTGAAAGTGCAGTTAGCTGCCATTTCATGTTTTCGGGGGGGGGAAATTAATGGTAATTTGATCACTTTCCATAGGGATATTTCCTGTTTTCTAAATGGGGTAAAACATTTACATCCTCTGATTAGATCTGTGTTTCCGCAATGGAGTATAAATTTAGTTTTGTAAGCGCTAGCTAAACCTCCTTTTGAGCCTTTAGGCAAATCTTCAATTAAGGTCTTAACTCTTACAACAGTCTTTTTGGTGGCAATTACTTCTTCCAGAAGAATTTCAGAATTATAGGCACCTGTTGATCCAGAGTTTGCATGCCCTGATGCTGATAGCTCCCAGTCCCATTAAGGGTCTTGGGTAGAGCTAAGAAGAGGATTTTCTAAAAGGTACTGTCTCCCCTTGTTATATTTTTCTCTCAAAAATTGTTTTTTTTACCTTGAGGGCCAAGGTAAGCTAATGAAAGTGAATTTTGATTTACAACAACTGCATATTAAGTCTTCTCAAGACAATAAATGTTAAATCTTAAAAGCCCTTTGTGTTAATAAAGTACTAATGTTGGAGTGAAACCACCGCTGTCTCTCCTGAGACGGCAGACGAGCCATAGGTGCAATTAGCTTTCTGTCCAGCTTCCCCCCACATTGAAAATGACTTGGAGCAAATTGCACAAACAGCTCAAATGAGGGAAATAGGGGCTTTAGAGGCCAGGATGAGTTCCTAATTTATATCCCGGGCTGAAGAGAGAGGAATCGTGGATTTTGAGGCAGCCATTCCTGACGAAATGGTTAAATGCTGAACCTTTAATTTTAACTCATGAGGTCAATCGGTATCTCAGCTGGGGGACTGGCTGGATACAGGGATTTCCCCCACAGGGGGTAGTATAGCACTTCAAGGCAGGGAAGGGCAAAACAGGGTCTTCTGCCTAACCAGCCACCTCTGCCTTATTTATTTAACAGTTTTTTATACCGACCTTCATAGTAAATAACCATATCGGATCGGTTTACAGTTTAACAAAGGGAAAAACTAGAGTAAACAAATTCAAGTAAACGAAAGATAACAATAGGAAGGAATAAGTCAAAGTTACAAATCAACAGGGGGAGAGAACTTGGAAGCTTACTACAAGCTGGAAAGAAGAAAGGCCGGTAATAAAAGTATTGTTACCATAGAGTGTACGAGTTATAAAACTTAAAAAACTGTGCTTTACCCTGAAAGTCTCAGAGTCCATTTTTTTTTTTTGTTTTCGAGAAATTCAAGTGCCAGACCGGGTAGGAGTGAAAGGCCAACTAGTAATTGTCTGGTGGTTCAGGGAAGGCTTGGTGAAAGAGCCAGGTTTTAAGTCTTTTTCTGAAAGTTAAAAGGCAAGGCTCCAGTCTGAGATTTGAAGGGATACTATTCCAGATAGATGGGCCTGCTAACGAAAAGGCTCTGTCTCTGGTCGTGGCGAGGCGTGTGGCTTTAGTGGGGGGAACATTGAGCATGCCTTTATGACTATCTCTAGTTGGTCTGTTAGAGGAGTGGAGTTTGAATGGTATTTCCAGGTCAAGTTGAAGTTGATGATGGATGGTTTTGTGGATTAAGGTGATTGATTTGTATAGAATTCTGAAATTCACTGGTAACCAGTAACTGGTAACTGGTAACCAGTAACTGGTAACTGGTAACCTTGGGTTGAGCCTGCAGGTTCTGGTGGCTGGCAGGACTTTGGCTGGAACTGGAGACCAGCTGGGTCTAGAGGTAGGGCAGGCAGTGAGCTGGAACTGGAGGCACAGGCTGGTGCTGGAGACAGGCATGGGCTGGAGGTAAGCACTGGAAAAGGAGGCAGGGACTGGAACTGGAGTCAAGGCAGATGTGGGAGGCAAGGGCTAGAACCAAAGGACCACAAGGAGGACCGGGCTGGGTGCGACCAGGACCGGACAAAACAAGGATTGGATAGCATAAGACAAGGAATGGACAGGACCACGAGAACAGGGCAAAGAATACACAAACACGGGCTTACAGGAACCTAAAACAAAGCAAAGTACATATATATATATATATATATATATATATATATATATATATATATGACAAGACAAGAGAGAAACAGACAAGCAGGCATAAGCAGAGCTAGACTAGAAGGCCCAAAGGCCACAGGACAGGGCAAGAAGGCTGAGAAGGCCACGGAGGCCACTCAGTAGCAAGGCAAGTTGGGCCAATGCAAGGAGGTGTCTCGAAGAGGCACAGAGTTGTGGGAGAGGCAGGGCTTAAATAAGGCTGATTTATGGGACCACCAAGGAGGTAGCTAGAGCAAGAGAAAGCATGGCTCCATGAGGATCTCTGCTGGCGGGGGGACTGCCTAGCAGCCAGAATCGTTAAAACTGGGCATTGGGTTCATATGTAGACACTAACATGCCTGCTATTGGATAAATCTACCCCGAGTTTTTCAAATTCCTTCACAAGACTTTGTGCACTGAATGCATTGCTTGGAAGTAGCGGAATAGAAGAATATGTAAAAAAAATAAATAGAGAAGTCTAGTGAAGAAAAACTTTCTGCAGTTCTACAGGGCATAAGCTTCAGATCAGCTCCCAAATAATTTTTTTTTTATTTCAAAAAAGAAAGAGGTTTTCTCCTGATACAGATGGGGTAGTTTTTCTCAATCCTCTGAGTCTCCATTTATAGACCTTGAGGATCCATATTTATTTATTTAAATCTTTTCTATACCGTTGTTAAGAAGGATCCATCACAACGGTTTACAATAGGGCACATAAAATAAGGATGCTGAAATATATTAATTTACACAAGTGCCATAATGGTTCGGTACATAGTTTTCTAAATGATATAATTGGTTTGTGATACAATACTGTCCAGGATTTATCAGTTTAAAAACAATTCTAACTTTATAAGTGTCAATTTACCTTCTGGTGATGGACGAGAAGGTAAAGTAAAAACAGAGATAGAAATACGGCTACACACATTATTTGTTCGTACCTCTCACTTCGCCTGCCTCACAGTTTCCCCTTCTCTATTTGATAGGCTTGCTTGAATAGCCAGGTTTTTAAGCCTTTTCTGAAGGTTTTGCTGTCTTTTTGCAACCTTAACTCCAGTGGCATGGTGTTCCACAGTATGGGTCCTGCCAAGGACAGTGCTCTCTCTCTTACTTGTGTTAGTCTTGCTGTCTTTATTGATGGGATAGTAAGGAGTGCTTTGTTTGCTGATCTTAAGTTTCTGTTTGGTACGTGTACGCGGAGGGCTGTGTTAAGCCATTCTACTTTTCGTTATGTATTAATTTATGTATGGTGCAAAGTGTTTTGTATTGTATTCTTTGTTCAACGGGTAACCAGTGTAACTCGGCTAGGATTTCGGTGATGTGGTCTCTTTTACTTTTTCCGGTCAAAATTCTTGCAGCGGTGTTTTGTAAAATTTGTAGTGGTCTGAGTGAAGTGTATGGAAGGCCTAGTAGTAGTGCATTACAGTAGTCGGTGCTTGCAAAAATCAATGCTTGTAATACTGAACGAAAGTTTTTTGATGTTGGACGTGGTTTGAGTCTTCTGAGAACCATAAGTTTAGTGTATCCTTCTCTCACTTTTAAGGATATATGTTGTTTTAAGCTTAATTCGGTGTCGATTATAACTCCTAGGTTCCGTACTTTCTCTGCTAGTTCTATTTTATGGTTGTTTTTGAGTGTGATAGTGTTTTGAATGATCTCGGTCTTTTTGCATTCTAAATGTAGGAATTCTGTTTTCTCTATGTTGATTACTAGCTCCATATGGTTTAGTAATTGTTTTATGATGTCAAGGTACATATTAGCGATGTTTAATGTTTTTTCAATAGTTTCATCTATAGGAAGTATTAACTGTATATCGTCAGCATATATAGTGTGTGTTATGCCCAGACCGGCCAGTAGGTGGCGGAATGGTAATAGGTATATGTTAAAGAATGTAGTGGATAGAGCTGACCCCTGTGGTACTCCTGTTTATAGGTGTATTTTCTCTGACATTACGTCTTTGATTTGGACTTGGAAATATCTGTTACTTAGATATGATCTGAACCATTTGATAGTTATGTTACTTTAATCCTATTTCCTCTAGTCTATTTAAAAGTATGTCATGATTTACAGTATCAAATGCTACTTGACAGGTCCAGCATCATTAAAATATAATGTTTGCCATTGTCGAAACCTCTCATGATGTTGTCTGTTAGTGCTAGCAGTAGTGTTTCTGTACTATAGTGTTTTCTAAAGCCATGTTGTGATGGATACAAGATGTTATTATCTAAGTGTTCCGCTAGTTGCTTTTGCATAGTTTTTTCGATTAATTTTGCAGTTAGGGGTAGGTTTGATACAGGTCTGTAATTGCTCAGATTAAGCAGGTCGCTGTTTTTTTTTCTTTAAAATTGGTTTTACAATTGCCCCTTTTAGATTATCTTCCATGATTCCTTCCTCTAACGAGAGATTCACTACCTTTGCTAATGTTGGAGATACTGTGTTGGCTACTTTTTTTATTTCAGTGGTTGGTATTGTGTCATATGCATGAGGGGCGGGGTTTAGTTTTTTAACATAGACTCAATTTCCATTTCAGATACCATATCAAATGTCTTCCATAGTTCAACATCTCTTTTTTTTTCATTTTGATTTCTTGTTTCGTTGTATCTGGAATTTTTGTTTTTAGATTTTTAATTTTGTCACTGAAAAAGTTGGCTATTTCATTGCATTTAGTTACTGATAGGTTTTGTGGGGAGTCGGATTTGTCATTAGTGAGATCGCTTACTATGGAAAATAAGGTTCTAGGGTTGTTAGCATATTTCTCTATTTTAGTGTCATAGAACTGTTTTTTGCATTGAGAATTATTTGTTTGTAGTAGGCTAGGTGTTTTCTGTACTTGGTTAGGTTATCGGTTGTTTTATTTTTTCTCCATTCTTTTTCTTTTTTTCTTAGGTTCCTTTTGACTTCTTTTATTTTTTCATTGTGCCAGGAGATTGTTTGTTTAGGTTCTTTGACGTTAATATATTTTGTTGGGTTTATCTCATCTGCTAGGTTACTGGTTGTTTGCATCCATGTTGTGGCTGTGGAGCAGCAGTTGGAGTAGTCTAATTTAGTTAGTTTTTCTTCTAATTTGTCTTTCAGCAATTCTAAATTATAGGGTGGTCGATATTTAAATTTAATGGGTTTACTTTTCCCTTGTAGTGTTATGTGCCTGGAACTGTCTCCAAAAACCTTTAAACAAAAGCTCAAGACATGGCTCTTCACAAAAGCCTACACATGATCTGCACATTTTCTTTCTCTACTCCTGTTACCCTCTCCTCTCTACCTCCTCTTTCTCTTATCCATTAAGTTTAGACATGGAAGACGACACCCACCTTTCCTTTAACCTCTCTCCCACCTCCTTTTTACAACAGCCAACACTAGTCTCATTCCTACCTATTTCACCCTAGCTCCTTCCTTTCTATTTATAAAACTGAAGAATTTGCTGTTTTTCAGCCCTACATGTATATAATCTCTTCCCCTTACACCTTTCTCTCTTCCTCCCCTACTTAAACTCATACCCTCTCCTTCCTTTGCCCCCCCTTTACTCTCCCTTGACTCTTTTATAAATTGTAATATTATAACTACTCCATATAATATTATCATTATATATCTATTTATATTTTATAAATTGTTTTTTGTTAATGCATTTAACTGTTTTTAATGTAAAGTTTTCTCAGTTTTTTTCTTACTGTTTTATGTAAAACGCAATTGCGGATTTTGTTCTATGTACACCGACGTGATATCTCTGATGAGCGGCGGTATATAAAAACCAATAAATAAATAAATTAATAAATGAAGGGAGTAGCTATGACTCTATTGAGGAAGGGGAAATTCACTCTGGAAGAGAGGACGATTCCGTTTTTAGACTCTTCCATAAAGATGAGATTGCAGCATTAATGTCACAGGTCATTTCCTCTCTTAGAATCTCAGATAGCAAAGTGGATGAAATCCCAAATTGGGATCCAATTATTAAAGGGGTTTGCAAAACATCCAGATCTTTTCTCCCTTCATTTACCTAGTAACTTCGTTACATGTCTCCTCGTTTTTGAATTTGTTTATCTGTTCTCTTTCACTTATTTTATAGACCTCTATCATATCTTCCTTCAACTGTCTGTTCTCTAGGCTGAAGAGCCCTAACCTCTTTAGCCTTCCTTTATAGGGGAATTGTTTCATCCCCTTTATCATTTTGTTCGCCCTTCTCTGTACTTTTTCTTATTCCGCTGTATCTCTTTTGAGATATGGTGACCAGAATTGCAGACAGTACATGAAGTATGGTCTCACCATGGAATGATCCAAGAAAACAAACCGGTAGCCGATCCAAGATAGCTGATAGCAACAAACACAAGGAGTTGAATCGGTAAAATAGGACTTTATTAAATCTTGCCCGACTCTGGCCGAGTTTCGCTCAACGAGCTGCCTCAGGGGCTTAAGAGCCACTTGAATTGGCACAGAATAGCATGAATATCTCATATGCCACAGTTAAAGAAATATTCATCAGCAGAAACCGATTATTGAAGTTGTTTTGAAGCCGCCACTTTTTTCACACACTGTTGACAGCAGCAGGCTGCAAAAGCTATGACGTTTAACTCTACCCGCTGCTCACCGAAAATGGTGTAAAGGGGCTCCCCTAGGGCTCGGCGTGCGCAAGGTGCACAAGTGTGCACCCCCTTGCGTGTGCCGATGCCAGATTTTATAACATGCGCTTGGCTGCGCGTGCTTGTTATAAAATCGGGCGTAGATTTATGCGTGCCGGGTTGCGCGCACAAATCTACACCCGCGTGTAAATTTTACAATCTGGCCCTATGTGAACTTGCTCACCGTATCCCCATGTTTATTCATGCCTTCAAAAAAAAAAATGTGGCAGATTTGTGAGAGAAGACTTTCCTAAATCAGTTTAGCTTTATCTCATTAAACTCCATCTATATGTTCTATAATTTTGTTCTTTTTATAATAGTTTCAAGCATTTTTCCCAGCACTGATGTCAGGCTCACTGGTTCCTTTTTTAAAAAGTGGGGTTACATTGGCGACCCTCCAATATTCAGGTACTGTATCTGATTGTAATGATAGTTTACAGATTACTAATTGGAGGTCTGCAATTTCATTTTTTAGTTCTCTTAGCACTCTGGGAGATATCCCATGTAGTCCAAGTGATTTTGCTGCTCTTTAGTTTGTCAGTTTTTCCTGTTACATCTTCCAGGTTCACTGAGATTTGTTTCATTTCCTCTGAATCATCACCTTTACATATCACTTCCATGGGTATCTGCCTTTCATCTTACTCGGTAAAGACCAAAGCAAAGAATTATTTTAATCTCTCTGCTATTGGCCTTGTCCTCCCTTAGTGCCCCTTTAACCCCTTGGTCAGCTAATGGAATTTTAAAGTATAACGATTAACATCCTTGCTCTTGCTTTTGAAATGGAATAGTATTAGCTTTATTAATTAGTTTAGTGTTACCAGTATAGCAGTTGTCTTCCTTATTAATACTTTGCATCTAACTTGCTAGTGCTTGTCCTGTTACCTGTTTTTTTGAGGGGTGTTTTTTGTTCGTTTATTTATTTATTTTTTGTTCTTTCACTTGGATCAGACCACAAATGCCTGATTGATATAAACATGAGAAAGAGACAATTACATTTTAAAGAAAACATTTTATTAGCAATTAAAAAAGAAAAAATAGTAAAAGAAACAAATGCAGTCTTCATTTGAAGCAGATTAAGAAGTTAATACCTTTATTAATATGGTGCTTCTCCTGGGTTCTAGCTGAAGAGAATTCTGTGGCTATAACCCAATATTCCTATTACCAGACAAAATGTTTCTTTGCCACAAACCGTTATTCTCCCCATAGTTTGTGTTCTATAACTTTTGGAAAGGCCAAAATGTCTGATTTTTATCTTTATTCAACGAAAAACCTGAAAACTCTCCGAACTTTTAAAAAAACATCTTTTCCCTTTTTGTCACCCCAACCCAATTCCTCACTTTCCATTCCACCCACCACTCCCCCAACCCCTCCCCCCATTAGGTCCGCCAGCTCACATAGGGTCTCCCAATGGCTGTAAAAGCCTTCATTTTATTCTCCTAATAGTAGTGAGATGTTCCATCCTATATATCACTTCCAACCGCTTATATACTTGCGCCATTGATGGGGCCGCCATCTTCTTCCAATTAGCCGCAATTGCACACCTAGCAGCATTAAGAATGTGAAAGCTTAACTTATTCACCTCTTGAGGGGCTTCTTCCATACCAGCATTAAACAAAAGTACCAGAGGATCCCAACTTAATTGTCACCCTGACACCAGCATGATTTAACGTTGAATCTCCCTCCAAAATGGAACAAATGGCATCACATCCCCACCAAATATGCCCCATGGTACCCACATCCTCTCAGCCCCTCCAACATTGTGCAGATACCCTTCCATATATTCTATGTAGCTTGTGTGGAATAAGATACCTTCTATAATAAATTTTAGTATATTTTCCAACAAATGAACAGAGGAATGCTTTAACCACCAATGCACGGATACTTTACCAATCCTCCACCTTTAAATTCATTTGTAAATCCTCCCATTCTGTTTCATGTCTTAATTTTATCTTGGGCCTTTGCAAGAGATTTTTATACATCTGAGAAGTCAGACCCTTGAGGCTATTAATTTTAGAACATATCACTTCCATTTCTGTTGCCTGTCTACCTATAGCTAATTTATCAATATTGTGATCAATATAGTGAAAATAAGGAAATCCATCAGCATTGGACAACTTTAAACTTATCCGTCAAACCTACAGAGCTTGCACAAAACCATCTCCACTATCAGTTGCCCCAAAACCCTGAGTCCCAGCTATTCCCATTTTTTAAATACCCCCCTCCTGTAACCCCAGCACAAAACCCCTGTTATATCTAACATAAGGATTATATATCGCTCCAGAGAATCTAAATTTATTTATTTTATTTATTTATTTAAGGTTTCTTATATACCGAGGCACTTTTGCAAAACATCACCTCGGTTCACAATGTAACATAACTTAGCAACAGGCTTTATACAGATAGAGTTTTCGGGATACTGAGCACAGAATGAAGGAAGACAAATACTGATTATATTAGATAGGAAAAACTAGCCACAGAAAATTTCTTCTCCATCAATGGGTAAGCCCAAATAGGAGATTTATGCACAGCACACTGCTCTATATTCACCCACTGTTTGACACATCTTTTCTGATGCCACTCTAAAAGCACAAATTTGAAAGGCAGGATAATATTCCTCCACATAAGGCACCCCCAAATCCCTCATTCCCTTTGGCAAATAAAGTATATGCATGTCATTTGTGCTCTATTCAGAAGTATTGTCTCCACTCTCATCCGAGTAGAGCACAAATGACATGCATCATCTGGTGATTTTTCACCTTTAAGCAGGCCGATGTATGAGCGTTGTATATTCGTGTCTTGAACAAGCCAGCCCCTGAGGCAGCCACTTGAGGAGTGGCGAAACTCGGCCTGAGTCGTACATTTTTTACGTCTCCACTACAATAAATGTTTTTAAAGGACATCCGGCATCTATCTTGTTTGTTGACACCACTACGTAGTCTCTGGAACCAATGCCTCCAAATGAAGTTCAGGAATTTTTTCTGAATTTAAGGATGAGCTTTGGGACTTCAATTGGGAACATCTGGAATAAGTATGACAGCCGAGCCAGTGCATTCATTTTCAATACTGCCACTCCTTTGTCCAAAGCTCCAAATCTCTATATATCTTCTTTAATGGGTATAATTCAATTTTAATAATTGATGCCTGAGAGGTTAACACCTAAATATCTAATAGAGTGGGCTGCCCACTTAAAAGGAAACTTTTCCCAAAGTCCTCTAACCTCTTTGTTTGGCACTGTTATGTTGAAAATATCCGACTTGGCATGATTTATTTTAAATCCCAAAACGTTTCCATATCGATCATTTTGTTAGGGTATGTAATGACATTACAGGATTGGGTAAAGTAAACAAGACATCATCAGCATATAGTGATATACGGTACTCCTTAGACCCCACCCTAATGCCTTGAAGCACCTGAGATTCCCTTACATTGAATACAAAAGGTTCCATAGCTAATGCAAAAATGAATGGAGATAGAGGGCAGCCTTGACGTGCACCTCTACCCAACACAAAAGAATCAGAATATCCTCCATTTGCTCTCAGTGTTGCAGTAGGACCATTATAAAGTTGCCAAATCCATTTACAGAAATTATTCCCTAGCCCTACTTCTTGCAAAACTGCCCACAAATATACCTAGTGCACCCGATCAAAAGCTTTCTCAGCATCTGTCGTTAGCAACACAGCCAGAAATGTGTCCCTTTGCACTCCCCATATCAAGTTTAGCACCATCGTTATATTATCTGCAGTGTGCCTGCCAGGTATGAAAACTGATGAGTCTTCATGCACCAAGGCTGGATTTTCGCCAGAATTTTTATATCAATATTTAGCAATGAAATTGGTCTGTAAGAGCCACAGTTGGTTATTCTTGCCCTCATTGGGTAGAACCACAATACCCACTTCCTTAATGATCCTCCCCTCCTCAACAATGCACTGAATATTCCCTTTAAGGGATCAACCAGAATTTTCCCAACCTTCTTATAAAAATTGGCTGTAAAGCCATCCAACCCCAGTGCCTTATCTTCTTTTAATGCTTTTAATAGCCTGCAGAATATCTAAGGTGGAGATTTTCTTATCCAACCATTGCTTCTGGTCTGAATCCAGTGATGGACGCCTTACCCCTGCCAAATAACCTTCAATATTCTCCTCTTTGATCTCCCCATCGGCCGTTTAAAGTTCCCGGTAAAACTGATGGAACTGTTCCCTAATCTGCCCCTGGGTAACTTGCAGTTAAGTTTTTAATGTTTCATAGTTTATTTGCTTTGTCACAAGTATACTGAAGCCACTTAAGTTCTGTGCTCCACAAACATAGTTGTGGGGGATGAAACCCAATCCTTTTGGACTGGTATAGCAGAAGTAAAGGAAAAGAAATTATTGGATACGTCTAAATTTCGCCTTACGCTAATAAAGATAGTAAGACAGACAAATTGATGGCTCTGAGACTTAAATCTCGTTTGACTAGAAATATATGTGCTATTAGATTGGTGGAGATGATATAACTTATGATACCAAACAAATGGGAAGCTTTTGCTAGATGATATTGGCTATTCTATGAGTGTTTTTAAGGGAAATTTTTCAGAAGAAATGCCTAAAAAGATTTTGTTGTGTTTCCTATCTAAAGCAACTTGTTAAGAGAGAACCTGCTCAACTTTCAGCACAAACAGTGGAGCTTTTAAGTCTTGAGCAGAGCTAGACTTTAAGTTTTGTTCTTTCCAGATAAAAATTTGTGCTTCAGTGGATTTGACCGCTGTCGGCTTATATTACTAGCCTGGCACTAAATTAAAAAGACAGGGGTATTGAAAGAGAGGAAAGGGTGTTTTATCCTTTTAACAGATCTGAAATAACACATTGGGAAGCGTTTTGTATGAGGGTTCTATAATAAGGATTGTAGAGATATTCCGGTGAGGCTAAATTAAGACCTACGACTACTGCCAAAATGTCTCAAGATTCTTATCTTGATGTTGCATCTCTTCACATGTATACTGGTCCTGCTGACTTAATAAAATCTATCTATTCTTTGTTACCTGTGATTCACAAAATGTTAATTCTTCCTTGTATAGGACCAGTATTGTGTGTGGTTTCCACGGTTATTTGCTGTGAGAGTAAAGTGATCTTATGTTCATGATTGAGGAAGGTATGGGGGAAGAGAATATATACTAGATTTGGTGCTCTCATTTTGCAAATACGCAACAGCTGATAGTCCACCATTGGGTGAACAGCCACCTTTTGTGTGGGTGCACAGAACTTTGTTTCATTGCACGAGTACCTAGCAAGAACCACCTTGCCACTGAGACAGCATCACAAACAGTTGAAATAGCCCCCCAGCCTGTTCTTCTGTTTCTCGTTCCTTGTTCCTACACATCTTTTTCTGTGGCTAGTTTTTCCTATCTAATATAATCGGTATTTGTCTTCCTTCATTCTGTGCTCAGTATCCCGAAAACTCTATCTGTATTCAGTCGTGTCTGCGAAGTCCGGCAGGAAGAAGAGGCCAGAGGTTATGATCTTCCTACTACTCCAGTCCGGTAATTCCTCAGAGCGTTATTCCTTTGTGTTCTTCACTTGCCACTCACTCCAGTGAAACTATGATCTGAAATGTTCTTCAAAAGTGTGGTGTTTTTAAGAGAGCAAAGGTTCTCATGGCAAGAGAGCCCTGACACTGGTGGTGTAACCTATCTCCAGATCATAAGGAACAGGTTAATCTAGTCCTGGGCATGCATCAGGGTAAAACCAGGACTGGATTATACTGTTCTTAAGACCTGGAGCCATGTGACAACCCTCTGCATAATGGAGTGTGGTAGTACTTTTATCTGAATGGCTTTGCCATGTTAGTTCAGTGTATCTGCTTCATTTTTGCTATCAGAATGAAGAAGAGTTGCCATTCTTCACAATGAAGATGGCATGTGAAGATGTTGAGAAGGCAGCCTATTTTATACTATCTTGTATCAATAGAAGTGATACGCAACCTTTACACTCAGTGAATCTCTTTGAGCATTCATGTCTCCTTTTAACTTTGAAAGCAACATTATATTCTGTCTCTTAAAATGTCTGTGGTATAAGTCTGTTCTCACAGGACAAGCAGGATGGTAGTCCTCACATATGGGTGACATCTTCAGGATGGAGCCCAATCACAGAACACTTTTGGATACTGGCAAAGTTTCTAGAACTTTGACTGGCATCTACTGGGCATGCCCAGCATAGCACCCACCCTGCAGCCAGCAGGGGTCCCCATTCAGCCTTCTTTTTTTCCATGCAGTAGTAGCCATGCGGGTTAAGAAGCTCTTCAGAGATTCCTAACAGGAATTTTTCCTCACGGAACTTCTTCAAAAATTTCAAAAAACTTTTATCCCACAGGGGTCCCTTATCGATATCTTTGCTCTGCGGTAGAACAGTAAGTTTTTTACCTGCTTGCGCTCGATTCCCGTCGAGTTTTTCTCTCGCAGCCTACCAGCCATCGACTGCACCGCAGCTAAATTTTGTCAAGGCCATGGCGTCGGGTTTCCATCGGTGCCCTGACTGCACTCGAATCATGTCCACCACTGACCCTCACACGGTCTGTGTGATGTGTTTGGGGTCTGACCATGATGTCCTTACTTGCACCAAATGTGCCCAAATGACATCAAAGGGTCACAAGGCTAGGCTGGAGAAGATGGGACTTCTCTTACGGACAAAAACCCCAACACCATCGATAGCTTCAATGTCGTCTGAACCAGTACTGTCTACTTCACGCCAGCATGGGGAAACCGCTGCTGCCCGACCGGCTTCGACAACTCCGTGGGTGTCGACCCCCTCTGTTCCTCCTCAGGAGAAAGACCGAGGGGAACATTGAGAAAAACTTAGACACCGCCACCATAAAGCTCAGGCCACTGATACAGGCAAGCCCTCGGCATCGACGTCGTCTGAGCCACCGACAAAGAAGTCCCGAACAGAAAAGGCCCCATCCTCTTCTGTCTCTGGGTCACCGAGGTGTTCCCTACCTGGACAGGTGCCGGGATCCGCGATTCCACCTTCACCGGTGGACCCTCTGGCTGCACCAGTGCTGCCTCCTACTCCAGAACCGGGTATCCATGCCCCAGGTTTCCATGAAGAATTGGATCTGATGATCCAAGAGGCCATCAGAAAAGCACTCCAGGGGTTCAAACCTCCATCAATGCCGGTTCCTGTTCCGGCCACCGATCCGATACCCATGGCGCTTGCACCGCTATTGGTAAGAATGGATAAGTTAATATGTGCCCTTCCACCGGTGCATCCGAGGGAACCGATGACCCCGATTCCTTCCTCACCGATACCCTTGTCATCGGAAGAAGAAGAAGAATCACCGATCTCCTTTCTGCCCTCCGGAGTGCTACCACCGACACATCCATCAATGCCGCCCTTGATGCCGTCGATGCCCCCCATCGATGCCTTCAATGCCTCCATCAATGCCTTCAGTCCCACTTCCAAAGTCATCGATGCCTAGGCCCAGACCTTCCGGAATAACACCATTACTCCCTTCTGATGAATATATGGGAGCTGGTGATAAGCCATACAATCCCTGGACCAGTGATTCGTCCCAGGATTCAGACGATCTGCCTTCATAGCCCTCTCCTCCTGATGAAAGGAAGCGTTCTCCTCCAGAGGACTTGTCCTTTATCAACTTTGTTAAAGAAATGTTTGAAACAGTTCCATTCCAGCTTCAGATTGAAGAGGACATCAGATGTTACAACTTCTCCAGTTTCTCGATGCTCCTAAGGAAATCATGTCTATCCCTATTCATGACCTCCTTTTGGACCTGTTAAAGAGAAATTGGGAGCACCCTGGCTCTGTGGCACCTGTTAACCATAAGGCAGATGCCACCTATCTAGTTCAGCCAGCCCCTGGCTTCCAGAGAACTCAACTAGATGATCATTCAATAGTTGTGGAGTCAGCCCAGAAGAGGGCACGATGCTCCAAACCCCACTCTTCCATTCCCCCAGGAAAGGAACAAGTTTCTGGATGTGTTTGGAAGACGAATATTTCATGGGTCAATGCTCATCTCTCGCATTGCTTCCTATCAATTATACATGACCCAGTACAATAGGGCCCTGTTTACGAAGATTCAGGAATTTGCTGAAGCCTTACCTCTGCAATTCCAGGACCAACTTCATGCCCTAGCACAAAAGAGTCTAGATGCTGCCAAACATGAAATACGTTCGTCATATGACATCTTCGACACACATTCCAGAGTTCCAGCGGCAGGAATTAGTGCAAGGAGATGGGCCTAGCTAAAGTCTTCAGACCTTATACCAGAAGTACAGGACAGGTTAGCTGACTTGCCCTGTGCTGGGGATAATCTTTTCGGAGAAAAGATTCAAGAAGCAGTGGCGCAGCTCAAGGACCACCAAGAGTCTCTGCGCCAGCTCTCCTTACTGCCTTCTGATCTTTCTTCCTCTTCCAAACAATCTTTTAGAAGACACTCCAAGAGACAATTCTACCGGCAAAGGAGATTCTATCCCCTGGCGTCCAGGGCTCGAACTTCTAAGTCTTACCAAAAAGGCCAATCCAAGCAACCTCAAGTACAGATGTCACAGCCAGCCTCCCAGCCAGGTCCAGCATGTGGCTTTTGACTCCTTCCTAGTGAGCAGTACCCAGCCTCCACTTCCGACTATTCCCGTCGGAGGCCGATTGTGTCACTTCTCCAAACCATGGCACACAATCACCACAGATCAGTGGGTACTCGCTGTAATAACCCAAGGTTACCACCTCAACTTTCTCTCTGTTCCACCGGATTCCCCACCTCGGCTGACCACTCACCGCTCCTGGAGCAGGAGGTCTCCCTCCTCCTCCAGTCCAGAGCAATAGAACCGGTGCCCCTCTCCCAACAGGGGCAGGGGTTCTATTCCCGGTATTTCCTGATACCAAAAACGTCAGGTGGTGTTCACCCAATACTGGACCTTCACACCTTAAACAAATACCTTCAAAGAGAAAAGTTCAAGATGGTGACCTTGGGTTCTCTTCTTCCCCTTCTCCTTTTTCACTCAACACACAATTAAACTCTGGAATTTGTTGGCAGAGGATGTGGTTAGTGCAGTTAGTATAGCTGTGTTTAAAAAAGGATTGGATAAGTTCTTGGAGGAGAAGTCCATTACCTGCTATTAATTAAGTTGACTTAGAAAATAGCCACTGCTATTACTAGCAACGGTAACATGGAATAGACTTAGTTTTTGGGTACTTGCCAGGTTCTTATGGCCTGGATTGGCCACTGTTGGAAACAAGATGCTGGGCTTGATGGACCCTTAGTCTGACCCAGTATGGCATATTCTTAAGTTCTTATGTTAAAGGGAAGACTGGCTCTGCTCTCTTGACCTCCAGGACGCCTACACACACATTTCCATTACTCCGTCACATCACAGATTCCTGTGTTTGTTTCCTAGTAGGCCCAAAACACTTCCAATATCGAATGTTACCATTCGGCCTAGCATCTGCCCCACGAGTCTTCACCAAGTGCCTCATAGTGGTACCTGTCTTTCTCAGGAGTCAAAGTGTCCACATCTACCCCTATCTCGATGATTGGTTGATTAGGGCTCCTACTCAGCAAACTGCACTGACGTCTCACGTGCCATACCCTGATCTCCCTAGGGTTTCTTATAAACTATCCAAAATCCAGGCTAGTTCCCTCTCAAACCCTATCGTTCATAGGGGCCGACTTGGACACTCTAAAGGCGAAAGCCTTCTTACCTTAGGATCGAGCTTTCACTCTCTCCTCTCTGGCCCATTGACTGCAGTCTCGAAAACACTCAACTGTGCGTCACTTTATGATCTTACTGGGTTATATGGCCTCCTCGGTACATGTCACTCCCATGGCCTGCCTGGCCATGAGAATAATGCAGTGGACTCTAAAATCACAGTGGATTCAGTCTTCTCAGCCAATGTCCACTATTGTCCACATCACCAACCAGCTCCACTTATCGCTAGCTTGGTGGATAAACCAATCCAATCTGCTTCAAGGCCTTCCATTTCAGGCTCCAGAACCTCAAACAACCTTGACAACAGATGCCTCCAACCTCCTGGGGTGCACATGCTGCAAACATGCAATCTCAAGGCATTTGGTCTCCAGAGGAAGCCAAACACCAAATAAATTTCCTGGAGCTTCGTGCAATCAGATATGCTCTGAGTATTTCAGGATCACCTCTCCAACCAGGTCGTCCTGATTCAAACTGACAACCAGGTGGCCATGTGGTTCATCAACAAGCAAGGGGGAACGGGCTCCTACCTCCTGTGTCAGGAAGCTGCACAGATATGGGAGGAAGCCCTTTCCCATTCGATGTACCTCAGGGCCACCTACTTGCTGGGAGTGGACAATGTGTTGGCAGACAAGCTGAGTCATACTTTTCAACCGCACGAGTGGTCCCTCAACCCCACTTTAGCGGACTCAATATTCCAACGTTGGGGTTACCCTCACATAGACTTCTTTGCGTCAATTCACAACCGCAAAGTAGGGAACTTCTGCTCTCTCACTCATAGCCAACACTTTCAGCCAAGAGATGCTTTCTCCCTCTCGTGGGCCAGCGCTCTCCTTTATGCGTACCCTCCACTTTCACTCATTTCAAAGACTCTAATGAAGTTGCGAAGGGACAAGGGACTAATGATTCTCATAGCCCCTCATTGGCCACGCCAGGTCTGGTTTCCAATTCTCCACGACCTAACAGTACCCTGGCACATTTCTCTGGGGAAGGAACCGCTTCTGATCACTCAGAACAATGGCTGCCTTCGTCACCCCAACCTCCAGGCCCTCTCCCTGACTGCCTGGATATTGAAAGGTTAATACTTCAACCTCTTAACCTTTCAGAGCCGGTTTCCCGTGTCCTAGTAGCTTCATGAAAACCTTCCACAAGGCAGTCTTATCGTTACAAATGGAACAGGTTTACGGTATGGTGTACTTCCATGTCCATCGATCCCTTCACTTGTCCCACACCGAAGTTTCTGGACTATCTCTGGCACCTGTCAGAGTCAGGCCTCAAAACTTCTTTTATAAGAGTACATGTCCATAAAGGTATCAGGGATGTAACTATTTCAGTACAGCTCCTTGTAATACGATTTTTGAAGCGCTTGCTCCACCTTAAACCTCCACTGCACCCTCTGGCCCCTTCCTGGGGCCTCAACTTGGTTTTGGGGCAGCTCATGAAACCGCCGTTTGAGCCTCTCCAATCCTGTGATCTCCGCCATCTCACCTGGAAGGTGATTTTTCTTTTGGCGATCATATCTGCTTGCAGAGTTGGTGAGTTACAGGCCTTAGTCACCTACCCGCCTTTCACTAAACTTCTGCCTGATAGGGTAGTACTCCGCACTCACCCTAGGTTTTTGCCTAAGGTAGTATCAGAGTTTCATATCAATCCATTATACTACCTACCTTCTTTCCCAGGCCCCACTCAAACCCAGGAGAACGGGCTTTGCATTCCCTTGAGTGTAAACGCGCTCTAGCATTTTATCTAGACCATACAGCTGCCCACAGGAAATGCACTCAATTGTTTGTTTCCTTCGATCCCATCAAATTGGGCAAACCTGTGGGTAAGCAGACTCTCTCCTCCTGGTTAGTGGACTGTATTTCCTTTTGTTACCAACAGGCAGGCATTCCGCTTCAAGACCGTGTTAAAGCACACTCTGTCAGGGCCATGGCAACATCAGTAGTGCACCTACGCTTGGTGCCGCTTGCTGACATCTGTAAGGCTGCTACCTGGAGTTCTCGCCACACCTTCGCAGCACATTATTGTTTAGACAAGACTGGCAGACAAGATTCCATCTTCGGCCAGTCTGTGCTATACAACTTATTTGTGAAGTGAGCTACCAACTTCCTTCTGCCAACCCGGTAGGGTTCAGGATGCCCTTTACCAAATTCCACCCCAGTTCTTGTGCCTGTTGCACGTCTTTGGGTACATTTGGTGCATTACTCGGGCATCCTCAGCTCGGTACTCACCCATATGTGAGGACTACGATCCTGCTTGTCCTGTGAGAAAGCAGAGTTGCTTACCTGTAACAGGTGTTCTCACAGGACAGCAGGATGTTAGTCTTCATTAAACCCGCCCACCACCCCGCAGAGTTGGGTTTGTTTACGTTTTCTTATTTTATTTTTCGCATGTACTTTTTACTATAAGACGAGACTGAAGGGGGACCCCTGCTGGCTGCAGGGTTGGTGCTGTGCTGGGCATGCCCAGTAGGTGCCAGTCAGAGTTCTAGAAACTTTGAGAAAAGTGTTCCATGATTGGGACACCCATATGATGTCATCCATATGTGAGGACTAACATCCTGCTGTCCTGTGAGAACACCTGTTACAGGTAAGCAACTCTGCATTGTGAGCTCTGCAGACTTGTGCATCAGTCACAGCCATCAGAAAAACACTGCAGCAGGAAGTGGAGAAGACACTTTTGACTGCTTAGATGAAGTGGAAAGGTTTTGGGGAGGAGGAATCCAGTCTATAGAAGTAAATGCCTTGTATCTCTGAGTTTCTGAAATCATTTTTCTCTGCTTCGGAAATCAGACTCTGGAAGGCATTTGTGTGGGATGGGTATTGCTATGAACATGTATAGAGCTCTGAATCTGCCAGGGCTGGGATAGCAGTATTGGAATGATGGTGCATATCACTCCATGAAGAGATCACTTATTGACACTACTGAAGTGAGTGGGCTTTTGGAGGACCACTTGTCTTACCAGGGTTTGGCCAAAGTTAATGTTTTCATTCTTTGCTTATTAGTGCTTTATAGGACACTGATGCATATTCTGGAATACTGTATGCGGGAATGTTAAAAACAGCACAGAAGCTGATCCAATGCAGCAGAAACACAAACAAAAGAGAGGTGGATCGATGTCAAGAGAGAGAGCTTTTATTGGTCATATGACAGATTACCCAGATTACTCAGCCCGAGTCAGGTAATCTGTCATATGACCAATAAAAGCTTTCTCTCTTGACATCGAACCACCTCTCTTTTGTTTGCGTTTCTGCTGGAAGGTTAATAAATCTTTTTTTTTTTTTTTTGTTGTTCCTCTGAGCCTCATGTGTATATGTAATTGATTGGCAGGGGGGAGCTGTTCCGTTTCCCAGGCACAGAGGAGGATCTGGGCGAAGATCAGAGGGGTTGGCAACTCCAGCAGCGCTTGAAGAAGGTTTCTCGTGGGCAGGTTATGAGTACCCAGCCAACACCAGAAAAATCCCAGGAGCAGCCTTGTTCTGGAGAAGAGGAAGAAGCCATGGAGGTGGAAGATACACAGGGGCATGTGGAGAGTAAAGACAGACAAGAGGATGTAAAGAGTGAGCAGGTGGCTACATGCTGGGAGATGCAGCTGGAAAGAAATGATAAAGAAGTCCAAACTGTGAAGAGCTTGATCTCCGCACTGCCAGGAGTGTCCGCAGCAACTCAGACGGAGAAGGGAGCAGACAGCCGGGTGGAGGTGGGCACCAGCATGGCCAGACAAGAATGTGGGAGACAGGATGCCAATATCCAAACTGAGGGGGAGCCTGGGAGAATGGAGAGTGGGCAGAAACATGTTAATGTCCAGGGAGATGATACGGACTCTATACACAGCCAGGTGAGAGAGGGTGAGCTTGAGTGAGTGAGAGAGAGAGAGATCATATGGGGCAGGGCTCTGGCACTTTCTATCTGAGCCGCCAGGAGTGCATGTGAGAGCCTGTCCACTATACTCAAGGGCTTTATAGCAGCAACACTAAAACATATTTGGGTGGGAAGGTTTATTACATAATGTCATTTTTCTTTTCTTTTTTTTTTTTTTTTCCATAAAGTGATAAGTGATAAAATTCTTATTTCTTTTTACTTTTGTTCTTTTTGATTTATCATCTTCCTTTGTCATGCATAACATTTTGATTTTTTAGCAAAGGTTAAGATTTCATGTGTAATGAATAAAGGGATGTTAGGAGATGGGAACAAGGACGCGCTGTGTTTGCGGGCTCATAATTAGAAATACAGAGCAGCAGGATCACTGTGCTATTACATTAAACATTTTTAACCTCACCTGGCAGGTTTCTTTTCTCCAACAAGTATTGAATAAAGAATGCTAGGATGAAGAGTACAGTGTGATTTTCAGATATTTTTATTGAAATTGATCTCTTAGTTTTATAGTTGGATCTATAGATTTGTTTTTTAAAGAAAGAACTATGAAAGAGTGAAAATTTGCTGAACCCCAAAAGACCTTGGAATGGGAAAGAGAGAAGTCTTAGCTATTACAGGTGATCTGGTTTAGTGGTTAAGAGCTCTGGGCTGTGATTCAGTCTCTGGGAAATGAGTTCAGGACTTGCCCCCTCCCCCCCCCAGTCCCATCCCAAGTATTGCAATTGATGTAATCCGGATTTCCCAGTCAACAATTTTTTTTTTTGTTTTAATTTTGCTGTGGTGCAATATAAATACATAATAGGAAAATGCAAACACAATTCCTAAAATCGTTTTGCTTTTATCTCTTTACTACAGCAAGAAACATCCAACTGTTTATTAAAATTTGTTAATCGCTTAAGCCAAGACACTAAGTGATGTACAGATAATACATCATATTATAAAATACTAAAGAACACAAAGCAAAAGAATAGAACATCTGCCAGCTACATTATTGTCCAACAATGCAAGAGCAATAAGTCACTTCTGCCTTTTAGATTGTGCAGGTTCAACCAAAGGCCTCTTAAAATGCCTTTAACAAACATTTAAAGGTCTTTGTCATTTAGTCTACTTTTTCTAAGTCCGCTTTTGCATTACTTATTTGCATATTTAAAGTAGAAATCCAGGGATGGTCAATGTTCACATGTGGTTTTTTCTTGCAAATGTCTGTTTACTGCCAGGCTTTCGTATCGACATGACCAAACTAAATGAGTTTTAATGTAATAGCATAGTAGATACTGGCATACAAATAAGCATATAACGTTTTGTTAATTCTCAAATTTAGATGTCTTATATTGGCTTTGGACTTCAGGGAAGCTGTGCTCTCTCTCTCCCTCGCCTCTACACTCTCTCTCCCTTTCCCCCTTTCATCTAGTGTACTTTGCGGCAGAAAGCTATGGAAACTTGCCTGGTCAAGCCAAAGAGGTTGAAAGTGTCCTGGTTTTGCCCTGCTAAATGCATGAAGATGTAGTTTTCAATGGTTAAGGAAACTGGAACTACATCTCCATGAATGGATAGGGGTAAAACCAGAGTTGATCTGGGTGAGTTAACAAGCCTAACTGCTGCCTCTGAGATAAGAAGTCTGGCTTCCAATATTGATATCTATCTTAACTATCAAAAAAGCAGTAGTCCTGTTTTTTGTTTTTTTTACTTTGACTCCTCCAGTCAGGAACCTATGGATTTAGTCCCTCTTACAGCAGTTGGAGACAGTTCTAATTTTTTTTTTTTATGACAACACTGGTATGTATGACAATAGAACTAGTATAGTTGATGTTCTGTCTCTAGGTCTTGGATAGACAGGATTTTCACAAAGGCACAACCTTATTTGTTAATTTAGGCTGGTATAATCAGTGCTAGTTTTCTTTGGCCAAGCTCCTGCATTTTTAAACCTGCAGAGATGCGAGCCGTTACAAGCAGAATCTGCATCTCAGTTAAGGAGGTATCTGGTAGAGCTGACTAAACTGGCAGTTTTTAGATAAAGGTCCTCTTTCTTAAGGGCAGCATTTTGTATTCAAAGCAGGTAAGGCAGTGTGTTAAGTTTGTTCAGGGCAGCCTGTTTGGTTTGATGAATTTGTTTTGCTTACCATGGCTGAGAGAGAACATTGTTGCTCTGCCTGCGGAGGGAAACGCTATACAGCTGATGGGTCTCTATGTGTAGTTTGCGGCGGGGCTGCGGATAAAGGGGAAACCTCTAAATCAGTGCAAATGGCAAAGAAACTTATACCTGAGCCTGAAGCCTCCTCAAAATTTCAGTCGAAGCCGGTGTCAAGCATCGTAGAGGCCATTATCCCGGTCAGTTTGGCAGTTGAGAATGATGTGGTGGCCATTTTGAAAATGCCACAGTCTGCAGCAAGCTTCGTGTAGGAAGGTATAATGTATTATCAGGAGCCTCCAAAACTGATCCTGGAGAAGAATCCTCAAGAAGGCACTTATTCTGAAGAAGCAGGCACATCGGCTATGGAATACTCACCTGAATTTTTCAAATTTCTGCAGGCATTCCAAATATTGCAGAATCAGGGACATGGTGAGGATTTATATTCACAGTCTGTGTCACCCCTTGCAGATCAACATAGACCTCAAAAGAGAGCGAAGTCATCAGCTGAGGACCCAGACTTCTGCCTTCCTGAGCGAAGGCAGTCACCAGTACTAGAAAATGATTTTGATTACGCAGGAAGTAGTCATGATTCCCTTGAAGAAGGGGAAATATATTCAAGTGGGGAGGAAGAAGTGCAAATTAGATTCTTTCAAGAAGAGATGTCTGCTCTGATTTCCCAAGTTTCTAGAACCTTTAGGCTGTTGAAGACTCCCCAGACTGGGATCCAGTTTTGAAGGGTATGTGCAGAAAGACTACTTTATTTCCTTTGCACCCGGAGATTGAATCAATGATGTTTTCTGAATGGGAAACTCTGGAATCAGGTTTCAGATGCTTGAGAGCTTATAGCTTTTACCCAGTGCCTATAGAGTCTCAAGAGCTTATGTTTCAACTGCCTAAAGTGGATGTTACGGTGATGGCTTTCACTAGAAGAACTACTATCCCTGTGGAAGTGGGTGTGGCATTAAAGGAGCCTCAGGATAGGAAGTTTGAGTTAAGTTTAAAGCATATGTTTACTAAAAATTCCTTTTTATTACAGATAGTTATTTGCAGTAGCTGTGTGGCGAGAGCTTTATTGTGCTGGATTCACAGCTCCCTGAGGGAGAACAGATTGCAAATTTGGAATCTGCAACAGCTTATTTATCAGATAGTCTATATGATATAATAAGAATTACAGCAAAATCATTGGCACACTCTGGCTTTGCCAGTGAGTGGCGGACTCATGGTTTAAGACCTCTTTGTGCAAGTTATCTTTCAAAGATAGACATCTATTTGAAGAACTGGAAAGGTTTGTAAAGAATTTAGAATAATCAAAACCACAAATACTACCTATCAGAGGATAGGTACAGGCTAGGTTACCAATCATTCAGAGGGTGTAGTCAATATAGGGAGTCTAGAAACTATAGGCCAGGAAAGCAGTTTACGGATAGATTTTAAAAGGCCTACATCCGCCAAAACTGGGGGATACGCACATGTCTCTGGCCAGCGCATGCCACATGGATTTTAAAAAGCAACTGAGTACGTGCGTATCTCCTAGTATGTACACAAGTCCAAAAGGCAAAAAAATGGGCAGGGTGTGGGCGGGATCTGGGCAGGACATGGTCGGTTTGGATCCATAAATAAAAATGTGCGCCTACGTACTTAAACGCACAAGCATACGCTGGGGTCCCCTACCACGTAACTTTACTTCTACTATGGAGGAGGTGTAAGTAGGAAAAAAAACTAGGCTACTCAGCAGGGTTTTAAGGGTCAGGCAGGTAGGGTACAAGAGAGGCTAATTAGGTGCGAGTGGGGGTAAGGAAGTCCTATCCTTGAACTGGGAATGAACTGGGGAAATGAGTATTGGCATTGGCGCACGTATCTTACAAAATTTCCCCACTAATGCAATAGATGTGGCATTTGCACACATTCATATAAAATTGGATGCACATGTACACACGTCCTACAGATTTTGTAACATGCCTGCATATAAACACGTATGTTATAAAATGGACGTGTCCGTGTGCACACGCTGCAAACACGTGCACATGTGTGCCCGCATGCCAGAATGAAAGTTACCATCTTATTGTGCAGACTGTGAGGAAAAGAAAAAATGCAGCCCTTTCATGGGGCAAGAAGACCGCAAACAGATATTTCAAGCTCTGCATGTTCTGCACAGTCATCACAGTCAAGCCTTGTGGATCAGCTCTTTGACAACGCCTATAGGAGGCAGACTTCAGAAGTATTTCAAAGAGTGGATCCACATCACTTCAGACCATTGGGTCTTGGACAACATAAAAAATGGCTATGCACTAGAGTTGACAAGACTCGGAAAGAGATGTTTCATAGTCTCTCCCAGCATTACCAAAAAAATTGGCTACAGTTCATTCAACTCTGACCAAGTTGATAATGTTACAGGCTATTTGTCCAGTGCTATCCGGAGAGGAGCAGCAAGGCACTCAATATACTTTGTCATTCCAAAAAAGAGTGGCCCGTTGAGGTCAATTTTGGATCTAAAAGGTCTGAACAGGAGTTTATTAGTGCCTCATTACCATATGGAAACTCTCCGATCAATGGTCTGTTTGGTGAGAAAAGGCAAGTACCTGCTCTAGATCTAAATGAGGCCTATTTTCATATCCCTATATGGTATAACAGCCTATCCTCATATTTGTATAATTGGAAAATATCAATTCAAAGTCCTGCCTCTTGGACTAAAAACAGCACCAAGAACAGTAGTGGCAGCCTATTTAAGAAGGGATTTTGGTCCATCCTTATTTAGATGATTGGCTGATTAAAAGCAAATCATATGCAGAGGGATTAACAATCGCAAATTGTGGCATAACAGTTTTTCAAAGGCTAGTTTTTCAAAGGCTAGTTTGGATCATCAATTTTGCAAAATCAATTTACAGCCTTAACAAGTTATAGAACATTTGGAGGGCACAATTCAATACCCAAACAGGTTACTAACTTCAAAGAGATTTATCATCCATTGTACCTGAAGACTGGAGGATAGCTAATGTAACCCCAATATTTAAAAAGGGCCCCAGGGGCGATCTGGGAAACTACAGACCGGTTAGCCTGACTTCAGTGCCAGGAAAAATAGTGGAAAGTATTCCAAACATCAAAATCACAGAACATATAGAAAGACATGGTTTAATGGAACAAAGTCAGCATGGCTTTACCCAAGGCAAGTCTTGCCTCACAAATCTGCTTCACTTTTTTGAAGGAGTTAATAAACATGTGGATAAAGGAGAACCGGTAGATGTAGTATACTTGGATTTGCAGAAGGCATTTGACAAAGTTCCTCATGAGAGGCTTCTATGAAAAGTAAAAAGTCATGGGATAGGTGGCGATGTCCTTTCGTGGATTGCAAACTGGCTAAAAGATAGGAAACAGAGAGTAGGATTAAATGGACAATTTTCTCAGTGGAAGGGAGTGGGCAGTGGAGTGCCTCAGGGATCTGAATTGGGACCCTTACTTTTCAATATATTTATAAATGATCTGGAAAGAAATACAACGAGTGAGATAATCAAATTTGCAGACGATACAAAATTGTTTAGAGTAGTTAAATCACAAGCAGATTGTGATAAATTGTAGGAAGACCTTGTGAGACTGGAAAACTGGGCATCGAAATGGCAGATGAAATTTAATGTGAATAAGTGCAAGGTGATGCATATAGGGAAAAATAACCCATGCTATAGTTACACAATGTTAGGTTCCATATTAGGTGCTACAACCCAAGAAAGAGATCTAGGCATCATAGTGGATAACACATTGAAATCGTCGGTTCAGTGTGCTGCGGCAGTCAAAAAAGCAAACAGAATGTTGGGAATTATTAGAAAGGGAATGGTGAATAAAACGGAAAAATGTCATAATGCCTCTGTATCGCTCCATGGTGAGACCGCACCTTGAATACTGTGTACAATTCTGGTCACCGCATCTCAAAAAAGATATAATTGCGATGGAGAAGGTACAGAGAAGAGCTACCAAAATAAGGGGAATGGAACAGCTCCCCTATGAGGAAAGGATTAGGACTTTTCAGCTTGGAGAAGAAACGGTTGAGGGGGGACATGATAGAGGTGTTTAAAATCATGAGAGGTCTAGAACGGGTAATGTGAATCGGTTATTTACTCTTTCGGATAATAGAAAGACTAGGGAGCACTCCATGAAGTTAGCATGAGGCACATTTAAAACTAATCGGAGAAAGTTCTTTTTTACTCAACGCACAATTAAACTCTGGAATTTGTTGCCAGAGGATGTGGTTAGTGCAGTTAGTATCGCGGTATTTTAAAAAGGATTGGATAAGTTCTTGGAGGAGAAGTCCATTACCTGCTATTGATTAAGTTGACTTAGAAAATAGCCTCTGCTATTAACATCAACGGAACATGGAATAGACTTAGTTTTTGGGTACTTGCCATGTTCTTATGGCCTGGATTTGTCACTGTTGGAAACAGGATGTTGGGCTTGATGGACCCAGTTCTTATGTTCTTAAGAGTCACTCAAGTAGAAACATTTTCAAACCAGCAGTTTCCAAAAGCTTGGGACTATCTTCAGATCCTCTGGTTAATGGCTTCAAATTTAGATTTGGTACTATGGAACAGAGCTCACATGAGACCCTTGCATACATCTCTGCTGGCAACATGAAAACCCCAACCTCAGTTCTACGAGTTTGTTACCTCCGTCTCACTCGGAGAGGAAAAGTCTAAATTGGTGGTTGAGTGGGCCAAATCTCCTGAAGGGAGTATCCTTAGAATATCCAGATTGAATATTGGTAACAACAGATGCTGGCCTAAAAGGTTGGGGAACTCGTTGTCTGTAAGTGAAAAGTGGATAGACACAAAGAGAAAGTGTGTGATCCGTAAACAGGTTAGAGACAAGGGTATAAGGTTGGCTTTCAAATAATTTCAGCCAATAGTCACAGGGAGAGCAGTAAGAGAACTGAGCGACAATGCCATAGGGGTAGTGTATGTAAACAGGGACGGAACTTGGAGTCTAGGAACATCAGATGTGGTACATCTGCTTTTTGCTTGGATGGAAAGAAATCTAATACAGCTATCTACTCTTCACATTGCAGGACAGGAAAACACACAAGCAGATTTCTTAAGCAGAAATACATTAGATCCTGGAGATTAGGTCCTGAGCCATTGGGCTTAACAACAATTAGAAATAAATAAAATAAATAAATAAAACAACAATTAGTGCAACAGTAGGGAGAGCCTCAGATGGATTTGATGGCAACCAGCAATAATACAAAGATAAAGATTTTTCAGTTGTCGCAAGGAATATGGCAGTGAGGCAATAGATTCCTTGGTGCAGAGTTGGCCAAAGAGGAAGCTAATGTATATATTTCCCCTGTGGCCTCTGATAGGTCGTACAATAAGGAAAATAGAAAAGGAAGGAGTGCAAGTAGTGCTGGTGGCTCCGGATTGGCCAAGGAGACCTTGGTATGCAGATTTAAAAAGGCTGATAATCAGGCAGCCCTTAAGACTTCCAGGGGTCGGGGCCTTCTACAGCCAGGTCCAATTGTAATGGATAACACTTCTCAATTCTCACTTACGGCAGGCATGGCTCTTGAAAGGTCAAAGTTAGTCAAAAAGGGCTGTTTGCTGTTGGTAATTAGATCAATGTTGAATTCAAAAAAGAAATCTACATCGCTTGCATGTATAAGGATTTGGCCGGCATTGTAGACAAAATTCATTCTCTCTATAGTGTTCTCAGATTGCAGAGATATTTTTATCATTTTTATAAAAAAAGTTTAGATAGAAGCTAGGCTTTAAGTTCTTTAAAGGTGCAGGTGGCAGCGATACCTAGTTTCAGAGGAAGAATCAGGGATATGACTATAGCCTCACATATTTTACCCCACTTGGGAAAACAAACATCTCTATCTCCACCAGTACGGCAATGGAAATTGAACATGGCTTTGTGAGCATTAGCCTTAGTACCTTCTGAGCCTAGAAGTGAAGCGAAGACAAAGTATTTAACTTTAAAAACTGTGTGTTTGCTATCAGTTACTTCAGCGAGATGGAGTTGAGTTGCCATCATCAGCTTGCTGAAAACCTTTTCTAAGTTTTAATCAGGATTCAGTGAATCTTAGGCCAGTACCACCTTTTCTTCCAAAGGTGGTCTCTAATTTTCATCTGAATCAACATTTTGTTCTACCAGTTTTTAATAATAAAAAAAAAAGATTCTAGAGGAGATAAGGAATTTCTAAAATATTTAGATGTTAAACATTGTCTTGAAAGATATTTAGAAATGCCTAGTGAGTTTCATAAGTCAGAAAGATTGTATTGTTTGGTGGTCCACCCAAGGATTTGCCTCAAAAGCTACTATTTCAAGAAGGATTAAAGAGGCTGTATGTTCAGCCTATAGGAAGCTATATGGGAAGTGTAAGCTTTATTTTTTTTTACTTTTTTGAAATATGCAAATAAACTTATCTCAGAAGCAAAGACTGTGGTTTCCCTTCTGTGCAGCCCGACACTGTATTAGTGTTTCGATATTTCAGTGCGCCGTGTTTGACTAACACAGTGTCGGGGTGCCACAGAAGAGAAACCAAGGCTTTTGTTTCTGACAAGTTTATTTGCATATTTCAAAAAAAGTAAAAACAAAAAAAAATTTACACTTCCTATATGTGACCTATGACATACTGAAACAAGACATTAGCCATTCCAAATTATGAGTGCAGTTGGCGTCTTGAACAGAATGAGGTCATATTACACATTTTTATGACGTGTTTGTCCCAGTCATTGTTAACAGGTGAATTCACAGTTGTTTATGTATAACTGGCCTGAACAGAGTTAGCTGCATAATAAGTTAACTGGCTAACTCCAAATATCGGAATTAGCTGGTTAACTCCGCTCCTCCCCGGAGCATCTCCTGCCCGCCCCCGGAAACCCCCCCTGACTTAATCCAGCTAAATTCTAGCCGGGTAAGTGCTCAATATACCCGGGTAAGCCATTTAGATGGATAAATATTGTGTTATCTTTCTAAATGGTGTTTGGTTTATAAGTGTTAACCAGATATTTTCAGGGTAAGAGCAAAAAAAAATAAAATTTGTATGGATTGGAATTAGTTGAAGTATTTAAGACAAGATGTTTATTTAGATTAAATAGTTAAAAAGAAAGTTAAAGTTTTAATCTAGCTTTCACAGAAGTACACTTGACTATATTCTAGTTCTGTTTATGACATAAATACCAGTGATGTCATTAAAAAAAAAAAAATTTAGATCTCTGCCTTCAAACTGCAGGATAAAGGACTAAATCCATAGGTTCCTGACTGGTGAAGCAGAAGTAAAGGAAAGGGAATTAGCAAATAAGTCATCATTTCTCCTTAGCTCCTTAGTAATATCCCAAAGTTTGTTGGAACTTTCTCAGTGGGTGAAATGTGCAAATTATATTGACAGTGATGAGCTGAGGTTTGGATACTAACTGCAAAGTACAGATGAAGGATGTAGATTGAAGTTTGCAATTTTTGTTTATTGAAGCACATGCTTGAGACATTTTTACTTGCTAGTTACCAGCTTTGCGCTCTGGTCACTTGTCCCTGCCCATGAACTGTGCTCATCTATCCCTGTATTTCAGTAGCATTCTACTTGAATCCAAATAGCATTGTAGTCCCATATCTGACTGACAAAGATCCATGAGTCAGCAGCAAAGGCAGACAACATGAACACTTGCATAACAATCATCCTAGGCTAATAAACATAGTATCAGAAACTGGATAAGCTATTATTGGCTTTGTTTTATAGACATAGGAACATAATAATATGACAGCAGATAAAGACTGCATCTATCTAGTCTGCCTGTTTATGCAGTACCAGTGCTTGATTTCTAAATAAAGACAAAAATATCTGAAATAGTTAATGGTTAATTAAAAGCAACCACAGAAACAGCAACTTGTTATAAACCCCATCTATTGTCCCTTGTTGAGCTGAAAGATTACTCCAAGTTCTGCACAATCTGATTTGATATTCTAGCATAGATGGAGTACTAACGTGACTAGTGATAGTTCTCATTTGAGGAGGAGAGAAAATAAAATGTATTTCCTCTTGATCCTTGCCAAACCAGATCAGACACATGGAGTAATACTCCCCCTACCAGCAGATGGAGATAGCACAGGTTCACTGATACCATCCCTTACAGGCTCTTGTGCCGACCTCAGTCTACCAGTTTTCTCTGACTGCAACAGACAAGCATCCCATGCTGAGAGCTGAGGCCTGGTCTAAGCCAGGCGAACGATTTTGAAGGACATTTGTATGCACAGCTCCTGCAGGCATGTGTGCGTGCACATCTCCCTCCATATACGTACATGAGGGAGGGGAAAAAGACCATCTCATATCATTAAGTCATACAACTATTACAGCTGATAGCTTTCACAGCACTGTAGGTGGGTACAAATGGGCAAATTGGGTGAATCACATAATCCTCATCTGGCATCTGTGTTTCCAAGTTAATGATTGCCAGACACTGGGAAACAGAGCTTACTATGAGGTGTGCTTTTTGAATGGATTTGTTTTTATTGACATTCTTCTTTTTCTTTTCTTTTCTTTTTTTTTTTTTTTTTTACCTCAGGGGGAGGAGGAGTTTGACCTGCGGCAGCCCCCTCCAGGGCGTCTTCTGCACCGCCATGTGCGGACAGTTCGTGAGGTGCGCACTGTGGTCACTCGAGTAATTACGGACGTCTATTATGTGGATGGAGCTGAGGTTGAGCGTAAAGTGGTAGAGGTAATGCTTTACAGTTTTCAGGATTACTTATTTGATTTCTGTCTGCATATATTAAAAAAAAATTCTGTTGTACCTTATTTAAAGTAATTGTTTCTTAGGGGGAGGTTCCAAAGAACCTGGACGATCTCTATATGCAACTTATCATGAAGAATTGATTGATGGCATATACCTGTTTCTTATGCGCTAAAAAGGAGTAGTTGCAAGGCTGAAAGTTTGCATGAGGCATTGGCATTTTTAAAATTTTTATAGCTGAAGCCCAGACAAAGGGGTTGATTTTAAGAGGCGCGCGGTTCCCGACGTGCACACGTGGACGTGCCGATTTTATAACATGCGGGCGGGTGCTCCATTCGCACGCACGCGGAGGGGGACGGTTTTTTTCAATTATGCACAGTGACACAAACGGCCTTTTTCCCAGTTCTCTAACCCTATCCATCCTTCCCTTTTCCCCTCTTCTTCCCGACTCCTAAACCTACCCTACCTATCCCTACTTTTTTTTTGTTTTTATACTTACCGCTCCTCTGGAGCAGAAGTAAACTCCGCGCGGCTGCCGGCACGCGCTGTCCCGACCCACCCCACCCCTATCAGCTGGCCCAGCACTTCTGCACGTATCGGGGGTTATGCGGGTGGCCGGGCCCTTTTGAAAATGCGCGAGCAAGGCCCGGCCACGTGCATAACCCCTGAAGTTTACTCACACGGGCCTTTTCAAAATTCACCCGAAAATGTATTACATGCATTTAAAAAGGATGAAGAAAGACCAAAAGACTGTCAGCATGGTTTAATGGCGAGGTGATAGAGGCAAAATCAAAAGGACATCTTTCAACAAATGTGAAGCGCACACAAATGAGGGAAACAGGGAACAGCACACGCTATGGCAAGTTAGATGTAATAAGGCAGGACAAGAAATAATTTTGAAAATAAGCTTGCCAGAGGAGTACATTTGAAGCAAAAAACCTGTGACAACTCAGTTGGACCTCCTGGATGACCAATGAGTAAAAGGGGTGCTTAGGGACAAGAGGAAATAGCAGAAAAACTAAATTATTTGCTTTACTGAGGAGGATGTTTTGACCTACCCACACCAGAAATGTTCTTTGATGCTGATGATTGTGAGCAATTAAAGCAAATACTATGAAACAGGAAGATTGTAATAGATAAAACTGATAAACCAAAGAGTAACAAATCACCAGGACTGGATACTATTCATCCTAGAATTTTTAAAGAACTCAAACATGAAATTGCTAACTTGTTACTACTAAACTGTAAGCTCTCATGTAAAATAGCCACAGTAGCCTAAAGCCTGGAGGATGGCCAATGTAATACTCATTTTTAAAAAGGGCTCCAGGGCGATCTGGGAAACTAGCCTTACATTGGTGCTAGGAAAATGATAGAAGCTATTCTTAAAAACAAAATTCCTTGTCCTTCTGCTCCACCAGTCGAGACAATGTGGGTTTAGTCTCCTCATCCAGCAATTGGAGCCAGAGTTGTTGTTTTTTTTTCTTTTTTGATGACATATCCTGAATGTATGTCATGCATGGAACCAGATACAGCCAGTGTTATCTGCTAGATGCTTGTGGACAAGCCTCGATTTTAATTTTTTAATTGAAGAGAATTTTTATGGCTATTTCATGGTTGTGATATAGCCCTTAAACTATTTTTGAGTGAAATTTATCTTAATGGGCCAAGCTCCTGTGGCTTGTTCTCTGAAGTGATGCGAGCCAGGACAGCAAAGCAGCTCATTTACCCGTATGATGGGGTTTGTTTTCTCTGGGAGAGCACTACCTGTGTAGTATGAGCCAGGCCCTTTTCAAAAAAAGGGATCGTCTGCTTACTCTCTGAGCTGAAATGCTTGTGGAGGCCAAGTTCCTGCAATTGATAAGCCTTGCAGCAAAGCGTGCTGCTGACATTTGGAAAACTCACCACCTCTTGTCAGGACTCAAAGCAAACCCACTAACTCAAGGACTTCCATCCTGGCTCCCATCCCTTGAAGGTGGTGATAGGTTGAGCAATAAAAGACAGTTGACAAGAGAAGGTAACATTCTCTTTTATTATTCAAACTCCCTTTTACCTTTTTCAAGGCAGAAAAAGAACAGTTGCTATCAGCTGGCTAAGGTAAGACATACAGGCTATGGCTTAAAAATAAAATAGAAAAAGAGAAGGGAAAAGATACTTTCAGTTTGTATTGGGAATGGTTTTTTTAAGACTTGGAGATATTTTCTGAGGATTTCCATGTGCCAGTTCATATGTCTGAGTGCTGTGTTCTCTGACCAATAAAAGGCAGCAGTGTCTGACAGCAGATAGTGTGCAGCTTGCAAACTACAGAGTAAGTCATCAGAGCAAGCTGACAATCTGGGATCCTCCTAGCCTGAACCTGGTGCACAAGTATATTTTAAACTCTGAGACATTCCCAGAAAGAGCAGCTAATGGTGGTTTCTTCTGTTGTGTCTGGAATGCCGCCATCTTGAAAACTCTCGAGCAGTTAAGGCTCTGCACAGCCGCATAGAATTTAACTCTCCAAGGGGCCAATGCCATATTGGGCACTGAGCTCAGTGTGCCACTAAATGCGCAGTTGGACGTGCTAGTCATACGCCCAATGGGTTAGCACATTCAAAATGCGCGTCCATACCGGCGTGTAGCT
Organism: Rhinatrema bivittatum; assembly: GCF_901001135.1. Taxonomy (NCBI): domain Eukaryota; kingdom Metazoa; phylum Chordata; class Amphibia; order Gymnophiona; family Rhinatrematidae; genus Rhinatrema; species Rhinatrema bivittatum. The sequence continues at coordinate 64,252,230 of NC_042627.1, read as the reverse complement.
AATAGCGCTCATCAAATGCAAATGTCATGCTGATGAGGCTAATAGCTAGTACCCCGATGTTTAAAAAAAATCACCAGGAAATAATAGTAAGGTTTTTTATATACAAACTCCCTAAATGTTCTAGAGGGGACTATCACTAGCGTGTCTAGATTGGATATTAAGACAACAGATGCTTATTTTAAAAGATTGGGATGCCTTTTGCCAGAATTGTTTCACTCAAGGTTGAGCAAAGTGATGAGTACGTGATACATAAATCAGTTAGTCAAGGGTCATAAAGCTATCATTACTCTATTTTTAGTCAATAATTAGTTGAGGAACAATAAGTATACTATGTAACAGCAGTAGCATTCATAAATATCAGCCTGCCCCTTCGGGAACGCACATCTGGTGGAGGGAAGCCCATTAAAAGCTACAGGTAAGCCCGAAATTGCTCCTTTTGCGCCGGACCGACCAACCCACCTGACCTGCCTTCATTGCGCCGCCGCCTGCTCGCCTCCCGCTCGATGCAGTCGGCAAGAGAGACCCATCGAGGTCCAAGCCCCAGGCTGCAGCAGAACTCAGCCGCACAACGTGATCAGCCCGCCCCTTCGGGAACGCACATCCAGTGGAGGGAAGCCCTTTAAAAGCTACAGGCAAGCCTCCGGCGTCGCGCGCCTCCTGAGTGCACCTCCTTAACACCAACTACCCTTCAGACATTAGCTTCTTCTGCTCGGCCCTCTCTCTGCAATCCCTCTGACTAATAGGGCATCCTCCTACAGCTTAAACTCACCACACCGATCTCCCTGTGTCAATCTTCACTCACACTCTACACTCCCCACAGCCCAAAGTACTTCTCCTAAGGAACTGCTCCTGTTTGCCCCCATCCCCCTGAAGTTGGTGCCCCTGTTCATCCTTTTAGACACACTCCCTCCCACTCACTCACAGTGCCATCGCCATTGCCTGCCTCCCCCACCACGGAGCAACCCTTCACTACACACCAGCTCCATCAACAACAACGTCATGATGCCACTCTACCCTATCCCTATCAGGAAACTACGATTCACTTCAGGAAACCTTGCTCACTGGATGTCCTCAAAGCTCATCTCTCCAATGAACTCCATAACCTAGACCTCTCCAACCCAGACTCAGCCTTCTCCTCCTGGCACAACATCACAAACTCGATAGCCAACAAAATATGCCCGTTGTCGGCGAAAGTAATCAACCCAGCCAAGAAAAACAAACAACCATGGTTCTCCCCAGATCTACGGAAGCAAAAGCAAGAACTCAGACACAAAGAATGCAACTGGTGCAAGGCCCCTTGTCCGAACACATTGAACACCTACAAAGCTGCCCTTCACCACTATAAGATCCACGACCTCCAATTCGATGCCAAAGCGCTGTTTTCTTATGTCTCAGATCTCACTAAAGTATCTGCCCCAGCCATCCCCGATGACCAAGCCCAAACCAAGTCCAACAAACTCGCAGCTTTCTTTCCTTGGTTGGAATTTGTCAGAATTCTAGCCGCGGCATTCTGAAGCATCTGAAGGGGTTTAGTGGTGGACGCGGGGAGTCCCAGCAGGAGGGCATTGCAGTAATCTATCTTGGAAAATAGGGTAGCCTGGAGGACTGTCCTAAAGTTGTGAAAGTGGAGGAGTGGTTTAAGACGTTTTAGAATTTGTAGTTTGTGGAAGCAGTCCTTGGTGGTATTGTTGACAAATCTCTTTAGGTTCAGTCTGTCATCTAGAATGACTCCAAGATCTCTGGCATGGGTCACCAAGGTTGTGGGGGGAGTCTTCTGAGGAAGGTCAGTGTGCTCTGAGGAGATGAGGAGGAGTTCAGTCTTTGATGGGTTAAGGACTAGATTTAGGCTGGTGAGGAGGAGGTTGATAGAGTGCAGGCACCCTTCCCAGAACTTGAGAGTTTTGGGTAGGGATTCGGTTATGGGGATCACGATCTGCACATCATCCGCATATAAGAAATGCTTTAATTTCAAATTTGCTAGCAGCTGGCATAGGGGCAGTAAGTATATATTAAAGAGCGAGGGGGAGAGGGATGAGCCTTGCGGTACTCCTAAGGTGGATTTGATGCTGTGGGATTCTTTGTTGTTTATCCTGACTTTATAGTGTCTGTTGGTAAGGAACGACTCGAACCATCTAAGAACTGTTCCCGTAATGCCAATGTCTGAAAGGCGATTTAGTAGGATTGAGTGATTAACGGTGTCGAAGGCAGCAGATAAATCGAGTAGAGCTAGTAGGTATGCTTTTCCTTTGTCAAGGCCCATAACAAGGTGATCAGTGAGAGATATTAGTAGGGATTCGGTGTTTAAGGATTTGCGGAAACCAAATTGAGTCTGATAGAGAATTTGTGGTTGTCCAGGTAGTCTGAGAGTTGGGAGTTGACTAGTCTCTCCATGATTTTAGCGAGAAATGGCAAGTTGGAGATGGGATGGAAGTTGGAGAGGTCTCCTGGGTTTAGGTTGGGCTTCTTCAACAGGGGTTTCAGGGTGGCAAGTTTTAGAGCTTCGTGGACAGATCCTTGAGATAGTGAGCAGTTTATGATTTCTGCCAGCGGCTTGGCTATAGTGTCCAGGATAGAAATGAGAAGTTTAGATGGGATATGGTCTGAGGGGTGAGTGGAGGGTTTCATTTTCCTCAGAATGGATTCAATCTCCAGTGATGATGTGGGTTCGAAGGTGTCGAAGCTGGCTCCCAAGTACAATGAGGAGTCGGTGGGAGGGAGGGGGAGAGTCTTGTTGGTAGCGAGGAGGGAGACAAGGTTGGCAATCTGTTCTGCCATAAAATATTATAGTCTGCTGGACAACTTTGCAAAATAGCTAATGCCCACTTATTATTAATCCAGGTTTCAGTTATACAAATCAAATCTGCTTTACTATCCACAATTAAATCATGCACATATAGCCAATGTTTATGAATTGAATGAACATTAAGCAACAAACATTTCAAATCCCCTACCCTATTTCTCCCAACACAATCTCCCAAAATCTCAGCTACTTTTAAATAACATTGTTCTCCCTTAACCCTCTTGTGTTACAAATCCCTAAACATTTCTGAAAGTTCCATAAAACCCTTTGTTTCACTGGATACATAGGTAGAAGGCTACAAAAAAGGAGTAAGTGCCTTAGAATTGTTTGCTGAGCTTCTTAAAATTTGTGAAAGGAGAAGATTGCTGGAATCCCCCAGTTCCTCAGACTAGCCCTCTTTAGTCAAGAATCCATATTTTTTATTTATTTATTTAAAAACTTTTCTATACCGTCGTATAGTAGAGCACCATCACAACGGTTTACAGTTAGGCACAAATATGTCGTTTCTAATTTATCCAATAGCTAATTTATCCTTAGCTAACGTCACACACCTGCATTCATCTTGCCTGCCTGTTTGCCTTAATTCTATATTTTATGCAGATCCCCCATAGTCTGCTGTCCGACTGCCTTTCACCTTCGTCTGCATAGAGAAGATCCCTTATGTCACTCTTTCTTTTTCCTTCAGGAAGCTGATGAGCCAGTGGTTGAGTGCCAGGAGTATGAGAATGAAGTCTCATCTTCCCATACTGCAGGATCATCCTTGACCTCCGGGGACCTTGCAGATATCAGCTCCCTTTCTTCCAAAGCATCAAGTCTGCAACGTACATCCAGTGGGGCAAGCAGTGGCTTGTCTGCAGTTCACAGCGGCAGTGGCTCGGATCGAGGCAGGGGGACTGTCCATCTGAAAGGAAAAATGAGTGCGCTGGAGCCTGGAGAGTTTGCTATACCCAGTGGCAGGGGGGCTCCAGGAAAACTGAGGTGCATATGATGTTCTCGAAATGCACGTAATACCAGTCTGCTGGCAAATGAAATGTGTTTAGCATAGCAGAGCGCTAGAGGAAACATCATGTTCATACAGTGAGAAAGTAGGAGTGGTATGGCTGGAACCCAGAGGCGCCCCTAACAGGGGATAGTATTTCATTATATCTTTCTGGGTCTTTGATCTTATGTGATGAAATAGGAACCCAAATTCCATAGTTGTAGTTACTGAGGACAGCCCTTGTTTGATGGGTGTTTTTATTTGTCTCTTTAAAATAGCATCTTGAACTGTGACGTCATGGCGTTAGAAACAATGGTGATGTGACCAAAGCCATGACGTGACCATCACAGCCATGTGTAATAGTGAGTGCTTGAGACAACTTGGACATAGCTCAGGCAGGAAGTCACACAAGCTTGCATTCTGCGACATTCAGGGCACAAGGTGTCAGAGCTGCATGGATTTTCTGAGGCAGTTCCTTTACATAGCAGAAGGCTGACTTGTCTTCATCTCTTCAGTCCTAGGCGAGGGGCCAGCCAACCAGGGTCTCCAATTCGACTAGGAGGCCAAGTAGGCACGCCATTGTGCGAGGAGGATGGTGATGCAGTGCTTGGCATCAGACAGGGGAACAAAGCATCTATAACAGCTCGTGGGCGAGGGAGAAGGGGGCGTCCTCCCTCCCGAGGAACTGGAACAAGGTATCCTAAAAACACTAGGATGGAGCTGTTTGAGAGCTCTCTTTTTTTATGTCTGTATGACTGGAGTTCTCAAAGTCCCATTCACTAGCACTAGAAAGGTTTCTTTGCTCTCTGCATTTCTAAAAGGTGGAAACCCTTTCCCAACCTTTATCAGGTTATAAGAGATCTGGAGCACAGACTTTCTAATGTTGGTTATGTTGCAACATTTAATGTTGTATTAGAGCCAGTTAGGAAAATACACCAACACTGAAACTCTTAGGCAGATTTTGCTAGGGCCAAATACAGAGATTAGGGTGGATTATAAGGAGAGATACTTATTACAGGAACAAAAGAGAAAGGGCTGAGGAGATGGAAGGAGGAACAGATTTGTGGTAGAAAATAGGTAGGAGAGAATAATGTATTTGTGTATCTGTAGGCCAGCTCTCTGTCTTCTTGTTCATCTCCTCATGGTTCTTGTCCCTTCCTCTTGAGATCCCATAAGAACAGCAGCTCTTTCTCTTCTCCCTTTTGCTGGTCGTCTGTCTCCACCTTCTGCAGCTCCTGATGCCGGCTTTTCCTTATCCCTGCAGGGAGACAACACTAACAGCGCAAGTGTGCGTTGATGACCCTTCAGCTGCAGCCTCTATGGATGAGGAGTCGTTTCCTCGCATTGCTGCTCGTCCCCTGGACTCTGGCAACCAGCCAGATGCTGGAGCACCCACGTTGCGTCGAAGTGATTCTCCAGAAATCCCCTTACCAACAGCCACCAGTATTTCAGACAACTCGGACACATCACATGGCAGCAGCTTTGTTGGGCTCAGGGTTGTAGCCAAGTGGTCCTCAAATGGCTATTTTTATTCGGGAACAATCACGCGGGACGTTGGAGGAGGAAAGTACAAGTTACTGTTTGATGACGGCTATGAATGTGACGTCTTGGGCAAAGACATTTTACTGTGTGACCCCATTCCACTGGAAACAGAGGTGACTGCGCTTTCTGAGGATGAATATTTTAGTGCAGGTATGGGAACAGGGGAGCCTCTCAATTTCTCTTTTCTTTTTGGAGTTTTTCTTTGCTATTTGCAATGTGATTTATCTAATCCTGGACACATGATTATTTAAAAGTGTTTGCCGGTCTGGTAACATCTTTGGTTAATTTTCAAAAGTATTTCCATGATTAAAGCCTGGTTTTACTCACAAAAATAGGCTTTTTAAAAATTACACATGATATTGGGTTCCCTATACGTACCTGGATCAGTCCAGACTCCTGGGTTTATGCATCCCTGCCAGCAGATGGAGACAGAGAAAGTTTCAATGACACTGTTTCATAATCTCTGGTGCCACCTGCAGTCTGGAGAGTTCTTTATTTTTTGTGAGCCTTTCCTCCCAGGGTTGTTTGGGTCCTAGTGGATCCTTCCCTGTTTGGTTGAGATGGATGAGCTGGATGAGCTGGAAGTTGGGGACCTTTTTGTATGCTCGCTCCATTGGTCTGTGGGGTGTAAATGATGGTCCAGATCCCTCCCCTTCACGAGGCTGCTTAGGTGGCTGTGGGGTCAGGGCAACTAGTGCTTTCTGGCTCAGCTTGCCTTTCCTCCTCTCTCCTTTTTTTGAATTTGACTGAACTTGAGCTGGACAGCTCTGTGCTCCATACGGAGGAGAAGTTGGCCAGATTTGTTTAAAGTTGTTTAAAAAAAAAAAAGGAGCTGTCTGCCGCTGCATACACGTTACTCTGCTGTTTTCTCTCGCTGGTGTACTTGTTTATAATTTTATTACGGTGCAAGTACACCAGCGAGAGAAAACAGTAGTGTAATGTGTATGCAGCGGCAGACAGCACTGGAACAAAATCGCTAACAGCAAGTATAGCAGCGAGAGCAAACAGCGAGTACAGTAGTGAGAAAATAGCAAGAGAAGCACGAACAGAGCGCGATTGTGAAATAATATTGAAAAAATATCGAGGATGAAAATTTGAAGCACTAAGGTGCTTGGAACTAATTTAATAATGGAGTGTTAGAAGTGATTTTAAATTTTGGGTGTCACAAGTGGGAGGTTGAAATTTAAAAAAAAATCTTTTGAAATAAATGAAATTGATGGGAAAGAGTAAATGTGGTAATTGTGAGTGCCACATACATGAAACTGGTTGCAGCCCTTTGTGGGCAAGAGCCCGATGACAGTAAGAGCACACTATTTTTCTGATACAATTTCCCAAAGTAGTTTGTAAAAATATTTAATCTTGGAATATATAAATGATAGGTTCTTTTATTATTAAAGCTTTATCCTTTGCCAGAACAGACTTTGGAGCTCTTTTCCCTTCCAAAGGTGGATGCTTCAGTGCCGACGGTCACAAAGAAGATGACTTCCCATTGCAAGTTCCACAGCGTTGAAGGATGTTCAGGATCGGAAGTTGGAGATTCACATCAAGAGGATCTTTGAGGTTTTTGCCCTGAGTCTGCGGGCAGCTATCTGCTCCACCTTCAAGCAAAAAGTGTGCCTGTGCTAGGGACATCAGGATGGGCAGGCAAAATCTGGTGACGAGGCATCTAAAGCTGAGCGCTTTGGAGGCGTCAGTGGTGTACATGGCAGATGCATTAAATGACTTGGTGAGAACTTTGTGGCGTATTATGGGATCCGCTGTGGCTGCATAACTGGTTGGTGGATGTGTCATCTAAGTCTGTTGGGATTGTTGCCTTTCAAGGGATGCCTTTTGTTAAGAACATAAGAAATTGCCATGCTGGGTCAGACCAAGGGTCCATCAAGCCCAGCATCCAGTTTCCAACAGAGGCCAAACCAGGCCACAAGAACCTGGCAAGTAGCCAAACACCAAGAAGATCCCATGTTACTGATGGCCAGTAATAGCAGAGGCTAATTCCCTAAGTCAATTTGGAGAGGATCTAGAGTACTTAAAAGATTTGGGAAGAGAATAAGGTGCATAAGTTGCCGGAAGATAAGCCTAAGGGCAAACGGTCTTTTCAGTCTTGGTTGTCGTTTCATGATGTTAGGAGGTCTCGTCATGTGAGAGGAGTCCCAGCTTTGCAGAAGCAGTTCACTCCTCAAGGTCAGTCCTGGGGCAGTCCTTTCGAGGCGGTTGAAGGCTATTTAGGGCTTCCACAGGAAGTGGGGCTACAGGGGCCAAATCCTCACAATGAGGCGAGGCCAGTCCACTCCGCTGTTCCTTGTATAGGGGGTCTTCTAGCGTGATTTTACGGGGAGTGGGCCAAGATCACTTAGGATTAGTGGGTCCTCAGCATAATAAAAGATGGTTACACATTAGAATTTGCTCGGCCAATTCGCAACCTGTTTCTAGTCTTTCCCTGCAGGTTGTTGGAATAGCGTTGGGCGGTTTGGGAGACTTGGACAGGTTACTGGGATTAGGAGTGGTGATTCCAGTTCCTCAGGGCGAACGGGACAAAGGTCAGTATTTCATTTACTTTGTAGTTCCAAAGAAAGAAGGTACTTTCTGTCCGATTGTAGACTTGAAACGGGTAAAAGTGGCACTAAAGGTCACGAGTTTCTGGATGGAGACCCTGCGGTTGGTAATTGAGATGGTGCGCAAGGTTGAGTTTCTGGCTGCTTTGCACCTGACAGAGGCGAACTTACATATCCCCAATTGCTGGGATCACCAGCAGTTTCTGCAGTTTATGGTACTGGGTCAGCATTTCCAGTTTCAGGCTCTCCCTTTTGGGCTAGTCACAGCGCCACTTACATTCACCAAGGTAATGATGGTGGTTGCGGTGGCTTTACGGCACAAGGGAGTGCTGGTGCATCTTTATCTAGACAACTGGCTCATCAGGGCAAAGTCGGCGGATAGTTGTCGCTCTGCAATGCAGAAGGTAATAAAGCTCTGGAATCTCTAGGCTGGGTGGTGAATTTGGCAAAGAGGCTACTGATTCCGTCTTGGACTCTTGACTAACTCTTGACTATTTGGGGGCTCAGTTCGACACGCTGAAGGGCAAGATGTTTCTGACGAAGGAGAGAGTATGCAAGTTACAGAGGCAAATCTGGCGCTTGTTGGCTTTGCAAGTCCCCAGAGCCTGGGATTTTTTGCAGGTGCTCTGCTCGATGGCTTCAATGCTGGAGTTAGTACCATGGGCCTTTGCATATATGAAACCACTACAGAAGGTTCTGTTGGCACAGTGGAATACGTTGTCGGAGCAGTTTCATATGCCCGTACCGCTCAAGGGTTATGTGCGGGACAGTCTGTCTTGGTGGCTGCTAATGTCCAATCTAGTTCATGGTGTCGACCTGGAGGTCCTGGATTGGGTAATTCTTATGAGCGATGCAAGTCCTTCTGGATGGGGAGTAGTATGCCAGCAACAGTAGGCCCAGGGCACTTGATCAGCGGAAGAAGCCTCTTGGTCTATCAGTCACGTAGAGACCAGAGTAGTGAGGTTAACATTACTTGTTTTTCTGCCTTTGGTTCGAGGCCAGTCGGTGAGGGTCTTTTAGGACAATGCGACGACTGTAGCATACATCAATCAGCAGGGAAGAACCAAGAGTCGAACAGTGGCCCAGGAGGCTCAGGAGTTAATTCTTTGGGTGGAACAGCACTTGGTTCAGATAGTTGCGTCACATATCGCAGGGGTCAAAAACGTCCAAACGGATTTTCTAAGTTGCAGGATGCTATATCTAGGGGAGTGAAAGTTGTCCAAGACAGCGATGCAGCTCATCCAAGAGAGGTGGGGCTGTCCCCATGTGGATCTAATGGTGACTCGTTTCAGTGCAAAGGCATCTCACTTTTACAGCTGAAGACGAGAATATGGGGCCAAGGGAGTCGACGCTGTGGGGATACCCTGGCTTCAGGGGGTTCTACTTTACATATTTCCCCCTTGGCCTCTGGTAGGCAAAGTGTTGCATCGGATAGAGAGACACTCAAGTGAAGTGGTGGTCACATCGGCCGTGGTTCACCGATCTGGTCAGCATGGCAGTGGATGGGCCGTTATGCTTCAGTCATCTTCCACGCTTTCTTCGTCAGTGCCCCATATTTTCAGACCAGGCCGATCGCTTTTGTCTAGCAGCTTGGCTTTTGGGATGCGGCGTTTGAGACAAAGAGGGTACCCAGAGGCGGTCATTGCTACTCTACTGCAAGCTAGATGGATGTCTACTTCGTCGTATGTCAGAGTCTGGAAGGTTTTTGAGGCCTAGTGTAAAAAGTACAGGCCTTACGGTCTTCGGTATCTCAGATTTGATCTTTTCTTCAAGAAGAGTTGATCCAATGCCTGGCTTTCAATTCTCTCAGAATTCAGGTAATGGCTCTTGCTTGTCTGCAAGGTAAAATTGAAAGTTTCCCATTGTCTTCTCATCCCGATATGGGTAGATTTCGGGGGGTTAAGAATTTGCGCCCTCCAATGAGGAGAGTTTGTCCATCCTGGAATCTTAATCTCATTCTCTGAGAGCGACTTTAAGGATTTGACTTTAAAGGTCATCTTTTTAGTGGCCATTTGTTCTGCGAGGAGAATCTCTGAGTTGCAGGCTTTATCTTTCCACAATCTATTCCTTCAGATCTCAAACTTAGGAGTGTCCTTGCGGACAGGTCTCTCATTTCTTCTGAAGGTGGTATCTGCTTTTAATGTTAATCAGATGATAGAGCTTCTGGCTTTTACGGAATTGGATGCTTCTGCATCTCATGCACGGGAACTTAAGCTGTTGGACATCTGCAGGGCTTTGTTGAGATATCTCAAGGTAACGAATGATTTTAGGAGGTCTGATCATCTTTTTATTTTATGGAGTGTTTCGAAGAAAGATATCCAGGCTTTCAAGACTATCATTGTGAGGTGGCTCAAGGAGGCTATTGGGTTGTCATACATTCTCAAGGGGCACCAGGTACCTGAAGGTTTGAGGGCTCACTCTACATGGTCTCAGGCGACCTAGTGGGCGGAGGCTCAGTTAGTTTCACCACAGGAAATTTGTAGGGGATCCGGAGTCTCGGTCGTTTGGCGAAAGTGTCTTGCGAGCGGGACTCTCCAGGTCCCACCCTAAGTAGGGAGCTTTGGTACATCCCAGGAATCTAGACTGATCTGTGTACGTACAGGGAAAGGAAAATTGGTTCTTACGGGCTAATTTTCATTCCTGTAGTACCACGGATCAGTCCAGAACCCTCCTGATCTATGGAAGTGGAGAGTCATCCACTAAGCTGTAATTTTTTGATACAATCTACACATTTTTCAGGTTATGGAATACAGACATGTTGGAAAAGTTTTTACAAGTTTTGCAAGTGTTTTGTGCTTGGGTACAGGTCAGTACTGAGGAACTGCAGGTGGCACCAGGGATTATGAAACAGTGCCAGTGAAACTTTCTCTGTCTCCATCTGCTGGCAGGGATGCATAAACCCAGGATTCTGGACTGATACAAGGTACCTCAGGAATGAAAATTAGCAGGTAAGAACCGATTTTCCTATAAATTTGCACTCATATGTCATGTTCACGTGTCAGTGTACCCAGACTGAGCAGGGGAAGGGTTTGCACTTACATGCATGTGTTTGGATTTTAAAAAGCATATATGAACATTTTCCCCAAAACCTTTTGCATGCATTTTAGAAGGTGTAATTGTGTGTTGGATACATTTGGAGGGATAATTTTCAAAGTGAATTTATGCACATAAGTCTGCTTTGAAAACTGGTGTAACTTACGTGCAATGTTACAAAATTATCCCTTGATATATTACATTAAGTGCCAAAGGGGTGTAGTATAAAGGTATAACATCTTGTGTATTGTGCACAATGAAGCAAATTACAGAGCAGACCTCTGGGAAAACTGCAGATCTCTATGGACAATCGACAGGCAAATGTGTCGAAGACTGAAGTTACCTCGGCACTGATTGCTTACTGGAGTCTGCAGCTTTATAGCAAAGCTGCATTTTGGTTTTCTTCTTTTCTGGGGAGCTGAACTCTTTGTATTCAATTATTAACTGTTCTTGAATTTTGAAAGCCTATAGCTCTACCACTGGGCTACTCCCACTGCCTGTTGCAGCAGGACTGGCTCTGTGGAGTGATTTGGCAGCGCTGGCTGAGGGGCCTGCACAGCCTGCTCGAGCAGTGTTTGCCATAGTGCATGTTGTGGTGGGTCTTTGAGCTTGCCTCTGAGGTGGTAATTTGCTCTTCCTTGCTGATAGGTGTCGTGAAGGCACACAGGAAGGAATCCGGGGAGCTCTATTACTGTATTGAGAAGGAAGGTCAGAGGAAATGGTACAAGAGAATGGCAGTAATCCTCTCCCTGGAACAAGGAAATAAACTCCGAGAACAGTACGGACTTGGCCCTTACGAACCTGTAACACCCCTTACTAAAGCAGCTGATATCAGCCTTGGTAAGAGATGAATTTATTTCTTTAATATCATTTATTAACTTTTTTTTTTTTTTTTTTTAAGAGATTCACCCAGGGAAGTGTACAGCAAGGTAAATTAAAGTAGACATATTAAATTGTTACAATAACAACAATGTAATACTCATAATAATAGCACAATGAAACAAGCAGATAATAGAAGGTCATTGGAACACTAATATAACACTACTATAAAACTCATAATGTCAGCACAGTGTATATCAACATCGCCATGCACATATTAAACCCTGCACCTGCACCCATGTTAGGCCTTCCTCTACGACTCACTTCTTTCAGCCCAGTTCTCCTGTCGAGGACCGTGCTGTACACAACAAGGACTCAACCGGGTCTTAAACTCTCTTCACAAATGGGTTTTTTTCAAGCTGGATTCCATCGCTTCTCCAACTGCACATTCTGAACTGTGGGAAAAGACAGAATGGTCACATGTCTATAAATAAATATATAAAATGGAGCTAGGACAAAAAAAAGCTGAGGGTTGTAAGGGAAACTTTAAAGAGTAACACCTAGGGCCTGATTTACTGAGACATTTTTCTTTTGTATATGTAAATCAAGCCCACAACAGCTATAAAAAAAAAAATAAAAATTGAGGTAGAGGTTCTGTATAGTTCCTGCACTTCTCTTCCCTTCAGAATGAAAATCAAAAGGGAGCAGCAAGGGGTGTGCTGTAAGAGCTTTCTGGGTTTTCAAATTTTGCCGCTGCTGCTCCCATTGGTGGATTTTTTTTTTTTTTTTTAAACTGAGTGACTTGCAAGGCAGAGAGAAAATCCTGTTCAGAAATGGGCAACTTCTGCTAGGAGCCATGGAAAATGTAAACTTTTTTTTTTTTTTTTTTTTTTAAAACAAAGGATTTATAAGCAATCCAGAAAGAAAATAGGGACCTCTAGCCTGAGAACACCACTTTAAGTGGGATACCTGCCTAAGAATTGATGCAGTTGTCTCAGCCATGTGGTTTTAATCAGTATTGAAATACATTTTGATACACACAATAATTCAGCAGGACTAAGGGCCTATGGGGTGCTCTGCCAGAGGATTTGAATTAGTCTGCCCTCATACATCTTGGCTATGTGGCAGTGAAAGACTAGATTTCATCTGTCATCTTAGAGAATGAACAGGGAACTTACTGTCTTTTTTTTGCTTTTAGATAACCTAGTGGAAGGGAAACGGAAACGGCGCGGTAACCTCAGCCCTGCCACTACTCTGACCTCATCCAGCTCCTCCAGTGTAAGCACCCCAACTCGCAAAGCAACAGAGAGCCCCCGAGGAGCTGCCAGCCTGCTATCTGGAAAGAGAAAACTGATCAGCTCAGAAGATGAGAGGTCCCCTTCCAAACGTGGGCGCAAGTCCACAGCAATAAAACCCAGTAAGCAGTTTCCTGTGCTGTTGCTGATGGGTGAGATCTTGCTATCCCATGTGTTTGCTTGCAGCTTACAGAGTTGATGAAGGGGCTAGCCTGACAACTCCTCCCCCCCCCCCCCCCATGCAGGATGCTGCAGGATATTCTTTATAGCGGGTGCTGATGAAAGAGAGAGATCCCCAGAATAGGTAGAAGTTTCATAGTAGCATAATATGCACACCAGGGCTTCCCAAACCTGTTCTGAGGACCCAACAATTGGTCTGGGTTTTAGGATATCTACAAAGAAATATTTTGTTTGCGTTTCCAGTGTATGCAAATTTCTCATGGATATTTGTTGTGGATTTCCTGAACGTCTGACTAGTTGTGGGGTCCCCAATCCAGGTTTGGGAAGCCCTGATATATACTTATTAAAATTAAAACTTTGCTCTTCAGGGATTCATGGACAGGAGAGGAGTCATCAAATGGAGAATAACAGTAGTATGTGCATGTGTGATGGGGGTTCCGGTTTACAGTGGTCTGGAACACTTTCTCTTCTTGTGCAAATGGTGAATTAAGGCTCACATGTTAGGAAATTCTATGCCTTGGCTATAAAGGGTAATGGATTGATCAGTATCCCTTCTACCTGGAAAGAGAAGAGGAGCTTTACCTGACTGAAGACTGCCATGCATGGAAGAATTGTGACAAATTGGTAAACCTGTAATTTATTCCTGGTTGTAATCCTGCCACTGTAGGACAAAAACTCATTTTGTCCAAAAGTACAGGCAAGTCCAGAACTTTACCACCTGTCAGTGGATGAAGTGATTCTAGCTCAGGTGGGTCCTTAAGGTGTGGCAGAGGGTTAACTATGGTTCTGACATCTATGCAGGTGGTGTGAAGGCTGGAGAGTTCATCAGCCCCTGCGAAAGTGGAGATAACACTGGAGAGCTCTCAGCTCTTGAGGATTGTCATGGACCTGTACCCCAGAGCAAGACCCTCTTTCTTGGGTATGCGTTTCTTCTCACGACAGCAACAGCTGGTGATAAACTGGCAAATCGGCAGAAGTTGCAAGATGGCCCTTCTGTGAGCAGTGAGGAGGAGGAAGGTGAGACTGATAAAAATGAAATATTGTTGGTTTAATAAAACAAATGCTTTGTATGTGTCTGAGGGCATAGAGGACGGTATATTATGCTATCTTGACTATCCAGACCAGCAGTTGTCAAACCTATTTGTATTTTTAGGTATTTCGAGGTGGTGATTATATTTTTGCTGTAAACTGCTTTGGGTCACTTTTGGCTCTGGGTTTAGGTAGGGCCTATAATGAAAGGATGAGGGTGAAAGGGAATAGACCCAGGAGTACTCTAAGGAAACATTTCTTTACAGAAAGAGTGGTGGAAACATGGAACAGCCTCCCTGTGGAGGTGATGGAGACCAGGAAAGTATATAAATTCAAGAAAACATGGGACAAGCACAGGGGTCTCGGAGGGAGTAGTAGGGATTGAGAGCTGAGCAGTTGGCAGTATTGGACGGACTAGTTAGGCCAGTCTTTTTCTACCATCGTGTTTCTTTGTGTTATTACTGGGTATGTAATTTGGGAGGGTTGTGATCCTGCCTTTCCCTTAGTGAGAGTCGAGGATAGTTTGGGGTTTTGGATTAAGGGTGGAATTTTTTGCATGTTGTACTTATATTCTTGTAAATGGCTTTGGATCTCTTTTGGGTGTGGAAGGTGGTATATAAAAGTGAATGTTATGTTATATTACGTTAGTGTAACTCTCCTGGAGGAAGGAGTGGGCTGGGAGCAGCTTTTAAACTAGAACAAGGGGGAAGCTGACAGTCACTCAGCAGTGCATGGTTTGGAGGAATGTATCCTTGAAGGATACTAATGAAACAGGAGAGTTAGGGCATCCCAACAGAGAGGGTCCAATAAAAGCAAGCGTAGTCCATGAGCCTATACATAAAAAAATCACCTGAGCTAAAGATTTCCAAATTATCCTTATCAACTGAAAAGCAGGTTGTTAATACAAACAAAAAACACTCTTTGAAATGTCTGTATGCCAATGCCAGAAGTCTAAGAAGTAAGATGGGAGAGTTAGAATGTATAGCAGTAAATGATAAGTTTGACATAATTGGCATCTCAGAGACCTGGTGGAAGGAGGATAACCAATGGGACAGTGCTATATCAGGGTACAAATTATATTGCAATGATAGGGAGGATCAACTTGATAGGGGTGTGGCACTCTATGTCCGGGTAGGTATTGAGTCCAACAGGATAAAGATCATACAAGAGACTAATGCTCAGTAGAATCTATATGGGTAGAAATCCCATGTGTGTTGGGTAAGAGTATAGTGATAGGATTATACTACCGTCCACCTGGACAAAATGGTCAGACAGATGATGAAAAACTAAGAGAAATCAGGGAAGCTAACCAATTTGGCAGTGCAGTAATAATGTGAGATTTCAATTACCCCAATATTGACTGGGTAAATGAAACATCAGGACATGGTAGAGAGATAAAGTTCCTGGAAAGAATAAACAACTGCTTCATGGAGCAGTTGGTTCAGGAACCAACAAGAGAGGGAGCTATTTTAGATTTAATTCTTAGTGGAACACAGGATTTGGTGAGAGAGGTAATGGTGGTGGGGCCACTTGGCAATAGTGATCATAAAGCAGAGTTGCTTACCTGTAACAGGTGTTCTCACAGAACAGCAGGATGTTAGTCCTCACCTATGGGTGACATCACAGGATGGAGCCGAATCACTGAACACTTTTGTCAAAGTTTCTAGAGCTTTGGCACCTACTGGGCATGCCCAGAATGACACCAACCCTGCATCCAGCAGGGGTCCCCCTTCAGTCTTGTCTTATAGTAAAAAATACTTGCGAAAAATAAAACAAGAAAACGTAAATGAACCCAACACCGCCGGGAAGCGGGCGGGTTTCATGAGGATTAACATCCTGCTATCCTGTGAGAACACCTGTCACAGGTAAGCAACTCTGCTTTCTCACAGGACAAGCAGGATGGTAGTCCTCACCTATGGGTGAATACCAAGCTGAGGATGCCCAAGCAATGCACCAAATGTACCCAAAGACGTGCAACAGGCACAACAACTGGGGTGGAATTTGGTAAGGGCATCCTGAACCCTAATGGGTTGGTGGAAGGATGTTGGTACTTCAGTTCGCAAATAAGTTGCGTAGCACAGACTGACCGAAGGTGGAATCTTGTCTGTCAGCCTTGTCTAAACAATAATGGGCTGCAAAGGTGTGGAGGGAGCTCCATGTAGCAGCCTTACAGATGTCAGCAAGCGGCACCGAGTGTAGGTGCACTACTGATGTTGCCATGGCCGTGACAGAGTGTGCCTTGACCACGGTCTTGAAGTGAAATGCCTGCCTGCTGATTGCAAAAGGAAATACAGTCCACTAACCAGGAGGAGAGAGTTTGCTTACCCACAGGTTTACCCAGTTTGATGGAATCGAAGGAAACAAACAAATGAGTGGATTTTCTGTGGGCAGCTGTACAGTCTAGATAGAAAGCTAGAGCACGCTTACAGTCAAGGGTTTGCAGAGCCTGATCTCCTGGATTTGAATGGGGCCTGCGAAAGAAAGTGGGTAGTATAATGGATTGATTAATATGAAACTCCGATACTACCTTCGGCAGAAACTTAGAGTGAGTGCAGAGTACTACCCTATCATGCAGAAGTTTAGTGTAAGGCGGGTAGGTGACTAAGGCCTGTAACTCACTAACTCTGCGAGCGGATGTGATTGCCAGAAGAAAAATCACCTTCCAGGTGAGATAGCAGAGATCACAGGAGATTGCCGGTAGACTTGTCTCTTGGAATCTCTCCTAAAAGATCTTTTGGAAGAGGAAGAAAGATCAGAAGGCAGTAAGGAGAGCTGGCGCGGAGTTTCTTAGTGGTCCTTGAGCTGCACCACTGCTTCTTGAATCTTTTCTCCAAAAAGATTATCCCCCTTATAGGGCAAGTCAGCTAACCTCTCCTGTACCTCTGGTCTGAGGTCTGAAGACTTTAGCCAGGGCCATCTCCTCGCACTAATTCCTGCCGCTGATACTCTGGAGGCGGTGTCGAAGATATCGTATGCCGATCGTACTTCATGTTTGCCAGCATCTAGGCCTTTCTGTGCTAGGGCATGAAGTTGGTCCTGGAATTGCAGAGGTAAGGCTTCAGCAACTTCCTGAATCTTCATGAACAGGGCACTGTTGTATTGGGTCATGTACAATTGGTAGGAAGCAATGCGAGAGATGAGCATTGAGCCATGGAATACACGCCTTCCAAATGCATCCATGAATTTTTGTTCTTTTCCTGGGGGGAATGGAAGAATGAGGTTCAGAGTGTCGTGCCTTCTGGGCTGATTCCACAACCACTGAGTGATGATCTGATTGAGTTCTCTGGAAGCCAGGGGCTGACTGAACTAGGTAGGTGGCATCTGCCTTATGGTTGACAGGTGCCACAGAGCCAGGGTGTTCCCAATTTCTCTTTAAAAGGTCCAAGAGGATTTCATGAATAGGGATAGACCTGATTTCCTTAGGAGCATCGAGAAACTGGAGAAGCTCCAGCATCTGATGCCTAGAGTCCTCTTCAGTCTGACGCTGAAATGGAACTGTTTCGGACATTTCCTTTACTAGGTTGATAAAGGACAAGTCCTCTGGAGGAGAACACTTCCTTTCATCAGGAGGAGAGGGCTGTGAAGGCAGATCATCAGTATCCTGGAACAAATCATCGGTCCAAGGATCGTAAGGCTCATGACCAGCTCCCATATGATCATCAAAAGGGAATAACGGTGTTCTTCCGAAAGGCCCGGGCCTAGGCATCGATGGCCTCGGAGGTGGAATTGAAGGCATCGATAGGGGCATGAGGGAGGCATCGACGGAGGTACCGATGGAATGGCAACATCGATGGATGTATCGGTGGCAGCACTCCGGAGGGCGGAATGGAGATTAGTGTTTCTTCTTCTCCGATGACAAGGGTATCTGTGAGGAAGGAATCGGGGCCATCTGTTCCCTCGTATTCACCGGTGGAAGGGCACCGATTAATGCATCCATTCGTGCCAATAGCTGTGCAAGCGCCATAGGTATCAGATCGGTGGCCGGATCAGGAACCGGCACCGGCATCGATGGAGGTTTGAACCCCTGGAGTGCTTTACTGATGGCCTCTTGGATCATCCGATCCAATTCCTCACGGAAACCTGGGGCATGGATGCCCGGTTTCGGAGTAGGAGGCAGCACTGGCATAGCCAGAGGGTCCACCAGTGAGAGTGGAATCGCGGCTCCCGGCACCTGTTCAGGTGGGGAATGCCTTGGTGACCCAGAGACAGAAGAGGAAGGGGCCTTTTCTGTACGGGACTTCTTTGTCGGTGGCTCAGATGACGTCGATGCCGAGGGCTTGCCTGTATCGGTGGCCTGAGCTTTTCGATGGCGGTGTCGATGTTATTCTCGATGTTCTCCTCGGTCTTTTTCCTGAGAAGAAACAGAGGGGGTCGACACCCACGGTGTCGTCGAAGCCGGTCTGGCAGCAGCAGTTTCCCAGTGCTGGTGCGAAGTAGACGGCAGTGGTTCAGACAACGTCGAAGCTATCAACGGAGTCGGGGTTTTTGACCGAAAGAGAAGACCCATCTTCTCCAGCCGAGCCTTGCGACCTTTTGGTGTCATTTGGGCACATTTGGTGCAAGTAAAGACATCATGGTCGGACCCCAAACACATCACGCAGACCGTATGAGGGTCAGTGATGGACATTGTTTGAGTGCAGTCGGCGCACCAACGGAAACCCGACGCCATGGCCTCGACAAAATTTAGCCGCGTGCGGTCGATGGCCAGTAGGCCGCGAGGGGAAAAACTCGATAGGAATTGGCCGCAAGCAGGTAAAAAGCATACCATTCGACCGCGGAGCAAAGTTATCAATAAGGGGGACCCCTGTGGGGTAGAACATTTTTGAATTTTTTTGATAAAGTTCCGTGAGGAAAAATTCCTGTCAGGAATCTCTGAAGAGCTCCTTAACCCGCATGGCTACTGCTGCACGGAAAAAAGAAGACTGAAGGGGACCCCTGCTGGATGCAGGGTTGGTGCCATGCTGGGCATGCCCAGTAGGTGCCAGTCAAAGTTCTAGAAACTTTGACAAAAGTGTTCCGTGATTGGGCTCCATCCTGATGTCACCCATGATTACCATCCTGCTTGTCCTGTGAGAACATGAACTAATAACTGGAAGGGGGACAATAAGTAAACCTACAGCTCTAACACTAAATTTTCAAAAGGAAAACTTTGTTGGAGAAAACTGAAAGGTGCAGCTGCAAAGGTTAAAAGTGTTCAACATGCATGGATATTGTTTAAAAATACAATCCTAGAGGAGCAATCCAGATGTATTCCACGCATTAAGAAAGGTGGAAGGAAGGCAACACGATTACCGGCATGGTTAATAGGTCAGGTGAAAGAGGCTATTTTAGCCAAAAAAAAAAACTTTCAAAAATTGGAAGAAGGATCCATCTGAAGAAAATAGGAAAAAGGATAAGCATTGTCAAGTTAAGTGTAAAACATTGATAAAACAGGCGAACAGAGAATTTGAAATGAAGTTGGTCGTAGAGGCAAAAATTCATAATAAAAACTTTAAAAAATATATCTGAAGCAAGAAACCTGAGAGGGAGGCAGTTGGACTGTTAGATGACTGAGGGGTTAAAGGGGCTTTTAGGACAGATAAGGCCATTGCAGAAAGACTAAATTAATTCTTTGCTTTTGTGTTTACTAATGAGGATGTTGGGGAGATACTAGTTCTGGAGATGGTTTTCAAGGATGATAAGTCAGACAAACTGAACCAAATCACTGTGAACCTGGAAGATGTAGTAGGCCAGATTGACAAATTAAAGAGTAGCAAATCATCTGGACTGAATGGTGTGCATCCCAGGGTTCTGAAAGAACTAAAAAAATGAAGTTTCAGATCTGTTAGTTAAAATTTGTAACCTATCATTAAAATCATCCATACCTGAAGACTGGAGGGTGGCCAATGTAACCCCAATATTTAAAAAGGGTTCCAGCGGTGATCCGAGAAACTATAGACCAGTGAGCCTGACTTCAGTGCCGGGAAAAATAGTGTAAACTATTCTAAACATCAAAATCACAGAGCATATAGAAAGCTATGGTTTAATGGAACACAGTCAACATGGATTTACCCAAGGGAAGTCTTTCCTCACAAATCTGCTTCATTTTTTTGAAGGAGTTAATAAACGTGGATAAAGGTAAACCGGTAGATGTAGTGTATTTGGATTTTCAGAAGGCATTTGACAAAGTCTGTCATGAGAGGCTTCTAAGAAAACTAAAAAGGTCATGGGATAGGAGGCGATGTTCTTTTGTGGGTTACAAACTGGTTAAAAGACAGGAAACAGAGAGTAGGATTAAATGGTCAATTTTCTCAGTAGAAAAGGGTAAACAGTGGAGTGCCTCAGGGATCTGTACATCAACCGGTGCTTTTTAATATATTTATAAATGATCTGGAAAGGAGTACAACAAGTGAGGTTATCAAATTTGCAGATGATACAAAATTCAGAGTACTTAAATCACAAGTGGAATGTGAAAAATTGCAGGAGGACCTTGTGCGACTGGAAGATTGGGCATCCAAATGGCAGGTGAAATTTAATGTGGACAAGTGCAAGGGGTTGCATACAGGGAAAGATAACCCATGCACAATGTTAGGTTCCATATTAGGAGTTCCCACCCAGGAAAAAGATCTAGGCATCATAGTGGATAATACATTGAAATCGTCGGCTCCGTGTGGTCAAAAAAGGTTTGGATAAGTTCTTGGAGGAGAAGTCTATTAACGGCTATTAATCAAGTTTACTTAGGGAATAGCCACTGCTATTAATTGCATCAGTAGCATGGGATCTTTTTAGTGTTTGAGTAATTGCCAGGTTCTTGTGGCCTGGTTTGGCCTCTGTTGGAAACAGGATGCTGGGCTTGATGGACCCTTGGTCTGACCCAGCATGGCAATTTCTTATGTTAGGAATTATTAGGAAGGGAATGGTGAATAAAACAGAAAATGTCATAATACCTCTGTATCGCTCCATGGTGAGACCGCACATTGAATACTGTGTACAATTCTGGTCTCCGCATCTCAAAAAAGATATAATTGCGATGGAGAAGGTACAGAGAAGGGCTACCAAAATGATAAGTGGAATGGAACAGCTCCCCTATGAGGAAAGACTAAAGAGGTTAGGACTTTTCAGCTTGGAGAAGAGACGACTGAGGGGGGATATGATAGAGGTGTTTAAAATCATGAGAGGTCTAGAATGGGTAGATGTGAATCAGTTATTTATTCTTTTGGATAATAGAAGGATTAGGGGGCATTCCAGGAAGTTAGCAAGTAGCACATTTAAAACTAATCTGAGAAAATTATTTTTCACTCAATGCACAATTAAACTCTGGAATTTGTTGCCAGAAGATGTGGTTACTGCAGTTAGTGTAGCTAGGTTTAAAAAAGGTTTGGAGAAGTCCATTAACTGCTATTAATCAATGTTGACTTAAGGAATAGCCTCTGCTATTACTGGCATCAGTAGCATGGAATCATCTTAGTGTTGGGTACTTGCCAGGTTCTTGTGGCCTGGTCTGACTCTTGGTCTGACCCAGTATGGCAATTTCTTATGTTGTTATGTTCTTAATAGGAAAATAAAATATCCTTTGCTGAGTCAGACCAAATGTCCATCAAGCCCAGCATCCAGTCTCTGACACTGGCCAGTCCAGGTCACAAGTATCTAGCAGATGCCAAAGAATAGATTAATTTTTTTTGTTGCTCACTTCCAGGGACAAGCCATGTCTACCTGGAAGTCTACCTGACTAATAATGGTTTGTGGACTTTCCTCCAAGAACTTATCCAAACCCTGGCTATGCTAGATCAGAATCCTCCGTGGAGCTTGATATGGAAGTGATACTGCCCTGTTGGACAGGATACTCATGATGCCGCAGTCCTGCAAGCCATAGTTTGGACACACTGATGCAGTCTTTAGTTGATGTGTCATAAGTAGTTGTTTACTTTTTTTGCCATTAATAAAGAAAACTGCTCTGAAATAGCCTAGTCAGAAAGAGCAAAAGTGACGTTTCCTATGTACATTGTCTGAAAGTGAAACATAGACACATGATTTACTTTCACCTGCTTCTGCAGGAGTTAAGCCAGTTAAAACCTAGTTTACTTTCTCTCCGTTAGAGAGATTGTGTTTGTGTATAATTTGGATTAAAGGCTCATTTCTTTTTCTCTGTTTTGTAGAGTTTGTAGAGACCACTCCTTATAATAAACAGTATACAGAGACTCAACTTCGGGCAGGTGGTGGATACATTCTGGAGGATTTTAATGAAGCCCAGGTGAGGTTGCACCTGTAGATTGTATCTGTAATGGTTGAGTGGCTTTGCATTAATGACAGATAGAATCCTCTTTTAGAAACTCTTATCATATTAAAAACTCAGGATTCAGACTGGGTCAGGGTCTGGGTTCCCAGACCCCCTTGGGTGTCTAATTTAGGATTTAATTAGCTGAATAAGTAGCTCCTCCCCGTTTTTCTCCGTCCTGCCTACTACTTAGCCAGATAACTAAATGGGTCCGGATATTCAGATGCTGCTACTTAGATGGCTAAGTCCCTTTTTCTTTGTAAACTTATCACAGCCCTTGCTTACCTTCTCATGAGAGAGGCTTGAGGTATTCCAGAGGGCAGTGAAGAGGGGTGATAGAGAGAAAGAGAGGGGCAAGAAAAAGAGGAAGAATCAAAAGGAGGGAGTCTCCTGTATCCCTCAAAACCTCAGCATTCAACCACCTTAAGATATACGCCACCAGAGGGGAAACTCCCCTGAGAGCTAAATTATGGCCTGCTCAACCAAGGGAACAAGGAAACGTCACAGACTAAGGGAGCAGAAACAACCACGGAGGCCTGCATACCCCAGGAGCCACAGTCTGCTGGAGAGAGAGAATACTGGTTGATGTTGGTGTTGCATCACCTCTAATACCAGTAGTGATATCGCTGGAAAAAGCTGTTTTCTGTCACCTTCAGCTGGTAGGGTGGCTTAAACTAAGCATCTGGACTGGTGTAGCAGGATAAGGATCTTCCACCCTCAGGTTTGCTGCATGTAAATAAATGCATTTTGTCACACAAAATTAAACCATTTTTACTCAATCATTCCGTAACTAGAATGAAAAGGCACAGCCATCAAACAGTTGTGAACGAAAACAGGATATCCCAGTAGGACTATGTGGCCTTTCTGTAATGCATACATTGTTCCCCATCCTTTTTAAAATGTGTGCTTTGGTTCCCATCCATTTTCCTCACTGATCACCTGTTCTTTCTGAATTCACTTTCCTTCTTTCCTCGCTGCTTTCCATCTTTTGAGATCTCTCAACTTGTATTCTTTTCCCCTCTCCCTTGATTACAACTGCATTTCTGACTGGCTCCCTTTTTTTTTTCTTCCAGTGTAAGGCAGCCTATAAGTGTCTCCTGATTGCAGATCAGCAGTGTCGAACCAGAAAGTATTTCCTGTGCCTTGCCAGTGGGATTCCCTGTGTTTCCCATGTCTGGGTTCATGACAGCTGCCATGCCAACCAACTCCAAAACTTTCGCAATTACCTCCTCCCAGCTGGATACAGCCTCCAAGAGGAGAGGATACTTGAGTGGTAAGGACCAGTTATGTCGTCTGATTTATATTTGTTGTATGTATTTTTATATATACCGCATCGATGTTTCCTATGGTTTTGTGGTTAATCAAGAAATATGTTTAAAGTACAAAGACTGGGGAGGAAGTGACATCATCCCCAGAGGTGGCTGCCTAAAAGCTGAGCTCCTGCCCCAACTCTAAAATCGGCCGCCATCCAAACGCTGAGGTTCCTCATCCCGGCTGCACAGTACCATGAGGGTCTCCGCTTGCGATTGGAGATGTCACGGCAGGAAAAAAAAAACAGACTTGAAGAAGTTCTCCTTTGCCAGCCAGGACGCTTCACAAGCCCTTGGCTGTGGCGAGGGGAAGACATGGTCGCCGCGGACAAGGAGACTTGCCTTGGAGCTGAGGTGAAGGGGATTCCCTCGCGGGTGGATTTCTTGCTGAATTGCGCCAAGACATGGTGCATATAAAACAGGAATTTGGCAACATGTTCGCGGGGTGAAGTGGCGTCCCTTGGAAACCGCGTGTCAGAGGTGGAGTCCCGAGCAGAGGAGCAGGCCACTGATACAGCAACCTGTCGGGAAGAAGTCGTTGGTATTTCAAACTCACTGACTGAAATGGAGGAGCACCTGGTGGACCTAGAAAATAGGTCCAGGAGAGTTAACTTGCGTTTCAAGGGGGTCTCAGAGTTGCCTGCTTACAAAGACTGCTTTCAGGTGGTATCCAACAGCTCCATTGCCTGATATTAAATTGGAGCGGGCACATAGAGCCCTTGGTCAGCCCAGAGGGAACCTTCCTCGAGATATAGGAGTCTGCTTCCATGACTTGACTTGACTTTACTTTAAAGGAGAAGGTGGCTACAATGGCCCGAAAGGAAAGGCCAGGCATGACCACCAAGTAGATATCTTTCAGGATCTTTCCCAGGATTGGCCACTGTTGGAAACAGGATGCTGGGCTTGATGGACCCTTGGTCTGACCCAGTATGGCATGTTTTTATGTTGCCTGATCACTATTCGAAAGCGTAGAGCCTTTCGGGACATTCTCACTGTGTTGAACTGCGAGGATATCCACTTCTGATGGACTTCCCCATTTGCACTTCAGTTCACTGCTAAAGGCCAGGCCATGAAAGTGAAAACAGTGGAGGCTGCAGTGGATTTTTTGCGTTTGGCTGATATCCCTGTACCACTGGGAAGCCATTCAGTGACCGGGGGGCCCCGTCTGGAAAAGAAGTGATCAGCCTAAATGGTAGAGGGCCCAGGGGTCTAGCAGACGTTTCAGGAGGCAGCTGGATTCACACTTATCACCTAGAACGGCAAGTGTTGTATGATCATTCTCTCTTTGGGACTTCCTCTCTGTCCTAGTTTGGTGATTCTCCTATGCTGTGTGATATGACGTTTTTCTTAGGCACTGATGGGATAGGCAAATTCAAACTTTAACTTTTTGAAGTTTAGGGGTAAGGTTGCTACCATTAGGAGGCTTTAAGGGATGTGCTGCTTTCAATTTGAGTTTTCTTTTTTTAGGTCTGAGTTGGAGTGGGAGTCTCACGCCATGTTTGGTGGTGCCTTCCTCCAAGGGGGATTATGCACCTCATGAGGATGAGGTTTAGCTTAAAAATTTGGTTTGGGGGGGGGGGGGGGGAGATGAGGTGGGGGTTGGGATGTCTCCCAGGATTGGGATCACATGGCATTATCTAGGCCCTTGCTTCTCAGGTTTCTTCTGTATGTGGGCTCATGAGGATGGAGTGAAAGAGGGTATGGGAAATATGGAGGTCGCCTTTTATGTTTGTTGTACTTTTTTTTTTTTTTTTTATTTATCAGTCATTTTACAATATTTATCAAGCAAACAGTGCTTATTGTACTTTATCTTTTCACTCATGAGGACCGTTAAGATTGTCTATCAATACTAAGGGTCTGAACTTCCCGGTTAATAGGAAATTGCTCTTTAAAAAGGCAGCAGACTTGGGAGCAAATGTGATCATCTGCCAAGAAACGCATTTTAAGGCCAGATTTTCACATCTACTGGGTTGTAAAACATAGAAACATAGACACATAGAAATGATGGCAGAAAAGGACCAAACAGTCCATCCAGTCTGCCCAGCAAGCTTGTAGTAGCATCAAAAGTATCAGGCTTATTGGTCAAGGACATCAACAGCCACATCAGCAAGTTACCCCCACTCCTACTTTTATCCCAGGCCCCAAAATCCAGTGTCCTCATTGGCTGCTGCCTGAGTCCGATTCCCCCCCCCCCTTTATTTTCCCCAACCGTTAAAGCAAAGAGCAATATTGGAGCTGCACCAACAACTTGAAGGCCCATCGGCCAAGGGTAGCAACTGCCACACAGCAAGTTACCCCCATGCACTTCCCTCTTCATTTCCACTGTTTAGTTCTTAGGGATCCATAGTGTTTATCCCATGCCCCTTTGAAATCTTTCACTGTTTTTGTCTTCACCACCTCTTCTGGAAGGGCATGCCAGGCATCCACCACCCTCTCCATGAAGAAATATTTCCTGATGTTGGTTCTGAGTCTTCCACCCTGGAGTTTCATTTCGAGTCCCCTAGTTCTATTGATTTCTTTCCAGTGGAGAAGGTTTGTTGATTGTGCATCGTTAAGACCTTTCAGGTATCTGAAGGTCTGTATCATATCTCACCTGCACCTCCTCTCCTCCAGGGTATACATATTTAGGTTCTTCAGCCTCTCCTCATAAGTCATTTCATGAAGACTCCCCACCATTTTTGTCACCTTTCTCTGAACCGCCTCCATCCTGTCTCTGTCCCTTTTGAGATACGGTCTCCAGAACTAAACACAATACTCCAGATGAGGCCTCACCAAGGACTTGTACAAGGGGATCATCACCTCCTTTTCCTTACTGGTTAATCCTCTCTCTATGCAGCCCAGCATTCTTCTGGCTTTAGCTATCGCCTTGTCACATTGCTTCGTCATCTTCAGATCACTAGACACTCACCCCACGATCCCTCTCTTGCTCTGTGCACAACAGCCCTTCACCCCTATCACATATATCTCTTTTGGATTACCATACCCCAGATGCATGACTCTGCACTTCTTGGCATTGAATCCTAGTTACCATATCTTCACAGTTCAAGCTTCCTTAAATCATATCTCATTCTATCTACTCCTTCCGGCAAGTCCATTCTGTTGCAGATCTTATCATCCGCAAATAGACAAACTTTACCTTCTATCCCTTCCATAATGTCACTCACAAAGATATTGGAATGAACCGGTCTCAACACCAATTCTTGTGGCACTCCACTTAATACCACACTCTCTTCTGAGTAGGTTCCATTTATCATCACACGCTGTTTTCTATCCATCAACCAGTTTGTAATTACTCTAACACCTTTGTGCTTACTCCCAAGCTTCTCATTTTATTCACAAGCCTCCTGTGCAGGACCGTATCAAAAGCTTTACTGAAATCCAAGTAGATCACATCGAGCACTCTTCCTCGATCCAATTCTTTAGTCACCCAATCAAAAAAATCAATCAGATTTGTCTGACAGGACCTTCCAGTGGTGAATCCATGCTGCCTCGGGTTGAGCAACCTAGTGGATTGTAGATAGTTCACTGTCCTTTCCTTCAGCAGATTCTCCATTACTTTTCCCACCACCGAGGTGAGGCTAACCAGCCTGTAGTTTCCAGCCTCCTCTCTGCTCCCACTCTTGTGTAGCGGGACCACCGTCGCTCTTCTCCAATCACTTGGCACCTCTCCCATTTCCAGGGATCTATTGAACAGGTCACACAGCGAACCCACCAGCACATCTCTGAGCTCCCTCAGTATCCTGAGATGAACCTCATCAGGCCCCATGGCTTTGCCACTTTCGTATTTCCTAGCTCTTCCCATACATTCTCTTCTATAAACAGAGTTTTGTCTATTCCACACACCCCCCCCTCCTGATGTCTTGTTAATTTATTACTTTCCCTCTCCAGGGTTGTATTTAGTAAACACTGAACTGAAGTATTTGTTTAATATTTCTGCCTTTTCTTTGTCTCTCTCCACACATTGATCCCTGTCACCTTTCAGTTTCACTGACCCACTCTGGAGCTTTCTCCTTTCTCTGATGTATCTGAAAATTGATTTGTCCCCACTCTTTACCTCTTTGGCAATCCTTTCTTCTGCCTGACTTTTTGCTTTCTTGATTACTACCTTCGTTTCCCTCAGTTTCACCAGATATTCTTCCCTGTGTCCTCTTTTTGGGATCCTTTATATTTCTTGAATGCTGCTCTTTTTACTTTTATCAGCCACCTCCTTTGAGAACCAGATCTGTTTCTTATTTCTCTTGCTTTTGTTTACTTTTCTAACATATAGATTAGTTGCCTTAGTAATTGCTGCTTTTAGTTTGGACCACTGTGCTCCACCTCTCTCATTTTCTCCCAGTCTTCAAGTTCTGCCTTCAGATACTTCCCCCATTTCCACAAAGTCTGTATTTTTGAAGTTCAAAACTTGGATCTTTGTGTGACTTCTCTGGATCCTATTTGCAATATTGAACCATACCGTTTGATGATCACTGGTGCTGAGGTGAGCACCCACCCAGCCTTTAGAGACATTATCCCCGTTAGTGAGCACTAGGTCCAGTATAACTCCCTTCCTCGTGGGTTCCATTATCATTTGTTTGAACAGAGCCCCTTGCAGGGCATCCATTATCCCTCCTCTTCTGGTAGAGTCCGCAGAAGGGATACTCCAGTCTTCGTCTGGCCAATTAAAATCTCCAGCATTCAACACTTCTCCCTTCTTTCCCACCTTTTGGATGTCTTTAACCCAGTGGTTCTCAACCCTGTCCTGGGGACCCCCCCAGCCAGTCGGGTTTTCAGGCTATCCACAATGAATATGCATGACAGGAAATTTGCATGTTATGGAGGCCGTGTATGCAAATTTTCTCTCATGCATATTCATTGCGGATAGCCTGAAAACCCGACTGGCTGGGGGGGTCCCCAGGACAGGGTTGAGAACCACTGCTTTAACCAGATCGCTGTCTAGTTCTTTCATTTGAATTGGAAGGCCTGTAAACCACTCCAGTAACAATGGATGCAACATCATCTTTTTTAGGACAGCCCATCATGCTTCTTCTCTACCCCACATTCCTTGCAATTCAGTTGCTTGGATATTGCTTTTGACATAAAGAACTACTCTTCCCCCTTTTCTGTCCTCTATGTCCTAAATAGTTATAGTGTGATATATCCATATCCCAATCATAGAATCCGTGAACCATGTCTCCGTATCAGCAACAATGTCCAAGTCCGCCTCCACCATTAGGGCTTGCAGGTCTGGGATTTTGTTGCCCAGACTACGAGCATTTGTGCTCATAGCCTTCCAGCTTTTGTCGTTCAGGTTTCTGCTTCTCTTGGACTTATGTGCCTTATTCGGCTGACTTTTGTTATCCCCTGTACCCATATCCTTTGTATTTGTATTAGGGGGGTGACGTTCCAATGTCTTCTGCCACCCCCGTCGTCTAGTTTAAATGTCTTATGGCAAGGATTTGAATTTATCTCTGTGCTTAAGCCTTAAGTATCTGCTATTGAATTGGAGTAGCCCTTCCCCAGACAAACTTCCTCCTGTTAGGTGAGTTTTCTTTTCTTAAATGAAAATCTATTCAAGCACACCACTTTTGCACTGCTAAAAACTCAATATTAATATTCCACACTAGAGCTGACCTATGCCACACAGTTATAAAAATACTTTTTGTCTAAAAGTTAAGATTTCAAGGAATTATCAAACACTTAGCTGAAGTTCCCATGCTCAAGCAGAGGCAGCCTACAATGGCCTATTCAATATTTTGTGCCGGCAACCAAAGATAACAAATATTGTGGTGTGGAGATTTTGTTTGCTCATAATTTAATTGTGGATGTGACATCTATTCTTTGTGATGTCCATAGTAGGTTTTTGGTCTTAAATGGTTCTTGGTCTTAATGGTCCATTATTGGAGAGCTGCTTACTTTGGTTAAATCTACATGCTTCAAATACCAACCAGGGGGTCTTCTTTCAGACTCTAATGGATACTTTACATGGGTGGACAGAAGGTCAAGTCTTGTTAGGGGGAGATTTTAATATCACGCGTTACCCCTTTCTGAAAAGCTTAATCCATAGTTTGGGATTGCAGGATTAATGGAGGCTGCAGAATCCTTCCTTAAAAGATTACACTTTCTATTCCGTGCTCCATAACGCCTTCTCGCGTATGGATTATTTTTATTAGATACCATGCTAGTGGGAGCTGAACAATATACTGGTATTGGACACATTACTTGGTCCAACCACATGCTGATATGGGTGGAGTTTCAAATAGGTAAGGTGCAGCAGGGAAGCAAGATCTGGAGGTTAAATGAATCCCTCCTTACTGATAATTAATTTATAGCAGCTATTATTAAAGATATTGAGGATTATTTCTCACTTAATGACACTGGTGATGTTAATCCAGCGATTCTGTGGGAGGGAATGAAAGCTGTGATTAGGGGGAAGCTCATTTCTCATACCTCTTTTCTTAAAAAAACAGAAGACTGAGAAGATTGAATTTGATGCGCCATATAGGTAAATTGGAGGTTCAACATAAGCACAGTAGGGGAGGCTCATCACGATGGCTCTCGATGCTGCTAGGCAGGAGTTGCAGGCTTTGGACTTGGCAGAAATCACTTCCCATATGCTTAAAGTGAAGCAACGATTTTTTGAATTTGGTAATAAGGCTGGATGCCTTTTGACTCAATGCTTTAAAGCTCAATCTACGCAAAATCAGATTCTTAAAGTTAAGGCTAAAGCAGGCAATATGATGTATGATAAAAAGCAGATTTCTGACCGCTTTGCACAATTTTATGTGAACTTTATGCATTGGGATCGTGGCATACTTACTTCTGAAATTGCAATCTACCTCAAGTCTGTCTTTCTTCTTTCTTTGCCTGCTGAGGCTAGAGAACTCCTGAATGCACCTATATGAGTAAAGGAGGTTCTCAGTGTTATTTTGGACTTGAAATTAGGTAAGACGCCTAGCCTCAATGGATTCTCTGCCAATTTTTATAAAGCCTGTAAGTCAGCTATTGCTCAACTTTTAGCCACTATGTTCAATTTCCTGAGAGAAGGGGGTTCCCTAGCGGTAGGAGCGAATGTGGCTGGTATTACGGTTTGGGCAAAAAGCAGGCGAGAGCCTACACTTTGCGGTTCCTGTTGACCCATCTCTCTAATAAGTTTAGACCTGAAGATACTAGCAAAGATACTGGCCACATGTTTGGGATTGATAGCCCCGTCACGTTCATGGGATCAGTTGGGCTTTGTACCTGGGTTCATCATCATAAGATACTGGCTGTTCTCTTGGCAATAGATGCTGAAAAGGCTTTTGATTGGGTTCATTGGGATTACCTTTTTTAGGTACTCGAGAACTTTGGGTTGGGTTCCTCCTTTTTGACTTGGGTTAGAGTGCTCTATGATCAACAAAAGCCCAGGTTAGGGTCAATGGGAGTTACTTGAGTTTATTTGATGTAGGCAAGGGTGTCCATTGTCCCCCCTTTTATTTGCGCTATCTTTGGAACCCTTTGCATGGACAGTCAGGAACTCTTATCTTGTTAAAAGGGTTATGGTTGCTGGGAAGTCATACAGAATGACTTTATTTGCAGATGACTTGCTGTTCACCTTGACAGATCCCGACCAATCTCTATTGGCCCTCCTTGGTGACATGAGGGGTTTTGGCTCTGTGTCAGGGATCAAGGTCAATGAGAACAAGTTCAAGATTTTAAATCTTTCGTTAAGAACATGCCATGCTGGGTCAGACCAAGGATCCATCAAGCCCAGCATCCTGTTTCCAACAGTGACCAATCTAGGCCATAAGAACCTGGCAAGTACCCAAAACCTAAGTCTATTCCATGGTAACCACCACTATTACTAGCAACGGTATTATCTAAGTCAACTTAATTAATAGCAGGTAATGGACTTCTCCTCCAAGAACTTATCCAATCCTTTTTTAAACACAGCTATACTAACTGCACTAACCATATTTTCCAGCAACAAATTCCAGAGTTTAATTGTGCGTTGAGTGAAAAAGAACTTTCTCTGATTAGTTTTAAATGTGCCACATGCTAACTTCATGGAGTGCCCCCTAGTCTTTCTATTATCCGAAAGAGTAAATAACCGATTCACATCTACCCCTTCTAGACCTCTCATGATTTTAAACACCTCTATCATATCCCCCCTCAGCCATCTCTTCTCCAAGCTGAAAAGTCCTAACCTCTTTAGTCTTTCCTCATAGGGGAGCTGTTCCATTCCCTTTATCATTTTGGTCACCCTTCTCTGTACCGTCTCCATCGCAATTATATCTTTTTTGAGCTGCGGCGACCAGAATTGTACACAGTATTCAAGGTGCGGTCTCACCATGGAGCGATACAGAGGCATTATGACATTTTCTGTTTTATTCACCATTCCCTTTCTAATAATTCCCAACATTCTGTTTGCTTTTTTGACTGTCGCAGCACACTGAACCGACGATTTCAATGTGTTATCCACTATGACGCCTAGATCTCTTTCTTGGGTAGTAGCACCTAATATGGAACCTAACATTGTGTAACTATAGCATGGGTTATTTTTCCCTATATGCATCACCTTGTACTTGTCCACATTAAATTTCATCTGCCATTTTGATGCCCAATTTTCCAGCCTCACAAGGTCTTCCTGCAATTTATCACAATCTGCTTGAGATTTAACTACTCTGAACAATTTTGTATCAACTGCAAATTTGATTCTCACTCGTCGTATTTCTTTC
Organism: Rhinatrema bivittatum; assembly: GCF_901001135.1. Classification (NCBI taxonomy): domain Eukaryota; kingdom Metazoa; phylum Chordata; class Amphibia; order Gymnophiona; family Rhinatrematidae; genus Rhinatrema; species Rhinatrema bivittatum. The sequence continues at coordinate 64,219,744 of NC_042627.1, read as the reverse complement.
CAGATCATTTATAAATATATTGAAAAGTAAGGGTCCCAATACAGATCCCTGAGGCACTCCACTGCCCACTCCCTTCCACTGAGAAAATTGTCCATTTAATCCTACTCTCTGTTTCCTGTCTTTTAGCCAGTTTACAATCCACGAAAGGACATCGCCACCTATCCCATGATTTTTTATTTTTCCTAGAAGCTTCTCATGAGGAACTTTGTCAAATGGCATTATAGGAGTAAGAGCAAGGTTTGGGTAGAGGTGGGATATTTTTGGGCTGCCACCATTAGACACTGTTGTGTGGTGTTCAGGTATATCAGCAGGAGCTCACCTTTCACTAGTCTGGCATCGGTACTGTGCTTGGTTAGTGGGGGATAAGCACTACTGGCATTCCACCTCTTTCCTATAAAATAAAGATTTTCCTCCGGGGGATTCACACAATGCTGCGGCTTCTTGGAACAGGTTTGGGGAGCAGGTTCCTGGTACTGCACAAGTCATATCCCCTGGAGGAAAAGGATCAGTTCTCTTATTTGCAATTAGAATCATTTGTTTGATCTAAGAGGATAGCTCTAGACTTAGGCAGCAGCAAATCAATATTTGAAGTCTTTTGTCCTAGAGCAGATAAACTAGAAAAGATGATTTCTAGATTATATATACCTTACTCATTGGAGATCTTGATCATAAATCTAGACATGTTCTGCTTTGGGAGTCTGACCTTTGTTACCTTGGAAGATTAGGAGTGGGATATGTGTTACCAGGTGTTGGGGAAAAGGTTTGTCTCATCATTGGTTCTGGAAAATGGTTACAAATTATTATACAGGTAGTACCTCACCCTGGCGAAGTTACCCAGGATCTACTTGGGGACCTATGCTCTCTTTTGACGTAATTGTGAAGACTGTGGCACCTTCTTCCATGTTTGGTGGACTTGCCCTAAAGTGTCTGGAGTATTGGGGTATGGTTTTAGAATTGGTAGCTGACATTACTAATATTCATTTACCCAAATCACCTGGGCTATTATTGCTTTTGGTGGGCTTCCCTGATATTGATAAATGGGTTCACTGTCTCATTGGATATATTATGGTGGGGGCACGTTGTGAACTTGCTGCTTGGAGGCGGAAAGTGGAGGTACCACAGAGATTCCATCTGGAGTCGAAGATGACTCGACTGTTTACCCTTTACATATTTACTGCTCATCTACATGATTATATGCAGAGGTTTGGGAAAACCTGGAGTTCTCCAAGGACAAGCAGGATGGTAGTCCTCACATATGGGTGACATCATCAGATGGAGCCCTGTCACGGAACACTTTTGTCAAAGTTTCTAGAACTTTGACTGGCACACTGAGCATGCCCAGCATGCCACTAACCCTGTAGCCACCAGGGGTCCCCCTTCAGTCTCTTTTTTTTCCGCGCAGCAGTTGCCTCATGGTTTAGGAGCTCTGTGAGAAATGTCTCACGGAAATATTTGAAGTTTTATATCTTGGCGGGTTTGCAGGGGATTAGTTTAGGGGAGTTATTGAATTAATAGTCTCTGAGTAGGATGTCTTGCCTCTCATGAGTCCTAATCCTAGGGGATCTGGAATGGGATGGGGTGGGGTAGTTTTCCTAGGGGGGAAGGTGGATGTGGGGGTAACTGATAAGTTAAAACATAAACAAAATGTTGTTGGGGTTAGCACTTGGTAGCTTGATGTGGTGGTATGTTGTAATGGCTATGTTTTGTTGTTGTATTCTGTACATGCTATTCTCGTTAATAAACAGTAAATTAAAAAAAATAAAGTACAGTGATGACACCTGGGGCAAATGCCCAGGATGCACACACACAAGTCCTAGAGCAGGATCCCCATACTTTATTCTTGAGGGCCACAACCCAGTCAGGTTTTTGGGATTTCCACAGTGAATATGCATGAGATCTATTTGTATGCACCATCATTGTGGAAATGCAGAAAACCCAACTGAGTTATGATCTTTGGGGATCCTTGTTTAAAAGGGAGCTGTCGTCTGTGGTCCCCTGGCTGAGAACGGATGCTGTGATGAATGAGCTAGATAGGTGGGCATAGTAGTAAATGATGGCTGATGGCACCATAGCCCAGTAGAAGCCAACTCCAAGAGGAGACTGCCTGGCTATGAAAACAAGCAGGAGATTAAAATGCATTTCTTAGCATCCAGACAGATGAATCCCGAACGGGTGGGCTATGAACCTCTACCAGCAGATGGAGACAGAGCAAACTGACGTCACAGTATATACACCCCTGTAGCACCAGAGCTCCAATTCCTTCCATGTCTTTCCTCCGTGGCCTCTGGTGGACAAGAGATTACAGTTGATAGAGAAACATCCGGGCAATGTGATCCTGATAGCTCCAGAGTGGTTGCATCGACCATGCTTCCCAGATCTGATCAACAGAGCCATAGACGGAACCCTGAGTTTAGGACATCAGTCAACTCTTTTCCACTGAGGCCCAGTACTTTCGGGTCAGGTGGCTCACTTATATCTCATGGCCTCACTTCTGAGAGGAGACAACCGAGATGTAGGGGATAGTCCAAAGCAGTTATTTCCAACTTATCACAGACTAGGTGACCTTCTACATCCTTAACATATGTGCTAATTTGGAAGATCTTTGAGTCTTGGTCTGTTATTGATGGAGTGCAGTCTCAGACTGTTCAAGCTATGATGTCGCATATTTTGGCTTTTCTACAGAAAGATTCTGGTCAAGGGACTGGCTTTTCACTCTGAGAGTCCAGGTAGCAACAATGGGTTGTCTCCAGGGTAAGGGGCAAGAGTATCTTCTGTCTGCATATCCGGATGTTATACGGTTCCTGTGGGGAGCTAAGAACTGGCATCCTCACATGCGGAACATTTGTCGGTCTTGGAATCTGAATCTAGTCCTTAGAGGATTGTATGTGGCTCTGTTGAACCACTAAAGAGAGCTACAGTTAAGGATGTGACTCTTAAAGTGGTTTTCTTGGTTGCTATTTGTTCAGCCAGGAGAATTTCTGAGCTCCAAGTGCAGTCATTTCAAGATCCCTTTCTAAAGATGTTGGATTCGGGGGTATCTTTATGAATGGTGCCGCCTTTTCTGCCTGAGGGCTCTGGCTTCCATATGCTTTAGTGAGAGTGTTCTACAAACAGAACTCTCCAGGTCCCACCTGAGTTAAAGGGAACTTAGGTAAATCCCAGGAGTTTGAACTAATCTGGGTACGTACAGGGAAAGGAAAATTGATTCTTACCTGCTAATTTTCATTTCTATAATACCACAGATCAGTCCAGAGTCCCGCCCATTTACTGGGAGGGAGAGTCCACCGCTTGTACTGTTGCTTTGTATATAGTGCAGAGTTATTGGAGGTTTTCAGTGCTGATCGCTTATGTTAGATTTGGGAAATGAGTTTTCCATTGCCCTTTTGGGCAACTTCACCTTCTCCAGCTCATTGGAGGGGAAGGAGTTTGCTTGGAAATTTATGGTTTTTGCTATCATCTTAGCTTGGGTACAGGTCAATACTGAGGGCCTGCAGGTGGCACACTGGGTTATGTACAGTGTCAGTATAACTTTCTCTGGCTCCATCTGCTGGCAGGCAGGCAAAAACTCAGGAGTCTACTGATCTGTGGTACTACAGGATCAAAAATTAGCAGGTTAAGAAACCAATTGGTCCTTTAGAGCACTACTGCAGCTTGATGGATCACCCAGTTAGTCGGCTATGCCATGGTAGAGCAAAAACTTGTGATTCTAGAGAAAAAAGTAACCCTGAAGCCTATTGGCAAAACTGAATAAATCTTTCTTTAAAGGGGCACTTGCTGAAGGTGAAGCTCAGTGAGTAGTATGCATTAATTTCTGATTCCACTGGTACAAAACAGTAAGGAAGGCACTGGAAGCCATACAGCCAGTGGAGACCTGCCAGAGCTGGTTTCGGAGTGAATTTCCGTTAATTGAAATGTTACTTTGCAGCACCTGCTTGCACAGTAATTTGTTTTGAAGGACAGTTCTGCTATAGTTTACAGAAACGTAAAGCTCTTTTCTTTGCAGGCATGATGGGCAGCATCCATTCCAAAATCTGAAGTTTCTTGTGGTTTCGGACCAGCAGCAGAACTTCTTGGACCTGTGGTCTGAAGTCCTCATGACAGGTGGAGCTGCATCTGTGAAGCAGCACGACTCAGCTGCTCAGAACAAAGGTAGCTGGAAAGGGAATTAAAGTAGTTTAGAGGGATCTCGGACAGACCCCAGCGCATTCCTGCTCAGACTTTCTTGGGGGGCTGAAAGTTAACAGCATCTGGTGAAAAAAAACAATCCAACAAGGCTTTTTGAGGTTGAAGTATATAAACTTCAGGTGGCTCTGTTTGTGTGTCTTAAGAATACATTGAACTCGAGCCAATGAATGGTTCTTTTATGTTAAATCTGTTTTTATTAACAATACAAGGCATATGATACATAATTTGCTCTGTTATATATCATACAGCGCTAAACGTCTATGAACATTATTTTAACCCCCTCCTCCCTTTTTTGAATGGTTCTTTTAAACTTCCAACCTGGAACTAGAAGCCACTAAATAGAGGTATTTCAAATTTAACATTGTGCTGTGCAATCACATTTTAAATTGCAATAAGAATTGTTTCCTTTTATGCATCTGTGATTAAACAGTGCCATTTTGTTACAGGAAAGTTGTGATCTTTGTAAAAGGACCCACTGCCCAACAAGCTGGTTTATTTAAATGTTCTTCTGGCTCCCTAATCTATACCTGACAGCAGCCCAAAAGAGAGAGGGGGGGGGTATATAGCTGGGGGAGATGGGGAACATTGAGGGGCACCACCAAACCAACAATTCACTTATTCTTCACTCACTATTCAACTGGAGTTAACGCTGGGAAGCGTTTGCTAACAAGGCTTTACCCACTTCTCTCTGCAGATGTCGCTTTGGGTCGTGTTGATGTTCTCGTCACCGATAAGTCATGTCCAGCCTCCGTCCTTAAGTGTGCACAAGCCTTATCACTGCCTGTGGTGTCCCAGGAGTGGGTGATCCAGTGTCTAATCAATGGCGAGAGGGTTGGATACAACAAACACCCAAAATATAAACACAATTACAGTGGAAGTTAAGAGCCCCTCTTGGCCATACTGTTACCATCCCATTCCCTCTGGACCTGCTGCTCCCAGTATTGTGCATACTCTGTGTTTTAATGAGGTTTTAGAGCGTTTTAAATGTCTGTGTTTGTAATTGGAAATATGCATGGATAACTGTACATAGTTTTATTTGCTGGACTTTTATGATAAAAATAAATGGTGAATCTCTTGTTGTGGTCATTGGTATTTCATCACTTGTCTCTTGTGTGGGCAGGAATCCTTTTCCTACTGGTAAGTGCTACTCAGTATCATCACAAGCTAGTGCTAATTTCTCTTCAGTCCTCAAGAGTTCTTCAAAAGCCTGCTTATGATGTTTCTCCACATGTGCCTTTTCATTTGCAACTATGAAT